>NW_026991710.1:31771654-33021654 GCF_029215605.1 Mirounga angustirostris | reverse complement strand
CTCTTTAACAGAATTAAGCTAAATTTTCCCCCTTGGTTTTTTTTGTTTTTTGGGTTTGGGGTTTTTTTTGGATACTAAAATGTAGGTGTTTGGGGCCCTGGGTGGCTGTTGGTTGAGTGTCTGACTTTGCCTCAGATCATGGTCCCAGGGTCCTGGGATCGAGCCCCACATCGGTCTCCATGATCAACAGGGAGTCTGCTTCTCCCTCTGCCTGCCGCTACCAGCCCCCCATGCTCTATCTCAAATAAAATAAAATATTTGAAAAAAAAGAAGATGTATGTGTTTACCCAGTTTGGAAGCCAGAACTTCTTTAGCTGCTTAGAAATAAATGCCCAGTAACTTTTTTTTGTAATACTATTTTGAAGCAATACTAATGACAAATTACAGTTATTTCAAATGAGTAGCTTTTATTTTATTATTGTAAGCAAATCTGCCATTGGGTAGCAGCACCTAATGGTTGAAAATAAAAACTTCTTCATTGGTTAGTTTTTTTTTTATGTTCAAGGTAGACCTGTTATTTCAATTTTTTATAAATTGTATCAATATCTTATAGCCATCTCCATACTTGAAGAGTGAGTATATAATGAATAATAGTTTAAAAACAGTGATGTATATTACATTAAGCAAAAAGAGAAAATATTTATCTTATGTCTAAGTCTCAAATATGGCTTATAGAAGTTATGAACTTATTACCATCATACTAATAACATCAATGGATTGGTAGTAGTGTCCTTGATAATTTTCAGAAAATACAATTAATATAACTTGTATACTCCCTCCATTATTCTTTTTTTCCAATACCTTTTTATTTGTAGAAGAAACTATGCATTATGACTTGGTCCAAGCCACTGGCTTGCAAACTCTTATATGCTTCAAAATCACATGGAGGGGGCGCCTGGGTGGCTCAGTTGGTTAAGCGACTGCCTTTGGCTCAGGTCATGATCCTGGAGTCCCGGGATCGAGTCCCACATCGGGCTCCCTGCTCAGCGAGGAGTCTGCTTCTCCCTCTGGCCCTCCCCCTCTCATATGCTCTCTCTCTCTCTCTCTCAAATAAATAAAATCTTAAAAAAAAAAAAAAATCGGCGGGCGCCTGGGTGGCTCAGTTGATTAAACGACTGCCTTCGGCTCAGGTCATGATCCTGGAGTCCCGGGATCGAGTCCCGCATCGGGCTCCCTGCTCGGCGGGGAGTCTGCTTCTCCCTCTGACCCTCCTCCCTCTCATGCTCTCTGTCTCTCATGCTCTCTGTCTCAAATAAATAAAATCTTTAAAAAATAAAAAAATAAAAAAAATCAGGGCGCCTGGGTGGCTCATTCGTTAAGCGTCTGCCTTCGGCTCAGGTCATGATCCCAGAGTCCTGGGATTGAGCCCCGCATCGGGCTCCCTGCTCCGTGGGAAGCCTGCTTCTCCCTCTCCCACTCCCCCTGCTTGTGTTCCCTCTCTCACTGTGTCTCTTTCTGTCAAATAAATAAATAAAACCTTAAAAAAAAAAAAATCACATGGAGGGCTTGTTAAAACACAGATAACTGGTTCCCAGAGTTTCTGAGTTACAAGTTATATTTGGGGCGCAAGATTTGTATTTCTTTTTTTGTCTGTGTGTGTTTATATGGTTTAGAGAAAGATTCCTTAAAACAAGGTCTCAGGTGAAAAATGGGAAAATAATTTTGAGATTTTTAGATAATAACTATAGAAATGAAATAATTCTGGTATGGTGTGTTTACGTCTTTTCTAACTTTTCTTTCTTCTACTTCCCTCCCCAAGGTAAAAAGAAAACTCATTTGCAAAGGGAGAAAATGAAAGCCAAACAGAAGCAGTCTCCAGCTTCTGCAAAAACTTGGATTCAAATGTCCCTGAACAGAAAATGAAGTTAACTTCAGAACACACTTTCTGCCTTGAAAACTGAAAGAAACTATTACTTCCTTTTACATGACCACAAGTCCTTTGATGGAAATGTACAGCAGAAACTCTTGAGAGAGAAGCTAAAAGCAACTCTATTCTCCCCTCCCCCCTAGACTTTTCTTACGAAAAGTCAATAATTAAGCAAATTGCTTAACACTTGGTTCCAGTTCCTGCATATCTGGAGTTCAAAGGCATAATACACCATTAATTTCCATGCTGCAGTTTTTATTTTAAAGAAAGTAACAGGATGTCCTTACACTGACACTGAAAATTCATCAATTTTAGAGCCAGGAATTCCCATGTTACACAGAAAAAAATAAAGTCTACTGAATTAATTTTTTAGAAGAGATCAGATTAAATATTTCTTTGTTTTTCCTTTTGGAAACTTTTATGTATAATTCTTTCTGCCTGCCTACTTTTCTGCAAAAATGAGATGTACAGATTTCGGTTCCCTGCTATGAAAAGTGATGTGGTGGCAATTTTATAAATGTTGCTTTCTGATTTTTATCAGAGTGAGAAAATAAAATTATTATTGATTTCATATCACTTCATATTTTGATTCCCCTCCATTTTAGCTTAATATAATTTGCAATAAATGTACATATTGTTGTTTGTTTCATAAAGCATATCACTTTAAAATGGTTTTTACTCCTGTGATTATGTTGGAATATTTGGAATTTTAAAGGAGTAAAGACTGCCCAGCATTTGGTTTTATAATGTTTGTCACCAGATTTTTATTATTGATGTAAAGAAAAAGTCAATTTTTTTAAATAGTTGGACTTTGGCAGCTTTGTAAGGAAGTTGGAGGTGTTTAGGATTGCTATCAATCTTCAGCATTGTGCTGTTGGGAAATAAGTATTTTGCTTTTGTCTGCCTGTCTGGGCTCAGTTTTTATGTTTATTTTAGAAAACAACTGTTGCATCAATATATTGTTTCTTGGCATTGTTCAGCATAGGTAATGTGTGCACTCTTTGTGTACACATAATCATATTTAAGTTTTTTGCATAAAATAAATGCTTTTAGATGTCATATGGTAGTCTTTTTTAATCTCTATCATATTATGTTTTCTTGTGTTTCTTTTTATGTGAAAGGGCTAATAAAGTCATAAAGAAACAACATAATTACAACCAACTCTCCATTATCTATATAAAATAGTGGCTATGCCTCAGGTTTTGAGTTTTGCAGTCACAATTTAAATCACAAACTTAATGAAACCAAGTATGTTGCAAGAGCTATTTCAGGAGGAACTTGAAATTTGTCCTTCTTTATGCTCAGAGTTGTAGCTGCCCCCATTCTGTACTTGAGGCTCTTTCCTGAAGCCCTAACTGAATGTGCTCACTCAGTTGCCTTGCACATTCCTAGTGAGGGTCAGAAAACACAAATGACACTTGCATTAGAAGTTGGTCTTGAGAGGCTGTAGTCTGCAAGGGATGTAAAACAGCGAATGTGAGCTATGTCAAAAAAGAATGATTAATGTGAAATGTGAAATTTGCTAGTAGTAAATGTCACTTACAGATAATCAAGAGTTGGCTGTGTACTGACTCAGTGAAAGATGGGTAATTCTTTCAAATATGCATGTACACACATTTAGGTATCGGGTGATGATTAGGGAACAGTGGATACAAGTGATAGAAAACAATACCTTTTAAAAGGGCGGGAAAAGCCCTCACTCTTCTTATTGCCTCTTCATTACCCTTTAGAAGTATAAAATACTGCCTCCAACATGCTGAAAAAGAATATCTATGCATAAGCATCAGAGAAGTCCCTCAAGCAAACAGTGGACATGTATATTTAGAAAGCTTTTAAAGTGCTCTTAGCATCAGACAACTTGATTCTTAAGGCCACCGATCTGTCACCAATAAAAAGCACACTAGTAGGGACCTTTTTCAACTCCTTTTGATTACTCAGCATCACAGCTGACTAGATTACCTAGTGTTAAGTCATATTTATAACAATGTAGCAGAACCATTCGCATCTGTTTGTGGCTGCGTCGATTTTTTGCAGGAGTGGAGTTTAGCTAAAAGGATCTGGTCCGCAGGTGTATGTAAATGGCCCCCCTGGTTTCATAATATGATGCAAGCATCTAGCACTAAGGGAAGGGAGAGTAGGAGGATAAAAAGATTGAGATGATGGGGAGGGACTTAAGGGACATTTGTCAGTTTTCCTTTGCAAAAAGGAAAAAGTTAAATCCCTTAGGAATTTGATATTCACATCTCAGAGAAATACAACACAAAGTGCAGACTTATATTTGAGAATTAATGTTAACCCTTTGTGTCTAGTTTGAAGCTTCTTGTATTTGTCTAAAACTACAAGCCAGAATTTTGTATCTCCTTTGATAAAAAGTGTGTATAATGTAAAGTAGTTTTGCATATTCTTGTGCTGCACATGGGCTGAATTTTTAAAAAATTTTTTTAAAGACTTGAAGCAGAACCTTGTAATTTGTGTAAATGATGAGTGTAAAATCCTACCATAAAATGCTAAAAATATGCATTGTTTCAAATAAAACCAAGAAATGCAGCATTATATAGTAGTGTGGAACCCTGAATATTCATGTATGTCACAAGCTGATAACATATTTGCATATTTTCTGTTTGGATTCTGGAGTCTGCATGTCCTTATAAGAAATCAAATGTAATCATAAATGAAAAAATCAAACCTTCAAATTTCCTGGCTATGTACTCTGATCTGACCTACAGTGACAGGGAGAACATAATAGATGATAAATTCTGATAGACATTTGGGAAACTTTAGAAGTTGCTTTTTAACCCAAGAACTAAAAGTGGCCTTTCATTTATACTATGATGCATCTATTTATTGCAAATTTTGGACATGCACATTTAGTTTAAAAACTGATGAAAGCAAGTAAATTGCATGTATCCGGAATAAGAAATGAGCAGAATGACAAATAAAGCTAGCTATCCTGCCTGGTTCTGTATTTTACCCTCAATGGGATTATCGTTCAACACCTTGATATTTGTATTGTCAAGACTTTTCTGCCTTCACTATTCACATGGATAAACTGTTCATAGAAACCACTGGAGACCAGCAAGTCTCTAACAGTCTGACGACAAGCTTTGCAGCCTGCCTCAATAATAATGATGGCATGCTCACAAGAAGTAAAAATTGGTCCTGTAAGCCAGCAACAGTGTAGAACAATGGAAATGAATGTGCATAATCCCCTACCTCCTCAGCCTGTAAACCAGAGCTCTAATTTTTCACTTCCATAAGAGTAATAAACCTTCTTTACTTCATTCTGTGTCTTACTTGAAAGGCCAATGGGGATGCCTGGGTGGCTTAGTTAAGCATCTGACTTCAGCTCAGGTCATGATCTTGGGGTCCTGGGATTGAGCCCCACATCGGGCTCTGCTCAGTGGGGACCCTGCTCCCGCTCCTTCTGCTTGTGCGCACTCCCTCTCTCTCTCAAATAAATTTAAAAAGATGAAAGGCCAACAAGAACACGTGGGTCCCATTTCTAAGGAGTCTGTGCCAGGCTGGTAATCAGGATTTCCATTTTGGGGTATTTCTCAAATAACATTTTTCGATCTTGATTGCCAACTAAAGGCACTTTCCTTCCCTTCGTTCTCTAGTTACTCCTATTCTCTAGTAAAGACCATTCTGAATAAAATCCATTCCTTTTAGGAAATAGCACTGTATCAAATTCTGCGAGAAGCTTGGAAAGTAATTCAATTAGAGGTCATTAATCCATGTAAGGAGCAAGGTCCTAGTCTATGGAAGCCAGTAAAAACTGAAGGGTAAGGAGTAGCGAGCGATTTTCCTCATTACAGATATTTATTTATTTAATCTGTACAGACTAGGCACAATGCCAGGGGCTGACATTGAAAACACTAGTTTGGGGCCTTAGAAGGACTAGCAATATAAAGGAAATGGTACAACACAGACAGCTATGACTGTTTCAGGTTATATATTGTCTGGACTTCAGAGCCCCGATAGATGCTGTAGAAACAAAACCTACCTTTTCTATATAAAGAAATGCAACTCTGAGAGGAGATGCAGATTCCTAAAAAAGGACTGGGCTGAGCAAGCCTCTGCCTCACAATGAGCTGGATCTGATGCAGGAGGTGGCTCTTCAGGTCGAGGACCCCCTGGGCAAAGGTGACCATAAGGAAGGGCAAACTCTAGCAGGGGAAGGACCAGAAAGAAGCCTGCTAGTTGAGCAGTACAAACACCGAGCACTTCCCTTGTGTGAAGCATTACTCCCTCTGTAAACTGCAAGACCGGGTCCCAGCCCCCAAACCTTGCTCACCTGCTGTCCTCAGTGCACTCCCTTCCCAAGCACAAATTTGGGTGTGCGGACAATTCCTGTGGCTTCTTCGGACAAACTTTCTGTAACCGCAGCACCTTACCGTGCTTCTCCAAAAAGCAAATTCTGGTGGAGACCCAGGCAGTGTCCCCCCTTGAAGCCCCTCTTTTAGTTTTGTTCTCAGCGTTTTTAGGAGAGACTCACCCTGATGGCCATACAACCTCAACCCAAAGGAGTGCCTGAGACCATTGTCCTCTCAAAGGTTTGGCGGTTTTGCCATCTGGTTTCACCTAACTTACAGTGGAGTGTACCTTCCAGAGAGAGGCCAGCTTCAGAACACAAGAGGAACCGGCCCCTTTGCAACCTACCTCAGGCTAAGAACTGAAAGGCAGAAGGCTGGTACCCCTAAAGCCATCTAACTTGTAACCATTCTACAGAGGTTCTTTTAAGTATCCTCTGTAGAACAGGCCCAGCTTGCTCTGCCCATGGAATCCTAGAATTATGAACAGAAGGGCCTGCCTCTTTTTAGAAGTCAGAGCTCACTGGGATCAAAACTAGACAGATCCCATTGCTTTTCTCTCTCTCCACACATTCGCACAACTAGGATCTTCTATTGATCACAAGGCATCCACCATGCCATGATAGTCAAGCAGATCTCAGGCTCCAAAGCTGACTCAGAGGAAAACTTTCACAAATATTTTATAAACCAAATATTACATCATCTCCAATCTCCTGCTGGTTCCACCTTTTTTGTGACAATAGCAACATAAATAGCAAAGTGTTTGTTGCCCAAAGACCTGATCTTCACTAATGCATTTCTATCTTACTGATAATTTTGGCATTGTGTTTTGAGGGTGAGAACTACCTAAATATTACAATTCCTATGGAAGGATGAAGGAGTTATGAATATGCCGTAATAATTAGTAGAGACAAGAAGAAAGCCATTGTGCAAACATGGCCTTCATTGCTATTTGGCTTTGGGGAGAATAAGATTCTGAATGTGGGAAGGAACAGATTAGAAAGATTTCTGCCTGAGTTCATGTCCATTTTAATATCCCTGCTTGTGATCAATATTTTTCAACAATAACAGTTGAGCAAAGAGGCTCAGAAAGGGCTGGCATTGCAACTAGAATCTCTGCCCCTAGGAAAGCTCAATCATTGAGAGTATGGGTTGCCGAGATGCAAAGAAGACATTTGCTCAGTGAATTCAGGCAGGAACCCTGGAAAGCTTGGGTTCAGTACTTCACGGCAGCAATGAGACAGCAATGAGGTGGTGATGTGTATATACAATGGAATCCTAAGCAATAAAAAGGAAGGAAATACTAATCATGCTACAACATAGATAAATCCCAGAAACATTATGCTAAGTGAAAAAAGCCAGACACAAAAAACTACTATGCTTCTATGTATATAAAATATCCAGAGAAGCAAAATCTATAGAGATATAAAGTAAAATAGTGGTTGGCCAGGGCTAAGAGCAGGGATTAACTGTAAATGGGCTCATGGGATCTTACCAGAGTGATGGAAATGTTCTAAAACTGGATTGCAGTGATTGTCGCACAACTCAATAAATTTACTAAAAACCAGTGAATTATATTTTATGGTAAGTTATACCTCAATAAAGTTTAAGATAAATGAGACACGGGACACCTGGCTGGCTCAGTTCGTAGAACATGCAACTCTTGATCTCCGGGTCTTAAATTCAAGCCCCACGTTGGGAGTAGAGATTACTTAAAAGAAAAAGAAAAAAAAAAATTGATAAATGAGACCTCTTCAAAAAATCTTTAACTATGCAAAACAATGCAGCATCCACTTAAGTAACCGGACTGTCAAATCCACATCATGTCAAAAGCACCATTATTAACAATAACTGAATTTGCAGGCAAAGCACCCTTCTCGGGGCACCTGGGTGGCTCAGTCGTTAAGTGTCTGCCTTTGACTCAGGTCACAATCCCAGGGTCCTGGGATTGAGCCCCCCATTAGGCTCCCTGCTCAGCAGGAAGCCTGCTTCTCCCTCCCCCACTCCCCCTGCTTGTGTTCCCTCTCTCACTGTGTCTCTCTCTGTCAAATAAATAAATAAAATCTTAAAAAAAAAAAAAAAAAGCACCCTTCTCATCAGTGAGTTCCACTCCTCACAGGGTTACTTGCTGGAGTCAATCTGGTTCTCAAGTTAGGCAGGTCTGGAAACCATTTTCTCCACTGTGGTCATGGCCACAGCTGACTTTATTAACCAAAGATACAAAACACTATGTGTAAACAAGAGGCCACCATATTCACAGTGACTGATCGGTTCCTTCTCTTAGGAGTTCCTGTCCTGATGAGACATCAGAGAACTCACTTGTGTACTCTCTCCAGCTGTGCACACGGAGGAAAGTCTGTGAGAGAAGATGGCCAGCTGCAATCCAGGAAGAGAGGCCTCGCCAGAAAACGGATCCCCTGGTAAAAAACATTCCAAGAGATGGGGCTTCCTCTGTGATTCTGACCTCTCCCAGCAGTAGGAGCCTCTAAAGGTCTGGTTCCAGGATGGTTTTCTGCTCCTTCCCCATGGGACAGGGATCTTTTTCTTTCCCCAACCTTATCTGACCTACACCTATACTCAGGGCTGAAGAGTCACTTTCCTTTCCCAGCAACTATGAGTTTTGTTACACAGGGAAAGAGTCCAGGTGGGGCTTGGTGACTTTGACACAGCAGCAGGTGCTCACCTTCCCAGGCTGCACCACCAAGAAAGGCTTGTCTCTGGCCTCCACCTGTGCCCAACGATCCCTGTGAATGTTGATGAATGACACGTGAAAGCACCCATGTGTAGATGAAAACCCCTTGTGTCTGAGGCACCTTTGTTTAAATTTCAGGCCATCTGGTTACTTTACTTCTCTGATGGGTTCAAGAAAATGACTTTGCAGATTAGCAGTAATCACCCTCTTTACAGCTTTCTTCACCTTCTAGGCAGAAGACAGAAGCTCCTAGATTCAAAATAATCAAATAAAGAAACTGTACCTTGGTTATATCAGCCTCGTCATTCTCTATAACAACTTGGAGTTTTTGTGTTTGAATTGTTCTCTATTAGAATTGCTAGAATCAATCCTGAAAAGCAAAAACACTAACAATATTGCAATCTCTGGAATATATTGTGACACAAGACTTTTATGAAATTCTGACACAGGTAAACTTATGCTTCAGACTTTTTCTATAATTTGTTGATCTCTTGATTCATGCAATACTTTTCAAAATTAAAATAAATAGGGTTCTTTGCTTAACTATGAGTGAGGGTAGATGACAAATCTGTGTATGGTCTTTTTTGAACAATATAAAAAGATTTTGACAATCCTACTAATAAATTTGAAGAACTTAAGGCTCAATAAACAGAAATTGTGAGAGAACTTCAGGGAAGAAGGCAGAGTATGAGGATCCTAAGCTCACCTCATCCCACAGATACACCTAGATAACACCCACATCAGTGTAAATAACCCAGAAAATGACCTGAAGACTGGCAGAACACATTCTACACAGCTAAATGTAGATAAGAGGCCACACCAAAGAGAAGGGGGGTACTGGAGACAGAGTCAGGAGCAAATGGACCCACAGGCCTGTCTGTGGGAGGGAGGACTCCGAGAACATGGAGAGTGGAGGGGAGAAGACCCCACCACATCAGGCACACCATGCACAAGAAACCCACACTTGGAAGACGAATCTCTATAACATTTGGCTTTGAAAAACAGAGGGGCCTAACTTCAAGTTCTTACAATCAGTGGCGCTTAACACCTGGAACTTTAAAATCACTGGGTTTGGCTCTGGGAGAAACAGGAAAGTGAAAGGAAACTGAGTCCTCATCCTTGAAGACACAGCACAACAAACAGCCCCACTGAGATACAGCAAAGCAGTAGCAGTTTGAGAAATGCCTGAGGTATACGGGAAGATTTATTTACTAATCTCATAGCAAGTGCTGGAGGAACAGGGATCTTTGGGAGATTTCTCCAAGAACAACATAGCTGGCAGGTGCCATTTCCCTCTCACACCGCCCAGCCTAGATACATGGACACCATAGGAACCAGCACAGCATGAACACTCTCCACCTAGCTTGTTAACAGCGCATCCCAACCCATGCTCTCCTGTGGATGTGTACCCTGCAGGCACCATATGTCCTGCCCCCACATTCTCCTGCCAATCTTCTCCCCCAATGTGCCCTTGGCAGTTATCCATCCAAAGTGGCCCCACAAGCCTGGCAATGTGCAAGCAGCCCCAACAGAGACCAAGACCACTCCAAAGTGACTCTCTTCCCGGGGAGAGGGGAAGATAATCACCCATACCAGTCATACTGTGGCCATAGCAGTGGGCTGGGAGCAAACATCTGTTCTGTGACTGCGTGCGCCACCCACCAACAAAAGCTTCTCAAGGGACAACAGAGGAAGAGTTCCCTGCAGTTTAGTGCTACTGCAGCTCTGGAAACTGCCTGATCTGATTCAACTCAAGTCACTAACAACAGAGGGACCAAACCCTGCCCACAATAAGCAAAGAGAGACATTGCAGACAATCTGACTTAAGGCAAATGCAGTGCAGCCACAATAGTAGGATGCATGCAACACACATGGGAGACTCCTTGAAGCACCAGGTTCTGGTGAACAAGAGACAATGCACTGCAGGGCACTAGAGGATCTCTCTTCATAAGGCCACTAGTTTCAAGAGCAGGAGATGTATCTGACTTTCCAAACACACAGAAACAAAGAGTTAGACAAAGTGAGGAGGCAGAGGAATATGTCCCAAATGAAAGAACAGGACAAAATCACAGCAAGAGCTAAATGAAATGGAGATAAGTAATATACCTAACAAATAATTTAAAGAAATGCTCATAAAGATACTCACTGTACAGGGAAAAAAAAAAAAAAGTGGAGGACCTCAGTGAGATCATCAACAAAGAGAAAACATGAAAAAAAAATCAGAGATGAAGAACTCAATAACTAAAATTTAAAATACCCTAGAGGGCACCTGTCTGGCTTAGTTGGTAGAGCATATGACTCTTGATCTCGGGGTCGTGAGTTTGATCCCCCCTCCTGGGCATAGAAATTACTTTTAAAAAAAGAAAGAAAGAAAAGAAAAATGTAAAATAAAAAGGGGGGGTGCCTGGGTGGTTTATTCAGTTAAGCATCTGCCTTTGGCTCAGGTCATGATCCCAGGGTCCTGGGATCAAGCCCTGCATGGGGTTCTCTGCTCAAGAGGGAGTCTTCTTCTCCCTCTCTCCCTCGCCCCACTCATGCTTATGCACGCTATCTCTGAAATTAAAAAAAAAAGAATCATCAAAAATACACCAGAGGGGATAAATAGACTACAGGAAGCAGAAGAACAGATCAACAACCTGGAGGACAGAATAACGGAAAGCAATCGAGTTAAATAGGAGAGAGAAAAAATAATAATAAAAAATGAAAATGTATTCAGGAAATTCAGCAACACCATCAAGCATAATAACATGCACATTATAGGGATCCCAGAAGAAGGAGAGAGAGAAGAGGGGTGCAGAAAATTTACTTGAAGGAATAAATAATAGCTGAAAACTTCCCAAATGAAGGAAACAGAAATATGGATCCAGAAGGCACACAGAGCCCCAACAAAATCAACCCAACGAGGTCCACACCAAGATACATAGGAACTGAAATGACATAAAGCAGTGATAGAGAATTTTAAAAGCTGCAAGAAAAAAAGAAAACAGATACATACAAGGGAAACCCCATAAGGCTGTCAGCTGATTTTTCAGCATAAACTTTGCAGGCCAGAGAATAGTGGAATGATATATTCGAGGTGCTGAAAGAAAACAACTTGCAACCAAGAATACTCAATCCAGCAAAGGTATCATTCAGAATAAAAGGAGAGGGGCACCTGGGTGGCTCAGATGGTTGGGCGTCTGCCTTCGGCTTGGGTAGTGGTCCCGGGGTTCTGGGATCAGGTCCCGCATCGGGCTCCCTGCTCCTTGGGAGCCTGTTTCTCCCTCTGCCTCTCTCTCTCTCTCTCTCTGACTCTACTGAATAGATAAAGTGTTTAAAAAAATAAAAATAAATAAAAGGAGATATAAAGGGCTTCCCAGAGGCACCTGGCTGGCTAAATTGGTAGTATGTGACTCTTGATCTCAGGGTTGTAAGTGCAAGCCCCATGTTGGGTATGGAGATTACTTAAACATTAAAAAAAAAAAAAAATCTTAAAAAAAGTTCCACACAAACAAAAGTTAAAGGTATTCATCACCACTAAACCAGCCCTACAAGAAATGTTAAAGGGGACTCTTTGAGTGGAAAAGAAACAAAGCAGGAGTAAGAAAAGTAGGAAGCACAAAAGCAATAAAATTAACTATCTCTATAAAAATCAGTCAAGAGATTCACAAAATAATAGGATATAAAGCATGACAATTTTACCTAAAACATGGTGGAAGGAAGAGGAGTACAAATTTAGTGCTTTTAGAATGGGTTCAAACTTAAGCAACCATCAACTTAATACAGACTGCTAGATGCATAAGGAATTATATATAAACCTATTGGTAGCCACAGATAAAAAATGAATAATAGATATGCAAAAATAAAAAGAAAGGAATCCAACTATATCATTAAAGAAAGCCAGCAAGCCATGAGAGAGCAAGAGAATGGTACAGACAAACACTACAAAAACAACCATAAAACAAATAACAAAATGGCAATAAATACATATCTATCGATAATTACTTTGAATGTAAATGGACTAAATGCTCCAATCAAAAGACATAGGGTGATGGAATGGATAAAAGAGCAAGACACTTGGGGCACCTGGGTGACTTAGTTGGTTGAGTGTGACTCATCCCAGACCTAAAGACACATGCAGGTTGAAATCGAGGGGATGGAAAAGCATTTATCATGCAAACGGAAGTGAAAAGAACAAGAGACAGGAAGAACACTATATAATCATAAGAACAATACAAGAAGATATAGCAATTATAAGTATTTATGTACCCAAATACATAAAGTGGCTAATAACAAACATAAAAGAGTTATCAATAGTAATACAATAATAGTAGGGGACCTTAACACCCCACTTACATCAATGGATATATCATCCAAACAGATAATCAACAAGGAAACAGTGGCTTTGATAGACACATTGGCAGCACAGTACACATTCTTTTTTTAAAAAATATATTTATTTGAGAGAGAGAGTGAGAGAAAGCTCGAGATGGGGGAGGGTCAGAGGATGAAGCAGACTCCCCGCTGAGCAGAGAGCCTGATGTGGGACTCGATCCTGGGACTCTGGGATCATGACCTGAGCTGAAAACAGACACCTAACCACCTGAGCTACCCAGGCACCCCACAATACACATTCTTTTCAAGTATACGTGAAACATTCTCCAGAACAGATCACACGTGGGGCCACAAAAGAAGTCTCAACAAATTAAAAAAGACTGAAGTCATACCATGCATCTTTTCTGTCCACAAAGCTATGAAACTAGAAATCTATCACAAGAAAAAAATCTGGAAAAAACACAGACATGGAGGTTAAATAACATGCTAGTAAACAATGAATGGGTCAACCAAGAAATCAAAGAGGAAATTAAAAAATACATATGGAGACAAATGAAAATGAAACAGTCCAAAATCCTTGGGATGCAGCAAGAGCTGTTCTAAGAGGGAAGGAAATTTATAGCATTACAGGCCTACCTTAAGAAGCAAAAAAAACCCAAAAAACAAGCAAAAAATTAAATAAGTAACCTAACCTTACACCTAAAGGAGCTAGAAAAGAATAAACAAAACCCCAAACCAGTAGAAAGTATGCTTCTCTCCCTCTCCCTCCACCCCCACTCATACTCTCTAAAATAAATAAATCTTAAAAAAAAAGATTAACAAAAGTGATTAACCCTTAGCCAGACTCATAAAAACAGAAACACACAACAGTAACAACAACAAAAAGAGAGAGAAAGAGAGGACTCAAACAAAATCAGAAATGAAAGAGGAAAAATAACCAACTCTACAGAAATACAAATGATTATAAGAGAATATTATTTTTTTAAGATTTTATTTATTTGAGAGAGAGCACAAGCAGAGGGGAAGGGGAAAGGAGACTCCCTGCTGAGCAGGGAGCCCGATGTGGGCTCAATCCCAGGACTCTGGGATCATGACCTGAGCCAAAGGCAGATGTTCAACCAAGAGAATATTATAAAAATTATATGCCAGCAAACTGGACAACCTAGAAGCAATGAATAAATTCCTAGAAACACATAACCTACCAAAACTTAACCAAGAAAAAGTAGAAAATTTGACCAGACTGATTACCAGCAATGAAATTGAATCAGTAATCAAAAACTTCCAAACAAAATCCAGGACCAGAAAGCTTCATAGGTGAAACCTATCAAATATTTAAAGAAGAGTTAATACTTACTCTTCTCAAACTCTTCCAAAAATAGAAGAGGAAGGAAAGCTAAAAAATTCATTCTATGAGGTCAGCATTACCCTGATACCAAAACCAGATAAAGACACACACAAAAAAAGAGAACTCTGGCCAATATCCAAGAAAAATAGATACAAATATCCTCAACAAAATATTAGCAAACTGAATCATTACAAAAATGATTCAATACAATCACGTGGGATTTATTCCTGGGATGCAAGTGTAGTTCAACACTTGCAAATCAATCAACATGATACATCACATTAAGAGAAACGATAAAAACCATATGATCAACCCAACAGATGCAGAAAAAGCATCTGACAAAGTACAACATCCATTCATTAAAGAAAACCCTCAATAAAATAGGTTTAGAGAAAACATACCTCAACATAATAAAGGGCATCTATGAAAAACTCACAACTAACATGATACAAAATGGTGAAAAACAGAGCTTTTGCCCTAATATCAGGAACAAGACAAGGATGTCTACTCTCACCACTTTTATTCAACAAAGTACTGGAAGTCCTAGCCACAGCAATCAGACAAGAGAAAGGAATAAAAGGTATCCAAATTGTATAGAAGAAGTAAAATTTTCACTGTTTGCAGATGACATGATACTACTATATATATAAAAACCTAGGGCGTCCCTGGGTGGCTCAGTCAGTTAGGTGTCTGAATTCAGCTCAGGTCATGATCTCAGGGTCCTGGGATCGAGCCCTGCGCTGGGCTCTGCACTCAGTGGGGAATCTGCTTGTGCTCTCCCTCTGCCTCTGTCCCTCCCCCTGCTCATGCTCTCTCGGTCTCTCTCTCAAATAAATAAATAAAATCTTGAAAAAGAAAAAGAAAAAGAAAAACCTCCACCAAAAAACTATTAGAACTAATAAATGAATTCAGTAAGGTCACAGGATACAAAATCAATATACAGAAATCCATTGCATTTCTATACATGAATAATGAAGTGGCAGGAAAGAGAAATTAAGAAAACAGTCCCGTTTTCAACTGCATCAAAAATAATACCTAGGAATAAACTTAACCAAGGAGGTGAAAGACCTGTACTCTGAAAACTACAGAACATTGATGAAAGAAACTAAGATGACTTAAGTGGAAAGACATGCCATGCCCATGGATTGGAAGAACAAATATTAAAATGTCCATACTACCCAAAGCAATCTACAGAGAGAGCACACAAGCATGAGCAGGGAGAGGGGGAGAGAAGCAAACTCCCGGCTGAGCAGGGAGCCCTATGCAGGGCTCCATCCCAGGACCCTGGGATCATGACCTGAGCTGAACCCAGGCACCCTGCAATCTACAGATTTAATACAATCCCTACTAAATATCAACAGTGTTTTTCACAGAACTAGAACAAAGAATCCTAAAAGGTATATGGAACCATAAGAGACACCAAATAGCCAAAGCAATCTTGAAAAAAAAAACAAAACTGGAGGTATCAAAATCCCAGATTTCAAGATATATTACAAAGCTGTATTAATTGGGGCACCTGAGTGGCTCAGTCATTAATCGTCTGCCTTTGGCTCAGGTCATGATCCCAGGGTCCTGGGATCGAGTCCCACATCAGGCCCCCTGCTCAGCGGGAAGCCTGCTTCTCCCTCTCACACTCACCCTGCTTGTGTTCCCTCTCTCGCTATCTCTCTGTCAAATAAATAAATAAAATCTTTAAAACAAAACAAAGCTATATTAATCAAAACAGTATGGTACTGGCATAAAAATAGACACATAAATCAATAGAACAAAACAGAGAGCTCAGAAATAAACCCATTATATGGTCAATTAATCTTCAACAAAGGCAGCAAGAACATGCAATGGGAAAAGACAGTCTCCTTCAACAAATGGTGTTGGGAAGGGCACCTGGGTGGCTCAGTTGGTTAAGTGTCTGCCTTTGGCTCAGGTCATGATCTCCAGGTCCTGGGACTGAGCCCTACATCAGGCTTCTTGCTCAGCAGAATGTCTGCTTCTCTCTCTCTCCCTCTGCCCCTCCCCACTGCTCATTCTCTCTCTCTCTCTCTCAAATAACTAAAATCTTCTAAAAGAAATGGTGTTGGGAAAACTGGGCAGCTGCATGCAAAAGAATGAAACTGGACCACTTTCTTACACCATACACAAAAATAAACTCAAAATGAATGAAAGACCTAAATGTGAGACCTGAACAATAAAAATCCTAGAAGACAGCACAGGCAGTAATTTCTCTGACATTAGCTGTAGTAACATTTTTCTAGATATGTTTCCTGAGGCAAGGGAAACAAAAGCAAAAATAAACTATCAGAACTACATTAAAATAAAAGTTTTCTGCACAGCAAAGGAAACAATCAACAGATCTAAAGGACAACCTATTGAATGGGAAAAGACATTTGCAAATAACATATCTGATAAAGGGTTAGTATCCAAAATATATCAAGAACTTATACAACTCAACACCAAATAACAAATAATCCAATTTAAAAATGGGCAGAAGGGGCGCCTGGGTGGCTCAGTTGGTTAAGCAACTGCCTTCGGCTCAGTTCATGATCCTGGAGTCCCTGGATCGAGTCCCGCATTGGGCTCCCTGCTCAGCAGGGAGCCTGCTTCTCCCTCTGACCCTCCTCCCTCTCCTGTGCTCTCTGTCTCTCTCATTCTCTCTGTCTCAAATAAATAAATAAAATCTTAAAAAAAAATAAAAAAATAAAAATGAAAATGGGCAGAAGAGGGGCACCTGGGTGGCTCAGTCAGTTGAGTGTCTGACTCGATTTCAGCTTGGGTCATGATCTTGGGGTCATGAGATTGAGCCCTGTGTTGGGCTCTGCACTGAATTCAGAGTCAGCTTGAGATTCTTTCTCCCTCTCTCTCCCTCTAAAATAAATAAATAACATAAAAAATAAAATAAAATATAAAATAAAATAAAAATGGGCAGAAGACATGAACAGGCATTTCTCCAAAGAAGACATATAGATGGCCAATAGACACATGAAAAAATGTCAACATCACTAATCATCAGAGAATTGCAAATCAAAACCACAGCGAGTTATTACCTCACACCTGTCAAAATGGCTGGAATCAAAAACACAAGAAACAACAAAGATTGGTGGGGATGTGGACAAAAAGGAACCCTCATGCACTGTTAGTGGAGATGCAAACTGGTGCAGTCACTGTGGAAAACAGTATCAAGGTTCCTCAAAAAATTAAAAATAGAACTACATGTGATCTAGTAATTCCACTACTGGGTATTTACCCAAAAAATACAAAAACATTAATTTGAAAAGATATATGCACCTGTGTCCATTGATAGATAAATGTCCAAAGTGTCCATTGATAGATGAATGAATAAATGATATGGCATATCATATATATATATATATATATATATATATATATATATATATATATTACTTAGACATGAAAAAGAATGAAAACTTGCCATTTGCACAACATGGGTGAATCTAGAGTGTATAATGCTAAGTGAAATAAGTCAGAGAAAGACTCATATGTGGAATTTGAGAAACAAAACAAAGAAAAAAGACAAACCGAAAAACAGACACTTTAGAGAACTGGGGCGCCTGGGTAGCTCAATCGGTTGCACCTTCAACTCTTGTTTTCTGCTAGAGTCATGATCTCAGGGCATGAGATCAAGCCCCACCTGGGGCTCTGTGCTCAGCAGGGAGTCTTGAGATTCTTTCCCCTCCCTCTCCCTCTGTCCCTTCCCTCGCTCATGCAGCACTCTCTCTCTCTCAAATAAATAAATAAATCTTTAAAAATAAATAAATAAACTATAGAGAACTAATGATTACCAGAAGGGAGATGGGTTGGGGGTAAGGGTGAAATAGGTGAAGGGGATTAAGAGGATGCCTATCATGATGAGTACTAAGTAATGTATAGAATTGTTGAATCACTAAATTGCACACCTGAAATTAATATGACACTGTATGTTAATTACACTGGAATTAAAATTTTAAAAATAAAAAAAGAAATTGCAAAATAAATAGATGGGAAGTCAGGCAAAAAAAAAAAAAGAAATATCAGGGCACCTATGTGGCACAGTTGTTTAAGTGCCCCGACTCTTGATTTTGACTCAGGTCATGATCTCAGTGTCATGGGATCGAGCCCCGACTGCGGCTCTGCACTCAGCTTGTGATTCTCTCTCCCTGTCCCTCTGCCCTTCCTGCTCACGCTCACACTCTCTCTCTCTAAAATAAATAAATCCTTAAACAAAGATAGAAATTGCAACATTATTCACTGTGCAAGACTAATAGATTTTCCCCTCTTCTCAAAAAAGATATTAATGTAATTTAAAATCATTAGTCTACTACTTTTCCTCTTTTGTACTGCAAAATTTTATAACATGATTATACATAAATGATGTTTAATAAAAGAAAATGTTCAGTTTGTATTTATTACATGAATACTGAAAATATTTTTGTAGCATAAAAGCTATTAAAAAAATTATTCACTCCAGGTATAAAATACACTGGGTATGTCACCAATAGAAAATGTTACAGAATGGTTTGGGGTGAATGATCTATATTACCAAATAGGGAAATATGTTACTGTTCCACAGTAGTGGCAGAAAAGGGTTTGGGGGATCTAGGGAAAATAGGGTTCTATAAAAAGCTGCCTAATCTATTGAGGAGCTAGCTAATGGAAGGTGAATTTGTAATAAAGGGAAATCATAATGGTGACACTTGTCAGCTACTGTGTCATTGACCAGTTGCAGATATAAGCAGCAGCAATGAACTATGGTTTTTTGCTATATGATTTGAATAACATTTACATATTTCAGTAATTTATATAAAATTTAAATAATATATATTTATATATTTTAAGCTATTTTCCATTTTTCTGTACTATTTTATATAGAGTATGTTTTGCAATTAAGTTTTCAAATTAAGTTTCCACAGGCTACATAGTATCTAGACAGGATCAGATTAAAAAGAGAAACAGACATTACCCAGAGATCTTAGACTTAGGCCAGGACACAATACTAATGGTATTTGATTTGGTCCCTTTAAGAGGACACAAGCACTTAGGATGTATAATAATTTTGTGCTTGCATAGTCTTCTTTTCCTTGGACCTAATACAATTATTTTACTTGCTCTTAAAACTTGCCGCAGGTCTTTTTTGGTACTTGTAAAGGTACAGATAAGAAATATGGGGAGAAGGAAAAGTAGGAATAGACCCTTAAAAGAAAAATACAATATACAACCCTTATAAACAGAGCTTTGTTACACTCAATTTCACTTTCCTTTTTTTCCAACTCATTTCTGAGAAGAGCCCTTCACTTGCCTTTCACAGAGGCCTAAAATTCCGATCACTAGAATTATCCAAGTCCTTGGGGGCTTGAGACACCTCACATTTCTGTTTGCTATTTAGATGCCTTATGCTTCAAAATTTTGTCCACAAGCATAAATTGCCTGGATATCTTTGGCATGGTTTATAAATAGCACCCGTGGGACAATTTCCACAGATCAAAATGATTCATAACAAGAATTCCAATCTGAAGACATGGCTGAGCACCAGTTCTCTGCCAGTCTTTGCGCTAGGGATAAAAGTAAAGAAGACATGATTCCAACCCTTAAAGTGGAAATGACTGACATGAAAATAAATTGTGTTAATGCAGTGTGATGTGTGCTATAATAAAAGTTTACACAAAAAAATAGGAGTCTAGAAAAAATTTACTGTGCCTGAGAGGGAGTTTAAAGAAACGTAAAAACATTTCAGAAAACTGACATTTAGTTAAATAGGATTTCATCAGGAGGGAGACAGGTATTTCAAACTGGGTAAGGAAATAGGGAGAGTATAGATTTGGAAACTACAAATCCCAGCTACATGATTCATTAACAATGTGTAAACGACCTTAGGCAAATCACAATTCAGCTTGAATTTCTCACCAGCAAAATGAGATCTGCCTCAAAGATCTCTATGGTTCCTCCTACTGACAGGGTATATTTGTAGCCATCTATACTTAGACAAGAATTCCTTCAAAATAGTTACATCAAACAGCATTTTATATCAATTTATATATATATAACTTAATATATATAGTATATATATTTTAAAGATTTTATTTATTGGGGCGCCTGGGTGGCTCAGTCGTTAAGTGTCTGCCTTCGGCTCAGGTCACGATCCCAGGGTGCTGGGATCGAGTCCCGCATCTGGCTCCCTGTTCAGCAGGAAGCCTTCTCCCTCTCCTGTTCCCCCTGCTTGTGTTTCCTCTCTCTCTGTATCTCTATCAAATGAATAAATAAAATCTTTTTTAAAAAAAAGATTTTTTTAAAAAAAAGATTTTATTTATTTTTTAAAGATCTTTATTTATTTGAGAGAGAACCAGAGAGCACAAGCAGGGGGAGCAGCAGAGGGAGAGGGAGAAGTAGGCTCCCTGCCAATGCGGAGCTTGATCGATCCCAGAATCTTAGGATGCTTAACGACTGAGCCACCTAGGCGCCCCTAAAGATTTTAAGTAATCTCTACACCCAATGTGGGGCTCAAACTCAACAATCCTAAGATCAAGAGTCACATGCTCCACGAACTAAGACAGTCAGGCACCCCTTTATATATTTCTTGATTATAGAATCCATATTGTTCTGTATCCTTTTCTCACCAAGAGATCATTTTCCATCTTCCCAGCATCTTTAATTTCTCTCTCCCCAGTGACTTTTCTCCTTTTGTCACAAAATGTGCACAGACACAAGTTTTTCTCACCTTAGAAAGCAAACCTTCACCTGACAATACTTGGTAATTATTTTAGTTCCCTTTTTAATAGCCAAACTTCTCTATTTTAGCTCACCATTCTCTAACTTCTAAGCTGATTGTTAATTCCATCAGTTTGTCAAAACTGCTCAGGTACTGGAAGAAAACTAACAAAATGCTGAAACTATTGCCAATATACAATGACTAGCTCTCATCTGCTCCATCATTCTGATGCCATTAATGTTGCTGATAGGGCCCTTCTTAGTCCCATTTCCCCTGCTTTTGATATTTTTTCAGTGCACATTTGACATTTATTGAGCACCAAGATTGTTTAAGGAGTTTACAATCAACCAGGGGAAAAAAACAGCAAGAATATAAGGTAGAATGTACATATGCAGTGGAACTTATAAAGTTCCATAAGAGATTTGGGAAGGTTCATGGAGGTGGCAGCATTTGAGGGTAGATTTGAAGGATAAGATTTCAATTTATTGAAATAGAAGAGAATCATATGCAAAAGAAGCAACAGTAATTTTAAACACAAAGAGGCAGGAAGCACAATGTGTACTTAGAGAAACATTACTATAGGGAGAAAATGAAAGACCTTCTAATATAAACTTTTATTTTGGGGACATCTAGGTGGCTCAGTCAGTTAAGCGTCTGCCTTCTGCTCAGGTCATGGTCCCAGGGTCCTGGGATTGAGTCCCACTTCCGGCTCCTTGCTCAGCAGGGCACCTGCCACTCCCCCAGCTTGTGCTCTCTCTGACAAATAAATAAAAATCTTTAAAAAAAACTTTGATTTTGGGGCGCCTGGGTGGCTCAGTTGGTTAAGCGTCTGCCTTCGGCTCAGGTCATGATTCTGTAGTCCCGGGATCGAGTCCCGCATCGGGCTCCCTGCTCAGCGGGGAGTCTGCTTCTCCCTCTCCCGCTCCCCCCTCTTGTGCTCTCTCTCTCTCTCTCTCTCTCAAATAAATAAAATCTTTAAAAAAAAAAACTTTGATTTTTATGCAAAGAATAAAGTGGTGGTTAAAGAAAGAATAGGCTTATAATGAAAATATCTCCTCTGCCCAGCCTTTTCCAGTCTCTGGCCTATTCTTGAGAGACAAGTTCTCTTAACTGTTTCTTCACCGAGTTGCCATATTTTTATTTTATTTTATTTTTATTTATTGAGAGAGAATGCTTGCATGTGTGGGTGGGGGAGGGGCAGAGGGAGAGAGAGGATCTTAAGCAGGCCCAATTTGGGGCTCAATCTCACAACCCTGAGATTATGACCTGAGCCGAAATCAAGAGTCAGGAACACTTAACCTACTGAGCCACCCAGGAGCCCCAGGAGTTGTCAATATTTTTAAATAATATGCTTTGAATACTGTTTCTTACTATATAAATTCTGCATATAACTACAATGTGCTCTAAAAGATGAAAATCTGGCATTTTTAGAGTTCCCCCCAACTTGCAATACAGATTTATCACTACATTTGGTTAAGCTGATTATCAAGTATTTATTGCCTTGCAAGTGTTTGGCTCATAAAGAGCTAGATGTGCATTTTAATTATACTTCTCCTCTTGAGAGGACATACAGAATATTAGTCAGGAGTACCAGCTCTGCAGCCATACTGGAGTTCAAACTCTGGATATGGCACTTTCTAGCTGTGTTAACTTTGAGCAAATTATTTAATCTTTCTGCCCATTTCCTCATCTGTAAAATGAGGACAGGATCTACACAATTGTAAAATCAAATGAAATGAGTTACTGCATGTAAAAGTACTCAGAACAATTACTGGCACTTAGTATACAGTGTAAAAAAAAGTTAGCTATTCCTATTATTATAGCGTCTTGTTCTAAAGTTTACAGTGGTCTTTCTCTTGTGCATTTCCAGTTGCTTCATCCACGTAGGACATGAACTGTACAACTGCAAGGGCCCCACTCACTTGGTAAGAATAAATGAGGTTATGCAATAAGGCAATCTGTTTCCATATCAAGTATTTTACCAAATCCTCTTTTCTAAGAGTCCTTCCACCCAAAGCCCCTGTCCTGCTCCAATAAAGCTGCGGGCTTTGTGCTTTGTTAATGAGTTCTTCCTATATTGCTCCTCTGGATTAGATACCATTTCTTTGACTCAAAGTATCTTTATTTCTTGATATACTCCATTTTCCTACAGCAGAATATCTACAAGCAATTTCTTACAATGGTGTGTATAAATAGTATTTCTGAATCTTTTCTTGTAAAAACAAAAGGTTTTATTCCATCCTAATAAAGAACTGATAAAAATTTAAATGGAAAAAATTTTTTTTATCAGCATTTAAATACTGTTACACTGTCTTCCAGAATACAATGAGTTTTTTTTTTAATTTTTATTTTATTTATTATTTGAGAGAGAGAGAATGAGAGAGAAAGAGCATGAGAGGGGGGAGGGTCAGAGGGAGAAGCAGACTCCCCGCCGAGCAGGGAGCCCGATGCGGGACTCGATCCGGGGACTCCAGGATCATGACCTGAGCCGAAAGCAATCGCTTAACCAACTGAGCCACCCAGGCGCCCTACAATGAGTTTTTAAGAAATCTAATGCTATTGATTCTTGCTCTTTTCTTTCAAGGACATTTAGGATCTTTGCTCCTGCCCAGTGCTTTAAAATTTTACAAAGATCCTTGTCTTTTTTCATTGATAGCACTGAGCTGGTGAATCTTTCAATCAGGAAATTTGTGTCCTTCAGCTCTGAGATGTTCTTGTACTATTTATTTGGTAATATAATACCACATTTAAAAAAATCTCTTTTGATAGAGTTTGTTCTCTTACCGGGATCGGTTGCTGAATGTTCTGAGTTGATCCAGTACATTCCTCATATTCTTGCTTCTATTTTCTGCCTTTTTTACCCCCACTGAGACATCTACTTTATTAATTACCCTTCTATTCATTCATTTGCTCAACAAATATTTACTGATGACTGACTTACTATATTTTTTTATGTTCCAGGCAATGTTCTGGGCATTGCAGATAAAGTAATGAATGAAACAAATCTCAATGCTCATGTTGGACAAAATTTTAAAAAGTAGGTTAATAGTAAGTGTCATAAAAAAAATGAACAAGTAGAGGGCCAGGTGAATGGAGGCAGAAGTTTTTAATTAGGATGGTCAGGAAAGGTCTGACATTTGAATGATAACATGAATTAAATGATTGAGCAAGATGCGTGAGGATCTGGGAGAAGAGCATTCCAGTCAGATAGAACAGGCTATTCAAAGGACCTGAGGTTTTAAGAAGCCTGGTGTGTTTGACAAATACCATGAGGCTAGTACATCTAATGGAGGGTGAGCAAGGGAGAGAAGAAAAGGATAAAGCTGGAGGAATGGTTAGGAGCAGAACAGGTAGTAAGGTAACATAGAGTATTGTGGCCATGATAAGGAACATGGATTTTATTCTAAATTTAGTTAGAAGTCATTTTGAGCTGGAAGTACCACTTAAAAAAAAAAACATTCTGGCTGCTATGTGGCAGATGGACTATAGAAGCTCAAGAGTGGAAGGAGGGAGGATGTTTAATAGTCAAAGCAAATGTGATAGTGGCTTGTTAGGGAGGTAGTGATAGCGGTAAGTGGAAATCAGAACCAGAATACAGTTGATGCTTGAACGATGTGGAGGTTAGAGGCACCAAACCCCTGGGCAGTTGAAATTCACATATAATTTTTGACTTCCGCAACTTAACTTCTAATAGCCTACTGCTGACCAGAAGCCTTACAGATGACATAAACAGTTGACTAACACATATTTTGTATGTTATATGTATTATAACCTGTATTCTTGTAACATAGAAAAAATAATGTTTAGAAAATCGTAAAATATATTCAGGGACTTGGCACTTAGTTGGTTAAGGGTGGCTCAGTTGGTTAAGCATCTGCCTTCAGCTCAGGTCATAATCCCAGGGTCCTGGGATCCAGTCCTGCATCAGGCTCCTTGCTCAGCAGGGAGCCTGCTTCTCCCTCTGCCTGCCACTCTCCTTGCTTGTGCTCTCTCCCTCCCTCCCTCTCACAAATAAATAAATAAAATCTTAAAAAAAAAAAAATGAGGGTTTGAGAAGCACTACTCAGCCCTGTGCTTCTGCACTCTTCCTGGAGGTGTCCCTGCACTCTTACCCACACCTTCATGATTAGCCCCTGGTGATAAATCCCACATGGGGCTCTCTGTTCAGTGGGGAGTCTGCTTCTCCTTCTCCCTCTGCCCCTCGTCCCCCTGCTTGTGCTCTCTAATAAATAAATAAAATCTTTAAAAAAAAATTTAAAAATACATATTTACAGCACTTGTAATGTAGTCTTTGGGGAAAAAAATCCACAGAGTGGACTCATACAGTTCAAAGCTCTGCTGTTCAAAGGTCAGCTGCATACTTAAAGGCTGACATAGTAAGAGTTGCTAATGAATATAGGCCATAAGGCAGAGAAAGGAGTGAAGGGAGATTGGGGTGGAGGGGGCTGGCTTGAGTAACTGGATAAATAATGGTACCTTTCAAATGCCTAAGGAAAGATGGAGGAAGCAGCAGATTTGGATGGAGGTAGAGGGAAAAAAGATTTTTTAAAGAAAGATTTTATTTATTTATTTATTTATTTTTAAGATTTTTTATTTATTTGACAGAGACACAGTGAGAGAGGGAACACAAGCAGGGTGAGTGCTCCCGCTGAGCAGGGAGCCTAATGTGGGGCTTGATCCCAGGACCCTGGGATCATGACCCGAGCTGAAGGCAGATGTTTAATGACTGAGTCACCCAGGCGCCCCAGATTTTGTTTTTTTTAAACCTAAGTTTGAAATGTCCTGCACAGTGGTTAAACGCATGGAGATGGCCTACATGAGTTCAAATCCTGGACCAGATGGGGTATGGAGCCTATAAAGCTTTCCTTTTTCTCTTTAACATGGAGATATTATGAGTTTGCAAGTATATATGTATATTATGAGTTTGTAAGTATATAAGCAGGTGGGCAGATACATTTGATGATGAAAAGATGCAGTGCTCCTTGCCTCTATCTCTCAGTAATATAAAAAATTAGTTCATTAGCTATGAAGAATTAGAAGTAGCTGATGGAGATTGGAGGCAAGTAAGTTGTACAACAGTCACCTCAGAGAATAAAAGATTGAAATGATTGGGGAGATAAAAGATTGAAGCTAAGTGCTAAAAGCACACTTGAAAATAGCGGTGACCAGCTCACAGTGAGAACATTCAGCTTAACCGTGTGTGTTTTTCTCCAGTTATTTCTGCTGTGAAGTTATAGGAGTTGAGTAGGCAGACACATGAGATTTTGCAAGGGAGATCAGGAAGCAAGGGACAAGGGATAATTATGATGATGGCCCATGGAAACTAAGTTGGGTAAAGAGGAAGGTGAATAACAAGTATACATGCCTCACCTTCAGGAATTTGGGTTGTGAAATTAAAAACAGCTACTGAGAATTTTAAATCAACCATGTCAATGATCACTTTAGATGTAAATGGTCTAAACATACAAATTAAAAGACAGAGATTGTAAATAAAATCTTTAAAAAAGGGTGGGGGGTGGCAGCGCCTGGCTGGCTCAGTCAGGGGAGTATGTAACTCTTGATTTTGGAGTTGTGGGTTCAGTTGCCACAGTGAGTGTAGAGATTACTTTAAAAAACTAAAAAATAGATTGTTAGAGTGGATTAAAAAGCAAGATCCAACTCTATATACGCTAATTATAAGAAATCCATTTTAAATATAAAGAGATAGACATGTTAAAAGTAAAAGGATAGGGGCGCCTGGGTGGCTCAGTTGGTGAAGCGTCTGCCTTCAGCTCAGGTCATGATCCCTGGGTCCTGGGATCAAGCCCCCCATCAGGCTCCCTGCTCCGTGGGAAGTCTGCTTCTCCCTCTCCCACTCCCCCTGCTTGTGCTTCCTCTCTCACTGTGTCTCTCTCTGTCAAATAAATAAAATCTTTAAAAATAAATAAATAAATAAATAAATAAATAAATAAATAAATAAATAAAAGTAAGAGGATAGAGAGAGCTATATCATGCAAACACTAGCCAAAAGAAAGCTGGAGTATTTAATTAATCTCAGATAAACAGACTTAAGAACTAGGAATACTATCAGAGACAAAGAGGGATATTAGAAAATGACAGATGTCAATTCTCCAACAAAGGATAATCCTAAATGTACAAGCACCTAAAATAACTGAACTTCAATACAACTTCCCAACATGGACCATGTTCTGGGCCATACGGCAAATCTTAACAAATTTAAGCAACAAAAATCCGAAAATATATGTTCTCAGACTATAACAGAACTAAACTGGAAATCAAGAGAAATATTTAGAAAATTCCCAAATATTTGGAATTAAACAATAAACTATCTAGTCCTTAGATCAAAGAGGAAGTCTCAAGAGAACTTAAAAAAAAATTTAGTCTGAAAGGAAATGAAAATACAACACAGTAAAATTTGTGAGCTACATCTAAAGCAGTGCTTAGAGGAAAACTTACAGCACTAAATGTTTATATTAAGAAAAAAAAGAGGGCGCCTGGGTGGCTCAGATGGTAAGCGTCTGCCTTTGGCTCAGGTCATGATCTCAGGGTCCTGGGATCGAGTCCCACATTGGGCTCCTTGCTCCTTGGGAGCCTGCTTCTCCCTCTGCCTCTCTCTCTCTCTCTCTGTCATGAATAAATAAATAAAACCTTTAAAAAAAAAAAAGATCTGAAATCAGTAATTTAAGCCTCCACCTTAAGAAAAATAAGCAAATTAAACCCAAAACAAACAGAAGTAAATAATAAAGATTAAAGGGAGAGTAATGAAAGTGAAAATAAAAAAAAAAAACAAAAAAATAAATGAAACCTAAAGCTGGTTTCATAAAGCAATAAGATTGATAAAGCTCTAGCCCAAATGACTAAGAAAAAAATGGAGAAGATATAAATTACCAATATCAGCAACGAAACAGGAGATATCACTAGAAATTCCACAGACATTGAAAGAACAATAAGGGAATACTACAGAAATCTCTATACCCATAAATTCAACATCTTTGATGAAATGGACCCCTTCCTTCCTTGAAAACTACAAAACTCACTCAAGAAGAGACAATCTGAATTGTTCTATATCCACTAAAGACATCAAATTTGTACCTAAAAATCTTCCAAAAAAGAATATCCTAGGTCCAGATGGTGCCTGGCTGGCTCAGTCAGTAGAGCACACAATTCTTTTTTTTTTTTTTTTTTTTTTTTTTTGAGCACACAACTCTTGATCTGGGGTGATGAGTTCAAGTTCCATGTTGGGTGTACAGCCTACTTTAAAAAAATAAAAAAAAAATTTTTTTTTAAAAGTATAACCACCAATTGAGGAGACTCCAGAGAAAACAGGGTTTCAGGAAGTAATCAAGATTCAATTTTGCTCCTGAGAATTCTATGAATTAGGGCATGGTGGAAGGAAGTGGAGAGGGCCAGTTAGTAAGATTGGGTCAGATCAGGCAATAGCTTTATAGGGTATAAAGTCTAGGTGTCATCAAATAACTTTAAGAGTCTTGAACTGAGGATGCCTGGGTGGCTCAGTTGGTTAAGCATCTGCCTTTGGCTCAGGTCATGATCCAGGGTTCTGGGATTGAGCCCCACATTAGGCTTCTTGCTCAGTGGGGAGTCTGCTCCTCCCTCTCCCACTCCCACGGCTTATGTTCCCTCTCTCTGTCAGATAAATAAATAAAATCTTAAAAAAAAAAAAGTCTTGAACTGAGTGAATGGGGTAAACCAAGACGAAAAGCAAGATGGGATTAAACCTTGAAAAGTTTTAGAGGTTGGGTAATCAGTTATGATTATAGCTTCTTTATTGGGATCAGTTTCTTAGGCAGTTTGTTGTGATAAAGTGGGTGACAGATGGTGGTGGTCTTACCAGTATTACAAGGAATGCTTTGGTGGCCCTTAAAACTGGGGGAAAATCAAATTTACTTTTTTCTTTTTAACTATATAAGCATTAAAATTTTTAAGAGCTCTTTGTTATTCTAAGTTCCTTTTTCATAGCATCCTGCTCTTTTTGGATGGGTGCAATGAATTCTTAACTAGAATTGTTTTAACTACTGTTCTGTTCCCTATGTTATTTCTTCCAGGTTGATTTCTTTTTTCTTTTTACATTGGTTTCTCTTTCATGTTGAAGAATTTTCTCTAATCTTTATCTTAGTTCTCTGCATATGGCTGGTAGTGAGGCACTGAAAGATGATTAAGAATACTGTTACTATAGTTATTGACTGTCAGGGTTTTCCTTTAAGATAATTGTTCAGGGGGCACCTGGGTGGTTCAGTCAGTTGACCGTCTGCCTTCAGCTCAGGTCATGATCTTGGGGTCCTGGGATTAAACCCCACATCAGGCTCTCTGCTCAGCAGCGAGTCTGCTTCTCTCTTATTCTCTTTCTGTGCTTCATCTCAAATAAATAAAATCTTAAAAAAAAAAAAAAAAGAATCTGTTAACTAAAGTTTAAATTAAAAAAAAAAAAGGTAATTGGGACGCTTGGGTGGCTCAGTTAAGTGTCTGCATTCAGCTCGGGTCATGATCCCAGGGTCCTGGGATCAAGTCCCATGTCGGGCTCCTTGCTCAGTGGGGAGCCTGCTTCTCCCTCTGCCTGCCGATCGCCCTGCTTGTGCTTGTAGTCTCTCTCCAAGATAAATAAATAAAATCTTAAAAAAATAAAAAAGATAATCATGCAGGGTGGGGATTAAGAGTTATATATCCTCATTTTCATTTAATTCCCATTTTAAGCTTCTTATCCAACTTATATCTTCACACAATACCTAGGTTCTTCAAGGCCTACCCTTTTCCACCATTCAAAGCTCTCTGCATTCTAGCTATGCTGTGGCTTTTACCATATGTAGCATTACTTCACACCCACTGGATAATACTTTGCAGGATTTTGCTTTATCCACTGTTGAGTCTATCCTATTTTCTTCATTGTTGTCAGCTTATATGTATAATTACCTTGTATTCCTTTATTTATTTTTATTTTATTTTATTTTTTTAAAGATTTTATTTATTTGAGAGAGAGAATGAGAGAGAGCACATGAGAGGGGGGAGGGTCAGAGGGAGAAGCAGACTCCCCGCCGAGCAGGGAGCCCGATGTGGGACTCGATCCAGGGACTCCAGGATCATGACCTGAGCCGAAGGCAGCCGCTTAACCAACTGAGCCACCCGGGCGCCCCCCCTTTATTTTTTTTAAAGACTTTATTTAGGGGCGCCCGGGTGGCTCAGTCGTTAAGCAGCTGCCTTCGGCTCAGATCGTGGTCCCAGGGTCCTGGGATCGAGCCCCGCATCAGGCTCCAGTCTCCCTGCTTGGCGGAGAGCCTGCTTCTCCCTCTCCCTCTCTCGGCTGCTCTGCCTACTTGTGCTCTCTCTCTCTCTGTGTTAAACAAATAAATAAAAATCTTTAAAAAATAAAAAAATAAAAGACTTTATTTATTTGATAGAGGGGGAGAGGGTAAGAGGGAGAAACAGACTTCCTGCTGAGCAGAGAGCCTGACGTGGGGCTTGACCCCAGGACTCTGGCATCATGACCTGAGCTGAAGGCAGACGACTTAACCGACTGAGCCACCCAGGCACCCCCCTTGTATTCCTTTAAATGTGATCTTTTAGAAATGAAGGATAAATATGCCAATCCATTTTAGCTTTAATCAGAAGTCAGCACTGAAATGCTAAAAAGAGAAATCAGATATTTAATGTAGTTTTGAAAATAAGGTGTCATTTTTTTTTTAAGATTTTATTCATTTATTTGACAGAGAGAGACACAGCGAGAGAGGAAACACAAGCAGGGTGAGTGGGAGAGGGAGAAAGCAGGCTTCCTGCCGAGCACGGAGCCTGATGTGGGGCTGGATCCCGGGACCCTGGGATCATGACCTGAGCTGAAGGCAAACGCTTAACAACTGAGCCACCCAGGTGCCCCATCTAAGGTGTCTCTTAACAGGATGATAAAATAGGAACATAGGTCTAAGTTTGTTATCTGATTTAGTTGGGTTACTGTTCATTGAGTCCTGGTCAGCTGCTCATCCTGTTTCTTCAGTGTAAAATAAATAGAATTTAAAAAGTACTCTATTTGGGGGCGCCTGGGTGGCTCAGTTGGTTAAACGACTGCCTTCGGCTCAGGTCATGATCCTTGAGTCCCTGGATCGAGTCCCGCATCGGGCTCCCTGCTCGGCAGGGAGTCTGCTTCTCCCTCTGACCCTCCTCCCTCTCATGCTCTCTGTCTCTCATTCTCTCTCTCTCAAATAAATAAATAAAATCTTAAAAAAAAAAGTACTCTATTTGAAGTATTAAGTGAGATAATACATAATATCTACAATGCCACCTGGGGACGCCTGGGTGGCTCAGTTATTAAGCATCTGCCTTCGGCTCAGGTCATGATCCAGGGTCCTGGGATTGAGTCCTACATCAGGCTCCTTGCTCAACAGGGAGGCTGTTTCTCCCTCTGCCTGCCACTCCCCCTGCTTGTGCTGACAAATAAATAAAATCTTTAAAAAGTTAAATAAAAGGCCATCTGATATAAAGTAAAAACCCAGTATTAATTCACATTCTGCTTTGAAAAACAATGCTAAGGGGCGCCTGGGTGGCTCAGTCGTTAAGTGTCTGCCTTTGGCTCAGGTCGTGATCCCGGCGCCCTGGGATCGAGCCCCACATCGAGCCCCGCATCGGGCTCCCTGCTCCACGGGAAGCCTGCTTCTCCCTCTCCCACTCCCCCTGCTTGTGTTCCCTCTCTTGCTGTGTCCCTGTCAAATAGATAAAAATAAAATCTTTAAAAAAAAAAAAAAGCTAAGATTATTCTAATTTCTTAAGAAACACTTAAGACTGCAAAATTCAAGTGAACAAGGGACCTGAACAGAGAGGAATACCAATGCAAATTAACCCTTGAAATGACAACCAATCACATTATATCTTAAAAAACAAACCCACATTACTTGCACCTTCGCAGTATTTTTTTTAAAGATTTTATTTGACAGACAGAGGCAGGCAGAGGGAGAGGGAAATGCAGGCTCCCTGCTGAGCAGAGAGCCCAACAGTAGTATTTTTTAAATGAATACTTACATTTCAGAAAGAGTGGGGTGACCCTTTCATGTATGTTAGTGGTAATATTAATTAGTACATAGTAGGAAAGTATTTTAGCAATAAAGCAAACCCCTACAGATTGTCCTTTTTAAAATTTATTTTTATTTAAAGATTTATTTCAGTGAGAGAGCGAGCGAGCACAAGTGAGCATGGGGAAGGAGGGGCAGAGGGAGGGAGAGTGTCCCAAGCAGAATCTGTGTTGAGTGTGGAGCCTGACACGAGGCTCAATCTCATGACCCTGAGATCACAACTTGATCTGAAACCAAGAGTCTGATCTTCAACCAATTGTGCCACCCAGGAGTCCCTTTTTTATTTTTTAAGTAATCTTTACACCCAATATGGGGATCAAACTCATAACCCCGAGATGAAGAGTCACATGCCTCACTGAGCCAACCAGGTGCTCCTGCAGATTGTCCTTAATTAAGGAAATAATCTGAAATGCATACAAAGTGATTCAATATGGCATTTTTCATTTTATCAAAGTAGTATATATAGATTTTAAGTCAACTATTACTAAAGGATTATTTTTAAATAACAACTAGTAAAGGCTGCAGTTTTGGAGTAATGAAAATGACTAAAATCGAGCTAACAGATGCACAACTCTGTGAATATACTAAAAGCCACTGAACTGTACATTTTATTTTAAAGATTTTATTTATTTGACAGAGAGAGCAAGAGACAACAAGCAGGGGGAGTGGCAGAGGGAGAGGGAGAAGCAGGCTCCCTGCTCAATGCAGTCCTCAATCCCAGGACACCAGGGATCATGGCCTGAGCCAAAGGCAGAAGCTTAACGGACTGAGCCACCCAGGTATCCTTGAACTGTGTATATATATTTTTTTATATTTTATTTTTTTTAAAGATTCATTTATTTGACACAGAGAGAGTGCACAAGCAGGGGGAGCAGCAGGCAGGAGAGGGGGAAGCAGGCCCCCCCATGGAGCAGGGAGCCCAACACAGGGCTCGATCTGAGGACCCTGGGATCATGACCTGAGCCAAAGGCAGATGCCCAACTGAGCCACCCAGGGACCCCTGAACTGTATATTTTAAATGGGCAAATGATATGGTATGGGAATTACATGTCACCAAGTCTGTTAAAAACACACATAGACAGCATATCTTGACACACACAGCATATAATTTCATTTAAAGGCAAACATTTTCAAAATAATATGCTTACATGACTATATTTTCATTCATTGACTTAAAACATACTTTAAAGGTAGACAAGTTCTTAGCTCTCTTAGATCATCCATCCCCCTTCCATTCTTCATGTTTTAGTATTTGGCAAGTCTGGTAAAATAGTTTACATTATGACTATATGGTTATTGATTGCTAAATGACCATGCTTTGAATGCTTCTTTTTTACATTGTTGTTTTCCTAGAACAATTACATCTTTTTTCTTTTTTTAAGATTTATTTTAGAAAGGGAGCGAGAGCGCGTGAGCAATCAAGGGCAGCAGCAGAGGGAGAGGGAGAATTCTGAAGCAGACTCCCCGCTGAGCACTGAGCTCAACTTGGGGCCCAATCCCAGGACACTGAGATCATGATTTGAGCCGAAATCAAGAGTCAGCCGCTTAGCCGACTGAGCCACCGCAGTGCCCCACATCTTTTTTTTTTTATTAGCTTTCTGCATACCTACTATTGTCAATTTTTTCCTTGCACTCTAATTAATTCCAATGTAATTTCACGTATGGTAAAATATATTAGATAATCTATCAGTTCCTTTCATTTTGTTGATCTTCTCCAGACTATTTCATCCTTCTGGTGGGTCCTCTATGTATTGGAATGGCTGTTCAAGCCTGCTTCACAACTGGCATTCTGGATTTCTCTTCACTCACTCCAGAAACAACCAGCTCCTATATTGTATCTCATGTCTCTTTTGCACGGCTTATTCCTCCATTTTGGTGAGTGCATCATTCAGGTGCTTCCCAAGAAAAAGACAATAAAAGACAAAAATGTTTTGAAACTTGAATATATGAAACTATCTTTTTTTTTTTAAGATTTTATTTGAGAGAGAGAGCACAAGAGGGGGAGGGCCAGAGGGAGAAGCAGACTCCCCACTGAGCAGGGAGCCCGATGCAGGACTCGATCCCGGGACTCCAGGATCATGACCTGAGCTAAAGGCAGTTGCTTAACCACCTGAGCCACCCAGGTGCCCAAAACTATCTTTAGCCTACACTGACACCTTACCTGGGAATAGAATTTAGAAATAATTTTTCACTCAAAACTTCTCAATCACTGCTTCATTGTCCTAGCTTCCCATATCACTGTTGAGAAACTTGAGGACATTCTTTTTTTAAAAATTTTATTTTATTGTTATGTTAATTACCATACATCATTAGTTTTTGATGTAGTGTTCCACGATTCATTGTTTGCACATAACACCCAGTGCTCCATTCAATACGTGCCCTCTTTAATACCCATCACCAGGCTAACCCATCCCCCTACTTCCCTCCCCTCTAGAACCCTCAGTTTGTTTCTGAGTCCATAGTCTCTCATGGTTCGTCTCCCACTCTGATTTCCCCTTCATTTTTCCCTTCCTACTTTTTTTTTTAAACATATAGTGTATTTGTTTCAGAGGTACAGGTCTGTGGCTCATCAGTCTTACACAATTCACAGCGCTCACCATAGTACATACCCTCCCCAATGTCTATCACCCAGCCACGCCATACCTCCCACCCCCCACCACTCCAGCAACCCTCAGTTTTTTTCCTGAGATTAAGAATTCCACTTGAGGGGCGCCTGGGTGGCAGTTGGTTAAGCGACTGCCTTCGGCTCAGGTCATGATCCTGGAGTCCCGGGATCAAGTCCCACATCGGCTCCCTGCTCAGCGGGGGGGTCTGCTTCTCCCTCTGACCCTCTTCCCTCTCGTGCTCTCATTCTCTCAAATAAATAAATAAAATCTTTAAAACAAAAAAAAGAATTCCACTTGAGGACATTCTTATCCCCCGTTCATTTAAGGGGCCTATTTCCCAAACTCCCAATTCCATTTTTTGGGCTGTCTCACTTTCCTAATGTTCTGAAACAAAACATGCCTCGCTGTGGGTCTTTTCCCACTGTGTTGGGTGTTCAATAGGTTCCCTCACAATACAGTGTCCTGAAATGTCCCTGATTATTTTAATACTTTGCCTCATTCCATTTTCTTTAAGTTCCTATTAGGGGTGCCTGGGGGGCTCAGTCAGTTAAGCAACCAACTCTTCGATTTTAGCTCAGGTCATGATCTCAGGGTCGTGAGATTGAGCCCTGTGTCGGGCTCTGTGCAGATTCAGATTATCTCTTCCTCTTCCCCAGCTCGTGCTATCTCTCTCTAAAATAAAATCTTTTTTAAACAAGTTCCTATTAGGGGAGCCTGGGGCAAATGCCTTCGGCTTGGGTCATGATCCCAGGGTCCTGGGATTGAGCCCTGCATCGGGCTCCCTGCTCAGTGGGGAGCCTGCTTCTCTCTCCCTTGCCTGCTGCTGCCCCTGCTTGTGCGTTGTCAAATAAATAAATAAAAAATCTTTAAAAAAAAAAAAAAGTTCCTATTAGATGTTGGACCTTCTGAAGTGATCCTGTAATTTTAAACATTTTGTATTTTAAAATTTTTATTTTACCTATTTTCTTTTTTTAAAAATTTATTAGAGAGAGAGAGAGCATGCATGAGAGCCAGGGGAGGGGCAGAGGGAAAGGCAGAGAAGCCTGATAAGGGGCTTGATCTCATGACCCTGAGACTACGAGCTGAGCTGAAATCAAGAGTTGGATGTTTAAGAGACTAAGCCACCCAGGCGCCCCTTTGTTGTACTTCTTAAACTTCAAATGTTTTAATTAAATTTTGTTGTAGTAATTTACAAAATCTATTTTATAAAGCATTCTGTACTTTCCTCATGGACGCAAGAACTTATCTTGTCTTTGTAGGTAGTTGTATTTTCAGATTTTCTTCTCCCTGTACTGATCTTTTTTTTTAAAGATTTATTTCTTTGACAGAGACACAGCGAGAGAGGGAACACAAGCAGGGGCAGAGGGAGAGGGAGAAGCAGACTCCCCACTGAGCAGGGAGCCTGAGGCAGGGCTTGATCCCAGAACCCCAGGATCACAACTTGAGTTGAAGGCAGATGCTTAATCAACTGAGCCACCCTCCAGGCGCCCCAGTTAGGCCGATTTTAAACGTGCTCAAAACACATTAGCATACAGTTGGGTAAAATCATCTAACACAAAGCCTATTTTGTAATAAAGTCCTGAATGTATCATGTAATTTATTGAATACCATATTGAAAGTGAAAAACAGGATGGCTGTATGTGTACAGAATCGTTCTATCATTATTTACCCTCGTATCACACGTGGCTAACCGGGAGCTGCAGCTCACTCCTACTGCCCAGCATCACAAGAGACTATCATACTGCAAACTACTAAGCCAGAAAAAGACAGTAATTCAAAATTTTAAGTATGGTTTCTAAAAAATGCAAATTGCTTTTGCACCATCATAAGGTAACAACAACAACAAAAAAACTAAATTAAACCACTGAAAGTCAGGGACTATCTGTACTAAATGAAGATTAGGGACAAAAATAGGGAGTGAAGAGATACTATGTATAACTGATGGAATAGAAATGTAATTAATATAGGTGTTAGGTAACCTAAAAAGGAAAACCAGAAACATTTAAAAGCTTTCTCAATGGATTAGTACTACAGGTAGGAAGAGGATTACAGATTTCCCATTATGAACTCTTCACTACTTCTCGTTGTTAAAAATGCATGTTTATCATTTGGAAAACATATTTTTTAAAGGAAAATCAACCATGCTAATAATCACCTCAGCAGACTATCATCCTGAATTCGTTTTTTGTTTTTTTTTCCTAAGTAAACTCTATGTCCAATATGGGGCTTGAACTCACAACCCCAAGATCAAGAGTCACATACTCTACCTACTGAACCAGCTAGGTGCCCCACATTTGTTCCTTTATAAAAATTTTGCCTTTTGATTTTACCTTAATGTCATGACATCTTAGGTTAACCTGAAATGAGCTACACCTCTCTCATAGAAACAGAAGTGTGCATTATTCAATTACGAACTGAAGTATCTGTAGTGGAATAAAATATTAAAATAAAAATATTAAAACAAATGTAATAAAATGGTCTTTAGGGCCAATTAGATTTTGTGGTTTAAAAGATCATCTTCTATGGGCTCCATAAACCAAGAACACTGCTCTTTATTCCATTATTACAAAAAGAGAAAATAGTATGTTTGGTGCATGTAAAGCAACTTCAACAGAAGTCATGGAACCTTAAATACAGTTGAAGCTAGTTTACCAAAACATTCTGTTCAATTCATACCATTGATTTGACTGGTTTGGGTACACTTTCCTTGAAGACCTTACTCCCACCTGAACTGGTTTTCCTTTTCATGCTTGCAAATGATCCCTTCACATTTCCTAGTTTTAAGGAAAACAAGAATAGCATTAAAATGTCTTAAAACGCTACCAAGTGTAGTAGGCACATATAAATTAACAATATGATGGGGTTTCTACAACAAAAACCCTGTAACTCTAGGTATCCAAGTCATTTAGTTTTCTGTATTAAAAAAAAAAAAGCGAGCCTGGAAGCTTCCCCTTTTCCCTTAAAATTATACAATCCTATAAATATGGTTAGAAGATACCAGTGCAATGTCAATGCCATTATTCTTGTTCCTCAATATTGCTCAGGACACAAGGTCATTCATCTAACAATATAATGCAAATAATAATGTGCACAAAAAGGAATATATGTACTTCACGTATTAAAAATGAACCAAGGAATAAATACAATAATTAAAAAGCTGTATGTGAGTTGTGTGAGTGAAGAAAAGGCACTACTAGTTGCCCTTAAATCAAGTTAGGCATAATCTGTACATGCAGCAAAGCTTTTACGCCATAAATGAGAAACAGAGTATTAGGTATATTAACTCTGTAAGAAATAAAATATACTTTGGGTTTCTCAAATGTCCAAGTTTTCTAGTATTTGTCTTATTTTACCTATATTAATAAAAGGCTCTATAAATATTGTACACTGAGTATTTAAACAGCTTGGCCTTTTTGACTTTGGTTCTGTATCTTATTAAAAGGTACTTTACAATAGGGAGATTAGAATACAGTTGTGCTTTAATGTCTTTTTACTGAAATGGGGTAAAATGAACATTACAACATGAATGCATGGATAGTATATTACTGTAGGACATACTCCTAAGAGATATTAGAGAATTCATGTTATTTCACTGAAAATCTTTAATTCTTTGATGACTGAAACAAAACTTATACCAAGTGTTTACTACCCTAAAAATCTGACCATCCTTTGCTAGGGGTTGGTATGAGAGCTCACTTGAAGTCCATCTGTTATTCTTGATTTAATATGATAATAAGATCCAGCTTGCTCCATGAAAAGAGCACTTCATACTGGTATTCCAGTCAGGAGCAATTCCATCTCCAGGCTACAGAAAAGTCATAGGTCTGCTGAAAGCTGGTTATGAATGCCCTAGAGACATAAAGTAACAATCAGTTTTGCCATGTAAAAAAACTAGTACAAACCCTAACCAATATAGCCTCTTTTAGTTATCAGTATTAGAGGCAGGGGATAATCCAAGGATAGTAACCCAGGACTTTCTGAAACAATTCAAGAGTCTTTTCCATGGGAACAAGCACCCTCCTTTCCAGAACTATTTGTGTGCACAGATGAAAACAGAATAAACATTACCTTCAGTACCAATTCACTCTGGATTACTCTAAATTTTGGATTAGGACCTAGCCAAATAATGTTCTATTTTCAAATAAATAACTTCAATTAAAACAGTTTCAACACATTTTAATATTCAAAGATCTAATATAATTTATCCCATTTATCATCATATGCTCATTACTATGAACCTTGTCTAGGAGACAGACCTACTTGCTTCTTTTTCTTGCTCAAAGTAATGTGGAAGTTTAACCGCCTGCCTAGATGAGTACCCAGAAAGAAGATATAAACCATTTTCAGGGGAAAACATGCATGCATTTATTTTTAAGAATTCCTAGTAAGGGGGGGAAAAAAAATTCAACATCTTTAAAAATGTGTTTATTTTTTAAAAAATCAGTTGTGTACAAAAGTGTTTCGTAGTTTTTAATTCTCAAGACAAATACCCAACCCTCCACCCATAGCCCACCCTGCTTCAATGGTCTTTCTGGTAACCCTCCCATTTTCCCCTTACAGGAAGTTAATGGCTCAGAATAGACCCTCCTACAGAATTTATCATCACTAACAGATTGTTTAGAATAGAGATCTAGAGAAGCTAACAAGCAAGGTTCTTTCTCAGTGAGGTTAATGAGAATCCCTATAATGGCAGTAGACTTCCAGCAGACACCACAACAAAGCACCATCAATTGCTGAAAGCTAAAAAATAGATTATTTTCAATAGTATTTCATTTTCTATTGGAAAAGTCTTTAAATTACATTAAATAAGTCTCTTTCCCCCCAAAGAAATAGTCTAGCTTTTATTATGATGCCTGTAAAAAGTAGGTAACAGCAAGCACACAAGGATCGTTTAACAGCACAGTGCAATGATTTGTATTCACTCACCCCCTAGAACCAAACTGATAAACTGTGCCACACCTGATTATATATATAGCAGCGTGGTTGAAATAACCAAGCAAAAGGTGACACATTCACAACTTACATTTAGGTGATGATCACAGGCTTATGAGGGTAGATCAGTCCAATAAAGCAGTAACAGAACAAACAGGACAAGGGAGAGACTAACATTCCCCTATCCCTATGCCACAAGATTTTTGATCCATATTGCAACAGTGCAAACAGAACATGTGACATTATATGATAGACACTGCAGAAAAGTAACATTTGGGAAAAAGGCTATTTATCAGTAAATACTTCAAGTTGCCTTCTTCCCCAGTGATAGCAAACAGCTGATCTTAAGCATTTATTTTAAACTGGTACTAAAGGAATGGAAATGCAAGTTTTTTAAACCAATGGTTTGTACCCTGGAATTGAAATTTCTTGAACTAGAAAAAGTGATTAATACAACATCATTTTGTAAAAGTCCATGAAATAAAGTTAACTGTAAACAGACAGCTTCCTTTATCATATCCAAACATTGTTTCCATCTATGTACAAGGAAGTATATACCTGGCTCCAACCCTTCCCTGCCCAAATCCATCTTAAATTTAAAACAACAACAAAAATGCTTTATTTCCTGTGTTGCTACAAGTACTGTGGAAACATTATCATACCCTAACTGCAGAGTTTTAAAAGCTCAAATCAGGCATACACTTATAGCCAAGATCTGCTTTTCACATCGATAAACTTATTAATAAGCAGCCTAAGCAGTAACACAATATGCTGCATTCTGCAGCGCATAAATAAGCAATATCCACTTTAACTGCCAATTCTTTCTTATACTTTAAAAAATTATTTTTGCATAGTTTTAAGCGCCACCAACAATCACAAATGTGAAATACTTCCAAAAAGAAAAAAGTCAGTCTTTCATTTCATAGATTACTCTCCTCAAAAGCAAAATACCCAGAATCCAAACATATATATACTTGAATGTATTACGTGTTTAAGTAAACCACAGTCACAATTCCAAATATTTGAGGGAGCCAACTCAGAGAATCTAATTTAGTACAAAGTTCTCAAATACTGATATACTACCTACTGTATACTTACTTGGGGGACAAACTGCTATTCATTCATTCAGTAATCTGTAGTGAAATACTACTATACAGCTAAGTATTTGTCCTTTTAAAAGTTGGGTACATACCCAGGAAATAGACCCAATTATAATAAAAACCTACTGGAATATCAGCGACCTCTAGCAAATCTGCCTGCCCTAAATGAGATATTTAAATATATATATATATATATATGTACTAAATATATATATATATATATATATATATTTAACCATAATTTTTGAGGCTTTTACAACTGATGAATCACACAAAATTGAGAATTATAAAAATAATTTCCACCAGGGTACCTTTTCTCTAGACCTGCAGTTTTAGTGTCCGTTTCCCAAACCCGTAAGACCAGAGGAAAAAAAGCAATTGCCTTAATTTTTATGTTTGGGAAAACTACATTTATCTGTAGAGAAGTGAAAAACAAGAAATAGAAGGACAGTGGGAAATGCACCAGAAAGGAAAGAGGGATTATCACATTTAATGTAAATGAGGTAAATATATTTTTGAAATGAAAAATGCATTATGGAAAACCTCTTTTACCAAATATTGTACTTTTCAATTTCCTGGGCACTGAGGATATTGAATTGCAGTTGGATGAGATTACCTATGGGGTTAGTGTGCTTAAAAATCAAAGGCAAGGTATAAAGGTACAGCTGCCTCCAAGAGCTAAGTATGTAATGTTTGACCTTAGTAACCTCTGAGTTCATTCTCTCTTTTGTCTAACCACAGGACAATTAAATATACCCTGATAATACAGGCAAATAGTAAATTGGGTAGATGTGTTTGATACTGAAAATAATCCAAATATTACCAAGCCAACCCTCCACTAAAAAAAAAAATTAATTCTAACCAACGGTGGAACAAAACTGTCCACATTTCACACAATCCCAACCTTACTTCAAAATATAAAGAAAAGTACAAGGTTTTAGCTATTTAAAATAAATAAAGAAAAATCTTGTTTCCTTTGGCATCTTTAGAAAGTAACTAAACTATAACAATTAAAGGAGGTGATTGTATAAAGAAATTTATGCTTAAGCAAACATATAGGGGGAAAAAACATAGCAACTTGTGTTTAGTATGCAATAATATCAACTACAAGAGCTTACTATTAATTAGGAAAGCCTTACAAGTTTTTGGAAGAACCTTCACATCTTTAACATTACAATATATTTAATAATGGTTCTTTTATTGCTTCTAAGATTATTGAGAAGTCAAATGAAATTATGCTGAATTTATGGTTCAAAACTATTTTCCAAACACTTAATGATTATAATTTAGGATAAATAACACTTGAAGAAAGCAAACCTTTTATAATATGACTTTCAATATACAGCCTTACTTTAATTCATTCTCATTCCATTACATTGTTATTTGCATTGGTCCTGAAAATTTAATAAGAACTGTGTTTCTATGTATAGAACTGCCTGCATAAATCCATTTCAGCCTTCATAAAATGGTCACATTAGTGTTTGAGCTTGCAAAACTAATAATTTTCAAACTTTTGAACTTAGAATGAAATGTAACTTTAATACGAATAGAAAGTCTGACTATGTACAAGAAAAGGTAAAGTTTTCAATTCTCATCAGAAACATCATAAAGAAAGCTAGATTTATAACACACTTCTATTCCTAAGTGTATCTGAAGTATGTACAGTAAAACACCACACAGCTTTCATGTGTCAATAGGGGCAAATGCAAGCAAGAGTGACTTGTAAAGTACCTGATAAAGCAATCTCTATAAAGCCAAAATTAGGCTAAAAAACTGCCAACAGTTGATTGCATCCTTGCAAGTTCGCAAAGAAAATTTCATCAGTTTAAAAATAGATGTCAAATTCACTGAAAAACTAAGTTGGGTTCCTTCATTAAATCTTGGGAATACTACAACATTAAGTATTTACTGTTTTTGCAAGAGGAACAAAATTGGCAGCTCCATTTTTACATTATTACTCACATAGGAAAGTTTTAAGAGTGAAGAACTGTAACAAAACATTCCAAATGGACGACCTAAAAATGGAGCAAGGGATACTGCCCCTCGGCATTTTTCTCCACCAAATATAGAGAAATTTACTATTAGAATATTAGCTGTGTGTGGCAAGAGGGGGAAAAATAGATATGGTGTCCCAGTCTGTTGACAAGGACAAAAAGGCTCTGAATAGGTCACCATCTTCAATTCTGGATAAATCTCATATTTAAGAATTCTCAAATGCTTAAAATGGTGGTCTTTTCAGCTACCCATCCTAAGAAGTCAAGTACAAGCATGCAAGTAAATTCACAGGCACAGAGGATCCATGTTAAAAACAGTTAAGGTAGCTGTGATGCAACACCAACAATTTGAATGGCCCTGACACACTCAAAATATTACTTAATTATTCAACAAAATCCTGAAGCAAACTCTTGCTAGTCTTGGTACACTGCTAAACACTAAAGTAGCATGTTTTTTCCATGGTTTTAGCTTAGCTCAAAGAATTTTTACACTATTAAGAAAAAAAATTAAAGTATTTCCCCTTTTTAAATTTACACAGACGTTTAATTAGCTTTATTTACAGAGCAGGGATTTTTTTCAGTCTCCAATGTTGCCTAGATAACATCATTAGGCAAGAATGCCAGTTTAAAAGAAATCTATGCAGAATCCTAAAAATAACAGATGTTGATGCTCCTCAAGAAGGGGCAAGCTTGACTTATATCAGCAGCTCTTTCTCTATGCCTCAGTTACTCAGAAGCAATTCTGTTGCAGTCTCTACATCCCATGATTTTGAAGACAAGGCCACTATTACCGCATTCTGTAGAGAAGAAAAGGGGACAAAAAAATCAAATCTCAAAATATTTTTAAAATACTGAATCACGCACTATCTTTATATTGCGAAAGCACACCTCGTTTTCTTGTTTTTTTAAGTTGCCTTGTATTTGTAGTGCATAAAAAGCTTCTAAACCAATGACTGGGGGGAATTAGCAAAAGGAAAAGAAAAGAATCACTGATTGTAATAACATAAGAAAGTTTATAAAAACTAGATTTAGAGTATCTTTGAGCCACTTTTGTCAGCCAAGGATCTGCAGCAATAATATAACTCAACCAATATATCAAAATAAGCAAGCCTTTGGTACTTACCCTATCAAAGCCCATAGCACATAGGTTTTCTATTTTTTTGGTGTATTCTGGACTAGAAACTGGTGCTCCAGCATACACATGTGCCCAAAGTCGAGCTGTCTGTTTGAACATTTCGGGATTTTGTTTGTACTATAATGAAGAAACAAATTGAATGACATGACAATACAGTCACAATGTTCAATATTTAATTACCTAAGAACTGGCTTTTTCTAAGTAAAAGTAATTTACAATTAAAATGTAATTGATTCAACTTTCTGCTGCATACTAGGTCACTCAAGAAAAAAGGTCCGACCTGAAGCTGTGATTCACAAGTGTTTACCAAAAAAAAAAGAGACCAATTATATTTGTCAACTTTAATCTCCAATTTCAATAGATACAAGTAACAGAAAACTAATACTAATTGAAGTGAGGTACAGACATGTTTCTGAACACTGCAAAGTGTCAAACATTATACAACCAAACAGAATTGTTTGCTTCTAAAATTGTATGGACATTAACTAACAAATGTGACGGACTTTTGTATTAACCACAGCTCAGAAAAAAATACAACTAGACTTTGCTGCTTTGCTAGAACCGTATTCGTATACAATGATTTAAGAAAATACCATGTGCAAAGCCTTTTTTCAAAAGATTTTATTTTGGGGGCACCTGGCTCGCTCAGTTGGTAGAGCATGCAATTCTTGTTCTCGGGTGTTTTGAGTTCAGGCCCCATGTTGGGCATGGAGCCTACTTAAAGGAAAAAAAAAGATTTTTAAGTAATCTCTACACCCATCATGGGGCTCAAACTTACAACCCTGAGATCAAGAGTCACATGCTCCACTGACTGAGCCAGTCATGCTCCACTGGCATGCTCCACTGACTCAACATGCAGTCTTTTTTTTTTTTTTTTTTTTTAAGATTTTATTTATTTTTTTGTCAGAGAGAGAGCGCACAAGTAGGGAGAGCTGCAGGGAGAGGGAGAAGCAGGCTCACCAAGCAGGGAGCCCGATACAGGGCTCGATCCCGGGACGCTGGGATCATGACCTGAGCCGAAGGTAGACACTTAACCGACTGAACCACCCAGGCATCCCTCAATACGCAGTCTTAACTTACAGCATCTTTTGAGATGTTTATGAACTCATAGTACTTTTAAAAGGTAAGACTTCCCATTCTCATTAGAAAGAGATAATAAATTCATTCTTAAATACTCTGGAACCAGTATTACTTAACAAATGAAGTATAAATTTAAAATAACTGTTCAATTCACTTTAATATTTCTTTTAAAAGTATTTTACATGTACTGAATATTTTAAGACTGATCAGCTTCTATTATATATTAAAATGATAAATCTAGTTTCTACCTTGTTAATTCCTAATGAGGAAGTAAGTCAAATTACTGGACTCTTTGAGGAGCTAGAGGAAAGCTGTAAGTCCAACTTCAGCCTCTGAGGCTCAGAACGTCAAAGGAAATCAAAGCTGAGATTCAAGCCATGCTTCTGACTACCAAAAGCAAATCAACAGTACATACATACAACATGTAAAACCCTAATTCTAAGCACTCTGAAACAAACAACAGTAGAATGTATTAATAAAGATATACATAAAATAAGGAGTGAACAGCTTTTCAAGGGAAAGGAATAGGTTTACTAAGATTAGGAACCAGGCAGAGGAAACATGGCAGATTGAGTGAAATGACCGGCAGAAATGAACATCATCTTGAAAAAGCAGGAGTCCAAGAAACAGTAAAAATTTAGGAGACGAAGCTGGGTTTGTAGACAATTCAAATCATGGAAAGACTATAAACTAAAGAATCTGGATTTACCAAGTAGGTGATAGCAGAGCTTCCTTTTAAAAAAAAAAAAAAGATTTATTTATTTATTTGACAGAGAGAGACACAGCGGGATGGGAGAAGGAGAAGCAGGCTTCCCGCCGAGCAGGGAGTCTGATGTGGGGCTCGATCCCAGGACCCTAGGATCATAACCTGAGCTGAAGGCAGACGCTTAATGACTGAGCCACCCAGGCACCCCCGATAGCAGTTTCTAATAGGTTTTTAGTAGTAAAGTAAAGTAAGATTTGCACTTTAAAAAGTTATCAATGCAGAAGATGGGATGAGGAAGAGGTCAAGGAAGGGACAGCTATCAGAGTAGTTGAATTGAGAATTTTTTTTTTTAGATTTATTTGAGAGGGAGAGTACAGAGGCGGAGTGACAGGGAGAAGCAGACTCCCCGCTGAGCAGAGAGCCCATTGTGGGACTCGAACCCAAGACCCTGAGATCATGACCTAAGCCAAAGGGAGACGCCTAACCGACTGAGACACCCAGGTGCCTGAGTTTTTTAAAATGTGAACTAAGGCAAATCAGAGATGTATGACAGAGATACTGGGAATGCAATCACCAAGAGAAAAGGAGGCATAGAGAATTCCAAGTCTGTGGCTTGGATATTTAAGCTGATGATGGTATCATATAAGGATAGACAAGTTCACAGGATTTAAGATTCTATGTTCAGTATGGGAATGTGCTGAGGTATCCCCATGAAACATTCATAAAGAACTATCCAGTTTTTTTTTTTTTTAAAGATTTTTATTTATTTATTTGACAGAGAGAGTGAGAGCAGGAACACAAGCAGGGGGAGTGGGAGAGGGAGAAGCAGGCTTCTCGCCAAGCAGGGAGCCCCATGTGGGGCTCAATCCTAGCACCCTGGGATCATGACCTGAGCCAAAGGCACATGCTTAACAACTGAGTCACCCAGGCGCCCGTAGAACTATCCAGTTCTGAATAGGCTCTTGGGCTCAGGGAGAGGTCAAGCCTAAACATTTTCTCAATTTACAGGTGGTATCAGTGTGGATACGATCATCCAAGTGACCATATGTAATGGAAAATAAAAGAAACAATGTCTAAACCAAGGAACTCTGTTTAAAAGGAGGAAGAAGAGAAATAATTGTAGGAACCTATGAAGGAACAACTACAACTACCAAGATGAGAAGAGAGTAGTATCTCAGAAGTCAAGAGAAGAAAAAAATTCTAGGTCGGGGGTGGGGGGGAGGCTCAGTAAATCCTAACAGCTTAGAATAGGGGTTGGCAAACTTTCTCACAGGACCAGATAATAATTATTTCAAGCTTTCAGACCATACCGTTTTTGTTGCAACTACTCAACCCTGCCACTTGTGGCTGGAAGGTAAACAAATGGATGTGGCTGTATTCCAATAAAACATTATTTACAAAAATAGTAAGTCTAGCTATAATTCGCTGACCTCTGCCTTGGAGATCAGATCAGAACTGAAAAATATTTATTCCATTTGGCAATTTTAAGATCCTTCGTAACTTTTACCATGCCACTTCAGCCACAGCTGGAGCTGGTTAAAATTATCATCAGGTGGGGGAGAACATGGAGCAAATGTTTTACAGCCTGAACCTCAGGACTGTGATCCTCCAAAGAGAGTGCTACTTGAAGAAAAGAAAAGAAGTCGAATGGCTTCTCAGGCATTTTGTTTTCTGTGCACATAAAAGCCATAGCTGCAGTAGGGTGGCCCGTGTTTTGAGCACTCAGATTTCAGTTCTTTTTTTGAAGATTTTATTTATTTGACAGAGAGAGACACAGCGAGAGAGAGAACACAAGCAGGGGGAGTGGGAGAGGGAGAAGCAGGCTTCCCGCTGAGTAGGGAGCCGGATGCGGGGTTTGATCCCAGGACTCTGGGATCATGACCTGAGCCGAATGCAGACGCTTAACAACTGAGCCACCCAGGTGTCCCAGATTTCAGTTCTCTTAAAAGTGAAAGAGGGATCAACTGACTGTTCATTGCTGTTCCATAACTAGTGTAAAATATGTATATGTTTATCTTTATTTTTATAACATGCAAATACATTTAAATTTATAGTTACAAAAAATGATCACCAGGGAGGAATTATCACTAAATGGAGGGATAGACAGATACACACATGATTAAGCAGGTATAGTAAAATCTCAGAGAATCCAGATGTAGGCAGGAATATGGGTGTTCACTATATAAATCTTTTGACACTGTGTGTTTGAAAATTTCCATTAATGTTTAAAAACCATCTATCACATATCCAATTAAATTAGTATATTAAAAATCAATAAAGTTTTCACTATTACATCTGACAAAATAATCTTACCACTTCCAAATTTAGTTTCAATAGAACTACGCACATGTGTTAATACTGCAAACCATTATAGTAGTAGAAACTCATAGGTAAATATAAGGACGCCTTTCAAAAGCAGCCACCTTACCTGATTTGCTACTACTGCATCTTGTGGATCATCTGGTTCTGCAGCTGCCAATAGGGCTTGCAATGACAATAATACCGTGCGGAGAGTCATTGCTGCTGCCCTAAAAATCAAAACAGGAAAATATCGCAGTTAAGAACATGCTGCATGACAAAAGCAAAGTGGATGTTTTCTGAATAAAATATAAAAACTACTGAAGCTAAAAAAAAATCTAGATTTTATCTTAATCATGTAATTTATAGAAATTTATATATCTGCCGATCATATTTTTTTCTCCTTTACTTTACAATGAATGAATGAGTCTATTTTTTTTTTAACACAAGTCAAACCATCCTGAACTGGACTTGCTTTTCTTATTGTTGTCAATATCCTTCTGGTCAGCTTTACTCATTGACTTTTTATCCATTTCTCTAGACATAATTTAACTTTATGAAAAAAAGTGATAAACTAGTATATATAACTTTCAGTGCCACTCCAAAAACATGTAAAATACCATTCAAGCAAGTATTTCTTACTTTCAAGAAAGTGTGAAATCAGTCCATAACATTCTGAACTAGAGCAAGTTATTTGCTTAAAATATATCACTTAATCCATGCATCTATATAAAGCAAATATTTAGGGACGCCTGGTGGCTCAGTCGTTAAGCGTCTGCCTTCAGCTCAGGTCATGATCCCAGGGTCCTGGGATCGAGCCCCGCATCGGGCTCCCTGCTCGGCAGGAAGCCTGCTTCTCCCTCTCCCACTCCCCCTGCTGTGTTCCTTCTCTCGCTTTGTGTCTCTCTGTCAAATAAGTAAATAAAATTCTTTAAAAAAAAAAAAATAAAGCAAGTATTTATCTGAAAGCTTCATGACACTGGAGTTGACCATGATTTCTTGGATAGGACATAGAAAGTGCAGGCAACAACAGAAAAAATAGAGAAACTGGTCTAACTATATCAAAGTTAACTGTGTAGAGAAAAACCTCCTGTGCAAAGGATAAAAATTAATAGAGTGAAAGGCAGTCCAAAGAATGGGAGAAAATATTTGCAAATTATGTAACTGATAAAGGGTTAATGTCTGGAATATATAAGGAACTCCTATAACTCAACAATAAAAACCCAATTAACAAATAAGAAAGGATGGGCGCCTGGGTGGCTCAGATGGTTAAGCGTCTGCCTTCAGCTCAGGTCATGATCCCAGGGTCCTGGGATCGAGTTCTGCATTGGGCTCCCTGCTCAGTGGGAAGCCTGCTTCTCCCTCTGCCTCTCTCTCTCTCTCTCTCTTATGAATAAATAAAATCTTTAAAAAAAAAAAATAAGAAGAAAGGACTTGAACAGACATTTCTCCAGAAGATATACAAATATCTGATAAGCACATAAAAAGATGCTTAATATCACCTCATCATTAAGGAAACAAATCAAACAATGAGATACTACCTCACATCCATTAGGATGGCTACTATCAAAACAAAAAATAACAGTTGTTGGTGAAGATGCCGAGTCATTGGAATTCTTATGCACAGCTGGTGGGAATGCAAAATGGAACAATTACAGAAAACAGTATAGCAATTCTTCAAAAAAATTAAACACAGAATTACCATATGATCTAACAATTCCACTTGTAAGGAGGTACATATCCAAAATAAGTGAAAGCAAGGACTCAGATATTTGTACACCCATGTTCATACAAGGATTATTCACAATAGCCAGAAGGTGGAAGTAACTCACTTCCATCAACCCATGAATGAATAAAATGTGGTATATACATACATTGGAATATTATTCAGCCTTAAAAAGGAAGACAAATCAGACACATGCTACAACATGGATGAGTCCTGATGACATTATGTTAAGTGAAGCCAGGAATAAAAAGACAAATACTAGGATTCATGAGGTACCTAGAAAAGCCAAACTCATAGAGACAGAAAGTAGAATGGTGGTTGTCATTGGCTGGAGGGTGAGAAAAATGGGAAGTTACTGTTTAATAGGTATGGTTTCAGTTCTGAAAGATGAAAAGGTGGGAGAGGACAGGGTAGAAGGATGAAGAGGGCACAGAGGACTTTTAGGGGAGTGAAAATACTCTATACCACAATGATGGATACATGTCATCATACACTTGTTCAAATGTATAGAATGGAAAACACCAAGAGTGAACCATAATATAAACTAAAGACTCTGAGTGATTGAGATAGGTCAATGCAGGTTCCCCAGTTGTAACAAATGTACCATTCTGACAGAGGATGCTGATAGTAGGGGAGGGTATGTATATGTAGGGACAGGAAGTATAATGGGAAATTTTTGTACCTTCCTCTCAATTTTGCTATGAATCTAGAATTGCTCTAAAAAAATTAAGTCCTGGAGACTGGTAGCATAACAGTGTGAGTATACTTAGTAATACTCATCTGTACACTTACTTGAAACAGTGAATTTTTTTTTTTTTTTAAGATTTTATTTATTTATTTGACAGAAAGAGACACAGCGAGAGAGGGAATACAAGCAGGGGGAGTGGGAGAGGGAGAAGCAGGCTTCCCGCGGAGCAGGGAGCCTGATGCGGGGCTCGATCCCAGGACCTGGAATCATGACCTGAGCCGAAGGCAGACGCTTAACGACTAAGCCACCCAGGCGCCCCAAAACAGTGAAGATTTCCACGTTACATGTCAATTAAAAAAACCAAGATGATAAATTTTATGTCATATATATTTTACAATATAAAAAACTTTTTATTTTAAATAAAATCTTAAACTTTTTATTTTTATTATTTTTAAAAGATTTATTTATCTGTGAGAGAGAGAGAGCAGGGAGAGCGACAGGGAGAGTGGCAGGCAGAGGGAGAAGCAGGCTCCCTGCTGAGCAAGGAACCCAATTGTGGGACTCAATCCCAGGACCCTGGGATCATGACCTGAGCTGAAGGCAGACGCTTAACTGACTGAACCACCCGGAGTCCTTAAAAAACTGTATTTTTTATTTTTTTAAGATTTATTTTTTTTTAGGGCACCTGGGTGGCTCATTGTCTGCCTTCGGCTCGGGTCGTGATCCCAGGGTCCTGGAATCGAGCCCCACATCGGGCTCTCTGCTCTGCAGGAAGCCTGTTCTCCTTCTCCCACTCCCCCTGTTTGTATTCCCTCTCTCGCTGTGTCTGTCAAAAAAATTAAAAAAAAATTTTTTTTTTAAAGATTTTATTTATTTATTTGACAGAGAGAAACACAGCAAGTGAGGGAACACAAGCCAGGGAAGTGAGAGAGGGGGAAGTAGGCCTCCCGCCGAGCAGAGAGCCCGATGCGGGGCTCGATCCCCGGACCCTGGGATCACGACCCGAGCCGAAGGCAGACACCCAACGACTGAGCCACCCAGGCACCCCTAAAAAATTTTTTTTAAAGTGAGGAGTTCTTCCCTTAGAGATTTGTAAGTTTTTATTATACTTTCTACCTCTTTTATTTAGTTTTATTTTATTTCATTTATTTGTTTTACTCACAGTCTTTATTGGGAGGACACAAACTATTATAGACCTCAGACTTACAACTTCAAAAATCAGAAACTAAGGACCTAAAGATGAACATGTTGAAAGGGACAGTATGCTCTCAATATGAAAAGAAAAATCTTAGATTTGATTCATAATAATTTCAGTGAGAAAAAGTTATGTTTTCTGTATGCTTCAAATTTTTCATAATGAAATGTTGGGGGAGGTTTTTTAAAAAAAAAGAATTAGTTGGCTAAAAATAAATCTAAATGACACCTGGAATTAATATTGTATGTCAACTATACCTCAATAAAAAAACATAAAACTGATTTAGTTGGTTAAGTGTCTGACTCTTGATTTTGGCTCAGGTCATGATCTCAGGGTTGTGAGATCCATCCCCATGCTGGGCTCCGCGCTGGGCATGGAGTCTGCATAAAATTCTCTCTCTCCCTCTGCAGCCCCCCTTAAAAAAAAAAAAAAACAAAAATAAAAGTGGGTGCAGGTAAAAATAAATGAATGGATGAATAAATAAATTTTTTAAAACGCTAGAGGAAAAAAAAACTCCTAAATGCAAAGTTATAAGCTGGACAAAAAATTAATGGTAAACAATGACACTGTTTTAATAATCAGTTGTAATAAAATTATTATTAAAACATAACCTAGTCTTCTGGCTCTAAATACTATAGCAATTTTAACATCTTTGATAGTGTAAAGAAATGTGTACGTTTTTTGGGGCGCCTGGGTGGCTCAGTTGGTTAAGTGTCTGCCTTCGGCTCAGGTCATGATCCCAGGGTCCTGGGATTGAGCCCCATGTCAAGCTCGCTGCTCAGCAGAGAGCCTGCCTCTCCCTCTCTCCCACCCAACCCGCTCATGCTCTCTCTCTCTCTCAGATAAATAAAATCTTAAAAAAAATTTTTTTTAATGTGTATGCTGACTGATCTACATTAATTTTTAAATCTAAATTTAGTAATGTGAAAAAGTATACAAGTAAAAATATAATCTTTCATTCCATTTATTGTTCTTTTTACATAGTGCTGACTAAATTCATAATGCACTGAGATTTTTTAGGATTCAGTGTGTAAAAAACAAATCCTAACAGGCAAATAGGAATATGAAATTTCAAAATGTGTCAGCTAATTTTAATAGTTAATGGATGATGTACCTTATAAATCTATCCTCAGTAAATTAATTTTGCCCAGATCTCAATAAACACAGTTAAGATGGCTAAACAAATATTCATGCATACAGACTCAGAAAGGCCTCCAAAACATACAACAGCTATGTGAATTGTCAATACTGTTGACTAACTTTCTGTTAAGGGTCTTCAGAAGACCATCAATATAATTGATGTTTATTCAAAACACTGACTGCTACTTAAAGAGTATGGCAGCTTTTTTGTTATAATTTTTTATTAAAGTATAATAAGCAGAGTTAAATGCTATACATGTGGATGAATTTTTATGTATGTATATATACACCCATGTAACCAACACACAGATCAAAATTTAGAGTATTTCCAGCACTCAAAAAAAACTTCACTCTTGCAACTCCCTTTCACAACCCTCACATACCCCCACCATTGTCCTAATTTCTATCACCATAAATTAGTTTTGGCTTATTTATTTGAGAGAGAGAGAGAAAGAGAGAGAGAGAGAACAGAGAGAGAGAGCACGAGGAGAGGGGCAGAGGGAGAAGCAGACTCCCCACTGAGCAGGGAGCCCAATGCGGGACTCCATCCCAGGACCATGAGATCATGACCTGAGCTGAAGGCAGATGCTTAACTGACTGTGCCCCAGTTTTGGCTCATTTTGAATTTTGTAAGAACAGATTCATACAGTATGTGCTCCTTTGTGTCTGCTTTGGTCACTCAACATGTCTGTGAGAATTATCCATGCTGTTTGTGTCAATACGCTTTTTTTTTTAAAACTATTATGTAGGGTTTCACTGTACAATTATTCCATTATATATCCATTTTCTTGTTAACAGACATTTGGGTTATTGAATAAACGTGCTACAAGTATTCTTGTACAAGTCTTTTGGTGGACATATGCATTCATTTCTCTTGGATATAGACCTAGGAGTGGAATTGCTAGGCCCTATCAAAGGTGTACGTTTAGCTCTGGTAGATACTGCTGGTTGAGTAGTTGAACCACATTCCTACCATCAATGCATGACAACTATTCATAAGTATGTAGTAGTATCTAATTGTAATTTTAATTTGCATCTCCCTAATAACTAATGATGCTGAGCATTGCTTATCAACCACCTAGGAATGTATTCTCTTAATGCCTGTTCATGTCTTTTAGAAGGGCAGTATCACTGAGTGCAATTTTTATGTGTAGTCATTTTCTTCTATTTCCCCAGGTAAATAGACACCTATAGGCATAACAGGTGTCACTGGAAAAACATTAGAACATAGTTTCCATATAGAACACACTGTGGAGTTAATAAACCATACTAACATAGAGTTGTTAAACATTAAAGGTAAACCGCCATATGTATTAACAAAAGACCAAGACAGTTTTCTAGCATACCTACCCAAATTATTCAATGTTTATTCAATTTATTTTTCTGAAGATTACTATCCTCTAGTTTTCTTTACCAAATTCCAGCTCTGAAGCCTAAGTAAACATGAATATCCACGGACTGTCAATTATACCTCAATAAATTGGGGGGGGAGGGCTTAGGATATCCATGTATATCTAATCTCACCTATTTTTATCTGACATGTCTTTGACATTTTAAAATATTTCAATTACATAGATATGAAATGAGGCTAAATTCAGCTATTTCACATCTGCCTAAGGAAATGGGAAGAGTTGACAAGTGTTTCAGTACAAAAGTGCCAAGTTCTCTCGCTACATACATACCATAATCTTTCAACCGCCTATAGGGAGATAATCAGAAGTGGTAGTACTGCTGGCTTAACTCTGAACAAAAAGGGGAGTCAGTGGAAAATTTTAGTCTGGAGCTATATTTGTTTTTAAAAAGGGATGTGGGGAGGGGGGAGCAGGGAGGAGAGTATCATTCTCTGAGAACTGCTGAGTAGGGCAAAGTCAGAAGCAGGGAGACAGGCTACAGTAATCATTGAGGAAAGAGGTAATGCGATTGGGGCCAGGTAGTAGTAATGAAACTGCTGGTAAGATTTTGAAAGTTTCACTAATAAGATTTGCAAACAGGGTACAGGGTACCAGAGAAACAAGAACCAAGGATCATGATGAGGTTTTGGCCAGAGCAACTGCAACAATGTAGTTGCCAATAACTTAGATGGGGTGATGCTAGGGGAGTATCAGTTCAGTTTTCAACATGTTTTAAGTTTGAGATGTCTACTACATACATATTGAAGTACAGATGTTAAGCAGGCAGCAGCACATGAGTGTGGAGTCCAAGAAAGATAAATTTATGAGTTGTTGGTATTTAAAGAGTGAAGTTCTAAAATCAGATGAGCATACCAGGAAAGTGAGTATAGATGAAAAGTAGCAGAGGTAAAGACTTAGCCCCGAGGTACTCTCATGTGCAAAGCTCCTAGAAACAAGGAGGAACTAGTTAAGAAATCTGGGAATGGGGACAGAAAAGGGGAGAATAGAAGAACTAATGTCCCAGAAACCAAGTGAAAGAAGTACAATGTCTGCAAATATTCATTAGTATCACTGAATGATCAAACTATTATAAGAGGCCTTTGAAATAAATTTATGGATAAAAACACTGAGGCCTACAAATTGTGAAAAGTAACAAATTAAAAGAATGATAGAATAAAATTAGTTCTATTTCACACTATTCCATGTTTAATGGTATGGAATACAGATCAAGAAACTAGACCCCAAGAGATGATCTGAGGGAGGAGGCTTTACTCAGATGTGCTATTAGAATGGAAAAGCAAAACCAAACCAACAATTCTTGTCTGTTTATCCAATTACTAAATAAACCAAATCACCCAAACACTAAATGTTGTCATTTTGTTTCACCTTGTTCGTGTTCAGGTTCCATCCTTTCCCTTTCTTAAATCAAACACATAGCTTATTACTGTTTTTGCCCACTCTGATATCTTTTTTATATACTTCTTGTCTTAGTTTTTTTCCATTCATATTGTTAGAATATACCAGGCTCTAAGAAAATTACATAAAACAATTCATTTAATCCTTTTAACAGCCCTATGACGTATTAACCCCACCTTGTGAGATGAGGACACTAAGGCACAAAGGCTAGGTAATTTCCTCAAGACCACAGTTTAGTAAATGGCAGTCAGGATTTGAACTTAATGGCTCCAGGGTAAGAATTCTTAAACACTCTGCTGCTAAAATCAAATCAGACAAAACGTGTTAAAGCACTATAAAGTGCTATGCAAATGAAGACATCACTTTACAAAGGTACTCCTTTCTTACAACTCTGAGAACCTTAACTAAGCTCACTTAACACAACTTTAAACATTTTTGTTGCCTACACTCCATCCAAATCAGAGCTGATTATTTCAATACTTAAATTTTTTTAGTCTTTCACAAATATCTTCCAGAGACAGCAAAGAACCAAATTTACCAAAATAAATTAAATCAAGACTTTTCAAGATGTAATAAGTCACTATTTTTTTTTTAAGATTATATTTATTTCTTTGAGAGAGAGCGAAAGCGATCAGAGGCAGAGGGAGAAGCGGACTTGCTGCTGAGTGGAGAGCCCGATGTGGGGCTCGATCCCAGGACCCTGAGATCATGACCTGAGCTGAAGGCAGACACTCAACCGACTGAGCCACCCAGGTGCCCCATAAGTCACTATTTAAATAATGATTGTGATCTCAATTCTAACACACTTTTTAATAAAGATTTATTTATTTTACAGAGGTGGTAGGAGGGGTAAAGGGAGAGGGAGAGAGAATCTCAAGCAGACTCCACGCTTAGCGCACAGCCAACGTGGGGCTCAATCGAGCTCATGACCTGCGCTGAAACCAAGAGTCAGATGCTTAACCAACTGCAACAACCAGACACCCCAACACATTTTTGATCATGCACTTAAGAGACTTCATAAGGTTTTAAAATTACAGCCCAAATAAGAGAAAGTATAATATGCTCATGTTTTGAAGCAATTACACACCTAACACTCTAAATATAGCCTTGGAATTCATTGAGAGGGAAGAAAGTGAATTCAAAATCTCTTACCATTGATCTTTCAGGATATCCAAACAAATAGCCCCTGTGACGGAACTAATATTAGGATGCCATATTTTAGTGATAAACCGGACCTAGAATATAAAGCACACTTGAGTTTTTAAGTAACAGAAATAAAACACATATAGTTCAAGTATAATGACAAGAAAATGAAATCCTCAGATTAAAAAAATAAAGTCCATACTTACATTACTAACATTTTGCCTAGCTGAAGGGAAGGGTGTGGAAGACAAAGCATTCAGCAAGCTGAATGTTGTCACTGACATACATTCTTTTTAAAACTTTTAATAAATGCTCTGCCCCTAAAGAAACCCAACAATTACCAGGTGTTTACAATTCACCTAGCATAATAGTCCATGCTATGAGAACTACAACACAGACTAAAATCTAGTTAGGTAGATAAAGTAACATAAAATCAAAATTAATATAGATAAGTAAATGGCAATTTATTTAGTGTCAAGTAGGATGTAGCATAGCATTAAAGGACAAAGGAAGCAAAATCAGTACATGGAAGCATTTTAGTAGTAAATGGCTGTAAGAAGGCTCCTAAATTTTCTGTAGAAATTGTTTTCTCAGGGGCCCCTGGGTGGCTCAGTTGGTTAAGCGACTGCCTTCGGCTCAGGTCATGATCCTGGAGTCCCAGGATCGAGTCCCACATCGGGCTCCCTGCTCAGCAGAGGGTCTGCTTCTCCCTCTGACCCTCTTCCCTCTCATGCTCTCTGTCTCTCATTCTCTCTCTCTCAAATAAATAAAATCTTTAAAAAAGAAAAAAAAATTGTTTTCTCAGATTTTAAAAAAATAATTCAACAAATATTTGAAAGACACTGGCACTAAGGAGACACGGAGGCTCAGAGTTTAAAAAATTTATCCCAAATCAATTAACTAGTTAGCAATAGAACCATATGCAAACTTACACAATCTCATTTCAGATTCTGAGTCTCTAATCACCTCATTATTTGATTTAGCATGGATAAGAAACCAACAAAATGAAAATGATCTAACAGATCACCATGAAATGAAATTCAGTTCATCAGCTCTTACTCTGAGCTTCTGAAGGACCAAGTATTATTATTATTTGGAGAGGGACCTATTATTATTATTGTATCTGACACATGTAATAGTCATCTGAGTCAAAATTCCTTTACACTTAATAGATTAATTACTGTAAGTTAAGCATTGGTTTTTTGTTTTTTTTTTTTAAGTAGACTCCATCATACCCAGAATGGAGCCCAAGTGGGGCCTGAACTCACGACCCTGAGATTAAGACCTGAGTTGATATCAAGAGTCAGATGCTTAACCAACTGAGCCACCCAGGTGCCCAAGCAAAGCAATGTTTTAAGTACTCTACAAAAATTAATTCGTCAAAATGTGCTCTAAATCTAATCTATTTATGGAAAGAAGCTAAGCAAATAGCTTCCACTTCTCTCCTTGTGACTGGATTTGTCTATACTACCTGTTATTACTTCTTCACCTAATTACTCACTAACTTACATGCTAAAAAAGAACTTCAAGTTACCAATGACTTCAAAACACCTAACTGATGGAATCTTTCCATGCCTTGATCCTTTTTAATTCTTGCTTTCAAAGCTATCTACTTCTCTCAATCCACAGAATCACCAAATTGTTAAATAAGACATCTCATCATCCTACACTTGGGTTACTAAACAGTCCACTGAATTTAATACCTTCAGTATGGTTTCTTTCAATCCATTCTCCACATTGAAACCAAGAGTACCCTTTAAAACAACTGATTCACTACCCTACTTAAGACCCTATAATGACTTCTCATTCCCTTTATGTTAGCCTGCACTCTTAAACTGACCCCTAGTCTATCTCTCAAGTCATCTTAAAAAAAATTTTTCCCCCCTTGGGCCTTTCATACCTGTTTCCTCTCAATAACACATGTTGATGCCCTCTTCTCCTGGCTAATTCCTACTTAATCCTTTAAATTTCCACATCACTTCTTCCTGATCTGTTCTCACAGCACCCTATACTTTCCTATGTCATCATATTGATCACACTTCTATAATCTCTTTCCTTTTATGTCTGGCCTTCCCTAAAAGGCTCAGTATCTCTCCTGCTTACGAGAGCCTCCCAAGTACCCAAAGTGTCTCAGACTGAATGAATATGCAATTAACATTATGACAAACCTGTTATTAGAGCTAATCAGCATCCCTCTCAAATACAGAGCAGGTCAAAGAAGACAGGCATACAGGGCTTATGTACAACAAACAGTTCTTCCTAACAGATATAACCACGATATTCATATCTTAATTTCTACCATTCATTGAGTTTAAAGTATAAAAAATACAAAATAACCATGTGCCATAATTTCAGTAACTCAAGGACATTACAGCATTTTGTGACTTTAAAACAAAAATTGGGGGGTGCCTGGGTGGCTCAGTCGTTAAGCGTCTGCCTTCGGCTCAGGTTATAATCCCAGGGTCCTGGGATCGAGCCCCGCATCAGGCTCCCTGCTTGGCGGGGAGTCTGCTTCTCCCTCTCCCACTCCCCCTGCTTGTGTTCCCTCTCTCGCTGTGTCTCTCTCTGTCAAATAAATGAATAAAATCTTAAAAAAAAAAAATTGGTTTAATCTTCTCAACACTGGAAAAATAATTTTATTTCATTTTTTAAAAAGATTTTAAGTAATCTCTACACCCAATATGGGGCTCAAACTCACAACCCGGAGATCAAGAGTCACATTCTCCACTGACTCAGCCAGCCAGGCGCCCCAAGAATTTTAAATTACTACTTAAGTCATCAGAAGGTTTATGGTTAGGCAAGTGATCTAAGGTGTCTTTCTTTTCAAAGAGAAGTCTTCAATACATGATCTCTATAGACTCTATATGAAAACAAATATGCATATATGCAGGATCAAGGAAATTATTAAACTATTTGTTACTTTGTACTAATCTATATTTTTAGGAATAGATACCTTTGAATTTGCAAATGATGTAGTAAAAAAATTTTCAAGAGGACATTCCATCACCTACTAGTATGGATATAAGTATTTATCTTAGTAGTTTTTTCTGTGGTCTACCATTCTTTATCTCCTACTCCCCTTTTGTTATTATTTATCAACTACCTCATTTCTTAGATTTTTCATGTCTTTTTCTTTCTTGAGCCTTAATATCACTAGTGGTATCCACATGTGGTCCAGAACTGTGTCCTATTATTCTATACCCAATTAATATCTACTGAATTTGTCACTTTTTCTCATAGTGCTAACACCTCCGCTGTTTATGAACAAAAATGCAGAATCAAAACAACTTGGAAAGGATGAAGCATAAGAGTAAATAACAATACAAGGACATTTATTATGACCTATTTTAGTCATATTTGACACTGATTACAAAACAGGTACAAAATGACTTACTTAAAAGACTTACTAATCACAATTCAAGCCTCCTTATTTTCACCAATGAAACTAATACCAGCACCATCTGGGTAAATTCAGAATACTCATTACCTTTGAGGAACACTCAAAAAAATTATATAGAAATATAAAAAAAAATATAAATATAAACAAATATTTATAAAATATAAATTTTTATAAAAATATTAAATATTTAAAGAATATTAAACATCTTATAGAGAAATATTAATCTTAACACCATGTACACAGTGCTACCAGACCAAAATGAAGGAGACTATTCTTATTATCTACACTGGCACACCATCACTAATCTACTTTTTTTTTCATCACTAATCTTATCTCCTCCTGGAGGACAGTATTCTATTCATTCACTCTTCAGTTCAAACATTTCAGTAACTACTTCATGGTAAATGTAAGCTCACATTTCCACTGAATTTCCAGTTTCAAACTTGGAACTCATGGACGTCAAACCAGCTTTAACTAAATTATTGTACAAAAAAATGCTATTTTAAATATGTATGTGCAGATGGGCAGACCCATTAAAAGTTATTGTATAGCCCTGGCTCTGTTTCAGGCATTAATATATTATTTTATTTAATCATTGAAATCAGTGTTTTATTAGTCCCTCTCTCACCCTCCTTTTCTTAGCAGATCAAGGAAAAACAGGAAAATTCACAACCTAATCTCTAATACATAACTGGACAAATCATTGAGCTAGAGTTTTCCTAATTTAATGAATTTTTTCATTAATAGTATATTATAATTCACTTTAGAAATAACACTGTATGCATTGAATTAAATTCCTTCTACACTATATTCAGCTGACTCAAAGATATATCTTCTCTATCTAGAAGCAAACCTTCTGTTCTTCAGGTTAAGAAATTAATTGCAGAATAATAAATAGGAAATACTCTGTGACCACTGGTTATCAAACATTTAATTTTCAACCCTGTGCAATTTTAGCTGCACAAGAGAGAGAAAATATAACCGGCTACATGTTATCCCATGAAGCTTAAAATTAAATCTGAGCCTATATATTAAACATATGTAAACAAAATCCAGCAAGAAATTTACAAATACTCTCCATTTTTTCCATTATATTTACCAATCAGTATAAATTCAAGGTAGTACGTATCTAGAACACATTTATAATGATCATTCACATTTACTGCAAAAGCTTAATGCCATAAATGGGATGAGTACCATATTTAAAAGAATACTAAATTACAACTAAGATTAACTAGTTGAAGCCAGAGGGAGACACATTAGAATGATTAAAGGAAGACTTTCCTAAATCTTGAAGCTACCTCAATATGGAATGTCTGGAATTAGGATAGTAGTGGCCTGAAGAACAATAGGAGATCTGTTCTCATGTTGAGTCTATTTTTCCCACTGTGCTAAGAAAAGGAGGGTGAGAGAGGGACTAATAAAACACTGATTTCAATGATTAAATAAAATAATATATTAATGCCTGAAACAGAGCCAGGGCTATACAATCACTTTGGAGCTATACAAGACCATAGAGGGAAATAATCAAACACTTTCACTGAGATTATAATTCACCCATTTAAAGTATACAACTCCATGATGGTTTTCAGTACATACACAGAGCAACCATGTAACCATCAGCAGTCACTCCCCATTCCTTCACACACCCCGAGTCTTAAGCAACCACTGACCTATTTTTTGTCTCTATGGATTTGCTTCTTCCAATGTTTCATATAAATGAAATCATATAATGTGTAGTCTTTTGTGTCTGGCTTCTTTCATGTAGCATGATGTTTTCAAGGTTCATCTATCTTATACCATATTATCAGTACTTCATTTGTTTTTATAACCAAAAAATATTCCACGGTATGAATATGCCACATTTTATCTTTCCATTCAGTAAATGGACATTTATGTCATTTCTACTTTTTGGCCATTATGAATAGTGCTGGTATGAACATTTGCGTACAAGTTGTTGTGTGGACATGTTTTCATTTCTACTGGGTAGGTACCTAGAAGTAGAATTGATAGGTCATAAGGTAACTCTATGTTTACCATTTTGACCAAACTATGTTCCAAAGCAGCTCCAACATCTTACATTCTCACCAGCAATGAATGAGAATTTCAATTTATACAGGAAATATAAGTGTCAATGCTATACTTTCAAACCATGTCACAGAAGGAAGCCATCAGGCTACTTCAAGAAGGGCCTTTTAGAGTGGTAGCATTAACCAGTATAATATTTACATAGTGCGGGCGCCTGGGTGGCTCAGTTGGTTAAGTGACTGCCTTCGGCTCAGGTCATGATCCTGGAGTCCCTGGATCGAGTCCCGCATCGGGCTCCCTGCTCGGCGGGGAGCCTGCTTCTGCCTCTGACCCTCCCCCCTCTCATGTGCTCTCTGTCTCTCTCATTCTCTCTGTCTCAGATAAATAAATAAAATCTTAAAAAAAAAAAAAAAATTTACATAGTGTTTACTCTGTGTAGGCAGTTATATAAGTATTACTCTATCTCAGGTACCATGAATTATATAATACACCATTACTTTATGTACCCTGAGAAAGAAAAAAACTCTGCCAATTAAATTATGACATGTCATCATCAAAAGGTGTATCTTAATTTCAGAGATACTAAATATGTGAAAAAGGGGCACCTGCCAGTTAGGCATCTGCCTTCAGCGTGGGTCATGATCCTGGGGGTCCTGGGATCGAGCACCAAGTCCGGCTCCCTGCTCCTCGGGGAGTCTGCTTCTCCTTCTGCCCCTCCCCCTACTTGTGCTCTCTCATTCTCTCTCTCTCTCACTCTCTCTAATAAATAAAATTTTTTTAAAAAACTTAAAAAAAATGTGAAAAAATGTTTGAGAATTATTACAATAATTTGTACATGGACTAATGCCTTTAATCTTTATAATTCTAAGTGAGGATTTTATAAATGAGGCAACTAGGGCACACAGCTTGCCTAAAATCATAAAGCCTAAAATTATAAAACTGGCTGGCTCAGTTAGAGCATGTAGCTCTTGACTTTGGGATAGTAAATTTGAGCCCCACATTGGGCAGAGATTACTAGGAAAAAAAAAATTATAAAGCCAGTTAAATGGCTGAAGTGGATTTGAACTTTGGTGGACTGCTCTTGTTCTTGGTGGAGTCATATTCACTGTTCTAGAGATTATGCCCTCATTCCTTCCTCACATCAGGTTCAAAAAAGTAGAGCACACTGGGCCTTACGGGATTCGGGTTCCATTTAACCTCTAAGCCTCAGGTCCTTCATTTATTAGAATGGTTAAGACTGTTTCAGGAAAGGCATATAAAATTCTTAGCACAAACCAAGTGACAGCTACTACTGCCATTATTTAATAATAAAAAATGTAGTGGCTGAAAGCAGTCTCTTTTGAGGTCTTTTCTTTCTCCTTATTTCCATTAAGAAACTTTTCTAGGCTAAGAGGGCATCCTTACCTTTAAACATTTAAAATCTTCTTTTGTTAAATTTATAGTATTCAACAATTAAAGTATCCCCAAGCGTGTATTCATTCCAATGATAACATTAAAACCTAGACTGAATCTAGTGGAGGGTAACCAGGATGAGGATGAAAATTAAGTCACAGATATAAGATGACGGCTTAATAATAGTGGTCATCTCTAAATGGTCATATTGAAAAATATTTTTTTTTTTATAATTCACTACATAACTTTCTCAAATATCTACAAAACGCACAAACTACCTTTCTAAAAAAATGTTTATTTTAGAAAGAGAGAGAGACAGCACGAGGGGGAGGGGCAGAGGGGGAGAGAGAGAATCTCAAGCAGGCTCCATGCCCAGTGTGGAGCCTGATGCAAGGCCTGACCTCACAACCCTGAAATCATGACCTGAGCTGAAATCAAGAGTTGGATGCTTAACCAACTGAGCCACCCAGGTGCCCCCAAATTACTTTATATAATAGAGAAAAAAAAATTAAGAAAAAAAAGAATCAACCAGCTTAAAAGGTAGAAACAACCAAAATGTCCCTTGATGGTTGAATGGATAATGTGGCATATATGAATAAGGGAACACTATTTAACCTTAAAAAGGAATAAAATTCAGATATATGCTGAAATATGAATGAACTTTGAAGACATTATGCTAAGTGAAATAAATCAGATACAAAAGGACAAATATTGTGTGATTCCACTTAATTGAGGTACCTAATCAAATTCATACAGAGAAAGTAGAACAATGGTTACGGAGCTGGGGGCATGGGGTAATGGGGAGTTATTGTTTAACAGGTAAGAAGTAGTAGTTCTGGAGATGGATAAAGGTGATGATTGCACAAAACATGACTGTATTTAATATCACTGAATTGCACACTTAGAAATGGTTAAAATGGTAAATTTTATGTTATTTGTAATTTACAACAATTTAAAAGAATCAAGTGGGCATATCAGAAAGTAGATGTACATAAGATACAGAATAAGAGACACCCCAAACCAGTAAGTGACCCCAATGCACCCTGGAACTTCCATTACCATGTCTGTTCTTAAATGGGAACAACCAACAGGCTGAATGAATTCCAGAACATTTTCCGAGTGACTGCTATCATATGCTCAAGGACATTCAAGGAGCCACAGAAAAGACAAAGATGTATTAAGACATGGTCCTTCACCTCAGGGGCATAAGAGCTAGTGAAAGACACATACCCCAAGTAATACATTAATTGGTACTGTATTTGTGTTGGTACTATAGCTGACCCTTAAATGACATGGGTTTGAACTGCACTGGTCAACTTATATGTGGATTTTTCCTGATAAATACAGTACAGTACCTTAAGTATATTTTCTCTTTATGATTTTAATATTTTTTCTCCAGCTTTATTTTAAGAATACAGTATTTAATACAAATATGAAATATGTGTAAATCGACTTTGTTACTGGTAAGGTTTCAGGAGGCTGGCTGACAGTAGGCTATTAGTTTAGTTTTTGGGGAGTCAAGAGTTATATGTGGATTTTCGACTGCACACGGAGTCAGTGCACCTAACTCCCACATTGTTCACAGGGTCAGCTGTGTATAAATTATATAAAATGCTATTGAAAGAGTAGAGGAACAATTTGATGGATACAGCTTAATGTAATAGGTGATATACTTTACCTAGATCTCAAAAAAACCCTAGAATTTTAAATGATACAGATAATGATCTGTGAAAATGACAGAAAAGTACAAAATAATAATCACCATCTATAAACAGCAAATAATCTAGGTTGGAAAATGAGACCCATGTTGAGGGTAAAGGTGGTAGAAAATTAGGATGGAAAAGACAATTGGGGTTACGCTGTAGGAGGTTTTAAATGCCCAGCTAAGGAGTTTAGACTTTATTAACAAAGAAAGAAAAGAAACATCAAAATTGCACTTTAGGAAGATTTACAGAACAGAACTGCAAAGAATGAATAGGAGTGGCAAACATGGATTAAATAATAGGCAAAACAGGAAAGTAATAAAGCTGAATGCCTAAACTAAAGCAATAATAGCAAAAGTAAAGACAAACAAAGCTATTCAGTGAAAAAATAAGTTTAGGTTAGTTCCCTTTGTTATACAAGACCTAGGGCATTACATTTCCTCTTTTAATATTCATCAGTTGCAATTATTTGTTCATAATTTTTTTTCTGCTAGAATGTGAGCTAGAAAGCAAGGACAGGATAAGTCTTATTTATTGCTACATTGGCACATAGTACTCAAGTAACTATTGAATGAATTCAGAATAGACTCTTCCCTAAACCAAACAAAACAAAAAAAAACTTCTTTGAGGCAAGTAAGAATCTGTTTAAGGGTTCTCTAAATTTGGGAACATTGCAAATTTTTCCAGACCCAGAATTTAAGCCATTGGCAAATGAAAATCCTATTCCTGTCTACAGCCATTACTAGCTGCCTCTGAGTAAGCTTGCTTTTCATTCTAATTCCAGAAGCAAACCATTTGCCATTACCTGAAACCTTCTCCATACTAAATTTATGAAGACAACAACTCAACAACCTTAATAAGCACTAAAATATAAATTAAATGGGGAAAAAATTTAGAAGTTCATGCACAAAAAATAGGCTTACAATACCTTAGGGGGATTAAATGGATATGTTTCTGGTATTTTTATCTCTAGCTGATATCTTCCTCCTAAAAAACGGGAAAACAGAAAGTTAAGAATGCTGCTCACCTCAAATATTTGAAGCCAAATATAGTGACATAACTTTTCAAAACATGTACTATTTTATATTCAATTACAACAAATTCATTTTAAAGTTGAAACCCAAAAAGGAAATAAAACACTAGTTAACTGAAAGGTTATTTAAAACATAAAATAGCCATTTTATACAACTATATTAGTTTATCAGTGAATAGCAGAGCTAGAGATAGACGAATACATTAAATCCAAAGACAATCTAATGCTTCATTGGGACAGTTAAGTAATACAGATCCCGTCTCCTTTTGTTTCCTCTAGTCCACACTGAGAAGAGTTGCTAAATAACAAAATATGGAAAAAATAAAAAGGCAAAAGAAGGCAAGGAGGTATAAGGGCATAGATGGTACAGAGAAAAAGGACATATGGTTATGTCATAAACTGAAAAAATCTACTTCTAGCTGGTTCTCTCAAATGCAAAAATGCCCCAAACTTTTAACTCGTGCCCTAAATGAAAGGCCAACACTTCTTGTTAAAAATTTTAAAAATAAAATTCAACAATAACAGGTAGGCATAAAGACAAAAAACTATCCTCTTCCTCTCAATAGGTGTACAAAAGGAAACACTTTACAAGAGGTTGTTCTAACCAGTAACATGTAAACAGAACACAACATTCTGTTTTGCAGTCATCTTGAGCAACTAGCAGCCAAATACATATTTTTAAAAAGTTTATCTAGCTTCCCATAACTGGGTAATTCAAGGGGAAAGTAACTGCCACTCAGGAAACTCTGAAGGGGGAAGTCTTCCACTGGATGAGAGGGTGGATTTGAATCCTGACTTCAAGGAACCTTCCAATCCTAAGATTTTATGATCCATTTAACACAGAATACACACTATTCCAAAACGTTAACAAATAAAACTGTACTACTGAAATACTTACATATGAAACTATGCCTAGCATTCATTTCAAAATAATGAAGGGATGGATTAGATCAAAGACTGGCCCTAAGCTGATAGTTTATTAAAGCTGTGCTAAGTACACCGAAGATTCATTGTACCATTTGTCTTCTGTATATACCTAAAACTTTCCATAATAAAAGTAAAATAAAGTAAGAACTATGCACTAGCATTATTAACTTCAAAATTTCATAATTCAATTCTCAGTATATCCTGGATTCTCTCAAATCCAACTCCCTCCGTTGTTAGGAATAGATGAATGTGGAGAGAAAAACAAAAGAGCAATTCACTTGGTACCATTCTTCAAGCCCTTTCTGGTTCCAATTCTTCTTTTCTTGCTAATTCTTTTTAATGGTATCCCATAGTGACTGATGGATGAGTTGGAACTAGATGCCTGAATCACAGAGCATTCGGCAACAGTGAAATCAATATAAAGGAAAGTAGTCAAAACAAAAGAAACAAGATAGGTAAGAGGAGAGTGAGAAAATTCTGTGTTTATAGACAGACCTGTTTTTGTTTAGTTATAAATGCCAGCTTCAAATATAAGTATAATAAATTTGGCCTGAGTAATATGTAAGTTCTTTTTCCTTCCTAAGAATCTTACTTTTTCTGATAAAGTCTAGATTACTATTTCTATAATCGTTCATATAAAGCTCTTCCTTCTTGAATGTCCAAAACAATTTCTTAGGAGCAGTGTGAGAGCCCAGAAATTCTATATAAATAATGCTGGCCCCTAGAGTACCCCCCAACGCTATTTTTACTCCACATGCTATTAATATGCTTTCTTGCCTTATTATCTGACAACTTTCAATATATAACCACAATATTAACCATATATACACATATATATATACACATACACATCAGAGCAACACAATTAAGCAAGCTTTATAACTACATTATTCATATAAGTTTTCACCACAAATCATTTCTTCTTAAAGAACAGGTTTTAATGTTAAAAATTTATAATCTTCAGATTTAACTTCATCTAAAAAGAAGATGGGGAAGGGATGAGATTTTTAAAAATAACAATTATTCCATAAATTCAAAACAACTTTTAGGAAGGCTCAAGAACTAAACTGTTCCTTTGCACTATTACAGCAGAAGAAGAAAATGGAGTTAAGTAACACGTGCAATATGGTTAATTTTTCCATGGGCATTCTACTTTTCAATCTGATTACTTTTATTTATTATTGTTTTTTTCAATCTGATTACTTTAAACACAACGTAAAATAGTTTCCTCATTAGTTAATGATTATAAACAGTTTAACATTCCACATGGAAACACCTGCCTTAGTTACTGAGATTTAAAAACAAAAACTCTAAAAAACTAGCAAGAGCCCTGCAATAAATATTATCAAAATACTTCTCATATTCATGTTTCCAAAAAGTATCTTAGTTTATGCCCTTGAATAGTGCTTTTCTTAAATAAAATGAACAACTTCTCTTCAACAGTTTTATGATAAAAAGGACACAATTTATACCCAAAAAGCATATTAACACTAGTCTTATCAAAACAACTAAAAACTAGTATTATCAAACATTAATATCTCATTTAGTGGCAGCAGCAGAAACAAACACTTAAATATGACCAAACTTGCTTCCAATTAATAAATATGGTATATTTATAACTTAATTATCCTACAAATGAGTACTATCCAATTTTTAAAAATTCACCTACTTTTATTAAGGGTTGCTAAGAAGGTAATGAACATTCTGCCTATCTAACTTAGTTCAGGAGGTGTCTTGTTTATAAATACCAGTTTGCTGGAAGAGTTCTAGAATGATAATGCTACTGCCATACTGTCTTTTAAAAATATATCTGAAAACCTAAAAAAGATTCAAGAGTATTTATAATGCCTGCCTTTAAGAAGCCGCTAGTGTATCATTCCATAAAATATCTACTATTAAGACAAGAACTTGATTTTTATAAGATAACTAAAGATCTTTTTTCCATCTAATGATTGTCAAAAGGACTAAATGAAGAGCATCCATGAAAGCATCCAGACAAGGCCTGGCATATAGGAGGCACTCAATAAACAATACAAAATAAAATAATGTCAAGAAATGGCTCATATGAACTATAAAACAGGAAATAAAATTTTATCATTTAAAATTTAGTAGGATATGCTAAAGACATTCTAGGGTCTTTAAAAATTTAAACGAAAACAAAGATATTCTAGAATATTGGATTTTTCTGATGACTTTGGGTTAACTGTTCCTTAAGGAATTATAAAACCACCTCATTCAAAGTAGACATAACCACCACTTCCAATATTCAGTCAACCCTCATTTATTCAAAAGCAGAAAGTAATTAGAAACGTTGGCTTTGGAGTCAAAGGCTATTAGGACTCAAATCCCAGCTGGGCCACTTAGATGTGTGACCTTAAACAGGTACTTAATTTCTCTGAGCTTAAGTTTCCTCATTCTATGAAACAGTGATAACTACTTACCTCATAAGATTTGTTGTAAGGATTAAATGAGAAAATACACGTAAAGCTCTAAAAGTAAGAACTCAATAAATGCTACTACTACTACTACTACTACAAATTCGGTTATGATTTCTACTAAGCATGTATTTGAATGCCTATTATATGCAAGAACCTTGGTTATGCTACATAACCCAAATTTACAATAATATTCATTACTGAAGATTTGCCTGATGAGGAAATAAAAAGCTTCTTTCTTTTTCTTACCACCCAATTCCATAGTCTAAAGTAGCTACAGACTTAGTTTGTGAAAACAAAGTTTAGCAAAGTTGCCTCTTTTCTTTTCTCTGTCTTGAAACGATACTTAAAGCTTTCCTGAATAAAGAAAATTAAATATTTGGAATACAGCCTGTGTGAAGACACATGAATGAATGAAATACTTAATGACATACAGGGGAGAGGAGCTTTTTTAAAAAAATATTTTGTCAGAAATTTAAGGCAAGGTTTGTTATAGATACCATATGAAGGGTAACTGAGCATCTACAGTCCATACATTAGAGGCTTAACATGCTAGATGTCTTCTACTGTTAAATTCTAACCTATACTATACAAATTGTAACTTGGCTCTACTAAATCTATGTTGGGGAAAGAAAAAAATCAGCTAAAATTCAGTAAGAAAAATCAGTCTATATAAATATCTAAATTTATTATTTAAATGTAATATCCTAAGCCAAATGAAGTTACCTTCCATGTAATTTATAGATGCTTAAGATTATTCTGATTTAATGTTTCAGATAAGTTCTAATACGCACAATATTTTGATACAGAAAAAAGTACTTGCCTTCATATGGTGTGTCTGGAGGTCCTGCTATTTCTCCTCTTAATTCTGTAAAATTCTCATCTACAAGATCTACTTTAATTTGATTTTTGCTCGTCTTAAAAATAAACAGAAAATAAATGTTAGTTATATCAGCAAGAAAAAAGCCTATTTTAAAGTATTATCTATAAAAAATTTTGAAACCCCCTCTTTAATAAACTTGATTATCTGCTCTAGTAAAAATAACAGCCTGTGCTTTTCTAGGATTTAATTAGCCAGTTTTGAGAATATTTAAAACCAAAAAACTAACAAATTTTCACTTGTTTTTAATGCAATAAAACCACTTTGAGCAACAGTACAATGGCTTGTTAACATTATTGGAATGTTTAGAGAAAAACAGCAGACACCTATTTTATATTTGCCAACTTCATATATGTTAGGTCCAAAGTGATAAGTCTATTATTCATCTGTAGATGAACACTGCTATAATATACCCCAGGTTACATGGGTTCTATCCATATAAACAGAAAACTCAGGGTCATTAAAAGCCATGTAGGGTATAAACTCTCACTTAAACTAACCACAACAACTCTAGATGTTTAGGTTAACTGAACCTATTCCATCCACCCAGATGGTAAAAACTCTAAGCATCTAACTAATTCTCCTTTCCATGAAAATTCCTGAAGCCTAAAATGCCTCACTAGAATCATCTAATGCCTTCAATTTCTTTTTAGGTTGCTTAGTTTAACCAAAGCTAAACTGCTTAGTTTACTTCAGTGGCAGCTACCTACTTTTCAAAACAGACTGTTACTTTCAATTTATCTATATCTATTTATTTTGCACATTACATTTCTCAAAGTCCTTTCACATCTATAGTATCATTTCAATTTCTCAAACCGTTCTGAGTTAATGGTGACCTTAAATGATTCAGAACCCTCCAGGGGGATTCACATTAATGTTCAAAAGTACCTGTCTGCAAACAAGCTCTCCACTTATATTTTGTAATGTTCAGTAATACCCTACTGGTCTAAGTCTAAATTCCTAATACGGTAAACTTTCTCTTTTTCTCAATTGTTAAAAACATAAATCCTTAATATACAAGTTATGTTTTCATTTTTTTGGTTAGGATTTCATGTTTCTACCTAAGTAACACAACATATCCACTCCTACCAAAAAAAGCCTTGCAAGATATCAATAGTAAATTTTTTGCTTCCAAACCTACCTTTTTAAGCTTGTTTACTGGATGAACAATGTAAGAATTACTGTTTTAAGGTCCATGGCTTCCTCCCCCAACCTCCAACAAGTAGATACCTATTGTTACTCTTTTTCTGTACTAAGCAATTTGTATTAATACAGAATAAGTACTGAAAAAATATAACTTAAAACCCAAAGTCATTTCATGACTTCTAATTAATCTTATCTTTTAATAATAACATAAGATTAAAAAACTTTATGCATTTAAAAAACCTTCTAATTAGTCGGTTTATTTCATAACTTTTTTCTATTTTACCTTTGGGATTAATATATTTCATATTTTTCTGAAGTTAATTTTACCCCAAATTAAAATTAATTACAAATATACATGGGAAACTTCTTCCTGTGCCCTAAAAAATCATTATCATCCTTAGTGATTTGCGGTGGAGGATGAAATATACAATTTACCAACGATAAAGTACTTTGTCCAGTACGCACAGGAACGAATGTTAAAATGAAAATCAGAGGCACCACACTTTCACTGACCAATTTAAGAAACTGCAAGTAGAACTATAAGACTTCCAATTCTCCCCTGAGAGTTCTAAGTAAAACAAGAGTAATGAGATGTTGCAAATCATCAATGCTTTCAAAGTTCTTTATAGCTTCCCAGAATATCCCCTTTCCAAAAGGAAGTAAATAACCCTAAAATGTCAGGATACTAAAGGATGTGATTAAAGTGTTGGGGAGGAAAAAAAGGACATAACAGAAATTGGAGAAGCTGCCTTCCAGACTGCCCCCAATTCTCAAGTTAGTAAAATGTTAAATAAACAATTATTAATTTTATTAGTATTCCTCTGTCCTTATTTCTGTCCTCATTACCCCCAAATTATAATTAGAGGAAAACAGATCTTTTTTTTTTCTCTACAGAAAGCACATTACTAGTGTATGAAAATGTACTAAATTAGCTTAAAAAAAATACAATCACCATGATGAATCCATTATAAAGAAGCATCCTATATGGTCTAGATAGAGTAGGGTCTTTATCTGCAGATAACCAAAGATAAAAAGAAAATGGAAAGTTAAAGACAGATTTTTCACAGCTTAATTTTTCCATCACGCAACAATTATCCTTTATTATCTCCACAGTTTAACATCCAGTTACTCCACAATCCAAAATTCTGATCCCAGTGCCCCCAACAAACTTAAAATCCCACTCAAGGACTATAAGGAAGATATGGAAAATGGCAAAAGATGACAGTATTTTAAAAAGTATGGCCTTTGAAGTCAGACAGATATGAGCTGAATCCAAGTTCTGCCACTTACTTGTGGCATTAATTTAAGAAAGTCACTTAACAGCTCTCAATTTTATTACTCTAAAATGAGAATACATATCTCAAATTTAAATGAGAATCTTCTAGAAAGAAGTAGCATAGCTACCCTTCCCCTAGTAGTATTAATTATAAAAACCTTTGCTTTCAAAGCCCTACTTTATAAAGTTTATTTCACAGCTCTGTTTCTAGTCTAAGAATGGAAATGTTATTTCTAAAGATAAATAACAAAACAATGTGTTAATCATTTTAATGACCAGAAACACTAAGGCTTTTGGATGAAACCCTGCAGAATGGTGTTACCACTGTACTACATTTTTTGTGAGGACATCTGCAAAATTGCTTTTCTATATTTTCTTCTCCCAACTCAACTAAACACAGAGTGGGACCTCTGATAGTCCTGGTTTTTCTGATGTTCCTTTGTGGCTCCAATGCGTTTCTGTCTTTCTTTTTTTTTTTTAAGATTTTATTTATTTATTTGAGACAGAGAGAATGAGAGACAGAGAGCGCGAGAGGGAGGAGGGTCAGAGGGAGAAGCAGACCCCCCCGCTGAGCAGGGAGCCCGACGCGGGACTCGATCCCGGGACTCCAGGATCATGACCTGAGCCGAAGGCAGTCGCTTAACCAACTGAGCCACCCAGGCGCCCGCGTTTCTAACACATAAAAGGAAAAGAGATGGGGCGCCTGGGTGGCTCAGTTGGTTAAGCGACTGCCTTCGGCTCAGGTCATGATCCTGGAGTCCCGGGATCGAGTCCCGCGTCGGGCTCCCTGCTCAGCGGGGGGGTCTGCTTCTCCCTCTGACCCTCCTCCCTCTCGCGCTCTCTGTCTCTCATTCTCTCTGTCTCAAATAAATAAATAAAATCTTAAAAAAAAAAAAAAAAAAAGGAAAAGAGATGAATAGAAGCTACAGTTCCTAGTAAACATTTTTAAAATGAACTATTAAAACATAACAAAGTATGCAAAATAGCACATAATGTTAAATCTTATCTGGATGTGGTAAAATTAGCATTACTGCTAATAAGCGATAGTGCAGAATTTAAAGCAATTCTAATAGATTTCCAAGGCCAAGTCTCTTGGTGAATTGATATCATCATCACAAAATTTGTCCAAATAATTCCTGGAGTCTACTATATGCCAGAAAGAAATCTCAAGTGTTAGTGAACAAAACTAAGATCCCTGCCCACTTGGAAGCTTACATTCTAGTGAGGAAAACTAAAAACTGAAAGATTTTATCATAAAAGCTCTAAGTACATTGTTGTTTAAACTAACATGTGACCTCAAGCAAGTTAATTAATCACTCTGAACCTCAGTTTCAACCTCTGTCAACTGGGAATTATAATTTAATGAATTAATACAATATATAAAACAATGCCTGCCACAAAGTAAATGATGAATGTATAGTAGTCATGTAACATTGTAACATGTTGACTTTTGACAATGATGTAGGAGAAAACTTCCACCTAAAGCAAATATTGCATATTTTTTTGAGAACCACTTGTCAATTACTCTCGCTTGTATTTATCCCTAAAATTTATTCTATAACAAAATTTCAATCTAAATTTCAGATAGACAAATATAATTCTAAATTACCCCTAAAGTTATAGATCATTCTCATATGCTATAAAGAAACTATTAGTTTGTTTCCTAGTCAAATCACAACTACCAAAGTTTAGGGGCACTGTTTATCAGTATCATGAAAATAAATCTGAAATTCAATTTTTCCTAATTTGTTGGAAATGAGGCTTAAAAGGTTTAAGAGTTGCCATTATTTTCCCCTAATTTAATATGAATGACTTATTTTCCCCTACTATTCTAAGGCTGCCCAAATAAAAAAGATTTTCACTTTCCAAGCAGTTAATAAATAAAAACAATTCTGAAGCTTGGGGCATGTCACATACCCAAAGCAGGTTGACATGGAAACTAAGAGACCAGAAAGGAACTGAAGCCATGGGAACATTTATGACCCTTACTAAATACAAGTTCTAGATCAGTGCTGTCCAATAGATATATAATAATGTAAGCCACAGGGTTCCTGGGTGGCTTAGTCAGTTAAGTGTCTGCCTTCGGCTCAGGTCGTGATCCCAGGATCCTGGCTCAGCGGAGAGTCAGCTTCGCCCTCTGCCCCTCCCCCCATCCCACTCATGCTCTCTCTTTCTCTCACTCTATCCCGCAAAAATAAATAAAATCTTAAAAAATGTAAGCCACAAATGCACTTTAAAATTTTCTAGTAATCACATTAAAAAGAGTGAAGGAAGTAGAGAATTAACTTTAAATTTATCTCCTATATATAAAATTATCATTTTAACATGTAATCAAAATAAAAATTTGAGATATTTTCATTTTTTAAAAAAAACAGTGTCTTCAAAATCCAGTGTTTAATTTACAAATCACATGCACATTTCAATTTGGACTGCCCACATTTCAAGTGTTCAAAAGCCACATGTGATAGTCAAATCCACAGATATAGAAAGTAAATTATTGGGGGCTGCCTGGGTGGCTCAGTTGTTAAGCGTCTGCCTTTGGCTCAGGTCATGATGCTAGGGTCCTGGGACCAAGCCCCGCATCAGGCTCCCTGCTCAGTGGGAAGCCTGCTTCTCCCTCTCCCACTCCCCCTGCTTATGTTCCCTCTCTCGCTCTCTCTGTCAAATAATAAATTAATTAATTAATTTAAAAAAAAGAAAGTAAATTATTGGTTGTTAAGAGAGGAGAGGGAAGGGAGATGGGAAGGATCTGCTAATGGGTACAAGGATTATTTTTAAGGAGATGAAATGTTTTGGAATTAATTGTAACAGTTGCACAACTTTGTGAATATACTAATAACCAGTGATTTGTACACTTTAAGAAGTCAAAAAACAGTTTTTAAAAACTTGAAAAAAAAGTCACATGTGGATAGTGGCTACAACACTGGACAAGTGCAGCTATAGAGAACCAGGAAATAACAGCTTTTCCAATTACAGCAACAGTCTATCATTATAATTTTACCTTCTGGATTTCTGTCATCATACTTCACAAAATATATAATGCAGAATAATTAAAGTTCTGAACACATTAATCCAATGAATATTTACTGAGTACTCACTATTTACAAGGCAAATAGGTATTGAGTGGTAAAACGATCAACCAGAAATGTTCTCTAACCCACCCTATCCACATATACAGAGCTTTCATTCTAAGGTATTAAACAAATTATACAACTTTTAAATGAAGTACAGAATATCATGAGAGTAATATTTAACAAAGAGAATATGGAGGATAAGAAGCTGCTTCTCTGAGGAAACTACCTTTAAAAGATTTACGAATGATGTCAATGATGGCATTTCAAGTCTGCCCTGTGCAAAACAGAAGCAAAAATGGTCCCGGCATGTTTAAGAATTGAAAAGCCACCAATGTGCCTAGAATACACACAAAATAAAGGAGCTGAAATGAAGCAGGGAAAGTAGGCAGGAGCCAGATTATGCAAAGTCATGAAGAACGATGAGAAACATTTAAAGCTGTGACTTGACAATCAAATTTGAGTCTTTTAAAGAACAAACAGCTGTATAGGGAGGAAAAAATGCCTGGAGGTAGATTAAAGCAGATACAGAGAGAAAGGTTAGGAACCAGTGAGAGTAATTAGTCCATTTTGGGGGGGGGGGGGTTAAGAAAGAAAGGAAGGAAGTCCACTTTGATGAAAAGAAGTAAATGAATTAAGAGAGATAAGAGGTAGGGGCGCCTGAATGGCTCAGTCAGTTGAGCACCCACCTCCTGATTTCAGCTCAGGTCATGATCTCAGGGTCATGAGATCAAGCCCCACATCGGACTCCCTGCTCAGCTTGGATTCTGTGTATCCCTCTCCCTTTGCTCCTCCCCCTGCTTGCACTCCCTCCCATGCGTGTGCTGTCTACCTCTAAAATAAGTAAATAAAAATCTTAAAGAGAGAGAGAGAGATGAGGTAAAATTTCTAGGAATAAATTATTATAAACTAAAAGTGTATGATCTCTTAAAGAGAGAACAAGGATCAGTCTTATAGTTTGCTTTTCTACTGAGTGGATGATAGTGCAATAAAAAACTAAGATAAGGAAACAAGAAAGTGAGAGGTCAGAATTTGGGGAAGTGGCAAATAAAAACTCAGATTTGGACATATTGAGAAGAGCTATATATGAAAATCCAAAGGGCCAAGAACATGGTTCATGGTCTAAAAATCAGAAGTAATCTGGGCTGAAGATATGATGATGAGCAAGACAGGAAAAACCAAGATAGTCTGTTATCACTGGCACCAAAGGAAGAAAAATGTTTTAAGAAGAAAGTAGCTAATGTTGCTGGCAGAGACTAAAAATAAGTTAATACTTATATAACACCTTCTAAGTAGTATTCTGATTTATATGTAATAACTCATTTGACCTGTTAACAATCTTATGTATCTACCAATAAAGAAACTGAGCTACAAAGAGGTCACACAGCTAATAATTAGTGAAGCCAAGTTTCAAAAATGACCCATGAGCCAAACCATACACATTTAATTTCACTAAGATACCATCAATTACAGGACGCCCTCTTGTATGCAAGAAAAAAAAACAAACCTTTACTTACACTATGACACAATATTTTGTCATTTAGACTTTTTAAAGGGGGGGGGGCAGAGGGACAGAAAGAATCTTAAGCAGGCTCCACACCCAGCACAAGCCAATGTGGGGCTCAATCTAACAACCCTGAAATCATGACCTGAGGTGGATGCTTAACCAACTGAGCCACCCAGGCACCCCTAGAACTTTTTATTTTACACTTACTCAAAGAAACTTTAGACTTCCCATGTATCACCCTTAAGACTGCATAAAGAAAAAATAAGCAAAATAGTTATTTTCTTCACATTTAAAGCCCTGAATGTGTACACACACACACACACACACACAATATCCAGGACCATACATAAGAAACTGGTAATAATGATTCCCTTAAGGTAGTAAAACTAAGAACTATGGGAGAGCCTGGGTGGCTCTGTCAGTTAAGCATCTGCCTTTGGCTCAGGTCTTGATCCTGGGGTCCTGGGATCAAGCCCCGCATCGGGCTCCCCACTCAGCGGGGGAGTCTGCCTGTCCCTCTCCCTTTGCCCCTCTCAAGTACATAAATAAAATCTTAAAAACACACACTAAGACCTATGGATCTGGGATAGATGGGAGACTATGGTGCTGTCTGAAAATTATTATTAGAAGTCATCCCTTTTCCATTTTTTCCACTTCTGACGGGGCTATCATAAAGCTACTAAAATCAACAGCATGGTATTAGTAAGAGAAAAGACACACAGACCAATGGAACAGAATAGGGAGCTCAGGAATAGGCCCATATGTATACAGTCAACTTATCTTTGATAAAGGAGTAAAAAACGGCACTAGACCAACTGGACATCCACGTGCAAAGTAGTCTTATATTACATTTTACATTTTCTAAACTGGTAAAATTCTTAATATCCAATACTGGTAAGGTTGATGGGATACCCCTTTTAAAGGCAATAGAGCAAAAAGTATTAACACCATAAAATTTGTCACATTTTTTTTTTAAAGATTTTATTTATTCACTTAAGACACAGAGATAGAGAGAGAGAGAAAGCATGAGCAGGGAGAGAGGCAGAGGGAGATGGAGAAGCAGGCTCCTCGCTGAGCCAGGAGCCCAATGCGGGGCTCAATCCCAGGACCCTGGGATCATGACCTGAGCTGAAGGCAGACGCTTGACCATCTGAGCCACCTAGGCACCCCAAATTTGTCACACTCTTTAACCCAGTATAACCACTCCTAGAAATTGCCTAAGCAAATAATTTCATTACAGGTAGGAAAAAATATATAACCCTAACGGAAATCATTGATGCATTAAATAAAATGAAAAACATTAATCTAAGTATCCATTAATTGAGGGATGTCTACAAGAATTATGGCGCAATTTATTTTTAATTAATTTATTTTTTAAGATTTTATTTATTTATTTGGGGGAGAGAGAGAGAGAGAGAGAATGAGAGAGAGAGAGAGCATGAGATGGGGGAGGGCCAGAGGGAGAAGCAGACTCCCCGCCAAGCAAGGAGCCGGATGCAGAACTCAATCCTGGGACTCCAGGATCATGACCTGAGCTGAAGGCAGTCGCTTAACCGACTGAGCCACCCAGGCACCCCACGGTGCAATTTAATAGAATACTACAAACAAAAATAAATGAGTATACTTCTGGTTTCCAATCCAACATGTAAAAACTTAGAAATCATCACTCCCATCCACAGAAGAAAAAAGCTAAACCGAAAATCAACAACTCCTCTTAAATCCATCAGAGAATTGAAGCCACAGGGCAAACTGCTGCCCCCAAAATCGCAGAGACATGATGGGCAGAAAATAAGATTCAAACGTATCAGGGCAAAAGCACACAAGCATGAACCATTACCCAGGTAGGAAAACGTAAACTGTAATTGACAAACTGCTGGAGGCACAGTGGGGATGAATTTGAGAGTGAAAAACTCTCAAGGGGCCTTCCCATTTTTGTTTAGTTTTTACCTCCAGGTTCCCTATCAGGTTTTCACAGTGAAGATCAGAGGAAAATGCCCTCATGCTCCTGGCAGAGAGAAGGGGAAAGAAGCCATTTTGAAATAAACCGAGAGTATTCTGTTTTTCTTAACAAGGCCTGCCCTCAAGAGAAACTTTCACCAGAGCCTAACCAATTAGGGTCTTAAAATAGATCTAACCAACCTGAGGGAAGAGAAATACCCTATACCAAACCCTTCCAGTCTTCCAGTATCATCGAAGTGGCGGGGGGGTGGTGGTGGGGAAGACGACTGAGAAGCACTTCTGAAGGTCACAGCCTAGGGGGGGTAGACTCCCTAAAAGACTGGGATGCCTGGGTGGCTCAATCAATTAAGCACCTGCCTTTGGCTCAGGTCATGATCCCAGGGTCTTGGGACTGAGTCCCGCAAAGGCTCCTTGCTCAGCAGGGAACCTGCTTCTCCATCTACCTGCCGCTCCCCCTGCTTGTACACTCTCTCTGACAAATAAATCTTAAAAAAAAGACTGAGACCCAATTACAGGACTATAGACTGCTTCCCCTCCCCCAACCACTACATCAATAGGGCTCCTGTGTAATAACAGGGGATTACAACTCAAAGAACTGCATGTCTCAGACCTGACTTAAGAAGATGTCTCTAAGGAGCCCCAGAGGCAACAGGGAAGACAAAAACAAGAGCATCAGAGGAGATTTTAGACTCTGGTATCTACAGCTACAGCAAACAGTATCCCTGGACAGATAGACATAAAGTCTCACACCAAAGGCCTATTTACCTCAGTTTCTTTTACCCAGTAGATCATGTGTGGCTTTCGCTTTCAAGAAAAAAATTATAAGACATACCAAAAAACAAAACCACAGAAAAAGACTCGGAAGGCAGAAATGCTAGAATTAGACTAAAAATTTAAAACTATTATTAATATGCTAAATGTCATTATGGAAAAAGTTGACAACATCTAAATCAAATGCGTAATGTTAGCAAAGAGTTGGAAACTCTAAGAAGGAATTAAAAGAACATGCTAGAAATAATTAAAAAAAAAAACCTAACAGAAATGAAAAATGCCTTTGATGGGCTCATTGGTAAGTGAACACAAACAAAAAATGAATCTGTGAGCTAGAAAAAATGTCAACAGAAACTCCAAAATCTGAAATGCAAAGGAAAAACAAATGAAAAAGACAGAATAGACTCTCCAAAAGGTATAACATACAAGTAATGGGAATACCAGAAAGAGAAGAAAAGAAACGAAGAAATATTTGAACCAATCATGACTAAGAATTTCCCTAAATGACAATCAATCACAGATCCAAGAAATTCAGAGAATATAAAATAGAATCAATCCCAAAAAATCCATAGCTAGGAATATCATATTCAAACTGAAGAAAACCAAACACAAAGAGAAAAGCTTGAAAGAAATCAGAAGAAAAAATAAACCTTGCCTATCGAGGAGCAAAGATAAAAATTACATTGGACTTCTCAGAAATCATGAAAGCAAGAAAATGGAATGTAATACTTAAAGTGTTGAAAGCAGGATCGAGTGGGTGACTCAGTCGGTGGAGCATGTGATTCAATCTCAGGGTTGTGGGTTCCAAGCCCCATGTTGGATGTGGAGACTACTTTATAAAAATAATATTAATAAAAACAAAGTGTTGAAAGCAAAAAGCCCTACCAACCTAAAATTCTGTATCCAGCAAAATTATCCTTCAGATAGGAAAGATTAAACTAAAGACTTCTCAAAAATAAGACATCTGTTGTCAGCAGGCCTATCTTGTAACAAGTGTTAAAAGAAATTCTTCAGGAAGTAGGAAAATGATATACATAAAGAAAGAAAGAGCATTAGAGAAAAAATAAAGGTAAAATAAAATCTTTGATCTTTCTTATTCTTTTTGGGGGGGAAAGTAAAGTGGGGGGAAAGAGTGGGAAAAGGGCAGAGGGAGAAAGAGTCCCAAGCAGGCTCCACGCCCAGCACGGAGCCTGATGTGGGGCTCAATCCCACAACCCTGAGATCATGACCTGAGCCAAAATCAAGAGTGGGATGCTTAATGGACTGAGTCACCCAGGCGCCCCTAATTTTTTTTTATTCTTAACTGATCTACCAGATAATAGTATGTTCAAAACAGTAACAACAACAAAGTATCTCATGATTATATCTTATGGGTAAGAAATTAATGACAAATGTTACAATAGACAGGAGGGAGAAAAATGTGAATTTTGTTACAAAGTACTCCCACTACCTGTGAAGTAGTATAGTGTTATTACAGAGTACTTGTTAAGTATATATGGCAAATTCAAAGGCAACTACTAAAAAAAAAAAAGAAAAAGAAAAAGCACAAATAATATGCTAAAAGGAAGAAAAAAATGGAATCATATAAAATGTTCAATAAAACAAGTTAAGGCAGAAAAAGAGTGTAAGACAAAAAAGAGAAAGAACAAGGGCAACAAACAAAATACAGTAAAAAAAAGGCGCACCTGGGTGGCTCAGATGGTTAAGCGTTTGCCTTTGGTTTAGGTCATGATCTCCAGGTCCTGGGATCAAGCCCCACGTTGGGCTCCCAACTCAATGGGGAGTCTGCTTCTCCCTCTCCCTCTCCCTCTCCTCCTGCTTGTGCTCTGTCTCTCTCTCTCAAATGAATAAATAAAATCTTAAAAAAAAAAAAACTTAAAAAAATACAGTAAAAAAAAAAAAAAGCTTACTGAGCCACCCAGGATTATATTATTAATCCAATATATCAACAATAATTTTAAATGTCAAGAGTCTAAATATAACAAAAGACATACTATTGGAGTGGATAAAGAAAAAGGTCCAACCATGTTATCTAAAAGAAACTCACTTTAAATATAAAGACAAAGACACATTTTACAGTAAAGGGGATGGAAAAAACTATAAAACTAAGAAAACATAAAAGCTTCATGACAACTAGATTAGGCAATGATTCCCTGGATATGACACCAACAAAAATAAAAATAAACTGGAACTACATCAAAGTGAAAAATTCCTGTGCATCAAAGAACATAATCAACAGAGTAAAAAGGCTTCTATGGAACCTTTACAAGAAATTATTTACAAGTCATATAAATGACAAGTGATTAATATCCAGGATATATAAAAGAACTCTTAAAATCAACAACAACAACAAAAAACAGGGACGCCTGAGTGGCTCAGTCAGTTAGGCATCTGCCTTTGGCTCAGGGTCAAGTCCCTTTTCCTATCGGGCTCCCGACTCAGCAGGGAGCTTGCTTCTCCCTCTGCCTCTGCCTGCCGCTCCCCCTGCTTGTGCGTGCTCTCTCTCTGATAAATAAATAAAATCTTAAAAAAAAAAAAAATCAACAAAAACCAAACCCAATTAGAAAATGGGTAAAGTACTTGGGCAACCCTGTTGGGACCCCTCTCACTCTTGAAAGCTTTTTCTGTATCTTCACTTAATAAACTTCTAACACTTTACTCACACAAAAAAAGGAGGGGGTAAAGTACTTAAATAGACATTTCTCCACAAGATATACAAACAGCCAACAAGCACATAAAAAGTTGCTCAACATCATTACATAACTATAATTAGGGAAATGCAAATCAAAACCACAATGAGATACACGGATCTATCGGGATGCCTAGTATAAAAAAAAAAAAACAACTGAAAATAACAAGTGTTGGCATGGATATGGAGTAAATGGGACCTTGTGCATTGTTGTTGGGAATGTAAAACAGTGCAACCACAATGGAAAACAGTATGTTGTTCATCAAAAAATTGAAAACAGAATTACCACGTGATCAAGCAATTCTACTTTCAGGTACATGCTCAAAAAGCAGGGTCTCAAATAATCTGCACACCTATTTCATGGCAGCATTATTCAAGAACAGCCAAAAGGGGGGTGCGTGGGTGGCTCAGTCAGTTATGTGGCTACCTTCAGCTCAGGTCATGATCTCAGGGTCCTGGGATCGAGTCCCACACCGGGCTCCTTGTTCAGCTGGGAGCCAGCTTCTCCTCTGACTGCTGCTCCCCCTGCTTGTGCTCTCTCTCTCTGACAAATAAATAAAATCTTAAAAAAAAAAGGAACAGCCAAAAGGGGGGTTCCTGGGTGGCTCAGTAAGCTAAGCATCTGACTCGTGATTTTGGCTCAGGTCATAATCTCAGGGTCCTAGGATAGAGCCCCCCGTTTTGAGGATTCTCTCTCTCCCTCTGCCCCTCCCCCCACTCTCTCTTGTTCTCAAATAAATAAATATAATAAATCTTTTTAAAAAAATCCTTGAAGTACGTATGTGCTTAACAACAGAGTTTCAGGGGTGCCTGGGTGGCTCAGTCAGTTAAGCATCCAACTCTTGATTTCGGCTTAGATCATGATCTCGGGGTTGTGAGATCAACCCCACATCAGACCCCATACTCAATGGAGAGTCTGCTTAAGATTCTCTCACCCTGGCCGTCTGGGTGGCTCAGTCAGTCAAGCGGCTGCCTTTGGCTCAGGTCATAATCTCAGGGTCCTGGGATGGGAGCCCCATGTCGTGTTCCCCACTCAGCAGGGAGTCTGCTTCTTCCTCTCCCCATCTCACATGTGCGTGCGCTCTCTCTCAAATAAAATCTTAAAAAAAAAAAAAAAGATTCTCTCTCTCCGTCCCCCCCCTCAAAAATAAACAAACCTTAAGAAAAAAAAAAAAAAAAACCCACGGAGCTTCAAAATACATGAGGCAGTAACAATTAAACTATGAGAAACAAATGAATCCACTACTACAGTCAGACTTCAACATCCCTCTACCACTATACCTCTATTTGACAAATCCAGCACACATAGATGGACTAATCAGCAAACACCAAACTGGATCTAATGTACATCTATAGACTACTTCATCCAACAGTAGGAGAATATACACTCCTCTCAAGCTCAAATAGAACATTCACTAGACCATACTCTTGCCCATAAAACACAAATTCAAAAGAACAGGAATCATACAACATATACTTTCAAACCACAATGGAATTACACTGGAACTCAGGGGCACCTGGCTGGCTCAGTCGGTAGAGCATGCAACTCTTGACCTCAGCTTTGTGAGTTCAAGCCCCACACTGGGTGTAGAAATTACTTAAAAATAAAATCTTTTAAAAATAAATAAAAATAAACTAGAAATCAATGACAGGAAGATAGCTAGAAAACCTCAAAACACTTGGGGGATTAAACAACACACTTCTAAATAACACATAGGTCAAAGAATACATCTTAATGGAAATCTTAAAATATTTTGAACTAAATGAAAACAAAAAGACAACATCAAAATTTGCAGGAGATGATAAAAATAGTGCTTTGAGGGAGATACATGTTGAATGCATATATTAGAAAAAAGTCAAAATTAATAATCTAAGATTCCACCTATGAAATCAGAAAGAGAACTTATATACAAAGTAAGGAAAAGGAAAGTAATTTAAAAGTTGAAGCAATGAAACTGAAAACAATGAAACTGAAATCAATGAAATTGAAACAAGAAATAAACAGAAAAGTCAACTAAACCAAAAATTGGTTCTTTGAAACAATCAAGTAAATTGATAAACTCTAGACAGATTAAGAAAAAAAAGACACAAATTCTAAATATCAGAAATGAGAGACCCATCTCCACTAATCCCATCGACATTAAAAGGATAAAGTAATATTGCAAACAACTCTACGCCCCAAAATTTGATAACCTAGATAAAGTGAATTGATTCCTTGAAAGACACAATCTGCCAAAATTCAACAAAGATAGACTATAGGAGTAGGATTATATGTATTAAGGAAATTGAATCAATAACTTTACAAAACAAAGAGCATCAGCCCCAGATAGTGTCAATGTTCTACCAAACATTTAAGGAAGAAATTACCCAATTCTCTACCGCTTATAATCTCTTTCGTAAGGTAGAAGCAAAGCAGGAAGTATTTCCTAACTCACTCTATGAGGCCAGTATTACCCTAATACCAAAAGCAGAAAAATGACAAGTACAGACAAGTTATCTTTCATGAACACGTATGCAAAAATCCTTGAAAAAATATTAGCAAATTTACTCCAACAATGAATGAAAAGAATTATACAGTTACCCTTGAACAACAAGGGGGTCAGGGGTGCTGATGCCCTGTACAGTTGGAAATCTGCATGTAACTTTTGATTCCCCAAAAACTGAAGTACTAATAGCCTACTACTGACCAGAAGCCTTACTGATAACATAAACAATTAACACATATGTTGTATGTTACATGTATTAATAGTGTATTCTTACAACAAAGTAAGCTAGAGAAAAGAATATACCAATAAGATCATAAAGAAGAGAAAATACATTTACGTTACTTTACTGTATTTGTAAAAAATGTATAAGGGGACCTGTGCTATTCAAATCTGTGTTGTTCAAGGGTCAATTGTACACCATGACAAGTGGAACTTAACCTGGGTATACATGCTGGTTCAACATTAAAAAATCAATTAATGTACCGATCACATCAACAGGCTAAAAGAAAAACCAACCATATCAATAGATGCAGAAAAACCATTTCACAAAATCCAAAACCCATTCACAATAAAAACACTCCATAAACTAGGAATAGAGTGGAACTTTCTCAACTTGATAAGTAATATTTACAAAAAAACACAGCTAACATCATATTTAATGGTGAGAAACTCAAAGCTTTCTCAGGAGGATCATGTACAAGTCAAGGATATCCCTCTTACCACTCATTTTTAACATTATACTAGTTCTAGCTACTGCAAGAAGAAAAAGCGTATAAATTGAGAAGGAAAAAATAAAACTTTATTCACAAATGACACCTATGCAGAAAATCTAAAAGAAATGACAAATTCCAAGAATAAGCAATTATAGCAAGGTTGCAGGATACAAGGTTAATACACTAAAGTCAAGCACTTTATATATATATCAGCAATGGACAACTGGAATTTGAATTCAAAAACACAATACCATTTAACATTAGCACCAGTAAGCCAAAATACTGAGGTATAAATCTAACAAAATATGTGCAAGAACTATATAAGGAAAACTTATAAAGCTCTGATGAATGGTATCAAAGAACTAAAAAAACGTAGGATGGGGCGCCTGGGTGGCTCAATCGTTAAGCGTCTGCCTTCAGCTCAGGTCATGATCCCAGAGTCCTGGTATCGAGCCCCGCATCGGGCTCCTTGCTCAGAGGTAAACCAGCTTCTCCCTCTCCTACTCCCTCTCTCGCTGTGTCTCTGTCAAATAAATAAAATCTTTAAAAAAAAAAAAATGGAGGCGTGACCCTACCGAGCTTCAAGATTTAGAGTAAAGCTACAGTAATCAAAATATGGTACTGGCCAAAGAACAAATAATCCATGAAACAGAATAGACAGCCCAGAAATAGGCCCACATAAATATAATACAGTCAACTGATCTTTGACAAAAGAGTAAAGGCAATACAACAGAGCACAATCTTTGCAACAAACATTTCTGAAACAACTAGACATATACATGGGGGAAAAAAATCTAGGCACACTCACAATACCCTTCATGAAAATTGACTCAAAATGGATTAGAGACCTAAACATAAAATACAAAAGTATAAAACTCCTAGAAGATAACAAAGGGGATAATCTAGATAAACTTGGTATGGCTATGACTTTTTAGATATAACACCAAAAGTTCAATCTGTGAAAGAAATAACTGATAAGTAGGACTTCATTAAAATAAAAAACTGCTCTGCAAAAGACAATGTCGTGAGAATAAAGGAAAAAGGGACTGGGAGAAAATATCTGCAAAAGACATATCTGATAAAGGACTGTTACCCAAAATACACAGAGAATTCATAAAATTCAACGATAAGAAAACAACACAAAAAATGAACTTAAGACCTTAACAGACACCTCACCAAACAAGATATACAGATTGCAAATAAGCATATTAAAAGACGGTCCACTTCATATGCCATGGAGGAAATGCAAATTAAAACAACTAAATACCACTGCACACCTATAAGAACAGCCAAAATCTGGATGAAATGCGGGCAAGGATGTGGAGCAGCAGAAATTCTCAATCAGGGGCACCTGGGTGGCTCAGTCGTTAGTCTGCCTTTGGCTCGGGTCATGATCCCGGGGTCCTGGGATCGAGCCCCACACTGGGCTCCCTGCTCAGCAGGAAGCCTGCTTCTCCCTCTCCCACTCCCCCTGCTTGTGTTCCCTCTCTTGCTGTGTCTCTGTCAAATTTAAAAAAAAACAAAACAAAACTGAAAAAGAAATTCTCAATCAGTGCTGGTGGGAATACAAAATTATACAGCCACACTGGAGACAGCTGTGGTTTCTTTGAGAACTAATCACACTCCCTTGTTATTTACCCAAAGGAGTTGAAAACTTATGTCCACACAAAAACCTGTACATGGATGTTTATAGCAGCTTTATTCATGATTGCCAAAACTTGGAGGCAACGAAGATGTACTTCAGTAGATGAATAAACTGTGATACATTCAGATAAGGGAATATTAAATATATATTTGTTACATATACAAATATATAATAAAAATAGCTATCAAGCCATGAAGAGATACAGAAGAAACTTAAATGCCTATTGCTAATTGAAAGAAGCCAATTTGAAAAGGCTACATATTGTGCAATTCCGACTATATGCCATTCTGGAAAAGCAAAACTATGGAGACAGTAAAAAGGTCAACAGCAGTGGTAGTGGGGAGGGAGATGGACAGGATGACACAGAGGATTTTTAAGGCAATGAAAATACTCTGGGGAGGTGCCTGGTTGGCTCAGTTGGAAGAGCATGCAACTTTTGATCTTGGGGTCATGAGTTCAAGCCCCATACACGGTATAGAGATTACTAAAAAATAAACTTAAAAAAATACTCTGTATGATATTATAATGACAAACACATGTCATTACATATTACATTGCCCACAGAACAAACACCACCAAGGGTGAACCTTAAGGTAAACTATGGACTTTGGATGATTGTCAGTGTAGGTTCATAGATTGTAACAGATGTAATCTATACCTTGGTAGTTTGTAGGGATGCTAATGAGAGAAGCTATGCATCTGTGGAACCACGGGGTGTCAAAAAGTTGTTCTTAAATCTTGTGATACTGCACAAGCTTTCCTTTACAACTATCATCACACACAGAGCTAAAATACTTTTAGTATGGTTGTACCCTTGTTCGTATTTATTTAAGAAAGTTCATAAACTGAAAATTCCTATATTTACTAAATATATAAATGCACAGAAAAAGTTATTGAAAGGGGCGCCTGCGTGGCTCAGTCATTAAGCGTCTGCCTTCGGCTCAGGTCATGATCCCAGGGTCCTGGGATTGAGCCCCACATCGGACTCCCTGCTCAGCAGGAAGCCTGCTTCTCCATCTCCCACTCCCCCTGCTTGTGTTCCCTCTCTCATTGTGTCTCTCTCTGTCAAATAAATAAAATCTTTAAAAAAAAAAAAAAACAAGAAAAAGAAAAAGTTATTGAAAGTTCCCTCTGAAAGAGAGGATTAGGACTGAGGAGAGGAAGGAAAGGGTGCCTAAGTATTGAAAACTTTTACTCTAGGGCACCTGGGTGGCGTAGTTAAGCATCCGACCTTGGCTTCGATTCAGCTCATGAACTCTGGGTCGTCAGATCAAGACCCACGTTGGACTCTGGGCTCAGTGTCGAGTCTGCTTAAGACTCTCTCTCCCTCTCCCTCTCCCCCCTCCCCCAACTCTCTCTCTCTCCTTGAAGTAAATGATCAAAAAGAAAATAAAAAAAAAAAGAAAACTTTTACTGTGTGTGTGTGTGTGTGTGTATATATATATATTTTTTTTTTTTAAGATTTTATTTATTTGGGGCGCCTGGGTGGCTCAGTTGGTTGAGCAACTGCCTTCGGCTCAGGTCATGATCCTGGAGTCCCGGGATCAAGTCCCGCATCGGGCTCCCTGCTCAGCAGGGAGCCTGCTTCTCCCTTGGACCCTCCCCCCTCTCATGCTCTCTCTATCTCATTCTCTCTCTCAAATAAATAAATAAAATCTTTAAAGAAAAAAAAAAAAGATTTTATTTATTTGACACAGAGAGAGGGAATACAAGCAGGGGGATTGGGAGAGGGAGAAGCAGGCTTCCGGCTGAGCCAGGAGCCCGATGTGGGGCTCGATCCCAGGACCCTGGGATCATGACCTGAGCCGAAGGCAGACGCTTAACAACTGAGCCTCCCAGGTGCCCCTCTGTATATTTTTCACAAAGACCCTGTATCCTTAATTTAAAACAACTTTTTGATCTTCCAAATTCCTGTATCACTAAGAAATTTCAAAGGAATTTTAAATGATAAAAAGTACTGACAGCAAAAAAGACAAAATAACAAAACTCTTAAAGAACTGAAACCAAAGGAAGAAAAACAAAATAAAATTGAAAAGCCATGGGCTCAACTGATAAGATAAAGAATAAGTAAAATAGGAGCACCTGGGTGGCTCAGTCGGTTAAGCCGCTGCCTTCGGCTCAGGTCATGATCCCGGGGTCCTGGGATCAAGCCCCGCATCGGGCTCCCTGCTCAGTGGGAAGCCTGCTTCTCCCTCTCCCTCTGCCTGCCTCTCTGCCTACTTGTTCTCTCTCTCTCTCTGTCAAATAAATAAAATCTTAAAAAAAAAAAAAAAAAGAATAAGTAAAATAAAGGTGAGAAAAAGAAACTAAAAAATGAAGTAAATCATACCCTGTATTTGCTACATATTATAACAGATCATAAATAATAAAAGAAATGTATTACAGTTTTTAAAAACACCTAAATTGACAAAAATTTTGAACATGAACAGAACATTAAGAAATTCACAAAAAATACGCCTTTTAGCAATTGCTCTAAAAAGATACTTCGTTCTCAAACACATAGCCCAATTTACAAAGAATAATCCCATATGGTTTCAAAACAATTAAATGAATAGAATGATCATAAACACATTTTATAAAACAAACATGGCTCTGACTCCCCTCAAACTTACCTAGCACAATTCTGAACAAATACAGGCAAGTCTCACTAAAAAGATACACAATTCTGAACAAAATCTTGGTTAACATGCATTACAAACTGAAGTACTATTCACTATGACCGAAAGGGATTTATTCCAAAATTCAAGAATGATTTCATTCCATTAAAACTTTTATCAAAAAGTACTTGGGGGGTGCCTGGCTGGCTCAGTTGGTGGAACATGTGACTCTTGACCTTGGTGGTATAAATTTGAGCCCCAGTTGGGTGTAGAGATTACTTAACAATAAAATATTAGGGGCACCTTTGTGGCTCAGTCGATTAAGCGTCTGCCTTTGGCTCAGGTCATGATCCCAGGGTCCTGGGATCGAGCCCCACATCGGGCTCCCTGCTCCGCAGGAGGCCTGATTCTCCCTCTCCCACTCCCTCTGCTTGTGTTCCCTCTCTCGCTGTCTCTCTCTCTGTCAAATAAATAAAAAATAAAAATAAAATAAAATATTAAGGGGCACCTGGGTGGTGCATTTGGTTGAGCACGGGACTCTCAGTTTTGGCTCTAGTGGTGATCTCAGGGTCATGAGTCAGGCTCCACACTCAGCAAGGAGTGTGCTTAAGTTTCTCTCTTCCTCTCCTTCTGCCCACCCCCACCCCCTGCATACATGCACTCTAAAATAAATAAATCTTAAAAATAAAATCTAAAAAAAATTAAAAAGGTATTTGGAAATGCCTTAATTTGACAAATACAGACCTTAAATTTGACAAGTATATGTATCTGAAATTGAAACAAAATCGTATTTTTCTTAAAAAAGGGAAAAGACAAGAAAATATGCCATCACTTCTACCACTTAAGAGTAATCCTTTCGGGGCGCCTGGGTGGCTCAGTTGGTTAAGCGACTGCCTTCGGCTCAGGTCATGATCCTGGAGTCCCGGGATCGAGTCCCTGCTCGGCAGGGAGTCTGCTTCTCCCTCTGACCCTCCTCCCTCTCGTGCTCTCTCTCATTCTCTCTCTCTCAAATAAATAAAATCTTTTAAAAAAAAAAAGAGTAATCCTTTCACCTCAATGTTTACAAACACTATTATAAAATCCAACATGAATTTATTTTGAATAAATAAATTAAAATAAATTTTATTTTAATCACAAGAATTTCAAACAACAAAGGTCTCAAATTACTTTTGAAGCTGTGACTTGAAATCCCCAACCTCTAGAACTGTGAGAAAGTTAGTTTCTGTTGTTTATGCCACCCAGACTATGGTATTTCGCTATGGTAGCTTAGGTTGACCAAGACATCCACACACTGGTAATAAAAAAAGAGAAAGGGGAAAATCATTATTGCCATTGGAGGTGACTACTATATCAAATCTTTACTCTGATAATAATTTTCATTCCAGTTGACAATGGAAATCTCTTCTTTCTAGGAGAATATTAGCTAAGCAAATGTAAAGTTAGCAATTAGGAAATCAACTTTCTGCAACCCCCAATGTAATAATAACTGATGCAGGCAAGGATCAAATGACCTAGCATCGCTAACAGTGAGACAACCTGATATTATTGCACATCTACTAATGACTGAATATGAAATTTATACTACACTAGGAGACTTCTTGCCAAAAATGTTTAACCTGAATCTAGTCAAACCTTTATATATAAATTCCCAGTTTACAAGAAATATAAAAAGCACCACCATAAAGAAATCTCCATGGGGCGCCTGGGTGGCCCAGTCGTTAGGCGTCTGCCTTCGGCTCGGGTCAGGATCCCAGGATCCTGAAATCCAGCCCTGCATCGGGCTCCCTGCTCAGCGGGAAACCTGCTTCTCCCTCTCCCACTCTCCCTGCTTGTGCTCTTTCCCTCGCTGTGTCTCTCTCTGTCAAATAAATAAATAAAATATTTAAAAAGAAATCTCCAGGATTTTCAGTGTCAAAAAACAAAAGGGTGTGTGTGAGAGAACCACTGTAAATTTTAAAACACTAAAAATTACATTCATATGCAATTTGTAAACCCTAAGTAGATCCTGCTCCTCCTTCCCAAAAAAGGCTATAAAACCTGAGGAAGTATGAATATTAGATACCAAGGAATTAACATTTTCTTTGGCAGGACAATGATATTATGGTTATGTAAAAGAATGTTATTTTTAGGAGATGCAAGCTCAAGATTTTAGTAGTGAATTACCTTCCTATCAGTAACACTAACAATTGTTGAATCTAGATAGTGGGAATGTAAGTATACTTCAACTTTCCATTTGAAAATTTTCTTAATTAAGGGGCACCTAGGTGGCTCAGTCAGTTAAGCGTCTGCTTTCAGCTCAGGTCATGATCCCAGGGTCCTGGAATCAAGCCCCGCACTGGGCTCCCTGCTCAGCAGGGAGTCTGCTTCTCCCTCTCCCTGTGGCATTCCCGCCCCCCCACGCAGCTCGTCCTCTCTCTCTCAAATAGATAGGATTTGAAATCCTAAAAAAAAAATTTTTTTTCTTAATAAAAAGTTAAAAAAAATTAAAAAATAAAACTGGACAATTGATTTTTCTATTTGACTTTAAAAAAAGATTGTATTAATGGAGAGAATATGATGAAATTGGCTGCCTCATACAATGCCAGTGCTAGAGTAATTTACAACAAACTTTCTGAGAAGCACTTTGGTCATCAGCATATGAAAAGTTCAGACACAAAGACCAGTAACTTTTTTCCAAGATATCTATCTTAGGGAAATAAATTCATATAAAAATTATATAAAGATATTCTATTCAATACACACACACACACACACACACACAGTGGAAAAAACAGAAACAACTTTTTAATTTTTTTTTATTTGACAGAGACACAGCGAGAGAGGGAACACAGGCAGGGGGAGTGGGAGAAGCAGGCTTTTCGCGGAGCAGGGAGCCCGATGTGGGGCTCAATCCCAGGACCCTGGGATCATGACCTGAGCTGAAGGCAGACGCTTAACGACTGAGCCCACCCAGGTGCCCCCAGAAACAACTTTTAAATGTTCAACTAAAGAACGGTTTAGGGTGGCTTGGCTGGCTCAGTCGGAAGAACATGAGAATCCTGATCTCGGGATCATTGAGTTCAAGCCCCATGTTGGGTGTAGAGATTACTTAAATAAATAAAACTTAAAAAAAAAAAAAAAAAAAAGAATGGTTTAGTCAGGTAATACTAAATATTAGATATATAAATTAAATACTGTTAACATTTAATGCTATTTAATATTTAAACAAACTTTTAAAAAAGATTTTAAGTAATCTTAGTAGCTCAGTCATAAAGCACCTGTCTTCGGCTCAGGTCATGATCCCAGGGTCTTGGGATCGAGCCCCACATCAGGCTCCCTGCTCCACGGGAAGCCTGCTTCTCCCTCTCCCACTCCCCCTGCTTGTGTTCCCTCTCTCGCTGTCAAATAAATAAAATCTTCCCAAAAAAGGTGGGGGGGCGCCTGAGGGGCTCAGATGGTTAAGCGGCTGCCTTCGGCTCGGGTCACAATCCCAGGGTCCTAGGATCGAGTCCCGCATCGGGCTCCCTGCTCAGTGGAAAGCCTGCTTCTCCCTCTCCCTCTGCTATTCCCCCTGCTTGTAGTCTGTCAAATAAATAAAGTAAAATCTTAAAAAAAAAGATTTTAAGTAATCTCTACACCCAACATGGGGCTTGAACTCATAACCCCGAGATCAAGAGTCGCCCACTCCACCAACTGTGCCAGCCAGGCACCCCTAAACAGTAAACATTTTTAAAGAATATTTAATGCCACATAGAAAACATAAGATATATCAGGGCCTGGGTGGTTCAGTCAAACATTTCTCCCTCTCTCTCTTTTTTAAGATTCTATTTATTTACTTATTTGAGAGAAAAAGAGAGCGCACACAAGTAGTAGAGTGGCAGGCAGAGGGAGAGGGAGAAAGCAGGCTCCCCGCTGAGCAGAGAGCCCAATGCGAGGCTCAATCCCAGGACGCTGGGATCATGACCCTAGCCGAAGGCAGACGCTTAAGTGACTGAGCCACCCAGGCGCCCCAAACGTCCAACTCTTGATCTCAACTCAGGTCTTGATCTCATGGTGGTGAGTTCAAGCCCCCATTGGGCATGGAGCCTACTTAGGAAGGAAGGAAGGAAATATAAAATATATTATGAGAAAAAAATATAAAACAGTATACTACATACTAAGACCTTGATTTGGTTTAAAAAAAAAAAAGATGTTACTAGCAACAGCAATCTGTGGCTGATGAGAGACTGTTGCTTATACCTGTCACCTTTGCACATTTCTAAATTCTCAAAAGAGAGTAAGGAGACAAAGACTGCAATTCTAATAAATATTTAAAGACTGTAAGCTCTTATCCCCATGGTCATACACATAATTTTGTCATCACCAGAAACTGTACTTTCTCTGAAATCCATTTCAAGTTTCTCAGATTCCCAACCTCCTTAGATCAAGCTCACTAGTACTCCAAACCCAGCTATTAGCTGGCTTAATCGAATATCACCACTATCCATCATTACCAATCACTCCTTGCTAACCTTGATGCTTTTGTTCCTTCATGGTACTCATACGGCAAAGCCCCACTGCTAGTTAAACTCATTCCCCAATTAACTTAAACAAAACCAAACAAAACCAAACCACCTTCCTGTGTCTGCCCCAAGCAGCACTGCTGGGGAAAAACACACACACAGCCATCATTAATTGGTCTCATGTTCAAGTGAATACCACAAATCCCAAATGAAAACTTAACATTGCCCTAAGTGTCTCTGCTCCTATTAAAGATTAATCCTTCCATTTATCTAGTAATACCCCCACCCCCCATTCTTCTCAAGGACTTTGCAGGTTCAATTACTCCTCCATTCTCTAGCATAATCAATTTCTCCCATCCATCAACATATAAACATAATCAGTAGAATATGAGAAAATTTTTAAGGGGCACCTGGGGGGCTCAGTTGGTTAAGTGTCTGAGTCCTGATTTTGGCTCAAGTCATGATCTCAGAGTTGTGAGATCAAGCCCTGAGTCGGGCTCTGAGCTCAGCACAGAATCTGCCTGTCCCTCTCCTGCCCGCACTTGCGTGCGCACACTCTCTCTCTCTCTCTAAAATAAATAAATAGAACCTTAAAAAAATTTTTTTAAGATTTCTGAGGCCATATTCTTCTGCAGCTCCCCCTTTCTTCTCTGCTCTTCTGTCAAAGCAAAACTTTAAAAAGTTGACCATAGCTGCCAGTTCCTCACTTCACTTCCTCTTACTCTGTCCAACCATATATCCATCTTCACCATTCCAATGAAAATATTCTAGTCAAGGTTACCAATGATAATGCGCTGCAAATTCAGCGGTCATTTCTCTCACTCAGCAGCATGACAAAGTTGACCACTCTTGGAACTCTTGTTTTCTCATGGTTTCAAAGACACCACAGGGGCGCCTGGGAGGCTCAGTCATTAAGCGTCTGCCTTCGGCTCAGGTCATGATCCCAGGGTCCTGGGATCGAGTCCCTCATCGGGCTCCCTGCTCCTTGGGAGCCTGCTTCTCCCTCTGCCTCTCTCTGTCTCTGTCTCTCATGAATAAATAAATAAAATCTTTAAAAAAAAAATAAATAAAAATAGAAGTCACTGAATGGGATTTTTCAGAAAGGGGACGAACTCAGCTGACATGTGGGTTATGCCTTTCCCTTTCTGAAATTAAGACATGTTGTCTGGACCTCTGACAGGCATTTCGAGAGTTTAAGGACAAGGGTCAAACTCCTAAGAATGGTAAATTGAAAGTTAGTAGTCTATTAACACCGTAAAATCCCTAACCAAGCAACTCTGGGATACTTCTCTCCAGACTTGACTTTACTCCAGCCAAACTCAACCCCTAACTCCTAAAACCTTTTTATTTATTTTTTATTTTTTTATTTCCTTAAAGATTTTATTTATTTATTTGACAGAGAAACAGCAAGAGAGGGAACACAAGCAGGGGGAGAGGGAGAAGCAAGCCCCCCACAGAGCAGGGAGCTGGATGCAGGGCTAGATCCCAGGGTCCTGGGATCATGACCTGAGCTAAGCAGACACTTAACAGACTGAGCCACCCAGGCGCCCCATCCTTTTTCTTTACATCTTCAGTTTCAATTCATTCTCCACACAGCAGCCAAAGTGGTCTTTTTTTAAAGGGGGGATGGGCAGGTCTTGACTCCCAAGGATCCCACAAAGTAGACGCGTAACCTTAGGGGCAACCTTTATCTGCTCAAAAATACATCTCAGATTAGCAGTGAGGAATCAGGCATCACCCCGCATTATTTCCTTAGTCATAAGTTTAAGGCATCAAAGTTTGTTTTTGTTTTTTTTTTTTAAGAGAGATCTAGAGAGAATGTGCGGGTGGTAGGGGTAGGGGTGGGGTGGGGGAGAGGGAAAGACAGAATCCCAAGAGGGTTCCATGCCCAGCGCAAAGCCCGATTCGGGGACTGATCCCATAACCCTGAGATTATGACCTGAGCTGAAATCAAGAGCTGGACACTCAACCAACTGAGCCACCCAGGCGCCCCTGAAGTGGTCTTTTAAAAACAAAAATTTTGTTCTTTTCTTTAAATCCTCAAATGGCTTTCAGAGTCACTTAAAATACAAATTCTTTACTTTGGACTTAGGAAGTTTTATGTGATCTGGCTCCTGCCTCCCACATCTCCAACTTCATCTTGCATCATTCACCGCCTCTTACCCACAATACTCCAGCCACAATAACCTTTTGCTTGCTTAAACATAGCAAATTTATTCCTAATTTATGGCCTTTACATTCACTATTTCCTCTGATACGGAATATTTTCTTTCCCTAAAGACACAGCTTTATCATTCAGATCTCAATTTAAGTCGAGTCCTAGGAAAGGCCTTTTCTGAACACCCAGTCAAAAACAACCAATTAATTTCATCTATACAATATTGTATTTCTCTGCATTGCTTTTATCACTTATTTGTCTGTCTTACCTTGCCCCACTCATTACTATAGTCTCAGCACATATCATGGTACCTAGGATAAAGGGAGCCCTCAAATAGTTGTTAAATAAAGAGCTGTTGGTACTGATGATACAAAGATGAGCCAAGATGCTTCCTTACTCTTGAGCTTCTCAGGGAGCATCGGGCTCCCTGCTCAGTGGGGAGTCTGCTTCTCCCTCTGCCCCTGCCTGTGCATGGGGGCATGCTCTCTCAAATAAATGAATAAAATCTTAAAAAAAAAAAAAAAAGTAGGGAGTCTAGTAGTGAAAGACACCTTTGAATCACTTTGAAAAACATTAAAAATTACAAATCTGGGTTGAAAGTCTGATTGGAATTATATTCAAAGCTCTTTTAAAAACTTCTAAATGTATGTATATATGTACAGAAAAAAATGAAAGAAAAAAAACAATAGAAGGAAATAACCAAAATGAAGATGTATCTCTACATGTTTGAAATATTTCATACACAAACAAAATATTTTAAAGAAAAGAATTATCTCCAGGGGTGGGATTACAGATAATTTTTACTTTATTATAGTTCTATGTATTTTCCAAAATTCAATAATAAGCAAACATGTTACTTTTGTATTCACAGAAACTGGCCAATTATTTAAAAGGGAAAAGCAATTAAATGGTTCTACATTGACTGTATAACGATTACTAGTTCTTTCTGTATGCATATAAGAATTGATCATCCTACTGTATGACTAAGTTAATTCCAATTTACCCTCCCAACTATCAGTTTAAGGATTATTCCCAAGGAACTCTTTCCCTCAGGTAGGTTACCCCACCCCAACAGTTCTCCTTATTTAAACTCAACAAACACACATATAATTGTTCAATGTTTCACTGCCTTACTAGACCATAATTTACTCCATAATAGCATGGACCATGTGTATCTTTTTTAAGATTTATTTATTTATTTCAGAGAGAGAGCGAGCGCACAAGCATGAACAGGGGGAGGGGGAGAGGGAGAAGCAGACTTCCTGCTGAGCAAGGGGCCCAATGTGGGGCTCAATCCCAGGACCTTGGGATCATGACCCGAGCCGAAGGCAGAGGCTTAACTGACTGAGCCGCCCAGACTGAGTCACCCAGGTGCCCTGGACTATGTCTACCTTATTAACAACATAGATGGCATTCAATAAATATTTGTTGAATAAATGAAGAAAAATGTAGACTTAAACTAAAGAGTTAACCCATAGTGATACAGATGATGTCATATATAATACTAAATAGATGCCCCCTGAGATCTTTAACAGGGAAAACTACAGAATAAATAAAAAAAAGACTGCCTTCCCACCATCTTATTTCCCAGTTTTTGGCTTTGACATTGTATCACCCCAAAGCACAAACTGACCAAATTATCAACACTCACACTGAACAGAATGGGTCACCTTTATCAACATACTATAAAGTCCCTAGTCTCAGAAGCAGGATAAGCGGTCATACTTTCAAATGGTTGGGTATGAGCTCCCGGGCGCTTAAAAAAAAATCCTTAAACTCATTTGGGAAAACAAGTGCCTCCTTCTTACCTGGCAATGAGCTAAGCAATGGAGAACTGAAAATATAAGTCTCTGCCTTTAATGACTCACACTCACAGTTCCTAGCAGATAAGAGATAAAGCACCTAAGTAAACACCTAAGGATATAACAAAGTATGACCAAGCCTACAGATACAATGTCTGACACATCTAACCACCTAATATCTCATCCAAACACCTAATATCTCATCCAAACACCCAATGGACTAGTAATACCACTCTCAGATACACACCTAAAATTCTTACACACGTGCACCAAAAAAAAAAAACAAAACACCCGGAAATATCCAAATGTTCCATAGATGCATCAACTTCAGTACATTCTATTTTTTTAAAAAAGGAAATACTACAGAAGGATTTAAGAAAAATGAAGCAAAATGTATTATCACTGCTAAAAAGCAATAGTATCAGACAACCCACACTTTAAGTATGCCAATCCCAAATAGGATAGTTCACGTAAAACAAAGAAACCTTGGAGCACCTGGGTGGCCAGTCAGTTAAGTGTCTGTCTTCGGCTCAGGTCATGATCCTAGAGTCCTGGGATAGAGCCCTACATTGGGCTCCCTGCCCAGTGGGGAGTCTGCTTCTCCCTCTGTTCCTCCTCCACACTCATGTTCTCTCTCTCTCCCCCTTGCTTAATCTCTCTCTCTCAAATTAAACAAAAACAAACCAAAAAATCCACAAAAACAAAACAAGGAAACCTAAAAGTAAAGCACAGTCACTTGAGAAAGAAGTCTACATATACTAGCCCTGCATTTGTAATCACTAGAAAAATATGTAATCCCAAAAAGGCTGAAAATAATTAAGAGTAACAGGCCTGCCCTAACACCTATGCAAAGGGTTTATGCACGTGCAGCAGCAACTCCAAAAAAAAAAAGTAGATGTCTTCAAAGATTTTTTGGCTTACTGTAAATGTTACTAAGCCTACCAATTCCAGGCACTATACAAGATGAAGGAAAAAAGGTAAGTATCTTCAAGGAGCTCAATGATATCTAGCAGCAGCAGAAAGACACATGTACAATTACCAATACATATATAACTGCTCTAACAAAGTCCTGACAAAATGATACAGGAAAATAGGGATAAACTGTGTTTTCACAAAAGGTTTATCAGGAGTGGCATTTTAGGAGAAGTATATTTCAAGGGCAAAGAAGGAGGTAAGGGCTTATTGAAGGCAGACAGAATAACTAAATGGTGAGCAATATCGTGTAGCTGAAGATCTAAGAGTGAAGTATGTGTAGGCATGTAACTGTGTTGAGACTTGACAGGAAATAGGTCAAGAAAGGTAGGCTAGAACAAAAGTATAAAAGTTTTGCCTTTATGCAATAGGCAGTAGAGAGACTAAAGGAAAATGACAAGATCATATTTTAAAAATTAAATCATGTGGCATGGGGACACCTGGGTGGCCTAGTCAGTTAAGCGTCTGCCTTCAGCTCATGTCATGATCCCAGAATCCTGGGATGGAGCCCCACGTCAGGCTCCCTAATGAGTGGGGAGTCTGCTTCTTTCTTTCCCTCTTCCCCTCCCCATGCTCTCTCTCTCAAATAAATAAAATCTTTAAAAATCAATCAATGAATCAGTCCTGTGGCATGGCACCAGGAGAGTTGAACAGAGGATGCAGAGAAATAAATGTAAATAAGCAAACTGTTTGGGACGCCTGGGTGGCTCAGTCAGTTAAGCCTCTGCCTTCAGCTTGGGTCATGATCTCAGGGTACTGGGATGGGGATCAAGTCCTATATCAGGCTCCTTGCTCAGCGAGGAGTCTGCTTCTCCCTCTGCCTGCCACTCCCCCTGCTTGTGCTCTCTCTCTGACAAATAAAGTCTTTAAAAAAAAAAAAAAACTAGGGATAAAAAAGATAAAGTTTAAAAAAATAATAATAAGCAAACTGTTTTACTATAAATAGTCCATCTGGGATATGAAAACCCGACCTAGAGTAATTAACGAAAGGAATGCAAAAGAGGAAACAAAGATTTAGGAGATAAATGGAGAAAAAGGGTTGAAAACAACTTAGAAAGGGTAGTAACAGTATGAAGGAAGACCAGCAGTTATCAGAGCAACCACAAGAGGCAAGCTCTGAGAAATGAAGTGAAAGATGGACAAAATGAACTGATGAGAAGTTACTCTGAATTTGACAAATGGGAAGATACTGGTAATGCCGAAGTAGTTGTTTCCATATGATATGTAGAGATAGAAGCCTGAGTACAGCAGTTAAGGAATATAACCCACTTTTGCTCCTATAACCAAATATAAAATATCTTTATGATAATTAAAGTAAGGAAAAGATTTCTTAAACAAAATACAAAAAGCATACCATACAGGAAAAACAGAAAAATGTGACTTACTTCTTTCTTTCTAAGTGAATTCTACCCCAACATGGGGCTTGAACTCATTAACCCCAGGATCTAGTTCACACTCTACCAACTGAGCCAGCCAGGCGCCCCCCCCCAAAAATGTGACTACTTAAAAATTAAACTTCAGATAGAAGATATGACAAAGTTAAACAATATAAAACAGTCACAGGGGCACCTGGGTGGCTCAGTCATTAAGCGTCTGCCTTCAGCTCAGGTCATGATCCCAGGGTCCCACATCGGGCTCCCTGCTCAGCGGGAAGCCTGCTTCTCCCTCTCCCACTCCCCCTGCTTGTGTTCCCTCTCTCGCTGTGTCTCTCTCTGTCAAATAAATAAATAAAATCTTTAAAAATAATATTACATTAAAAAAAATAAATACAACAGTCACAGAAGGACAAATAACCTATAATAGAGTAGTTCATAGAGACAAGAAGTAGATGAAAAGAACAGGCTGGGCAACAGAGAAGCAGAGTTAGCATTTAATAGATACAGAATTTCGGTTTTACAAGATGAAACAAGTTCTGTAGATGGATAGCGGTAATGGTTGTACAAAAATGTATACTGAAATTGTAACTTAAAAATATACAAGATGGTAAGTTTTGTATGTGTAGTGTACCACAATTACCAAAAAAAGAGCATTAAAAAAAAACAAAGTTAACAATTAAGCCACATAATGGAAGTAGACGAAATCATATAAATACATAAAGAGTTCTTGCAAATCAATAAGGAAAATACAAACCATCCAAATTTATTTTTAAGATTTTTATTTATTGGGGCACCTGGGTGGCTCAGTCAGTTAAGCGTCTGCCTTCGGCTCGGGTCATGGTCCCAGGGTCCTGGGATTGAGCCCCATATCAGGCTCTCTGCTCAGCAGGAAGCCTGCTTCTCTTGCTCCCTCTACCTGCCACTCTGCCTACTTGTGATCTCTCTGTCAAATAAATAAAATCTTTAAAAAAAAAAAAAAATTTTTATTTACTTATTTGTGTGTGTGCACGCACGCAAGAGGGAGGGAGAGAGCATACACACCTGTGCGGGCACGAGCGGGGTGGGGGGGTAGGGGCAGAGGGAGAAGCAGACTCCCTGCTGTGCTAGGGCTGCACAGGGCTACGGACGTGGAACTCGATCCCAGGACCCTGGGATCATGACCTGAGCTGAAGGCAGATGCTTAACCAACTGAGCCACCCAGGTGCCCCCAATTTTTTTAAATGAGTAAGGAATAAGAACGCTAAGTTTGCAAAAGAAAGCCTAATGGCCAATAAACACAAAAATGTGCTTAATATCTCTACTGGTGAGGGAAATTAAAATTAAAATAAGCTACCATTTCACATCCACCAGACTTACAAAAATGTAAGTCTTAACAAATGTCAGGTCACTAGAACTCGTACAAACTGCTAGAAGAGTGTAAACTGATACAATCATTGGTAGGTTGAAGCAATATCCAGTAATGCAGAAGATGCAAATACACTCAGATCCTACAATACTACCTCCTAGGAAAAACTCTTAGGTATCCGAGAAAACATATATAGTAATGTTCGATACTTTTTTTTTTTTGTACAACAGCTAAAAGTTGAAACTACATGCTGTCCATAGAGAATGAATAAACAACAACAAAAAAACTGATGTGAAATACTACATAATTTAAAGAACTAAAGCAATATGCATTGTCATGGATAAATTCTCAAAAAAAAAAAAAAAAAGAACACTAAAAAGCAGAGTTGCAGGAGGGGCGTCTAGGTGGCTCAGATGGTTAAGCGTCTGCCTTCAGCTCAGGTCATGATCTCCAGGTCCTGGGATAGAGTCTCATGTCGGGCTCCCGGCTTGGTGGGGAGTCCGCTTCTCTCTCCCTCTGCCTCTCCCCCCCTACTTGTGCTTGCTCTCTCTCTCAAATGAATAAATAAAATCTTTAAAAGAAGAAGAAGAGGAGAAGGAGGAGGAGGAGAAGAAAAGTTGCAGGAGATGTAGAATATTACAATTATCTACGAAAAAAAATTTTTAAACTTTTAAAAACACTAAAAAGTGCTTTTATACTCAAAATTACTATGGTTTCAATAGTAAAAACAAAAGTATGAATGGTAAGGATACAGGCATCTTCAGCACAGTGGTTACTTCTAAGAAAGAGAATGGAAAAGGGAAAAGGTTACAAAGTGAACTTCATCTGTATGTTGTTTTATTTCCTGAGGGAAAGGGCAAGTTAACCAAGTATGAGAGAGTTAAGATCTGTTAAATCTATACCATGACCATAAAGCTGTTCACACCTACTGTTTTCTAAACTTCTAAGTATAAAATATTCCATAATTTTAAAAAGCATCTTTAAAAATAATGGACAGGTAGCAAGCAGCAGACATGATTGTACACTATTCTTTCCACTATCATCAGTAAATATTTGGGAGTCGGAGACATAGTTTCCAACCCCTGTTCCACCAAGTTGCTTGATACTGAGAAAGTTACGTACTTTCTCCAGAGCTGCAATTTTCTAATCTGTAAAATAACATCAATCTCATAAGGCTGCCATACATATAAAATGCCAGATAGTAGGCATTAAACTAAGTATTTATTATTTTAAATTTGCTAAAAGCAAAGAACTAAAGGGAGAAAAAGGAGAAAGGTTTTGAATGGAATGAAATTCTCTCCTTTGCAAAATTACATAAAAGAACACCACGGATGTCAGATGGATGTGACCGCCACTTTCTATTTTCCAAGACCCAATTTTAAAATAGGAATTTTAGGGGCGCCTGGGCGGCTCAGTTAGTTAAGCATCTGCCTTCCACTCAGGTCGTGATCTCAGGGTCCTGGCATCCAGCCCCATCGGGCTCCTTGCTCAGCGGGGAGTCTGTTTCTCCCTCTCCCTTGCCTCTCCCCCAACTCGTGCTCTCAAGTGTGCACACTCTCTCATTCTCAAAATCTCTCTCTTTTTTTAAAGATTTTATTTATTTATTTAACAGAGAGAGAGTGAGCATGAGCAGGGGGAGGGGCAGAAGGAGAAGCATGCTCCCTGCTGAGCAGGGAGCCCTACTCAGGGCTTGATCCCAGGACCCCAGGATCATGACCTGAGCGGAAGGCAGATGCCTAACCGACTGAGCCACCCAGGCACCCCCTCAAACAAAACCTTTAAAAAAAAATAAAGTAAGATAGGAAGTTTACCAAGGGATTCAAGATTACATATACCATAGGATTAGAATCTAGATTTCTTGGTGCAGTTCAAGGCCACCAGAGCCTTATCAAGAAATCCCAAATAATCCTGTAAAGCTGTATTATCTGAAAGGCTTCCAAATAAAGTACTTCTTTTTCACTTAAAAAGGTCACATTTTAACAAAAACTCTTCCCCAATTTATAATTGTCTCCTAAAGAAAGGTAACTAACATCTTGAGAACAAGGCCCACATTTTTCTTTTGCATTCCCCTTGGCCACAGGTTGTTTGCACACAGGTGACAAAGAAACTCTATCAGAAGTACTAAAGCTCATTCATTTAAATCTTTTCTGCAGGCAAATTCACATAGAGCTTTCACTACACCACTGAAGGAAACCTTTATGATCCAAAACAACAATAAGCAGAATATGAACATATGGCTAATTTTGACATCTTAACAGCTATCTGTTCATATGTCCCAGGAATTGCTCTGAGCCCTGTAAAAGCTCAATCTTCCTACATTCTTACAGATAGGAAAACTAAGATACAGAGTCAATGCTGCAGGTGTTAAATAGAAAAGCCAGGACTCAAAGCAAATCTAATTCCAAAGCCCACGCTCTTAATCACTAAGCTAAATTTACTCTATCATGCTTAAGGAGTGAAATATTTCTGCCTCCTGCCAAATTTAAGTTCTCACACCAAGACAGAAAAAAAGGCAAAATATACTTAAATACAATAGTCAATATTAAATCGGCACTCATACTTTATTAGCATTCAGCATTTACAGTATTATTTATGAAAAAAATAGTCCCATAAAGCAATCATATATAATAGTTAGAATGGACTGGTATGCAAAAAGCCTGGGTTCACTAACCAGATCTGTATCACTGAATAACAATCAATTTCTTCAGGCCTCAGTTTCCTGTTCTTACAGATGGGGAATCTGGCCTAGATCTAAGGTCTCTTTCAACTCGAAAACTCACTGCATTTTAACACATTTTCTAAGACACTACTAATACATTTTTTGAACAAAGATTTTGTGTTTTGTTTTGTTTTTTTTTAAAGATTTTATTTATTTATTTGACAGAGAGAGACACAGTGAGAGAGAGAACACAAGCAGGGGGAGTGGGAGAGGGAGAAGGAGGCTTCCCGCTGAGCAGGGAGCCCGATGCGGGGTTCGATCCCAGGACCCTGGGATCATGACCTGAGCCGAAGGCAGACACTTAACGACTGAGCCACCCAGGTGCCCCTGTTTTTTTTCTTTAAGTAGGCTCCACGCCCAGCACAGAGCCCAATGCAGGGTACAAACTCACAACCCTAGCCAAGATCAAGAGTTGGATGCTTAACTGACTGAGACACCCAGGTGCCCCCTGAACAAAGATTTTGAAGGGCATCTTCTGAAAACCTTCAAACTTAAAACAATCATATAGTATACACTCACGTCTATTCTTTTACTCAAACATACTCAGAGCAAATCTGTACTATCAGAAGTCAGGAAAGTGCCTGGAAAGAGATGGCTGGGCGTTCCTGTGGTGCTGGTAATATTGTTTCAGACCTGATCTGGGTACTGGTCATACTTTACGGTTACCTTTTACTTTGACATGAAAAAAGGTGTTTTTTGCTAAAGATAATAGTGAAGATATTTAGGCGCTAGTTCCACAACTATGTGTGTATATCAGAACTGTGCACGCAACCTTTCTAAATATGTAAATGTGTTTCTTGCCTAATTTTGTCAATAATCTCTGCACCCTAGTTCCAATTCAGGTGCCTACAGAAAAAAAAAAAAATCATATACTTATAAATTCCAGTATTCCTGTAATTCCTTTGGCACTGTCTTCTGAAATTTGAGGTCGGTCTTAACTTTCCTTCGGAACCTAGCTTAAAAACCTCCCTCCAATATTATAGACCTGAAACTAATATAAACCTATATATTAACTAACTGGAATTAAAATAAAAACTACAAAACAAAAACAAAACCCTCCCTCCATACATATACCCTCAAAACTCCCATAATATTTACTCTTGCACCTAACATTTTTATCTCCAACCAAGTAAATCTGGAGCTGTGGCCAATATGCTCAATAACTGTTGATAACATTTACTGGAAAATAAGAATATATATTCTTCACAAAGGGGTGACATGTAGGGAATCCCAGATGCATCTAAATCTATGCCTGATGGACAGAGATCAAAGTCTTTACAATAAATAAAACAAGAAATGCACCCCAAACGGTATTACTTGGACAGGCTCTAATTTTTTTTTTTTACCCCATCAAAAGCTTTCCTCACTCAGCCCACACCCAGAACCCCGTAAGGCACACTATTTAAATAAGTTACATAGAGCTGTAACTTATGTAACTGTAAAAACTGCTTTTCTACTCTTAAAAAAATTGTTCAAATTCCGGTTACATTCATTTCCAGGAGGGAATTTCACCTTTTTCTTTAAATCAAAAAGGAAAGAGTTTAAAAGAAAAAAATCATTTACAAAGGGAAAACAAAAATAAAATCTTAAAACATCACTCAAAACTAGTAGTAGCCATGCTATAAACTTTTTTGTACCTTTACTGTGCATCTTTTAGATAAAATATACTACACATCTTACAAAGTTAATAGTCTGAAATGTTCTTCTAAAGAGTTTTGTCTACAGCAGTGGTTCTCAACATTTGGCAAAGTCTGGAGACGTTTTAGTTGCTACAACTGGCAGGGAGCAAGGGGAGGTAGGGAGGAGGGTTAGCTGCGCTACTGGCAACTAGTGATAGAAGCCAGGGATACTACTTAACATCCTACAATGCAAAGAGCCACTCTGACAGCAAAGAATTCATTATCCACCTAAAATGTCAATAATGCTAAGGATGAGAAACTATGGTCTACAGAAATCAACAGATTTACTTCTAAAGACTTGCCAACTAGTTCTATAGATCAACCTAGATCAAATATATTAAATTTAAAATGACACTAAATACAAAATCCATTTAAACACTTAAAAGAAAACTTACACTATAGTTTTCATGAAATCAATTTGTAATGCCATAAATTAAAATATTCCCTATTGAAATCTTAAAAAACGTTAGCAAAGTACAATTACAATATGAAAAAACTACAAATAACATATAACGATCAAACACGGGTAGTGCACTGACTTAAGGGCATTTTACTTCACTGAGCTTCAAATTTTAAAGTATTTTACAAGGGTGCCTGGGTGGCTCAGTCTGTTAGGTGTCTGACTCACAGTTCCAGCTCAAGTCATGACCTCAGGGTTTTGAGATGAAGCCTGATGCAGGGCTCTGAGCTCAGTGGGGAGCATGCTTGAGATTCTCTCTCACACTCTCCTTTTGCCCCTCCCGCAGCTTGCACTCTCTCTCAAATAAATATTTTTTAAAAGTATTTTGCATATTGACATCAACTAAATCTTTAAGTAATTTACAGGTTAACACTTATTTTAATGTGTTTCTTTTTTAAGATTTTATTTATTTGTCAGAGGGAGAGAGGGAGAGGGAGAAAGACCACAAGCAGGGGGGGAGCAGCAGGCAGAGGGAGAAGCAGGCTTCCCACTAAGCAAGGAGCCCCACGCGGGACTTGATCCCAAGATCCTGGGATCATGACCTGAGCCAAAGGCAGACACTTAATGACTGAGCCACCCAGGCGTCCCTTATTTTAACGTTTAAACTATTAAATTAGGTTGTGTTTATTTATTTTTTTAATTAGGTTGTGTTTAAATCCTGTAACCAGTAATACAAACCAGTCTCAGTTATTTTTAAATAATTAAAGCATGCCTATCCTTGGAAAGTAATGACAGTGTGGTACAATATAAACACAAGCAGACCTAGATCCAAATCCCAAAGCTATATGTTTGCAGACAAATAATTTAACTTCTTTGAATCTCAATTTCCTCATCTAAGAAATAGGAAATCTAATTCAAAGAATTGTTCTTGAAAATTAGCAATAATGCATAAACAAATGGTACTGAGAGCCACTCTACAAATGGTGGTTAGTTGTTAACAGCAATAATAATAATACAACCTGTGAATACAGATTATAGTTTTATTATATCCTCACAATCAACACTTCACTTAGTAATTCGACTCATAAAATAACTATAAAATATATTTTAATCAATTTTCCATTCCTGGTAATTTGAAATATTACTTAAAATTCACACATATATAAAATTAATGTCTGACACATAAAGGATGGATTTCCAAACAGTCTCAAGGAAAAAAGGCCTAGATGCCTTTATTTATTATTTTAAGTAAATAGTATATTTGCATGACTCAAAACTCAAAAGGGATCCTTTGATGCCTGTTACCCCAGACACCCATTCCCTTATTTAGAAGTAATCAATTTTACCAATTTCTCACTGAGACAAATACATATATTTTCCCCTTCTTTGAACACAAATGGTGGCCTCCTCCACACTATTCTGCACCTTGCTTTTCACATTTGATTTATCTTGGAGAGTATATTTTAATTAACACACTCCAAGAATGGCCACTTACAACTTCTTATGGTCAGAATTCAGCAAATGTCAGCTATCTTTATAAGACAACTTAAAAGGCCAAAAAAAAAAAAAAAAAAACTTAAATCAACCAGTATTCTTAGTAAGCAAGAGCATATGAAACAAACTTTGGTAAATGTCGAGAGTTACATAAATGAAATGATGAAATACCTGGTTACTTGACCAGACACTCAAAATACTACATTTCCACACTTAAAAAGGAAACACGTGGACTGTACTACAAGTCCTTCAATGAGCTGAAAGTAATCAACATAATCCACTTACAGAACTGGGCCTACTAAATTATCGATGAAATAAAATATTGGTGAAAATAAAGCTATTTATTGGTTATAATCCAAGATTAAATTATCTGACCCTTTTCTAAATGTACTTTGCAACTTATTTTCTGGAAGAAGTTTCCTTCCAGATTTATAAAGGTACTCTTCTTAAAAAAAATAATTTGTTGCATTTCCTATTCTCTTCCTCTGAAATACTATAATGCTTACTTGAAGCAAGGCTTCAGCATCCCTTACATATGAAGAGCAGTACTGTTTTAACAATATGCATACTAGAGCGATACTAGATTTCTTTTAAGCATTAAGTACTAAAAATATGATGAATGTCACCTCATATAAAGCAAAGAGACCATATGAATTACGAGAGCAGTAACTTACCATTTTTAAGTAATAGAAAATAAAGTATTTGAAAGAAGTCTTATATTCTCAGGCTTGTACAACTTTATTACAGAAGAAATGTTTTAGGCTGTTGGCAACTGTATTAACTGAATCTTTCATTAGGAATATATATGTCAACTATCCTGGAATATATTTTCTTGCAAATAAAAAGTGAGAATTATTGTTTCACTGTATATCAGTACAGACATTTATGACCCTATTTCTGCACCGTACCGCAAAAATACAAAGTCATCCTTCCATTCAGAGTTTTGGCACTTGAACAAATACAGAGGTCAGAGTTCATACACATGCTCTGTAAAACAGATCATTTCTCACAGACTACTACATTCAAAAAATCTGCTAGTATTGGTTATTTTTAAGTTAATTTTAAAGAATTATATTCAACATGTCTAATTGGAAAAATGATCACTGTAGAATCAGTGACACAAATAAAGCTCAAGTACTATCATTTATGTCTATTACTCATCACATACTTAGAATGATGAATTTCACAAATCATTTAGATTATCAAAGTTCCAACACAAGAGAAAACCACAAATAGTAATGATACGTTTAATAATGGTATATGACATCTTGAAAATAATAAGTATTTCAGTATTACTTTTTCATCTCTCTTTGTTAAATCCAAGGAGGAAAAACAACTTGGCATTCTTGTTGATTTGAGTATGAAAAATTGTACCAACACTTGCACAGTTTTGAGTCAAATCACTAGGGAATTTTAAATATATTACATAAATAAATATGGCCAACATCAGAGTAAATTCTGCAAGACTCAAGAGCAGCCTGAGACCAAAAAAATGTTTTTAATAATTCAGATAAGATACATCGAGACAAACCTACTCAATAAGGAGGTATAATAATGCATTGATCTGGTGAAGTCCCATGTTTTTAATAGGACTGTTTTTAAAAAGTAAGAATCAAGTTAACTATGAGGGACATCATAATGAAGTTTCACGGCACAACACAACAGTCACAGAGGCATTGTCTTAGGAGAAACTCTGATCTGTAACTTGTAAACAATATTTTGAAATAAGCTACTCATACCCTCCATTATTTTTTCCTAACGAAAAACATTTAAATGCCTTTAATACACCAAACAACTTGCCTTCACGCAATCAAAAAGCTTTAGATGTCAACAGAAAAGAGGCCTAGAAACTGGGGGCCGGGGTCGGTGAAAATGAGATAATGATCTAATTTGGAATTAATTTCCTACCTCAGGTGAAAATTCCCTTATCTCCCACTCAAATAAAATAGTATCCCATTATGTCTCCTCTTCTCTCCCAACACCGAACTAAGGAGGGAGTAACTCTGAACGTCCTTCCTTCATCAATACCTAAGGCCTTTTACCGCTCCTTCCCAAAGGAAAGGACACTGGAGGCCAAACAGGCTATAATGTAGAATACCCTTAAAAGTGTGGGCCTTTGAGCAGCGCGGCTCTCCGGATCCAGTTACCACCTTTCCCCTTCCCCCTTCCCCCAACCCACTTCCCGGGTTTTCTCAGGCTCGGCCTGCTCCCTCCACACCCTACAGCCACACTTCCAGCTGTTGCCACTGCCTCGGGGCTCTCTCTAGGGCTCACACGCCTCCAAGAAGTGCCCCCTTCTCCATCTGCCCCCCAAACCGTGTTCCTCTCCAGACCACCCGCCCGCGAGGCGGTCCATCCCAGGGCCCAGGGAGGGGAGGAGAAGGCGACGGAAGCAGGGGGAGACTGCTGCTTCCCCACAGGCAAAAGGGCGACCGCAAGGAGGGCCACCCAGGGGTTACCGGGGATATTGGGGTCTCCGCTGGAAGAACCCTCCCGCCCTGGGCTGGGGTGGGGGATGTCCGGGAGTTCATTTCTGACCTCCTCGCTCTTCAGCACCTCCTTGAACTCCCGCTTGATTCGCTGCACCGCGATGTTGGCCATGTCTCCGCCCGCAGCTGATTCGTACCCGCCTCCTCCGCCACCGCTACGACCACCGCCACCGCCGCCACCTCTTCCACCACCGCCTCCTCCCTCGGCGATTCACACCCGAGCACACGAACGCTGCCACTGCCACCCCGGCCGCCGCGCTCTCCTCAGTGTGGAATCACCTCCGCGCCCGGCCACCAAAATGGCGCCGGGTCCGCGCATGCGCAAGACGCTGACCCGGCCGGGCGGCGCAGCCGCTCCCGTTGTAGCCCCATACGCCTCAAACGCGAGCCCGCGCCGAGCCGCGCCGCGCCGCGCGTCTCTGCCGGAGCTGCGGCCGCGCGGCTCCGCCCTGCCGGCGTCTGGGTCCGGGGGGTGCGGCTTCCGCGCCGGCCCGCCCTGCCGGGGCCTCCCGGGGCCTCTCTTGTGCCGCCGTCACTCTTCAAATCACTGCGGTGTGGTTGGGGCTTCCAGGCCATGGCCTCTGACTGAAGACTGAGCCCAACCTAACGGGTTCACGCGGCCCCATCGACTACGAGCGCCTACGAGCGCCGTCCTGACTCAGCCAGACCCAGAACCCACAGGCTTAATGTGCCTGACTGTGTCTAGTGTATAAAAGCACCATTCCAGAACTCGACCCGGCCCATTTTCTGTTGTTGTAGCCCAGAAAAATCCACTGCGGTCCGTTTTTGTTCTGAAGCCATTAGAGTGCCCCTACTAATCCGATCGTTCCAGGTACTACACGTCACTGAATTAAGAGTGGTCGTTGTTGGGTCCCATCAGGTGTATTTCAAACAGGTACTCCATGTAGATGCCTGAGGTGGATCTAGAAGCCAGATGTTGATCTCTGAGCTACTTAGATAATTAATACTGAGTTTTAATAGTTTTTAACCTCGAGTGTACATCAGAATCCCTGAAGAGCTTGTTAAAAAAACCAGGTTGCTAGACCCCCATCCCTAGAGTGTGGGGTGGCCTAATAATTTGCACCTCTAACAAGTTCTCTTGCTGCTACACTATGAGAACCACTACACTAAAACATGTGAAAATAGTTTGTATATTAAAGTGAAAAATGGAGAAATAGAGGCTTCTTGTGGAGGAACGGTAGCTTTACTTCTGTAAGCCCAGGGCCTACAACGGTATCTGGCAGTAGTGGGCACTCAATAAATATTGAATGAACAAATGAAGATAAGAGTAAAATGTCTTAAGCGCGAAGTAAGTTTGAAAGGCAATTTGAAAGTCGTTGCTAGGGTTTCAGTAAATAATATGGTTTTGGTGCTGAGCAGTACTTTAAATAGAATAAGTAATAAAGGTTATTTAGTTTTTATTTCTTTTTTTTTTTTTAAGATTTTATTTATTTATTTGAGAGAGAATGCATGAGAGGGGATAGGGTCAGAGGGCAAAGCAGACTCCCTGCCGAGCAGGGAGCCCGATGCGGGACTCGATCCAGGGACTCCAGGATCATGACCTGAGCCGAAGGCAGTCGCTTAACCAACTGAGCCACCCAGGCGCCCTAGTTTTTATTTCATGAGCTTCTTTCACCTAATCAATTAGTAAAGTGTCCTCCTAGAAAAATATCACAAATACACGGTCTTAGCAAAAATTACTAAAATTATGGCACCAAAAAGGAACTATCCCCCGGCAGTGAATCATTCAAGTGGAAGTACATGGAAAAAAAGAAGTTCTTGAACTTCTGCCATAGGAACCAAGAAGAGATTTTTGATCCCAGCTTTCCTCCATGCTAGCTATCTTGGTCAACCTTGGTTTCCTCATCAGCAAAATAAAGAAGCTGGATTAGATGATGATCTCTTTCAAGTTTTAAGAGGTCAGAATTCTAAAGCATCATTTGGAAACATCTCCCAAAGTGGACTAACATAAATTATAAAAACCCTTCCAGCAGAGCCCCCTAGTGGTTCTAGGAGGAACCAACTATACCTCTGGGTCATGGTACAATGAATTATTGGTATAATGTAAATCATGCGATGCTATGTGTATTTGTGTCAGTACATTAAAAATAGTTATTTTGGGGCGCCTGGGTGGCTCAGTCATTAAGCATCTGCCTTTGGCTCAGGTCATGATTCCAGGGTTCTGGGATGGAGCTCTTCATCAGGCTCCTGCTCAGCGGGAAGCCTGCTTCTCCCTCTCCCACTCCCCCTGCTTGTGTTCCCTCTCTCACTGTCTTTCTGTCAAATAAATAAATAAAATCTTAAAAAAAAATAGTTATTTTGAAGTCTGCAAAAACTGTTTTGAGTAATTTACATTTGTCAACTTCATTCAGTCCCCAATCTTAATCTTGGAACTTCGAAGAAACTTGCAACACTCAAAGCACAGGGGGACTGCTTAGAAGAGTATGGTAATTTCTCTGGCAGAGAGGGGTTTGGTCTTTTTTTTTTTCTTGAGAGAGAGAAAGCAGGGGAGGGGCAAAGGGAGAAGGAGAGAGAGAATCTTAAGCAGGCTCCCCACTTAGCATGGAGCCCCACACAGAGGGGGGCTCTCAAGACCCTGAGATCATGACCTGAGCCAAATCAAGAGTCAGACACTTAACCGACTGAGCCACCCAGGCACCCCTGGTCATTTTTAAACACATATAATCATTGGCCTTGAAATTCTACTTCTAGGAAGTCATTCTACAGTCCTTCCAGAGGAGGCAACTACATATTAACTGATAATGAGACAATTCCCAAAGTACATTTTAAGGCAAAAAAAGCAGTATGCTAAATGCAATGTGTTATCTTGGATTAGATCCTAGAACTGAAAGGACATAACTAGTGAAATCTAAGTAAATTCTGTAATTTAGTTAATAGTATTGTACCAATATTAATTTCTTAGTTTTGACATGGTACTATGGTTATGTAAGATGTTAACATTAGTAGAAGTGGGTAAAGAGTATACAAGAATCTCTGAAACTTTTCTGTAAATCTGCAATTACTCCAAAAGAAAAGTTTACTTTTGAAAAAGCACTATGCAGTCCATATTGTATGTAGTATACCACCATATGTGTGAGGGAAGAAAGGAATATGCTTGTGTATATACTTGTGAATCCTCAAAATATCACTGGAAAAATGCATAAGAAACTGACAGTAGGGGATATCTCTGAGAAAACAACTTAAATGCCTTGGAGAAGGCAAAATGGGCAAATTTTCACCATGTACCCTCTTGTATATTTTACCTATTCAAAACTAAATTTTTAAAAAATGAGTTTCCAGTAATGCAGATTATAAGCTCTTCACTATTATGATCTAGTTCTGGTTGATTACTTCATTAAAAATTTATTAATTAAACAAATAATTATTGAGTGCCTACTATGTGCCAGGCACAATGTAGGCACTAGAGGTATATCAGTGAACAAGAAACAGAAAACCTCTGGAATTGCAGGATTTACATTCTGTCAGGGTGGGGAGAATTCATCTCAAAGTTCAGTCCACAGAAATGCGGGGGGTCCCTGATATGGTTTCAGGGATCGGTCTGCAATGACCAAACTATTATCATAATACAACTAAGACATTATTTGCCTTTTACTATGTTAACATTTACACTGGTGACATAAAAGCAATAGTGAACAAAATAATTACTATACTATTAATAATTTTATTAATACTATGCACTCACTTTCGAAAATACCAGTTTTGGGGTTCCTGGGTGGCTCAGTCACTTAAGCGTATTACTCTTGGTTTCGGCTCAGGCCATGATCTCATGGGTGGTGAGATCAAACCCTATATCAGTCTCTGTTCGAGATTCTCTCCCTCTGCCCCTCCCCCCTCTAAAATAAATAAATAAATCTTAAAAAGAAAAAAGAAAAAGACAAAAAATACCAGTTTCAGAGGCATCTGGCTGGCTCAGTTGGTGGAGCATGCGACTTGATTTCGGGGTCCTGAGTTTGAGCCCTGCATTGGGTATAGAGCTTACTAAAAAAAAAAAAAAATACCAGTTTTACTTTTTTTTTAGTAAGAATTGCACTTATTTATTTATTTATTTTTAAGATTTTATTTATTCATTTTGACAGAGGGAGACACAGCGAGAGAGGGAACACAAGCAGGGGGAGTGGGAGAGGGAGAAGCAGGCTTCCATGGAGCAGGGAGCCCAATGTGGGCCTCGATCCCAGGACCCTGGGATCATGACCTCAGCCGAAGGCAGATGCTTAACTGACTGAGCCACCCAGAAGCCCCTCACTTTTTTAAAAAAATGATTCTATTTTTAAGTAATCTCTACACCCAACATGGGGCTTGAACTTACAACCCTGACATCAAGAGTCACATGCTTGGGGCACCTGGGTGGCTCGTTAAGCGTCTGCCTTCGGCTCAGGTCTTGATCCCAGGGTCCTGGGATCGAGGCCCACATTGGGCTCCCTGCTCCATGGAATCCTGCTTCTCCCTCTCCCACTCCCCCTGCTTGTGTTCCCTCTCTCGCTGTCTCTCTCTCTGTCAAATAAATAAATAAAATCTTAAAAAAAAAAAAAGTCACATGCTCTACCAACTAAGCCAGCAAGGTACCCCCTCCCTTTTTTTTTTTTTTTACCAGTTTCACTTTAGAATGTGTTTGATGAAGCAGTAGAAATTGATTTTATTAAACTTCAACTTCTGAATACATGCCTTTTTAATATTCTGTGTCATTCATGGGAAGGATAGAGAAAGCACTTCTACTGCATACCAAAGCACATGGTTAAGCATTTGCACAATTAGTTGAGTTGTGAGCTAAATTAGCCACTATTTCCATGGAACTATTTTTACTTAAAATAATGATTGAGACAAACTATGTTTATCAAGCGTTGGGTATTTGGCAGACGTTTTATCACAAATGAACTAGGTGAGAGCGCCTGGGTGGCTCAGTTGGTTAAGCGACTGCCTTCGGCTCAGGTCATGATCCTGGAGTCCCAGGATCGAGTCCCGCATCGGGCTCCCTGCTAGGCAGGGAGTCTGCTTCTCCCTCTGGCCCTCCTCCCTCTCATGCTCTGTCTCTCATTCTCTCTCTCTCAAATAAATAAATAAATAATCTTAAAAAAAAAAAAATGAACTAGGTGAGCCTGTCACATCAAGGAAAACAACTGGCAGAATTTGTTGCCAATGATAAAATTCAAACTTCCAACTGAAAATTAGAGTTTTAGAAAATATATCTGCCCCTGTGACTTGACAGTTTCTCAATACACTTAAAGATGTTTTGATTAAATTGATGGTGAAATTAATAAATGTGATTGCTTGAAATCATATAATGAAATGTGTTAATATTTGGAAGATCTGCATAAGCCAGTGAACTAGTATTTCCTAAATGACCAATGCATGATGTTACAAAATCATGCATGGGTATAACCTCCATTCAAGGTGTGCGACAGACCGGTGGATTTTAATGTAACAGAGTACAAAAAAATTCACTGGTAACATTTCAGATTCCACATTGCAACTAACCTTTGAGGAATGACCCCTTGTATGGATTTAGTGTAGTACTGAAGAATAATATCCACAATTATCTGAAAAAGTTATTAAAATATTTCTTCACTTTCCAACTACGTATTTGTATGAGATTGAATTTTCTTCATCTACTTCAACCAAAACAATATATGCACATACTGACTGCAAAAGCATATGTGAAAATCCAGCTGTGTTCTATGAAGCCAGGCATTAAAAAGAGATTTTATCTTGGAAAACACAATTATTTTCACTCAAGATATATTATACAAGATATAAGTATGTAATAGGTTTATTATAGTATTTTTGGTTTATTATAGTAACTATATTGTTAAAGAGAGAGAGCCGGGGCAAGCGGGGTGGGGGGCAGAGGGAGAGAGAGAGAGAGGGAATCCCAAGCAGACTCCATGCCCATGCCGGGCTCAACTAAGATCATGACCCTGAGATCATGACCCAAACTGAAATCAAGAGTCAGCCACCCAACCGACTGAGCCTCCCAGACACCTCTATTATAGTTATTTTTTATTTTTATTTTTTTTTAAGATTTTCTTTATTTGAGAGATAGAGAGAGGAGAGACAGTGAGAGAGTACAAGCAGGAAGGAGAGGGAGAAGCAGGCTCCCTGCCAAGCAAGGAGCCCGATGCAGGGCTCGATCCCAGGACCCTGGGATCATGACCTGAGCCAAAGGCAGACACTTAACGACCGAGCCACCCAGGCGCCCCTATAGTTATTTTTTAAATTTTTATTTTTTTACAATTTTTAAAAAGATTTTATTTATTTATTAGAGAGAGAGAACATGAGCGGGGGGTGGGGGGGAGAGGCAGAGGGAGAGGGAGAAGCAGACTCCCCGATGAGCAGGGAACCCAATACGGGGCTCGATCCCAGGACCTCGGGATCATGACCCGAGCCGAAGGCAGACACTCAACCGACTGACCACCCAGGCACCCCCATTATAGTTATTTTAAAATAAATGTCCCAATAATTTCTGTCTTAATTTCTAACACAATGTTGTTTAGCCCATGTAAACAAATGCTCTTTGGAATCCTCGATATTTTTAAAGAGTATAAAGGAGTCCTAAGTACATTTGAGTATACTGTACTGCTTAGGCACAAGGGTTAGATCTAAAAAGTCACACACTTTCAGAGTATATAACTTACATAAACATTATATATGTGAAGGTTGTCAACTTGGTTTTAGATTGATGGAGAGTTAATCTGGTAACTCTTCTGTTGCCTCTCACAGAACAATGTGTTTTGATCTGTTGATTCACATAAAAAAAATGCAGCAAGGCATAATAGTGCTTTGCTGACCCCTGATAATAATCGCCAACATCTGAAATGTGCAAGTCTTCCTTTTTGTAGTTCTTGCTAGTTACTGTTACTGCTCCTCAGATTCAAACTTCTTGTTCCTCCCAAGGCAGAGCAATTTTTTTCCCCTACTGCCCTTTCCTGGCCTTGTTTTTACCAGCTTTTTTGAAACTTTTTTCCTTTCTTTCTCTCATCACTGCCTGTTCTACCCAAGCCTCTCATTTAACTTTTTTTTTTAATACCCAGTCATAACTCTGAGGTCATTTTGCCTTGTTTTCTGTCACTGAATTCTGCCCTTCCCATCTTCTCTTCTCTCTCCAACCCACCCCAGCTGGGGTAAGGAGCTCTAGTGGCAAGAGTGGAAAACAGCATTTAGATCCACAGTCGAACTTCTAAACTTAGCTCCAGGCCAGTGGGCACCACAGTATTGATTGTAATGCACATTATATTATTCCAAATTTAGAGAACAGAGCAGAACTCCCCCCATTGTGGCTTCAGAATACGTGCAGTATGGTTTTAGCTGAGTTTAATAGCACAGAATAGGTTTCCTTGTCTTAAATTACTGATTTGGTTCCTGTTAGGCACAGAGGTTCTTTAGGTGGGAACTTTTTGAGGGAAGGACTTTCTAATTTCACTCTTTCCAAGGAATACACAGCTACAACTGGGACATGGCTGTATGGCCTTCACACTTCACTTTTAATACATGAGCCAACTTTCCGGTAGGCCTCCCTCTGCTGACCATCTCAGTTGTTTTTGCTGAATTGGTTGATTCCTTTTTGTCCTCTAAACCACAGTCGTCTATTTTAGACCCTAGAACCATTGGGGCCCCAATGCAAAGATCCCAATCCATTAGAAGCCACTCTCCAAAATCCCCTTCCTTTGGTCATCTCAAAGGCCAAGAACTTCCCACTAAATAAAATCCACAACTAGCTTCTACCTATTCGACCCCTCAATCATGTCAATTGTTTATCATTCATTTAGAATACAGAATTTCATAAATCATATAAGCCTCATTAAGTTGGTCAGATAGTCTTCATTTGTTCCTGCAAATCCACTCTCCAAAAGTCTCTACTCTCTGCCCCTAGATTCTGGAAGTATGATCTGCAACGTTGTCCTGACATCAATAAGGCTTCATTACCTTCTGGATTTCAGTTGAGTGTGGCCAATGAATGGGAGGCTCTGGCAGGAAATGAGACTAAGGATCAGCAATGCTGTATTTCACTACCAAAGGCTGCAGTTTCTGTCCAATAGCTCTCGCCTCCAGCTATAGCTACAGCTACTGCTAGAGCTCTTTTAGGATTCTGGTAATCTTGCTCCCTCTACACTTTCAAGCCTGGAGGTGCCAAGCAGTCCCTGCTATTGTTAACCTTTGTCAGCTTCCTGTAACTTTTATAGTCTCTTTAACAAATTCTTCTGATTAACCACCTGCTTTCTGCCAGGACTCTGTCTGATAAACCAAGGTACAACAATAATTTCTTACTTTCCTGGATATTGCTGTCATTGAGGAAAGTTACCACTCTCTCTCTACTGTTCTGTAGGCTCTGCATTAGGATTAGTGAGCCCAGTGTAACAACTTTCCCCACTAGGGTGATGACCTAACTCAGAAGGACCAAGTGAGAATGACCACTATAGGTATTGCCCTATGAATAATGGATAAATATCTTTCCCTTTCTTGATGCTCCTTAGTAGAGATTCATCGCCACTTGCAGATCGCTGTAGCTGAACATTCAACTGTACTATTCTAGGGAATAGCTCCTTTCTACGGTGAACGATCCAGCTTTAAGTGTCTCTTTCCAGAGGTTTAGGGAAGCATATGCAAACAATTCTCCCTGTGCCCTCTGAAGCTAGCAAGCAGCATAACAGGCACTCTCAGGAGACCCTACGGAGGCCAGGCTTCTCTGAATAGCAGAGCTGTAATGAAAAGCATAATCCAAAGTAGCAGGAGACAGACTTATCATATAAACATCTCAGCAAAAGCACTGTGCTCAGAATTTGATGCAACTACATTTTATCTTCCTTTTTATGAATTAGATATATTAACAATTTTGTGAATTCTTACACATCTTTAACCTATTAGCATATTGTTAAATTAACATTAGGAAAGACCGTTCTGTGTGTTTTTTTTTTTCCCTCCTCCCCAGAAGGTTATTTTTACTTTGTTTTTGAAGATTTTATTTATTTATTTGAGAGAGAGACAAAGCATGAGCAGGGGGGAGGAGGCAGAAGGAGAGGGAGAAACAGCTCCCCACTGAGCAGGAAGCCCTACATGGGGCTTAATCCCAGGACCCCCAGATCATAACCTGAGCCAAAGACAGACACTTAAGGACTGAGCCACCCAGGTGCCCCTTTAGCTGTTACTTTTAGGTCTTTGATCCATTTTGAGTTAATTTTTGAATATGGTGTAAGATATGGGTCCCACATTATTGTGCATGTGGATGTCCAGTTTTCCCAGCATGATTTGTTGAAAAGATTATCCTTTCCCCAATGAATAGTCTTGGTCCTTGTTGAAAATTCTTTGACCGGGCGCCTGGGTGGCTCAGTTGGTTAAGCAACTGCCTTCGGCTCAGGTCATGATCCTGGAGTCCCGGGATCAAGTCCCGCATTGGGCTCCCTGCTGAGCAGGGAGTCTGCTTCTCCCTCTGACCCTCTTTCCTCTCGTGCTCTCTCTCTCATTCTCTCTCTCTCAAATAAATAAATAAAATCTAAAAAAAAAAAAAAAAAAGAAAATTCTTTGACCATGTATGTAAGGGATCATCTCAAGCCTTTAAACACAGGTTATTCTTATCTTTCTTCCCAGGCAAAGCTTTACATTTGAAGAAAATGCACTATTATCAACATTTATGAGTATACAAGTAACTATGTTAGATGCTAGGGATACATAGAGAAATAAGATGGACTCTGCTCATGAAACTACCAATTTATTGGAGGAAATAGAATATCTCATTAAAATACATATAAATAACATAGCATATGCTAATTTAAAAATAAGTGCCACTTAGGGGCACCTGGCTGGCTCAGTCGGTGGAGTATGTGACTCTTGATCTCAGGGTTGTGAGTTCGAGCCCCACATTGGGTGTAGAGATTACTTAAAAATAAAATCTTTATTAAAAAAAAAAAGTGTCTGTGTGGCTCAGTCAGTTAAGTGTCTGCCTTCAGCTCAGGTCATGATCCCGGGGTCCTGGGATGAGCCCCACATTGGGTTCCCTGCTCAGCGGGAAGCCTGCTTCTCCCTCTCCCTCTGCTGCTCCCCCTGCTTGTGTTATCTCTGTGTGTCAAATAAATATATAAATAAAAATATTTAAAGGAAAAGAGGAAAAGAAACAACCAAATTGTCTTCTGAAGTTGCTATACCATTTTGCATCACCACCAGCAATGAGAGTTCGGTTGCTCTACATCCTCATCAGCATTTGGTATTGTCAGCATTTGGGAATTTAGCCATTCTAATAATATATCTTACTGTTTTAATTCATAATTCCTTAATGACATATATTTTTTATTGTTGAATTTTAGAAGTTTTTTCTATGTTTTGGATATAAGTGCTATATCAGATATGTATTTTGCAAATATTTTCTCCAAGTTTCTGGTTTATCTTTTCATTCTCTTGACATCATCTTTTGCAGAAAGTTTTAAATTTTAATTAAGTCCAACTTATTAATATCTTCTTTCAAAGATCATGCTTTTGGTGTTGTATCTAAAAATTCTAGATTTTCTCCTATATTATCTTCTAGAAGTTTTATAGTTTTGTGACTTTTTTTGGTGAAGTCCATTTTGAGCTAATTTTTCTGATAGGTTTAAGTAAGGTTAGTGTCTAGATTCATTTATTTGCATGTGTATACCTAGTATCCGGCACCATTTGTGAAAAGACTATCTTTATTCCACTGGATTGCCTTTGCTCTTTGTCAAAGATCAGTTCACTATATTCACTATACATACAAATATATATATATTTTTGCACATATTTGTATGGGTCTATTTCTGGGTACTCTGTTCTATTCACTGATCTCTTTATCCATTCTTTCACTAGTACCACTGTCTTGATTATTGCAGCTTTATAGTAAATCTTGAAGTCAGCTAGCGTCAATCCTCCAACTTTGTCCTTCTTTTCCAGTATTGTGTTGGCTATTCTGTGCTTCAGTATTTTTTTAGAGCATTTTAAAATAAGCTGCCCAAGGATCATCTCTGACTCAGAAATTGTAACTCTGACCAATAATTGATTAGGGACCAGATGTTTTCCTGTAATAGTTGAGCTTAATTTATAGAAATAAATAGGATGTAGAGTGTTTTTTTTTTCTGTTGGTAGTAAGATTGTATTTTATTGTCCCTTAGGATACTGACCTGTTTTGCATCTAATTTAGCAATCTTATTTCAACATTCGTTTTCCCATTAACTATATGCTTCTACTTCTTCTTTTCTTTTTCTTTTTTAAAGATTTTGTTTATTTTCAGTAAACTCTATACCCAACATTGAGCTCGAACTCACAGCCCCAAGATCAAGAGTCACATGCTCTGGGGCACCTGGGCGGTTCATTTGGTTAAGCATCCAACTCTTGATTTCTGCTCAGGTCACGATCTCAGGGTTATGAGATACCATGGAACCTGATTAAGATTCTCTCTCTCCCTCTCCCTCTGCCCCCATCTGCTCTCTCTCATGCACCTTCTCTCTCTTTCTCAAAAAAAAAAAAAAATATTGCATACTCTTCCAACTGAGCCAGCCAGGTACCCCTAGTTCTATTTTTCTGAAGGAGCTCAGAATTTTACTGATTGTCTCATTAATGAATTAAATAAAACTTTGACATGAATTCACTATGTATTTGTATAATAATTAAAAAAATCAATTTCAGAATTGTTTTCACAAAATAAAACTAAAATAATTATCTAGCAATAAATATTATAGTTATATAGCACATAAAAAACATGAAACTTTATTGAGAAGACTCAAATAAAAAGACACATTTCTCTCTCAAAATTTTAATGATTTTCCCATCTGCTCAAAATAATTTATCAATTTAATGCTATTCCAACTAAAATTCCAAGGAGCTTTTTTCCCCCCTCATCTGAACCATTTCATTCTAAATCTAAGAATCTTTGAAAAAGAAAGACACTATTAGATATGAAAATAAATACTTTAAAGCTGTTGAGAATCAAATCATTTTCTGAGTAGATGGTATAGCAAGAATGGACTGATCCAACACTTTATAAAGATTTAGTACGTGATGGGCACCTGGGTGGCTCAGTTGGTTAAGCATCCCAGGGTCCTGGATCAAGTCCCGCATCAGGCTCCCTGCTCAGTGGGGAGCCTGCTTCTTCCTCTCCTCACCTCCCACTCATGCTCTCTCTCTCTCTCTCTCAAATAAATAAAATCTTTTAAAAAAAAGATTTACTATGTGATACATGTGGCTTTTCAAATTGTTAGAGAAATAATGAATTGTTTAATAAGCAGAGTCAAGATAATTTGGGAAAAACAATGCTACCCTCCACCCCACAACAGGCACCATGTACAACAGCTATGTCATTCTATTTAGTGCTTCCCAAACACGTGATGCTATCTATTTTCATGCTTATGTGCCTTTGTGTATGCTGTTCTCTTTGCTTGGAATTCCTTCTTTACCTCATCCATTTACTGACATCCTAATCTTTCAAGATCCAAATTAAACATCTGTGAAACTTTCCTTCCTTCTCCAAACTTAACAATCTCTTTTGTGCAGTCACTGCATCTACCACATATATCTACTATTGCACTCACATTGTTCTATCATGATTATTTATTTATATTTCTATACCCTTTACTAGACTGTAATCATCTTATGGCAGAGACCATGTCTTTTTATTTTTATATTTTATTTTTTTAAGTTTTTATTTATTTGACAGAGAGAGACACAGTGAGAGAGGGAACACAAGCAGGGGGAGTGGGAGAGGGAGAAGAAGGCTTCCCGCTGAGCAGGGAACCTGATGCGGGGCTTGATCCCAGGACACCGGGACCACGACCTGAGCCGAAGGCAGACGCCCAACGTTTGAGCCACCCAGGCACCCCGAGACCATGTCTTTTTAATATTGTCTCTTTATATCTAGTACAAGGTGCTTCATAATGGGCGCTCAATAAATATTTTTTGAATTAATGAATGAAATTAAGTGTGATGATACTTTGACTGAAATGTAATGATGAATAAATAAATGATTGTCATAAGCCCATGTGGTGGTCGTGAGCATGAGCTCTGACCCCAGACTGCCTCAGATTTGAATCTCATATCCCCACTTACTAGTTGTGTGATCTTGGGGAAATGACTTAACCTCAGTTTCCCCATCTGAAATGACTGTAATAGTAGTTACCTCATAGGATTGACATGAGGATTTTAAAAGCTAGCATAGACTTCTACATCCAGGAAGAAATGGGATAGATGTCCTTTTCCCTATTTCTTCCACTAAGTGCAACTAAAATCCCTAGATATATGGAGAAGAGTAAATGGACCAGCTAATGATGTTAAGGCCCAAGGATAACATGGTGGTGAGTTCCTGGGTTATCTTTTCACTGTGTATATTCCAGACTGGATACTGGAAAAGCCAGCAACTTGGAACTACGAATGGACACAGATTTTAAAAAATTGTGTTCCCAAGAAAAGCCTTTTCTCTCTAGTCAAAGGACCAGGAAGGGGATAGTTTGCTAGACAAAAAAACTTTAAACAATAACTGCTCTACTTTATGCAAACATCACAGGAAAAAAAAAAGAAAAAACTGTGATTCCACCCACACAATCACCAGCAAAGGCCCAGTGGGGAGCCTAGACTCCCACTTTTTCCAGGCTGTAATGAATCATGCCAATCTCCCTGCCTGGGTAAGTGTCAGAGAAAGCCAAGTGAAGAGCTTGATGGTTAAGAGCATAGGATTCCCGGTGTTGTCCGTGGAGACCATATGGGGAGCCTGGACTTCCATCTGTACCCAAGACATCCCTCCTCCTCCTTGCTGAGTGCTGTCAGAAGAGGCCTAATAGAGTCAGGACTTTTACCACCTGTGAGTGGTAACAATGCATACACACCTCCACGGTATCAGCAGAGGCCACGTAGGAAGGCAGAACTCCACTCTTACTCAGTAGTAATCAAATGCCCCTTCCTCCACCCAGGGTATAATAGAAGAGAACCAACACTTCACCCTCACCTGGCAGTAATGAAGTAGTGCCCCCCCCTTACCCACCAGAGCAGAGAGGCCTCCTAAAACACAAGATTTAAATAAGATCTGGAGGGGTGCCTGGGTGGCACAGTCGTTAAGCATCTGCCTTCGGCTCAGGTCATGATCCTGGAGTTCTGGGATCGAGCTCCGCATCAGGTTCCCTGCTCAGTGGGAAGCCTGCTTCTCCCTCTCCCACTCCCCCTGCTTGTGTTCCCTCTCTCACTCTCTCTCTGTCAAACAAATAAATAAAATCTTTAAAAACAAACAAACAAACAAATAAGATCTGGAGTCTTCTAATACCCCAAATGTCCAGGTTTCAATAAAAAATTGCTCATACCAAAAACCAGGATGATCTCAAAATGAATGAAGAAAAGACAATTAACAGATGCCAACACCAAAATGACACAGATGTTAGAATTATTTTACAAGGATTTCAAAGCAGATATCATAAATATGTTTCAATAAGCAATTATGAGCATGTTTAAAGAAAAAGAACAAAACAGAAAGTTTTGCAAAGAGACAGAAAGTCTTAGAAGAGAAATAGGATATATAAAGGAGAACCAAATGGAAATTTAGAGCTAAAAAATTCAATAACCAAAATTAAAATCTTAATGGATGGGCTCAACAGAAGAATGGAGAGGACAGTTGAATCAGTGAACTTGAAGATAGAAGAGTAGAAATTACACAGTCTGAACAATAAGAGAAAATGGATTTTTGGAAAAATTAACAAAATCTTGAGGACTTGTGGGGCTACAACAAAAAAGTCTAATAGTCATATTTTCAGAGTCCTGGACAGAGGAAGAAGAGAACAGGACTGAAAAAGTATTTGAAGAAATAATAACTGAAAATTTCCCAAATTTGTCAAAACCAAACAACCACCCGAAAAACCCATAAGCAGTTGCCAGAAACGGACTGAACTGCAGACAGGATAAACTTAAAGAAATCCGTGTCAAGGCACATCAGAATCAAACTTTTGAAAACTGAAGACATGGGAAAATTTTTGAAAGCACTCAGAGAGAAATGAAATATTACTATAGACAGAAAGCACTTGGAATAATAGCAGATTTCTCATCAGAAGTCAAAGAGGCCAGAAGAAAATGGCACAACATTTTTGAAGTTGTGAAAAAGAAGAACTGTCAAACCAGAATTCTCTATCCAGAGACAATGTCTTTCGGAAGTGAAGGATCAATCAAGACATTCTCAGATGTGGGGCGCCTGGGTGGCTCGGTCGGTTGGGCGACTGCCTTCGGCTCAGGTGGGAATCCCAGAGTTCTGTTGAGCCCTACATTGGACTCCCTGCTCAGTGGGGAGCCTGCTTCTCCCTCTCCCCCGCCCCTCCCCCTGCTCGTGCTCTCTCTCTCTCTCAAATAGATAAATAAAATCTTTAAAAAAAAAAAAAAAAGACATTCTCAGATGAAGGAAAACTAAGAGAATATGACATAAAATTCACCAAATTAGACCTACCCTAAAAGAGTGGCTAAAGGAAGTTCTCTTTTAAACAGAAGGAAATGATGAGAGAAAGAATCTTGTAACATCAGGAAGGAAGAAAGAACACAGAAAAAGCAAAAATATAGCTAAATACCATAGACTTTTCTTATCTTGAGTTTTCCGTTTGGCCATTGAAACAAAAATTATAACACTGTCTAATGTGGTTCTCAATGTATATAGAGTAAATATGTAAGACAACTATCTTATAAATGTGGGACGGTAAAGGAACATAAAAGGAGATAAGGTAAAATGTCAACACCAACAGATTTGATTATAGCAGTGGTTACACAAATCTACACGTGAGAAAATGACACAGAATTATACACACACATTGTACTAATGTCAAATTTCTGGCTTTGTTACTGTACTACTATACTTATGTAAGAGGTAACCATTGGGGGAAACTCGATTTTACATTAAACCATATTGAATTACTTTTTTGTATCAGCCTTTTCAGATCTTCTGGAATCTTTGTTTTATCATTAAGCTTGTCATCTATTAATCACCCCCCATTTTGTATTAACTACAAATTTTATTAGCATGTCCAATATGCTTCTTAATGTTAACTGATTCATGAAAATGTTTAACAGAATAGGACCATAGAGGCCTCTGACAAACTACTAGAAACTTCTATCTCACCTTAGTATAAACTGTTTGAACTTCCAATGAACTATACTATCTCCAACCCTCCTTGCCCATGAAGATTTGTGAAATGCCTTGAAAAATTAAGGATATAGAGGGTCCATACCGTTTTCTTGCTCTATCACAGTAGTGAGAGTAGTGATGAATAATAATGGCTACTACTTACTGACTGACTAGACCAAAACTTTTTCATATAGAATTTTTAAGCTAGGCCTCTCAAAAAGTTTCTGACATAGGTACTATTATTTTATTTTTTGATGTGACAGAAGAATTCACGTGAGTATGGTTCAGTTTTAGCTAACCACACATTCATTTTCTGAATATTGGCATTTTACTGAAAGCAGAGGTATACCTGGAGAAGCTGTGGAGAGTGTGTTTGTTTGTTTGTTTTGAGGGAGTTCGAAGTGAAGGAGATGATATAGATTCCCAAGGGAAAGAATTTTAAGGAAAGAGTCAGATTAGACAAGGATATTTTTAAAAAGTTTTGTTGTGGGGTGCCTGGGTGGCTCAGTTGGTTAGGCGACTGCCTTTGGCTCAGGTCATGATCCTGGAGTCCCGGGATCGAGTCCCGCATCGGGCTCCCTGCTCAGCGGGGGGTCTGCTTCTCCCTCTGCCCTCTTCCCTCTCGTGCTCTCTGTCTCTCATTCTCTCTCTCTCAAATAAATAAGTAAAATCTTAAAAAAAAAAGTTTTGTTGTGTCATATATAACATAATCCCCATTATTTATCAATGCCTTCAAAGTTTGAATCGTTGTCGTTTTGTAATAAGACCACATGTGTGAGATTGGTCTCAAGTAAGTCCCTGGGTGAGAGCAGAGCTAGCCCAAAGAAGCTCCATCACATTTGGGTTACAAGTCAGGCTCCGAGAATTTGAGTGTCCAAGTCTCCCTGTTGGTAAGTGAGGAAGCTGGGAAGGGAATTCAGCCTCATCCCACTCCCAGGCCCACCTTCTTCCCTTGTGTCCCACCCTGTAGGGGTCAGACCAAGTGGAGTCGGAACCCTATTAGAAAGGAAGAACACCTCATTTAGAGCCACTTATTTTTTTAGTGAATTCATGCTGTGTCTTATTTTCACCACTTTTTAAAAGATTCACAAACCATTTGTCTAATTTTCCATTCCAGAATTTTGCCAAGGAAAAAAATGTGTTCACAGGCTTATAGTTTCTTCTTTTAGAAAATGAGGACATTTGTCCATCTCCAGTCTTCTGGCACCTCTCCGGTTCCCAACAAAGTTACCACCACATTTCAAATTCTCACAGTGAAACCAGAGAAGTGAAGTTAGCACTAAAGGGCTGGATGCTTTCTTACATCCTCACCTGCCTTGGACTAAAATTCTCTCTTTCATGTGTAGCTCTTACCTTTTTGAATTTGAGGATAATTCTTTGTGATGGAAAATGAAAGCAAAGTAGGAGCAGATGGATTCTGCTTTTTCCTCTGTCATCCGTTATCATTCCACCTTCTGTTCCTTGTTCTTCTTGCTGAGGACATCACTTTTCCTGACACTGCCTTTATGTATTGGTACTACTAAACACTGGTATTACAAGGTAGTATTTTTTGGATTAATTTATTAAAATACATCATAGACAGTTTAGTACAAAACCTTGCTTTTAAAATTATTTTGCCTATTTCAAAGCATTTTAGAGCTGTTTTGCTACATAAAAAATAATAACTATAAAGTATCCTATTTACAACGTTTCTTCTAAAATGTAGAGTTTCAGGCAGGAATTCAACAACTTTATTGTTAAAACGAAGACTTTTTTTCCAGCTTCATTGAGATGTAATTGACATACAACTTGCATAAGTTTAAGGTGTACACTTCAATATTGCAAAATGATTACCACCAAAGAATTAGCTAACACCTCCGTCCTGTCACATAATTACCATTTCTTTTTCGTGGTGAGAACATTTAAGATCTACGCTCCTAGCAACTTTCAAGTATATAATATAGTATTATTAGCTATAATCACCAAAGTTTGGAAGTTTGTACCCTTTGACCAATATCCCCCCATTGCCTCCACCCCCCAGCCCCAGCCCCTAGCAACCACCACTCTATTCTTTGTTTCTCTGAGTTCAGCTTTTTTAGATTAAAATGGAGGACCTTTCAAATGGTAGGAATAGAAATTGAGTTCTCTCTCTCAGAAAGTACAAAATGATGATGCAGGGGGGATACTATATAATAGAAATTTTGTTTATACCATTTTCCCTCTTCCAACTTACTCATTCTCTCTGTTCATGAACTAGCCTTATGTTTTAATACTCGGTTTGAATTTCCCTAGATTTCCTATTTTATTTTATTATTATTATTATTAAAGATTTTATTTATTTGACAGAGAGAGACACAGCGAGAGAGGGAACACAAGCAGGGGGAGTGGGAGAGGGAGAAGCAGGCCTCCCGCGGAGCAGGGAGCCCAAGGCGGGCCTTGATCCCAGGACCCTGGGATCATGGCCTGAGCCAAAGGCAGACGCTTAACGACTGAGCCACCCAGGCACCCCTAGATTTCCTATTTAAAAAAAAAGATATTTGCCATCATTTTGTACTTCCCCAAACAGCTAGCAAGAAACCCTCTTCAAAGAAGGTGGTTACAATTCTATATTCAGTTGCTTCATTTATGTGTTTTCAAACCTCAAAGCGGTGACTCAGAGCTGACTCGTTGGGTGGGCATCTTAGAATTCAGCCATGCAAAGTTTATGCTTGGCATTTTCAGTATTTCATCTCTTCTCTGCCCTTCCTAAATTCTCTTACTGTGACAGGATTTTCAGTTCACTTCAATGAGCTGTTCTAGAACACCTGCCACACGTAGTCCCTTTCCTTTGCATTGGATTACAACTACGAGTCAGTCCCTGCCCATAAGACACTCATGGCCTCGTTGGGAAGACAGCCATGTCAATAAATAATATAACAGTGTGTGATGTGTGAAATAACTGAAGCATGAGCAAGGCTGTGAAATCGCACGGAGGAGGAAATGCTTACTGCGGGCGAGGCTCAGGAAAGTGTCTCAGCACCTGTGAGTGTTGCAGTCACCAGATATGAAAGGATGAATAGGTACGCAGAGAAGTCAAGGTGAAAAGGACATTCTAGGCAGCAGAAATACCATGTCGAAAAGAGCGTGATGTGTGTGGGAAAACAAAGATGTGACCATTGTTCTGGTGCATGTGTAAGTCAAGTGTGGGGTCCAGATCATGATGCCACGGAGGCGGTGTACAGGAATTTGAACTTCGTCCTGGCTGCAGAAGGTTTTGAGTGGGGGGAAATGACATGGTCAGAAAAGATCTTTGAAGATTATCCTGGCAGCAATTTGGAGGATGACTTAGAGACAGCTGTACTGGTGGTAAGACCACTAATTGGGAGATGATTTTATTAGTCTTGCTCCTATCCAGCTATTGGTACTGAAAACGAGATTATGCCAAAATTTTAGCTGACTAGGAGGTTATATTAACCTGGTGACCTGGTGATAGTTTGGATGTGGGAAAAGATGGCAAAATGGCTCCTAGATTTCTGGTTTGTGGGTTGGCTAGCTGCTTAAGACTTCCAAACTAATATCCCTGCTTCAGCTCTTCCCACTCTACCGTCTCACATAGCAGTCTGGGTGATTTTTCCCTTTTGGCTTTCTACTTTGTAAAATTTCAATTGAAAGAATAGTGTAGGGGTGCTTGGGTGGCTCAGTTGCTTAAATGTCTGACTCTTGATTTCAGCTCAGGTCATGATCTCAGTGTCGTGAGATTGAGCCCCACATCTGGCTCTGTGCTGAGCGTGGAGACTGCTTGGGATTCTCTCTTTCCCTCTCCCTCTGACCCTCCCCTGCGCTCTTTCTCTCTCTCAAAAAAAAAAAAAAAAAAGATTAGTGTAATGAACACTCGCATAGCTTTCATCTGGATCTACCAATTGCTAACATTTTACCATATACCCTCTCCCTCCCTTGCCCCTCAGTCCTCTCCCCTTTGTCTCTCTACAGTGGATTTGTGTTGGGTCAATTTAGCTAAACTGGAACCACGTTTTCCAGATTTTACCCTCTTAAAAGCCTGGCACCATTAGTGGATCTGACAGAAGACATGAGATACCCAGGTTAGAGGTAGAGGACTTTGTTTTTCACGGCATAAGCAGTCAGATGAGCTTCATGTTCATACAGCTTCTTTTGCCCTCACACTCACCCCCCACCAAGCCCCACCGGGGCAACTTGGAGGTAGACTCAGGTGGGTGCTACGCATGTAATGACTTTGGGTTACAACTGAGGGACTTTGAGCTTAGGAAAACTCCCAATCTTTTTAATAGGCTGCAAGCAAACCTCTCCAACCTTTGCCTTGGAAGGTGTCATTACTCCATTATTGTCTTATTATACCGGAGAGCAAATAAATGTACCCTCTATCCCAGAGGAAGACACTATCTCTTTCTTTCAAGGCTGTTCACTATACAAATATCTTTTAAAAAATATTTCAAAATAGGAGCGCCTGGGTGGCTCAGTTGGTTGAGCATCTGCCTTCGGCTCAGGTCATGATCTCAGGGTCCTGGGATCGAGCCCCACGGCGGTCTCCCTGCTCGGAGGGGGGTGTCCACTTCTCCCTCTCCCTCTGCCCTCCTCCCCCGCCCTGCTCTCTCTCTCTCTCTCTCAAATAAATAAATAAAATCTTAAAAAAAAAAGATGTTCCAAAATAAAGTCTGACACTGCCTTTGCTCTGAAATGTGCAGAAAAGTGAGAGAACTATGGAGAATAGCTGCCCAACACATAGTTCCAGGGCCATGAGGGATTTCTCTGCATGAGATTTAGAAGGCACAAGTGAAGTAGCAGCCATCTTCTTCTTATACTTGTAATGTCAGTGCAGGGCACCAGCAAGTGTTACAGCTGTCTCTTATCTGCTGGCTCACCTGCTGGTGTGGACAGTACTGCAAATCTAGCTCCTGCCAGATCTCCTGCAGCTTCTTCACCTCCTGGGGAGGGTGCCTGAATAGCTCTTAGATGAAAAGTATCAGCTAGATTCCTTGCATTACACCCCCATCATTCAAGTTGGGAGCTTGGAGGTGATGAAAGACCTACCTGAGTCCTCTAGTCCATCCCATGGATGTCCAGCTCAACCTCACAAATTTCAGTTTGTTCTTGCCTCCTCCACGTCACATCCATCTTCCTTTCCTGAGTACTTGCCCTGTGGACTATAGGCTCTAGAACCAGTCATAGAAACAACAGTCATATGGATCAATCAAGATAGTGTAGGACTGGCATAAAATCAATAAATAGATCAATGGAACAAAATGGCCCCAAAATAGATCCACACTTATAAGATCAGTTTATTTTTGACAAAAGCATCAAAGCAATGCAATGGGGAAAGGAAAGTCCTTCAACAAATAGTGTTGAAATAACAAGATATCCAAAATTGTTTTCACTATTTTGGTTTCTTACATTTCCAAATAAATTTAAAAATCAGCTCGTCTATTTCTTCAAAGTCTTCAGAGACTTTGATTAAGATTGCATTGATTCTATAAGATCAATTTGGGTACAACTGATATCTTAACAATTTTGGATCTTTCAATCCACAAATATGATATATTTTTCTGTTACTTAGATTCTTAATTTCTCTCAGTCACGCTTTACCTCTTTTCAGCGAAGAAGTCTTGGACATCTTTTGTTAAATTTATTCCTAATTATGTTATTTTTAAATGCTATAAATATATTAATAGCATTTAAAATTTTATATTTTCCAGTAGTTTTGTTGCTAGTGTATTGACATACAAGTGATTCTTTAACCACACTTCCCTGTTAAATTCGTTTCTTAATTATAGCACTTTTTTAGTATATTCTCTAGGATTTTATTTATAAGTAATCAATCATGTGATCTGTGAATAGAAACAGTTTTACCTCTTCCTTTTGAATCTCTATATCTTTTTTTCTTGCCTTATTGCATTAGCTAAGACCTCCAATACAATAATACTAAGTATGTTGAATGTGGATATCCTAGCTTTATGCCCAATCTTAGAGGGAAAGCATTCTTTCGTCCATCCATAAGTGATACTAGCTGCAGTTTTTGTACATGTTTCTATACAGACTAAGAAAATTTCTATTCTTTTTTTTAAAAAAAGATTTTATTTATTCATTTGAGACACAGAGATACAGAGAGAGAGAGAGAGAAAGCATGAGCTGGGAGAGAGGCAGAGGGACAGGGAGAAGCAGGCTCCCCGCTGAGCCAGGAGTCCGATGTGGGGCTCGATCCCAGGACCCTGGGATCATGACTTGAGCTGAAGGCAGACGCTTAACCATCTGAGCCACCCAGGCACCCTGAAAATTTCTGTTCTTAATTTGATGAGAATTTATGTCATGAATGGTTATTTTATTTTATCAAATGCTTTTTATGTGCTGCTAGACCAGAGATATATAACTATATATATTTATATATCTATATCTAGACCTCTCCCTCCCTCTCTCTCAATATATATACACACATATATGTATATGTGTGTATGTGTATGTGTGTGTGTGTGTGTAGTGCTATATAGATCAGTTGAAAAAATATAGATAGGTATATAGACCTAGATATGTAGATATAGATGTATCTGGAACCCCCCACTTCTATACAGCTTATTCCTCTCCAGTGCCTTGCCCCCGAGATTTTAGCCAACTCAGAGACCGCAGACTCTCATGCCTGCCTCCTCAGTTCAGCAGGATCTCTATGCTCTGCCCAAATTCAAGCCCTCTGCACTACAGTTAGGAAATTTTCCTTAGGCAGAGAGCTGATCAATCATGAGACTCACCTCATGGGTTTTCTTTCTCTCAGAAACTGTACGTAGTCTATGCTGTTAATTGTACATTGTCTGAGAATAGTTGCTGAATATGTTTAATGCAGTTTTACAGTTGATCATTCCACTATGACCAGGAGTAAAATTGAAACACAGCAAAATTTCAAAAATGGTTTTCTCTTTCTCTTAAATAAGGAATAACAGGCTTCCTATTTTTTTATTTCCAATTTTTCTGTATTTTCCAAATTACTTCAATGACAAAATTTTCCCTGTATTTAGGAAAAACCTATGTTTTAAAATATATGTGTATTTACTTTGGCACACCTATAATTATTTTGCTTCTACCCTGGGGTGAACACACTGTACTTTGAAGGCCAACATTAGATCCTGGAATGAAGTTGAAAGATCGTTAGCTAGAAGAGTAGAAAACAAACATTGCACCAAGAAATTGGGACATGATGTTTCTCTTTTAGCATCATGTCTGTATTCAGGTAGGAATAAGGGTAAAGATGAAAGGTGAAAGGAGGTATGCTAAATGAGTTTATCTCTATTCTATTGGCAAGGAAGAATAGGGTAATGGATATTGGATAGACAATTGGAAATCTCTGCCATGAACTCTAACAACTGAGACCTAAGAAATCATCTAGTTCAAGGGTGCCTGGCTGGCTCATTCTGTAACTCTTAATCTCAGGGTTGTGAGTCTGAGCCCCATGTTGAGGGTAGAGATTATTTAAAAAATAAAATATTAAAAAAAAAGAAATCATCTAGTTCATAGTCATTTTGCAAGGCCTGAAGAAGTTAGTTTGCCTCAGTAATATAGCTTGTTAGTGATAATATATTGGAGTAGAAAGAATATGAGCTTTTAAGATTTGTTTCTATTTCTAGAGTCATATTCTGCCACTTTGGGGCAAGTTATTTAACCTCTCTGAGTCTCAGCTTCCTCATCTCTAAAATGATAGTAATCTTATCTACTTCAGTTGATTATTGTGGAAATTAAATGTACTAATAGCTAATCCCAAATAAATGGTTGGTGTTCAATAAATATTATCTCCATATTCTTTCCAATTATTTGTGGAGTAAAGACACTGTCTACAATAATTCTAGAGATTGTACAGTCTACTGCTTTGAAGAAAGAAATTCATAAGACTCAAATAATGAATACTGAAACAATATGTTTTTTATAGAACAATGACACTATAAACATTTTAAAGAAATAAACATATTTTAATTTGTGTATGTTGATAATACCTGTGATTTTATGTATCTACTTGACCGTGCCATGGGGTGCCCAGGTATTCGGTCAAACATTATTTTGTTTCTGATGAGATTAACATTTGAATCAATAGACTAAGTAAAGCAAATTCCCCCACCAAATGGGGTGGGCCTCATCCAATCAGTTGAAGGGCTTGAATAAAACAAAAGGCTAACCTTCCCTCAAGTAAAGGAGAATTTTTTCTGCCTTCAGACTCAAACTGAAACATCAACTCTTCCTGAGTCTCAAGGCTGCCAGCCTTTGAAGTGGAACTGAAAATTGTCTCTCCTAGTTCTCAGGTCTTTGAACTTGGACTGGAATTGTACCATCAGCTCTCCTTGGTCTCCAGATTGCCAACTCACCCTGCAAATCTGGGGACTTGTCAGCCTCCGTAATTGCATGAGCAAATTGCTCATAATAAATCTCTTTATAAAAATAAATATATAGAAACAGAACCATTAGGATACGTGTATATATAGATACATAAAAACACAAACACCTATATAATTATATATATGTCTATATCTATATATCTGTGTCTGTATATCTAGAGAACCCTAACACAATACATAGATATACACATGCACAAAGTTATTCCTCCCGTTTTCATAATAGTCAACAAGTGAGAATCCATTTTAGGGAATGCTTATCCAGCCACAGGAAGTTGGGAAATACTGGACAACAGCTAACTTCTCACAACAATAAATTGCATAAGGAGTATAGCTGCCTCTCTGAGAGAACAGCTCTTCTTCCAAAGAACATGGCCGGTTCTAGGAGAAATAGAGGTGACTTAGGAGCAGCAGAACCAAAGAAGACATGTCAATCAAATCCCTTCAAAACCCATGTCAAGGGCGCCTGGGTGGCTCAGTTGGTTAAGCAACTGCCTTCGGCTCAGGTCATGATCCCAGAGTCCTGGGATCGCGTCCCACATCAGGCTCCCAGCTCAGCAGGGAGCCTGCTTCTACCTCTGACCCTCTCCTCTCTCATGCTGTTTCTCTCTCTCTCTCTCTCAAATAAATAAATAAATGAAATCTTTAAAATAAAAAAAAATTAAAAAAGAAAAAAACCCCCAAAAAACCCATGTCAAAACCCAAAAGGGATACCTTGAGGGATAGAAATTTTAAGCCTATAACATTTCCTGTTCATGGTGCCTTCAAGCAACCAGTTTTTGCAATTCTTTGCTTATGGCATCTTTTTAGCAGTCTTGGCAATATCATGAATCATATTTTTGTGATTTGTTTCCTCACCAGTTGGTGACCGATGGCAGCTAAATGGGGAATGCATTATGTAGCATACATTTTTCTAATCCTTTCACATATTTGGACTAAGTGCTATCATCAGCTCATTAAATAAATGTTTTATGATCCTGACTTTTAAGTCCCTAAAATAAAAATATTATCAATATATTTAATAAATAGGTAGAACTACAAAAAATAAAAGTATCATTTTTTTTTTAAAGATTTTGTTTATTTATTTGACTGAGAGAGACACAGCGAGAGAGGGAACACAAGCAGGGGGAGTGGGGGAGAGAGAAGCAGGCTTCCCACTGAGCAGGGAGCCTGATGCAGGGCTCGATCCCAGGACCCTGGGATCATACCTGAGCCAAAGGCAGACGCTTACCACTGAGCCACCCAGGTGCCCCTAAAAGTATCATTTTACTTTTCAGAGTGGAAATAGTGCAAATACAAAATGTTATTGCAAACACTAGAAGGCACTATTTCTCTACTGAGGCAGAAAATGAATATAACACAAATTTCTTATATCCTGAACTCCTTTTGCCCAGTATCTACTCAAGAACAAAAAGTACAGCATAACAAATTTAGAAATACACATTTCTACAATGTCCTAAGCAGTGTAAAAAAAAAGGGGGGGGGGGAGGAGAACTGATGAGATAAAGGACACAATGAAAAATGTAAATCCAATAAAAAGAAGACAGAAACAAAAACCTGCAAAAAGCAATAAAGGAGAAAAGGGATAATGAGAAGAAAATGAGGTCAAAGCAAGGTTTTTCTTTTTATATATATAACAGGAACTGTTTTCCATGTCATAGCTCTCCACCATGTTATGTTAGAAAATGCTAATTTATAATTAATCAGTGGCTCTGTAGGACTGCCCTGGCTCCTTTTCCCAATCTCAGCCATCCTGTTTCTCTTAACTGTACCTTACAGGAAAGAAACTGGAAATGCATCAGAATCCATAATGAAGGAGGACAAGGGGGAGGGGTTTTGAGTTACCATGGAAATGCAAATACCGTTTGATAGCACTAGCTGGTAGGAAGGGGAGTCGAAAAATGTCGAACTTATCCCTCCCTAAATGATTGTGTCTGAACACTTGGGTGAGACTTACAAAGGAATTGAAGGGAGTCTAGATGATTGAGAACTAGACTGGCCTGGACTATTTGGTTAGAGGCTCTTTTTTTTTTTTTGTATTTTTTTTTTAAGTAAGCTCTACACCCAACATGGTGCCCCAACTCACAACTTGGGTTCCATGCTCTACTGACTGAGCCAGCCAGGCGCCCCCTAGAGGTCTTTCTTTCTTAAACTTTTGGGAATTTAGATTCCACAATAGCTGAGATTGATTTGTTCTGTTGTTGATTTTGTTTTCTTTTTCTCTCTCTTTCTCTGAGAGAATGCCTTCTGAACCTTTTAATTCTTGGCAACCAAAGGCAACCAGGAGAAGGCGACATAGAGCTGGCTGCTTAGGATTTGATCTAGTTTTAAAGAGGGATCTTGAGGTTGACTTCTATTAGTCTATCTTTGAAATCAACTTAGGAAAGGAAACAGGAATGAAAGATCACATATTTGTCCAAATCAAATATTGTATACTTAAGAGCCTAGGCAATCATGTTTCAAGACTCTGAAGAAATTTTATTAATTGCACTTTGAGGACAAGGAAATCAAAGTGGTTCATTTAGCAAACTGAGGATTAGACTGGAAGTTAAAACATCTGGCCAAATCATTTCTCAATCATCAACCCTCTATCAAGCTATGAGTTCTCAGAGAATCATGTTTTATATGTTTTACATCTTACTTGTCTTTGTACCCAGAATGCCTGACATATAGCAGGCACTCAATAAATAGTAGTTGAATGAATAAACTTGAAAATATTCTCTTGGAGTTATGCATTCAAGCTATCAACTTCTTTGTTTTTCTCTGATTTTTTAAAGTTTATTTATGTAATCTCTATACCCAACGTGGATCTAGAACTCATGACCCCAAGATCAAGAGTCACATGTTCCTCCAACCGAGCCAACCAGGCACCCTTTCCCTGATTTTTGTATCAACAATTTCCTTCTCACCTGTTATCAGGAATGTCTGAGTCTAAAGAACGCAACTGAGGCTGGTGCCAGTCTCTGAGTTAGAGAGAAGGAAGACTTTAAAAGCCAGTAAGTAATTTTGTAATGGCCTCAAGCTCCTTGGAGGAGTAGGAAAGAAACCACTGAGAACTTATTAACACAATGGGGAATCTTGATGACAGAGGACACATTCTTTCTTTTTCTTTCTTAAGTATGAAATTAGACTTTGATATCTTCAAGATAAATCATTAATGCAAGTCGTTGGGAGATATACTTACCTTACAAAAGACCAAAAGACTGGCAGTGTTGCTGCTCACCTGGTTGAAGTTCAGATAATTACTTGAGACCAGAGCCATTAAGAGTGGGTCCCCCACTCACTGATGAAAAATTCCTGCCCAGCAGAAGCAGATTAGTATTAATATGCACGATAGTCAGCCTTCTTATAGTGATTTGTGCTGACTTCTTTCTTCTCTTATAGTCCCTTTTTGAAACAATAAGACCTAGACTCGGGCAGATGGTGGGAGAAAGGTCCAGGGGAAGAAATCTTTTCCTATAGAAGGAGCAGGACCAGGTTTTTTTTCCAAGGATAGTGTGGGGTTGTAGGACTATCTTGAAGAGGAGATGTTTGGAGCAGAGGCAGGGGCAAGAGCCTGGACTGTCCTGTTAGGAATGGAGGGAAGGGCCCTGTGAGGGCTCCGTCCCAATGAAGTCTTTGGGTGCTTTCCCTTCTGGAATGCAAAGGAAAGCTCAAGTTGTTGATATGTTACCTCTTGTCTCTTGTATATTATAGTTCTCCTTTGTAAATAATTATTTTTCTATTCCAGCACAGTCTGTTGTGTTAATCTGTGGAGGCTCAAGGGACAGGGTGATAAGGAGGAAAGGGCTCTTCCACCATTGCTCTTTTAAGCACTCCAGTAGAGAAAGAGTATAAGCCCATCGGGTGAACTCTGGCTGTTGGCTGAAGGCCTTGTTTTTTGTTTTTTGTTTTTAATTCATGAGAGTCAGAGAGAGAGAGAGAAAGAGGCAGAGGCAGAGGAAGAGGGAGAAGCAGGCTCCCCGCCTAGCAGGGAGCCCGATGTGGGACTCGATCCCAGGACCCTGGGATCATGACCTGAGCCGAAGGCAGATTCTCAACCATCTGAGCCACCCAGGCGCCCCTGAAGGCCTTGGTTCTTTGCCACATGAACCTCTTCTCGTGAAATGTCAACTGGCTTCCCCACCATGAGTCATCCAAGAAAGACCAACACAGAAGCTAACCTTTATGACCTAAACTTGGAATGACATACCATCACTTATCCCTTATTCTGATGCTCACATAAACCAATCCTGATACAATTTGGGAAGGCACCACAGAAGGGAGTAAGTACCCAGAGACAGGAAGGATCATTGGGAGCTATCTCAGAATTTGGCTACCACAGATGAAATTCCTAAGTGTATTTGATCACAAAACCCTTTCTTTGATATTTTCCTGGGACAATATGTGTTCTATGGAACACATTTAGGAAATGGTGTTATAGGTAATGGAAATCCATTGGAATTTCTGCAAAGTTATGGCATCAATCAGTCTATGTTTTATTTAAAAAAATTTTTTTTCACTCTATCTAAAAAGCTACTAGCAGAAAGAAACATGTCAAATGAATAGAAAAAGAGGAAAGATTAATAGTAGAGAGACTCCAGTTAGGAAGTGTTACGGCCATGGGGGATGACAATAGGGAATGAAAAGAAGGAGCTAAGGTGAGATAGATTGTGGATGCAGAAACCACAGAACAATGTGATTGTGAAAGAGGGAGGCATTCTCAATCACTCTGATTTCTAGTGTAAGTGATTGTGTCCATGATGAGTCCATTAACCAACAGTGAGTATGTCAATTAGAATGCTTTTGGCTACAAGGGATATAAACCCTTATTCAAATGGGCTGGAATAATAAGGAAAGTAATGGGTTCACAAATCAAAAATCCAGAGGTGGGACGGACTTTTAGGGCTAACCTAAAGTACCTCCAGTTCCATTTCCCTTCTCTTGCTCTGTTCTCTTCCTTGTGTCAGCCTTTTCCTTAGGCTGGTTTTTAAGATTCCTGCAACTTTTCTGGCCTCATACCTGGACAAGATATTTGATAGGGTTCGGGGCAGGCTGCCCCCAAATATGCTTCTTTGGCATCTTGATTCTTTTGAATTAAAGTTACTTAATGAGCAGTCAGTGCAAGAATGACACTCTCATCCTTGTCCGCCTGAAGACAGAAAATAAATCCCCCATGTGAAGCTTGCCCTCCTTGTACCTGGAGGGCAGAAGGCATCTTTATTGCCAGAGATAAGAAATTCAGGGTCAAGAAAGCTATATAAACAAACCTAGTTACTTCTTCATGAACTTGCTACCCCAAGTCCAAACTTCTTTGTCTTGTCAGTTCTTCACAAATTTATTGTGTCTTTGTCTAAAAGGTATAAAAAACTCCCTGCTTTGGTCACTTCTCTGAGTCTCATATTTTTATGAGCTCCCATAATTATGAAATTAAATTTTTCTCCTGCTAATCTGTCTCATGTCATTTTCAGTATTAGACCAACCAAATAACCTAGAAAGGAAGAAAAAAAAAAAAAAGGTTTTCCTCCCTTACACTATATTGAGGAAAAAAGAGGCCATCTCTCCATGTGGTGCTCTCTGTTTATTCACTTGTCAATGCCTAGATTGAATCTCATGTCCAGGACTAACTCAATCCCCAAGACCAAAAAGAGTGCTTTGTGCTCATTTAAACCAATAACTAGCAAGGAGGTTGGACAGGATTCTTAGCCCAGTGAAGCCTACCTCTGGACCTGGGGTGTGATGCACATAGAGGAGATAACCACAAAGTCCACTGGAATGAATCCAGCAGGCAGTTGGAAATGTGATTCCACAGCACAAAGAGATACAGATTTGGAAGTCATTTGCATTGACGTTAATTTGAAGACTTGGAAAAATTGAGGTCATTTAGGGTGACCATGTATAGTGAGACGAACAAGAGAACATTGAAGAAGAGTTGCGTTAAAGGGTCAATGCCCAGTGATGGGAGCCAGCCAAAGAAAGTGATGGGAGGTCAGAGAGGCAGGTATTTGTGGAACCAGGGTAGTAACAGCTTCTCTGTAGTCATGGGATGAATGTTTTAAAAGGAATTCACTTTTCATTTGTTTTTCTCTCCCACTCGGTGTAGTTCTTCATAGGCAAATGCCCTGTCATCTATTTCTTTTCTCTCTCACAATGTCCATCAAGGTCTTATAAATGGCAAATGCTCAGTAATTATCTGTTGCTTGATTATGGTGGGAAATTTGACCAATAAAGCACATTGTATGAATGTATATGGAAAAGTGTAACCAAAAGCAAGAACACTTGAAGAACTGTGATCTTACTTAAATTCAAGTGTTGGTGTCATATTTTTTTTTTTAAGATTTTATTTATTTATTTGACGGAGAGAGACACAGCGAGAGAGGGAACACAAGCAGGGGGAGTGGGAGAGGGAGAGGGAGAAGCAGGCTTCCCGCCGAGCAGGGAGCCCAAGGGTCCCAGGACCCTGGAATCATGACCTGAGCCGAAGACAGACGCTTAACAACTGAGCCATTCATAGAATAAATTCTTATGAATTCTTCTTTTGAAGTAATCACTTTTGGTGATTCAAATCTAGTGAGCTTTTCCTTTCAGGTATTCTTTCTCCATTGTTACCACTAGCCACTGCATAGGTCATTAAACAATGGCCTGATGTCCGAAAACTGGAGTGACTTTATGGTCTTCAGTTTCCTCATCTGTGAAAAGGTAATAATAATGTTATCTATTGCATTACTGTGAGTTACATACTATACCTAACACACAGCACAAGAACTAGCACCTCAAAAATGCTCAACTACCGCTGGCTAATGCCTATCACCTTTTATTTTAGACTCTCCCTGATGATGTATTTACTCTGCTTACAAGTAATTGGTGGACAGTCATCCATAATTTTTTTTTAATTTTTTTTTTTAAAGATTTTATTTATTTGACAGAGAGAGGCGCAGCGAAAGAGGGAACACAAGCAGGGGGAGCAGGAGAGGGAGAAGCAGGCTTCCCATGGAGCAGGGAGCCCGATGCGGGGCTCAATCCCAGGACCCTGGGATCATGACCTGAGCCGAAGGCAGACGCTTAACGACTGAGCCACCCAGGCGCCCCAGTCATCCATAATTTAATGGCAGTTTCTCCTTATGTGATTTCCAGTATTTGGGTGGAGAACTATTTATCAAAGCCAAGGACTGTGTGTTCTTTTCCTGTGTCATGCTTATTCAGTCATCAAATAACCACAGTGTCTGTCTTCTATTACTCAGTAGTCCTATTATTTAATTGTTGAAAATGATATCAGGTCCTAAATTATGTTTGAAAGTAGGGTCCGTCTTCCAGTAGGAAAAGGCAGGCCTCCACCCATGTAGATCGTTCTGTTAGGGAAAACTTTGTCCTAGATTTTGTCCCTGGTTCAGCTACAAGTACCTCGGTTTCTATAATTTTAGGGTAAAAGTGATTTCTTTGCTTTCACCCTGTGCTTTCAAAATATTGTCAAATACCATCTCTTTTTCATTCTTATCCGCTGGATCTAACTAATCTTATGCTCTCCCAAAACTTTTGCTCTAGTCCTAGATAACTTATATTTAAGAACTGAAAATATTTCTATGGTTGGGTCTCCAAATTATTCCCACTTCAACTCATGGGGGATGCTACAAAGTATTTCACCAACCATAGCAATTTATTCATCAATACCTCTCCTTAAATTTCCCCACTGTCTCATTTTAGACATGAAACATGGTGCCCTTAGCTTGGAGTTCGGGGAGACTCTAGGATTATCAGTTCAAATATCATAAAATCATTCTCCGGAATCTCACCGTGCTCTTGGCCAACCTCAGTATGATATCATAACAGCTGAAGGTTTAGTCAAGTATTTTAATTTCAAACAAACTGCTATGTGTTGAGGATGGTTCTAATTGGAACTGGAACAGCCAGTTTTGACCCTCCCCCCTTAAGTAGTGGGGTTCTGGAGTCAAAATATTCTGCTTATTATGTTCCTCCTAAATTAAGCAATATTACATCCTCTTGTCATCCTTTATTTCCTTTCTTATCTTTTCAACAGAGTCCCTGATGATAATCTAAACTGCATGCCTTTCTTTTCTTTTTTTTTTCTTTTTAAAGATTTTATTTATTTATTTGAGACAGAGAGAATGAAAGAGAGAGAGAGCACATGAGAGGGGGGAGGGTCAGAGGGAGAAGCAGGCTCCCCACTGAGCAGGGAGCCCGATGCGGGACCCGATCCCGGGACTCCAGGATCATGACCTGGGCTGAAGGCAGTCGCTCAACCAACTGAGCCACCCAGGCGCCCTGCATGCCTTTATTTTCTTAGAATATTTTTAGTTAATGTGTAATATCTACACATGCACTAACAGTAATAGTTACACAGGGTTTTATTGCTCAAGAAGACTCACAACACTCAAAATGACGGTGCTTACAAATTTACAGTCCGTTAAAAAAAAAAAAAAAGAATATATCAATGGCATTGAAGTACAAATTGCATCACAGTAAAGGCTGCCTCACTGTCAGGGGTCCAGAGAGGCCAGGGTGGGCTGCTTCGCTTGCATAAGGCTTGAAGCCAAATGCAGTTTCTCTCTCAGGTCAGGAGCCACTGGTGTGTGCACAGAATATCGTGGAAGCAAAAAGCCCAGAATGGAGTCTTGGGTGGAGTTTGTTACATTTTACTGGTCATGTAGGTATATTCCTGCTAAATAGACAGTCTCAACAGCTGAGCTGAGCCCAGCGGTAGAGCACTGGTCTCATTGATATTAATAATCAATCTTGACAAAGTGGTACAAATTGCAACTACCTCAAAACTCCTCAGACCCACGGTTATGAAACAACACTATCCATCAATATGTTTCTTGACTTGACCAGGGGTCAGTGCCATGCAGGAACTTAGGCAAAACAGTGCAGGCTCATTTCTGGCCTGTGCGAATCAACTGTCACAGTTCAGTCCACTGTTCTAATCTGCAGTCAAGACCTTTTTACAGCAAAACAATTATCCCTGTTCTGACAGAAATTGAGTTGCCTTACAATTGAAATGCATGCACAGATTCTGAATAAACATTTGCAATAACCAGTGAGGAGGTAGTATGAATTCAAGCAGAAACTAAACCACTAAATAATATCAGCATAAATTTTCTCATATTTTTATACTGACTTTATGATTCTTCTGCCTCCTTAATCTAGAGCTATGTGAACTATAAGGTATACATCTGCTGTATGATTAAGAACCGTAATCAATCTATCATTAATCAACTCTACCTCTTCCTTGGAAAGGCCAATTCTCTTCTGTAGGGATAATGTCCTATGAAACAAAAACCAAAAGACATAGCCACATTAGTATTTTACTATATAGTCACAGTTAGAACTTCCCACTTTTATCATTCATTTTGAGAATGTAGACCATTCCTGGAAGTTTGTTTGTTTTTCTTCAGCTTACTTCCTGGCTCTTCAAAAGAGGAAGACGTTTTGTTTTGTTTTGTTTTGTTTTGTTTTGTTTTGTTTAAAGATTTTATTTATTTATTCATGAGAGACAGAGAGAGAGAGGCAGAGGGAGAAGCAGGCTCCCAAGGAGCAGGGAGCCCGATGCGGGACTCGACCCCAGGACTCTGGGATCATGACCTGAGCCGAAGGCAGACACTTAACCATCTGAGCCACCCAGGTGCCCTGTTTTGTTTTGTTTGTAAGATTTTATTTATTTCTTTGAGAGTGAGAGAGTGAGCAAAGAGAGAGAGATCAAAATCCAGGGGGAGAGGCAGAGGGAGAAGCAGACTCCCAACTAAGCAGGGAGCCCCATGCAGAGGATGCAGGCTCAATCCCAGGACCCTGAGATCATGACCTGAGCCAAAGGCAGACGCTTAACTGACTGAGCCACCCAGGCACCCCTCAAAAGAGGAAGAGGTTTTGGCAGGCTCCCTCCCCTGGAACAGGCACTTGAGTCTAAACTAAGACAGAATATTATTCTTTTTTTTTTTTTTTCTTCTTTTTAAAGATTATTTATTTATTTATTTGACAGAGAGACACAGCGAGAGCAGGAACACAAGCAGGGGGAGTGGGAGAGGGAGAAGCAGGCTTCCCGCCGAGCAGGGAGCCCGATGCGGGGCTCGATCCCAGGACCCTGAGATCATGACCTGAGCCGAAGGCAGACGCTTAACGACTGAGCCACCCAGGTGCCCCCAGAATATTATTCTTTTATTCTAAGTCTCTGTCTAAGCCTCACTAGCATTGTTAGATTTTCCCTTCTGTAAAAACCATTTACTGGCTCCTTTCCCCTCAGCAATAATTTCACTTTTCTTTCATTAATCATCAATTTTAATTCAAACCTTTCTTCCTGAATAAGATCCTTCTGCTTTAGCCCCTGGGCTAGTCCATGTAGCTGGTAATGAGATGAAGTGTGTTTGGACTTAGCTTTCAGTCCATTCCAAATTTAGGGGATCAGATTGAATAAGTAGAAAAAATGGGGCTATCCTGTCCACTAGGCAACAAAACATTTGTACAGTTAGCCCCAACTTGGCAAAGTGGGGGAAGGGATAGTCTATCCCACCAAGCTCTTTGAAATTCTTGCGTCAGGTTCAAATTAGTAGATACTATCTTGTTTTACGTTATCAGCCTTGGGAGCCCTCAATTATATATCCAGGCCAGGGACTACCAGTCCAGTGCATTTGTTATGGACTGATAAGTTTGTGTCCATCCCCACCCCCCAAATTTATCTCAAAACCCTCCCTGCAATGTGATGGTACTAGGAGGTGGAGCCTTTTGGAGGTGATTAGGATTAGATGAGGATTGTTCCCTCATAAATGGGATTAGTGCCCCTATAAAAGTCATGAGGCCTACTGTTGCTCTCTGCTCTGTGCCTTGTGAGGATTCGATGAGAAATCAGTGGTTTACAAACTGAAAGAGGGCCCTCATTAGAACTCAATCATGCTGGCACTGTAATCTCTGACTTTCAGCCTCCAGAACTGTGAGATAAATAAATTTCTTTTTTCCCAGGCGCCCCGAGAGAAATAAAGTTCTGTTGTACATAAGCCACCCAATCTGTGGTACTTTGTTTTAACAGCCCAAATGGACTAAGACAGCATTAAAAAAGAAAAATTGTCTGGGACGCCTGGGTGGCTCAGTTGGTTAAGCGTCTGCCTTTGGCTCAGGTCATGGTTTCAGGGTCCAGGGATCAAGCCCCGAGAGTCAGGCTCCCTGCTTAGTGGGGAGTCTGCTTCTCCCTCTGCCCTTCCTCCTGCTCGTGCTCTCTCTCTCTCTGAAATAAATAAAATCTTAAAAAAAAAAAAAGAAAATTGTCAAAACTACGAAAGACCTTTCTTTATGTTCCTCTATTATCCCCCACTCTCTTTTCCCTGCGTCAACTATAAAAGCCTAACAATTTGTTTAACTGAGACCCAACTTCAGTCTCCCTCATGTTAAGTTGCAAAACACAAGCTAGAGGTTTATAGACCAATCCTTCAATCCATCTCACCCCTGCATCTTTTTAAGTAGTTGTTGTGTTTAGTTCAATTCTAATTGTCTACTAATCGACTCCTTTGAGGGTGATAAGGAATATGATAAGCCCAGTCCAGTGACTGTGATGTTTCTTTGCCCATTGTTGTACCGTGTGGGCAGAGAAGTGAGTGCTTTGATCTGAGGAAATGTAACTAACAGGGCCAAATGGTCACGATATTCTTGTTCCAGCTTTTCGGTAGTTTTAAAGACAGTGGCTTCAGTCCCTAGGTGTGCAAAACCCAACCCGGACTATGTATCAAGTTCTTTCAATATCCATCTAAGTTCCCCTGGAGCAATAGATAAAGAGTCAATATTATCTACTGGCCAGCTATGTGCTGGAGCTTCTCCCCTGGGAATACTACCAGAGGTTAATTGTAAATAGAAACATTATTAACAGTTTGAATTTCCCTGAAGACCACTGGTACTTTGGTCACGTGGTCCATTGCTGCACGGCTTGAATTCCCTAATGTCAACTCATTTCATGGACCCAGGTTGCCACTTCAAGAGATCAAGGGGCTCAGTCATTAAGCGTCTGCCTTTGGCTCAGGTCATGATCCCAGGGTCCTGGGATCGAGCCCCGCATCGGGTTCCCCGCTCAGTGGGAAGCCTGCTTCTCCCTCTCCCACTCCCCCTGCTTGTCTCGCTGTGTCTCTCTCTGTCAAATAAATTTTAAAAATCTTAAAAAAAAAAAAAAAAAGAGAGATCAAACTTGTTGATCCCTTGCATCAGGTTTCTTTGGTGAGCAGCAACATGTGTTTCACTCTTGTTTGCTTTGGAATTTACATAAAGATTTCCAAAGAGCAGTACCCCTTTTATCATCCACTGATTTTTGGCCCACTTGCTAGGCCAGATTGCAAATCCCTTGGTAACAGTCCAAGAGCCAGTAGACACTCAGAGAATAGGACTTCTATTTGTATCTAATTCTATCACTGCCAGGAATACTGCCTCTAAGTTAGCCCCCTGGACCAACTTCTTCTTTTCTTTCACAAGAATTTTGCCATCTACTGGACCCTGGGTGGGCCACTGCTTTCCATGACCCTGTGTTTTGGAACTGCTATCAGTGAACCAGGTTGGTTGCCTGATATCCTTGAACAATCGGTTGAAATGAGGGACCCAATTCTGCAATAGCAGCAGGGAAGGCCTGGCTTAGTAACTCTAAAAGTTCTCATTTCACATCTCCAACTAGTGCTGGTCAAAGAGTCAATTAATATATTATTCTCTTTTCAATTTTACCCAGTAGGGTGAGAAATTTCTATTAAAAACCTTATCTGGGGCGCCTGGGTGGCTCAGTTGGTTAAGCGACTGCCTTCGGCTCAGGTCATGATCCTGGAGTCCCGGGATCGAGTCCCACATCGGGCTCCCTGCTCGGCGGGGAGTCTGCTACTCCCTCTCCCGCTCCTCCCTCTTGTGCTCTCTCTCTCTCTCACTCTCTCTCTCAAATAAATAAATAAAATCTTTAAAAACAAAAACAACCTTATCTGTACTAATTACATGTTAAAGTAAAAAAGATACCTCAATGACATACATTTTTAAAATCATACATTCTAAATTTTAACTACATTTTAATTTTTACCCTTTTATAGTGGCATTTCATATCCCTTAAATTAATTCTATCACCCTAAGGGGCTGATAAGCAAGCTTAACCCGTCTTGTACATTGTACTCCTGTATTCAATCGATCTAAAAGTTTATTTTTTACCCCCAGGCCATTTCATCCTGTCTTGGTGTTCATCTGATATACTAAGGCAGACCCTGGGGGAAAATCCAAGTGATAATCTTGAGCTGAATATTGTAAGAAACAAGAGCTCACAAAAAAACAATTGGATAAAACACTCTAGACAAGCATTTTGGAATTAGGGGTGAAGGTTGGATAGCCAGTTGACTCTTCATTAATTATACACTTAGATGGCTTATTGACAGGGAGGATTTGCAAAGATTGTTAAGTGTGTAATGATGTAACATTTGACCTTAGGCAATTGTGGGAACTGGTTAAATAGTTGATGTCTGGCTTTTGCTTCTGTGTCTGGTGCTGGGCCTGAAGCCGCCAGCATGGCAGGCAGTCCAGAGGGAAAAATGGACGTGAAGTAGGGGAGAGCGAAGATAAACTGGAACCCAGGAAGACAAGCTAGAACCTGCTTTGGTCCCTTACCACCTCTAAGCCTTTAACGTCAGCGATGCAGGTAACTTGCAAGAGAAGCTAGTATCCTTCATTATGAAGCTGAATGTGCAGCTGACTCAGGAGTCAGAGTTGGAGAAGCTAAAGGAGGAGATCCGGCAGGAGACAGAGTTGCTTTGGACCCCCTGCTGCCACACATCTCCAAAGTGAGCCAACAAATCACTGACAGTGTGTGTGAACTGCAATAATAGGTGGTGTGCTGCATTGACCCTTCGAGTGTACGAAGAAGATGATAATGGGTGAGTTACATGGCTAGATGGAGAGTGAATTATGTCAAAATAAAACTTTTTTTTTTTTAAGATGGCTCCTTTTTCACCTCTGCCTTCCAGATCTCACCCTCACCCAAAATGTCTCCTGTGGCCCAGGCTAACCTGTACCTATGTAAGGAAGAAAATTTCCGGGACTCAGTTCTTGTTTAACTAAGTTAATACACTACAAAACCACTGCAAATATTGTCTGTTAACTTATGTAAATTTTGTTTAAAAAGTAAAGTTTGAAGCTGGGTGGAGAACCCACGTTCTAGCTCTAATGAAGTCATCACTGGATATAAGTAAAGGTTCTACCAATATCTTTGCAGATTAAAAAATGATATATTGGGACACCTGGGTGGTTCAGTTGGTTGGGCATCTGCCTTCGGCTCAGGTCGTGATCCCAGGGGCCTGGGATCGAGCCCCGCATCAGGCTCCTCACTCATCGGGGAGCCTGCTTCTCCCTCTCACTCTGCCTCTCCTCCTGCTTGTGCACTCTCTCTCACTCTGACAAATAAATAAATAAAATCTTAAAAAAAAAAAATGATAGGTTTATGCAAGAAACTATAGAACTAAATAACATTGTAAAGAGTTACGTTTTCTTGTCTCTAAGGAATAATATGAACTATTACTGTACTAAGAAACACTTTTTTTTTTTAAGATTTTATTTATTTATTTGACAGAGGGAGACACAGCGAGAGAGGGAATACTAGAAGGGGGAGTGAGGGAGGGAGAAGCAGGCTTCCAGCCAAGCAGGGAGGCCGATGTGGGGCTCGACGCCAGGCTGGGATCATGACCTGAGCTGAAGGCAGACGCTTAATGACTGAGCCACCCAGGTGCCCTGAAACATATATTTTTTTTAAAAAGCAAATATAGCTTACTTCCTGGACATCTCTTGGATGTCAAAGCAAACTAAAACCATGACTATTCATATTCAGGTCATAGATGACGGATAACTCTGGTAGACATTAAGTAAGTATGATGATACTACACTCGGAAATTAAGTAATGCATGAGTTTTGCATAGACATATTTCCCAATTAGAGATTAAAACTATTAAAAAGACGGGGAAAATAGTCTTTTCGACAAGTAGTGCTGGGACAACTGGGTCTCCACATGCAAGTGAATGAAGTTGGACCCCTAGCTCATAATATATAAAAATTAATTCAAAATGGGGCGCCTGGGTGGCTCAGTTGGTTAAGCGTCTGCCTTCGGCTCAGGTCATGATCCCAGGGTCCCGGGATCGAGTCCCGCATCGGGCTCCCTGCTCTGCGGGGAGCCTGCTTCTCCCTCTGCCTCTTTCTCTCTCTCTCTCTGTCTGTCATGAATAAATAAATAAAATCTTAAAAAAAAAAAGAAAGTAAAAGGATACTCCACTGAATAAAAAAATACTTACAAGATATAACTGATAAGGGAGTTGAATCCAAAATATACAAATGACTCTTAAAAATCAACAATAAAAAAACAATTTGATTAAAAAATGGGTGAAAGATATGAAAAGACATTTCTCCAAGGAAAACATACAAATGGCCAATGAGTCCATGCAAAGATGCCCCACGTAATTAGTCATTAGGGAAATGCAAATCAAAATCACAGTGACATACCACTTCATACCCAGTAAGATGGCTAAAAAACAAAAGGCAATAACAAGTTGGTGAGAATGTAGAATATACGTGGAGTGCATGGAACTCTTATACATCGTTATTATGATTGTAAAATGGCATAACCACTTTGGAAGATATTTTGATAATTATTCAAAATGCTGAACTTAGAGTTACCATATGCCCGAGCAATTCCACTGCTGGGCCAGAATAGGCAAATCCACAGAAACAGAAAGTATAGTAGGGGTTTCCAGCGGTCGGAAGAAGGAGGTGCATGGAAAGTGATTCTTACTGATTATGTGGTTTCTTGTTGCAGTGATGAAAATGTTCTGAGAGTAGACAGTAGTTGTGGTTGCACGGATCTGTGAATATACTAAAAACTATGAATTGTACACTTTAAAAAGGTGAATTTTATGGTGTATGAATCATATCTCAATAAAGCTATTATTTATTTTTTAAAACATTTTATTTATTTATTTGACACGGAGAGAGAGCGCACAAACAGGAGGAGTGGCAGGCAGAGGGAGAGGGAGAAGCAGGCTCCCCGCTGAGCAGGGAGCCCTACTCAGGGCTCGATCCCAGGACCCTGGCATCATGGCCTGAACCAAAGGCAGATGCTTAACGACTGAGCCACCCAGGCACCCCAATAAAGCTATTATTTAAACAAATATTTAAAAGGAGCTCTTAGAGGAAATAGTAAATACTTGGAGGTTTAAATTTTATGTTTATACCTCTTGAAAGCTGCTTCACTAAAATCCTTAGACTTACTTGACCAAAGAGGGTATATAACAGCAAATAAATACATGAAAAGATGCTTAACACTATTAGATATTAGGGAAATACAAATTAATACCACAATTAGGTAACACTCCACACCTATGCCTAAAACTGAAAAGACTGACCATACCAATTATTGGTAAGGATAAGAAGGAATTAACTCTTACACGTTGCTGATGGGAATGTAAAATGGTACTTTGGCAGTTTCTTAAAAGTTAAATATGTGCCTTCCATATGACACAACCATTCCACTCCTAGGTATTTATATAAGAAACATGAAAGCATAAATGTCCCTAGTAGCTTTATTTTTAATAGCCCAAACTGAAAACCCAGAGAAGTTCATGGATAAACAAATTATGGTATACCGTACAATGGAATGTTACACAGTGATAAAAAAGAATGACTATTGATACATGAAACAACAGGGATAAATCTCAAAATAAGCATGCGGAGTGAAAGAAGTTAGACAAAAAAGGAGTACATGTTGTGTGAATACATTTATATAAAAGTCTATAAAATGCAAAATAATCTAGGAAGTAATTGCTTGGGGAAGAGGGTCTAGAATGAAGAGGAAGGAGGGATTACAAAAGCAACACGTGGGTGTGATAAATTAGCTTTTTTGGTTGTGGTTGTGGTGCTAGCTTCATGGATGTATACATATGTTAATACTTATGATTATACATATGTTAATATAAGGTAATGTTTTTTAAAGCATCAAGGAAGCTCTTTATGCAGATAATTATTTTTTCTGGCAAATACATAAAAATTCATGTTTTCAGTGTAATGTACATATCTATGATATTTTATGCATGTATAGATTTTTTTTTTGCATGTGTAGATTCTTGTAACCACCACCACAGACAGGCTACAAAACAATTCAACACCTGAAATAATTCCCTCCTGCTGCCCCTATGGCCCTTTTCCACTCCTAATCTTGGCAACCACTGATCTGTATGCATTATATTTGTTCCTATAGTTTTACTTCATTTATTTTTTTAAAAGATTTTATTTATTTATTTGGCAGAGAGAGACACAGTGAGAGAGGGAACACATGCAGGGGGCATGGGAGAGGGAGAAGCAGGCTTCCCGCCGAGCAGGGAGCCCGACGTGGGGCCTGAACCCAGGATCCTGCGATCATGACCTGAGTCAAAGGCACACACTTAACCGACTGAGCCATGCAGGAGCCCCTAGTTTTACATTTTTTAAAGATCTTATTTATTTGAGAGACAGAGAGAGAGCGTGTGAGCATGAGTGGGTGAGGGGCAGAGGGAGAGGGAGAGGCAGACTCCCCGCTGATCGCCGGCCAACACAGAGCTGACCCCAGGACCCTGAGATCATGTCCTGAGCTGAAGTCAGACACTCAACCAACTGAGCCACCCAGGCGCCTCCCTATATTTTTACTTTTATCAGAATGTCACAGATGAAATACTACGTACCTATCCTTTGATATGGGGTTCTTTCACTCAGCATAATGCGTTTGAGATTTATCCATGTTGTGTACATCAACAATCCATGCCCGTTTATTACTGAGTAGTAGTCTTTTTTGTGTGGGAAGGGGGATGGGGGAGGGGCAGAGGGAGAGGTAAAGAAAGAGTCCTAAGCAGCTCCACACCCAGCATGGATCCTGACCTAGGGCTTGACCCAGGATCCTAAGCCGAAATCGAGTCGTACGCTCAACCAACCGAGCTACCCAGTTACCCCTATACTTAAGATTTTTAATACGGATTCCCAGTTGTTCCAGCACCAGCACTCCACACAATGATTTCCTTTTAGAAGGCACTCAGTTTATTTGAACTTAACCATGACCGCAGCAGCAGAAAGACTTGACCTTCTTCTTCTTTTTTTTTAAGATTTTATTTATTTGAGAGAGAGAGAGAATGAGAGACAGAGAGCATGAGAGGGAGGAGGGTCAGAGGGAGAAGCAGACTCCCTGCCGAGGAGGGAGCCCGATGTGGGACTCGATCCCGGGACTCCAGGATCATAACCTGAGCCGAAGGCAGTCGCTCAACCGACTGAGCCACCCAGGCGCCCAAGACTTGACCTTCTATAAGTGCTTTATAGGTGTTTGTTATTGTTGCTGATAATGATGACTACTTGTATACTGTGAACCTTCTTATGGTCCGAAAAACATTTTGCCTAGAAGTCAGGCACATAATAATTAACTAAAATGACAGTTACTCCAAATGAGTACTTTCTCTTTTTGTTCTTGAGGTTTGTTTTTTTGGGGGGGTGGGTGTCTTCCATAAATGATTTATTGGAGAGATAAAATATGTAACCACTTTTACCAACTACAGTCATGTAATAATGGCAATTAAATTTTACATTAAACATTATTTGAGGGGCACCTGGGTGGCTCAGTCATTAAGCATCTGCCTTCAGCTCAGGTCATGATCCCAGGGTCCTGGGATCGAGCCCCACATCAGGCTCCTTGCTCTGCGGGAAGCCTGCTTCTCCCTCTCCCACTCCCCCTGTTTGTGTTCCCTCTCTCGCTGTCTCTCTGTCAAAAAATAAATAAAATTTTTTTAAAAAAAATAGACATTTTAAAAAAATAAACATTATTTGATATTACAGTTCTATTATTTGATATTACCTCAAAATGGAAGATTTAGTTAGGAAAAGGAACATATCTTCTCTTACAATGGGCCAGTTTCCCAAATTGTTATCATCAAAATATCGGTTGCAGATAAACTGTGCTGTAATGTCTCTCATTTACTTTCCATCCCCTTCTTTAAATGAGCTTGCCAATGCCTCCTTCTCTAAGAGTTTGCTCACACATAGTATTGCTCTTCAGTCCCTAGCCAGTTGGACCAGGAGTGCACTAAGCTGGGCAAATTCGGAGTTGGAGTTTTTTTGCCTGCTTGAGCTGGAGATAATACATGGCTGGTATGGATATGCATTGCACGTGCTTTTGTGCTTGTGTGGTGATGGGGCAGTTCTAGGGCCTTGCTATACCATGTAGTACAACTTGAGTCTTGGGAAACTTGCCATTCCAAACAGTAGGTATGCAGACTGCCCCCTACTCAGCTGACACCCCCTCTCTCAGCTTTACCCACTTTCTCATGTCTTTTTAAAAAATATTTAAAATTTTATTTATGGGGGTGCCTGGGTGGCTCAGTTGGATAAGCGACTGCCTTCAGCTCAGGTCATGATCCTGGAGTCCCAGGATCGAGTCCCACATCGGGCTCCCTGCTCAGCGGGGAGTCTGCTTCTGTTTCTGACCCTCTCTCCTCTCGTGTTCTCTCTCTCATCCTCAGATAAATAAATAAAATCTTTAAAAAAAATTTTATTTATGTATTTAAGTAAGCTCTCTGCCCTATGTGGGGCTTGAACTCATGACCCTAAGATCAAGTGTCTACTGACTAAGCCTACTGACTGAGCCAGCTGGGCACCCCTCTCATGTCTCTTTTTTCTATTCCCTAGCAGCATCAGGAGAATGGCTCAGCAATTTTTAGACCAGAGGCAATCATGGATTCTCAACTTACTGAGGCAGGTAATGGTTCAGAGGGTTCAAGGACCTCTACTTTATGAACGATTCTTTTGGTAACTCCCTTCCTGGTCTTAGGGAAGGGGGACATTCTCTACTCTCCTAACCAATGTAAGGAAAGAGAATGTCCTCTCTTTAGAACACTGTATTCCCTCTAAAATGCAACTTTCATTGTTCCTGTCTTCCCTTACAGGAGGGAGGGGATAATAGTGGGGGTTTGTGTTTTCTTAACTGGTACCTCTCACTAGACCCAATGAGGAAGGGATAGACTCCAAAAGCTGATGCTTCTTCAAACACAGAATGGGTTAGGGGAGGGTAGGTCTTTTTTTTTTTTATAAAGTAATCTCTACACCCAATGTGGGGTTTGAACTCATGACCTTGCGATCAAGAGTCCCACTATCCACTGACTGAACCAGCCAGGTTCCCAGGGGAGGGTAGTCTTTAGTATCGTGTATTCTTAGCTGTGGGCTCAAAAACAGGACCCCTTTTCCCTTAAAATGAAACAATCCCTGATAAAATGATTTGAGCTGGACTCCTTTCAAACTGTTTCGTATAATTAGAAGTGTAAGTGCGGTAGAGACTTGCTAATATGTGTATAAGACTAATATTACAAATCATTCAGAATTGGTTGGTTTTTTAATAGTCCAGTTCATTATTGTTTACAGAGCATTTTAATAAATATTGTACCATTTAATTAAATGTGTGGGTTGTTGCCAACCCACAATCCTATGGGATTGAATCTATGAACATTCCAGAGCATTCCTGATTTCCCAGTTTAGTTTCTAATTGTCTTTCCTCCTCAAGGTCTGCAGCCTCCTTCCCAGAGCCAAAGGATTTCTAGTCATAGTTTATCCTAGATTAAAGCCTAGTTCAGGAAAGAACATCCTTTCATCTATTTTAATCTCTCATTAATTTGGCATTTAGATTCTTTTTAACAATTTAAAGTTGATTTCCAGTAGCAAGGGAAAGTTAAATAGGTGGCATTTTGGAATGTGGCTGAAGCTAGAAGTCTGTGGATTTAGTCAGATAAAGAGGTAATATAATAGCCAGGAAATGAGTACTTAAAATCCTCCTGTAATGCTTTGGGGGTCCCTTCAAGATTTACAATTCTACATATCACATTAGGAGAAAGAATATTCTGATAGAAGATGATATCTTTTATTTTTAAAAATTTTTAAAGATTTTATTTATTTGAGAGAGAGAGAGAGTGCATGCACAAGTTCAGGAGAGGGAGAAACAGGACCCAGGGATCATGACCTGGGCTGAAGGTAGCTGCTTAACTGACTGAACCACCCAGGCACTCCAAAGATGATATCTTTTTTTTTTTTTTAACACTAGTCACTTTTATTTATTTATTTATTTATTTATTTATTTATTTATTTATTTTAAAGATTTTATTTATTTATTTGAGAGAATGAGATAGAGCATGAGAGGGGGGAGGGTCAGAGGGAGAAGCAGACCCCCCGCTGAGCAGGGAGCCCGACGCGGGACTCGATCCTGGGACTCCAGGATCATGACCTGAGCCGAAAGCAGTTGCTTAACCAACTGAGCCACCCAGGCGCCCAACACTAGTCACTTTTAGTTAAAAGGACTTTACAAGGTAGACGGGAGCCCCATTTCTCTTTCTTTCTTTTCGTTTTTTGCATGTGGGAGCACACACTCACACGAACACACAGAAACAGAATTAAAGGCAGAGCTATGCTGTTCCTACCATGCAATCCTGTGTGATTTATGGGTGTATATCATAATGAGAGATTGTTGCTCAGTCTGCAAGGTAAGGGAATTTGGTACTTAGGACAAATGGCTTCATATTTGGTACTTAGGACAAATATAGTATCTTCATCTCCATTTTGCAGATGAGGAAATTGAGGCCCTTGGAGTTCAAACAACTTGTCCATAGTCACAGTGTAGTGAGTGGCTTCCAGAAAGTGGTTGCTTTTCGGTTCAGAGAGTTGTTGCTATTCTTTTCTTCATTCTCCTGTTGAGTTCGTAGGTGTTTAGAATGGTTTGATCCCTAACCAGCTGAATTCCTGGGACCAGACGAAATCTAGGTCTCCTGCTCCTCCACCATCTTGCTCCTTTTCAAAGAAGATGATATCTTTTAAACTTTAAAGAGACTGAAATACTTTGGTGAGGAGTTAGAGATTGGGGAATAAAAACAGACATAGCTTAATAACTGTTAGAACTCAATAAACCCTAGTTTTATTTGTGTGTGTGTGTTTAACGTGTTCCAGAGAATGAAATAATAGCTTCTATTTTTTTTAAGATTTTATTTTTAAGTGATCTCTACAACCAACGTGTGACTTGAACCCACAACTCTGAGATCAAGAAGTTGCATGCTTTACCCACTGAGCCAGCCATGCGCCCATAAGTAATCTCTTCTAAAAGGAAGAAATGTGGAAAGGCAAACTGCAACCATACTGAAGCTATCACACTGCTTCTCACACTTATTAAACATTATCCCTGGTGTCAGCGGACAAATAATTTACCTTTTATTTTCCTAACCCAAAGAAATGTCTTTCTTATTCAAATTTCTACTCATGAAACTTGGAAGTAAATATGATAAAGAGTAGAGATTTTTTTTAAAGATTTTATTTATATCTTTGAGAGAGAGGGAGAGAGAGAGAGGGAGAGAGCATGAGCAGGGAGGAGGGGCAGAGGGAGAGGGAGAAGCAGACTCCCCACCAAGCGGGGAGCCTATGTGGGACTTAATCCCAGGACCCCGGGATCATGACCTGAGCCAAAGGCAGCTGTTTAACCGACTGAGCCACCCAGACACCCAAGAGTAGAGATCTTTATTAAAAAGATAAAACATAAAAACATAGACCTCTCTGAACTTCAAGTTATCTCAGGCATTTTAACAGTTGGTAAACTGTTTTTAATAGATGCAAACCTTTCAGGTCTGAGATAAAACATCAATCTCAACTACTGTTTGGAATGAATGGATTAGTTTTAAGAACAAAGCCCAATATCCTTAGAATATTAATATTAAAAAACACAGTAATTCTTAATATGCTCAGTTCAGACTATAGTTCAGCTGCTGAAATATTTTTAAAATTTCGAACATGAAGAGTGCCTGAGTGGCTCAGTTGGTTGAGCATCTGACTGTTGATTTCAGCTCAGGTTATAATCTCAGGGACCCGGGATTGAGCCTGTGTTGGGCTCTGCACTCAGCATGGAGTCTGCTTGAGATTCTCTCTCTCCTTCTCCCTCTGCCCCTCCCCTCACTTGTGCACACACACTCTCTCTCTAAAAAAATAAATAAAATCTTTAAAAAAATTTTTTAGGGGTGCCTGGGTAGCTCAGTCGTTAGGTGTCTGCTTTCGGCTCAGGTCATAATCCCTGGGTCCCAGGATCGAGCCCCGCTTCTCCCTCTCTCACTCCCCTGCTTGTGTTCTCTCTCGATATATCAAATAAATAAATAAAATCTTTAAAAAAATTTTTTTTCAAACATGGTAAAATCAGGAATTATCTCACTTCCTAACACTTTTAATATTCCTTTTTTTAGTGTTTATTCATCTGTGTAATATTCTTTACCCAGATGTAATTATAGTGTGCATGTTGTGTCATTTTTCCCCTTAACAGTAGGTCCATAAGCATTTTTCCATATATTGTATGGTAGTCATAATTCATTCACTGATGACTTCTATTCAACATTGTACTGGAAGTCCTAGCTAGAGCCATTAGGCAAGAAAAATAAATAAAGACATCCACATTGGAAAGGAAGTAAAATTATCTCTGTTTGCAGATGATATACTAATAAACAAATTCAGAACAAAGAACAAACAAAAGAATTAATAAACAAATTCAGCAAAGTTGCAGGATACAAAATCAACACTCAGAAATCAGTTGCATTTCTATATACAATGAATAATCCAAAAGAAAAATTAAGAAAACAATTCAATTTATAATAGCATCAAAAAGAATAAAATATTTAGGAATAAACTTAAACAAGGAAGTGAAAAACTACTACACTGAAAACTAGAAAACATTGCTGAAACAAATTAAAGATACAAATAAATGAAGACATTCATCCTGTGTTCATGGATTGGAAGACTTTATATTATTTTGACATCTATACTACCCAAAGTGATCTACAGATCAACACACCCCCTATCAAAATCCCAATGACATTTTTTGCAGAAATAGAAAAATCATTCCTAAAATTCATATGGACTCTCAAAGGACCCTGAATAGTCAAAACAATCTTAAAATAAGAAGAAAAAAGTTGGAGGTCTTACATTTCTGGATTTCAAAACTTACTATAGAACCACAGTAATCATAATCAAAACAGTGTGGTACTGACATAAAAATGGACACACACACACACACACACACACACAAATATGATAGAATAGAGAACCCAGAAGTAAACACTCACATATATGGTCAGATGATTTTTGACAAGAGTATCAAGTAGGGAAAGAACAGTCTTTTCAACAAACAGTGCTCAGAAAAATGAATATCCAAATGCAAAGGAATGAAGTTAGACCCTTACCTTACACTATATATATATAAAAAAAAAAATAGCTGAAAATTGATCAAAGATTTAAACTTAATAGCTAAAACTATAAAACTCTTAGAAGAAAACAGATGGGGGCTCCCGGGTGGCTCAGTTGGTTAAGTGTCTGCCTTTGGCTCCAGTCATGGTCTTAGGGTCTTGGGATTGAGCCCCTCATCAGGCTCCCTGCTCAGTAGGGAGTCTGCTTCTCTCTTTGCCTCTGTGTGTGCACACTCTCTCTCTCAAATAAATAAAATCTTAAAAAAAAAGAAGAAGAAGAAGAAGAAGAAAACAGAGGAAAAGCTTCACTGGACTTGGTAATGATTTCTTGGATATGACACCAAAACCATAGGCAATAAAAGAAAAAAATAGATAAACTGGACTTTATCAAAATTTAAAACTTTTGTGCAAAGGACACTGTCAACAGAGTAAAAAGGCAACACATGCAATGAAAGAAAATGTTTGCAAATTATATACCCAATAAGGGATTAATATCTAGAATATATAGAGAACTTCTACAACTCAACAACAAAAAAACGAGCCACCCAATTAAAAAATGGGCAAAGTACTTGAACAGTTCTCTAAAGAAGATACATACAAATTGCCAGTAAGCACATGTAAAGATTTTCATCACTCATTATCAGGACAATGCAAATCAAAGCTATAATGATATACCACCTCACACCCATTAGGATGAATAATATGAAAAAAAAAAGAAAGTAACAAGTATTGGTGAGGATGTGGGGAAACTGGAACCCTCGTGCACTGCTGGTAGGAATGTAAAATAGTGCAGCTACTGTGGAAAACAGTATGATGGGTCCTCAAAAAATTAAATGTAGAATAACCATATGATCCAGCAATTTCACTTCTGGGTATATGTTTAAAAGAATGAAAAGCACTGACTTGAATAGATATTTGTACTCCCATATTCATAGAAGTTTTACAATAGGCCAAAAGGTGGAAGCAACCCAAGTTTTTATCAATAGATGAACAAATAAACAAAACATGGTGTATACATGCAATGGAAAATTATTCAGCCTTGAAAAGGAAGGATATTCTGCTACAAGCTACATGGATGACTTTAAATTATGCTCAGTGAGGGGTGCCTGGGTGGTGCAATCAGTTTAAGCATCTGACTCTTGGTTTTGGCTCAGGTCATTATCTCAGAGTTGTGAGATTGAGCCCCACGTCCTGTGGAATCTGCTTAAGACTCTCTCTTCTTCTCTCCCTCCCCCTCCCTCTCTCTCTCTCTCTCTCAAAAAACTAAATCTTTTAAAATAATAAATTGTGCTAAGTGAAATAAGTCAGTCACAAGAGGACAAATATTGTATGATTCATTTATTTTTTTAAGTCTTATTTATTTAAGTAATCTCTACACCTGACATGGGGATCGAACTCATGACCCCAAGATCAAAAGTCACATGTTCTTCTGACTGAGCCAGCCAAGCACCCTTCTGTGATTTATTTATATGAAGTTCCAAGAGTAGTCAAATTTACAGAGACAGAAAGTAGAATAGTGGTTGCCAGGGACTGGGGAGAAGGGGGAATGGGAAATTAGTGTTTAACAGGCACAGAGTTTTAATTGGAAAGACGAAAAAGTTTCTGAAATAGATGTTGGTGATTTTTACACAACACGAATATATTTAATGCCATAGAACTATATTCTCAAAAATGGTTAGAATGGTAAATTTCATGTTATATATATATAACCACTCCTATGGATTAAATTATGTCTCCTCAGATTCATATATTGAAGCCCCAACACCCAATGTGACTATATTTGGAGATAGGGCCTATAAGGAAGTAATTAAAGTTAAATGAGTTCATAAGGGTAAGCCCTAATTCAACAGCATTGGCATCCTTATAAAAAGAGACATTAGGAAGGCCTGTGCACAGAAGAAAGGCCATGTGAGGACACAGCCAGATGGTGGCCATTTGTAAGCCAGGAAGAGAGATCTCACCAGAAACCAACCCTGTGGGCACCTTGATCTTGGATTTCATACCACCAGAAGTTTGAGAAAATAAATTTCTGTTGTTTGAGCCATCCAGTCTGTGGTATTCTGTTATATAGCCTGTATACAGACAGACAGCCTAATACAACCACAAAAAAAGGTAAAAAAAAAAAAATATTGTTTTCATTGTAAAACTTATGTATTGGATACGTAAAAATTCAAACCATACAAAAGGGTAAAAAGTCATAAAGAAGTCTCTCACCACTTACTTCTCTCCACCTGCACCCCCTTCCCCCAGTAACCAATGTCAGTAGTTTTAGGAATATCTTCCAGAATGCTTTTATGAACATATAAAGCATATATTACTTACGAACACTTTCTTCTTCTAGATCAAGAATCAAAGTAGGGTTGGTTCAGAAAGGGGAGAAACTTTCAAGTTTGTTAGTCCCTAACACATAATTTAACATATTCATCCATTCCATTACCATTACATGTTTAGATGATTTCTAGATATTTTCTCCATCATATAAAATGTGATTAACTTTCTTAAAATCTATTTTAAATTACTTCTATACTCAAGTTTCTTAGATCCTAACATACAATGCAACAAAGTTATCTATTCCATTACAATTATTCACATAGGTTATTTCCATATTTTTATTCCATCATATAAATGCAATTAATATCTTTATAATGTTATTAACTTTTAAATTATTTAAGTTCCTAATAGTGAAATTGAGCTAATGGATGTGATTTTTATAGAACTTCATATATATTGCCAAATTGATTTCCAAAAAGCTGACTGCCAACTTAAAAATTCTACCAGTAGAGCTAACAGTACCAATATTAAATACTCCTATTTAAAAATATCTCCAGGAGTGCCTGGCTGACTTGGTCAGTGGAGCATGAGACTCTTGATCTCAGGGTTGTGAGTTTGAGACCCATGTTGGGCGTAGAGATTACTTAAAAATAAAAAGTCTTTAGGGGCACCTGGGTAGCTCAGTCGTTAAGCGTCTGCCTTCAGTTCAGGTCATGATCCCAGGGTCCTGGGATCGAGCCCCGCATCGGGCTCCCTGCTCAGCGGGAAGCCTGCTTCTCCCTCTCCCACTCCCCCTGCTTGTGTTCCCTCTCTCGCTGTCTCTCTCTCTCTGTCAAATAAAATCTTAAAAAAAAAAATAAATAAAATAAAAAATAAAAAGTCTTTAAAATCTCCATAAAGTAATAGTTTTAAAAGGAAATTTTAGTTTAATTTGCATTTATTTCTGTATTTATTTCTGTATTTATTTATTTAAAGTAGGGTCCACACCCAGCATGGAGCCCAATACGGGGCTTGAACTCATGACCCTGAGATCAAGACCCGAACTGAGATTAAGAGTTGGATGCTTAACTGACTGAGCCACCCAGGCACCCCTTAATTTGCATTTTGATGAGATTGAAGACTTTTATTTTTTTAAGATTTTATTTATTTATTTGACAGAGAAAGAGAGAGAGCACAAGCAGGGGGAGCGGCAGGCAGAGGGAGAAGAAGGCTCCCCACCTCACAAAGAACCTGATGCGTGGCTTGATCCCAGGACCCCGGGGTTATGACCTGAGCCAAAGGCAGATGCTTAACCAACTGAGCCACCCATGTGCCCAATATTGAAGATTTTCAAATATTAGTTATTTGTTTCTCCTTTTTGTGTATAAACCTTCAGTTCATACTCTATACCTACACAAGTATTAGAGGCATTAATATCTTCCTTATTGATGTGTATGAGTCCTTCATATATTATGGTGTTACTTCTTTATCAATATTTATTCCCAGTATTTTCTAAATGGTGTGTCTTTAATTTTGTGTGTCCATTCAACAAATATTTATTCAGGGGCGTCTGGGTGGCTCAACTGGTTGAGCATCCATCCGACTCTTGGTTTCTGCTCAGGTCATGATCTCATGGGTCATGGGATTGAGCCCTGCTTTGGGCACTGAACTCAGCAGGGAGTCTGCTTGAAGATTTCCTCCCTCTGCCCCTCCTGACTCATGCAGTTGTACCCACTCTCTCTCTCTAAAATGAATAAATCTTTAAAAAAGTATCTATTGGGCAACCCTCTTGGGTCCCCTCCCTCTTTGGGAGCTTCGCACTCTCAATAAACCTTGATTTACTATCACTCAATAAACCTTGCTTTTGCTGCCCTCCCCCCAATAAATAAAAAATAATTTAAAAAGTATTTATTCAGTATCTACTATGTTCCACGTACTGTGGTAGGAATTCTGTTATTCTTCAAATTGCTTTAAGTATAGAATCACACACACACTTTTTGTTTTTCTATTGTTTAAAGGTTAGAAAGGTTGAACTTTACTATTGGGCATAAACCATGTAAAATCCCATATCACTCTCTGTAGGTAAAGCTGGCCCTTTCTCTCTCTCATGAGATTGCAAATAGATGCTGGGCAGGAATGCAGTCAACCTATGCTTGGCTGGGGTTACAAGATCAGCTCAAAGTAGTTCACTCACATGGCTGGCAAGGTGGTGCGGCCGTTAGTGGAGGCTCTTGTTCCTCTCCACATGGTCCCCTTATAGAGCTGCTCGAGTGGAGTGGTGTGTACACTAGCTTACCCAATGCAAGCAATCCAAAAGAATGAGGTGGAAAGCTGCAACCAGTGCCTTTATGACCTAGTCTCAGAAGTCACACACCTTCAGCTGTATTCTATGGATGGGACTAGACTTGATTCAAAAGGCTGGAGGGGACTACATTTCCAGAGGTGAGAATCATTGGAGGTTACCTTGGCAGCTGCCTACCAAGGATCCTAACATCTTAATTTTCCTGTAATACACTTTATAAAACAAGTATTGATAATTTTGCCACAACCCATACAATTCTAGTTTTGTGACATACTGTTTTTTTTTTTTTTTTTAAAGATTTTATTTATTTATTTGAGAGAGAGAGAGAGAGATAGTGACAGAGATGCGGGGCCCGATCCCAGGACCCTGGGATCCTGTCCTGAGCCGAAGGCAGACGCTTAACCGACTGAGCCACCCAGGCGCCCCTTGTGACATACTGTTGTTTTAAAGTGTTCTCAAACACATCTGTGCACGTGAGTGCACCCAAGCATGTAAGACTTTCTGTTCCACAAATTAAAAACCCTCTGCTATAGTGTCAGCACATGAACTTCATTAGGGCATTAGATTCCACCTCAAGTTCTCTAAATTTGAGTAAAATAGAGTTCAAGATGGCAGATGAACAGCCAAGAAGTTTGACTTCTATTTACTTATAATCTGTTAATTAACAAGGAAACACTTTTGAGTTTTACCAGAAACCTTTAATTTTCTAGAAATCTTTATCTTTGTGCAATATTCCATGTATATTAAAAAGATCTTGTAGATTATATTACTAATTTGCTGAAGATGACTCAGGGGAGAGGATTTACTAAGTGGCTGGGCAGAAATTCAGAGAGGTGAAAAGGTCATCCATCCAAGTCGGAGTAAGGAAGACTGTTTTTAACAGCTTTCACCTCTTCTGCAAGACAGGCAGAGGATTTGCCTTTGTGAAATCTTTGTTTGGAACTTACACTTTTATTTTGCCACTGGCCCTGTTCTAATTAAAGTTTGTTAATTCATGGACCTAAAACAGAGTAGCCCTGGGGCACCTGGGTGGCTCAGTCGTGAAGCGTCTGCCTTGGGCTCAGGTCATGATCTCAGGGTCCTGGAATCGATTCCCGCATCAGCAGGGAGCCTGCTTCTCCCTCTCCCTCTATAGTCTCTCTCTCAAGGGGGGGAAAAAAAAAAAGAGTAGCCCTAAGTTTTGCCAAATTGGGAAATTTCCAGGGCCCCAAAGGTTTAGCTGGGAAACTAAGAATGCCAGAATGGGAGCGTAGGAAGCACCAAAGGTCCAAAAGATGTGAGGTTCTTACTTCCCAAATAGTATCCTTATTCCAGCAACAAAGGCTTAGGGATACCGCCCAACAAAGCTTCCCTCCTGCCCATTCTTATCTCCGGACCAGCAAGCGATGGTTGGTGACCTATTCCCTTTACTACTTCTCTTGAGCTTAATTTTAGACAGCTTTCCAGGTGCAAAAACGTTAGGGAGGATAAAGTGGTTCAATAACTGCTACATTTGACATACTTTTGTGCATCGGACTAAATTCTCATCTCCAATTTTCACCCGGGCCTAAGTGAGCAAAAAAAACCCCAACCCCAAAACAAACAAAACACACAAAAACAAAAACCCCACAACTCTACAAAGGTACTTTCTCAGCAGACACGAACTTGCGCCCACCTCTATTTCTCCCCTTGCTATTCTAAGGACTCGGGTCAGAGGAAGCCACCAAATCAAGCAAAAGGAGACGCACAGCGAAGGACATTGTTCACGAGATACGAAACAGAGGTTACACGGAGCAATTCAACAAACGCCGGGCCTCGCCCTCGTCACTTCACAGCGCTCGGCCCCACCCCTCCCAACCGGAACTGCAACCCCCGCGCTCTGCGCCCCCACGAATAGCGTGATCGCTCGCGCCCGCCCCGCCTCCCCCGACGCACTGGGCAGGCGCAGAGCGCGCGCATGCTCTGCCGGCGGGCGGCTGGGGTCTCGAGTAGCTGCAATCTGTTGCGCGGCCGCCCGCGGGACCCGGCAGATCCGGGTCTCGTGGCTTTGAGTGACGTGGTCAATCGAATCAAAACAGAGGAGGGGAGGAAGTCGGCGGCCAGGAGCAGCAGCGGCCGCGGCGTCCCGAGCAGCCGCAGCGTTCCGGAAGCTTCAGGCGGTCTTTCTGCCGAGCCTTGGTCCCGGCCCCCATCCTCCCCGCCCCGTCGGTTGTTGTCTGGGCGGGTGAGTGTCTTCCCTTCTACCACCGCCGTTTGCCGGCCCACCCTCCCCTCACCCTGTTTTTCTTGGGGGCTCAGGCTCTGGGGGACTGCGGCGGCTGCAGCAGAGCGGGGCTGGCTTCTCGGGCTCGGTGGTTCTCCGGCCGGGCTGGTGACTCTGCACCGGGAGAAGCCGGCTACTGCCGAGCCCGCGTCCCCCGGCGAAGAGCGAGGCAGAGAGCCTGCAATTTGGCTTTCTCTGCAGGAAATCAGGGTCGGGGCTTAGCAGGAAAGTGGACGGTAGCCACGGGTGGTTTTATTTTTAGGGCAAGGCAGTCAGCTCGGGTGGAGGCGTATAATGGAGTAAAAAGAAGAGAGTCGTAGCGGGAAGGAAAACCCCACAAACCCTGAAATCCACACTGTATCATTTACCTTCGTTTCTCTAGGTTTGATGAAGTCATTAGGATGCGTCCTTTGTTGTGACTGATGAGAGGAAAGCTGCCATCCAGAAAGCGGGAGCTTTTTTAGTCCTTATTGTGGTGCGAATTGAAAGTATTCCCTTTTTCTGTTTGTTCAGTAAGTGGAACCAGAGCTGACAGTAAAGAGGTAGCACCCTTTATAAAGACATAATGTGCGATAAACTGGTTACCGGAGCACTTGGGAGTCCAATGTTGCTGTTTAAAGCCAAAGTTTTCCAAAGTGGCTGCTTCTGTGTGTGTTCGGATTTTAGCCAAGATGGTATTTGTTAGCTGTAGAAAGTCAATAGGATGTTTTGAGTTTTCCTAGTTTGCAGAATCGAAGATAACGGCCTTCATAAGAGAAGGTATCTTGGTTTTGCATCGAGAGTCGGATGAGCCTCCATCAAGTAATACCTGTGTTTGTTGAAGAGACCTTCCAGTTTTTGTGTGTTATTGTCAGAAATCGTTGGCAGCTCTACATACACAATAACTTGGATGGTGTTTTAGCCTTGAGACCTTTAGGAGGCGGTCTCGCGGCCCAGTTCAGTGGAGGTTGCAGAAAGCTTGCGTTCCCTTCCACTTCAGGTGATCGGCCATGCAGATTCCTCTAGGGTAGCTTCAAGCCCTGCTACCCTCCGCGCCCCTGGACAGCACAAAGGAGACCAGAGGACCAAACCTCCTTTTTGCCCTAACTTGGTGTTTAAAAAAATCCCCCCTTTTTTTTGCCCCCAGAGAACTGATTGAGGTGTTTCTTTGGTAAATGGCAAGAAAGAACAACAAAAGTATGTGCTAATGGATTGCCCCTTATGAAATTCAGGAAGAGTACTTAGGCATTTAGACCACTTCCTTGAAGGGTGTTTCCTTGTGTGGTAGATCATGGACCTCTTCTTAACAAATTTTTCTCCTGTATGTGCAATTGAGATCTTTTTTTCTTAATACCACAGTTGGAATCCTGCTGATTTAGATAAATGAAATTATGTTTCCTTGAATTTCTTTTTTTTACCTTTTATGTAACCTGAACTGAATATTCTGGCTTATATCAAATAATTTATAATTGGAGAATTATTACAATTAATAAGGAAAAAAGAAGAAAATAAATCATCGATAATCCTGCCATCCAGAAATGATCAAAATGTAGGTAGTGATTTATATCCTTCCAGACTTCTTTTTTGCAGTTATACATTTTACACAAAAATGGTATCATACTGCATATGCTTTTTCTGTTATCTGCACTTCTACGTGGTAGTACTTTGGAGTAACAAAATTTATATTTTCGTGGAGAGTGACTTTTGGACCTTAAATTAGGGTATATTCACTGTATGTTTTCCAAACCATAATAATTAAAATTGTGGTTTTATTTTTTTTTTAAGATTTTATTCATTTATTTGAGAGAGAGAGAACGAGCAGAGGCAGAGGCAGAAGGAGAAGCAGGCTCCCCGCGGAGCAAGGAGCCTGATGCAGGACTGATCCCTGGGATCATGATCAGAGCCGAAGGCAGATGCTTAACCGACTGAGCCACCCAGGGGTCTCTAAAATCATGGTTTTAAAAGATTTCCTCCCAGACTTCTATGATGACATTAAGAAGTTAATATGCATTGTGTGTCCCTATAAGGTTTTCTTGTTTAACTCTTGGGAGAGCAGGGACAGAATAGCCTAAGTTGATGATAGAAAGTTTGAAAGGGTTTTGCTAATTTAGTGATTTGATTCAGGTAGAGCTTTAGTTCTATTCGATAGCTACACTGTGTTCCAAATGCTGACCACCTGGCCAGGCCTCTTGTCAGTGAGGTCCCCGAAGATTTTACTTTATGAATCACACTTAAGAGTATTGGATGTATGCCCGTTTAGCCCATTGCCGCCTTGGTGGTGCCAAAAGAGAAGGAAATGTCCCCTTCACCTCAGCTTCAGAGGATAAATACTTATTAGGAAGTATCCTAAATATGCTAATAACCCGTTCACATCCCTTAGTCATAAACGTACGTAAAACCTTTAAATCTCAATTTTTATTCCCTATCTCTTGGGTAATTAGTTCCAGATGCTTACTACTTATTTTGTGACTTAGTACTTTTTCTCTGATTTGCCTTTAATTATAGTGTTTAAATGTGTATTCTAAATTTGGCCACTACTTCCCATTGCTACTGATTCTACCTTTGCCAGCTCTTCACTATCTCTTACCTGGCCTACCGTAGTAACGTCCTGGTCTCCTGGCCTTCTCCTTGGCTTTTTATGGTGCATTCCCCTTACCAAATCACAACATGGTAAAAGATCCTTTAAAGTGTAAGTCAGATTATGTTACCCTTTTTTTGGAAAGCCTTCCATCATGTTCAGAATAAAATCCAAACTACATGTTTTGGCCCTGCCTCCTTCCCTTAACTCACCATATATCCCTCTTCCTAGATTAGTACCCCGGAGCCTGGCCACGTCAGTTTCTTCCTGTTTTCCAGCTCTGCTGGCACTGTCCCTGGAACTTGTCAGACTTGTTCCTGCTTTAGGGCATTTACGATTGCCGTACCTTGTGGCTTCAGTGTTCTCTCCGATCTTGCTGTGGCTGATTCCATCATGTCATTCAGGTCTCAGTTCAGATGTTGTATCTTTGAGGAGATTGCTCCCTAATTATCTCTCCATTCCTTTATTTTCTTCATAACATTTTGTGCTATCTGGAATTTCCTTATTTTTTTATATTCTTGTTTCCTACACTAGAAATTAAACTCAGAAATGGGGACCTTGTCTGTTCTTTTCACTGCATAGTAGGAACTCAATGTTAGTTGAATGAATGAACTTGTTGAACAGGTGCTGAACATACTGTTAATTGCTGAACATACTGTTTTAGATCAGTTCTTTGTATGGAAGAATCCTGGTTTTTAGCCTTTTTTTTTTTTTTTAAATAGGGCAGTGCCTTGATTCTCTTACTTCAGTAATTCTTGATGTTTGGGCAAGAGAATGGCCACATTCTATTTTATGTTTAATTTTTTCTCCCCCCACATTCTACTTTAGACTTGTAGAATTAATCCCTGGGAGGAATGGGTCCTAGGAATCTGCATTTTCAACAAGCCCTTGAGGTGATTTTAATGCATATCAGAGTTTAAGAATGTCTCTTGATATTGTAATGGCTTTTCTCTGGGAGATTACTTCTTGCTTTATAGTAGTAATGATAACTGCTGTTTTGGGGAACAGTCTTATGTGTTACGTACTATGCTAAAAATATTACATGTTTTTCATTTAATTGTGGAAAAACTTAGGTATTCCTCCTCCCATTTTACAAGTGAAGGAACTGTGACATGGTAAGTGGCAGAAAGTTGGATTTGAACATATCTGTTAATCACTGTACCCGACTGCCTCTGAACTAGAGTTTAGAACTGTACACAGTACTTGGTTTGAAAGGCCATGTTTTTGTTAAGGGCAAGGTAGTGTATGCTATCCCATTTCCAATCCGGTCCTTAATGAAGTCCATTGTTTGGTTGGTCTTTTTGCCTGAAGTTGCACAGGCAAAGTTGCAGGAGATGACTTCTGTAAACACTCCTAGTTCTTCTTGCTTTGTTGTATTGAGAGCCTAGCAGATTTTATTTATTTGACAGAGAGAGACACAGCGAGAGAGGGAACACAAGCAGGGGGAGTGGGGGAGGGAGAAGCAGGCTTCCCGTGGAGCAGGGAGCCTGATGCGGGGCTCAATCCCAGGACCCTGAGATCATGACCCGAGCCGAGCTGAAGGCAGACGCTTAATGACTGAGCCACTCAGGTGCCCCTTTATCTGTCACTTTCTATCTGTTTGTATAGTCATTTGAATTCTTCTACATTTTCTCCATTGATTTGGGTGATTTACTACTTGGGCTATTATTGGATCATCATAAACTGAATAGATTTCTCACTGCAAGACCCTTTTCCAGAAAAAAGTTAAATTTTGATTGGTATGTTGGTTTTTTTGAGGTGGGGGAACTTAACCTCTAGAAATACTGGCTGTTTTTAGTCTCTTCCTAGTCTTTAAGCCTGGCTGTTTATCTGTGGAGACTCAGGTCGCACATGACCTTTACCAGAGCTCTGTCCTTGCCCACCTCAGGCTTCTGTAAATAGCCATATGTCTGCTTCCATCACTTCATCTTCTGTATTTAATTGTCTGTGGCTATCTGGCCTGTTTGATTGGGAGGGCAATGAGGTCAAGGAGGACCAATTAGATAATCAGTAGGCTTGTTGATGGAATAAATAAATGAAAAATCACAACATTAATCTATGCTTGTAAAAGATGGTACATTGCTAAAAGGAATTATTTGTGATCGTTTTCCATATAACTTAATAGGACATAACAAAACCTCAATACAAGACACTAAATTGTCTAAGTTGGTAATGATAAATAGTGATATATTAGTATATGGAGTGTAAAGATTTTGCAAAAAGTTTAGCACTCCCAACTGTTCTTTGTTATATTTTGGCTTATATTAGGATTTTTTAAAATTGTAAAACTTCTGGGGCACCTGGGTGGCTCAGTTAAGTATCTGCCTTCGGCTCAGGTCACGATGCTGGAGTCCTGGGATGGAGCCTCCTGTTGGGCTCTCTACTCAGTGGGGAGTCAGCTTCTCCCTCTCCCTGTCCCTCCCTGCTGCTCGCTCTCGTTCGCTCTCTCAAATAAATAAATAATGGGGTGCCTGGGTGGCTCGGTTGGTTGAGCGTCTCTGCCTTCGGCTCGGGTCATGGTCCCGGGGTCCTGGAATCGAGCCCCATGTTGGGCTCCTTGCTCGGCGGAGAGCCTGCTTCTCCCTCTGCCTGCCGCTCGCCCTGCTTGTGCGCTCTCTCTTTGTGTCAAATAAATAAAATCTTAAAAAAAAAGATTCAAATAAATTAAAAATCTTTAAAGAAAAAGATTGTTAAACTTCTTAGACAATTAACTGCTACAGGCTTATAAGTAGAGGTGTTCTTTTGGTTTGTATTTATGTGTATATTCATGCTTTGGCCCACATAATAAGTACTGACCATATGAATGATTGTTTCTATAGTTGGGCACATATGAGTAGATCTTGCATTTGTGTAAGAGCAGTTTGGGCACTTTGAAAGCCATTTTGAAAAGGGTCTGAAAATTATTTGAGTCTGAACTTAAAATACAGTTATCTGCTTGAATATCAATACTAATGGCATTTACTATTTATGGCTATATTTGCCAGTCCCTTGAGTTCCTTTGCACACTTTATGTTTATCTGTCACATCAGTCCTCTAAATCAGACATTGTTATCCCTAATTTACACTGGAGGAAACAGGCTCTGGCTAGTTAGGTAAGTTGCCCAAGGTAAAGGCACTGGTACTGTTGGGATTCAAACCCAGTTTTCCCTTGACCTTGGACTTTGTTATAACAGTATTGACTAGTCTTTTGTCTTACAGAATTCTAGAAGTTAGAAAAAGTAAACCTACTTGTTACAGCTGTCAGAATATGCTAATAGAACTACTTTCATGAATTGTTTTGTTCTATTTATTTATTTATTTATTTATTTAGATTTTATTTATTTTTTTGAGACAGAGAGAATGAGAGACAGCATGAGAGGGAGGAGGGTCAGAGGGAGAAGCAGACTCCCCGCCGAGCAGGGAGCCCGATGTGGGACTCGATCCCGGGACTCCAGGATCATGACCTGAGCCGAAGGCAGTCGCTTAACCAACTGAGCCACCCAGGCGCCCCTGTTTTGTTCTATTTAAACCTGAACTGGATATGGATTTCTAATAGCCCCTCTTAACACACGATATGCTTGTTACTGAGAAGTTGCAAGAGATATACTATATGAATCCCAAAACAACAAAATCTATAATCTTCTTATTCAGAAGTTATCTTTGTACGTGTATGTTCTTCCAGTGTTTTATTTATTTATTTAAAATGCATCTTTGGTGTAAATGAGATGTAATACCCACATAAGCTTATATCTTTGTTTTGTTTTAGTTTTTTTGTTGTTGTTTGTTTAACTTAATGAGCTTTTTACCATGGCCTTAGAAACTTTCTAAACTTGATTTTTACTGGCTACATTTTATTTTTATTTTTGAAAGTTTTCTTTAATTTTTTTAGTAACCTCTACACCCAACGTGGGGCTTGAACTCACGGTCCCAAGATCAAGAGTCACATGCTCTTCGGACTGAGCCAGCCAGGCATCCCTTAACTGGCTACATTTTAGAAGATATTTTGAATAAACTGGTTATTGGAGGTTTTCATTTAATGTTGAACGTGAATGTAGTTTCCACTTTTCACCATTATAAATGATATTGTAATGAACATTGGCTTTAAAAGTTAACCTAAGCTCTGAATAATTAGAGCAACTGGTCTAATTATTTTTTAAAAAGTTATGTTTAAGGGGCGCCTGGGTGGCTCAGTCGGTTAAGCGACTGCCTTCGGCTCAGGTCATGATCCTGGAGTCCCTGGATCGAGTCCCGCATCGGGCTCCCTGCTCGGCAGGGAGTCTGCTTCTCCCTCTGACCCTCCTCCCTCTCGTGCTCTCTGTCTCTCATTCTCTCTCACAAATAAATAAATAAAATCTTAAAAAAAAAAAAAAGTTATGTTTAAGACATTTTAGTGATTTGAAATGTAGTGACTTTAATCATTATTTGACGATTGTATACCACATACATATAGTTGTACTTCCTAGAAAATTTACATGAGTTTTTAATAGAGACTGCCTGCCTCAGAGGGGAGGACAGTATCTTTTACTTTGCATTTGTTTTAACCTTTTTGTTTTTGAATTTTAAAACTATAAATGTGTATTGCTTTTTAAAAAATTCAATTTCTTTGAAAAATTAAAATCCTGGTTCTAAACTAATACCCAATTTTTAGATATATAATAGAGTTTATATTTTCTTTATAACATTTTAAACTTCCGTGCTTTTGTTTTGGAGAGAGTTACCTTCTCATTGCTTATTTTCATACTGAATTTTCATTTCCTTTTTTAAATTTAGATCAAAGCACAGATGTGAATCTCAGCTTTGTAAAAATACAAAATGAAACTGGTTTTTGCTTGACTGCACTTATTGATAAGTACTACATGTACAGTGTTCTCAGAATTTAACAGCTAATAAAGATGTTTCAAATCAAGAAAGGAGTGCAGTAAGCATCCTCATGGTATATGCACCAGACTTAGAGGTCAGTGTTCTGGCTGCTATCTTGTTTTATCTTATTATATACTTTTAAAAATACAAGTTAATTTTTTTTTTTGTTTTGCATAGTATGTATTTTGTTTCTTTGTTACTCTTAGCAGAGGTAATGTACAAGAAACTGACTTGCTTAAAATTTTGAAGACTTTAGAAGAAACTGTGGTGTTTATTCAGATTTCATTTTTTGATAATACTGGTTTCTTTATCACAGTGGTTCTGAACATTTTTCCTGTCCTCATGAATGGCATTTATGTGTATCTATGTACAGGTATGTTATCTAGCCATAGCATGGATGAGAGGAGTTACATGAGGTGGGAGAGCAGAAACCATAACTCTTTTCTGTTCAGGAAATCATATAGGCAAGCAGATGAATGAGAGAAAAAGTCTTGATTCCACTCAATTTATTTGAATGATTTATTTGTAAATCATTCACAAACTTATTACTTGTGATACACTTCACAATTTCAGAACACACTAATATTTTGTAATACAGCTATTGAAAACCACTTTCTTAACTAAGTAACTTCTATCCACTACGATTTGGGATCACATAGTATGGAATTTTTATGTCATCCTATATTGAATTTTTGTTTCCAACTTAGGAAAAACAGTCTTTTTTCCTTAGTTTAAGAATTTTTTATTCAGAATATGACTAATATGTACTGGAGTAGAAATTTTAGAAAACATTTTTCAGAATATGAAAATTTTGGTTATGATATTGAGTATAAACAAAGATCATTCATTTGAAAAGTTGTCTTTGTTTGACCATTCATGATAAATTTTACCCCAGACCTCGAGAGAATCTTGGGATTGTACAAAAGTAAGGAACAGCCAGAAAAGGAAATTCATAGGTGAGGGACCAAGATTCAGAACAGAAGACTTCTTTCTATTCTTTCTCTTTTATGCAGAAGAGTGATAGCTGAGCCTCAGGGGAATACAAACATGCCAAAGCAGTATACAGAGATCTTGGGCTGAGAGTAGAAGATAAATTTCAAATCTAAGGGCTTAGAGTTGAATTGGCCCAGAGCATTTTATAGCTTATAAAGCACTCTTACACATTCTTATTTGATCCTCGAAACAACCCTTTAAAAAGAATAGTTTCAGTTATCACTCCTGTTTTATAGTGAAACTGAAGTTACAGGGAAGCTAATTTATCCTTTTCTCAGTAGTGCCATAACTTGAATCATTATTCTTTCTGCTCTCCCATGATGTTTTAGCCTAAGGTGATTCCTAGAAATAGGTAAGGGAGAAAAAGGTCACTGAGGAAAGAGAAGGTAGTGTCTCAGACATAGGGAAATAGGGTCACATTAACTGAGTTTCTAGAAAAGTGGTGGCAGCCCTGGGGATGAACCTATAATAGAGTCCTGTGCTGCAGAGATACAGAACAATTAAAGAGCTTGATGACCTTGAAGAGTTAAGCATTTAGAAGCAATGGGATAGAAGGTTAGTTGAGAGTAGTTCTTTTCTTCGATTTTGAGCTTTCTCCTGAGAAGTCATTTGTCTGTGACATTTATTTTGCCTGTTAATTATATACTGGTATGTAATTATTATTCTGAGTTAATTATAATTAATAATTAACTTGATTGCAGGCTCTTAGAGGTAGGGGATGCCTTTTATTTCTCTCTTTATGCCTCTTCCAGTTACTTAGTCCCCTGAAGACTTGTTAGATATATCCTTCTGAGGAAAGGAGAAGTGAGAGAAGACATGGGTTTGAATCCCATGTCTGCTTTGTGACATTGGGTAAGTCTGGGCCTCAGTTCTTTTCTCTTTAAATGAGTAGGTGAGAACTGCTACATCCCCAGTTTTAATAGTACCAGTTGTCAAGTTGTGATTTTTTGAATTATGAGTAAGCGGAGACTTGTCATCCTCTAATGTATATCTTATCTATACAGTGATATCTTGCACAAGCCTATTGGTCACACTCACCTTTGTTTCTTGTATACATTAGCATTCCACTATGTGGAAAGTATTTTGTTGTTATCCTTTCTAGCCTGCTTTAGACTCTTCCTTTTGAATAGTATGCTCTCTCTGAAAGAGTATCTTAAAGCTTTTTGTTATCCTGTAAAAATATTTTGTAAGAATTTCAGATATATATGGTTCTTAATTGTATTTTCTCTAGTAAGTGGCTCATTCTAAGTGGAACAATATAGGGTTATCCTATTAGATCAGTACAGGAAATATTATAAGGAATTTGTAACTATAATTGCTTGGCTATTAATTTGAGTTTTAAAACTTGTCATGATAGAATCCAGGGAGTCTTAACTCCTACGAACAAAGAATTGTGATATTTAGGGTATATAATGGGGTTTATTTCAACATTTAAATTTTTAAAATGTCTTTAACTTCTCCCAGGCATAGCTTTAGCACAATTTTAGCAAATGATTGACTAATTTGAACTTGTGTATGCATCCTTTCCTTGCCTACTTCCCATCAGAGGTGCAAATGTGTTTAAAAGTATGTTGTTAGTAAGAAGTAATAGGAAGTCAGTTGATAGTTGCTCTGAAGTGATCTTTGTAAGAGTGAAACAAATGTCACTAGCAGGATTGGTCAAAGCAGACAGATGTGGAATGAGTCCTGGTCAGGAATTTACATTGTGACTTCCTGTCCAGAGTCTATCTCATATTAGATGTGTGACCATGGTCAAATTGCTAGCTTCCCTGAACCTGTTTTCCTCATTTAAAAACAGGGATAATTCTCCTGCTTTGACTTTGTCAGAAGGACTGTTGTTAGCATGTGAAAGTAGTTAGCCAAGGAAATATACAGGCAAATATAAACTATAGGTATGGCTATGTTTGATTGAGATCCACTTCCGATGAAAGAATAGAGCAAGTGAATATGTTACAAAAAAAGTCTTGTATATTAGTGAATTTGAACACCTTATTACATTGAGATGTTGGGTCATCTGATGAAGGTAATCCCAACTACTCAGTTGTAGTATATTAGTCTATAGCATCATAATGATAGTATTACTAAAAGTGATAGACAAATATTTTGTTCTCCATGTTTAATATGAAAGGTAGCCAAAGTCTTTCATTTGGTCAGTTGTCTAATTTATTACTGGATAAAAACTTCTGCATAAAAACTTGGGGTCAGAAAGCTGTTTCTAGAAGAAAATTATTTTTAGAGGTGAGCAGTTACCTCTGTGATACAATTGGGAATAAGGTTAAAAATAGAGTACAAAGCAAACTCAGGTGTAGGCTCCCTGAATGACCTGGAGGCAGTTCTAGCAGTTTCTGGCATATTTCACTTTCTTGGTTTTATAACTTTGGAGCTTTCATCAGTAGAATTGATGCTTTTTAGAAAAAACGCATAGAATACTTATTTTGAGTTCCCTATTTCATTGACCATCATCTCTGTTTTCTGTCTTAAAAAACAAATTGTATGCATTCTAAAAATTGTTACTTTGCCTTTTGCTTTTGCTGTGGGTTTTTATTTTTTAAAAGTTTTCATCCATGCATTTTTTAAAAAAGATTTTATTTATTTATTTGACAGAGACATAGCGAGAGAGGGAACACAAGCAGGGGGAGTGGGAGAGGGAGAAGCAGGTTTCCCACGGAGCAGAGAGCCCGATGTGGGGCTGGATCCCAGGACCCTGGGACCATGACCTGAGCTGAAGGCAGACGCCTAATGACTGAGCAACCCAGGTGCCCCTCATCCATCCATTTGACAGAGCGAGAGAGTACAAGCAAGGGGAGCAGTAGAAGGAGAGGGAGAAGCAGGCTCCCTTCCAAGCCCCAATGTGGGGCTCAATCCCAGGACTCTGGGACCAGGACCCGAGCCAAAGGCAGATGCCCAACCATCTGAGGCACCCAGGTCCTCCATGGGTTTTTATTTTTTAAATAGGAAGAATTTTGATACCATTCTTGATCACTGTAAAGATTTGGTTGGCTAGGGACGCCTGGGTGGCTCAGTCGGTTAAGCGTCTGCCTTTGGCTCAGGTCATGATCCCAGGGTCCTGGGATCGAGTCCCGTATCAGGCTCCCTGCTCAGCGGGGAGCCTGCTTCTCCCTCTCCCACTCCCCCTGCTTGTGTTCCCTTTCTCGCTGTGTCTCTGTCTGTCAAATAAATAAATAAAATCTTAAAAAAAAAAAGGTTTGTTGGCTAGTTGAAAAGATGATTTCATCATAAATCACTTTTTAAAATCACTGTAGAAGATAATTTTCATACTCTGACCTTGAATCAGCCTTGGTTAACCCATGCTTTTCTCAAGAAGAGCCCCCTATGTTTGCCTGGGGGGAAGCAGAAGAGTGTTTTGTTTTTCTGTAAAACTGTATTTATATCTTTATTTATTCATTTATTACCCATCTATTTTTGTGAGAGAGAGAGCATGCGAGCACGAGGGGGGTAGGGGAGGGGGCAGAGGGAGAAGCAGACTCCCCGCTGAGCAGGGAGCCTGATGTGGGACTCAGTCCCAGGACCCAAGATCATGACCTGAGCCGAAGGCAGATGTTTAACGGACTGAGCCACCCAGGCACCCTGTAAAACTATTTTAAAAAGACCTTAAGATGTTTGAAATTTTTGATGCTAAAAGATAAAATAGTATAGGGACGCCTGGGTGGCTCAGTCGGTTAAGCGGCTGCCTTCAGCTCAGGTCATGATCCCGGGTCCTGGGATCGAGTCCCGCATCGGGTTCCTTGCTTGGCGAGGAGCCTGCTTCTCCCTCTGCCTGCCTCTCCCCCAGCTTGTGTTCTGTCTCTCTCTCTGACAAATTAAAAAAAAAAAAAAAAAAAAAGTATAATGATTCCTTGTATACTCATCATTTGGCTTCAACAATTATTTAACTCACAGCTGTTTTATTTTGTCTATACTTCTCCCTTTGCAGGATTATTTTCAACTAGATCCCAGGCATTATCTCTCTTTAACTGAAAATACCTAGTGGGATCTCTCAGAGATAAGGACTCTTCTTAGATGTGATAATTGACATTGTAGTTACGCTAAAAAAAAAAAAAAAAAAAAATTAGTAATTCCTAAATGTCGTTTAATCCAGTCGGTGTTCAGAGTTTCTGGTTCTTTTTTTTTTTTTTTTTTAAAGATTTTATTTATTTATTTGACAGAGACAGAGACAGCGAGAACAGGAACACAAGCAGAGGGAGTGGGAGAGGGAGAAGCAGGCTTCCTGCTGAGCCGGGAGCCCAATGTGGGACTTGATCCCAGGACCCTGGGATCATGACCTGAGCTGAAGGCAGTCGCTTAACCAACTGAGCCACCCAGGCGCCCCAGAGTTTCTGGTTCTTGCATAAATGTTCTTTTACAATGTTTGTTTGAATCAGTATTCAAACGAAGTCTGTACTTTACAATTGATTGATGTCTCCTAAATCTCTTCACCATATCCCTGCCATATCTTTATTTACTTTTTGCCATTTACTGATAAATCTGAGTTAGCTTTCCTGGATTTAGGTGCTGCATCCAAAGTTTTTTTCCTTATTGTAAGAGTTAATATATGATCATTATATGATACTTAAAATGTATAAAGCGGAAAGTAAAATCCTGTCACCCAGAGATACCCAATGTTGAATTTTTGGTATGCATTCTTTCAGCTTTTTTGAGCATGTGTTTTCCTGTGCTTTTTAACCATGTGCATGTACTATGCTTATTTTTATATCCTGTTTGATATACTTTAATATTGTGTTGTGATCATTTCCCCATGTCATTATGAAAGAAAATGAAAAAGTTGGCTGCATATTACTTTACAGTATGTATCATAATTTAAACATTCCCTTTTACCCAGACATTTAGATTGCTCCAGTTTTTCACTCTTATAAAAAGTATGAGAACCATCTTTGTACATAAATCTTTGTATTTCAGATTTTTCTTTTTTTTTTTTTGATAGAAGCAGAATTAATTCAGAGGGCATGAACATTTTTTAACTTCTGGATTCATATTGCCATAAAAGTTATTATAGTTTGTAATCTCAAATGCAGTCTATAGCTTACTTAAGAATCTGTTTGCAGGGGCACCTGGGTGGCTCAGTCGTTAAGCGTCTGCCTTCAGCTCAGGTCATGGTCCCAGGGTCCTGGGATCGAGCCCCGCATCGGCTCCCTGCTCGGCGGGAGGCCTGCTTCTCCCTCTCCCACTCCCCCTGGTTGTGTTCCCTCTCTCGCTGTGTCTCTCTCTGTCAAATAAATAAAATCTTAAAAAAAAAAAAAAAAAAAAAGAATCTGTTTGCATATGCTCTGTTACTAAGATGCCTTTGCCAGCCATATTAGTCAAATGTTTTTTTCCTAATTCTTTTGCTCTTTTTATTTTATTTGGCTTTTTTTTTTTTTAAATGCACACAGTATTATGTTTTAAATTTGTTGGTATTTTCCATTGTATGTTCTTCCACAATGGTCAAATAGTCAACTAAATTGTCTTCTAGAATTACTGATGGGTTTTTTCCCTTCTTAATTGCTAGGAGGTTTTCCTAGGACCATTTATTAATCCTATCATTTGATGTATAAATAAATACATTTCATGGTTGGTATGTTTAGAAAATTCTATAAGAAAGAATTTATTTCTTATTTACTGGTCATAGTATTATCTCTTACCCTTCTGCTTCCTCCACCTTCTTTTTTTCTCCTTGCCATCCCAGCTATAGTGTGCATCCAGATGTCTTTCATTCTGGATGTGCCTTGGGAAAATGCCTGTAACAAAACTAGTCTAGTCCTTGTCTTTTTCCTTTTGTTCTTTTTTTATGTGTATTTTTAAAATGATTTTAAAAGTGCATTTCCATTTACCTTTATTTTAAACTCAATTTGACAAAACATCATATCAACATAGTAGTTTGTGGTATTTACAGTTTCAGGATTTGGTTTTCTTGTTAAAGCTTCCACCAGAGAGTGAGTAGGAGAAAGGAATGGTAAGCTTTTTTTTTTGAGTTTTTAATTTTAATTCCAGTATAGTAAATATACAGCATTATGTTAGTTTCGAGTGTACAATATAGTGATTCAGCAGTGCTGTACGTTACTCAGTGCTCATCATGGTAAGTGTACTCTTTAGGGAAAGGTAAACTTTTCCAAACTGAGTTTGCAAAGAATGATTACCCCAGATTTAGGGCAGAGGCTGATTTTAGAAGTACCCATTGTGTGGTCCATTATATACTTAGTCCCTTCTTGTTGATGATGGGATTTGGTTCATTTTGTAATACATTTACTTAAAAAGTTTAGAAACCCTTTTATATTATATATATGTATGTATGTGTATAGATGTATATAAACACACACATACACACAATTTTTTTTTTGAGAGAGGGAGGTGGGGAAGGGGCAGAGGGAGAGGGAGAGAGAGAATCTTAAGCAGGCTTCTTTCCCAGCATGGAACCCAACATGGGGCTCAATCTTACAACCCTGAGATCGTGACCTGAGCCAAAGTCAAGAGTCAGACGCTTAACCAACTGAGCCACCCAGGTGTCCCACCCTTTTATTATATATTAACTCTAGCCAACAAATTCAGTGATGACAAAGGGTCAGATAGAGGGTTAAGAAAATTTAGCATATTCAGTCCAAGAGAAAATTGAGATGCAGTTATTTGTTCCTAGAGCTAATGGTTCTGGTAGGGGGAAGAACAAGAAGCTTACCTGTATGGTTGTTCTTGTAAAAAAATACTTTTTGAATAGTTTCAGAAGCTGCAAAATGGTGTACAGTGAAATGTCCTTACTACTTCTGCCCCCTGGCCACTTAGGCCCCCTTTCCAGAGGCAACCACTTATATAATTATTTTCAAATACTAAATTCTTCAGGTTTTAGATCATTTGCAAACATCTCTCTATAGATAAAAATTTATATTTAAGTTAGTAATGTGTGGGAGTTTTGGCATCAGTCTTTAGTATTTTGGGTAGAATCATTTGTTTATATATGAATGTTTATGTATGAATGTATGAGTATATACAAATTTACATACCCTTATGTAAATACATAATTGATTCAAGCAGTAAAATGTAGTATAGAAACTTAAGAAAATGGGAAAATGTCGTCTGATCACCTTAACAGAACCAGTACAATCATTGTAATGTAGCATAATTCTTCCCTGTGTTTAAATTCTGGGAATATAGTAATTCTACATACTTTTTCCCCCTTAATGGTAAGAGTATCACATCAAGCATCCTGGATTTCTGACTCATTTCTTATGAGGGAAATGAATTTTTAGTAATATTGCTCTTGGAAGCAGGGCAAGGAACTAACCTTTATTGAAGAAGAGAGAAAACTAGCGATTGGCAACAAAGTAGGGAGGTTAAATAAGGGTACATATTTTCATAATGCAGCCTTGGGAAAAATAAAAATCAAGTTGCAGTAATTCTGGGTTCTTAGACCTGATTTGCTTTGCTTTGCTTTGCTTTGTTTTCTCTTCTTTTCTCCTCCTCCCTCCCCCTCCTCCCCTTCTCCCTCCCCTTCACCTTCTCTGCTCCTCCTCTCCCCCACCCACACCCAGTGTGGGGCTTGAACTCATGACCCCAAGAATAAGAGTCACATGCTCTACTGACTGAGCCCCCCAGGCGCCCGCCCGCCCCCTCCCCCACCTTTTTTTAAGGACTAAATATGAGATGTATAGAGGAGAAGTTGCCATTTTGTTATGTTTTGCTGTAGAGGATTTATTTAAAAAGGAAAGGAAAAGAACTTTTCCAAGTCATGCATGCAGTTTATGTTGGGACCTCAGTGGAGCAGGGGCAGCAGAGACCAAAGACTTCAAGTCATAAAATGTAGAGGGGTTGAATGTTTGCTTGGAAGGTCAGAAATGCCTAATACATAGTATTCTACATCAAGTAAAAATTATTAGCCTTTTGGTAGAATTACAGGGAGGGCACCCCAAAAAGTTTCTGGAGAATGATGGAAAATTGTGGAATTAAAAGTACATTGCCCAATATCGCTAATTTAAGATAAATAGAATGTCAGTAATAATCTGTTTCTTCATTTGTAAGGACTCTCCTAGGATCACCTGGAAATAGTGTTAGTCTGCTTTGTCTTCTCTGGTCTGTGATAGTTTTGTGTGCTTTCCTTGTTTGACAGTTTTGAGGAATTTCCTGTCTTTGACAGTTTTGAGGAGTATTGGTTAGGTATTTTGTAGAATTTTTCTCAGTTTGGGTTTGATGATTTTTCTCATGATTAGACTTAGTGTGATGTTTTGGGGGAAGAATACCACAGAGATGAACTGCCTTTCTCATCACATCTTATTAAAGGGTACATGATAGCAATGTGATTTATCACTAATGTTGTATACCTTGATCTTTTGGTTAAGGTAGTATTTGCTAGGTTTCTCCACTATAAAGTCACCTTCTCTTTCTGTATTCTACCCTTTAGAAGTAAGTCACTAAGTCCAGTCCCCATTCAAGGTCAGAGGAGAGTTAAGCTTTACCTCTTAGAGGGATTCAATCTACTTAAATTATTTGGAATTCTATATGGAAGATTTAGTCCTTTCTATCCCTCTGCTTCCCCCCCCCCCATTGGACTATTTGAAAATAAACCACAAATAACACACATGTCATTGATAGGAATTTTTTTTTGACAGAGAGACACAGCAAGAGAGGGAACACAAGCAGGGGGAGTGGGAGAGGGAGACGCAGGCTTCCCGCTGAGCAGGGAGCCCGATGTGGGGCTCTGTCCCAGGACTCCGGGATCACGACCTGAGCCCAAGGCAGACGCCCAACGACTAAGCCACCCAGGCACCCCATTGATACGAACATTTTTATAGTCCTTTTTTTTTTTTAAGTTTATTTTTTAGTAACTCAACATCTAGTGTGGGGCCCAAACTCACAGTCCCTAGATCAAGAGTTCAAGAGTTGCATGTTCTACAAAGGAGCCAGCCAGGCACCCCTATAGTTCTTTTTTTTTTTTTTTTTAAAGATTTTTTATTTATTTATTCATTAGAGACAGAGAGAGAGAGAGAGGCAGAGGGAGAAGCAGGCTCCCAAGGAGCAGGGAGCCCGATGCGGGACTCGATCCCAGGACCCTGAGATCATGACCCGAGCCGAAGGCAGACGCTTAACGACTGAGCCACCCAGGCGCCCCCCTATAGTTCTTGATACAGATTGTCAAATTACTTTTCAGAAGTGTTGTAGCAGTTAACTGCAGGACCAGCAGTGTATGAGTAAACTTTCAGTGTACTCTTGTACTTTTTGTGTTTTGTTTTTTAAGTGAAAGTTCACATTAATTTGCATGTATTTGATGACTTGGTTAAGGTGACCTTTTTTTTTTAAAGTAAACTCTATCCCCCAGTTTGGTTGGGGCTTGAACTAAAGATCAAGAGTCCATGCTCTACCAACTGAGCTAGCCCGGTGCCCAAGGGTGACTTTTTTATGTTTGTTAATTAGCTGTAGTGACTCTTTTGGGAATTATCTTTTCTCTTGAGCTCTACCTTTCCAAAATTTTTCTAGAGACTCTCTTGGCTATTTTAGCTCTTTTGTCTCTTAGAAACTTAAGAGATTTATCTACCATTTTGCTTACTAGCCCCTAATTTTTAATGATCTTCAGGGTTTTGTCTGAAGATATAGTAAGAACTATTGTAGGTTAATTTAGCATATGACTAGATTATTTAGCATATGACTAGATTATTTCCTTTAAAAATTCATGACTGAGTCTCCCAACCATTTTGTGTTAAAAGCACTTTTGAAATATTTACTGTTTTGCAGTGTGTTATAAAAATTGCTAACTCATTTGAAAATGACTTTTATGACCTTGAAACCTGTGTTAACATTTATTCTGTTTTGGAAATTCTTGTTACTCCTAGGTATTTTAAAATTATCTCTTTTAAAGGAATTTAGAATATAATAGTTTCTTAAAAGGATCTAACCAAACCAAATGTTTTCTTCTGTAAGAGGAACCAGAATGAACACTCATATACACATACTAACATAGAAATGTCTAAATCTTTAATGGCTTAGAAGACATTTTTTTCTTTCATGTGAGTCCTTAACCTCTATGGCAACAAAAAATAGCTCCAAAATGAAAGAGCTTAAGTAAAATTATCAAAAGAAAATCTAGGGTTTATTGTTATCCTTTAGATCTGTCAGCATGTCTTTGGAAGAAATCAGTGTGTGAGTTAAAACATTAAATTAAAATACTTTCCAAATACTATTTCGTATTGTCATTGGATGTTATTTTCAATTACTGTCTTAGGATTTTAGATCTATTTTTTTTAAGGTTTTATCTATTTGAGAGAGAGAGAGAGCAAGTGAGAGAGAGAGAAATAGCACAGGCGGCGAGGAGGGGCAGAGGGAGAGGGAGAAGCAGATTCCCCCACTGAGCAGGGAGCCTGATGGAGGGGAGGGCTCCATCCCAGGGCTCTGGGATCATGACCTGAGCTGAAGGCAGATGCTTAACCGACTGAGCCACCCAGGCACCCCTAGATCTTTTTTTATCATTTGTAATTTTATTAACTCTTTAGCTAATAGTCTAAGATATATAAATATTTAAATAGAAAAAATGTAAAAATAGACTCTTATGAATCTGGCTTTGGAACTACCTAGAAGGAAGGGAAGCAAATAACCTATAAAACGTTCTTACTATGGTATAACAATGGATTAATACTAAATAAAAAGCTATAATAAATAAATATAATAAAAAGCAGGTATAAAGAGCTGCTAAAATCAGTAAGACAAGTTTGAAAAAGAAGAAATATAAATGCCAATAAACTTGAAAAGATATGCAGCCTTACTGGAATTAGGAAATAAAAACAATGAGATATATTTTTGGGACCTGACTTTCTGGCACAGATATTTTTGAGTATATCCATAGGTTATTGTACTATCAGTGAAAATAATACTGTATGTAATTACTGTGTTACACAGTTAGTAACATGTACTGTGTGCTGTTGATAGAATTACAATTGGCAAAGGCTTTTTGTGAATGACCGTAGGCCTAGATATTTAATTTTTTTTTTTGTATTTAGCCCCACAAAAATATGGGCACAAAGATGGTTGTTGCAGTATTATACTAATAAAAAGTTGGAAAGTCCATGGGGGCCTGGCTGGCTCAGTCAGTAGAGCATGCAACTCTTGATCTCAGGGTCATTTGAGCACCCTGTTGGGGGTAGAGTTTACTTAAGAAACATTGGCAAGTCCCTAAGTAATCTCTACTAAAGGAATGCTAAAATTGTGTGTTCATGTTTTTGGAGTATTATGTAGCCATTAAAAAGAATGAAGTAGAGTTTTATGTTTTGAAAAGTCTGAAGGTTTTTGTTTTTGTTTTTGAGATTTTATTTATTTATGTGAAAGAGAGAGAGCACAGGGAGGGGAAGGGACAGAGGGAGAAGCACACTCCCCGCTGAGCAGGGAGCTTAACCGCTTAACCAACTGAACCACCCAGGTGCCCTCATCTGAAGGTTTTTTATGCTACAAAAAGGCAAGTTGCAGAATATGTATAATATGATCTGTAAGATCCACCAAAATGATATGTGTATGTATGTATTTATAAGGGTGTACATACATATGAAAAGACACGCAAGTATTCATACCAGACTATCAGTGGTGGTACCTCTGGGGAAAGGGAGTAGCCTTGGGGAGGGAGGAATGGGAAAGTTGACATTTTCCATTTTACTCTGTATACTTCTGGGGATACCACTGATACCAAGTGATCTGATAAAAATATGTAACACTGATAACTTTGCTGTTTTATGATTTGCTGTTAAGAATGTTTAGCCTCATTAAGAACCACTTTTAAGGGGTGCCTGAGTGGCTCAGTCAATTAAGCATCTATCTTTGGCTCAGGTCATGATCCCGGAGTTCCAGGAACGAGCCCCGCATTGGGCTCCCCGATTAGCAAGGGAGTCTGCTTCTCCCTCTGTCCTCACCCAGCTCATGCTCTCTCTTTCTCAAATAAAAAAATAAAATCTTTTTTTTTTAAAAAAGAACCACTTTTAAGAAATTTATTTCCCAAGGAATCAGTCCTGTATATAGCATGTAATTCCAGGGCATAGTTCTAGAAAATAGGATAGTGAAACTACAATATCTACTTTTTCACCTTTTCTGAAGTTATAAGTAGGCAATTAAATTTGACTTCCTGAAGGTGAGATAAGGTAAATTAAACCCACCCAGCATGAGCTGGAGCGTTTAAGGTTCTAACAGCAGATCATAAACTGGTTAACAGCACTGGAAAGTTCCATCAGCTTATAGAAACAGGATGACTCAACTGACTTATTACAGCTGAACCCTACCAGGAAAGGTTTGCTAGTTGCAGCAGAAGGAGGAAATGACCTGGATCTGAGGGATATGGGGAATAGCTTTTGCTCTCCCAATATTCGGAGTGTATCCTTTGACTTCTTTTCTATGATAGGAGTTGTTTAGGAGAGGATGGTTTGAGAGCTTTAGTTGTGTGCAACCTTTTCTTTAAATTAACCAGCCTATAAACTGTTGGTTAATTTATGCCCACAGATTGCTGTCACAATTGTATTAATTGTATTAATTGTATTAGGAATTATATTAATTGTATTAATTGTAACAGGAAAATACAGATGTATAAATTAAATACTTATCAAAAATTTTAAAATATGGAAAAGAATTGTATAGGAACTCTCTAGTAGCTGTCACCCAACTTCAGTAATTATCAACGAATGGCCTATTTTATTCCATCTATTTTATCTATGCCCACATTTAATTCCTTTCTTCCTCCCCTGGATTATTTTGGATCTTGATTTTTTTCAGTGTATTGTTTGTATTTTCATGACTTAGGCATTTTATGACCAATTGCAGTAAAGCTGGTTGTCTTAAGAGTCAAGTCCATGACTTTGGTATTATTTAGCATTGTTCTCGTAGTAGGGACATATATTGAGGAGGTGAACAACAACTCTGCAACGAGGACATCAAAACCATTGTTTTAATACCCTTAGGTATTTGTAAAATGCCTTGCTGTACTCTGAAATAAATTCTACGTATTTGTAAAACACCCCAAATAAATTATGAAATACCAGAATTCCCATTCAGTAATGATAGAGTTCTGTCTTGCCCACGGTAGAGCAGCTTCTTAATGTCTCTGGACACAGATTTAAATGTGAGGTGGGATTGGTTAAATTTTTTGCTCTACTGCTTAGCTGCTGGTATGCACTGATGCTTGTTCTGAGGTCCTGGCCAAAAAAGAACTGTTCCATTCTGTTTTCAAAAAAACCAAATAATTTTAAAGTGGAAACTACTAACTGAAAACTGCATAGTACTTAAAATAGCTCAAGTTAATGTGAAGGAAATTCCACAGAAGCATAGCACTATTGGAGAATGTCCTATGTATAAATACATTTTCTCATTTTACTGGAGGCTAATTAATACTGGCATATACTTTAAAATTCTAGTTGAGGGGCACCTGGGTGGCTCAGTCGGTGAAGCATCTGCGTTCGGCTCAAGTCATGATCCCAGGGTTCTGGGATCAAGCCCCGCATCGGGCTCCCTGCTCAGCAAGAAGCCTGCTTTTCCCTCTCTCCCACTCCCCCTGCTTGTGTTCCCGCTCTCGCTATCTCTCTCTCTCTCTGTCAAATAAATAAATAAAATCTTTAAAAGTAAAAGTAAAATTATAGTTGATTTGGGATGCCTGGGTGGCTCAGTCAGTTAGGCATCTGCCTTCAGCTCAGGTCATGATCCCACTGTCCTGGGATCAAAGCCCACATCGGGCTCCTTGCTCAGTGGGGAGCCTGTTTCTCCCTCTGCCTGCCACTTCCCCTGCTTGTGCTCTCTCTCTCTGACAAGTAAAATCTTTAAAAAAAATAAAATAAGAGGTGCCTGGGTGGCTCAGTCGTTAAGAGTCTGCCTTCGGCTCAGGTCATGATCCCAGGGTCCTGGGATCAAGCCCTGCATCGGGCTCCCTGCTCCGCGGAAAGCCTGCTTCTCCCTCTCCTGTTCCCCCTGCTTGTGTTCCCTCTCTCGCTGTCTCTCTCTCTGTCAAATAAATAAATAAAATCTTTTAAAAAAATAAAATTCTAGTTGATTTGCATGCTTCTGGCATGTATAGATACAGAGAAAATTAACGTCAGGGGTTCAGCAAATATTTATTCATTGCTGTGGCTTAAGCAGTGAAGGAGGTGTTTGGAGACGGAGTGATGACTAAGGTAGGTTCCTGCCCTCAAGAAGCTGTGGGCTTTTTGGAGGTGGAGGGTGATGGTGGTATTGGTGGAATCTAGTTTTATTAATCAGATGGATTAAAAAAAGACTTAAAAATAGCTGTGTTTTGCAATTTTTATGGGTGATAGAAACAAGTCTCCCTTTCTTTATAAAAGGCAATTTGTTAGCATTTCTGTGTTCAGAGGCTACAGAACTGGGTAGATACCAGGCATTTTAGTATTTGAATTTCATTTTAAAAAATCTTATATCTTTTAATCTCAGCTGACATTTTACTGGCCTGGGGAGGCACAGATAGGAAGGAAGGAAGGACCAGTATTTGTAAGTGGAGATTTGTTTATGGATTTGAAAAGACAGGTGAGAAACAGGCTTTCAAGGGTGAATTTTATCTGCCTATGAGTGGGATATTTACTTTCAGGGTATTCTGTATTGGATATGTATAGTAAGTTCTCTAACATGAAGGCTAATCATTTTATAAAAAATTGGGCTCAGATGAAACTGTGAAGTAGTCAGAGTTTGTATTTGGTATTTCCTACCTTCTGGAAGAATTAGGCCCCCCAGCTTAGATGGCCTGCGACTCCTCTTCCCTTTCCAATTCCCACCTCCCCTTAGCTCAGGCATACAGATCTCTGAAGATACTAGATGGGAAGTAGGTTTGCCCTGACTGTTCTGAAACTTGATTTCACCTCAGTCTATCTTGGATATCTCCCCAAATCATTACGAAGAAATTTGCCTCATTTTTTTTTTTTAAGATTTTATTTATTTGAGAGAGAGACAGCGAGCACGAGCAGGGGGACAGGCAGAAGGAGAAGGACAAGATGACTCCCCACTGAGCTCTGAGCCAGCTGCAGGGCTCCATCCCAGGACCCTAAGACCATGACCTGAGCCAAAGTCAGATGCTTAACTGACTAAGCCACCCAGGTGCCCCATGCCTCATTGTTTTCAACAGCTGTGTAGGATTTCATGTACTCATACTATCGTTTATTTAATCAGAACCACAGGGATGAAGGATAGACACTTTGCTTTATCATTTTTTTGCTTTCATAAACAGTGAACATCCTTATACAACAACGTTGAATGATTATTTGGATATGGATATCCAAGTTAACTAGATATATTAATTTTTACCAATCTTTGGATAGTTGAAAGTGATAACTGGATTTGGCACCTCTTATATTTTTTGTTATTGGCTCTGTATTTTCCTGTGAACATGATCTTTGCTCATTTTTTGTAAGGTTGCTGTTTCTATATTGATTTTTCAGAGTTCACTGTAAATTAAGGAAATTAATCAGATATGTGTTGCAAGTGTTTTTCCAAGTTCTTTGTCTTTTTATTTTACAGTATATTTTTGGTTTATAGAAACTTAAAATTTTTGACTGTCACATTTATTGGTCCTGTACAGTTTCTTGGATTTATGTTGCTTTGCAAGTATTCCAGTAGTCTTCTTATAGTTATACATTTGTGACTTTTAAAAATTAAACTTCTGTATTTTGAAAGTCTTAATATATGAAAACACATTCATTATAATTCATTTAAAAATTGACAAAGTGAAAGTCTGTCTTAAAATTATATTCTTTTCCCTAGAGCTAACCACTTACTAAGTTGCATGTATATTTTTCCAGTCTTCTATGTATGCATCATACTTCAATTTAAAAAAAAGTTATCATACCATTTATTAAATAGTTGGTGGTTGAAATTGGCACCTTTTTCATATTCTAAATTCCCCTTAAAAATCATGGGTCAGTTTGTGGATATTCTATTCTAATCCATTGTTCCAGTTGCTTTAGTTGACTGTTCTTTGTGTGGCCTTATTTTAAAAGTTAAATCACTGGGACACCTGGGTGGCTCAGCGGTTAAGCGGCTGCCTTCTGCTCAGGTCGTGATCCCAGGGTTCTGGGATTGAGTCCCTGCATCAGGCTTCTTGCTCAGTGGGGAGCCTGCTTCTCCCTCTCCCTCTGCCTGCCACTTCCCCTGCTTGTGTCCCCTCTCTCTCTGACAAATAAATAAATAAAATATTTTTAAAAAAAGTTAAATCACTAACACATCTAGAATTTGTTTTGGTGTAAGGAATGAGGGTGGGGAGTCAGCTGTGCCCTATATCATTTATGGTTTATGGAATAATTTGTCTCCCCCCCCCCCCCCCAGTGATTTAATATGCTGTCATTAAACCTAGATAATTCTGGAAAGGACACCATTATCTCTGACCTATTGAAAGCATTTTGAGTAGGCTTCCTGTATTGACTAGTTTTCCTCCTATCAGTTTTCCATAATACAGCCAAGGTGATCTTTTCGAAACATACCCTTTATGAACTTTACATTGCTATTTGGAGGAAGACCTAATCTTGAACATGGCCTAGAAGACCCTGTGTGGCCCATCCCTTGACCTCGCTGGTCTGGTTTCAGATGACTCTTCTTGCTGTCCGGATTCCAACACATAGTGGCTTTCTTTGAGTTCCTTACTTGCTTCAGGGCCTTTACACTCCTATTCCTCTTGTGTCTGGAATGCCCTCCAGACCCTAATCCTCACACCTTCTACTTCGGTATTGTATTCCAGTGCATCCTTCCACTTTCAACTCAAAGTTAACTTCTTGATAAAATCTTCCCTGACTCCCTAGGTAAGTTTAGAACCTGTATGTGCTCTCTAAACACCATTTATCTTTAAAAAAAAAAAAAGATTTAATCTCTGTGGCCAATGTGGGGCTCGAACTCATGACTCCGAGATCAAGAGTTGCACGCTCTTCTGACTGAGCCAGCCAGGTGCCCCTCTTTGTTGTTGTTGTTTTTTTTTTAAATAACAGCCTTTTTGAGACCTGATTCACATGCCATAACGATGCATCATTTAAAGTCTAAAATGCAGTGGTTTTTAGTATATTCATGCAGTTGTGTGACCATCACCATAATCAATTTTAGAACATTTTTTTAACCCCAAAAGAAAGCAGGTACCAGTTAGTAGTCAGTCCCCCTTTCTTCCCAAGCCCTCTAGTTCTGGACAACCAGAATGTTTTGTTTTGTTTTTTAAATTGTGGTAAAATATATAATATATATATTAAATAACAAATTTTGCTATTTTAACCATTCTTTCAAATTTAAAATTCAGTTGCACTAATTACCTTCACAGTGTTGTACAATTATCACCACTATGTATTTCCAAAACTTTTTTATTACTCCAAACAAATTCTCTATTTGTTAAGCAATGACTCTCCATTCCCTTTTTCCCCAGCCCCTGGAAACCACCATTCTACTTTCTGTCTGTATGAATTTTCTTGTTGTAGATTTCATTTAAGTGGAATCATACAATATTTGTTCTTTTGTGTCTGACTTATTTCACTTAGCATAATGTTCTCACAGAGTAATCCATGTGTCATAACTTCATTCCTTTTTATGGCTGAATAGTATTCCATTGCATGTATAAACCACATTTTGTTTCTCCATTTATCAATTGATGGCCATGTGGGTTGTTTCTACTTTTTGGCTATCATGAATAATGCTGTTGTGAATATTTAGCATACAAGTATCTGTTGGAGTCCATTTTCAAATCTTTGGGGTATATACCTAGAAGTAGAATTGCTGGGTCATTGATAATTTTTTTTTAAAGATTTTATTCATTTGAGAGAGAGAGCACAAGCAGGGGGAGAGGCAGAGGGAGAGGGAGAAGCAGACTCCCCACTGAGCTGGGAGCCAGACATGGGGCTTGATCCCAGGACCTGAAGATCATGACCCGAGCTGAAGGCAGGCACTTAACCATCTGAGCCACCCAGGCACCCCTCTGTTTTAACTTTTTGAGGAACCACCAAACTGTTTTCTAGAGAGGCTACACCATTTTATCTTCCCACCGGCAGTATGGAAGTGTTCTGATTTCTTTTTTTTTTTTTTTTAAGATTTTATTTATTTATTTGAAAGAGAGAATGAGAGAGAGCAAGCGCACAAGTGGGGTGAGGGCCAGAGGGAGAAGCAGACTCCCCGCTGAGCAGGGAGCCCGATGCGGGACTCGATCCTGGGACTCCAGGATCATGACCTGAGCTGAAGGCAGTCGCTTAACCAACTGAGCCACCAAGGCACGCCAAGTTTTCTGATTTCTTCACTTCACTTATTTTTATTTTTTTGATTATAGTAATCCAAATAGGTATGAAGTGATATCTCATGGTTTTGATTTTTATTTCCCTGATGATTAATGACATTAAGCATTTTTTCATATGCTTATTGGTCATTGTGTATCTTTAATGTCTATTCAAGTCCTTTACCTATTTAAAAATTGGGTTATTTTTTTCTTGTTAGAGGGGTTCTTCATATATTCTGGATATTAAACTCTTATCAGATACATGATATGCAAATATTTTTTCTCATTTTGTGGCTTGTGTTTTCAGTCCTTTGGTCCATTTATCTTTTATAGCATTTAGAAGTTTGTATTTATAATTAAAAAAAATATATTTAGGTTAGGGGCGTGTGGGTGGCTCAGTTGGTTAGGCGTCTGCCTCTGGCTCAGGTCATGATCCCAGGGGGCTGGGATTGAGCCCCACATTAGGCTCTCTGCTCAGTGGGAAGCCTGTTTCTCCCTTTCCCTCTGCCTGCCACTCTCCCTGCATGTGCTCTCTCTGCCAAATAAATAAATAAAATCTTAGAATTAAAAAAATAATTAAAAAGATTAAAAATATTTAGGTTAATGTCTGTCTTGACCATTAGAATGTGAACACTGTTGGGGAAGGACTATATCAGTTTTTGCCCATTTTTATATTTCTAATGCCTAATACAGGTGCTAATTTTTGAATGAATGAAATTCCTTTAAGTTAATATATGAATTGTTTCATTGATCTGTCTCTTCCATCTTAAATATCAGTTGTAGTCCATCTTGGTGTCTCACTTGTTACTCTTAACTTTTCAAAATCTTCCCAGTTATTTCCTGGCTACTATTAAGTTACTTAATGTGCCCCTGCCCCACTCAACATTGGTATCATTTTAGATAACTTTTTTTCTTTCAGAGGGCCTTCTTATAAAGGCTGCAAAGTTCTCTTCATTAGTTTGGGCTGATACAACCAAATACCAGAGACTGGGTGGCTTAGACAGCAAACATTGATTTGTCATAGTTCTGGAGTCTGGTAGGTCCATGATCAAGGTGCTGGCAGATTCAGTGTCTGGTGAGAGCCCTCTTCCTGGTTTGTAGATGGATGTCTTCTTGCTGTATCTTCACATGGTACAGAGAGAGATCATCTCTCTTATGTTTCTTTAAGGACATTAATTCCATTCATAAGGGATCCACTCTCATGACCTAATTACTTCTCAAAGGCCCTACCTCCAAATACCATCATTTTGGGGATTAAGGCTTCTGCCTTTGGCTCAGGTCCCAGTGTCTGTCCATTTTTTGTTTGGGGTATTCACAGGTTGTGACATTTTTTTCTTTTTTGCTTACTCTGTGATAGGCCACAATTTGAAGTTCACAATTTTTTTTTTAAGATTTTATTTTTGGGGCACCTGGGTGGCTTAGGTAAGCGTCTGCCTTGGGCTCAGGTCACGATTCTGTGGTTCTCAGGTCAAGCCTTGAGTTGGCTTCCCTGCTCAGCAGGAAGTCAGCTTCTCCCTCTGCCTTTGCCCCTCCCTCTGCTTGTACTTTCTCTCTTCTTCTCTCCCATAAATAAATACAATCTTAAAAAAAGATTTTATTTTCATGTAATCTCCACACCAAACGTGGAGCTTGAACTCACAACCCCAAGATCAAGAGTCACATGCCCTACCAACTGAGCCAGCCAGGCACCCCTCTTTGTTCCTTTTCTGATGTTCCCATCTTAGGGAGATCATTTGCATGGTGGTCAGCAGCTAGGAACATGCATGTCAGCTTTTGAGAATACAGTGTGCCAGGGAGATTGTTACGATTATTATTCAGGATGATTTCCCAGTGTTTGGAATGCACTTCAGAGCTATGGTTCCCAAGACCAAAACCAATCAAAATAGTAAGTAAGTAAGTAAAACCCTGCTGAAAGAGGTCAGAGGTCATTTTTTTTTAAGCCACGTGTCTTGCTCAGTGATCTTATGTAACTGAGTTTCAACTTTCCCAGAAATGTTAATCCAGGTGCAGCAGGTAGTGGGGGTCACACAGCACAGATAACCTCCTTGCTCAGTTAAAAGATAAATAAGGGCTATCCTATTAGGAAGAAAAACTGAAACAAACAAAAAACCACAAAAAACAAAAATAACAGCTGTGGCCAGATAGTGTAAGGATTTTTGTTAGACAGCTATTGTGGATTTTGTAATACTTTTAAGAGTTAAGGAGAGGTTTCTAATTGGAGCCTCATTTAGATTTACTTCTAACTGGAAGTAGGGCCCTGCCAGAGAAAGTGAATCTTGAGGGGCGCCTGTGTAGCTCAGATGGTTAAGCATCTGCCTTCAGCTCAGGTCATGATCTCCAGGTCCTGGGATCGAGCCCCACGTTGGGCTCCCAACTCAATGGGGAGTCTGCTTCTCCCTCTCCCTCTGCCTTTCCCCCTGCTTGTGCTCTCTCTGTCTCTCTTTCTCTCAAATGAATAAATAAAATCTTAAAAAAAAAAAAGAAAGTGAATCTTGGATCATGAAAGCCTTGGTAGGTCTTTTCTAACTTGGCAGTGTAAATTCAGGGGAGTTGACCAATGAGGTGTAATGGGCACACTTTGATAACCAAAGAGGCATTGCCAGCTGTCTAGGCATTTATAGAATGATAACCACCATAAACAAAGACAAACCCTGTCTGGGCACAAACCATTCCCGTTAAGGTAGTACTGTTAATAGATTAATTCACAGGAATTACTGTGTTTGCTCGTTCAAGCCACAGGTCGTTAGGTTTTCTCTTTCACTTAAAAAATTGTTCTAAATTCCATTGGGTTCCTCCCCCCCCCGCCCCCCCAAGCAGTGGCCTGGGAGATATGGATGATAACATCATCTTTCCAGGCCAGTATCACAGTAAGGAAAAGAAAGGGAAGATGAAAGGGTTTCATGTTTAGTTAAAATATGAAGTCTTGATCCAGTGTCTTGGGAGGAAGCACCTCGATGTCAGCTAATCTTCCTAGTCAGTTTGATTTGGAGGTCTCTGGTGTTTGTATAGGACCAGTTGTCAGGTGTAGTTTTTGTCAGCTGTGGGATGTGTATCCAGGGTTGAGTCCCTATCATCTGGGTAGTGATGAAGACCTGGTATAATCCCTTCCAAGGAGATTCCAGGGCAGTCTTTGTTCTTAGTGATTCCAAATCAGAAGAGTGGGAGAAAACTGGGAACAGTAGCATGGCGTGTCTTAGCCATACTTGAGGATCCAGTCCCAATTTACATGCCTTCTTTACCAAAAACACATCCTACTTTCCTTGCATAGGGAGATGTTTCCCTTATTATATAACATATATTAAAGTTTTTAACCTTTAGAAACCTTAGTTTCTTTTTCTTTTTTTTAGATTTTATTTATTTGACAGAGAGAGACAGAGAGGGAACACAAGCAGGAGGAGTAAGAAAGGGAGAAGCAGGCTTTCTGCTGAGCAGGGAACCCGACGTGGGGACATGGGGCTCGAGGCTTGATCCCAGAACCCTGGGATCATGACCCGAACTGAAAGCAGACACTTAATGACTAAGCCACCCAGGTGCCCCGAAACCTTAGTTTCTAATGAAAGTGAAGAAGTAAAAAATTGTGAGCTGTCATTGCATTAGCATCCTGTGGCTTGGCAGACTGTTTACTTTTTTTTTTTTTTTTTTAAGATTTTATTTATTTATTTTACAGAGAGAGAGAGTGAGAGAGGGAACACAAGCAGGGGGAGTGGGAGAGGGAGAAGCAGGCTTCCCGCGGAGCAGGGAGCCCGACGTGGGGCTCGATCCCAGGACCCTGGGATCATGACCTGAGCCGAAGGCAGACGCTTAATGACTGAGCCACCCAGGTGCCCCCTGTTTACTTTCTATAACTTCTAGAAACATGCTTTCCCCAAATATCTTTAGTTCCCCTGTAAAAGGAAGTAAAAAATCGATAAACCTGTGTTTAGTAATTAGTGTTTCAATATTTTATCTTATTTGGAAATGATATGGATATTTAATGAATTTAACAAATCACTATCTAAATTAACAGAACTTAAAGGTTTCAGGTTATCAGAAAGATTTGGAGGAAACTAAAGTTTAACTAAAAACTTTTTACTTAGTCTTTTTAATTGTTTTTAACAATTATGTTTAGATTACACACAAAAGCCATTAGACATTAGACAGAACCAGCTATTGCCCCAAGCTGTTTTTTTGACGGACAGATTTTTTTTTTTTTTTAAAGATTTTATTTATTCATTTGAGACACAGAGATAGAAAGAGAGCATGAGCAGTGGGAGAGGCAGAGGGAGAGGGATAAGCAGACTCCCGGCTGAGCCAGGAGCCTGATGTGGGGCTCGATCCCAGGACCCTGGGATCATAACCTGAGCTGAAGGCAGACGCTTAACCATCTGAGCCACCCAGGCGCCCCGACTGACAGATTTTGTGAGGGATAAAATGAACTTATTTGACTGGTATTTAAAAGTTTTATATTTAATCTGATAACCCAAAAGACATGTCTATTTTAGTTAAACCAACATACTTAAACTAGCTTTTATACTGAAAATTATCCTAGATCATGTGAATTTGAAAAACATTTGGGTTCATTTCTACTATATTTCTGAGATTTATAAATACTTCATAAGCACTTCTTTTTAAGCCAATTAAACCAAGTTCTTTTTTAAAGTAGGCTCTATGCCCAACATGGGGTTTGAACTGATGACTGCAGATCAAGAGTTGCATGCACTACCAACTGAGCCACCCACGTGCCCCATGGAGAAGACTTTTAAGATTTGTATTTGTTGGGGTACCTGACTGGCTCAGTAGGAAGAGCATACGACTCTTGATCCTTAAGGTCATGAGTTCCAACCCCACATTGGGTGTAGAGATTACTAAAGGAAAAAAAAAGGATTTGTATTTGTAGAGAAAAGAAATCTTAAGGAGGCTCTGGCCTAGAGTTTGGACAAGAGAGCCTTATTTGCAATTTGAATTTTAAAAAGCCCCCCTAACCCCTTTTATTTTCAGTCTTAGGAATTGGGATGGTCTAGAGTTAATATTTTACATCTCCAAGGCACTGGGGAAGAGTGCAAGTTCCTCCGAGGACTTTGGTTTCTTTGGTTCCTTAAGGTCAGTAAGCCTTTTGAGATAAATAGGTTTTGGAATTGGTAATAAAAGGAATAGGTGAACTTTGAATTACCTCTAGAGTTGCATTTCTAATTTTGCCAAGATTTGTAAAATGTAGACAATTGCTCTCAGTTCCTCAAAGAATTGGGTTGCAATTTCAATGATATCATAGGTTGATCCACCCATCTAATTACTTTTTTTTTTTTCTGTTAGTAAATACTTTTACAGAGGTTTCAGAAGATTTTTTTCTTTCCTTCTGGGTACCTAGTTTCATTTTAGCTTATGGGAGGAGGCCTAAAAAACATTATCAGGCTCTGTATATCAGCTTTCAATCTGGCCAATAGCCAGTCACAGAGCTACTTAAAAATTCTTTTAGGTATCTTGTCCGTTTTCACCTGGGACAAACACCAAACATTTCTGGCCATATTCAATTACCCGCCCCCCCCCCCCCCCCCCCCATGAATGTAAGAGGAATCCCCAAGGAGAGTGCAAAAGATAACTTCTTTCCCTTTCTTTACCGGGTCCTACAGACTTCCGGGAGAGCTGACTCTGGTAAGAATTTTCATCCTTAGCCAGCTTCTGCCAGTTTTTCTGGGATCCCATCTGTAACTCTGTTTTTAACCAGAATTTGGAAAGATTTTTAATGTTACTTTTTCCTTGGCTATTTAAGAGAATAATGTAGCAGTTTACCAGAAAATCTCCCATTTGGGAGGAGCCCTCCTTTGAGGTCAGGTATGGGGGAGGGGTGTCTGTAAGGTCATTAACTTGGTGGACTTTTGTTTACAGTCCATAAAGGCAGCTCAGATAGAGGAGTACTAGGATGAGTTCTCAAATAAAGGAAGATAGAGGGAAGCGGTAAGAATTAAAGCTTTTTGCTTTTAGGTACCTTTTACATCTTTAGTTTTTCACTAGCCTTTTACAACAAATCTTTCAATGAAGCTATTTTGGAATTTTGAAGCCTTTTGGAGTCTCTTGCATACCAATTAAAATAGGCATCCCATTCTGTTTGATTTGGAAGCCTCGCTTTTAAGTGCACTTCTTTAATGATCTTATCTAATTGGAACATTTCTTGTAACGGCCATTGTAATTCTAGGTTGTAATTCCTCTGAGGACAGTTTGGTAGGACCCTAGCCACAATTAGAATTTAACCCACCTTTTCTGTGCAGCTATATCTAGTGGTAAAAGGGGTGTAATCCACATTTCTGTCTGGCCACATTTTGGGGCTGCCAATCTGATGGTTACCAAGCCAGATTGTCAGGACACAAATAAGCTTAGTAAGATTTTGCCACTTTTGTCAATATATCTTTTGGACCGTAGTTCTTAGGCATAAAATAAGCAGGGGTGCCAGAAGGAAGCATGCTTGCCTCTCTAGTTTAAGGATCCCATTAACCAACTTTGGGTTTCTTGGAGCTGAGCTAATACCTAAAAGGGATGTGCCTCTGGGTTGAGAATTGTACAGTGTTACAGTGTAACTCCTTGTACAGGAATTTTCTTGAGGTTGGCAGGTGACCTAGTGTCAACGTAACCTGTTCAATGACCCACTTAATGCAGGAGTTTTTGAGTTGGGTGATGGGTACTGTAATAATAAGTGTTCTGTCAGTGCCCACCAATTTTTGTGGCTTTTTTTTTTTTTAACTTCTGAGATTCTGTTAGCTATAACCCTTTATCTACACAAAATAAGACAAACAAACATGTGCACCCTAACATACCAGCAGCAACCAAAAGGTGTTACCTTGTGGACTGGCCAAGAGAAGGCCTGCATACCATCACCAATTCTCAGCATGCATTAAACCAGCAGACTCCAGTAATTGGGGACTGGTTGGAACTGAGGAAAGGACTAAACCACCAAATCCCAGTAAGTGGGTACTGTGACTGGAACTGAGGAAGGGTATTCCAGACAACTGGGGAATTGTGGAGTGAACCAAGGGGTAGGGACTCAGGTTCCAGATGGAACTGTGTGTCAGCTCAAGCTGACCCACTAAGCCCTGGACTGCAAAGCTGGTCAGTTTAGAAGTTCAACACAAAGAGCAGAGCTCAGAACTGACAGGAACTTCCCAATTCCCAATGGCCCCCAGAAATGGCTAGAAAAAAAGAGAACTTGGAACAGTTCATGGGATACCACACCTGTGTTTCTTCTTGTCCCCAAAGCTATCAGAAGGCTCGTTTATCCTGCCGCTTTCACCAAATTTGTTAAATAACAAAAACTAAATAGTAAATTTAAAGATCAAATTAGCTTTATTCAACAATTCATGAGTTGGGCAGCATCCCATCTAGTAAATAGAAAGGAGCTCCACCAAGCTGTAGAAAAGGAAAGTTTTTAAAGGCAGAAAGGGGGTGGAAAAAGGAAATTATTAGCAAAGAATATATTGTTTTAGGCAAGGTCACCTTCCTAAGGGGAATGGAAGGGGCCTATGAATGTATTATCTCACTAGTGCTGACTGGGTAATTCCATGTTGACTGGCTAAAGGTTACAGTTCTTTTTTTTTTTTTTTAAGATTTTATTTATTTATTTGACAGAGAGAGAGACAGCGAGAGCAGGAACACAAGCAGGGGGAGTGGGAGAGGGAGAAGCAGGCCTCCTGCCGAACAGGGAGCTCAATGTGGGACTCGATCCCAGGACCCTGGGATCATGACCTGAGCCGAAGGCAGACGCTTAACGACTGAGCCACCCAGGCACCCAAGGTTACAGTTCTTAAAATTGAAACTGCAATTAGATTGGGTATTAGGTCTTGGTTTGCTGACATGGGCTTTAGCATGAGTGACTCCCATTTTGGGGCCTGCTCTCTCCTTTTTAGCAATATGAATTTTGTAGGGGACACAGGCATTCAGTCTATAGCAGTACTATGGCTAACAAAGTTAAAAAATTCATTAAGCACAGTAGGACTCTAGCATCAACTGCTTCACAGGGAGGCAGGATAGAGCATCTGAAGACATTCACATTTGTAGGAAATTAGTCTGATGGTAGAAGGGGTAGGTAATCATTTCTATAGATTCATAATTTATATGATTAGTAATTCATAAATATAGGTCATTAACCAATACGAACTATCCTTAGTTTAAGAGAATTATTATGAGTCTGTACAATAATATGAATTTTTCATAGCTCAACAGAAAGAGTACTACGCTCAGTAGTTGTCTAATATTTTTTTTTCTTGCTCCTAGATTTAAACAGTCGAGTTAAATCAAGCTGGGCAGTCATGGCAGAAGGTGGATTCGATCCCTGTGAATGTGTTTGCTCTCATGAACATGCAATGAGAAGGCTGATCAATCTGGTGAGATGAATGGGACAGTCCTATTTGGAATTGAACTGTACCCCTTCTGTCCTATATTTGTGGGAATGGGTTATTTTCATCTGATGGTCACTAAAATTATTTCATAATTGAAATTCTACAGTGATTTAAGTCATAATGGTCAAAGTACTTGCCAGCAATTCTTTTATTAGAGATAAAAACAGATTGTCATCTATGGTAGATTTATGTTGGTGATATCACCATCATAGGTAAGTAATGTGGGTATAGCCTTTTCTGTTCTGTATTAAGGAATATAGTCTTTAGCCATATGGAGCTTGTTTACCTGATAAATTGCTGTGAAGTCACAGTTCCTGTTGTGACATGGTTCAGATCCTACTCTAACAAATGACATGACAATAGAAAACTCTATATAAAGCATTTCCAAATCCAAATCAATTATTCTACAGAGGCAGGTTTCTGAACAACAGGCTTTAGATAGTCTCATTGAATTGATTGTTAATGAGATTTGAATTTGTAAGGTTTTTAAGACTTTCCCAAGTGTCTAGAATCTTAAATACAGGACTTTTTATGTATTATACTTTATACTTTTTATATGCAAAAGAAGAAATTTAACTCTTATTAACAATAAGATATATTATTATTATGTTAGACAACATTTCATTGTTCTAGAATACTCTTGTACAGAGATATATTATCATAGACCAGTTAATAAAGCCAGGAATAAACATTTGCTCAAATATTTGAATTTTTAGTGGTTAATAAGCAGGTTTTCTGCTGCCTCAGTGTCTATGTATAGTGACCAGAAGTATATTTCTTGTGAATGATATTCCTCTTTGAGTCAGCATATGCTAGGACTTATGATCCTAAAGAATGTCTTAGAGGGAAATCAATAAAATAAGAACTTATAAATTAGACTTGTGGCTATAGAGATAAAATGGCAATTTCATATCTCTGATAACTTGATGTAAAAATAGATGAGTGTGAGGAGAGAATATTTAAAATATTTTCTCCTATGTATGACATTAAATAGCTGATAGTTTTTATGTCTAAATTTAAACATAAGGCAATTTTTTTTTCAAATTACTGTGATACTAGGAATAAAAAAATAGACTTGAATTTAACTGGTAAATTTTCCCAGGAGATCAGTTTTTTAATATGAATTACTACCTCTTTTTTTCTTAGTATAGTATTTTTATTTTTAACATAGTATCATGCTTTTTTCTCTTAGCTCTGCTGCCTTTTTTTTTTAGAGATGGCTAAAACTAAGCCCTACTTTTTATGATTTCCTGTACATTTCTGTCCTCTTTAGTAGACTGTCAGGAAAACCATATTTAGCTTTTGTTTTGTTTTGTCTTTAATGCATACATTCATGCCCGATGGAACATTGTTTATAGCAGTTCTAGTGGAAAGTACTTTAGATTTTAGATTTTACAAACCTTTCAACGTCTACAGTTTTTAGTCTGTGCTGGATATTTTCACACGCTATAAATCACTGATGGGTGATCCTGGATGGGTGATTTACTGGTGTACAACAGGGACAGATAACAGATATTGAAGATATCTTCTGATAGCAGAATTGAAGATGCCAGAAGGGAGGAGAAACTCATTTGATTCAGTAAGGAAACTTGCTGATTAGGTTTGATAGACATTTGTGGGGATTTGAATTGTGCTTTATAATTCTTATTTCTTCTTTTATTTAAACTCCAAATCAAGCAGCATTTTGGGGCCATTTCTACCTTGTAGCTTTTAAGTGCTTTCTCAAAACGTTGTTTGTTTTTTTTTTTCCTGAAAGAGTATCTTTTGAAATAACATCTCTAATTTCAGGGGCACCTGGGTGCCTTAGTCATTAAGTGTCTGCCTTTGGCTCAGGTCGTGATCCCAGGGTCCTGGGATTGAGCTCTGCATTGGGCTCCCTGCTCCGCAGGAAGCCTGCTTCTCCCTCTCCCACTCCCCCTGCTTGCGTTCCCTCTCTCTCTGTGTCTCTCTCTGTCAAATAAATAAAATCCTTAAAAAAAAAAAAAAAGATCTCTAATTTCAGAAATTCAGAAGTAAGGTCTAATTTCTCTAAATTCAGTAATGTGTAATACTCTTTATTGTATTATTTCTAGTAGTGAATAGTTATAAACAAACCTAATTGCCTACCAGTAGGGCAGTGGTTATATCATGGTATGTTCATATGATGGAATTTTATACAGATGTTTAAAATAATTACGTCTTTAAAGCATATATAATAGGGCGCCTGGGTGCCTCAGTCATTAAGTGTCTGCCTTCAGCTCAGGTCATGATCCCAGAGTCCTGGGATCGAGCTCCGCATTGGGCTCCCTGTTCGGCGGGAAGCCTGATCCTCCCTCTCCCTCTCCCCCTGCTTGTGTTCCCTCTCTCGCTGTCTCTCTCTCTCTGTCAAATAAATAAATAAAAATTAAAAAAAAAAAGAATATATAATAAGGGAAATTCATATATGAAATGAATAAAAAACAAGATATAGAAATCGCATTTAGTACGGTCTTGCTTTTCGGTACCTACACACACCATCTATATGTGCACACAGGAAAAAAAAGACTTGAAGAAAATACGTGAAAATGTTAACTGTTTATCTCTGGATTGTAGAATATAAGGGGAGACTTTTTTTTATAGTTTTCTGTATTTTCTGTGATAATATATCTTATAATCAGAAAAAGATTTTAAACTATCTTTTTTTCATTTAAATATTGTCAGCTTATAATATGTTAGGCTTTTCTACCTCTCATTCATTATCTTCTGCTCTTACACTTTTTAGTACCTTTATGTTATTACTCTTTGAAAGTCTAACTCCCCAGCCTATATTTTAAAAACAGTTTATCTGAGGGTATAATTTTTGTGTATTAGTTATAGCCACCAGAATTTAGATGTCTGCATGTTCAGGACACTCATGGATACAGTAATGTATTACAGTATGATGATGGAGCAGAAATTTATTCCCATCTTTCTAAAAATGGACATTTAATTCATCCTTGCAATAGAGTAGCATCTCATTAATTTTAGGTACTAATTTGGAATTTTTGTTATTTTTTACCTCATATAATCAAACAGGATTTTCTTGTAGGTTAGAGTATTATCAATTCCTGAGGATTTAAAGTGCTAAAAGCAAGTAAAAACCTGGGGAAACTTGAGGATTTTAATGATTATTTATGGTTTGCTCATTAGTTGTATGCTGCGTGCAGATTCGTTTTGCCTATTCTGTGGAAATAGATGGGCTTTGCCAAAGGATATATTCAGCGTAGGAGCAGTTAAGATTTCACCATTATTTCCTTTCTGTTTTAATAATGTCCTATTCATTCACAATTTAAAATTAACTTTTTTCCCCTAATTTAGTAATAGTATCAGTTAAAGTTCTTTATTATAGGTTATAGAAGTTCGGAGTTATGTAGAAAAAGACATATTAAAAGGATATTATGTGGCTCACACGGGAGAACCTGGCACAGAAAATGAATAGGATCAAAGGAAGGGTAAGTGCCAAAACAAGAAAGAGCCAAAGTCATGGCGTAGAACAAGAGCAGCCAAGATGCTGCTTGCTTCCGAATTCCAGAATTTTAGATGTCCAGGTGTTGATGCAACATCTCTATCTAGATAAATCGTAGGCATCTTACATTTAATGTGTGCATTACCAAACTTTCTTTCTTGCCGTCAAGCTTAAACTTCCTTGTCTTCTCTATTCACTCTATTATTCTGGTTACTTAGGCAATACCTTTTATGTCAGTTTTTACTCTTTCAACCTCATAGCTAATGCAGAAACAAATCCTTTTGTCTCAACCTTGAAAATATATCCAGAATCCAAACGTTTCTTACAATTCCAGTGTAACCTCGTGGTCTAGTCTACCATCAGCTCTTGCATGGATTATTGAAATTAGCCTCCGTATGAGTCTCCTTGCTTCTACCCTTCTGTCATGCCCCACTTTCTTCAAGTTTAGTTCTCACTACAGCAGCTGAAGTGATCTATTTTTGATATATCAGATAATGTTCTCCTCAAAATCCTACAGTAGCTCTGCACAACACTTAGAGTGAAAAAAAACCCAACAAAACACAATTTACATAGCCCTACATGATCTGTCCCCCCTCTACCCCACTCTTTTCCCTTTGCTCACTTTGTTCTAACAATTCTGGCCTTCTTGCTGTTCTTGGAAAATACAGGTCACATATAAAGGATCAAGAGTATAAATAGACTTTAGACTTTTCAGCAGCAGATTGGCACAAAGATGTTAAGTTCTGAAGGGAAATTATTACAACTCCAGCGTTCTGTATTCAACCGAAGTATTGGTCAAATAGGAGGGAGTCTTCAAAAATGCCACCTCATGTACCATTTCTTAGATAGTTACTAGAGGATGAACTATTTTCCACCAAAAAGAAGGCATAAACCCAGGAAGAAGAATAAGACTTGAGTGTAGAAAGCAGGAGATCCGGCACATGCAAGAAGCAAAAGTAACTTCAGGATAATGGTGAACAGAGATCCCAAGTTGATAGCTGCGCACCAGGACCACAAGACGGCTGGTTTCATTGAGAGGGTATCACAAGGCTCTAGCAGAGATTTTTTTCAGAAAGATGAATTGATAGAATACCTGGTAAGTCTAGGCATCTTGTGATCTAGAAAAATGAAAACAAGTTGTCAAAACTCATAGGAAACCAAGTAAGTGGGGAAAAAAAAGAATAAGGAAGTACAGAAAATAGTACAGAAAAGAAAAATAAGAGTTCACTACATGATTCAACTGTGAAGATCATTTGCATAGTCATAATGTTAAAACTGACTATTGAGCTAAACAAATTTATGATATAACTATTAGGAGATGGCAAGAGTGCACATGTGTGGTTTGTGCAGAAAAGAGAGAACTAGGTCTTCATATTTTATACTGGTGAATCAGTGGATATTGCTTAAAACTGAAAAATCAAGAAGTAGCAATGATGCATATTTATATATAAAGACATGGAGGTAAATACTAAAATACTCATCTAAAATTTAAAAATGGTTGCTTCTGTGGGAGGGGAAATGGGTAGGAAGGGATAGGAACTGCTTTTTTTGGGAGAGAGCACACAAACTATTAGAAGAAGAAACATATTTTAGAAGTATCTGAGAAATGATAGTGAAAGCCATAGAAATGCCTTTGCAGGTTGGAGTATGAGAGTGTGTGTGGGAGGTATGTGTGTAGGTCAGTATAATATGTTTGTAAATACATAGAAATGGTTTCCAAGGGATCTACCTCAGGCTCATAATAATGGTTACATTGAGGAGAATTCGAAGCTCGTCTAGATACTAGTTTAAGCCCATAGAAAGTCTCTGATGTAAATTTTCCTTTTACAAATGAGGAAACTGAGGCACAGAGAGGTTAAGTCACTTTTCCCAGGTGTCAGAGCTGACCAGAGAGTGGCAGAGGCATATTCAACCCTGGCAGCTTAGCTCTAGGTACTGGGTTGTTTCTTTAGTGCCGTGCTCAGTTCTACTGCCTGTTGGTCTCCTTCAAGCACCTTTAAATATATTTGTGATCAAGGGGACCTTAGGGGGGTAGGAGAAAGCAGTAAGGGAGATTCTTCATTGTATTTTCACATTTTAAAACTATGTGAATGCATTACCTAGTCAAATAATTAACCTTAAAAATAAAATTTTTTTTTTAAAGATTTATTTATTTGAGAGAGAGAGCTGCCGCTGTGGGAGGGGCAGAGGGTGAGGGAGAGAGAGTCTTTAGCAGACTCCCTGCTGAACTAGGAGCCTGATGTGGGGCTTGAGCCCATGACACTGAGATCATGACTTGAGCCAGAATCAAGAGTCAGTGTGGCTTAACTGACTGAGCCACCCGGGCGCCCCTAAAAACAAAACTTTGTAAGCTACTTCAAAGACATTATAAGCAGTAAAAAAATACACAATAATTAGGACAGACTTTTTTTCACTGAGGAATAAAACTTTTGAATGCGCTGTTGTTACATGATCTGAAAAGAAAATATATTCTATGATGTTTAGCTTTCCAATAATTCTAACAAGACTTTTTTTCTGTTCTTACATTCCTTGATTTCTAAATTGGTAGAATTTTTTCTCATGAGCTTTAAAAAATATATATTAAAATAGAAAAAGCTAGCAGCGACCAGGTGGCTCAGTCAGTTAAACATCTGATTTCCACTCAGGTCATGATCTCCAGGTTCTGGGATTGAGCCCTGCACCGGGCTCCCTGCTCAGCCGGGAGTCTGCTTGTCCCTCTTCCTCTGCCCCCCCCAACTGCTCTCTTTCTCTCTCACATAAATAAACAAAACCTTTTAAAAAAATAGAAAAAACTTGTATGTCTCTTAAGGCAAAATGGACACAAGCAGCAATTCAAATTCTTTACTATTGCCTCATCAGTGCTTATGTCAGTTTTGATTCTTTAACTGCTAAGCTCTACAAGTACAAGGAATATAAATCTGATTTTCATTCATTTTATTATCTGTCTACACTATTGACTTTAAAGCAAATGACTGTATTTCTGATTGCATTATAGGAGTGTTTTAGATGATACATTATAAACAGAATTTAAGTGTAAGGTTGATAAGACTGCAGTACAAAGAATGCCCATTTTGGGGTGCTCATGACAAGCTTTGCTTACTCATTTGGCATGTCTCCTTCCAATGATTTAATTACATCATTGAGTTACACACATGTTCATAACACAGTTGTATTTTGCTGGGTGCGTATATGTTTCTATTTGTCTCAGGAATGTTCAGAAAAACATTAATAAATAGAGGCATTATCTGACACTATAGTCTATTTCTATCCTATTCTAATTAGTGCTTTACTCATTAAATACTGGCTGATAAGACCCAAAGAAGTGGATAAGAATATACAGTGAGTTCCTTTCAATTAAAATCAGATACCTTTATCAAGTTATTCTATGTTTCATTACTTGATTTAATACGGGAATATGCCCGGGGATAAATACGGATTTTTTTTGACATAGTAGTAGAATACTACTACATGTGTAGAAAGATGGCAACACAAAATTGTAATCTAATTATAAATCATTTTTTAAAAAGATTCTATTGATTGATTGATTTGAGAGAGACAGAAAATGCAGGAGTAGGAGGAGGACCAGAGGGAGAGGGACAAGCATACTCTGTGCTGAGCACAGAGCCCAGTGCGGGGCTCGATCTTATGATTCTGAGATAATGATCTGAGCCAAAATCAAGAGTCGGATGCTTAACCAGCTCAGCCACTCAGGTATCCTATAAATCATTTTTTTAAGTTGTTTGGTATTTTGTGTGTGTGTCCCTTGTGAGGTTAGTATTTAAAAAAAAAAAACAAACCACTTCCTTATAACTACTGTATTTAGTTGTTTTTGGGTTTAGTTTTTTTTTTTTTTTTTTTAGTGACTAATATTTCTTTTAAACAATAAAAATGGCCTGCAGAGGGACTTTTTCCATTCCCATTGAAGCCATTTGCAGAATTATTCTGGCTTCACTCTCTTTTGCTCTCTTGCCACCTCCTTCTTCTGTTCTCCTTGACTGGCTGTCTCTTGGCATAAAGTTTCTTTTATTAATGATAGGAGTTCCAGAAAGAACGAACAGATAGATTTAGTAATGTGAACTTGGATTATGTTCTGTGTTTTTCCTGTTCTCTCTTGTAACCTAAGATTTGGAATGCAGATAATCCCCCCCCCCTTTTTTTTTTGGTTTGTTGAGCTCTGTATTTCAGCTCTAAACAGTGAACTGAAACTTCTACATTTTTAATTTACTTAAATTATTTTCATATTAAAGTACTATAAGCATGTGATCTGGGAGATCCTTGGTCAGATTCCTCTTTATAGGCCCAAAGGCCCTATAAATTGTGGCTAATGTTCACTGTACTTAAATAAGTCACATTAAGATTGGCCTTTTTCCCGGAAGAAAAATATGTGTGCCTGAAAAATTTCTTGAGAAACCTCTCCACCTAGCAAATATAGCTACTGCTATTATCTTTTCTTATTTAATTGTAAAATTAAATTGTAAAATATTTAGTTATTGAAATACATGAATATGTTCTTTCAAAAAAAAAAATCAGTACATTAAAAGTAAGACTAAACTCTCGTCACTCACTTCCCTGTATCTGGCTTATTCTGTACTTCCCTAAATGAATTTGGTATGCATCTTCCCAGATCTTTCTAACAAATACGTATTTAGATACTGTGGTGTGTGTGTGTTTTTATATATATATTTCCCCAATTTAATAATAATATTTAGCATTTTACATGTGGGTACAAAGCCTTTTTAATCATCTGATTAACTTTTGGGTTTTATTTTAGTCAGTAAAGGACATTTTTGTCAACTTTTTTTCTTTCAAATCTTAATACTTTTTATCAGTATCATCCAGGCACTGGAAGACTAGTTAGTCCTTCTGTGATTAGAGGTATAATTCACTTTACCAATTAGGAAGTGAGGTTATGCTTTATTTAAAAGATAAAATGGTAATTGCATGTCAGTATATTTAATTCAATAACTCAAGCAGTATACTAAGTGTCAAAAGAGAAAGTAAAAATCTCCCTATATTCTCCAACCCCTCATTGCTTCTTTTTTTTTTTTTTAAGATTTTTTTTTTTTTTTAATTCATTTGAGACACAGAGATACAGAGAGAGAGAGAGAGAGAAAGCATGAGCAGGGAGAGAGGCAGAGGGAGAGGGAGAAGCAGGCTCCTTGCTGAGCCAGGAGCCCGATGTGGGGCTCGATCCCAGGACCCTGGGATCGTGACCTGAGCTGAAGGCAGACGCTTAACAGTCTGAGCCACCCAGGCGCCCCCCCTCATTGCTTCTTTACTGAATATGAACTATTAACTGTCTCTTTTATATTATTCCAGCTGTATATCAGCATAGCAAATTAGTCCAGAACTTGGTGGCATAAAACAACCTTTTATTAAGCTGACTAACTGTGTCTGAAGTTTATACAGGGCATCGTGGAGATGACTTGCGTGCTGCTTCATGTCTGGGTTCTTAGCTGTAAGACTCAGAGGCTGGGAGCAGGAAGCATCTGGAGGCTCACTTCCTCACTGTCTGGCAGCTGATACTGGTAGATGACTGAAACCCTACCTAGTGCTGTCAGTCAGAACACCTACATATGGCTTTTTCATGTGGCTGCTTGGCTTCCTCACAGCATGGTGGCTTGGTTCCAAGGTTGAGTATCCATCGCAAGGGAGGAGGATGGGGGAGGGAGAGAACCAGGCAACAGGTGGATACTTTTTTTTTTTTTAATTTCCTTAAGTAATCCCTACACCCAACATGGGGCTTGAATTCACAACCCTAGGATCAAGAGTTGCATGCTCTACTGCCTGAGCCAGCCAGGCGCCCCAGCTGGATGCTTCTTAAGACCTGGCCTAAAAAGTTGCATACAGCACTTCTGTTATACTTTTTGGTTTTTAATTTTTTTTAAAGATTTTGTTTATTTATTTGACAGAGAGCACAAGCAGGTGCAGCAGCAGGCAGAGGGAGAGGGAGAAGACACCTAACCAACTGAGCCACCCAGGCGCCCCTTTTTAAAATTTTTATTTTAAGTAGGCTCCATGCCCAGTGTGGGGCTCGAATTCACCACCCTGAGATTAAGAGTCACATGCTCTACCGACTGAGCCAGGCAGATGCCCTCTTTATTAAATTTTTTTGTTGATATCCTTTTTTTTTTAAGAACTTATTTATTTGAGAGAGAGCATGAGTGGGGGGAGGGGCAGAGGGAGAGGGACAAGAAGACTCCCTGCTGAGTAGTGGGCCCTTAGTAGGGCTCAATCCCAGGACCCTGAGATCATGACCTGAGTGGAAGTCAGATGCTTAACCGACTGAGCCACCAGGTGCCCCTATCTTTTTTTTAAGATTTATTTATTTATTTGAGAGAGAGAGCGCATGCACGTGTGAGCGCAGCCGGGAAGGGCAGAGAGAGAGAGAGAGAGAGAGAGAATCTCAAGCAGACTCCCAAATTAAAAAAAATAAAAAAATAAAAAAAAAAACGGGCATCTGTCCTATTCATAAGGACTCTATCCTTATGACCTAATCACCTCTGAAAGTCCCCACCTCCGAATACTAGCACATTAGGGATTAAGATTTCAGCATTTTTAACAGTGTAATGGTATTGGAATTTTCTCTTTTAGAAGCACGAGTAAGATGTAAATATTTAAATTGTGAACACTTGAAATAATGTAGAAAAATAGAGCAAAAAGTCAAAGTCTTTTGACTTTGGCAACTTCCTGTGGCCTACCCCTCACCTCTCTGACCCCATGATCACTATTGCTTGCTTGGCTAGAGGTTGCGTTTAGCTTGTGGACTTCCCAGTCACATCTATGCATTTATATATCTTTACAGATAAATATACATATATATATATGTATATATATGTATATATCCTTGTATATGTATAAAATCAAAATCGCTTGTACCATAAGGGTGTAGCATATGAATTATACTGTTCTCTTATCAGGGGCCTTAAATTGTGTGTTGAGTTTGGGTTCAATAAATTAATTAAACTCAAAATCAGAAGATATTTTGTAGGATTGGAGAAAGTATATCATTTGGGCAAAGTAACCCAACCTGTTAGTGTTAGATGTTTAAAAAATATTTTCAAAATATTCAGACTTGCCTTTAACCCAGTTATTTGAAGTCTTGGAGATTAAAAGGTGCATGGATTATTGTGGTTGCTGCAAGTTATTTTTGGTAATGTTATAGGAAAATATGTAGAGATGCTACTTAGTCATTAAGAACTAATTGTGATCAGGAGCGCTTGGGTGGCTCAGTTGGTTAAGCGTCTGCCTTTGGCTCAGGTCATGGTACCAGGGTCCTGGGATCGAGCCCTGCATCGTGCTACCTGCTCAGTGGGGAGTCTGCTGCTCCCTCTGACCCTTCCCCTTCCTCTTCTTGCGCTCTCTCAAATAAATAAAATCTTAAAAAAAAAAAAAAAAGAACTAAGTGTGATCAAATACTAGGTTCTAGCTGATCTTCAGTTGGAACATTGGACTTCTGCAGTGGTGTGATTATGTAGGAATATTTGAATTAAATGTTCTTTGTATTTTGTCATTTCTTTAAAATATCCCTCCTGTAATTTGGCAATGTGTATGAAAACTTAAAATGTGTATACCTTTATTTTAACAATTCCTCTCCTTATCCTAAAGAGATTAATTAAATGGGTAAGAATGTATTTATAGGAATGTTCACTGCAGCATTGTTTTTCATGTACAAATTTGGAAATGATGTAATTAAATGGACTGCTATGCAACATTTAAAGTTATGTAGAGCTGGTTTTGGGCATTAAAAGATTGTGACTAGGGGCGCCTTGGTGGCTCAGTTGGTTAAGTATCTAACTCTTGGTTTCAGCTTAGGTCATGATCTCAGGATCCTGGGATGGATCCCCACACTCAGCAGGGAGTCTGCTTCTCTCTCTCTTACTCTCTTTCTCTCTCTCTCGCCCTCTCTCCCATGCGTGTGCTCTCTCTCTCTCAAATAAATAAATAAATAAATCTTAAAAAAAAAAAAGGTTTGTGGGGTGCCTGGGTGGCTCAGTCATTAAGCGTCTGCCTTCGGCTCAGGTCATGATCCCAGGGTTCTGGGATTAAGCCCTGCATTGGGCTCCCTGCTCGGCGGGAAGCCTGCTTCTCCCTCTCCCACTCCCCCTGCTATGTTCCCTCTCTTGCTGTGTCTCCCTGTGTCAAATAAATAAATAAAATCTTTAAAAAAAAATTTTTGTGACTAGTTGAGTATGGCAAAAAGATAGCAAAATAAGATGGAGAGGGTTCTGTTTCGTAAAATTATATATATATGTATGTATATACACACACACACATATTCATACATATATGTAGTTGACCCTTGAACAACACGGGTTTGTACTGTGTGGGTCCACATATACACAGGGTTTTTTTGGATAGATACAGTACGGTACTGTATTTTCTCTTATGATTATCTTAATAACGTTTTCTTTTCTCTGGCTTGCTTTATTATAATACAGTATATGATACATATAGCATACAAAATATGTGTTAATCAACTGTTATCAGTAAGGCTTTCAGTCAACAGTCGTCTATTAGAAGTTAAGTTTTGGGGGAGTCAAAACTTATACACGAATTTTTGACAGGGGGTCAACATCCCTAACCACTGTGTTGTTCAAAGATCAACTATATTACAAATATGTATGTCTGGAATATATTAACCAGAATGTTAACAAAGAGTTATTGTGTGGTGGGATTTTGTCCATTTTGGTCACTACTCTATCCCTAAGAACTACTAGAACATTACTGAATCACATTAGAATATAAGAAATGTTCTGTATTTATGTTTTGAGGAAAGCCACAGGAATCTCACTGCTCAGAGATTTTCAAGCCAGCCTTACAACTGTGAGCTGTGTGAGGTCTGGCTAGAGAAGACATTGACCCAACTGTTTAGTCATTGCTTTGAAAGTACTTTTTTGTTGTTGGTTTTAGAATTTCATTTAAAAAAAAAAAGTACTGATAAATTTGATCGTGCTTATTTCACAGGCAGCCCTGTTTAATATTAAAAGGACTTTTTCTCTCTTGTCTGTATATTATTGCTATGATGCTATGATCTAAAAACATCCTGGGGCGCCTGGTTGGCTCAGTTGGTTAAGCGACTGCCTTCGGCTCAGGTCATGATCCTGGAGTCCTGGGATTGAGTCCCACATCAGGCTCCCTGCTTAGCAGGGAGTCTGCTTCTCCCTCTGACCCTCCCCCCTCTTGTGCTCTCTCTCTCTCTCTCATTCTCTCTCTCAAATAAATAAAATCTTAAAAAAAAAAAATCCTGTGGGCCATGAACTGGGTTTTTAATATACATATTTAATTTTATATATGTTTAATTATATCATTTAATCCTCACAATGCCTTAAGGTTCATGATGTGAGGTAGGTAGTTAGGCATGAACAAGGAGGGATAAAGCAGATGCTGGCTACATCCTCACAGCCATCCCTGAGGGTTAACAGCCACACCTTCAAAGCCACCTCCAAGGGCTAACAGAACAGGAAAGGCCTAGCCACAGAGCTGGCTCAGAAGCCACAAGGGGACTTCCAAGAGCTGAGCAGGCATACAAAAGGTGCAGCTTGTCCTAAGGTCCAGGCAAAAACTCATTAGAAACTCATAAATATACAGTACATAAGTAAATACAGTTATAACAGAATGCATCATGGATATGCAGATGCGCAGAAGCCAAAATGTTATAACCACTAGCTGTCAATCAAAAATGTCAATCAAAGCCAAATTTACATATACAAAAAGCAGGCTTAGAAGGATGCAGGTAGAGCTTCTTGGGGCCATTGCCACTCTTCCTCCAGCAGTGACCTGCTTTCTCTCTTGAAAATGTATTATATATACTTGGTATCTACTCAGTAAACTTTATCTCCCCATTCTGGTCTGGGGTCTCTAATTCTTTGGTGTATCTGGGACAGGAACCAAGCAGCCCAGTGACATCCATAGGTTATATTTATGTCTTTTATAGTTTGAAACTTTATAGAAAGTAATTAACAGACACAGAATTTGAACCCAGATACCTTTGACTTTAAAGCTTCACTTTTAACCACTGTTCTATTTACCAGTGCATAGGCAGCTCCTGTCCATGGAAAAGGAGGGTACTTCCAATATATGTGAGGTTCTTGAGCAGACATAGAAAAATAGCAAATAAGTTCTTGTTTACGTACTGTCTTAGGTCGGGCCACTATAGCAAAATACCACAAACAGGGGACTTAAACAGCAAACATTTATTTCTCACAATTTGGGAGTCTTGAAAGTCCAAGATCAAGTGCAGGCAGATTTGGTGTCTGGTGATAACTCTCTACTTGGTTGGTAGACAGTTGCCTTCTTGCTGTATCCTCACAAGGCACGGAGAGAATGAGGGCTCTGGTCTCTTCTTCTAGGGCACAAGTACCATCATGGGGGCTTCACCCTTATGACCTCCTTTAAACCTAATTACTTCCCAAAGGCCCTGTTTTGAAATACCATCACACTGGGGATTTAGGGCTTCAGCATATGAAGTTTGGGCACAAACATTCAGTCTCCATAACAGGTACATTTGTAATTCTTTTCAATAATTTTTTCCAAAGTAAGATTCCTCATTGAAGATCCATTTATCTTCTTTTTGTCGTTGGAGTCTTCTCTTTGTTGTACATTTTTCCCATAGGCCTCTGACAGCCAAGGTTTTCTCTTAGGCTTCTGGGATATCCTAACAAACTATTTTAGATTCTTCAATGTTCCCTAACACGAAATCTCTGTGCCAGGTGATCTCTTTTATTCTTTCAGTCTCTTTTAATCTCTGTTTTCTGCCTTTTTCCCCAATGAAGAAATTATTCTACTCATACTGTGCTGTCTCTGTGATTTTGAAGCTAACTCACTTCAAGAACTTTCCATGACCGGGGCACCAGGGTGGCTCAGTCGTTAAGCGTCTGCCTTCGGCCCAGGTCATGAGCCCAGGGTCCTGGGATCGAGCCCCGTATCGGGCTCTCTGCTTGGCGGGAGGCCTGCTTCTCCCTCTCCCACTCCACCTGCTTGTGTTCCCTCTTTTGCTGTCTCTCTCTCTGTCAAATAAATAAATAAAATCTTTAAAAAAAAAAAAAAAGAACTTCCCATGACCATCCTAGTTAGGTGGAGAGATCTAAATCTACTTTTATTTCTTTTCTGGGATCCTGGTATCAGTGTTAACATAAAAGTTTACCTGGACAGCAACTATTCGCCATAGATAGTCCCCTCATCGTAATGCAGAAAATATTTGAAGTCTATGACCATTGTATAGATACTGACATTTCTATTTCCTTCACATATTATCCTTGGTTTTCTTCTGTTTTCACAAATAGTTTCCTGTTGGAGTAGCCAAAATTAGCATCAATAGTACCAGTGTATTCTCCAAATAAGTCAAGAGAAAACTGAGATGTATTGTAAATTGGGCCTTTGTTTAAAGAGTTCCATCAAAACAGTGGAATTCTCTTGTAATATGTGGTTTTTGAATTTTTTAAAGATTTTTTATTTGACAGAGAGAGAGAACATGAGTAGGGGGAGTGGCAGGCAGAGGGAAAGGGAGAAGCAGGCTCCCCGCTGAGCAAGGACCCCGACGCAGGGCTCGATCTCAGAACCCTGGTATCATGACCTGAGCTGAAGGCAGACGCTTAATGACTGAGCCACCCAGGAGCCCCTGGTTTTTTAATTTTTTAAAGACTGTAATTTATTCATCATAGTTGTTTGAATCTGAACACTGAATTCCAAAACACTGGTTTGGAAAAACACTAAGTGTTGAACTAGGAACGTGGTCATGATACTTTGGCACCTCATCATTGTTCAGAGCCTGCAGCATTGCCTGCTTAGGAACATGAAGTGTGTCACCAGGAACTCAAAGAAGACCAGCCAGAAGAGCAGGATCCAGCCACAACTCTTGGTGGAATGTCCCAAAGATGCTCTGCAGCTTGAACTAGGGATGAAGTGCTGCACTCAGCCAGGCTCCCAATGAATAAATTCTTCTCATTCCTGGTTGTGTGTGTGTGTGTGTGTGCGCGCGCTTGTGCACATGGATATGCCCGCAGGCACTCATTTTTAATTTTCCTAAAGCTGAAGGAACTTCTGCCTGCACAGCATGAGCCAAAGGGTTTATCCTTTCCTGCTGAAAATCACTTCCTCCCACTCTTCTGGCTGCCTTTACCTAGGAAAAATCACTTATTATGAACTGACACGGCTTCCACATTAAACTGACATAATTTCTCTTTTTAACAATTATATGTGAATTAATTTTCTAAAAACTTATATAGCAGGACAAATAGTACATTACCATTTTTAATCATAGTCCTAAAGGGAAGCCTACTCTTTCTTCCCATGGCACTTTTTTCTTTCTTTTTTTTTTTTTTGAGTAATTTCTATACCCAATGTGGGACTCGAATTCATGATCCCATGATCAAGAGTCACTTGCTGTATGGACTGAGCCAGCCAGGCGCCTCAAGAGACCTCTCTTTTATTTATTTTTTATTTATTATTATTATTTTTTTAAGATTTTATTTATTTATTTGAGAGAATGAGAGACAGAGAACATGAGAGGGGGGAGGGTCAGAGGGAGAAGCAGGCTCCCTGCCGAGCAGGGAGCCGGATGCGGGACTCGATCCAGGGACTCCAGGATCATGACCTGAGCCGAAGGCAGTCGCTTAACCAACTGAGCCACCCAGGTGCCCAAGAGACCTCTCTTTTAGTACAGAAGGAAAACATTGGCTATGTTGGTCTTAGAGGCTATTTAATAACTATACCTAGGGTTATTTTCACTTTAGTCTGAATTTGCTTCAGTTCAATCATACAGTACATCAATTAACCATTCAGTATTATGCTTGAGAGAATGTAATGATATGTTAACTAAAGTTATGATAATAGAATTTTGTACATTGAAGTAGAATGAAATTGCGTTAAGAATTTAGACTTGGGGCTCCTGGGTGGCTCAGTCGTTAAGCGTCTGCCTTCAGCTCAGGTCAAGGTCCCAGAGTCCTGGGATCGAGCCCCGCATCAGGCTCCCTGCTCAGCGGGGAGCCTGATTCTCCCTCTCCTACTCTCCCTGCTTGTGTTCCCTTTCTCGCTGTGTCTCTCTCTGTCAAATAAATAAAATCTTAAAAAAAAATTCAGACTTTAGGTGGCATCACATTCTGGGACTTCAAGCTCTATTACAAAGCTGTGATCATCAAGACAGTATGGTACTGGCACAAAAACAGACACATAGATCAATGGAACAGAATAGAGAGCCCAGAAATGGACCCTCAACTCTATGGTCAACTAATCTTTGACAAAGCAGGAAAGAATGTCCAATGGAAAAAAGACAGTCTCTTCAACAAATGGTGTTGGGAAAACTGGACAGCCACATGCAGAAGAATGAAACTGGACCATTTCCTTATACCACACACAAAAATAGACTCAAAATGGATGAAAGACCTAAATTGTGACAGGAGTCCATCAAAATCCTAGAGGAGAACACAGGCAGCAACCTACTCGACCTCAGCCGCAGCAGCTTCTTCCTAGAAACATAAAGGCAAGGGAAGCAAGGGCAAAAATGAACTGTTGGGACTTTATCGAGATAAAAAGCTTTTGCACAGCAAAGGAAACAGTCAACAAAACCAAAAGAACCGACAGAATGGGAGAAGATATTTGCAAATGACATATCAGATAAAGGGCTAGTATCCAAAATCTATAAAGAACTTCTCAAACTTAACACCCAAAGAAAACTAATCCAATCAAGAAATGGGCAGAAGACATGAACAGACATTTTTCCGAAGAAGACATCCAAACAGCCAACAGACACATGAAAAAGTGCTCAACATCACTCGGCATCAGGGAAATACAAATCAAAACCTCAGTGAGATACCACCTCACACCAGTCAGGAGGGCTAAAATTAACAGGTCAGGAAATGACAGATGTTGGCGAGGTTGCGGAGAAAGGGGAACCCTCCTAAAGTGGTGGGAATGCAAGCTGTTGTAGCCACTCTGGAAAACGGTCTGGAGGTTCCTTAAAAAGTTGAAAATAGAGGTACCCTACGACCCAGCAATTGCACTACTGGGAATTTACCCCAAAGATACAAATGTAGTGATCCTAAGGGGCACCTGCACCCCAATGTTTATAGCAGCAATGTCCACAATAGCCAAATATGGAAAGAGCCAAGATGTCCATCAACAGATGAATGGATAAAGAAGACGTGGTGTATATATACAATGGAATATTATGTAGCCATCAAAAAAAAAATGAAATCTTGCCATTTGCAATAACGTGGATGGAACTAGAGGGTATTATGCTAAGCAAAATAAGTCAATCAGAGGAAGATAAGTATCATATGATCTCACTGATATGAGGATTTTGAGAAACAAGACAGAGGATCATAGGGGAAGGGAGGGAAAAATGAAACAAGACGAAACCAGAGAGGGAGACAAACCATAAGAGACTCTTAATCTCAGGAAATAAACTGAGGGTTGCTGGAGTGGAGGGGTGTGGGAGGTTGTGGTGGCTGGGTGATGGACATTGGGGAGAGTATGTACTATGGTGAGCACTGTGAATTGTGTAAGACTGATGAATCACAGACCTGTACCCCTGAAACAATACATTATATGTTAATAATAAAAAAGAATTTAGACTTTAGGGTGTCTCGGTGGCTCATTCATTTAAGCGTCTGCCTTCAGCTCAGGTCATAATCCCAGGGTCCTGGAATTGAGCCCCACATCAGGCTCCTTGCTGAGCGGGGAGCCTGCTTCTCCCTCTGCCACCCACTTGTGCTTGCTCTCTCTCTCCAGTGCTCACTCGCTCTCTCAAATAGGTAGATAAAATCTTAAAAAAGAATTTAGCCTTCAGAAAAAAATGTATAATTTGGAGTTTGTACTGGGTAGCTAGCTGACCTTCCCCAGACTCAGGTTTCATCCACTGGTAAAATAGCAGTAATAAAACCTGCCCCCGTGGGGCACCTGGGTGCCTCATCAGTTAAGCATCTGCCTTTGGCTCAGGTCATGATTCCAGGGTCCTGGGATCAAGCCCCACATGGGGCTCCCAGTAGGGAGCCTGCTTCTCCCCCTGCCTCTGTCCCTTCTTCCCCCCACTTATTCTCTCTCTCTCTTTCTGTCTCCCCTCCCCCTGTGCACGCACGCTCTCAAATAAATAAATACATAAATAAATAAAAAGAAACTGCCTCCAGCCCTTGGTTGAGGATTAAAGAACACAACAAGTTAAAGTTCTTAGTATAGTACCTACCACATACGAGTTTTCAATATTTGTTATTATCATAAGTGTAATTATGTGAAAGTGTGCATATTTTAAGACTAGAAAAGAATACTCAGGGCAATGAGTTAATCCACATTAATTTCTAAGTATTCATAATGTTTTTATTGTAATATATATAATGTTATTTAAATTATAATAAATCACTTTAAAAGTAATTTGTAAATTTTAACATATTAAAAATATTTTTATTTAAATATATCTTAAATATTATATAATGAGAAAGTACTCCAGTTCCACATTGATGAACCATATAGGTATCTGTTGCATATTGGTATGTCTAAGAGTTGGAGGCAGTCAGATAAATGACATCAGTAGCATACTGTGATGATTTGAGCATATAGAGAGAGCGTTTGGTTCTGGGGTTCAATACAACAGCTAAGTAATGTGGCTCTTCTGCTCGAGCCGCAGTAGCGTTGTGGTTCCTCATCGCCTTTCCTAGTTGTTTACTCTGCCTGGAATGCCCGGAATGCTCATCGCCTTGAGCTGCACTATCCTGTAGATAGCCCCTTAAGTGTTACTGCCTCTGTCTGCTGCCTGATTTAGATATAATGCTATCCTGTTTTTGTTCTCTACAAGGCTCTCTGACATTTTTGTGATATATTTATTTGTTAATTGTCTGACTTCCCCATAAGACTGTATGATCCGCAACAATAGAAACTTTGTCTTTTTCATACCATATCCTCAGTACCTAGAACTATACCTGGCATAGAGTAGGCATTCGATAAGTATTTTGAATGAGTAAGTGAACAAATGATTGTTGTGGTATTATTAGTATGTAGATGTAATTCAGGAGCATCTCACATTTCTAAATGAACATTTTTATATAGCTACACAGAAATATTTGTTTTTTTCTCTTGTCCCATGTGTTATTTTCTAGGTTCAGTGATTTAAGGGCAAGGTAGTAAATACTTTAGGCTTGATGTCTCTATACTCACCTCAGCTGTTGTAGTGAAAGCAGCCATAGACAATATGTAAATGAGTGAATGTGGCTACGTTTTAGTTAAACTACAGGCATACCTCATTTTATTGCACTTTATTGCACTTTGCACAAACTGCATTTTTATAAATTGAAGGTTTGTAGCAACCCTGCATTGAGTCAGGTCTTACCAGTACCATTTTTCTATCTGCATTTGCTCACTTCGTGTCTCTATGTCACATTTGGGTAATTCTTGTAATATTTCAAGCTTTATCATTATTGTTATGTTTATTATGATCTGTGATCAGTAGTCTTTGGTGTTACTATTATAATTGATTTGGGGGCACCATGAATTGCACCCATATAAGATGGCAAACTTAATACATAAATGTTGTGTGTTCTGACGGCTACATCAACTAGCTATCCGCCACCCAACCCCCCCATCTCTCTCCCTCTCCTCAGTCCTCATTATTCCCTGAGACACAGCTGTATTGACATTGGGTCAGTGAATAACCCTGTGATGACCTCTAAGTGTTCAAGTGAAAGGAAGAGTCCCACATCTCACACTTTAAAAAACAAAAATGATTAAGCTTAGTGAGAAAGGCATGTCAAAAACCAAGATAGACTGAAGGCTAGGCCTCTTGTGCTGGTTAGCCAAGCTGTGAATGCAAAAGAAAAGTTCTTGAAAGAAAATTAAAAAGTTCTATTCCAGTGACCACATGAATGATAAAAAAGCAAAACAGCCTTATTGCTGATAATGGGGAAAGTTTTGAGTGGTCTGGATAGAAGACCGACCAGCCACGATCTTCCCTTAAGCAAAAGCCTAATCCAGAGCAAGATCCTAACTCTATTCAATTCCACAAAGCCTGAAAGAGGTGGAGAAGCTACAGAAGAAACGTTTGAAGCTAAGAGAGGTTGATTCATGAGTTTTAAGGAAAGAAGTCATCTCTATAACAAAAAGTGCAAGGGAAAGTAAAGCCCCTAGTGTTGACCTGGAAGCTGCAGCAAGTTACCCAGGAGATCTAGCTAAGATAGTCAGTGAAGGTAACTACACTGAACAGTAGATTGTCAATGTAGATGAAACAGCTTCTATTGGAAGAAGACACCACTTAGGGCTTTTCTTAGCCAGAGAGGAGAAGTCAGTGCCTGGCTTCAAAGGACAAGCTGACTGTCTTATTAGAGGCTAATGTAGGTGGTGACTTCAAGTTGAAGCTAGTGGTCATTTACTGTTCCCCAAATTCTAGGGTTCTTAAGAATTACTCTATTCTGCTGGTGCTCTATAAATGGAACAAGAAAGCCTGCATGACAGCACATCTGTTCACAACACGGTTTACTGAATATTTTAAACCCACCGCTGAGACTTATTGCTCAGAAAAAAGAGATTCCTTTCAAAACATTACTGCTCATGGACTGTGCACCTGGTTACTCAAGAGCTATGATGGTGATCTACAACAAGATGAATGTTGTTTTCATGCCTGCTAACACAGCATCCAATCTGCAGCCCATGGATCAAGGAATCATTTTAACATTCAAGGCTTATTACTCAAGAAATACATTTCATCAGGCTAGAGCTGTCACACATAGTGATTCCTCTGATGGATCTGGGCAAAGTAAATTGAATCTGGTCTCTTTATCCATAAGCTCTGTTTGCTTTTTGTTTTTAGATTCTACACATAAGTGAGATCATACAGTATTTATCTTTTTGTTTGTGACTTCCTTCACTTAGCCTAATGTCTTCAAGGTCCATCCATGTTGTTGCAAATGGCAAGATTTCATTTTTTTTAAATGGCTGAATAATACTCCATTGTATATATATTTGCCACATTTTCCTTATCCATTTGTACATTGATGGACATTTAGATTGCTTCCATGTCTTGGCTCTGATAAATAATGCTGCAGTGAAGTGGGGGGGGGGTGCATATATTTTCAAATTGGTATCCTTTTCTTCAGATAAATACCCAGAAGTGGAATTGCTGAATCATATGGTGATTCTATTTTTAATTTTTTTTTTAAAGATTTTATTTATTTATTTGAGAAAGAGAGAATGAGAGACAGAGAGCACGAGAGGGAAGAGGGTCAGAGGGAGAAGCAGACTCCCCGCCGAGCAGGGAGCCCGATGTGGGACTCGATCCCGGGACTCCAGGATCATGACCCGAGCCGAAGGCAGTCACTTAACCAACTGAGCCACCCAGGCGCCCCTCTATTTTTAATTTTTTGAGGAACTTCCATACTGTTTTCCATAGTGGCTGCACCAATTTACACTCCCACCAGCAGTGCACAGGGGCTCCCTTTTCTCCATATCCTCGCCAACACTTGTTGTTTTTTGTCTTTTTGATAATGGCCACAGAACGTATAATTTTTAAAGAGATTTTTGATTAATTCCTTTCATATTTAGGGTTAGGATATTCAGCATATTTTTACATAAGATCTGTTTTCCCATTTTAATTCAAGTAGGATGACTTTTAGAGGTATACACCAAAGCAAGTTCAGTTATCTTAGAGAACAATTTACAAAATGATTTGTGTAGTTGTTAATTGCAGTAATTGTTTAGATAAGGTTGTAATTGGTGTGGCACGGTCGTAATAATAGCTAACATTCCTTGGGTTGTTACTACATTTCACATGGATTATCTATTTTAATCCTCCCTAATACTCAAATATAGGTAACATTATCCCCGTTTACCAGGTGAGGAAACTAAAGCTTAGAAGTGTTAAAGACCTTGCCCAAGGCCTTGAAACTCTAGAAAGTTGCAGATTTAGACTTGAAGTGGAGGTCTTTCTGCAGAGCTCATACTTAACCAGCTAGGCACAACGGCTCTGTTGTTGCTTTCCCAAGCAATTGCAAGTCATGAGTTATTGCTGTAATGGAGGGAGGGTGTTATTATATAGTAACAAGGCTGATTTGAAAGTTGCATGCTCCTCATTCTCTTTACTGTATAGTCATCTCTATTTTAAGATTTATCATATTATCATTTCTAAACATCCTAAAATACCTCAGCATAGGGTGAATATAAAAGGATGATGTATGTTTACGGATTGGTTTTTTCTTTTTAAATTTTCTTTTTAAAATTGATAATCACATTCCAAAATTAAATTTTGTGAAAAGATAGACATTGAAAACTTAAGCTTTCATCTCTGTCAGAGTCTACTCCTCCATTCTCTCTCAACCCCTGTGGTATACATTTTTATTAGTTTCTTATTTATCCAGCCACTGTTTATGCAGATATAAGCAAAAAGGGGAAACAATATGTTGCTCCCTTTCAAAGATGAACTTTCTACAAATAGAATCTGTTTTTTCTCTATCTGCTTCTAATTGTCAATGAGAAGAAAAAATCTCATTAACAAAGTTTACTCTCTATCTAGTAGTCTTTCTCTACAGTTTAGTGCTTTTCCTTCGAGAAGTCTAAAATGTGCAGCAGGACTTTCTGTCACAGGTGATTTTTTTTTTAATTCCTTAATTTAGATGAGTGAATTATACTAGATCACAGTATATTTGAAAATTATTTTGAGTAGAAAAAAGTCCCCCAAAGCTGGACTGCTCTTCAATGTAGTCTGTGTTTGTATTTGATTCTGAAGGTACAGTATATCTACTATGGTAGCATTCATTAAAAAATAAAACATGATTTTTCTAATAAAGATTATCCATTTTTGGTTAAGTCCAATGGCTAACTTTCCTTTCTTCTTATTCATTGTAGTTGAGGCAGTCCCAGTCCTACTGCACAGACACAGAATGTCTTCAGGAATGTAAGTAATGGTGAGACAGGAGGAACCTTGGCATTGGGGGCAGAATTAGAGGACTGATGACTGTGAATATTTGTTGGAAATTTTTCTTACAGTTTGCTGTTTAAGGAAATGGTTCTCAATAATGTATTTCCTACTTAAATATTTCATTTTTTAACTTAAAAAATTTTTTTTTGCCTCGCAAACAAACTCTGGTCATTGAAGAAAATTTTAAAATCATAGATAAGAAAAAACTTTGAGAATACTAAAAGATAACCATTACTGACAACTTGGTGCAAAACCTTTCAGACCTTTTTCTTGGCAAACATATGTGTAACAGTGCACTTTTGGCTGGTCGAACCGGACCATCAAGGCTGCTAGCACAAACCCCTCACCCTTTCTCTAGCATCTCTTTGCATCTGTTGGCAGCTTTGGGAACTTCTGAATGAAGGAAGGAAGCCATTCTTTCCTATGGTTTGGAAGCTTTGGGCCTTTTGGCTTTGACATTGGCATTCTCTAGAGAGCATAGGCAGTTGGGAGGTTTCTTAATGTGGCTTTTTGGGCAGTGTTGATGGTAAAGTGAGAATGAGAGCAGGAAGATGGATCCTGCATTTTGAATATAGCTGAGAGACTTGGTGGCTATTTTTTTTTTTTTAAGATTTATTTTAGGGAGCGAGTGAGCATGTGTGTCTATGAGTAGGGGGAGGGGCAGGGGGAGAGGGAAAGGGGAGAGAATCTCAAGCAGACTCCCCACTGTGCATGGAGCCGATTTGGGGCTCGATCTCACAACCCATAGGATCATGACCTGAGCCAAAATCCAGAGTTGAAGCCTCAAGCAAATGAGCCACCCAGGTGCCCCTAGATTTGGTGGCTGTTAGGTGAGGCATCTTTTTTTTAGGATACAAATGACTTGGGGGGAATTAATAACTAACATTTAAGCCAGTTCTGTCTTAGGCCATAATTTAACTAAGAATAGAAGTATGACATTAATAGGAGGGTGAAACCTGGCACAATTAATTTCAAATACACTTATGAAAATGGGATCACTTTGGGGTGCCTGGGTGGCTCAGTTGGTTAAGTGACTGCCTTCGGCTCAGGTCATGATCCTGGAGTCCCTGGATCGAGTCCCGCATCGGGCTCCCTGCTCGGCAGGGAGTCTGCTTCTCCCTCTGACCCTCCCCCCTCTCATGTGTTCTCTCTCAAATAAATAAATAAAATCTTTAAAAAAAAAAAAAAGAAAATGGGATCACTTTGTATGTGTTGTTTTTCACTTCTGTATTATAAACATATCAGTATATATTTATCTTAAAAAATAGTAAATGACTAAATAATAATACTTTATGGGGCTATACCAGTGTTTGTTTATTTTTTTTAAAGAAGATTGATTTTATTTATTTTAGAGCGCAAGCTCCTGTGAGCAAGCAGGGGGTGGGGCATAGGGAGCCGGATAGAGAATCTCAAGCAGACTCCCCGCTGAGTGTGGAGCCCGGCTTGGGGCTTGATCTCATGACCGTGACATCATGACCTGCACTGAAATCAAGAGTTGGACGCTTAGCCGACTGAGCTACCCAGGCGCCCCAGGATATACCAGTGTTTAAATTATTTCCTTTTATTGGAATCTTAGGCTGCTGATATATCTTTTGCTATTACAAATAATAGTTGAAACATCCTTTGTATGTACATTTTTGAATTAATTAAATTGTTTTTTACTTTTTCCTTCCACTTCACCTTCTATCCTTCACCTCCCTCTGGCAACCACCAGTAGTTTCTTTTTGTCTATGAGCTTGTTTTGTTTTGTTAGATTCCACATATAAGTGAGATAATGTGGTATTTGTCTTTCTCTGTCTTGCTTATTTCACATCCATCCAAGTTGTCACAAATGGCAAAATTTCATTGTTTTTTATGGCTGAATAATATTCTATTGTGTGTATATATATACCGCAAGTTCTTTTTCCATTCATTCATTGATGGACACTTAGATTGTTTCCATTTCTTAGCTATTGTAAATAGTGCTGCAATGAACATGGGCGTGCATATATCTTTTTGAATTAATGTTTTAATTTTCTTTGGAAAAAACCAAGAAGTGGAATTGCTGGATCATATAATGGTAGTTCTTGTTTAAATTTTTTGAGGAACCTACATACTGTCTTTCATAGTGGCTGCACCAATTTACATTCCTACCAACAGTGCACAAGGGTTCTTTTTCTCTGTATCCTCACCAACACTTATTTCTTGTCTTTTGGGTAATAGACTTTCTAACAGGTATGAGATGATATCTCATTATGGTTTTGTTTGCATTTCCTGATGGTTAGTGATTTTGACTTGTTGGCCATCTGTGTCTTCTTTGGGAAAATGCCTATTCAAGTCTCCTGATGATTTTTAAATCAGATGGTTGGTTTTTGCTATTGAGTTGTATGGGTTCTTTATATATTTTGGATATTAACACCTTATATATGATTTGCAAATATTTTCTTTTTTTTTTAAAGATTTATTTTAGAGAGAAAGAGCACGTGCTCAGTGGGAAGGGGCAGAGAGAAAGGGAGAGAGTCTTAAGCAGACTCTGTGCTGAGCATGGAACCTGACACAGGGCTCGTTCTCATGACCCTGAGATCAACCTGAGCTGAAACCAAGAATTGCATGCTTAACTGACTCTACCACCCAAGCGCACCCCCCCTTTCTTTTAAAGAGCAATATTTTCTTGTATTCAGTAGGTTACCTTTTTATTTTGTTGATTGTTTTCTTTGCTGTGCAGAAGTCTTTTAGTTTGGGGCACCTGGGTGGCTCAGTCAGTGAAGCATCTGCCTTCGGCTCAGGTCATAACCTCAGGGTCCTGGGATCGAGCCCTACATGGGGCTCCCTGCTCTCCCTCTCTCTCTGCCTGCCACTCCCCCTGCTTGTGCTGTCTCTCTCTCTGTCAAATAAATAAATAAAATCTTAAAAAAAAAAAAGGTCTTTTCATTTTTATTAGTCCCACTTGTTTATTTTTGCTTTTGTTGGTTTCACTTTTGGTGTCAGATTCGTAAGGTCATTGACAGGACCTTTGTCAAGGAGATAACTTGACTGTATTTTCTTCTAGGAGCTTTGTGGTTTCAGGTCTTACTTTCAAATCTTTGACCATTCTGAGATAATTTTTGTGTAGGGTATAAGATAGTGGTCCAGTTTCATTCTTTTGCATTCAAACAGCCAGGGTCTGTCCAGTTTTCTAATACCATTTACTGAAGAGATTGTCCTTTCCCCATTGTATGTTTTTTACTCCTTTGTTGTAAATTAATTGATCATATATGCATGTTCATTTCTGGGCTCTGTTCTATTCCACTGAGATATATATATGTGTGTGTGTGTGTGTGTGTGTGTGTGTGTGTGTGTGTGTATAGAGAGCGAGAGAGAGCAAGAGTTGGGGGTAGAGGGAGAAAAAGGCTCCCTACTGAGCAGGGAGCCAGAAGGGGGCTCATTCCCAGAACCCTGGGATCATGACCTGAGCCGAAGGCAGACACTTAACTACTGAGCCACCCAGGCAACCCTGGGTGTCTTACAGTTTCAACATACAGGTCTTTCACTTCCTTGATTAAATATATTCCTAGGTATTTTATTCTTTTTGATGCAATTATAAATGATATTATTATTTTTTTAAAGATTTTATTTATTTTTTGACAGAGAGAGACACAGCAAGAGAGGGAACACAAGCAGGGGAGTGGGAGAGGGAGAAGCAGGCTTCCTGCGGAGCAGGGAGCCTGATGCGGGGCTTGATCCCAGGACCCTGGGATCATGACCTGAGCCGAAGGCAGATGCTTAACGCCTGAGCCACCCAGGCGACCAAATGATATTATTTTTTTAATTTCTCCTTTTGCTAGTTTGTTATTAGCATATAGAAACACAACAGATTTGTGTATTGATTTTGTATCTTACAATATTACTGACTTTGTTTTTTCTAACATCTTTTTTGGTGGCATCTTTAGGGTCTTCTATATATAATGTCATCTGCTAATAGTGACACTTACTTCTTTCTTTTAAATTTGGTTGCCTTTTATTTCTTTTTCTTACCTAATTGCTCTGGCTAGGATTTCCAATGCCATGTTGAATAAAAGTGGCCAGAGTGAACATCTTTTTTTTTTAAAGATTTTATTTATTTATTCATGAGAGACAGAGAGAGGCAGAGGGAGAAGCAGGCTCCCAAGGAGCAGGGAACCCAATGTGGGACTCGATCCCAGTACCCTGGGATCATGACCTGAGCCGAAGGCAGATGCTTAACCATCTGAGCCACCCAGGCGCCCGAGAGTGAACATCTTTGTCATGTTCCTGATTTTAGAGGAAAAGCTTTCAGGTTTCACAGTTAAGTATGGTGTTAGTTGTAGGCTTTATTATGTTGAGGGACATCTCCACTTTGTTCAGGGTTTTTGTCATAAATGAATGTTTAGTTTTGTCAAATGCTTTTCCTGCATCTATCAAGATGATCATATGATTTTTATCCTTAATTTCGTTAATGTAGTATATCACATTGACTGAATTGTGGGTGTTGAGCCAACCTTACATCCCTGGAGTAAATCCCACTTGATCATGATGTATGATCTTTTTAATGAATTGTTGAATTCCATTTGCTAATATTTTGTTGAGGATTTTTGCATCTGTGTTCATAAGGGACATTAGCCTGTAACTTTTTTTTCTTGTGCATCCTTGTTGGTTTTCATATCAGGGTAATGTTTGCTTCATAAAATGAGTTTAGTAGTGCTAATCCTTTTCTATTTTTGGATGAGTTTAAAAAGTATTGTATTAATTCTTCTTTAAATGTTTGGTAGAACTCACCAGTGAAGCCATCTGGTCCTGGACTTTTGCTTGTTGGGCGGTTTTTGATTACTGATTCAGTCTCCTTATTAGTTATCAGTCTGTTCAGATTTTCTGTTTTATGATACAGTCTTGTTTTATCATGGAGGCTCTATGTATCTAGGAATTTATTCATTTCTTCTAGGTTGTCCAATTTGTTGGTGTATGATTATTCACAGTAGTCTGTTATGATCCTTTATACTTCTTTAGTATCAGTTGTAACATCTCCTCTTTCATTTCTGATTTTATTTGTCCTGTCCCTCTTTTTTTTGTTAGTCTGACTAAATGTTTGCAGTTTTGTTTATCTTTTCAGAGAATCAGCTCTAAGTTGTATTGATCTTTTCTGTTAACTTTTTCATTTCTTTCTTTTTTTTTTTTAAGATTTTATTTATTTATTTGACAGAAAGAGACACAGAGAGAGAGGGAACACAAGCAGAGGGAGTGGGAGAGGGAGAAGCAGGCTTCCTGCCAAGCAGGGAGCCTGATGCAGGGCTCCATCCCAGGACCAGGGATCATGACCTGAGCTGAAGTCAGATGCTTAACGACTGAGCCACCCAGGTGCCCCTGTATCATTTATTTCTATTCTAGCCTTTGTTATTTCCTTACATCTACTGACTCTTCATTTGTTCTTTTTTTTCCTAGCTTTTGAGGTGTAAAATTAGATTGAGACTTTTCTTATTTTTTGAGGTAGGCATTTATTACTGTGAACTTCCCTCTTAGAACTGCTTTTGCTGCATCCCATAAAATGTTATATTTCCATTTTTGTTTGTTTTGGGATATTTTTTGATTTTATAAAAATTTTTTCTGGGGTGCCTAGCTGGCTCAGTTGGTAGAGCATATAATTTTTGATCTCAGTGTCCTGAGTTCAAGCCCCATGTTGGGTATGCAGCCTATTTTCAAAAATAAAAATAAATAGAGAGGATGAGCAAGATGGCAGAGGAGTAGGAGTCCTAAATTTCGTCTGGTCCCAGGAATTCAGCTAGATAGCTATCAAACCATTCTGAACACCTACGAACTCCCAACAGGAGATCGAAGAAGAGCAGCAACTCTCTGAACAGAAAAGTGACCACTTCCTGGAAGAGTCATATTCTATGCCTACAATGAAGGCATAGAATGAAGGCATCTATGCCTAAATGAACCTTATTTTTGGTATATATATAAATTGTTATCTCTTTAAAATTTTGGGATACAGTTTCTTCTGACAGACCAAAATATACCCTAAATCTCTAGTGTATGGCTATGTTCTAGTCTCCTGCCTGATCACATTCTCCCTTTTTTTTTTAAATTTCTTTCTTTTTTCAACCAACTTCTTATCAATTCCTTTTATAAAATCTTTTATAACTTTCATCTTTACAGTCATATTTCATCCCTTCATCATATTTACCCTTATTTTTGTACATATGTAAGTTTTTCTTTCTTTAAAATTTTGGGAGGCAGTTTCTTCTAACAGACCAAAATACGCCCAAAATCTAGTGTGTGGCACTGATCTATTCACCAGCCTGATCATATTTGATCATATCCTTTTTTTCTTTTTCTTTTCCTTTCTTTTTTCTTTCTTTCCCTTTCTTTTCCCCCGGTTTTGGGTCTCTTCTGATTTGTTTAGTGTATATTTTTCTGGGGTCGTTATCCTGTTAGCATTTTGTTCTCTCATTCAGCTGTTCTTCTCTGAACAAAATGACAGGACGGAAACACTCACTTAAAAGAACAGCACCGACTGCCAGGGACCTAATCAATACAGACATTAGTAAGATGTTGGAACTAGAGTTCAGAATGACAGTTATAAAGATACTAGCTGGCTTGAAAAAAGCATGGAAGATACTAGAGAAACCCTTTCTGGAGAAATAAAAGAACTAAAATCTAACCAAGTCGAAATCAAAAAGGCTATTAATGAGGTGCAATAAAAAATGGAGGCTCTAACTGCTAGGATAAATGAGGCAGAAGAGAGAATTAGTGATATAGAAGACGATGGAGAATAAAGAAGCTGAGAAAGAGATAAACAACTACTGGATCACGAGGGCAGAATTTGAGAGATAAGTGATACTATAAGATGAAACAGTATTAGAATAATTGGGATCCCAGAAGAAGAAGAAAGAGAGAGGGGCAGAAGATATATTGGAGCAAATTATAGCAGAGAACTTCCCTAATTTGGGGAAGGAAACAGGCATCAAAATCCACGAGGCACAGAGAACCCCCCTCAAAATCAATAAAAATAGGTCAACACCCCAACATCAATAGTAAAACTCACAAGTCTCAGAGACAAAGAGAAAATCCTGAAAGCAGCTCGGGACAAGACGTCTGTAACCTACAATGGTAGAAACATTAGATTGGCAACAGACCTATCCACAGAGACCTGGCAGGCCAGAAACGATTGGCATGATATATTTAGAGCACTAAACAAGAAAAATATGCAGCCAAAAATACTATATCCAGCTAGGCTGTCATTGAAAATAAAGGAGAGATAAAAAGCTTCGAGGACAAACATAAACTAAAAGAATTTGCAAACACGAAACCAGCCCTACAAGAAATATTGAAAGGGGTCCTCTAAGCAAAGAGAGAGCCTAAAAGTAATATAGACCAGAAAGGAACACAGACAATATACAGTAACAGTCACCTTACAGGCAATACAATGGCCCTAAATTCCTATCTTTCAATAGTTACCCTGAATGTAAATGGGCTAAATGCCCCAATCAAAAGACAGAGGGTATCAGATTGGATAAAAAAAAAATAAGACCCATCGATATGCTGTCTGCAAGAGACTCATTTTAGACGCAAAGACCCCTCCAGATTGAAAGTGAGGGGGTGGAAAACCATTTACCATGCTAATGGACATCAAAAGAAAGCTGGGTGGCAATCCTTATACCAGACAAATTGGATTTTAAACCAAAGAATATAATAAGAGATGAGGAAGGACACTATATTCTACTTAAAGGGTTAGATCTAACAAGAAGATCTAACAATTGTAAGTATCTATGCCCCTAACGTGGGAGCAGCCAATTATAGAAGCCAATTAATAACAAAATCAAAGAAACACATCGACAACAATACAATAATAGTAGGGGACTTTAACACCTCCTTCACTGAAATGGACAAATCATCTAAGCAAAAGATCAACAAGGAAATAGACTTTAAATGACACACTGGACCAAATGGACTTCACAGGTATATTCAGAACATTCCATCCCAAAGCAGCAGAATACACATTATTCTCAAGTGCCCATGGAACATTCTCCAGAATAGATCACATACTGGGTCACAAATCAGGTCTCAACCAGTACCAAAAGATTGGGATCATTCCCTGCATATTTTCGGACCACAGTGCTTTGAAACTAGAACTCAATCACAAGAGGAAAGTCGGAAAGAACTCAAATACATGGAGGCTAAAGAGCATCCTACTAAAGAATGAATGGGTCAACCAGGAAATTAAAGAAGAATTTAAAAAATTCATGGAAACCAATGAAAATGAAAACACAACTGTTCAAAATCTTTGGGATGCAGCAAAGGCGGTCCTAAGAGGAAAGTATATAGCAATACAAGCCTTTCTCAAGAAAGAAGAAAGGTCTCAAATACACAAGCTAACCCTAGTCCTAAAGGAGCTGGAGAAAGAACAGTAAATAAAGCCTAAACCCAGCAGAGGAAGAGAAATAAAAAAGATCAGAGCAGAAATCAATGAAACAGAAACCAAAAGAACAGTAGAACAGATCAACGAAACTAGGAGCTGATTCTTTGAAAGAATTAATAAGATTGATAAACCCCTGGCCAGACTTATCAAAAAGAAAAGAGAAATGACCCAAATAAATAAAATCATGAATGAAAGAGGAGAGATCACAACCAACACCAAAGAAATACAATTATAAGAGCATATTGTGAGCAACTATATGCCAGCAAATTAGATAATCTGGAAGAAGTGGATGCATTCCTAGAGATGTATAAACTACCAAAACTGAACCAGGAAGAAATAGAAAACTTCAACAGACCCATAACCACTAAGGAAATTGAAGCAGTAATAAAAAACTCCCAACAAACAAGAGCCCAGGGCCAGATGGCTTCCCAGGAGAATTCTACCAGACATTTAAAGAATAATTAATACCTGTTCTTCTGAAACTGTTCCAAAAAATAGAAATGGAAGGAAAACTTCCAAACTCATTTTATGAGGCCAGCATTACCTTGATCCCAAAACCAAACAAAGACCCCATCAAAAAGGAGAATTACAGACCAATATCCCTGATGAACATGGATGCAAAAATTCTCACCAAAATACTAGCCAATAGGATCCAACAGTACATTAAAAGGATTATTCACCACGACCAAATGGGATTTATCCCTGGGCTGCAAGATTGGTTCAACATCCGCAAATCAATCAATGTGATACAATACATTAATAAAAGAAAGAACAAGAACCATATGATCCTCTCAATAGTTGCAGAAAAAGCATTTGACAAAGTACAGCATCCTTTCTTGATCAAAACTCTTCACAGTGTAGGGATAGACGGTACATACCTCAATATCATAAAAGCCATCTATGAAAAACCCACAGCGAATATTATTCTCAATGGGGAAAAACTGAGGGCTTTCCCCCTAAGGTCAGGAACACGGCAGGGATGTCCACTGCTATTCAACATAGTACTAGAAGTCCTAGCCACAGCAGTCAGACAACAAAAAGAAATAAAAAGCATCCAAATCAGCAAAGAAGTCAAACTCTTACTCTTTGCAGATGATATGATACTTTACGTGGAAAACCCAAAAGACTCCACCCCAAAACTGCTAGAACTCATACAGGAATTCAGTAAAGTGGCAGGTTATAAAATCAATGCACGAAATCAGTTGCATTTCTATACACCAACAAGACAGAAGAAAGAGAAATGAAGGAGTTGATCCCATTTACAATTGCACCCCAAACCATAAGATACCTGGGTATAAATCTAACCAAAGAGGCAAAGAATCTGTACTCAGAAAACTATAAAATACTCATGAAAGAAATTGAGGAAGACACAAAGAAATGGAAAAACGTTCCATGCTCATGGATTGGAAGAACAAATATTGTGAAGATGTCAATGCTACCTAGAGCAATCTACACATTTAATGCAATCCCTATCAAAATACCATCCACTTTTTTCAAAGAAATGGAACAAATAATCCTAAAATTTGGTATGGAACCAGAAAAGACCCCGAATAGCCAGAGGAATGTTGAAAAAGAAAAGCAAAGCTGGTGGCATCACAATTCCGGACTTCAAACTCTATTACAAGGCTGTAATCATCAAGAGAGTATGGTACTGGCACAAAAACAGACACATACATCAATGGAACAGAATAGAGAGCCCAGAAATGGACCCTCAACTCTATGGTCAGCTAATCTTCGACAAAACAGGAAAGAATGTCCAATGGAAAAAAGACAGTCTCTTCAACAAATGGTGTCGGGAAAATTGGACAGCCACATGCAGAAACTGGACCATTTCCTTACACCACACACAAAAATAGACTCAAAATGGATGAAAGACCTAAATGTGAGACAGGAATCCATCAAAATCCTAGAGGAGAACACAGGTGGCAACCTCTTCAACCTCCAGCCGCAGCAACTTCTTCCTAGAAACATCACCAAAGGCAAGGGAAGCAAGGGCAAAAATGAACTATTGGGACTTCATCAAGATAAAAAGCTTTTGCACAGCAAAGGAAACAGTCAACAAAACCAAAAGACAACTGACAGAATGGGAGAAGATATTTGCAAATGACATATCAGATAAAGGGCTAGTATCCAAAATCTATAATGAACTTATCAAACTCAACACCCAAAGAACAACTAATCCAATCAAGAAATGGGCAGAAGACAGGAACAGACATTTTTCCAAAGAAGACATCCAGATGGCCAACAGACACATGAAAAAGTGCTCAACATCACTCGGCATCAGGGAAATACATATCAAAACCTCAATGAGAGGGCGCCTGGGTGGCTCAGTCGTTAAGTGTCTGCCTTCAGCTCAGGTCATGATCCCAGGGTCCTGGGATCGAGTCCCACATCGGGCTCCCTGCTCGGCAAGAAGCCTGCTTCTCCCTCTCCCATTCCCCCTGCTTGTGTTCCTGCTCTCGCTATCTCTCTCTCTGTCAAATAAATAAATAAAATCTTTAAAAAAAAAAAAAAACAACCTCAATGAGATACTACCTCACAAAATTAACAAGTCAGGAAACGACAGATGTTGGCAAGGATGCGGAGAAAGGGGAACCCTCCTAAAGTGTTGGTGGGAATGGAAGCTGTAGCAGCCACTCTGGAAAACAGTCTGGTGGTTCCTGAAAAAGTTGAAAATAGAGCTACCCTACGACCCAGCAATTGCACTACTGGGTATTTACCCCAAAGATACAAATGCAGTGATCTGAAGGGGTGCATGCATAGCAACCATGTCATATGTTTATAGCAGCAATGTCAACAATAGCCAAATTATGGAAAGAGCCAGGATGTCCATCAACAGATGAATGGATAAAGAAGTTGTGGTATATATATACAATGGACTGTTATGCAGTCATAAAAAAAAATATTGCCATTTGCAATGACGTGGTTGGAACTAGAGGGTATTATGCTAAGCGAAATAAGTCAGTCAGAGAAAGACATGTATCATATGATCTCACTGATATGAGGAATTCTTAATCTCAGAAAACAAACTGAAGGTTGCTGGAATGGTGGGGGGTGGGAGGGATGGGGTGGCTGGGTGATAGACACTGCGGAGGGTATGTGCTATGGTGAGCACTGTAAATTGTGTAAGACTGATGAATCACAGACCTGTACCTCTCAAACAAATAATACATTATATGTTTAAAAAAAAAAAAAAAGTAGGAAGGGGAAAAATGAAAGGAAATCAGAGGGGTAGATGAACCATGATAGACTATGGACTCTGAGAAACAAACTGAGCATTCTAGAGGGGAGGGGAGTGGGGGGATCGGTTAGCCTGGTGATGGGTATTAAAGAGGGCACAGGGCGCCTGGGTGGCTCAGTCGGTTAAGCGACTGCCTTCGGCTCAGGTCATGATCCCGGGGTCCTGGGATCGAGTCCCGCATCGGGCTCCCTGCTCTGCGGGGAGCCTGCTTCTCCCTCTCCCACTCACCCTGCTTGTGTTCCCTCTCTCGCTGTGTCTCTCTCTGTCAAATAAATAAATAAAAAATCTTTAAAAAAATAAAAAAATAAAGAGGGCACATATTGAATGGAGCACTGGGTGTTATACGCAGTGAATCATGGAACAGTACATCAAAAAAATAAAAAATACATACATAAAAATGGGTGAATACTGTCTTTAAAAAAATTCGTTTTTCTTTAACCCACTGGTTCTTCAGTAGCATGTTTAATCTCTACATATTTGTGAATTTTCCAGCTTTCTTTGTCTAATTGATTTCTAGTTTTATATTGCTGTGGTCGGAAAAGATGCTTGATATTATTTCAGTCCACTTAAATTTATTAAGACTTGTTTTGTGGTCAACATCTGATCTGTTCTAAAGAATGTTCTATGTGCACTTGGGAAATATGTGTATTCTGTTGCTTTTGGATGGAATGTTCTGTATGTACAGTTAAGTCCATCTGGTCTGGCGTGTCATTTAAGGCCAGTGTTTCCATATTGATTTTCTTTTTTTTTTTTTTAAGATTTTATTTATTTATTTGACAGACACAGTGAGAGAGGGAACACAAGCAGGGGGATTGGGAGAGGGAGAAGCAGAGAGCCCGATGCGGGGCTTGATCCCAGGACCCTGGGATTATGACCTGAGCCAAAGGCAGTCGCTTAATGACTGAGCCACCCAGGTGCCCCTCCATGTTGATTTTCTGTCTGGATGATCTATCCATTGGTGTGAGGTATTGAAGTCCCCTATTACTGTATTGCTGTCTGTTTCTTCATTTAGGTCTGTTAATATTTGTTTTATGTATTAGGTGCTCCTATAAATATTTACAAATGTTATATCCTCTTATTGGATTTGCCCTTCATCATTATGTAATGCCCTTATTTGTCTCTGATAGTCTTTGTGTTAAAATTGATTTTATCTGATATAAGTATAGCTACTCCAGCTTTCTTTTGGTTTCTGTTTGCATGGAACATCTTTTTCTGTGCCTTCACTTTCAGTCTGTGTATGTCATTTACATTTAAAATGAGTCTTTTTTTTTTTAAGATTTTATTTATTTGACAGAGAGAGACACAGCAAGAGAGGGAACACAAGCAGAGCAAATGGGAAAGGGAGAAGCAGGCTTCCCGCCAAGCAGGGAGCCCGATATGGGGCTCGATCCCAGGATCCTGGGACCTGAGCTGAAGGCAGACGCTTAACGACTGAGCCACTGGTTTTTTTTTAATCCATTCAGGCACTCTGTGCCTTTTTTTTTTTTTTTTTTTCAAGTAAGCTCTTCACCCGTTGTGGGGCTCAAACTCATGACCCTGAGATCAAAAGTCACAAGCTCTACTGAGCCAGCCAGGCACCCAACCACTCTGTGTCTTTTGATTCTAGAATTTAGTTTGTTTACAGTTAAAGTAATTAGTGATAGGTGTATATTTATTGCCATTGTGTTCATTGTTTTCTGGCTGTTTTTGTAGTTCCTTTCTGTTCCTTTCTTCTCTTGCTTTCTTTGTGGTTTGATGACTGTTCCTTATTGTTATGCTTATTTTTCTTTTTCTTTATCTTTTGTGTATTTACTATAGGTTTTTGTTTTATGGTTACCATTATGCTTACATATAACAACTTAGAGTCTATTTTAAGTTGATAACAACTTAAGTTTGATCCCATTCTAAATCCCAACATTTTAACTCCCTCTGCTACATTTTATGTACATTTTAAGGCTTTTTGCATATTACCAAATTGCATTTATTCATAGGCTAGTTCTTATACTTATCATCCCTGAAGCTGAGCTCCACTTTATTTTGTATATGAAGCTAAAACACAGTAAGGTACTATTATAAAGGGACTTGTTATTACACTATTAATTATTGTTACCACTGTGTAAACTGGATGTCCCATTAAATTCTTTAAATATAATAACTTAGAGAAATAGGAACTAGTACAGTGCTTAGCCCAAAGTAGAAATTTTCTCAGAACATTGTCCATTGGTTCAACAGAGTGGTAATCATATGCCTCTGGACAAGAAGGTGATGGTAATGTGCCGACTTTGTGTTAGTTGTTGGGATGATGGGTGGTGGTTCCTCCACTCCTGATTTCTTTATGTTGCTTTTTCAGTAGCATTCATTAATCTACAGTGTGCCCCCTGATAAGCAGCTCAGAATTTTCCCCTAGCAGGTAAAGCTAAAACCTGTTCTTCTAGTTGAAAATAATCTTAATTGAACTCCTTATGGAAAAACAAGTATTTATTACATTTGTGGTATTTGCGATGCTTGAGCCAGCCGCACCTTAAACCAAATACGCTCTTTATTTCTTGGAGTGAAATTTCATTTCCTTAATCTAAATGTAAAGACAAAATTCTAGAGCTTAAATGTTAATTTAGTTATATTGGCCAGTTTTTCTCCCTGCTTCTTTTAGCATTTGGTGGAAATCCTTTTTGAAAGCCATGTTTTTAAATGGTTTATGCAGTTGTTTCCTGTGGGCAATAGAATTTTCTTTGTATTCCAAATTTTCTCCAGTGAGTTTATGCTGTTTTCATAAAATATATATTAATCAGGAGTTCCCACAGACCCTCCTCAGGTTCAGTAATTTGCTAGAATGGCTCACAGAACTCAGGAAAACAGTTTACTTACATTACCAGTGTATCATGAAGGGTACAACTCAAGAACAGTCAAATAGAAGGGTTGCACAGGGCAAGGTATGTGGTGGAGGGGTACAGAGTTTCCGTTTTCTTTGGGTGTGCCACTTTCCTAGCACCTCGAGGTATTCACCAGTTAGGAAGCTGAACCCCACTGTTTAGAGTTTTTATGGAGTTTCCATTCTGTAGACATGAATGGTTAAATCATTGGCCATTGGTGATTAACTAAATCTCCAGCCCCTCTCCTTCTGGAGGTTAGGGAGTGGAGCTGAAAGTTCAAGCTCTCTAATTATATGGTCCAACTCTGGCAACCAGACCCCATCCTGAAGCTCTCTAGGGGCCTACCCAGGTGACCTCATTAGCATACACTCGGGTTTATTATTGATAACAACAAATGACATTTCTCTCTTATCTCTCGGGAAATTCCAAGGGTTTTAGGATTTCTGTGCCAGGAACTGGAGTGAAAACCAAATCTTTATTTCTTATTGTATCACAATACCCGTTGTGCCTGCCATGGTATCATGTTGCATGTATTTGAGATGATTTAATTGAATATGGAGCTTATTACTTTGTGTGGTAGCAGAATTTAGCTGCAATGTATTAGCAGATTCAGTTGCTGCATGATTCTTTATATTGAGCTAACCTCCATTTCATTGTCATGTTCACCCATAGTTTTGCTCTGTAGAGTAAGTCTGTTAACTCTTCAGAAAGACTGCCTTTCAGATAAAGTGTTGTATGAAAACCGGCTCTATCACTAACTTAATTCTGGAATAAATAAACTTGAAAACCAGTAACTGTGCTGAAGATAATGTAATTATTCTCTACAACCCCAGAATTGCGGAGTTAAAGCTTCCTGGTGCTAATGAATCACGTTCACTGTTGTTCTGTTTCTACTTTTCCACTGGAAACCTGTATCAGTTTAAAGAAATAGTCCTTTGGGATCTACCAGCTCTTAGAGCATCCCTCTCTACTCTTTCATCTTTCTGGTGTCCAGCTAAGTTAACGGCTTTATTGTTAATATTCCATTTGGCAAGCTGTTTGTAATACATTTCCTTGTAACTAAAGACTTAAACCCTAAGCTTAACGACTGAGCCACCCAGGCACCCCTCACTATGAGAGTCTTACAGAGGAGTAGACATTTTGCTAGGGCTGCTTTGTCTAAGACATGAATTAGTAAATTTGTAATCTGAGGTTCAACTAAAGAGTATTTTATGTGCAAAAAGTATCAAAAATTAAGAGACTTGGGGTGCCTGGCTGGCTCAGTTGGTAGAGCATGCAACTCTTGATCCTTGGGGTTGTGAGTTTGAGTCTCAACGTTGGGTGTAAAGATTACTTAAAAAATAAAATCTTTCAAAAAAAGAGACCCCCTTTCCACATTGAATAATATATAAGAATTGACACTGGGATTGTACTTTTTTTTTTTTTTAAGATTTTATTTATTTATTTGACAGAGAGAGAGATAGCAAGAGCAGGAACACAAGCAGGGGGAGTGGGAGAGGGAGAAGCAGGCTTCCTGCTGAGCACAGAGCCCGACGTGAGGCTCGATCCCAGGACCCTGGGATCATGACCTGAGCCCAAGGCAGACGCTTAACAACTGAGTCACCCAGGTGCCCCTGGGGTTGTACTTCTATACAATTAACCTAGCATTTTATTTCTGAGAGAGAGGGGCACTATAAGAAGTGATAATATGTAGAAGTCACAGTTATCTTTCTTTGACTAACTTTAAATAATCTAATTTTACCTAACTGCTAGTTATAAATTTATTCATCAAAAATTCCTTTTAAATCTATATTTTCCAATTTTACTACTCACAGGACAGATACCTTTTGGGGCTCTGTCTCACTCTGCGGTATTGTCGGAGATTCTAACGTGGCAAAGAGATTAAGAACACAGGCTCTGGAATGAGACCAGCTGTATTAAAATCCCAGTTTGGCCACATACCCACTGTATGACATTGGGATTTAATCTCCTTTTCCCCCAGTTTCCTCATCTATAAAAGGAAAATATGATAGTAATTACCATAAAATAAGATTGTTAGGATTAATAGTTGGGGTGCCTGGGTGGCTGAGTTGGTTAAGTGTCCGACTCTTGATCTCAGCTCAGATCTTGATCTCAGGGTTGTGAGTTCAAGCCTTGTGTAGCCTACTTAAAAATTTTTTTTAAAGGATTAACAGAGATGATGCCTGGTTCAAAGTAACCACTCAAATTTTAGCTATTATTTAGTAATAAAAATAATAGTATTTGCTTTTTTAAAAACATCACTCTTGGAGCGGCATAGAGGATAGAATTAGAGAAGGCAAGAAGAGGTATGGGGAGACCAGTTAAGAGGCTGTCAGAGTAAACCAGACAAGAAGTGATGCTAGCTTCAGCAGGTATGGAATGCCACTGTAAGTAAATTTGATGGGGGTGCCTGGGTGGCTCAGTTGGTTAAGCGTCTGACTCTTGATTTTAGCTCAGGTCACGATCTCAGGGTCATAAGATCGAGTCCTGCATCAGCTTTGCACTGAGTGGGGAGTCTGCTTAAGATTCTCTCTCTCCCTCTCCCTCTGCCCCTCCCCCTGCCCCGCTCATATGTGCATGCACACATGCTCTCTCTCAAAAAAAAAAAAAAAAAAAAAAGATACATTTGAGTGATATTTAGGAAGTAAAATTGACAGAAAACTTCATAATGGAGTAAATAGAAGGTCACTGAGAGAGAACAATAGATGTTTTCTTAAGTTTTTGGCCTAATGGAGACCCAGCTTGGTGGGGCATGGAGGATGGGGCTAGAAGAGATTTTCATGATTTTAGTTTGGGATATTGAGTATTTTAAGTGCAAGGTGAGATTTAAATCATCTGCAATTTTAAGAAGCTGCTGAATGGCTGGAACGTATACTACAGTTTAAGAACTGTTGGTATGAAAGGGCGCCTGGGTGACTCGGTTGGGTATCTGCTTTCGGTTCAGGTCATGATCCTGGGGTCCTGGGATCAAGTCCCACATCAGGCTCCATGCTCAGCGGGGAGCCTGCTTCTCCCTCTGCCTCTGCCTGATGCTCCCCTTGCTTGTGCTCTCTCTCTGTGTCAAATAAATAAATAAAATTAAAAAAAAAAAACTGTTGGTATGAAGATAAAAAAATAGTTGTAGACAGACAGTTGGATATTTGGTCTGAAGTTCAGAAGAGCTGGGGTTGGAATATATAAATTTAGAGGTGGTCTGCATAGAGAAGGTAAATGAAACCACAGGTGAGGATGACCGTGTGTGGAGCAAGAAGAGAAAGGAATCTAAAATTGACCATGAGAATTCCAAAATTTAAAAGCCAGGAAGAGGAAAACAAGCATGTATGGAGTGGGAAGTGTAAGAAAGAAAATTACGCAGTGGTAAGGCAAGAAGACAGAGGAAGAAAGTGTTTTTAAAAGGAGAAAATGGTCATGGAAAATGAGCACTACAATTATCCATGAGACTTCCCAGCATGGAGGTGTATAGGTGACCTTTTGAAGAGCTGTTTGTAGGATGGAGGTGGGTACCCACCTGAAGAGTGAATGGGAGGTAGTGAAATATAGTCATTTCTTAAGATGTTAGCTTGGATAGCTGGACAGGGAAAGGGTTTGAGGGAGGGATATTTTTTTTTTTTCCCCAAGAGGGTGGAAACTTGGTTGTGTTTAGGAGATTTGCAGGATGGCTGCAACAGAGTGGGATGTTGAATACATGAGAGAGAGGATAATGGATAAGATCTCTGCAAGAGTGATGGGATCCAAAACTTAAGTGGAGAAATTTGTCTTAGTAATGAGGGGAGGCATGTTTAGTATAGTAGGAGAGAACAAAGAAAGGAGTGGATATGGGTATAGAGGAAAAAACCACTGATGCCTTGTGTGATTATGCAGTTTTGGTGACCTGGAGTCCGATGTTACCTGTTTCTGGGGACGTGATGGGGGTTTGGACAAGAGGCCACATTCCTATCCAGCCTGCTCTTGGGCCAGCCCGGCAGTGTGCTTGACTTTTGTTCCCTTTGGTCACTAATCCTTTGGCCTCATGTAAGGCCACCCATCCCTTCCCTTTCCTCGGAATGAGACCTGGGCCCACGTTCCCCAATGCAGTGCATCAGCTTAGTTTCAACTTGTCTGGATTTCTTTTACTTTTTCTCCAGGGAGGGAGACCAAAACTACAGTTACAGTCCTGATGAACTATTTTAGTAACCATTTAGATATACTGTGTTTTTCTTTAGAAATCTAATCTATAATTTTCATTTTTGACAACTGAGTTCTCTAATGTACATCAACTATAAGTCTGTTTTATTTATCAGAAATTTGTTAAGCTCATACTGTGGGCCAGGCACTATGCTAGGTACTTGTTATAATGGATTAAATTAGATATGGCTGCCTTAAGGAGCTGGGAGAGACTATTACCATCACACACAGCCCTGACTTTTTTCTCTTGATAAATGCATAGACTTTAGAATATCTAGCTCTGAATCCAACTTCTTTTTGCAAAAAAAGAAGGCCAAATTATTATCTCTTTGTTTGAGAATATCATGAAAGGGATCTTTAATTTATGTATTATACAACCCAAATGGTCCCTTTTCCTTATGCTCTGTTATTTTTTCATGCTGCTTCTATAATTAAAATGCAGAATTTTCCCCTCCTGAAGTAGAGTGTTTTTACTATACATCAGGTGATCTTAACCTGGGTTTTGTAGATCTCAGTGTATCTAAGGATTGGTGGTTTTGTGAGTTCATGAACCTTCCCAAATTATATGCAAAATTGAGTGTGTACATATGGGTTCTTAGAGTAGAAAGAGTCCTTAATTTTTTTAAACTCTCAAAGAATTCTATCACACCAAAATACTAAGAACCACTATACTATTAAAATCCTTATATAACAGGTTTTGTCCTATGACTATTTTATACTGTTTACTATTCAGATTTTCTCACAAGAGGAAAGGGAAATTGAAGATGTAATATTTCATAATTGCCCTTCTTAAAACTATTTATACAGTTTTAATATCGATACAGTTTTTGAAATTGGCATTTAAACATCAGGATTTCTTTTTATGTTATCTAACAATATTATAACCATGCTACAGTTTTTGTTGCAAATACATTTTTTGTTTGTCTTTAGTACCAGGGCCCTCTGGTGATAATGGCGTCAGTATTACCATGATCTTGATGGCCTGGATGGTTATTGCGGTGATCTTGTTTCTACTGAGACCTCCTAATCTAAGAGGATCCAACCTAACTGGCAAGCCAACCAGTCCTCATAATGTAAGTGTTGTGGATTAGAAATTCATTTGGGTAGGGGATGGGTATGGTCTGGGAACAGAAGGAGTTTGCTTGGACTGAAATAATAGAATTAGCAAAAGGAAGATTCGGCTCACGGAATAAGTTCTTCCAGTGTAGTCCTTGTCAATCTTGCAACCCCAAATGGCTTAGTCTTCATGGAGTTACATAGAGAGAAAAGCGCAGACCAGTAGTCCAAAAAGAATTTTAAAATACATTCCAATCTTTACTCACATTTCAGTCTTTCTTTAATAAAAAAATGATCCAGTTCGTAATAATCTACAGCAGTATTTCTCAAATCTCAGTCTTCCACTCCCCAGTTCCTCACAGTTGATCCCTTGCTTCTCATGGTTCCAGCTCCCTAAATTCTCTTACTAGCTACAGTTCAAATGTTTTTCCCTCTACTTCATTTTCTCCCCTTCTGTCCTAGCTATTAAATACAATAGAGGCCCTGAGCCTATCTGGTGAAATCCCATTTTCCTCTTGTTTTCCCATCCAATCTCTTTTAAACTCTTCCAGTTCTGCATCATAATAGGTCAACTGAACTGACAGAAGAGAGGTAGGCTCATTCAGGTTGGTAAATCTTGATAGTCATGATTACTACCATTTTTAGAACCTTCGAGATAAAAAATATGATAAATAAAGTGACCCAACAGGGAGTTTTTGGTGCTGTCTTTAACAGAAACTTCACTGAAGGATTCCTTTTAATTGTTTTGAGAACTGGTATTTATATTTTTTTCTTTTCTATTTGACTTGGGTGTTACCTCTTTAAAGATATTTACATGATGAGTTCACTTGTTGAACACCAAATTATCCCACTAATTCCCTTCTCCAACCTTCACCATGTGGAATTCCTAAAATAATTTCTTTTTTTCCACAGTCTTGTATTGCTAATATTAGAAGTTTAGTTAAACTAATTCCTTATGTAGGAGAAAGCAAATGTGGAATGATAATTGGTCAGTGCTTTGGTTTGTTTAGGAATAGAACATTTAGATATGTAGCCATGCTGACTTTAAGAAAGAATGCATCATTAGCACTATATAAAAATTTGCCTTAAATTTATTTTTTGTTTCTCTTGGAGAAGAAGTTATCCATAAAACAGCTTGTATATTGTCCTGATAAGATGCTTTCTCCTCAGTGTTTTTTCTTACTTTGTAGGTACAGTTTTATTACTTTCATATCAAAGAGCAACTTCCTCAACATTTGCAGCTAAAGAAATCCAACTTAATAAGCTGGCCTAGAAGCCATCAAAAGGGACAGAAATTTAAGATGACAGCCCCTAAACCTTACTTCATTGTAGGCCAGCAGTTCTTGGATAGTAGGCCCACTGCCCTAGGAGTAAGCAAGAAAACATACTAATTTCAAGTAGAAAATTGACTACCCTCAACCAGGGCCTCATATAACGTGTCAGAGTAAATAAATGGAATCTTCCTGAAGATTCCTAAAAGCTCTGATCTTTCCTTTCCAGTTCAAATACCTTCTCTTGCAAGTAGCAAAGATCAGCTCCACCTGGTTTACACATTAGAAAATCCAGAGAGGTCGGGTCAGTGTTTAGATTGTTTAACAGTATCATCGAAGACTGACTGTCTTTCTTCATTCCATCAGCTTCCTTCCACAATGAGCTCCCTTTGTGGTCATAGGATGCCTGCCAGTAGCAACTGGAGCCACATGCTTCCTCATTGACATTCTGTAGTGAGAAGCAAAAGTCTCTCCTTTCACTTTGTAATGTGCCCAGTCACCTTAAGCAAGAGGGATGATACTACCTTCATTGGTTTAAATGTCATCTCTGGAGCTGTCAGGGAGCGCAGTTTCGTCCATATCATTTTACTGTTACATAGTTTTCCTTTCTTCCATGCCACAGGGAGGAATAAGACAAACATTGGTGAATTATAGTGTTAAGCTAGTGTTCCCTTGTGCAAAAACTTACGAAAAGTTCAAATAAGTATATGATTAGGGATTGGAGGGTTGGGGGAGGCATGCTGCTCAGTTCTTACTATATGTGTTAGATTGGTTGCACTGGGATTTAAGAAGTCAGTTCCATAATTTCTATCTTTCTAATGCCAGGGACAAGATCCACCAGCCCCTCCTGTGGACTAACTTTGTGATATGGGAAGTGAAAATAGTTAACACCTTGCACGACCAAATGAACGAAGATGACCAGAGTACTCTTAACCCCATTAGACTGTTTTTCCTTTTGCATCTGCAATATGGGATGGTATTGTTTTCATGAGCTTCTAGAAATTTCACTCGCAAGCTTATTTTTGCTTCCTGTGTTATCACCATTCCTTTTTACAGTATATTTGAGTAAGTGATTATATTAAAAAAGTTACATGGGCTTTTTTGGTTATCCTAAACTTAAACATTCCACTCATTCTGTTTGTAACTGTGGTCATAATTTTTTGTGATGATTTCTGGCCTGATTGAAGGAAATTTGAGATTCTGCCTTTAAATATTTTAAATAGTTTTGATAGGTTTTAAAATTGCTTTTTTTTTCATAAGGTATTTATAAAGTTACTTGGGGTTGTCTGAGATTGTATGAAAAAAAATTAGAGCCACACTGTATTTACATTTACCTTAATAGTTTATTTGTGGGTGGCAGTTTTTTCTAGTTCTTGGGATTGTGGCAGCCTTTGGAATATTTTACAAATCTGTGTCATCCACTACACCTGGCTTGTGTGGCTAGAAAAAGAGGGGAGAAGAAATGAAATAGTTGTTTACTAAGTTTTTTATTCCCACAAAAATGTCTAATATTAGGAGAACTTTAAACATGATTTAAATATAGTGGGTGATTTACAGTCCATTATAGCCTTATAAGGTTCATGAAAGGAGGAAAAAAGTTAATGCTTTCTGCCTTTGCCAGGTATATTCTATACAGTAATAATTTAAGCTATAATTTATTTGTTAAATGGGTGCCTCTCAGGAACCTTTTCTGTTCTTACACTTCCCTGTTAAATGGAACTATCTTAAAGCTATATTGGGGGCCTATTGGGTTACTGACATTTGAATGCTATTTACTTATTTAGTCTATTTTTTTCTGTGAAGAAAAAATTGAGTCTCTTGTTATCCTTCTGACTTCAGAAAATATTTGATGGTTTACTCCAAGGGAAAAGGAGGAAAATGAAAAAGCAATCAAGGATCTTTTTCTCACCCCTTATCTCATTCTTGTTTAGTAATAAGATGGGTTGGGGTGGGGAGGAGCATTAATATAAGTAAAATTTTGAAATGTATAAAAAGTAAAAGGTTGCATTGTTTTGCTTAGTTTGAAAGAAAATGAATACAAATGAGATAAAAACAAGTCTGCATCACCTATGTGGTTATGGAATTTTTTTCTTAGCAAGTGATTACAGGTGGTTTATGGGGGCTAGAAGATATTTTGCTATCAATGTAAGGATTTTCCCCCCAGATCAGTCTAGCTTTTCACTGTATCGATCTGAGAAATTACTTGTATGAATTAATAAACTTCTCTATATCATTGTGCTGTTAATAGAGTCTCTGATACAATTGTGTGACGCTCCTAGGGTATTCTTTTCCCCTTTATTATTATATACATTTTAGGCCATAAACTTTTTAAGGGCTTCATTTCATTATGTAATCCAATACTGACTGCTTGCATTCCTTCTGTGCATCTTAGCTTTGTACTCAACTTCTTGACATAGTATCACCTACTCCTAATTACTTGTGCTAACTGAGGGGTATCATAACACAGGTAAGTCAAATCTCGGATAAGTGAGCACCATAGATTTAAGGTTCTTCCTCTTGCTGTGGCCTACTGGAAGCCTTCCCAGCTTTATAGCTGTTAGAGTATTCAGTGCAGAAAGGGCAGGGATGGCAGGGGATGGAGTTAAATCTCTACAAGCATTCCTTTTCCTGCTCTTGGTCCCTGGACTTTGAAGGCTTGCACATACATCCTACCAGTCTGTTCTCTAAGCTGCTAGAAAGCCAACCTCTGGCAGAGATACTGATGCATTCACTGAATCTGTGGCTCACAAGTAATTGAGAATTGGCTTTGGTTGAAGCCAATTGGCCTTGACATGGAAACAGAATGTCTAGTGTTAGAGACTTACAAATCTAGATTCTTATTCCTGGTTCTTCCTTTCTGTCACATACATTTAATTGACAGTACATCTAGTATATTAACCTTTTCCATATGGACCATCTATTTAATTAGCAACAAAAGTTTCTGGAGAAATATTTAGTTTTGGTTTTTTTGCTTGTAAAATTTCTCTACATTCCTGAGAAGGACCGCATACTACTGCATATAAAGTGTTCCTGTTAACCTAACTAGTAATTTATATTATTCTGTTTAATTCTTAAAGCTTCTACATGTGGCCTTTTTATTGAGCACACTCTTATTCATTACTTGGCTTATAAACACTCACCAGAACTGTGGCTACAATCATTTTTAAATAATCTGGAAAAAAGAAAGATAAAGCTTCATATTTTAATCACTTTTGGCTCTTAAATATACCACAAATAACATTAAGTTTATTTTGTTTTACAGTCATGTAATGTCCCTTATGCAAAATAATGTTTTCTTGCTTTCCATATGGAAAAAGTTAACATTGGAACAGTGTATAGTAAAAGATTTTATCATGTATCTATCCAAGCACTATCCCATGGCCAGCAAGTCGTATTTTAAATAACTTGCAGAGATTTTCTGAAGTAAATATTAGGTTCAGCTATTCCATGGTTACTTTTAGTGTCATTGTGGTATGTGATGTGATAGTGTTTATAGAATTACTGAATTCTTTTATTTTCAAAGGAACCTTGGAAATTTACCACTCTGAATTAAAGCCTGTCACTCTAAATAAACGTGCTAAAATTTGACCAGCTCATCAGCTTAAGACACAAAACAGCAACTTGAAGGAGAAATGAAGAGTTTACACATAAGGGGTTAAATTTTTGTTGTTGCAATAGTAGGTTTAGTCTTAACATAATATTTCTAAATGAAAAAGCATATGTATTTGTTACCATGTCTGATGATTACTTTGTTAAAAGCGAAAGTGGTCATGTGATTGTACTAAATATTAATTGCTGTTTTTAAATGTTTAAATCATGCCAAACAAATCATGTCTGTGCCACCCAGGGTTTATTGTAATCTTTTACTGAGTACTTGGACTGGGATAAAGGGCTTGTACTATGCACTTTTTATTAATGAATAAATAGAAAACGTTAGTAATGTATTGTTTTCTGTTTGGCATTTGTGGGAAATGAAGCAAGCATCTTTTGCTTAGTAAAATGTGTACGTCCTTTATTAAACAGTTTCTTTGTAAGATTTTTTACCCCTAACTAAAGGCCTTCCACAGAGAGAACTTTAAGTTACAAGAAAAATATGGATGTAATAGCAGTGGGGCCAATATTCAGAAGTAGGGATTCTGAGAATCTCTAGGAAATTAGGTTGCAATTACATTTCTTTCCTTATTCTTTTTTTTATTTCTTCCTAGAATACAGGGTTAGTAGACATTTGCTTTGAGGGAATAATATGCAATAGTGTTAATTATATATTTGAGCAGACCTGTGTTACTCCAAAGGAGCTAGACGTGTAACTATACTGAACACACACAAAAGTAAAGATTTGCTTTTGTCTTATGACCTGGAATGCACCCAGATACTAAAGATCATTAATCCCCATATACATGTAAAAATGGTAAAATTGCTCTGGCATGGTGTCTGTCTGATACTTAAGTGTTCTTTACTTTAAAATAGCAAAATTTGTGAAATATATAATTTCCTGGAGATAGTTAATGATTTCAATCTAAAGTTTGTCATATATGTCAGTAGATACCTGAACCCCTGTAAAACTAAGTTTTCATTAAATGGTTCTGCAATATTAGTTTTCCTCCCAGAAAGTAGAATTCTCATAAAATAAGGTTTTTTTGCTTCTTGCCATTTCATCTAATAGTTGTCTCAGTTCCAGATCTCATTTTATAAGAGTCAATTTTTCTCCCCACCCAGAAGTTCCATAAACACCAACTACGATTATCATGCTCACATTTTTAAAAATTGAAGTTATCAAAGTGATCTTTTCCCCTGGGCAACTTAACTTTTACTATCTTTTCTCAAACAAATGGACTATGTTGGTTCAATAAACATTTCAACAGTGTTTATATTTGTTTATTAACTTTCTGCTTTAGAATGGGTGTTATTCAGAATTATGTTACAGAAAACATTTTAAACCGTCAGATGCCAAATTAAGATGTCTTTTGAAAGGGAGGTGGAAGGAGATGTTTGGGAAGCAGGGAATAGATAGGGATGAAGAATAATATGTGTGGTTTTAAGAATAAAGCAACTTTCATATCAAAAAAGAATATTCCCGGGGCGCCTGGGTGGCTCAGTTGGTTGAGTATCTAGCTCTTGATTTCTGTTCAGGTCATGATCTCAGGGTTGTGGGATAGAGCCATGCTTTGGGCTCTGCACTCAGTGGGGAGTCTGCTTGGGATTCTCTCTCTCTCTCCCTCTCCCTCTGCCCCACCCCCTCTAAAATAAATAAATCTTAAAAAAAAAAATCATATTCCCTTGTATAACACTCTGCTTATTTCCAGGAAATTTAGGAATGAGAAAAAAATATTTACAATCCCTGCAATACTAGAGGCCTTACCTCTTAAATATTTGGTTCCCATACTGCTCATAACCTCAGACACTCAGGCTATGTTTTGATGATTAACGGATTTGAATTGCATTATTTTTATTCATTTTGAAGAACTGAGCAGAATCAAAGAGCACATGTACTACAAAGCAGATTCAGCATTATGGAATAAGTCCACTGTGTTGTTTTTTATAAGATTTTATGTATTTGAGAGAGAGGGAGAGCACAGAGGGAGAAGCAGACTCCCCGCTGAGCAGAGAGCACAATGCGGGACTCGATCCCAGGACCCTGAGATCATGACCTGAGCCAAAGGCAGATACTTAACCAACTGAACCACCCAGGAAACCTTCCTATGTCGTTTTTAAAGAAATGCATCTGTTGGGATCCCTGGGTGGCTCAGTTGAGTGTCTGGCTGAGGTCATGATCTTGGGATAGTGAGATACAGCACCCCACCCCCTGCTCTCTCTTGAACTAAATAAATAAATAAACATAATCTTCCTTTTTAAAAAAATAATCTGTTATAGTCACTCATTAATTCGGTGCCAAAGGAAGAAGCACTGTGTATACAAAAGGCATTACAGACTGAATGTAATTCAGGGAAAGCCTGAATGCAGCTTTCCCTGATAACTAATTAGTATATAAACATTAAACTTTTGAAGTCTGGGTGTCTTAAAGGGGATTCCTTGCAATTAATCCAGCAAGTAGAATTTTGTGGTGACAACATACAGAACAGATAAAATCAGACACCAGAACTCCCAACAAATGGATTGATTTATATCCTTGCAAATATGCTTAGCCTTCAATTTTAATCTAACAACCTTTTCTTAAAAACTACATTTTATTCTGTCCTGTCTCACATCGTACCTCTATCAACATCCTCTTTCCCAGAGGGTTTCACTAACAGCAGCCTACTGAAAGCTGGTGTTCTCAAGCTTCAAGCATGATTCCATTAGCCAAAGCTAAGTCAGAAAATACAAGGCTTAAAGAAAGCTTAAATAAAGTATAATTAAAAATTATAATTTCTCCATTGAAGAATGGGTAGTAATTTTCTCCCTCCACAACATCAAGGAATTCTTTTCATTGTGTCACAATATTTTAAGAACTCGAAAGTCACATAAATAGGTATAAACTGGCAACAGTTAAGGTTGAATAATTGTAGCAATAGTCTTGTAATAAAAATAATCTTGTCAGGGGCGCCTGGGTGGCTCAGTCGTTAAGCGTCTGCCTTCCGCTCAGGTCATGATCCCAGGGTTCTAGGATCGAGCCCCATGTCAGGCTCCCTGCTCGGCAGGGAACTGCTTCTCCCTCTCTCACTCCCCCTGCTTGTGTTCCCGCTCTCGCGGTCTCTCTATCAAATAAATAAAATCTTTTAAAAAAAAAAAAAAAGAATTGGTTATTAACATTTAAAAAATAATCTTGTCATAAATTCCAGTGCTAATCTACAAAAGTATCAGTGATACTGAAAGGGTGTTTTTGTGTAAGAAAGATAGTTGACAATTGGTGTTCTTTATCACTTATTCTGTAATTTTTGTCCAATTCTCAAAGTACTATCTTAATTGTAGTGATTATCTCATGTGCAATAAAAATACGTAGTATTGCCAATAGTGTTTAACCTTGGGGAAAAAGTGCTCAAGTAGCTTTGTGTGAGCTGGGCTTAATGTTAAGGTAAAGAATTCATTCAGATCTTTAGCTTTTCTTACATCTAAAAGATAGCATATAGTTTATAGCATATAGCTTATAGTGATTCTCAAACTTTCTGGTTTGGAGACTCCAAAGAATTTTTGTTTATATGTATTGTTATATCTATCAATATATACTGTATCCGAAATTAAAACAGAACATTTAAAAGCATTAAGTATTTTATTTATTTATTTATTTTAAAGATTTTATTTATTTATTTGAGAGAGAGAGAATGAGATACAGAGAGCATGAGAGGGAGGAGGGTCAGAGGGAGAAGCAGACTCCCTGCCGAGTAGGGAGCCCGATGCGGGACTCGATCCCGGGACTCCAGGATCATGACCTGAGCCGAAGGCAGTCGCTTAACCAACTGAGCCACCCAGGCGCCCAAGTATTAAGTATTTTAAAATAACAATAAACCCAATACATGTTAATATAAAGGTTTTTATGAAAAAATAGCCATTTTCCAAAATGAAAATTTAGTGAGAAGCGTGGCACTGTTTTACATTTTTGCAAATCTCTTTAATAGCTGGCTTAAAAGAAGGCTGGGTTATCTTTTTTAAGATTTTATTTATTGAGAGAGAGTGGGGAGGGGCAGTGGGAGAGAAAATCTCCAGCCAACCCCACACTGAGTGGGGAGCCCCATGCGGGGCTTGATCTCAAGACCCCAAGATCATGACCAAGAGCCAGACACTTAACTGACTGAGCCACCCAGGCGACCCGGGTTATATTTCTACTTCTGCATTCAATATGTTACAACATATCCCCTTCTTGTGAAACTGTGTGAATGCCAGTGTTTGGTAACTAAATGACTAATGGTATTTTGAGCAGCCTATACTAAGGAAAACAAGTTATGTGACCCTTGGGACTTAATTTGGAGCATTAGTTTCCTCATTTACTTATCAAATATGGTACTTTACAGAACGCTGAAGTAAAAAGCAAATGAAGTGTTTGTAAAAATGTAAAGTCCTAAATACTGTTATGTAAAGGCCCTCACCAACCCAACACACACACATACACACATACATACACATACACACTCTCCCTTTTCAAAACCTTAAGTTGTACAAAAACTGGATATTTATTTGGGAGGTTCTTCCATTGAACTTCTATTGGAAGGAATTAACTCTACTAAGAATGGACAATGGCACTTTTAGGTCCGAGTCTGGCATAAGAAAAACATGAAAGATTAAAACATTAAATAGAGGGTGGGCGCCTGAGTGGCTCAGTCGTTAAGCGTCTGCCTTCCGCTCAGGTCATGATCCCAGGGTCCTGGGATCGAGCCCCGCGTTGGGCTCCCTGCTCAGTGGGGAGCCTGCTTCTCCCTCTCCCACTCCCCCTGTTTGTGTTCCCTCTCTTGCTGTGTCTCTCTCTATCAAATAAATAAAATCTTAAAAAAAGAAAAATTAACTAAATTGTCACAGTTTCCAGTCAAGATTTTAAAATCCTTGAAAAGTAAACTGGAAAGCAAATGCATTTTGACTAATAGGTGACTAAATCCATTGTCATAAAAGCTAAAGAGCAAACTAATTAGACTAATAGTTCTCAATTTTGGCTGCACTTTGAGAGCTTTAAAAACCTGGTGCTTTGGCCCCACACCTCAGAGATTCTGGTATGGGGTTTGACTTAAGCATCTACAGGTGATTCCAGTAGCAGCTAAGGGTAAGAACTGCTGGCATTAAGAATGCTAAACCTTGCGGCACCTGGGTGGCTCAGTTGGTTAAGCGTCTGACTCTTGATTTCTGCTCAGGTCATGATCTCTGGGTGGTGAGATCAAGCCCCGTGGTCCAGCCCCTGGCGAGCCCCGTCAAGCCCCACCTCAGGCTCTGGGGTCAGTGAGGAGTCTGCTCAAGATTCTCTCTCTCCCTCTGCCCCCCCCCTTTCTAAAATAAATAAATCTTTAAAAAAAGAATGCTAAAGCTTGTGTTTAGTTCTAGAGATGAAAAACAAAACAAAAGCAAAAATTAATAATTTCTTTTATATTAGGTGATTTCTATATATGGGCAGGGAATTAAGTGAAATCTTAAATTCTCCTGCAGTAGAGTTATTTTTAATAATGATATTTCACAGTTTTTCCTGATGCTTAAAAATAATGCTTTTTTATTTTCTCAATTTTTTCTTGTGGGGATGAGGAAGGGAGATGTCATCCTTCTTCATGGATGGCCATAAAAGAAGCCTGTTCAGTTCATGAGAAGGCTCTATGTTTAAAAAAAAAGGGGGGAGGGGCGCCTGGGTGGCTCAGATGGTTAGGCGTCTGCCTTCGGCTCAGGTCATGATCTCAGGGTCCTGGGATTGAGTTCCGCATCGGGCTCCCTGCTCCTTGGGAGCCTCCTTCTCCCTCTGCCTCTCTCTCTCTCTGTCTGTCATGAATAAATAAATAAAATCTTTAAAAAATAAAAAAAATAAATAAAAGGAAGAAGGAAGGAAAGAAAAGGAGGGAAAGAAAAAGAAAGGAAGGCAGAGAGAAAGAAAAAACATGCTAAGGAAACAAACACCACTGTTAAAATAAGGAATAAAGGTGGGATTATTACTTTGTAAGGGCTTGGATCACAATTGTTTTTTTTGTTGTTTGTTTTTTGTTTTAAAGATTTTATTTATTTATTTGACAGAGAGAAACACAGCAAGAGAGGGAACACAAACAGGGGGAGTGGGAGAGGGAGAAGCAGGCTTCCCGCCGAGCAGGGAGCCCGATATGGGATTCGATCCCAGGATCTTGGGACTATGGCCTGAGCCAAAGGCAGACGCTTAACAACTGAGCCACCCAGGTGCCCCGGATCACAATTGTTAATAGGATAAATATTCATTCTTCACATAATAGACTACACCTTGCTTTAGGTATTCAGAACTCACTCTATCTTGTTGCTCCACTGACCCCTAGAGCAATGTTTCTCAAACGGCTGTTGTCCACCTGATGTTGTCCTTCTCTGCATTGTCAAAGATAGTTCACCACAATACTCACTGGGTCAGTGCTGGGGAGGTGGGGAAGGAAACATGGAGGGCTACCTGTTCATTTAAGGGTTTGTCCTGGAAGTTGTACATCTCCCTTCCATTCACATTCCATGAGCCAGAACTTGGTAACATGACCATACCCGAAAGAGGCTAGATGTAGTCGATGTTCATCCTGGAAAATACCTGCCCAGTTAAAATTCGGGAATTCTCTTACCAAATAAGTGAAGTGTGGCTGTTGGAGTCAGCTGGCAGTCGCTGCCACAGAGGAAAAACAATACTTATGTGTTGGCTATGACGATTTTAAGGTGCATACGACACATCGAAATGGAGCTCTTGAGTAGGTAGTTGGATAGAGACATACAGACCTAAGTAAGGTTCCATCATGAAGAGAGAGAAAAATTAAAAGCCAACAGAATACAGATAATATTTGAATAATCTTTGGGACTGGATAAAGTTACTTAAAGAGACAGTAAGGCACAGAAAAGAAGAAATCCCAGGACTGGGACTCAGGGTACTGCAATATTTAGAGCTCTGGTTTAGAGGAACCAACACACTGAGAAGGAGCATCCAGTGAAAGAAAACCATGTGTGATAAGTCAAATCATGGGGACAGAGAATTGAACATTTTAGCAGAAAGGATTCACTGGTGAACTTGATAAAAGATGTTTTGGTGGAGTGATGGGGGTGAAAGCCCATCTGAAGTAGTTAAGGAAAGAACTGGGGGTACAGAGGGTGAGAAGTACAAGCAGTTCTTTGGAGGAGTTTTACAATGAATGGGGGCAGAGCTAGGGGCAATTACTTGAGTGGGTTTTGAGTCTGGGGTGAGAGGGAGATATTCTTACTGTTTTATTGAGATGGAAGAAAAGATTATCTACAGACTTGTTAAAAGATGCCCACAGAACCCCCTCTGCTTCCCCACAATGGTGTCACCTCTTTGTTGGCCTCAGCACCACTATCCTCATGTCTGAAAGGAAGACCCATTGAGATCTACATGTTTTTGCCAAGGCTCCCTCAACCCTGCCTTCCTATACTCTCCCTACACTCATGGCTTCACTATAATTGGCCTTAGAGATTATCATGATTAATCCAATCACATCCTATACCCCTGTTTGTATTGGTGTTCACTAGAAGTCCAAGACTCCCAGGTCATCACTCAGCCATCCCCCTTAACTGCTTCAATCTTATACCCTTCCTTATGCCTCAAACATCCTAAACTCAAAGGCCATCATCAGCAAAAGCCCCATACCTTCACCCTTTTTCTCTGAACATACCCTTCACCAAACTTGGCATCTCCTTATGCACACTGTCTCTCCCATTGCCCTCTCAAATGGGAGCTGTTGTCTTTTCCAGACCCTGTAACCAAAGAATGTTGAGGTAGAGTGAGCTTCTTCCCAGCTTCTCATTTTGGCTGCCAGGCTCTCCCTTTCTCCTTAAAACTTTCCAACTCTTTGAAAGCTCCTACTGGCAAAGCATTCCATCTTCCAAAGTCATAGACCCCTGGATCACTCCTCAGTTTAGCTCTGGACTTTCTGCCTGCCTTTTCAGCGCTTTTCCTGTTGTGACTCTTGGGGATATCAATATCCAAGTAGACAATTCAATACTCAGTCCCCTAACTGCTCCTCCAGCCATCTTATTTTCCACACAACTGCAGCCACCCACTCCCACTGGTATATTCTAGACCTGTAATTTCTAACTTTGCTGCTTGTATATTCCTAAAAGAATTGTGAAAAACTATGTATGGTCCTGCACATTTTTTCCTTTTAGATGTATGATTCCAAAAAAAAAAAAAAAAAAAAAAAGTGCAATGCAAAGCAATCTTGACACTCTCCCCTAATAAGAGTTCATATATATTCCTCCCACTTCAGTCACTTGCGCAGCTAACAATACCGTCGGTGTCATTTAATTCTTTTCACTCTATTTGGCCAAAATATACAAGGAGGCAGAAGGGGATCTAAGCCTTGATTTGTATCTTTTCACCTAAATTCACTTGGCCCCATCAGTGAGCACACCAAGTGGAATCTCTACTCCACATTCAAAATTACCTCCATTTGTTTTAATATAATTTTTGGGTAAAGACACCTAGTGACAGCAAGTGCACAATGCAGAAACTACAAGAGAATTTGCAAGACATTACACAACATTGGATAGCTCCAAAGCATTAAAACAATCACAACCCCAGCTGCTGTCCAGAGTGCCAGAATCCATGTGATTAAACAGCTTGGAAATGTTGGAGAGTGGCTCTGACTTCAGTCAATGCCTCACACATTTTAAGTTGACATTTAATATGGTCCTAGGTATAAGTGAGTTTAATTTTATTAATAAAAAGTATTAAACGGGCGCCTGGGTGATTCAGTCACTAGGCGTCTGCCTTCGGCTCAGGTCATGGTCCCGGGGTCCTGCTATCGAGCGCCACATCTGGTTCTCTGCTCAGCGGGAAGCCTGCTTCTCCCTCTCCCACTCCCCCCTGCTTGTGTTCCCTCTCTTGCTGTGTCTCTGTCAAATAAATAAACTCTTAAAAAAAAAAGTATTAAACATTGTATAAAATGAGGACTACAGGGCGCCTGGGTGGCTCAGTCGTTAAGCGTCTGCCTTCGGCTCAGGTCATGATCCCAGGATCCTGGGATCAAGTCCCACATCGGGCTCCCTCCTCGGGGGGAAGCCTGCTTCTCCCTCTCCCCCTCCCGCTGCTTATGTTCCTGCTCTAGCTATCTCTGTCTCTGTCAAATAAATAAATAAAATCTTAAAAAAAAAAAACGAGGACTACAAGTGAAAAACATCTCTTAAGATTTGATATAACTAAGTTAAACTATTTTACTGAATAAACCTTTTAAATTTTCTCCATTTTATCCGATATCTTGAAATTTTATCCGATATCTTGAAAATTTTAGTAGAGTGCAATGTGAGGAGAACAATTCAGGTTCTGCAAAATACTCAGGTTGCTTTTTAACTTTTTAAATATTTTATTTATTTTTAAAGATTTTACTTATTTATTTGACAGCACAAACAGGGGGAGCGGCAGGCAGAGGGAGAGGGAGAAGCAGGCTCCCCGCTGAGCAGGGAGCCCGATGCAGGGCTCAATCCCAGGACCCTGGGATCATGACTTGAGCTGAAAGCAGATGCTTAACCAACTAGTCACTCAGGTGCCCTCAAGTTGCTTTTTTAAAGATTTTATTTATTTATTTGAGAGAGAGAGAGAGTGCACATGCTCAAGAGTGGGGCTGTTGGGGGGGGGGGGCGGTGGCGAGGAGCCGGGAGAGGAGCAAAGGGAGAGGGAAGAGAAAAGAATCTAAAGCAAACTCCATGCTGAGCACAATGCAAAGCTCTATCTCTCGACCCTGAGATCAAGACCTGAGCCAAAACCAAGAGTCGGACACTTAACTGACTGAGGCACCCAGGCGCCCCAATACTCAAGTTGCTTTTAAAAGAATCAAGGTCACTAATTCGTATGGCATCTTCTGTTTGGAATTCAGAATATCCCAACATAGGCCAACATGTGCTGTTTCTCTGGACTTCAGCCTTAGCAAAAATAAGTATAAAATGAAGAAAGATGGATTTGAGGTGTCTTTACTAACCACCATAGGGGACTTCCCCCAAACAATAATCCAATTTATTTCTTTGGTACTCAGGAGAAGTTTACCCCTGGGTAATGGATGGTAGTAAGGTTTTACTTGGGTGAAAGGTAAGCCTTTCTTTTATAAAATGGACTATTCTTAAGCATATCAATTTTGGGAAAGGGTACCTGTGGAAGTTGAGGAGCGGGAAATTGATTTCCTTAAATATATCTGTGCAAGGCAAAACTAAGATATATTGTCAGAAATCAGGATGGTGTCACCTTCGGTGTGTGTTGGGGGCGGGGGGGTGGAGGTGTTGGAGAACATTACCAAAGTCTTACTGCCTTTATTTCCTGATTATCTCTTGAATCCGTCCATTTCTCTGAATCTCCATGGCTACTACACTGGACATGCTATTTCTAATTCTTAATTACTGTAATTAGTTCTGAATTGTTCTCCTCACATTCACTCTTTTTATTCCTGTAACTACCCTCTTCATTTCCCCCAGTTAATTCCCATATTTCCTTTAGGAGTTCAATTATCACAACTTGAGGAAACATCCCTACCTACTATGTTAAATACTCCTATTGTATACTCTCATAAGACTATATATATCCCACCTTAATAAAGTTGTAATTTTACATTTATCTGTGTGATTGATGTTTCCCCATAGAATAAAATTTATAAAGGAAGGGAATGTATCATTCTTTACTCAGTTGTATTCCTAGTGACTAGCACGTAGGAACTACTTGGAGAGAAATACTCATTAAATGAATGAATCAATGTTTTTTAAGTTTGAAGAGGAACCCATGTATAAATTGAAATCGTACATGAAAAATTGATATATAAAGCAGATTAAACAGATAAAAGTAGAACTGCTCTGATTTGGAGGAAAGGGGAGATAGATGTAGGAGGACCCAGAGCTCTGTTTTAACCTTCCACTCATCCACTCATTCTCTTTCCTCACAGAGTGACACACCACCAGAGAAACTTAGAGCTCCGTGAAACATAATTTGAAAATAACTCAAATCAAGCAGTTCTCAAGCTTTTTGTTCTCAGGACTCCTTAACACATTTAAAATTTGAAGGCCCAAAAAAGTTTTTTCATGTTGATTATAGCTATTGGTATTTACCTTATTAGAAATGAAAATTGACAAATTATGAAAAATACATAAATTCCTTAACACTGACAATAATAAATCCATGACATGAATAAGAATCACAGAAAAGTGGTTTTTATTATGAAGCTAACTGTAATAGGTAATTTAAATCTAAGTATATGCCAAGTTCAGAAAGATAACTATTATAGGACAGTATTTGTCACATGTATTGCAATTACTTGTTCACTTCTCTCTCCTAATAGCCTGTGAGCTTTGGAAGAAGAACTTGGGCCTTAATCCATTTTGCATCTTTGGTCTCTGGGATAAAGTCTAACACACAATAGGCACTAAATATTTGCTGGACAAATGAATTTACCTGCTTGGAATGTACAAACACTTACATATCATATCACACTTTCTACAATCTATAGCAAACTGTTGAATCAATATTCAACAGCTTTCTTAAAGTTGTCATGATCCTGTCAAGAAAACCATCATCTTGGGGCGCCTGCCTTCCGCTCGGGTTATGATCCCGGGGTCCTGGGATCAGCGGGCATAGGGCTCCCTACTCACCAGGAGTCTGCTTCTCCCACTCCTTCCCGCTCGTGCTCTGTCTCACCCTCTCTCTCAAATATTTAAAGAAAAAAAAAAAAAAGAAAGAAAATCAACATCTCGGGGTGCCTGGTTGGCTCATTCGGAAGAGCATGGGACTCTTGATCTCCTGATGGTGAGTTGGAGCCCCATATTGAATGTAGAGATTAAATAAAACTTAAAAAAAAACCCATCATCTATGAGGCATTTTAATGTGTCTTTATAAACCCCTAATCACGTTCCTCATGACGTATTTAAAAATGGTCTTTGACTTCAAGTATAGATTATGTAACCTGATGTAATTCTTAATGAGGAACACAAAAAAAGTCATGACCGCTTTTCTCTTCTCAGATCTGAGACTTAAGATGACTTTGGAGAGAAGAAAGAGAACAGAACTGCCCTCCTCATTTAAAAAAACAAAAAAAACCCCAAACGGGCAGCGTCCATACATTGATGTTACTCTGCCGCATACACGGAACTTGTATGTTGCAAACTCTCAGCACTGACAACCCAGATCCCGAATTTGGCAGGAGTAGCTCTGGAAAATATGTCTGGAGGGCGTGTGTGTCATTTCTGCCCGGGATCAGGGCGGAGGCACTAACTGGTCCAGTCTCGACAAGACTCAGCATCCTACTGACGTGAGGCGCCTCCTTCCCAGAAGTGGCGAGGGAAGGATCTGACTAAACCTTGGGCCGCCGGCCCGCAGGACGTGGCGGGGGCTGGTGGTGGTAAGCCGCCGGGCGGTCTGACCCGCAGGGTCTAGGGGGCCGAAAGACGAGGTCGACCGGAAAGGGGGCCGAGACCTTCCGGTCCCCTCGGGCCGCAGCCGGCCCAGTATCCCCGCAGTCCTAGATTATGGCCGACCTGGCGCGCCCGCGGTACCACCGCAGCGCTGACCGTCAGCGGGGGCCGGGACACAGGGAGGGAAGCGGGGCCAGACGACGAGACACCGGCTTCAGGCCGGGAAACTATTCCCGGCCCAGCGGCACCTGGAAACCCACCCCGGGGACCTCAGCCAACCTGCCGCGCACGCAGCCCCGCCCCGTGCCGCTCGCGGTAGGGGCGGGACCGCTGAGCTGGCTTGAGCGGATTCGCCCAGGGTCGGATAGGGGCGGGGCCTCCCCATCTAGCTACGATTAGCCCCGCCCCGACTCCCCGCCCTGGGGCCCGCAGGAAATAGGGGCGGGCCCGGGCCTACTGTGGCGGGAGGAGGAGCGGGGATGCGGCGGAGGGCAGAGTCCTGGAGGGCCTGGCTACGGGGGCATGAAGCCTCCGCCTTCTCGGGCAGAATCCTTTAAATACGGGCTCGGGCCCGGGACTCTGGGTGCTGTGCTTGGCAGCCTGAAGGAGGGGCGTGCGGTGAGGGGAGGTCAGGCGGAGCAGGACGAGAGCGCAGAAGCTGCTGCAGCGCGGCCCGTAGCGAGGAGCTGTCCGAGCGGTCGGGATAGGAGCGGCCGCTGCGCTCGGTGCCTGGAAGTGGGTAAGCGCCTTCCTGGGGCTGGCCCTGCCGCCCCGTTGGGGAGGTCCCGGGTCCCGGTGGGATGTGCGGGGAGCGGGGCGGGGGAGTGCGCGCTGCTCCGGGTTGCGCTCTGCGCTCGGTCAGGGGCTCCCAGGCTCACGACCCTGGTCTCCTCCTTTGGACTCTGGGCGGGAATCGCCTTTGGGTCCGCTGCCCTGAGAATGGGATAGCGTGGGCTTTTTATTCTACCCTCGCGAGTCTTCCAGCCGCTTCTCTTTCTGCTTTTTCTCACTTTCTGACTTGAAACAAATGAGATTTTCCCAGGAAGCCGAACGTCCACCGAAGGGAGCGGTCCTCTGGTTAGGGACCCCATTTTGGTCTCAGAGTCCTGGTCTTTTGTTTGTGTTTAGTCTGCTCACCTGGGAGCTGCTGCTTTCCTCCTGTCACTAGCCACCCTTCTTAAGAAACTGAAGAGAAAACGAAGCCAGAAAGCCCTTGAGGGCGAAATCCTGACATTCTATCGTGACATCTGTACGGGCTGTCCTGGAATCCATTGTTGACTGCCACACCATGTAATTGCTTTATTTCATGTCAGGGAAGGCCTTTCTTGGGTACTTCAGATCATGTTTGTGTGAGACCTTGAAAAATCATACTTCTTGGGACGCCTGGGTGGCTTAGTCGGTTAAGCGCCTGCCTTGGCTCAGGTCATGATCTCAGGGTCCTGGGATCGAGCCCCGCATGGGGCTCCCTGCTCAGCGGGGAATCTTTTTCTCCCTCTGCCTCTGCCCCTGCTTGTGCGCGCTCTCTCTCAAATGAATAAATAAATAATCTTTAAAAAAGAAAAGAAACAAGAAAAATCATACTTCTTATATATAGGAAGATAACTGAGTAGGCTTGAAAATTACGGTTTATTGAAAAGAAGGATTCACTGGTAGGGAGCTTTTCACAGATATACAGAGGAGTAGCTGTCCACTGACTGCCCTCAAAGACACAGTGAGTCTTTGAGTTTCTTCAAATCCCCTATGAAATGGAGAACAGTAGTCTGGTCTGTTTCTTCAGGGGGGTTCTGGAAATGAAAGAGCTTACTGTCTGCTCTGAGATGTGCTTGTTAGTACCGGACATCTAGTTAAGGTAAGTGATAGACAACCCTCATTGAAAGGATCTCATTTCTTCTCCCATTGCTGTACTCCTTTCTCAAACATTAAGTATGTAACTAATGAGCATACTTCATCTTCCCTCTTATTTACACAGCTTTATATGATGCCCTTTAGATATAACATTAACACTGCCTTTCTCACTGATAAAATATTTTTCCCCGGGTCAGGCATCTGTTAGTATTTAATTTTTGGAAATGACTGCGGTGATGTGTGAAGTTGATGTATCCAACTACAACGTCCATTGCCTTAGCTACTGGGTAATTATGCCGAGTATACTGAAGAGGGGTGGGGATGGATGGATTATATTCAGCTTAGATTGTAATAGGACCTTCGATATTTGTTAGCCACATGTTCTAGGTTGAAATATTGATCTGAATTTATAAAATTTTAGATGAAGAGTAGTTTTGGAACAGTCTGGATTATTGAGATTTTCCCAAAATACAGAGGTAAAAACTCATTTCAAACTGACACACTCAGTAAGCAAACATTCCCATTTCCCTGACAGCACAACAGAAAATCAGAAGGTACATAAAAGTAGAAATGGAATATGGAATCAGAAGACATCTGTGTCAAAGTATATTACTAACACTAATGCTGTATCAAACTCCATAATAAAGATTGAAGATTTTATTGAAACTTGCAAGTGACAATTTATTGGGACTTGCACAGTACTTCAGTAATTTTCCCATTGTCATCTACAAGCCATGCTTCATGTGAAATAGCACCACAGGGACACCCCAAAACACGTGTAAGTCTATAATATAGGTCCATCAATAGTTTACCTAGCTGCTGTATGTAAAGCAAGCTGAATACAGCCTGGCAATCAAGGTGGATAAGAAGTATTTCTGGAGGGGCGCCCGGGTGGCTCAGTCGGTTGACTGACTGCCTTCGGCTCAGGTCATGATCCTGGAGTCCCGGGATCGAGTCCCATACCCGGCTCCCTGCTCAGTGGGGAGTCTGCTTCTCCCTCTGACCCTACCCCCTCTCATGCTCTCTCTGTGTCTCATTCTTTCTCTCTCAAATAAATAAATAAAATCTTTGAAGAAAAAAAAAAGTATCTCTGGAAAGACATGCCAAAGTTCTACATAAAAAAGGGAGGCTGAAAGTATTCTGGACAGTTTCAGCAAAAATACAATGATCAGCCATCTGAGCTAAAGATATTCAAATAACAGTCTTCATCTCAAACAGGCCTTTATGGAGAGTTACTCATTCATTCAATTAGTATTTATTGAGAACCTACTATTCTAAGTGCTGAGGTAACAGCAACAGGTAAGAGCTGTTAGCCTGGGAGCACCTTATTAAATTATGAACTCCTTGAACCCAAGAGTTGTATTGCGTAGACATTCAATCTATGTTTATATAAGAATGTTATAACTCTTGGCTCTGGGATTAAATGGTAACCCCAAAAGATCCTCTGGTCCAAAAATACTTTGAAATTTTACTTTTTAGGTATTCCAGATATACTGGTTGTAATTAGAGAGGTTGGCTAGCTGTTTAGTAAGGGTGTTACAGTGTGATAGTTCTTTAGGTTCATCACAGTTCAGAACTTCATCTTCAGCCTTGTGGATCTGGAAGGTAGATTTTTTTTTTCCCTTCATGGGCCCAGGGTTAATGAGACTTTAGATGTTAACTTAAAATGATTAAATTCGTAAGAGACTAATGGTTACACTCGAATGAAACTTTGATATTATAGTAGGGAAATTTTATTGCAGTACCTGGAATACTTATATCTCAAATTTGAGTCATCCCTTTCTATTATTATGATTCCTGGGAATCTGAATTCATAAGGGAGAGTGGAATCATCGCAAAGAATCTTCGGAGAACATGCCATCTGAGCACTGGGAAAGCCTATTCTTACCCCACCTCTCTGAAACCGAACACTTTTTTTTTTTTTAAGATTTTATTTATTCATTTGAGATGGAGACAGAGAGAGCACAAGCAGGGGGAGAGGCAGAGGGAGAGGGAGAAGCAGGCTCCCTACTGAGCTGAGAGCTGGACGCAGGGCTCGATCCCAGGACCTGGAGATCATGAACTGAGCCGAAGGCAGACGCTTAACCATCTGAGCCACCCAGGCACCCCAACCAGAACACTTCTGACTTCCAGATTCTGTGTCACTCATCTCTAGACAGTGCTGAAATAAACACATCATTTTTGTTCTTAACTCCCTCTTTCTGGGCTACAAGTTGATCCTCCCTTTTTTCTTCCCCTCCCTTTTAGCTAAACAAATGCTATTGATTGTTATGGTTACTTTCAATTATGTTACCTTTTTATTTTATTTTTTTTAAGATTTTATTTATTTTTGTGAGCGAGAGCGGGCGAGCGAGTACTAGCAGGGGGGAGGGGCAGGCAGAGGGAGAAGCAGACCCCCTACTGAGCACGGAGCCTGATGTGGGGATCGATCCCAGGACCCCAGGATCATGACCTGAGCAGAAGGCAGATACTTAACCTACTGAGCCACCCAGGAGCCCATGTTACCTTAAGTTATTAAATTATAGCCTCCTGAATAGTCATAGACATGCTTCCCTGAAAGGGGCATTTGAGACCCTTTAAATTCATTTCCACTCTACAAGACAGTTATTACCTCTTACCACTTCTTAATACCCATATCTTTATCCAAGTAGGCCAATCTCCTTACTTCTTTGGACTCATTTCTGAGTCCTTACTTATTCCTTTTTTTTCCCCCCATCTGGAATGCTCTCCCCCACCTACCTTTTCTTTCTGTATCCTACTTATTCTTTAGGCCAAGCTTAGATTCTGCATTTCCCTTGTTTTAGATACCTTCTTGTTTGTTTTCCGTCTAGACTTTCATACTCGTTTTGTCATTTGATTGATTATACTGCCTTATATGTTACTTGGGTGTGACTAACTCTTTTCATCTTTTTTTAAGATTTTATTTATTTATTTATTTGAGAGAGGGAAAGAGAGAGAATCACAAGCAGTCTCTGCACTGAGTGAGCATGGAGCCCGACAAGGGGCTCCATCTCACAACCCTGAGATCATGAACTGAGCCAAAATCCAAAATCAAGTGTCAGACACTTGACCGACTGAGCCATCCAGGCACCCCTCCTTTTCATCTTTTAAGTCAGTCTACAAGTCACCTTCTCGGAGAGTCCTTCTTTAACTGTCCTGTCTACAGTAGTTCTTTCCCCATAGACAGTCTCTCCCTCTCCACCTACGTGTTTATTTCCTTTATATGGAATGTATCACAGCTACCATTGTTTTGTTTTGCGTTCTCCCACTAGAATATAACTATGTGAGAGTAGGAACTGTACCTGTCATGTTCACTATTGTATCCACAGTACCTAGAACATTAGTGGCTGTGACATAGTAGGGTGTTTAATAAATGTTTTTTAATTGAATTTTTCCCTAAGTAAATTGTTAAATTCTTGAGTGTCAGGGCCTATATCTATGGCCAGAATCTCTGCTGTGCCCACAGGTAGGATTGGGAATATTACTTTTTCATGAAAGAGAACAAGGGACTAGGCCTGAAGCAGTTGAAGCAATTTTTCAGAAACCTGATACCAAGCCCTTTCTACTGTAGAGGTGGGGCGAGCGGCAGCGAATGCTGGAGACACATCTATGGTAAGCTGCTCCAGGCTCAACTGTCCCCCAGGTGGGAGCTTTTCAGAACATTCTCCTGAGCTTTAGTCGCTTGGCAATCCCAGTGCAGTCCTTTCCTCTAGCAGTGTCTCTTTCTCCTTGTGTATAGGGCACTTGAAGCCTGGCGAGTAGTAAGTCAGAACTGAAGTGTAGAAGAAGGGTGAAGAAATGGAAGATGAATGGTTGCCAAAATAAATTTTGTTAGGCTCAGTATTTTTGCTGCAGTGAATTTTGGAACCCTAAAAGTTTAATAGGAATATCATGTTTGTGTGGCGTCACAGGTGATATTAGGGAACTCTTAACCCATTTATTTAGATTATTAAAGAGAGATTCTACCCTGGGCACCTGGCTGGCTCAGCTGGCAGAGCATGCATCTCTTGGTCCCAGGGTCATGAGTTCAAGCCCCACGTTGGGCATGGGGCCTACTTAAAAAAATAAATAATTAAAGAGGATCTAACAGATTTAGCATGGTTTTAATATTTCCTGGTAAGTACATCCACACAATGGAATACAGTGTAACTGTTTCTAAAAGGGAGAGAGTTCTACCGGAAACAGAAAAAAATTAAAATAAAAAATAAAAAGAGCAAGAGAGAGGGGGGAAATAGACAGGTCTTAAGAATACATTAAGTGAAAAAAGCTGAGTGTTGATAATAAATTATAGTATTCTACCTATTGAATTTAGAGAGAATGGATTATTAAGATATATACATGTATTTACTTGTACTTTATAAGAAACACTGGAAGGATACACAAGTAATTAATAAAGGGTTGCTTGTGGAAGCAAGGTAGTGGGTAGCCAAGAGATAAGGATGGGGTAGACTTGAGGCTTCTTACTGTATACTTTGTTATACAGATTTAATTTTGAACCATATGAATTTATTACCTATTCAAAACAAAAACTAAATTTTATTTTATTTTATTATTGTTTTTAAAGATTTTATTTATTTATTGGACAGAGAGAGAGTGAGAGAGCACAAACAGGAGAAGGGGAAGCAGGCTCCCCGCTGAGCAGGGAGCCCAACACAGGGCTCGATCCCAGGACCCTGGGATCATGACCTGAGCCGAAGACAGATGCTTAACTGAGCCACCCAGAATCCCACAAAAACTAAATTTTAAAAATTTCTTTTTATGTATATCACTGAGAATATTGCTTTCTTTTGTAGAATCAATAGATTCCAAATTTTGCTCATATTTACTGTTTTACCAAATTTCTATTTTTTTATAAAGTTTTTGAAAGGTCATTAGAGATTAGACTTTGAATTGATATCTGCTAAACATGACCACTGAAGATTGATTTATAAGCTGACTTACTTGTTTCCTAACACAGACCAGGATACTTGTATGGGTTATTCAGCTTATTCTCTTCCAGTAGGGAAGTCTACCCAGAAAACCAGTGATTAGAACATTGATTAATACAGATTCAGACTTAAGGAAACTGGATCATCTTAATTATGTGGCTTGTGTATCTTTTTTCACAATAGGGTTGTACTTGCCAAGCATTATACCTTCTCTGACCCATGCAGGAGTATACTAACAAGTTCTTAAACTCTTTGATTACCATTTTTCTTCTCTTTGGAATCCATGAATGGGTTAGATTAGATGATGTTTGAGATCGGTCTTGGTAAGGACTAAAATTCTAAGAATCTGATCAGTTTGACAGTTCTAGTTCTCATTATAAAGAATAAACTTACATTCATATATATATATCAGTACCTTGTCGTTTGGATTAGTGTGAATCAGTTCACCTAAATGACTTTTGAAAACCCATCAAAATCTGTGTAACAGCTTTGCTAAATACAGAAATTACTTTCCTTTAGCCATCTCATAGTTTCCGATTAAAGTTGTAATAGTTTAAGATCACTGTCAAGTACCTAAAAATAAACTGCTGAAGCCAAATTGTATAGGGAATATAATCACAGAGGCCACTTCTGGACTTTCAAGCTATTCTTATTATCTGTCATGTTAGTCTAAACCTGCCATGAGGGGTGCCTGGGTGGCTCAGTCATTAAGCGTCTGCCTTCAGCTCAGGTCACGATCCCAGAGTCCTGGGATCGAGCCCCCCATCGGGCTCCCTGCTCAGTGGAAAGCCTGCTTCTCCCTCTCCCACTCTCGCTGTGTCTCTCTCTCTGTGTCAAATAAATACAATCTTTAAAAAATTTAAAAAAAAATAAACCTGCCATGAGGCTGACCTTTGTACACCAGCATTTATTTAAGCAAGAATTGCACTCGTTGTTCACCCTTGAGTTTTTCCTCAGCAGTCAAAGTTATCCTAGTGGCCTGGGAGACCTAAGTAAGGTTTTATTTTGCTTCTTGAATTTTTGAATATTAGATCATTATAATCTTTGTGACACTTCTTCAGTAATATCAGTTACTTTTTTTTGTCCATGTTTTATGTTAGTGCAGCCGAGAACGGACATTTCAATCGGAATGTTATATATTATCACTCTTCTAATAATTTTTTTTTAAGATTTTATTTATTTATTTGACAGAGAGACACAGCCAGAGAGGGAACACAAGAAGGGGGAGTGGGAGAGGGAGAAGCAGGCTTCCTGCGGAGCAGGGAGCCCGATGCGTGGCTCGATCCCAGGACCCTGGGATCATGACCTGAGCTGAAGGCAGATGCATAAGGGCTAAGCCACCCAGGCGCCCCTCTTTTAATAATTCTTTTTTTTTTTTTTTTAAGATTCCATTCATTTATTTGAGAGAGAGAGAATGAAAGAGAGCACATGAGAGGGGGGAGGGTCAGAGGGAGAAGCAGACTCCCTGCCGAGCAGGGAGCCCGATGCGGGACCCGATCCAGGGACTCTGGGATCATGACCTGAGCCGAAGGCAGTCGCTTCATCAACTGAGCCACCCAGGCGCCCCATCTTTTAATAATTCTTAATGAGTATGAGTGCAGGCAATCTTTCCAGATTATCTGTCACCTTGACAGTTTTTATAAAGCATGATAAATATGCAATATGATTTCTTTAAATTTTCTGTTTTCAATGGTAGAACAGTCTTACTGCTTCCTTTCTAGTTTAATCATGTTTGAAATTAAGAAGATCTGTTGCATTGGTGCGGGCTATGTTGGAGGACCTACATGTAGTGTCATTGCTCATATGTGCCCTGAAATCAGGGTAACAGTTGTTGATGTCAATGAATCAAGAATCAATGCATGGAACTCTCCTACACTCCCTATTTATGAGGTAAACCATTTTAAACAACTCTTTGTTCTTACGTTCTTTGTTTTCTTACTGTTTTTGTTAAATAAATTGCTATTAATGTAAAAATCTATGACTGCAACTGAAAGGGAATTAAATGGGAAATCTAGATACACAATGTTGTGGACATTACATTTATAATTATGTCAAGTATGCCCAGGGAAAATGACTGGGAAGAAATGTATTAGAATATTAATGATGGTTGTATTAGTGCAGTGAGAATATGGGTAATTTTTTCTCTTCTCTGTTTTCTAGTTTTGTTAATATGGTTACCATATTGTAATAGTAAAATTTTAGAAAGGTATTCTGTACAAAGAAAATAATAAAACTGTGGATGTTTATAATACTAATCCATATAAGTCCATTATATTTGGGTGTAATTGTACTGTACTTATATCAGGTAAAACGTGAGTGGATAAATGATGTCTTTTATATCTAGTGCTTAGTATCACAAATTTGTTTAATTAGAATTTGAAAATTCCTGTGAATTTAGATAATATATAGTTAGGAAAATGTTCTTCCAACTATTTTATTAAGATATGTGGATCCCATTTTTAAAAATTCACTATAAAATGAGTTCATGATATTATGCTTTTGAAACCCAACAGAGAAGCCTTTGAAAATTTGATGGTGGCATTTTTTTTCCAATATTAATATATTCTTTTTTTTTTCCTTCAGGAAAGCTTTGTTATTTGTAAGACTGTTATCAACCATAGTCTCTCTCTCTCTTTCTTTCTTTCTTTCTTTCTAAGATTTATTTATTTATTTTAGAGAGAGAGTGTGAGCAAGGGGAGGGACAGAGGGAGAGGGAGAGAAACTCAAGCAGACTCCCCACTGAGCAGGGAGCCTGACTCAGGGCTCCATCTCACCACCCTGAGATCATGACCTGAGCCAAAATCAAGAGTTGGTTGCTTAATCATAGTCTTCAAATGTGTTAGTCCTTTGGAAGGGAAGTCTCAACCAGTTTTATAGGCATATGAAATATAGAAATCCATGAAAAAGCACCCACAGAGTCGTAGCTACCCAACATCATGGATACATTCCTATCTGAATCAGACTTTGCATAAAAAAAAAAAAATCTCTATGTGTGTGGTAGCTTCTGTTTGTGCTTTACCCTTTCTTTTTCTACCAGATGAGCCACCCATAATAGTTCTTTAAAGATATTTATTTATTTATTTATTTATTTATTTGAGAGAGACAGAGCGGTGGGAGGGGCAGTGGGGTAGGGAGAGAGACAAGCAGATTCTGCACTGTGGAGTCCAACGCAGGCCCTATCCCATGACCCTGAGATCATGACCCAGCCAAAACCAGGAGTCTGTTGCTTCACTGACTGAGCCACCTGGGCGCCCCCCAACCCCATAATAGTTCTTTAAATTACTTTAGTGCTGTAGCATTTCTTTTCCTGTTATAACATTACTACTAGATTTGGTTTTGGAGAATTAAAAAAAATTTTTTTGGAAAGATAACTTAATAAAAGAGTTTTATAAAAGGGCTGCATGTCATCTGAAATCCTGTAAGCCATATTTATATCCAATCATTCAGTAACTAATTCTGCCAGCAGTGTACTCTAGTCTTCAGAAACAAAGGGCACTTATCAGAATGGCTAAAATTATTAATACTGACAATACTAAGTGTTGGCAAGGATTTAGAGCAATTGGAATTTTACACAGTGCTGCCAGAATGTAGTCTGGTATAGCCACTTTCAAAAGTGCTCGGCAGTATTTACTGAAGCTGAAAATCTGTGTAGTCTGATCCAGCAATTCCACTTGTAGGTATATATCCAACAGAAAGGCATACCTAGGTGCACCAAAAGACAGGTATTAACAGTACTATTCATTGTAGACTTAAATAGGAAACAACCTAAATGTTAATCGGCTTTGGAATGGATACATAAATTATAGCATAATCCTGCAATGAAATTCTATACTGCATTGAAAATCAATGAAACTACTCCTACATGCAAGAATATGGTTAAATTCTCCCCAAAATAATGTGCTGTCAGACATAAAGTAGTCCATGTTGTATAATTCTACTTGTATAAAGTTCAAATATAAGCAAATTGATCTCTGATGATAGAATTCAGCATGGTGTTAATTTGAGCCATGGTGGTGACTCGGAGAGGGCAAACTGCAGTTTCTGATTTACAGTTAATGTTCTAATTCTTATTACAGATAGTGGTTACACAAGCGTGTTCACTTTTGAAAATTGAGCTACACACTTTTCTATATTAATGTATATGCAATTTTATGTATTTTTGTTTTATTTCAATAAAAATTAGCTTACAAACCAAAAACAAAGGTATCCTGAATTGGAAAAAATGCAAACTAAGGGCACCTGAATGGCTCAGTGGGTTGAGTGTCTGACTCTTGATTTTGGCTCAGGTCGTGAGCCTGAGCTCAGTGGTGAGACTGAGCCCAGAGTGGGGGAGTCTGCTTGAAGATTCTCTCCCTTTGCCCCTCCCCCCACTCACATATGTGCTCATGCTCGTGTGCTCTCTCTCTCTCCCTAAAATAAATAAATAAATCTTAAAATAAATCTTAAAAAATACAAACTATAATGTATTGGAATTAGACATTTTTCTTGGAGAAAACAAAAAAATCAATTGGCCAGGCATGTTCCCTGGCCAGATTCTTATTGTTGGTATTACTATTTACATTGATTGACATCTGAAACTCTTGCTAAGACTTCAGTGCTTTATTTTATTTATTTATTTATTTATTTATTTATTTATTTATTTATTTATTTAAAGATTTTGTTTATTTATTTGACAGAGAGAGACACAGCCAGAGAGGGAACACAAGCAGGGGGAGTGGGAGAGGGAGAAGCAGGCTTCCCGCGGAGCAGGGAGCCCGACGCGGGGCTCGATCCCAGGATCCTGGGATCATGACCTGAGCCGAAGGCAGACGCTTAACGACTGAGCCACCCAGGCGCCACCTAAGACTTCAGTGCTTTAAATTTAAGATCGTATGTTCTACATTGACATTGAATCCAGCTGGGATATATAGTTAGATTGAGAGAGTTAAGATCTAAAATAATTTCTTTTCCATATCATACTTGTTTTTTCTCAATAACCTATCTTTTATAAACAAAGACACAGAAGTATTATATTTCATACTTTTATTTCATAAGTAAATTTTTTCTTCTTTAAATCTCTTTATAAAGAATATAAAAGATTTGAAAGTCTAGCTGGCACTGTCCTCACTAGAGTCAATGTCTGAGTTTTCAAAACCCTGAAATCTCATAATTGTGTTGGTTTTATTTAATGGTTATAACTTATTTTTATCTCTCTCTCTCGCTGTCTTTTTTTTTTTTTAGTAAGTAATCTCTACACTCCATGTGGGGCTTGAACTCACAACCCCCAAATTAAGAGTGGCATGCTCTTCCAACCGAGCCAGCCAGATGCCCCTATCTCATTTTTAATATGTTAATTCCAGGAAATTAGACCATTAGCAGCTATTTTAGTTTTGCACTATTTAGTGTAGCGTACAAAAGAAATGAAATCTTTTTCCAAAACCCACTGGCTTTGGAGGTTAAAAACATGGCACTGATACTTTAAAATTCTAGAAGGAATCATCTTAGTAAGTAGAATGATTTTCCTCTTAGCAAGTAAATGACTTTAGGCTCTAATTTTCCTGTGTCTTTCTTAGACATCAGTTAAGAGATGCCTGCTTAAGGAATTTATAAATCAGAAAATAAAGATGATTTCTGTGTTGTGTTTATTTTTTTTTTAAAGATTTTATTTATTTTTTAGAGAGTGAGTGAGAGAGAAACAGCATGAGAGGGGAGAGGGTCAGAGGGAGAAGCAGGCTCCCCGCCGAGCGGAGAGCCCAATGTGGGACTCGATCCCAGGACCCTGGGATCATGACCCGAGCCAAAGGCAGATGCTCAACCATCTGAGCCACCCAGGCGCCCGTGTTTATTTTATTTTTAAGAAGATTTTGTTTATTTATTTGACAGAAAGAGCAAGCAAGAGAGCACAAGCAGGAGGAGTGGCAGGCAGAGGGAGAGGGAGAAGCAGGCTCCCCACTGAGCAAGGAGCCTGATGTGGGGCTTGATCCCAGGACGCTGGGATCATGACCTGAGCTAAAGGCAAACGCTTAACCAACTGAGCCGCCCAGGCGCCCCTGGAAAAATATTTAGAAGGAAAAATGATAGGACTTGATTGTTGATGATATAAGAAGGATGAAGGAGAGGAAGGAATCTAGAATGATATCCAGGTTTCCAGTTTGGGTGATGGGTGCATGATTGTGCCATTAATTGAGATCAAGAATGCAAGATGTTGTGGAGAGTAGTGGGAGATCAAATTTCAAATTCTATTTGGTCCTATTTAGTCATAAAGGCTTTGGGACATCCAAATAGAGATGTTTAGGAGACAGTTGGATATATATCAAAAGTGTAAGCAAATGATTCAGGGCTGGAGACTTAAAGTTAGGATTATACAGGTAGTAGTTGAAATCAGAGTAATTGAGCTCTCCCAAAAAGAGTCTGCAGAGAGAACAGAGCATGAGTCAAGGACAGAACCCAGAAAATCTGTAATGTTTGATGATAGGTGGAGGAGGAAATGCCATCAAGAAGCAATGGAGAGTAATTCATTGAAGGGTTAAAGGCAGTGATTTTATATATTTATATTTTTTTTCTGTGGTTGATAAAGGATCAAGCATGTTCAAAACTAAAGTCACCAATTACATAGAGAAGGAAAGGTCAAAATGTAAGAAGGGGCTAATTGATGGAATAAAGTCCAGAAAGAGAGCAAAAGGATGGAATCAAAAGCACAAGGATTGGCCTTGAAAGCCTCTTCCTTGGAGACTGGAGGAAAGTAAACAAGAGTGGATAAAGATATGGACAGTTTTGTCAGTGGGGACATGAAAGAAAGGTGACTGACATATTGGCAATTTCAATTGTCTGATAGTAAGAGGTAAGATATTTTGAAGAAGATAGAAGGGGTAATGTTGGGTCAAGGACTTGCAAATAGTGGAGATTCAGAGCAATAATCTCAGAATAGAGAGGACAAAGTAAAAGATTATCAGGTCACATTGAAAACACAGCTAGGAGTCCCTGGGTAGCTCAGTCAGTTAAGCATCTGACTTCAGCTCAGGTCGCGATCCCAGGGTTCTGGGATCGAGCCCCACATCGGACTCCTTGCTCAGCAGAGAGTCTGCTTCTCCCTCTGCCTCTGCACCTCCTCACTGCTTGTGATTTCTCTCTCAAATAAATAAATAAGTAAAATCTTTAAAAAAAGAAGAAAGAAAACCCAGCTAAATATACTTAGGGTCCATGAGCTTGTTTATTGTGGTTCTTTCTAATTCAATATGTTTATATTTTATGGGCCAAAACTATATGAATAAAAAAACAGTCGTTTTTACTTCCGGAAAAGGAAATAGTAATGATCATCAGATAAAATATGGTGACAAGATACTTAAGTGTTTACTCAGAAAATAGTATAGTAGAAAGTGTTAATATTTAACAAAGTATTTTGTATTACCATATTTTTTGAATAGTCACTGCTTTTCTTGTTAACTTTGTAATAATTTAATAGCTACTTTTTAAAAAGTAAAATGGATAATTTGCTTTACTTTTTCTGAATAAAATGAATGATAATTTTACCCTGTGAAAGGATTGAGTTCTTCCATAAAAAGTACCCTATAAATTCTCAATACTAATTGTGATAATTACATAATGAATTTAATAAGAGGTAGAACCTATATTATTAACTACTTCTGCATCAGTTTTGGAGATCTACAAATATCCCATTGATTTTAACAGAATAATATAGTTGTTTGTTTTGAGGTGTTATTAAGGCTTAGTTAGTATAAATCCTGCATTGCTCTGATTTTAGGTTACTGTAATTTAAATATTAGGGGATTATATATAAGACTAAATTCAGTCTTCTCTGCAAAATCCCTACTCTATAATCTTTTACTCTCATTTTCTAGAACCAAGAAAATGGTTTCTATGACCCGTGGGCTCCCTCTCCCTCTGCCCTTCCCCAACATGTGCTCTCTCTCTCTCTACCTTATCTCTCTCTCTCTTTCAAATAAATAAATAAAATCTTGAAAAAAAAGATAATAGGGGTGCTTGGGTGGCTCAGTCATTAAGCCTCTGCCTTCAGCTCAGGTCATGATCCCAGGGTCCTGGGATCAAGACCCACTTTGGGCTCCCTGTTCGGCAGAGAACCTGCTTCTCCCTCTCTTGCTCCCCCTGCTTGTGTTCCCTCTCTCACTGTCTCTCTCTCTGTCAAATAAATAAAATAAAATCTTTTAAAAAAAGATAATAATTATTTAAAAAACATAAGCATGTCACCTGGGGCACCTGGGTAGCTCAGTTGGTTAAGCATCTAACTTTTGATTTCCGCTCAGGTCATGATCTCAGGTTTTTGAGATCAAGCCCTACTTCGGGCTCTGCACTCTGCATGGAGTCTGTTGGAGATTCTTTCTCTCCTTCTCCCTGTGCCCCTCCCCTTGCTTGCTTGCTCTCCCGTGTTCTTTCTCTCTAAATAATAAATAAAGTCTTAAAAAAAAAAAAAGTAAGCATGTCACCATTGTTACTACTACAAATTTTAAGAATAGTTTCTTTATATCAAGAATTCTTATACGGGTCCTTCTTCCCGTAGTTTATTTGAATCAACATCCAAGTAAGATCCATAAACTGCAATAGATTTTTATCACTTGTGTCTTTTAAGACCATAGTATTTTAGGGTGCCTGGGTGGCTCAGTTGTTAAGCGTCTGCCTTCGGCTCCTGTTATGATCCTGGGGTCCTGGGATAGAGCCCCGCATTGGGCTCCCTGCTCGACGGGGAGCCTGCTTCTCCCTCTCCCACTCCCCCTGCTTGTGTTTCCTATCTCGCTGTGTCTCTCTCTGTCAGATAAATAAATGAAATCTTTAAAAAAAAAAAAGACCATAGTATTTTAATCTCTCTTTCTCTCTGTTTTTCTCTTCAGTTTATTTGTTGAAGAAACTAGATTGTTTATCCTATAGAAATTCTCAGTCTGGGTTTTGCTGATTGTACTGATCTAAGCAGATTTATTTTTTATTTATTTTTAAAAAAGATTTTAATTAATTTATTTATTTGAAAGAGAGAGCACAAGCAGGAGGGAGAGGGAGAAGCAGATTTCCTGCCGAGCAAGGAGTCCGATGCGGAACTCGATCCCAGGACCCTGGGATCATGACCTGAGCCAAAGGCAGATGCTTAACCGACTGAGCCACCCAGGCGCCCTGATCTAAGCAGATTTAGATCTGATTTTTTTTTTTCTTGCCTTCCCTCCCTCCATCCCTCTCTCCCTCCCTTTCTTTCTTTCTTTGGCAAGGATACTTAGGTGGTTTTGTACAGCCCAATATTCTTAATATAACTATATTTCCTGTTAAACTGTATGGGGAAAGTAATAAAATTTTCAGTTAAAATGTTTCTTACATTAGGACTTAGAAAAAATATATATTTAGGTATGCATGAAGTAAATGTTGACTATTTGACAACCAGTTGTATGACTTGAATTCTTAGGGGTAAAAACCTGCATTCATGATGATGACGCAAAATCAAATGTTTGCCTGAAATCACGAAGACCTTGAATTTTCTGATAATTGAATTGATACTCAGTTAATTGTTAACTCTTATGAAACAAGCGCATGGTAAACAATGAGACATTAAAACAAGCTGGTGCTTTTATTGTGGCAAAGTCAATTTTGCTCTATTTAGTATTGTTACATAATGTACACTTTTGGCCTTTGGTGTAGGATCTTAGATTTTTCTACAAAGGTGTTATTTGAGAGCAAGTCTAGACCTCTAAATTGTAATATAACTTTCTCTTTTAACAAAGGTAATTCTATGCTATTAGGTAATCTCATATGACTGGTAAACTGTATATACAACTCTTTTTTTTTTTTTTTTTTTTCTGTTTAGCCAGGACTAAAAGAAGTAGTAGAATCCTGTCGAGGAAAAAATCTATTTTTTTCTACCAATATTGATGATGCCATTAAAGAAGCTGATCTTGTATTTATTTCTGTAAGTATTTTCTTTTGCTGTGTGAGTTTTAATGTGTTCTTTTCTATACAGAAGTTTCATTGTATTTGAATAGTAATCTGTTGGTATCAAGCCACATCTTCACTTACTATAGGGTTATCCAGTTGAATTTTGGTTGTTACTTTGTCTAACACTTCACCATACCCTGTAAATCACCTGGTCAAATATATCAGTGATCATTGATCAAATAAATTTGGAGGAAGTTCTAGTCTGGGATCTAGAATTATGAAGTACTGGTGTGAGTTCATGTGGTAATAGTATATATATTTCATCATTTCTTGTTTCGACCACTGCAAAGCATGTGTGCAAATTTATGGGCATCTCCTATCTAGATGAATTATGTTCCAGAAGTCATTTTATTTCTTATTTCTTGAATTTTTAAAGAAGATTTCAGGGCTCCTGGGTGGCTCAGTCGTTAAGCGTCTGCCTTCGGCTCACATCATGATCCCAGGGTCCTGGGATCGAGCCCTGCATCGGGCTCCCTGCTCAACGGGAAGCCTGCTTCTCCCTCTCCCACGCCCCCTGCTTGTATTTCCTCTCTCGCTGTCTGTCTCTCTCTGTCAAATAATTAAATAAAATCTTTAAAACAAAACAAAACAAAAAATAAAAAAGATCTCATTTTTAAGTGATCTATACCCCTAATATGGGGCTCGAACTTGCAGCTCCGAGATCAGGAGTCTCATGCTCTACTGAGCCAGCCAGCTGTCCCAGCAGAAGTAATTTTAAATGAACTCTTTGCAATTTGGCTTGTGTTCGTTAGGTTACAAGCTAGTCCACAGGCACCTTTGGCTCATAATATGGCTAACCTGATGTACCTTTGTAATGAAAAAGTAGAACCAATACTTGGGAGTTAAACTCTGGTAATCTAATATTTGAACCAAGGTAACTTTTGCTGTCCTTGTAGCCATTTACTCAAATAGTCTATGTGTGATCAGTATAGTAATCATCAATTTGTGGCTGAGCTAGGGTGTTCTATGACTCAAGACCTTCAGGGCCTTAAAGAGTAAAGGGGAAGCCAGTGGCATGGGCTTTCACTGAGCCCCATGAACTTAAGGAGAGAAATATCATAGGGGCCCTAGAGGGTAGATGTTGTTGAATTGATTATGCGTGTTGTTAATGATTATAAGTTGTTGAATTAGGGGTTGCTTTCTGACTGATGAGACAAAAGCAGTACCATAAAGATAACTCCAGAAGAAAGTGGTAATGACGCCAGTGGTGAAACCATTATGAATTCATTCTCTCTTTTGGCATTCTTAATTACTTCAGAGAAATTCGTGCAGCTCCTGTGACTTGCCTGCCCATCGTCTACTTAAGCTTGGAGAAGGTTAAGAGACAAGGCATAGAAAATGAGAAAAGATTTTGGAGTAGCTAGGTACTTGGAGAAAATCAAGAAGTTATCTTAATCCAACTTTTGGATAACGAGAATCTGGAATGGGAGTAGTGGAATTTTCCATAAAAAAATATTTAAAAAGATCTATTCTCAGGCAGTAGAGTCCACCGTAGGGTGGTCTGGCCAGACAGCTAATTTTACACTTGCCTCTCTGCGGATCTAGCTTGAGCTGTGCTGAATCTTTCCAAGCTATTACTTTGCATACCTGTTATGGTAATTTATTACTGTATAACTCACATCTACTTCCCATTATTCTCTGGATCAGCTTTTTAAAATTTATTTGTTGTCTACTTTTCATTATGCAAAATATCAAATTCATACAAGAGATGAAGACAATAATATAATGAATCCTATTTACCCATTCTCCATTGTTAGCAGTTACCATGGCTGATCCTGTTTCATTTACTACTTCTCTCCCTCTCCTCCTACCCCAGGCTATTTTTAGGCATATTCCAGGTAGGAATAGTTTTATATAAATCAGTGTTCAATTGTCCTCTTCAGAGCATCTTTACTAGGGGAAGCTGTCTGCTCCTCTCTCATCTTTAGCATGTTCCACCTTATCCTATTAGTGGCTTGGCCCTTCTGTACTCCAGTGCACCCTGACTTCCATGTCTAAGGCTTTTCCTAAGTTGTTCCATGCAAATGAACAACTTTTGTTCTCCTGATTTTCATACCTCAACAGTGTTTGAGTTTTGATTTATTTTGGCTTCTTCCTTTATTTAGTCTCCCATTAGGTTATAAGCTTGTCAAGAGAAGAGAATTGATACCACTAATTACTGGCTCAAAAACTATTCCTGTATAGGGGCACCTGGCTGACTGAGTTGGCAGAGTTGACAAGACTCAATCTTAGGGTCCTGACTTCAAGCCCTACATTGGGTGTGGAGCCTGCTTAAACACACACACACACACACACACACACACTCTTCCTGTATAGAATTGTGGGCTTTCTGAAGTGCTTTGATTTTTACCAAAGCATTATAAAACCCATGTATTAGATTTTAGAGCACATGCTATCCTCATTTTCCAATGAGGTAATTGAAGCAAAGGCAGCTACACTTCTCCAAGGTTACATGGTACGGCTAAGCCAAAAGTAAATGCCTGGACTCTGGACTCATGATTTCTTTTTCTTTCTATTTGATAATCGTCTACATAGTATTGTGAGTCCTAAAGATGCTAGATAATGTCTAGCTTTAATGATCTGAGAAAGCCATTTGTGAATGATATTGCAAATATTTTTGAAAAGCTATTGATATAGGTCTATTAAAAAGGAGGATAGAAAAGGTTTTAGAGGGATGCCTGGGTGGCTCAGTCGGTTAAGCGTCTGCCTTCGGCTCAGGTCATGATCCCAGGGTCCTGGGATCGAGTTCCACATTGGGCTCCCTGCTCTGTGGGGAGCCTGCTTCTCCCTCTGCCTCTGTCTTTTTCTCTGTCTCTAATGAATAAATAAATAAAATCTTTAAAAAAAAAAAAAAGAAAAGGTTTTAGAGACCAGGATAATATATTACATACAATAAAGAGAGGAAAGAAAACTTACATTTCATTTCAGACTTCGAACTCCTCGAGGACAGCAACAGTCTCATTCATCTTTGTATCTCCAGGGCTTAGCTTGCAACCTGCCTGCCCTAATATCTGTCACTATATAGTAGATTCTCAACAAAAATTTGTTGAATGAGTTCCCCAGATGCTTCAGGATGTTCTGTCTGATGATTATATTATTAAAATGTATCATTTCCATGAAACTAATAGAGGGTTAAATTAAAGCTAATGATGATAGTTAACTTCCCGCTTAACTAGTTAATTGATGGTTCAAGGTTCATGTTGAAATCGCTGAATCTCTCACAGATACTTCTTGTTCATAATCGCATATGCTCTCACCAGGTGAACACTCCAACAAAAACCTACGGAATGGGGAAAGGTCGCGCAGCAGACCTGAAGTATATCGAGGCTTGTGCCAGACGCATTGTGCAAAACTCACACGGGTACAAAATTGTGACTGAGAAAAGCACAGTTCCAGTGCGGGCAGCAGAAAGTATTCGTCGAATATTTGATGCAAACACAAAACCCAACTTGAATTTACAGGTATAAACAAAGGAAGCATTGGAACCTGATTTTTTTTTTTTCTTGGAACCTGATTCTTAAATAAATATTGATGCCTTATAGTTGCCAACGGTTAATTCTAACTTTAAAACTTTGCTTTGCATTGGAATTCTAGGTGCTGTCCAACCCTGAGTTCTTGGCGGAAGGAACAGCCATCAAGGACCTAAGGAACCCGGACAGAGTACTGATTGGAGGGGATGAAACCCCAGAGGGCCAGAGAGCTGTGCAGGCACTGTGTGCTGTGTATGAGCACTGGGTTCCCAGAGAAAAGATCCTCACCACTAATACTTGGTCTTCAGAACTTTCCAAACTGGTTGGTACATAGCATTCGACTCTCCATTACATTTAAAGCTAAGGACTTATTTCTCTTAAGCCTGATAAGCCACACAGGTACTTTCTTAATATTAATATTTAGAACATAATATTCTTGTCCATTATGAAATAATTTTCACAAGGGAAATCAAATATCAGGGTATAAAATATTCTGGAAAATTCTCCATTTTTAATAAAATGTAACATAAAATGGAGGGTGCATTAAAATAGTAGTTTTTTTTTTTTTTTTTAAGATTTTGTTTATTTATTTGAGAGAGAGACAGAGACAGAGAGAACACAAGTGGGGAGGAGGAGAAGCAGGCTCCCTGCTGAGCAGTGAGGTCGATGCAGGACTTGACCCCAGGACCCTGGGATCATGACCTGAGCCGAAGGCAGACACTTAACGACTGAGCCTACCGTGTGTCCCAAAATAGTAGTTTTTAATGCGGCTCCTGGGTGGCTCAGTCGGTTGAGTGTCTGACTCTTGATTTCAGCTCAGGTCATGATCCCAGGGTCATGGGATCTAGCCCCAAGTCAGGCTTCGCATTCAGTGGAGAGTCTGCTTGAGATTCTCTCTCCTGCTCTGCCCCTTCCCCACCCCTGCACTTGCTTGCTCCCTTTCTCTCTCTCTCATATAAATAAATCTTTAAAAAAAAATAGTTTTTAAAATCACTCTATCTTTAATCCCATTCTGAATCATCTTTCTTCTCTACTTTAAAACATTTTCCTTGGGACGCTTGGGTGGTTCGGTAGGTTCTGTGTCTACCTTCGGTTTGGGTTGTGATCCCAGGTCCTGGGATAGAGTCCGTCATCAAGCTCCTTGCTCAGCAGGGAGCCTGCTTCTCCCTCTACCTGCTGCTCCCCCTGCTTATGCTCGCTCTCTCTCTTTCTGTCTCTCTGACAAATAAATAAATAAATAATTTTTTAAAAATACATTTTCCTTTACCACCACATCCATAGCCTCCTCAAATTGAGCCTGTCAGTAACTTTCATATCTCCCTCAGTAATTTGTATCAACTCAATGAAATATAATCCAGACATATAAAATTGCTATTTAACTCATCATAATTTTCCTTTTTTCCCCCTCCAAAGGCAGCAAATGCTTTTCTTGCCCAGAGGATCAGCAGCATTAACTCCATAAGTGCCCTCTGTGAAGCAACAGGGGCTGATGTAGAAGAAGTGGCAACAGCCATTGGAATGGACCAGAGAATTGGAAACAAGTTTCTGAAAGCCAGTGTTGGTAAACTGAATTTTTTCTGTACATAGAGGAGGTTCCTTTAGCTAGGTCTCTAACTTTAAGGAAGTCTTTGTATAACTTAATGCCCTTAGAGTAATGATTCCATGATACGTGTAGCCTTCAACCTATCAAGAACTTGCCAAGTGAAGCAATAATTAAACTTCTATTGTTTTAATAATTACTGATTGATTAGTAAGATAAACACAGTTCACTGTTTTAGGAGGATTAATTAATATTTAAGTAGAACATTTAGGAAGAGTAAGTTTGGGAGACTACATAGGACATAACTCAATACCTCACTGAAGCAAATGGGAAGAACATCCCCTATCATTTGCTTTGCCTACTAATATATAGTTGTGGAAATGTGGTCTTGGTGAAATACAGTTGGTCCTCATTATTTGCCAGTTCTGTACGTATGAATTATCCTACTTGCCAAAATTTATTTGGAATCCCCAAATCAATGCTCATAGTGCTTTCATGGTCATCTGCAAACACACACACGGCGGCAAAAAATTTGAGTCATCCAACACAGACATTCCCAGCTGAATTTGCGACAGACAATGCTCTTGTTTTCTCGTTTCAGCTCCTGTTCTGTAAACAAGAGCTCTTTTTGTGGTCTATTTAGTGTCACATTTTTTACGTCTTTGTTGGTGATTTACCTTCTTTAAATAGCCCCCAGGTGTATTGTGTGTGAAGTGCTAGTGTTATCGAGGGTTCTGAAATGCCAGGAGGCTGTGATGTGTGCCCCTCAGACAAAATACACGTGGTTAGATAAGTTTTATTCAGGCACGAGTTATAGTGCTGTCGGCTGTGAGTTTAGTGTTAATGAATCAATAATATATATTAAATAAGGTGTCTTTAAACACACAAAAATAAAAACAGGGCCACCTGGCTGGCTCAATTGATAGAGCGTGCAACTCTTGATCTCGGGGTCATGAGTTTGAGCCTCACGTTGGGGGTACAGTTTACTTAAAAAAAAAAAAGCAACACAAAACGATTATGTATCAACAAAACTAAAATACAACCTACGAATGGGAGAAGGTATTTGCAAATAACATATCCGATAAACAGTATCCAAAATATAAAAGAACTTATATAACAACACCCAAAAAACTAAATAATCCAATAAAAAATGGATACAGGGCACCTGCCTGGCTCAGTCTGTAGAGCTTGTGACTCTTGATCTCAGGATCATGAGTTCAAGCCCCATTCTGGGCATAGAGCTTTAAAAAAAGGGTGGGGGTAGAAGACATGAACAAACATTTCTTTAAAGAATACATACAGATGGCCAACAGACACATGAAAAGACTCAACATCACTAATCATCGGCGAAATACAAATCAAAACCATAATGAGATACCACACCTGTCAGAATGGCTAAAATCAAAAACACATGAAACAACAAGTGTTAGCGAGGATGCGGAGAAAAAGGAACCCTTGTGCATTGTTGGTGGGAATGTAAGATGGTGCAGCCACTGTGGAAAACAGTATAGAGGTTCCTCATAAATTAAAAATAGAATTACCATATGATCCAGTAATTCCACTACTGGGTAGTGGAATACACACACACACACACACGTGTGTGTGTGTGTGTATTAAAATATTACTCAGCCATAAAAAAAATGAAATGTTGCTATTTGCAACAACAGGAATAGATCTAGAGAGTATAATGCTAAGTGAAATAAGTCAGTCAGAAAAAGACAAATACCATATGATTTTACTCCTATATGGAATTTAAGAAACAAAACAAAGGAGAAAAGAGACAAACCAAGAAACAGACTCAACTATAAAGAACATAGTTAGAGAGGAGATGGGTGGGGGATGGGTGAAATAGGTAATGGGGATTAAAGAGACACTTAGCCATGGCTATTTTATTACATGTTGTCTGACTGCTTTTGAGCAAAGGCAGAGTTAATAGTTGTGCCAGAAACTGTGTGGCCCACGAAGGCTAAAATATTGACAATTTGTCCCATAAAAGTTTACCAGCCCTGTGCTAAAGTAAGAGATGTAGGGCAGTGATACTAGATGAATGAGAAATAAAATAGAAAATGTAGCCATAATAAAACATTAACGAGAAGATTATCTGGAAATTATTTATAGAGTTTATTAGTTGCTTAAAGATTTCACACAATCTATAAACCCACTAAATTTCCAACATCTGAATTTTAGTATTAAAAATCCTAGGGGCGCCTCTGTGACTCACTTGGTTAAATGTCTGACCCTTGATTTCCTCTCAGGTCGTGATCTCAGGGTTGTGAGATCTGCACTGGGCATGGAGCCTGCTTAAGATTCTCTCTCTCCCTCTCCTTCTAACCCTCCCACCCCTCCCTTCTCTCTTAAAAAAAAAAAAATCCTAGCATAAGGCCATCTGGCTGGCACAGTCAGTGGAGCACGTGACTCTTGATCTCGGGGTTGTGAGTTCGAGCCCCACATGTGGTATGGAGTTTACTTAGAAAAGAATTCTAGCATAGGCCCTCAAATTTAGTATGACAGATTTGTCACATGATTCGGTCGTGGTTCTTAAATGAAAATATTGTCACTTTTTTCTTCAGGTTTTGGTGGAAGCTGCTTTCAGAAAGATGTTCTGAATTTGGTTTATCTCTGTGAGGCTCTGAATTTGCCTGAAGTAGCTCGTTATTGGCAGCAGGTATTAATCTTGATAGTCAACAACTTTTGATTAACTTCTAATTAAAACATGTGACCCTTTGTCTATAAAGTGCTTTTGATAGGATTTTTTTATTCCAGGAACTCAACTATCATTATATTCATTTATTTTATTTTTTAAAAGATTTTATTTATTTATATGATGGAGAGAGAGACAGTGAGAGAGGGAACACAAGCAGGGGGAGCAGGAGAGGGAGAAGCAGGCTCCCCACAGAGCAGGCTTCCCGATGTGGGGCTCGATCCCAGGACCCTGGGATCATGACCTGAGCCGAAGGCAGACGCTTAATGACTGAGCCACCCAGGCGCCCCTATATTCATTTATTTTAGTTTTATTTCTTAGGCTTCTCTGTTTTTAATTGTCTTTTTTGCGAATGAACTCTGATGGTAATTCTGGTAAACCATATTTCTTCTAGTTTTATAACAAGTTTGCTCCCAAAATAAAGCAAGAACTATTATTCTTTTTGTGGGGGAATGGGCAGAGGAGAGAAAATCTTAAGCAGGCTCCACACTCAGCCTGGAGGCCCCACACAGGGCTTGGTCTCATGACTCTTGAGACTCTCAGATCATGACCTAAACTAAAATCAAGAGTCAGATGCTTGGGGCGCCTGGGTGGCTCAGTCGTTAAGCATCTGCCTTCGGCTCTGGTCATGATCCCAGGGTCCTGGGATCGAGCCCCACATCAGGCTCCCTACTCTGCAGGAAGCCTGCTTCTCCCTCTCCCACTCCCCCTGCTTGTGTTCCCTCTCTCACTGTGTCTCTCTCTGTCAAATAGATAGATGAAAAATCTTTAAAAAAAAAAAAAAAAGAATCAGATGCTTAACCGACTGTGCTACCCAGACATCCTAAGAACTATTATTCTTAATTATAACTCTTTTCGGGCACCTGGGCGGCGCAGTCAGTTAAAGATAGAACTCTTGGTTTGGGATCGAGCCCTACCTCAGGCTCCCCATTCATCGTGGAGTCTGCTTGAGATTCCCTCTCCCTCTCCCTCTGCCCCCTGCCCCACATTCTCCCTCACTCTCTTTCTAAAATAAATGAATAAATCTTTAAAAAAATTATAACTCTTTTCTGGAGTGCCTGGGTGGCTCAGTCAGTTGGGCATCTGCCTTCCGCTCAGGTCATGGTCCCAGGGTCCTGGGACTGAGCGCCTGCATTGGGCTCCCTGCTCAGCAGGGGGAGTCTGCTTCTCCCTCTCCCTCTGCTGCTCGCCCTGCTCGTGCTCTCTCTCTCACTCATTCTTTCTCGCAAATAAATAAATAAAATCTTTAAAAATAAATAAATAAAAGAATATTTTTTTAAAAAAGAAAAAATTATAACTCTTTTCTATCTTGAAAGGCAGAATATCAAAATAAAGGAAGAACCTGTATTGTAATGCTTTCAGGTGGCTTGTGTGTGTTGATATCTGTTTTGTCCTTTTGAGATTCACAGAGCTAAACTTAGAGACCTTTCCCAAATTGAAAATAGAGTTAACAGTAATTGAGTGCTTTCTCTGTGCCAGGCATTTTTTTAGGTACTTTGCATGTAGTATTTCATTTGGTCCTCATCACTAATATTATCCCCCATTTATAGGTGAGGAAACTGAGTCTTAGAGATGTTAAATAATTTGTCCAAGATACCAGCCAGCATATATATCTTCCCCCAAAATTTTTCTGCAAGTTTATAGTTTTATAGATTTCAGCAGTGGGTGAGAATATAGGAAAATGCACATTTTTAAGAAAAATGTACAATGTAAAAGTTTGTTTCACTCGATTCAGCAAGGTGACTTTATCTTCCTGTCCATCATGGCAGAAATGCAGATAAATGCTTGATTTTGTAACATTTTGGGCTCATTTCCCAAGCTTTCAAATTTTGTGACAGCCCCTAGAAATCAGAGCTGTAAAAAAAAAAAAAAAAGGTAAAAACCAGTCTCTTTCCTTATATTCATCTGGTCACCAATATGAAGATTGTTTATACCCTTAGGAGAGTAAAGGATTAGGTGATCAGAGACTTTTATAATATCAATTTAAAAACTTTGCCAAGGGAGAGGGGCACCTGGGTGGCTCAGTTGGTTAAACTTCCAACTCGATTTCGGCTCAGGCCATGAACTCAAGGTCGTGAGATCTCATTGAGCCTGCTTAAGATTCTCTGTCTCTCCCTCTCCTCCTCCCTGCACACACACACACTCTCTCTCTCAAAAAAACAAGTTTGCCAAGGGTTAGTGGTGTTATGGTTCATCCAGAGGGCAACTATAACTCTGCATTGTTCAACTGTTCTCTGTCCACTTTGTACTCGCTGGTGAGGGGTGAGGGGTAAGCATATGAGGGGATGCTTTGGGATTGTATTGCTTATAGCTTTGCTTCCACAGGGTTTGGAGAAGTTGGCTAAGGAAAGCACTTGTTTTCTATTTTAGGCTGTTCTTATAGCTAGATCTCTAATGGGGTTGAAACTTAACTGTACTCCCCATCTTTATATTCATTCCATCCCAGATTGATGCATGGAAAGTTAAGCCAAGTGAAAATGTTCATGATGGCTTTAAGTGGTAGGGTACTAATTCTTTTTTTTAAACCAGTAGATAGATACTAAAGAGGTTGGTTAATCTTTGCCTCCTGTTACTTTATGAGGCTGGTATTCATACAATAGTCCTGTAAAACTGTGAGCAGTGTATGGCAGAGGATGCACTTCTTTTAACTGCACTAACTGTACGCAACATTGCACAATTGTATGTGTAATTTCAGGTTATAGATATGAATGACTACCAGAGGAGGAGGTTTGCTTCCCGGATTATAGACAGTTTGTTTAATACGGTAACTGATAAGAAGATAGCTATTTTGGGATTTGCATTCAAAAAGGACACTGGTGATACAAGGTATCAGTTCTTTAAAATATTTCTACCCCTTTGAGAGTGCTGACTCTTCCTCTCATTTTGATTTTTAATGGTGGATGTGTGTATGTGAAATATATACATATATATATAGTATAAAGAGTAAAAATAAAGTATCTGTATCCTCACAAGAAATAGAGTCTTACCTCTATAAACTCCTAGATATTAGAATATATGCCATTTCAAAGCTTAGCAATACTGATTTTTTTTCCTTCAGAGAATCTTCTAGTATATATATCAGCAAATATTTGATGGATGAAGGTGCACATCTCCATATATATGATCCAAAAGTACCAAGGGAACAAATAGTTGTGGATCTTTCTCACCCAGGAGTTTCACAGGATGACCAAGGTAAGGCTTGAGTCTCATGAATCACTCTGAGTATGGGCCCTAAAACCTGTTTGTTCTCTAGAAACCTTTGGTTGTTCTGTCCTTGTGTGTGTGTGTTTTAATGAAATGCTGCGTTTTAAAAAAGTTTTAATTCCAGTATAGTTAACATATAGTATTATATTAGTTTCTGATTTATAATATGGTGATTGAACAATTATATACATTACTCAGTGCTCCTCATGATAAATGTGTTCTTTAATCCCCATCACCTATTTCACCCATCGCCCCACCCACCTCCCCTCTGGTAACCATTACTTGGTTTTCTATAGTTGAGAGTCTGTTTCTTGGTTTGTCTCTCTCTCTCTCTTTTCCTTTGTTTTTTTGTTGTTGTTGTTTCTTAAATTCCACATGAGTGAAATCATATGGTATTTATTTCTCTGACTTACCTCACTTAGCATCATACTCTCTAGCTCCATCCATGTCATTCCAAATGGCAAGATTTCATTCTTTTTTATGGCTGAATAGTATTCCTGTGTGTGTGTGTGTGTGTGTGTACACAATGGAATATATATTAATTTTATTTAGACATATATTAAAACATCTTGGGGCGCCTGGGTGGCTCAGTTGGTTAAGCGACTGCCTTCGGCTCAGGTCATGATCCTGGAGTCCCGGGATCAAGTCCCGCATCAGGCTCCCTGCTTTTCCCTCTGACCCTCCCCCCTCTCTCTATCTCATTCTCTCTCTCAAATAAATAAATAAAATCTTAAAAAAAAAAACAAAACACCTTCGCCTGTATGGACATTTAAAAAAAAATAAAAAAAAAAATAAATAAAACATCTTTACGCATTCATCTACTGATAGACATTTGTGTTGCTTCCATGGTCGTTCCATTTATATCATTGGTAGGCCCTCTTTTCAGCCTCATTTCTCTAAAATTAAACTCTTAGACATTGTTCCATCAACTTTGATTTGAAGTGATCGGCAGTGGGTCAGTCTAATGGTTTTTCCAACATATTCTAAAAAGCCTCAGAGGTTCCAAGGAGATGCTGCTAGGGCAAGGTGCAGGTGCTCCAGGCGTCCACCATTCCTCTCATTCTCATTTCAACCAGACCATTCCACTTCTGTCAGACCCTCAACTCTGCCTGCAATCCTAGTAGTAAAGTGCATAATTTCAGATAACTCCTTTCTCATTGCCAATATCTCGTGGCTGTTGTCGTTATAGTGTCCCGGCTCGTGACCATTTCCAAGGACCCATATGAAGCCTGTGATGGCGCCCATGCCGTGGTTATTTGCACAGAGTGGGACATGTTTAAGGTGAGGTGACAGAAGTCATATTAATGAAAATTTTAGAAGTATTCTGGTATCATTTGGGGTTGAGTGTGTGTTCATGTATATGTTCTAATTGCTTTGTTTTTTTCGTTCTGTCTTTATAGGAACTGGATTATGAACGCATTCATAAAAAAATGCTGAAGCCAGCCTTTATCTTTGATGGGCGACGTGTCCTGGATGGGCTCCACAATGAACTACAAACCATTGGCTTCCAGGTAATTATGGTCCCAGACTGGTTTGGTTTTGTTTGTTTGGTCATTTGCTTTTTAGTGGGTTTGAGTTTTAGTATTTTAATATTCCCTTCTTTAGCAATAACATAAATTGGGGCAACATGTTCTCTGGGAAATATCTATGTGCTGTGTGTAATTACTTTATTCCCTCCTTAATTTGTGATCTAAAGATCATTCAGTAGTGGTCTTCCTTATGTAGTACCTAGGATTCAGCAGTTGCCTATTATATGGGGATAGACTGTACCTTGCCTTACCTCATCTAAAGATCAAGTAAGAAAATATACGAACTTAAAAGTAAATTTTTTTCAGGCGCCTGGGGTGGCTCAGGTGGTTGGCCGACTGCCTTTGGCTCAGGTCATGGTACCAGGGTCCTGGGATTGAGTCCCACATCGGGCTCCCTGCTCGGCGGGAAGCCTGCTTCTCCCTCTGCCTGCCATTCCCCCGGCTTGTGCTCTCTCTCTCTCTGACAAATAAATAAATAAATAAAATCTTAAGACAAAACAAAACTGCAAAATGCAGTATAGTTGTCACATGTTGTATAGGATCCTATACCTTCTGAGTGCTCAGCACTGTCCTAGCACCTGAGAGTCTGAGTGAAAAGTATGGGAGCTTCCGTGGGACTGGCCCTTTTCAATTCCAAGTTTGTCAGTTAATTCTGGAATATTCAGAGAGCTGACAGTCACCCGACCCGTCCATTTTATGTTGCATCTCTATCAGTTTCCCCCAGGAGTCCCATGAGTATTCATGAGAAGGAGGTACTTTCCATTTCCTCAGAGCAGTGTGGATGTGGGAGCGGGAGGCTTGAGGTGAGGTTGAGGAGGATAAGGAAATATGCCAGGAGATTGCAGTCAGCAGAGTCCTTGAGCAGAGCAGAGCGGGGCAGGGGTTAGAGCTGGCCATGTGCGTCTGCTCAGCACCAGCTGTCTTGGGGACATACTGATAGGGCCTCATCTACTGCTCAGAATATGTGATCTGGTTCCCGTAACCTGTCACTGAGTTGTTGAAGATCCTTCTTATTTAGAATTGGTGCTCATTTCTCATTCATGAAAGATTCACTTGCAACAAGAATCAGATGACATCCTTGTCTGTTAACACTCCATCAGGGACCTTGGGGATTCTTCTGTCCTGCCCCTCCTTAGTGAGTAATAGCATGACTACTCTTCCCAGTCATGACTTAAACTGAAGCAATGTTATTTTTTAAAGATGACTTCCAAGGCATAGACACATTTTCTCTTCTACTTGTATGACTCATCTAAGGGAGAAGAGTTGTAAAGATCGATAGATACATATACACATATATATATATATACTCTTTAATATATATGTATTTAATGTGAGTTTGGGTTCTTATAAAAGTTAACTCTTTGTGGTAGGGATTCTAAAAAATAGGGAAAAAAGTAGGAATGGAATCCTATATAATAAAGGGCATTTATAAGTCACTGAGACAATTGATGAATACAAAGCAGAAGCCCTCTGAGTCAGAATTAAGTATTAATTTTTAACTCAAAAGACCTTTATGAAAATTGCATAGTATATTTTTGCTGTAGAGAGGAGCTCAATTTATGATCGTTGAAGAAACAGTACCTTTAAAAATAAGATTAATGATTTTGGATATGTGAGGAAAAGTTTAAGTTGTAATATGCAAAATAAAAATTGACTACCATTTATTTATTGAAGGCTGACTGGTCTGCCAGGCGTAGTGCCGAGCACTTTATGTAATTTAATCCATACCACAACCTTTGGAAGTAAGTGCTAGTGACACCATTTACAAATGAGGAAGAAAGACCTAGAGAGCTTAGGTGGACACAATTATCCGTCAGGAATGCAGCTGGGGCCTTTCAGACTCTGAAGCCTGAACTCCTGAAATCTACGCTATGACAGCTTATGCTAATTTTTTAGAATAAGGGAAGCAGACACGAGAAGAAAGTTTGAGAGAAACTGTGATTTCCCTGGAATCTGGTCTGAGTTGCTTCCATCCATGTGCTGAGACAATGGCGGCATGTGAGCCGGTCCTCTGTTTGAGGGGGTGCGGTGTTGGGAGTGGCAGGAGTAAGAGACTCTAGACGTGACTAGGAAGAGTGGAGTGCAGATTGACTCTAGAGACACAAAAACGATGGAGGGAACCGAAGATCTTTCATAGCAACCCAGACCACTTGAGACCCTCTTTTGCTTTTAAAAGGAAAAAAATACTCTAGATTTTCTTTCTAAAATCTTTTTTTTCCCCCTCTAGATTGAAACAATTGGAAAAAAGGTGTCTTCAAAGAGAATTCCGTATGCTCCTTCTGGGGAAATTCCAAAGTTTAGTCTTCAGGATCCACCGAACAAGAAACCCAGAGTATAGACATTGCCATTTTTTTGGTAATTTTTGTGGTACTTTAGGATAGCAGATATCTATCTGATATTAAATGGTAAATGAACCAAGTGTTTTTAAGGAAACAAAGCTATTTTTTTAATAATCAAATTTATCCTAGCTGTATGGGAATTAGCATATCTGGTATTAGGAATCTAGTATATTTTTTACGTATTTTTATAATGTTATTACCTCAGTGAGTGGATGAGTGGTAAATAATCATGTTGGTTTTAATGGTGTCAATTTTTGTAAAATAAAAATTAAACCTGAAACACTTTTTACTTTACAAAATGTCCATAGGCAGCACTTTAATATCACGTTGTAAAGGAAAAGGCACTCCTTGGTTTTTCTGATCATTGGTTTATTTACTTGTCATTAAATATGTATTTTAAACCATGAGATTGCTGTCCTAAATACTGGGCTAAACCTGCTAACCTTTCAAAAGTGTCCTGGAGACTTGGAGGTTTCTGGCTTAATCGGGTAAGGTGTTTGCCAAGCCACTTCTTGTCTCTTTGAACCTGGAAGGAAGATGCAGTGGACAGAATGGGGCCTTGTGTGCTTTTCTTTTTCTTTTTCTTTTTGGATGTGCTTAAAACATTTTCCCTATGCTTCCATGTTACTAGTGACTCTATAAGTTTGGTTTTGCTCCTTTTGTTTTAAGGAGCTGTGTTGTTTTTTTTAGCCCAAGAAGATCATCACTGCTCATTTCCAATCAATCCAAATAAGACTAAAAGGCAGTTTTATTTTTAACATGAATAGAATATCAGTATTGGTCTAGTTTATTCTTCACATCTCATTTTTTTCTCACTGATCATTATTTTTTTAGTTCAAGAGCCAAAAATATTTGTTACCTTTATGTTACATTTTTATTTCTGTAACTCATTGAAGTTTCTCCTTTTTCTTTAAATAAGAAAACCAATATAATCTCATGTATGAACTTAAAGAAGTAGATTTTACAAAGTACGTATAGCATAATTCTAAAATAAGAATTTTTGTATGTTTCCATGTGCTTTTTTCTTATGGCTTTTATTGACTTATATTTGATTTTCTTTTGTACTTTTTCATTATTGAAATATGTCAGATGTCCATTTGATGCTTGTGCTCTGCTGAGAATGTACAAATCAAGTAAAACAGATACAAGTCTCATTCTTTAGGAATTTTGTGGCTCAGTGAGAGTGCAGAGACAAATATAAAGATGAGGACAGACATCTGTACAGATATCAAATACATAAATAAAATATTCTGTATCAACAATTGCATGGGTGTATTTTTTGTCATAGTGCAAGTAACAAATGAGTCATGACAGTCTGACATTAGATAGAAAAATATTACTCCTCACTTTTTTGGGAAAAGAGTATTACATCATTCTTTCAAATGATGTAAGAAAGGGTGGGAATTTAGCAAATAGATCAGATATTGGCAAACCAAAGCTCATGGACCAAATCCGGCCAGCCACCTGGAAGCTAAGAATGGTTTTTACATTTTTACATGATTACATTTTAAATGGTTATGTAAGTCCCCAATTTTGCCCCTTGTCCTGAAAAGCCTAAAATATTTGCTATCTGGCTCTTTAAGAAAACGTTTGCAGATCAGGGTGAAAAAAGCAAAATATCAGAAAAACACCAGAGTGACTCAACATAAAATAATTCTTTACTCATAAGACCCTGAGGTGAGAATGAGCTTATTAATTAGAATTTGCTTTACATTCCTGCTTGAAAATATTCTCGTATTCTGCACAATAATCTTATATTCTGTTAAGGGGATTATAACCCAAAGATTTTCTGCGAAAGCAGATAGAATCAGGCACTGATTTTAAGTTGCAGGATGTTTCGATGCCTAGGATTGATAAGTAAATAATTATGTGTAAAGTATAGTTATTGACTAAAAAGAAGGAAAAAAGGGCAAGAGATAACTCATAGAACCATGTATATTTGCCGTTTGTAATGGGGAGAAAAAAAAAACAGTAACTGGGCAAGTAACCTAACACAGCAATTTGAGTCCTTTGTGTGAAAAGTTACAAGAAGGTGATTAGCCTTTTTCTCCCTACTAAGAAAATTAAAGACTGTGTGTGTGTGTGTGTGTGTGTGTTTTAAATGACATAAGATTTCTATTTTTATTAGCTGGTATGTTTTTGATTGGGGCAATGAATACTGGTGAGATTATTAACTAGGATTTACAATTGAAACTAATACAGGGACAGCACCTGGGTGGCTCAGTTAGTTAAGCGTTGGACTCTTGGCTTTGGCTCATTTCATGATCTTGGGGTCGTGAGACAGAGCCCTTTGTTGGGCTCCATGCTGGGCGTGGAGACTGCTTGGGATTCCCTCTGCCCCTCTCCTCTTCCCTTCCTATAAAAAGGAAGGAAGGAAAAAATAAAAAAATTTTAAAAAAAGGAAGGGAGGAAGGGAGGGAGGGGGAAAGGAAAGGGGGAAGGAAGAAAGAAAACAATACAGGGACATGGTACAAAACAAAACAAAACATTCAAATAGAGACAAAAGTATATATAGAAAAGTGAAATCTCTCTCACAATTCTCACATTCTCCAGAATGTGTCATTCTACTTAAGCTTTAAATCCTAACTGCACTACCTATTAGCATGTGATATCTTGGCTAAGTTACCTGAAAGCCTTATTTTTCCTCTAACCTTATTTAACCTCTAACACCAAGAGTTGTTACAAAGATTAGGTGAGATCAGTGTTCATGCAAAGATCTTACTGCACAGAGGCTGGCGGGATGGACATTGCCATTAGACACCCTAACAAGCTGGTCCCACTGAACCAGAACCACGTGTAGGCTCTGGAATCACTAAGAGTCTAATAATTAACACAGCTTACAAAGGCAGGCTCTATGCCAAGCCCTTTAGGTGCATCTTCTCATCTATTCTTCACATAAGTCCTTTGAGATAAGTCCTATCCCCATTTTCAGATGAAGGCGGGAGGCTAGCGAGATTAAGTAATTTGCTCAAGGTCACAACAGTTTGAATAGGAACTTTTCTTGACGTTGAAAACATCCTAATTTTAGAGGTATTATGAAAAGAGTGAGCACCTGTGGCCTTAGGCATCCCAAGGAGAGAATCAGAAGGTAGAGAGGGCAAAAGAGCCTGAGCAGCAGCTGAGAAGGATGTGAGTCCCTGCCCTTTATCCTCTCGGAGACTCCCAACTACCAGAAAGGGGTCTGAGGTTCGACTGGAGGCTGAGGACAGAAAGGGGAGATGATTAGGACAGCGAAATTAAGGGCTAGCTCTCCGTAGATCCATTGTATTCACATTCAGGTAGCAATATTCAAACTATTTCAAATTAAGTGTCTGTACCCCCTATAAAGCAGATGCCGTGAGGTGCTAAAAAATGGAGGGCATAGGTGAATGAGAGCAGTCTTGTAGAGAAGCTAAGACACATATAGAAATAATTGATAAAATATGAGAATTGCCATAAATGATAAAAACAAAATGCTAGGTGGGCACAAAGGTAACGTTCACTCCAGCTGAGGAAAACAGGAAGGTTTCCTGGAGGCAGGATGGCATGTGAGGTAGGTCTTAATAGACATGATTTGGAAGGAAAGGGTGGGTAGGATGAGCACATCAGTGGCAGAAGCGATGGAAGCAAAAAGATGGACTCAGGAAAATTCAGACTGGTTTTAGGGAAAGCAAGTTGCCTTTTCTCTGGAGTTGAAAGGAGAATGAAGAGGAAGAGCTGATCTGGAAGCTTACACTAAGAACAGACCGTAGGAACCCTTGAACGCCAAGCTGAGTGTGGGCTTCATTTTGTTGTCAAAATGGAGACATCGGTACGTACACAACACTGTGAATGTGCCTAATACCACTGACTTGTACACTTTAGAATATGGTTCAAATGATAAAATGGAAACACTGAAGGTTTTCTTTTTAAAATGTAGTCACTTTCTTAAAAACAAACAGAAATTAGAGCGTGCAGCCCCAAACCAGATGTTACCATCTAATTTAATCATATTCTGGCACTGAATTCAAATTTTAGACCAAAACACAAGAAGAAATACATTAGCGCCAGCCTTGTAAAATAATATTTATAAATGACCTTGGCGCCTGGGTGGCTCAGCCATTAAGCGTCTGCCTTCGGCTCAAGTCATGATCCCAGGGTCCTGGGATCGAGCCCCGCATTGGGCTCCCTGCTACACGGGAAGCCTGCTTCTCCCTCTCCTGCTCCCCCTGCTTGTGTTCCCTCTCTCGCTGTGTCTCTCTCTGTCAAATAAATAAATATTTTTTAAAAATGACCTTTATTTTTCTTAAAAGATTTATTTATTTATTTTAGAGATTGAGAGAGAGAGAGAGCACAAGCAAACCAGGGGAGGGGCAGAGGGAGAGAAGCAGACTCCCCGCTGAGTGGGAGCCTGCCACGGGGCTCAATCGCATGACCCTGAGATCAGAACCTGAGCTGAAATCAAGGGTCAGATGCTCAATGGACTGGGAGGCACCCAAGCACCCCTATAAGTAACCTTTAAACTTCAGAGGATAAATTGGATACAGTGACCTCTTGCTTCCTTCTTCCATTCCTTTTTTCTAAATGCAGACAGATAAAAGAGAGTACTCATTGTAGGTCTGCATTTTACAATATACCACTACTACCATGGGAGATTAATTTTAGGTGAATATACATTTTTTCTTAATTTTAATAGGAATTTATTTTGAAGGTGTTAGAATAAACATCATTTACAAATTGTATTAGTTAGTACATATACTTGGCTACTCTAACAGAGACCAAAAAGTACAGTGTCTTAAACAGAGCAGAAATACATTTCTCTCTCATACAGAAGTCTGGGTAGGTGGTCCAGGGCTGGTGGAGCACGTTCATAGTCAGAGGTCTCAGCGTATTCACCTGGTTGCCCTGCCATCCTTGACACAAGTCTATCTCAGGGTCCAAGATGGCTGTACCAGCTCCAGAGTCATGTTCTCATTCCAGCCAGCAGAGAGGAGGAGAAAGAAGGGAAAGGTATGGCCCACCCTTTAAGAACAAATTTAGAAGTAGCACAGATCATTTCTGTTCACCTACTGTTGGTCAAAACTTAGCCACATATTCACAACCAGATACAATGGAGTCTGGGAAATATAATTTTTAGCAGGACTACCAACCATGTGCCAGCTAAAAATTCTATAATCATAGGAGGCTGATAAAAATTGGGAATAATTAGCAGACTCTTACACATAAAATCAACATTTTCTTTGCTATTGCTGACTTTCCATTATGGTAGGGGGATATAAAATTTCACTTTAAAGGGATTTAAGTTTAGAAATTCAGTCAGTTGTAAAAAAAAAAAAAAATTAATACTGTAGCTCCCATTGAGATAGGGCAAAAATTGTAGAGGTTGTATATGAATGAGTAGAGTTTAGGAAATACCCTGGTCGTTTTAATTGGTCACACTAAACTTAGGAAGCTACCAGGGATGATAGTTTTTCTTAACACTTAAAGACCATGCCTATGTAATGGCAAACATACAGATGTAAAGTGAAAATTAGGTGTTAATAGTTCTCTAGCAATGATTTGCAAACTGTGACCCAAGCATCTCTACAGAGGTGTTTCAGGGAGCCGGCAGATGACTGATTTAAATATAAATACATATATACACACATAGATAATTACAGTATAAATGTAAAACTACCTACCAAGCTATTATTAAAAAGACAGCAAGCAGAGCTCTCTGTCAGCCTGGTATACTGAGCACACACATATCCTCTCCCTTCTTAGAACCCCATGAAAATTATAGCAAGAGAGGGAAAAGGCATAATCCAATAAAACAAAGAGAATAGGAAGGGGCCATCCGTGGTCAAGAGATTTAAAGAAATTTCTGGAAAGCATTGAGCAGATGGATGTATATTGACTAAGAAGAGCTCCTTCCTGGATTACTGGCAGAGGAGGAGGCCCTGCCCCGCGGAACAGCAGACCCTCTACCCAAAAGGATGTGGGAGAGAGAGAGAGGGACACACAGGGTGTGCTTAACTGAGGGTCTTTAACTTCAGCAGCCAACCTTCTCACCCAGTCCTCCTCTACAAGCAGAATGGCAGGCAGCCTGGTGCATTTACCCCTATGTGACTACATCTCTCAGCCCCTGGGATCCAACCAAAACCAAAAGGTTTTGGGACAGGGCTCTTCTCTAAAGAAATTGATTAAACTGTTTGGGGAGCACTAGAGCGATGAGAATTGTCCTGCACGAGAACTAAGCCTTCTTTCTGCGTTCTGAGTCCAACACCACTTCGCCCTAAAGCAAAGCCCCTAGTCAAAAGGCTGTCTGGACTTCCAGTTACATGTGTTGAATTAAACACATGCACTATTTTCATTCTCTCCTGAATGAGACAATGAGCCCTCACTCGAGCTAACTTACCAACATGACAGTAAAGGAAAAATAAGATAAAATGGCAGGAAAGGAATGAGAAAGCTAGAAACAGACAAAGAGAGTGAGAAAGGAGGCATGCATGGATGAGAGATGTCAACAAAGTCTTAGGTGGAAAGCAGTGGGAACCTGAGTAACTTAGGAAGAGTGAGCAGAAACATCAATGCCCATGTAAGGGACTGTTTCTTGGTGTAGGTAAATGGCTCCTTAGAAAATCTCAAGGAGGGGCGCCTGGGTGGTTCAGTCAGTTAAGCGTCTGCCTTGGGCTGGGGTCATGATCCCAGAGTCCTGGGGTGGGGCTCCTGCTCAGCGGGGAGCCTGCTTTTCCTTCTCCTCCCTGCCCATGCTCTCTTCTCACACTCTGTCTCTCTCTCAAATAAATAAATAAAATCTTAAAAAAAAAAAAAGATCTCAAGGACTGGAAGCACCAGGTATCACAGAGGATGGAGCCTAAGTGTGGGGCGGAAAACAGCGGACTTCTGTGGAAGACCGTACATGTAAGGAAGTTCGTTGCACCCGATCTCTTTCCTACAAAAAGAAACTACCATTCCCACCCCTCACTCTCATAGGCTATTAGAGGTTTATTTTCAGGAAGACTAGAGTCAGAAAGTTTCAGACATAGGGAGGGTGTTAGTGAGATGCCAGCCTGGAAATAAGTGAACTAATTAAAAGCCTGCATGCTGAACAGAGACCCACATCCCCCCCCCATCATCCTCCTTGCTGTTCTTCACCCAGTTCTGAGAAAGTCAGCAGCTAAGTTGGTAACCCTCAAAGCTATTTAAAAAAATATTATCTTTTTAAACTTGAATGGCTTTGGAGAAATAATCCAAACATTTGGGAGTCCCTCACTGAGGAATCTAGCTCTCCCCTCAAACACTACAGGGGGGCTCCCCCCACCCCAGCATTCTGGCAGCTTGAGGGCGGCTCATCACTCAGTGGGCATGTGCCGCCAAGGATCACAAGACAGTTGAGGAGACCCTTCAACCCGAAGGGCAGAGATAAAACAAAGGAAACGGAGACAGTACTCGATGTAGAGAAACACAACTTCAAAAGACTAGTTATCCTCAGAGAGAAAAATAGAAGAACTTGCAGCTAGGAAACAAGAACAGGATGCTACTTAAAAAAATAAGAAGAAAAAAAAGGAATCATCAGAGAACTCTTGAAAGTGAAAATGCAGTGGCCAAAATTTTAGCAAGGGAATCATTGTCAGAGGAAATTTTCATGGAAGCCCAACTTAAGATAGATTGAAATGGTATTTTATTAGTACAAATGTACGTGAAAGCGTGTGTGGCTAGATCCTCAGGGGGATGAAGGGCATGTTCTCACACTGCTCTCACGGCTGGTCCTGTTACCTTGCTCTGCTTACATTCTGAATCCTTCTTTGGGATGTTTTTCCCATTTTTCTGCAAAGCCACTGGTGCTCATGTTTGTTAATGTCATACCTCTGATACTGATAATATCTCTGAAGTTACATGCTTTCAGCTTCAAGTAAGAGAAACTCCTATTCAAACTGGTTTTCATTTTTTTTTTTTTTTTAAGATTTTATTTGTCAGAGAGAGAGAGAGAGAAAACAAGCGGGGGGGGAGGGGCAGAGGGAGAAGCAGGCTTCCCGCTGAGCAAGGAGCCCGATGTGGTGCTCGATCCCAGGACCCGGGGATCATGACCTGAGCCGAAGGCAGACACTTAACCGACTGAGCCACCCAGGCGTCCCAAACTGGGTTTCATTTTTTTAAAAAGATTTTATTTACTAGAGAGAGAGAAAGTGAGCGCGTGAGAAAGCACAAGCATGGGGAGGGGCAGAGGGAGAGGGAGAAGCAGACTCCCCGCTGAGCAGGAGCTCCATGCAGGGCTGGAGCTGGATGAGGGGCTCAACGTGGGACTGATCCCAGGACCCTGGGATCATGACCTGAGCAGAAGGCAGAGGCTCAACCGACTGAGCCACCCAGGCGCCCCAAAACTGGTTTCATTAATGAAGATACTTATTATCTCACCAAACAGGAAGTGGTTTTCAGTGTTGGCAGATTCAGTGGTTGGAAAAGGGGCTGGGACTCTTGTATTACTTGGTATCTTAAAAACCATGTGCATTTATCACTTCCATTTTCTTTTTTTTTAATTAATTAATTAATTTATTTATTTTTAAAGATTTTTATTTATTTATTTGACAGAGAGAGAGATAGCGAGAGCAGGAACACAAGCAGGGGGAGTGGGAGAGGGAGAAGCAGGCTTCCTGCCGAGCAGGGAGCCTGATGTGGGACTCGATCCCAGGACCCTGGGATCATGACCTGAGCCGAAGGCAGACGCTTAACGACTGAGCCACCCAGGCGCCCTTAAATTTATTTATTTTTTTTTAAGATTTTATTTATTTATTTGACAGAGAGAGAGATAGCGAGAGAGGGAACACAAACAGGGGGAGTGGGAGAGGGAGAAGCAGGCTTCCTGCTGAGCAGGGAGCCCGATGCGGGGCTCGATCCCAAGACTCTGGGATCATGACCTGAGCCAAAGGCAGACGCTTAACGACTGAGCCACCCAGGCGCCCCTGGATCAAGAATTTTTATATAGACCTCCTGTCATGTCTGTGCATTTAAATGTGCTTATTAATGCATCATTGTTTAGGAAGGTCAAAGCTCTGCCCTGGCTTTTTAAGATTCAGGCCTGTCCATTCTTGTACAGTTGTGCAAAGGAGTATATCTCTACACATGTTAACTCAAATGTCCAGCAAGACCCAGGTATTTGAATCTTTTTTTTTTTTTTAAAGATTTTATTTATTTATTCATGAGAGACAGAGAGAGAGAGAGAGGCAGAGGGAGAAGCAGGCTCCCAAGGAGCAGGGAGCCTGATGCGGGACTCGATCCCAGGACCCTGAGATCATGACCCGAACCGAAGGCAGACACTTAACCATCTGAGCCACCCAGGCACCCAAGACCCAGGTATTTGGTCACATGGTCTAGTCATGGCATAATGGCCAGTTATGTAATAAGGAGTGAAGAAATAACAAATTCAGAAGATACGATTTGTGATTCCACTTTTTTTGTTGTTGTTGCTGTTTTGTTTTTCAAGATTTTATTTATTTGAGAGAGAGCATGAGAGAGAAAGCTCACAAGCAGGGGAGGGGGTAGAGAGCCCACTTTGGGACTTGATCCCAAGACCCCAGGATCATGACCTGAGCCGAATGCAGACAGCCTACTGAGCCACCCAGGCATCTTGTGATTCCACTTTGAAACAAACATTTCCTGCTACTCTTCTTTCAAGTTTTGGGATTAAGTTTAACTGGAGAGTATCCTGAGATTGCAACAGTAGGTGTTTTAAAATTTTGTCTAATTCACTATTATTTCACCCTATCAGTCAGAAGTTTTCTTGATACTTTGCTGCGGCTGACCAAAAACTGCAAAAGTCATCCATGACTCCCAATGCCGCATTTGTAACAAAATAGCTTCATGTTATCATTTGCATTTTTAGATATAGTTCCAAATATGTCTGTAACTGTATGAAACTGTAACATGTATTTGCACAAATAAAATGCTGTTTTAATTATTTTACATTGAATTCTATAAAAATTTCATTCGACAAAATTCTTCTGCTGCTAAAATGTTTCATTACCATTCACCTACATTGTGCAAAATTAGGAAATATCCAGATTATGTCATAGAATCAGAATCTGAAAAGTAATCCATTTTTCCTGTGAAAAAACAGATTTTTGAAAGCTTTATTTTATTCATTTAAGGATTTTATTTTTAAGCAGTCTCTACAACCAGTATGGGGCTCAAACCCACAACCCTGAGATCAAGAGTCATACGCTCCACTGACTGAGCAGCCAGGCGCCCCTGAAATAACAGATTTTAAGGAGGGTGGTTGCCTGAGATGTTTAAAGTTGGGGTAATTTTACAAAACAAAATTTATTAGGATCTATAAAGAAAGTAAGCCGAAGTATATACGGCTCCTTCGAGTTAAATTAAAATGTAACTCATGTTCAAAGTTATGCATTACTTTTATAAAAAAAAAAATTAGTTCGCCTATTTGAAAAATCAAAATCAAACTGGCCTTCTACATTACATATTTTATAATTTTAGCCATCTAAAAACTTCCTTTGCAAGAACGTAGTAGAAAAACAGGATTTAGAGTCAAAAGATGAAGTTGAATTCTAGTACCTGGGAAAGAAAATCCTCCCTCAGGTCATTACCATCGCATACAACCCCCTCAGTGGAGTGGTGTGAAAAATAGAAGGAATCAGTGGGATAGTACACGTGGATGTGGCAAACTACTGTAAAATGAGGGTTAACACCCTTTTTCTTAGGTTCTATTTCCGTCTTCCGATACCATCGTGATCTTGGTTTCCCCGAGGTCCTAACCAAGTAACTATTGTGAAACTATTTTGCAGGTCTAAGCAGTCATCCCAATGTAAAGAATCAACATGCAAACTCTTAAGCCTTTCTAAATTATTCCAGCGATGCTGCAGTATTCTGTAAAGGCCATATGCCGACTGTAAGAAAGCAGATCACCCTCGAGCTGTGCTGTTTCATCACGATATGTCATTTTTCACAAGTGCCATGTGACGATGACGTACAGGTAATAGGCTTGGAAGCTTTTCTAGAAGTTTTTCATGTATTTTTAATTATACTGTTAACAGTAAAACTCTTAAAAGACATTTTATGATTATATCACAGCAAGCAATTGTTTAATAGAACAAAGAAGATACGCTAAAAGGCAAGTGAATTATTTAATTAAATATGCACAGCTCTCGACGTGTTTCTTAAAACAAGGAGACTGAGGTATGTCCACTGAAGTCAGGCATTCTGGTACCACTTCTTTTTTTTTTTTTTTTTTTTTAAGATTTTATTTATTTATTTGACAGAGAGAGACACAGCGAGAGAGGGAACACAAGCAGGGGGAGAGGGAGAAGCAGGCTTCCCGCGGAGCAGGGAGCCCGATGCGGGGCTCGATCCCAGGACCCCGGGATCATGACCTGAGCCGAAGGCAGCGGCTTAACCGACTGAGCCACCCAGGCGCCCTCTGGTACCACTTCTATTACCAGTTGGAATCAGATATTCACAATTCATGTGATCTTGAAGGTCTTGTTATATTTGAGAGGACTTTTTTCTTTTAGCCACTAGATTTTTCAGGAAAAATTCACCTATTTAGGAAAAATGAAAACACGTTACTACCAATTTAACATAAATTTCAGAATTACACGTGTTTCCTTTCTATTTTTTAATTAATTTATTTTTTTAATGTTAAGGTCTACACCCAATGTGGAGCTTGAACTCGTGACCCGGAAATCAAAGAGTTGCATGCTCTACCGACTGAGCCAGCCAGGTGCCCCATTAGCTTTATCTTTTTTTTTAAGTAAACTCTACCCCCAATGGTTACAAAAAATTTTTTATCACTATAGTCTCTGTTATTCTTTCTAGTAATTCAACATTTTAAAAGGGTGACCCTATTGTATCTACATTTTGTTTCTATTGTATTGTACACTTTTGAACATTTATTCCACTTTATGTGCACTATCTATTCCTCGCCACTGACAAAGTATTGCCGTTGGCACAATTCATTTCAGAGAGCAATTCTGCTCCATTATTAGCCTGGATCTGATGTTTATAAAACAGACCTCATTGCAGTTGAGCAGACTCATCTGATGGAATCCCTTCAGCTTATTCCCCTCTAGGGAAGCAAGAGCTCTTCATTTATAATGGGCTTTCTCCCCACCCCCTCAGTTGTGCCTGAGCATTAAGAGAGCTGCTTAGAGGGGGCACATTTCCCTTTTCAGGTCATTAGGGTTCCATTTTGTCTCTCACTGTTACAGCATGGCTCAGTGCTTACTGGCAGAGCCCAGCACCGCGGGCCTGGTTTTATGAGTCTGATGAACTTTGCTTTGTCATCTTAATATACACGTATAACTGCAACGACCATATGTGTACACAATCACCAAGAATCCCAAGGTTCACAACCCAGCCACATAATGGAGAGTTATCCATGCTCCTCTAGACCTTATCTAAATCTGGCAGGAGCAGAACCAACATTACCAGGCCCTAGCCCATCATCTGAGTCTAATGCGCTACATAGTAGATCTTTTACTGGTAACTTTAAAAGTACTAAAAAGTTCATAATTTACTTTCTTATAAATGTTAAAAATTTTCCTTAAAAAACAAAATAAAAACTCCTTGCAAATGATTTTACTTTACTCTAACCACTCTGGAAGCTGATGTTAGTTCTATTCTTTACAGAGGTTTTCAGCTTGCCAGCAGAATTCTTCTTGCTTGAAGAATCACTTTATTGGCTTCCAAAGTCCCCACATCCTGTGAGTCAGTGTTGAATCAACGTCTTGGGTTTTATAACGAGGATAAGCTGTTGTTAGTTCATTGAAATGCCCTGAATTTCTTTATAGGAACACACTGAACATCACTAATACATGAACATTAGCTTTTACCAATAGAATGCATGCCTAATTTAAATATATCCATGATTTAAACCCTATAACACAATCATCTAAAAGATCATTTACAGTAATCATGTAGTTTAGATTGATCCAAAAAATAACTGCTTATTCTTCAAGAAATTACAATTGTTATGTCCAACTGATAGGGAAAACATTATAAACATTTTTTGGATTAAATTCAGGCTTCAGATATGTTCTCATAGACTTTTTGATGGCCATTACCACATGACTTTTTATCACTTGGAAAAGGCTTTTCTTTTCATTAAGTCAGCTCAAGCTATTGACCAAAATAAGAGCTGAAATTACAAAGGTGAAGAACTGCAGTGTAGCTAGTAAAAACAGTAACAATTTCTATAAGGAAAATAACCTTACACATTTTTTTCCTGTTGCCTCTGGGAGGAAAACCACAGAGATATTAAGAGAAACAGCAATGTAGTCAAACAGCTACTTCTCAGGATTTAAACTGATCTGAAATTAGGAGTTTAGAGATGCAGCAGGCATGACGGCGAATGAATATACATTTTTCAGAAAACCACGTTATATACTTAACTGGTATTTGTCATTTCTGAATAACCTACTATTGAAATCCACACAAAGAATAAGCTGATTCCTCCTGCTTTCGTCACAGTAGCTGAGCTAGAAAGGGGGAGCAAGTTCTTTATTTAAAGGAAAAAACAGGCTTAAGAGAAATTTTTCCTTAACATGTCCTCTATGGAGCAAAGTTCCTAAGGAAGTTCCAGAAAAAAACGCATTTTTTCCTATAAAAGGCAACCACAGCTATTATAAATTTAACATGGAAAGTTATGGTCTAAATAAAACCATGCCCTGCGGTCTAACTTACCTGCTTTATATGAAGAACGCACCAGCGGGCCACTAGCAGTGTAATGAAATCCAAGTTCATTTCCTACTTTTTCCCAGTGTTTGAACTTTTCAGGAGTAATGTATTCATCAACCTACATTTAAAGAATTCATTCAGATAGATTTTAGAATTTCCCTAAATCATTATGATTCTGTAGAAAATCTATGCTCATGCATTCAGGATGGTTTTCACTTCATAATTTACCCAGTTGCCCAGGGGCTTTTCTCCTCTCCTTCCTCACAGACGACCTGTCTACTGGTTACTGGGCCCCTCTATCAGTACTCGATCACGGGGAATTAGAGAGGAGGGAAAACATCAATTTTGTAGTACATTAACTATTCTAAAAGATGAGATTATCTGTAGAGATTACATATCTGTATTACTCCTTCACTGACTAACAGGTATAATCAAGAATTAATCACGTCTACAAGGTTCGTGAGGACCAGACTTCCATGTCTTGTCTCGTCTTTTGTGCTCAGCCCTGAGTCTGGCACATAGTCACTACTCGACAAACGTTTCTTGAACGAACGAATGTCCAATACAGAAATAAGAAGACTGACTTTTCTTTTTTACTTCACCTCTGGCTCTCATGTCACTCTAAAACAAATCACAAGATGACCAAGTGTGAATGAATGCCATTTCCCAACTATTTAATTCTTTTTCTGTACATTCACTGAAGTCGTATAATTTTCAGGCCAGTATATCTGTTGGCTTTATGCAGATAATAAAAAGGAAACTGGGGCTTGGAAATATACAGGGAACATTACACTAGAAAGTCAGCAGCTTCTTAATTGTACCTACAGATGACAAAGATCTAATTCAAATTACCAGTGAACGTTCGGTAATTCAAGATAGCAATACCTTAAGGTGGCGCTTTGTTGGTTGCATATACTGTCCTAAAGTCAAACAGTCTACATCGGCTTCACGAAGTGCTGTAGAAAAAAGGCACACATTACATTAACAGATTTTTTAAAAAGATTTTTTAACTTAAAAAAAAAATTTATTTTTAAGTAATCGCTACACCCAAAACGGGGCACGAACTTACGATCCTGAAATCAAGAGTTGCATGCTCTATAGACTGGGCCAGCCAGGTGCCCCAAGATTTTTTTATTTTTAAGTAATCTCTACACCCAAGGTGGGACTCAATCAAACTCAGAACCCTGAGATCAAGAGTCATATGCTCCACAGACTGAAGAAGCCAGGCGCTCCATTGGTAGATGTTTTTATGATGCTGAAATTGTAGATTTAAGCATAATTTCCCTGAGCATCATTTTACTTCAGAACAGTGTGAATTTTACGCTGTCCCAAAACCCTGATGTTGGGGAGTAAGACTATATCTATCCATTTAAAAGTGCCAGGGAATATGAAAAGGATTGGAAACATAGGAATGAGTAAGACAGTCATGAGCGGCTGACAAAAAGAAGGACAAATAACTCTAATACTATGGAATAAATTCTAACATAAGGGTTAAGGGTATTTCAAGCAGAAGTCTGTTGGGCAGAAAAGAGGAAGGGAATGGTATACAAAAGGCCTGAAATCACTCATACTATAGACCAGACATGCTGTACTCAGTTTTACTAACTGTGCAAGATATGCTTGGAGGATGTGATTTGACCTCTCATGTATCAGAATTTTTCTAGTACAACTGTAATTTTACTCTAGTAAAGAGAAGCTTTTAATTACTATTTGCACTTGTTACTCTTAGAACCAATAAATAACTGCAAGTAGGCAAAGGATCCTCATGTAAATAACAGGTTTGTTTTTTTTTACAATTTATAAAGCCCAAGAATCATAAAGCAGATGGGCTTATGAGACTAAGATTCAGCAAAGTCCAAAGCACATCATATTATGTGACAATGTTACCAGTAAGCTCTTCCTCAAAGGCCTGGCTTCATCTTATTCATCTTGTCACTGCCTGTCAGAGCTCCTGGTAACCTGGCTGGCTCTTAAAACTATGCAATGACTAAATAAGAAACGTGGATAAAATCTTATTTTCACTTGATTAAAGGGTACGGAATAAAATGGGATACAAATTTCATATCCTTTCTGCATATCATTCCATAGTGTTCTAAGAAAACATACTTTTGGGCGCCTGGGTGGCTCAGTCAGTTAAGTGTCTGTCTTCAGCTCAGGTCATGATCCCAGGGTCCTGGGATTGAGCCCCATGTTGGGCTCCCTGCGCAGCGGGGAGTCTGCTTCTCCCTTTCCCCACTCTCCCTCTGTGCTTTCCCTCTCTCTGACAAATAAATAAATAAAATCTTAAAAAAAAGAAAAGAAAACTACTTCCTTTCCTTTTTATGCTGCTGTTATAATCATATTCTGTACTTTGTTCTTACTGGCACTTTCGCTGAGACTATGGAGGAAGCATAACACGGCCTTCAAAATGGAGTTCCTGCTATTACTCAAATTAAATGAAAAAGAGTTTTCATTTTCCAATTTCTTTACCTTTCATTGTTGCATATACTTGCTCATCATTTTCGCCTAAACCCAACATTATAGATGTTTTAGAAATCACATCAGGCCGAACCTCCTTGGCGTGTTTCAGTACGCGCAGAGACTGGTTGAAATTGGCCCGGGGATCACGAACTTTCCTTGAAAACAGCAGGGCTGTTGTCAGCAAGAATAACCACAAGCTCAACTGAGTACATAGTTATGCAAGCAAGTTAAAAGACTGGGAAAGGACATTCTGGACATTATATTACATCATGTGGTTCAATATTAGCATTTGTGCACAAATATCTAGCTGTTGCTTTTGTGAAGAAAATCAGGCTTCACTGGGCCCCGTAGTTCTGTCTACTTTTAAGGCCTTTCAAGCCTGGGGCAGAGAAAACTAGAATGGAAATAATTCGGTTTATGAATTACTCATTGAGAAACCAAAATTCGAAGCTGAGAAGGAGTGATTGTAAGGGATAGTCAAGAGAGAAGAGAAAAAGAGTGGAAGAAAATCTCAACACCGAACAAAGGAAAAACTGTTTAACATGTACCCACATTTCAGAGGTCTGAAACTTTTATGTTCAGTTCTTTTCTAAAGACCAAGCTGCCCTCTGCTGGTGAGTATACGACACTGACATCTCTTCGGTAAAAACGCATGATTCTGGAATTTTCACTGGAAAGGATAATGTTTCTTAAGTGAAACCAGGGAAATTGGCACCCACTGGTGGCAGTTTCATGAGAAATGACAGCACTGGAATACGCTGTGTGTCAGACTTCAACAGCAGCCAAACCACCACGTTTTAAATGGCGAGAAGGCCAAAAGGAAGGAGTTGCTGATCAGTTGACGTTAATCCCGTATACGTTTGAATCCTAATGCATCTTTATTTTGTGTAACTTACTTGCTGTTATTTTTAATCAGAGACCAGTTCACAGGAAGAAAGGAAACCAATTTGCGAGTTTAAAAATAACCACAAAACCCGACAATACCGAACTAACTACTCTAGAAAGTATTTCTCCATTGGCTTTGTTATGCTCCCTAATGTTTATGATTTAGTGGAAAGGCTGGTTATTGTTTACCATACTTTTTTCAAGTCCTATAATACAGATAATGTGCAGCAGCTATTAAGATCACTGCCAAATATACTTTACTAAAATTAAATAAACATATTAATCTTGCCTGAAGGTTAAATTTTCATCTTTCTGAAATATGAATATGATCATTAATGTGGTGTAACAATCTGTAAATTTTCCTAACTATTAACATTATTAGAAAGAACAGTACCTACTTTTTAAGAGATTGAAGATACATCTGAAAGATAACAGTGTTCCTTTTGTATCACTTATTGCATATTTTAGTGCCAAATGTATTTTTTTTTTTAAGATTTTATTTATTTGACAGAGACAGACACAGTGAGAGAGGAAACCCAAGTGGGGGGAGTGGGAGAGAGAGAAGCAGGCTTCCCGCTGAGCAGGGAGCCCGATGCGGGGCTTGATCCCAGGACCCTGGGATCATGACCTGAGCTGAAGGCAGACGCTTAACGACTGAGCCACCCAGGCGTCCCCAGTGCCAAATGTATTTTTAAAAGTCTTTTCTTGGGGCGCCTGGGTGGCTCAGTTGGTTAAGCGACTGCCTTCGGCTCAGGTCATGATCCTTGGAGTCCTGGGATCGAGTCCCGCATCGGGCTCCCTGCTCAGCGGGGAGGTCTGCTTCTCCCTCTGACCTTCCCGCATCTTGTGCTCTCTCTCACTCTCTCTCTCTCAAATAAATAAATTAATTAATTAAATTAAATATTCTAAAAGTCTTTTCTTTTTAGAATTACAATCAGAGTTGTTGCTCTTGTATAATTTTTTCTTTTATTTTTGAAAACCGTTCTTTGAAAAAATTACTCATCGGCACTTGCAGTATGATACTATTTAAAAAAAAAAGATGCTCATAATGTATATGTGCACCAAAACGTTCACACATGCATATAAATACATACACTTAGGTTATGGTAATTGATATTACTGGGTGGAAATATTACGGGTGATGCTTATGCTCTTTTTGTTGGCTTTATTTTCTGATTTTTCTATAATACGTATATGTTGCTTTTGTTAAGAAAAGAAAGAGAGCTCATTTTGTAAAAGTCAAATAGAAAGTTCTCCCCTGCAAAACGTGAGAAAAGATAGCAGATTCTGGCCCTCCAAACTTGCCAATGTGACTCTGTACATGAAATCACCTCTGTAATTCTGGAACTGTTTCTACATTATGTGCATACACATCCAATCCTGACAGAGCAACTTTTTCTATTGCTTTTAGATCTCCTCGGAAATCAGGGGTGAGACATTCCACAAGAATTTTTGGATTCCTATGAGGGGAAAAAAATAAGTATCAAACTGAGGCAAAGAATTCACGTAACTATTGCTCAAAACAGAAATTACCAGTACTCATTCGGTATCAGTTTCAACACAGTTATCTTTAGAATCTTGCCAATCTGGGAATCATGCTTTAGAAAGCATGAACATACAAATGTTCATATATAAACTGTTATATGGAAAAAAAAAAAAAAACCCTGAACATCAAATATTATGTACATAACGGTTACAACAGATCTGCTTGCAAATAATGATCAGAATAAATTCTGAGATTAATAGACTTATACTTTATTGAGCAGTATTAAGAAAATAAAGTTGCTCGGGCGCCTGGGTGGCTCAGCTGGTTAAGTGACTGCCTTCAGCTCAGGTCATGAACCTGGAGTCCCGGGACTGAGCCCCGCATCAGACTCCCTGCTCAGCAGGGAGTTTGCTTCTCCCTCTGACCCTCCCCCTCTCATTCTCTCTCTCTCTCACATAAATAAATAAAATCTTAAAAAAAAAAAAAAAAGAGCGCGCTTGGGTGGCTCAGTTGGTTAAGCGACTGCCTTTGGCTTAGGTCATGATCCCAGGGTCCTGGGATCGAGTCCCATGTCGGGCTCCCTGCTCAGCGGGGAGCCTGCTTCTCCCTCTCCCTCTGCCTGCCACTCCCCCTGCTTGTGCTCTCTATCTCTCTGACAAATAAATAAAATCTTTAAAAAAAAAAAGTTGCTTAAAAGAATTCAAATATAAACATTAAAACATGAAATATATCTTTTTATTCTTTGGAAAGTAAATTGGGACAATTCTTATGTGAATGCAAATAGTATTTGACTGCCTTAATTCTGATTTCTTTAAAAATTCATCAAATAGTGTCATCCTCCTTTCCTCAGGCAAATATTTCACAAGTGCTGTGGGTTTTAAAAACTGTTTTCTGAGTTGCTGAGTCATGAGCTTTGCTTAAATACAAGTTAAACATTAATCTTCTTATTTATATTCTGGCTATATCTATGCATTCAAGCATTAAAATGTGAACTAGGTCATAGTGCTGTTCCCTCTGACAGCAGTAGAAATGACTAGGACAGCTGATAAATTTTTTCACAAACCCAATGGCAAAGTTTCTGGAGCTGTTTCCTGAGAGAACAGATGTAAAAAGGACCACATATATACCCTCTCATAAGATAAAAGAAATGTTGAAAGAACATAGCTTATAACTCACTGTTTTTTCAATTGTAAAGTTGAGACTCATCAGTAGTTTGTGAAATCAATTTAGTGGGTTGCAAACAGAACTTTTTAAAGTAAACTATTAAAAAATTTAGAAAACACTAGGGGAATCATTAAAAAAACATCTACTAAGTGCTAGGTGCTCAACTAGCACTAAGCTGTAGGAAGCAAGCATAACTCCTTTTTTAATACTTTTTAAATAGATGGGATTAAATATTAATAAAATGTGGATCATGGGTAAATTTCCCAGGGCATATGAATATGGATAAAATCTATATCAAGCATTGCATACTTTAACAATGTGAGAACTTACCTCATTCTATATACTTCTAGATGATGATTTACTCAAAATTAGTGCCGGGAAGACTGCAGTGTTATACACCTTTTTAAAAATTACTCCAAGTTTAAACTGACACTCAAATATGAAGGACAAGTTCTATGGCCTAAAGGTCTGTAAGTCTGTGCTGCTGAATCCCTAAAATTTTATGCAAATATGTATCTGTATGTTTGAATATACTTTTTCTGGAGAAAAGACCACATAATTTCCAGGAGGTTATCAGAAGGGTTTATAATCCCCTAAAAGGTTAATAACCTCTGCTTTTTTTTTTTTTTTAAAGATTTTATTTATTTATTTGACAGAGAGAGACACAGCGAGAGAGGGAACACAAGCAGGGGGAGTGGGAGAGGGAGAAGCAGGCTTCCCGCCGAGCAGGGAGCCCAATGTGGGACTCGATCCCAGGACCCTGGGATCATGACCTGAGCTGAAGGCAGACGCTTAACGACTGAGCCACCCAGGCGCCCCAATAACCTCTGCTTTAAGGTAAATACCTTAAAGAAACTGAATTTATATGGGCTAAAAAAAGTCCTCAAATTACACAAGCAAATGCAAAAACAAGTACCTTTCCTTTAAGTATGATACAGTCTTTGCAAAATGCTCAGCTCCTCCGTCAGGCAAATCTAGAAACAAAAGAGTCCACTGCTCAAGATGATGTCACAACTTATTAAGGACCAATTTCTGGAAGAGGCAATGATGACGCACTAACCATCTCGATCCACAGACGTCAAGACAACATAATCCAGACCCCACTCTGCAATTGCCTTTGCAGTATTGTAGGGCTCACTGGCATCCAGTGGAGGCGGATTTCTTGCCGTTTTAACAGAACAAAATCTGCAACCTCTTGTACATGTGTCACCCATCAACTAGAACAGAGATGTTATAATTTAAATCACATAGATGGATGACCCGAAAGAACATATGCTGAGAGTTATAAAGCAAGTTACAAAAAATGAATATAGTTTGATTTTGCTTATAGGAAATTTGAAACATTCAAAGGTAAATAAAATACAGTTAAGAAATACAAATATATGTAATAAAACTGGAAAGAAAAGGAAATGGATGGGGTGCCTGGGTGGCTCAGTTGTTAAGCGTCTGCCTTCAGCTCAGGTCATGATCTCAGGGTCCTGGGATCAAGCCCCGTCATCGGGCTCCCTGCTTGGCAGGAAGCCTGCTTCTCCCTCTCCCACTCCCCCTGCTTGTGTTCCCTCTCTCGCTGACTCTCTCTCTGTCAAAAAATAAAATCGTAAAAAAAAAAAAAAAAAGAAAAGGAAATGGTAAGCTCAGGATTAAAAATGGTGTTAAAGGAGGGGCGCCTGGGTGGCTCAGTCGGTTCAGCTCAGGTATTGATGTCAGGGTCAAGAGTTCAAGCCCCATGCTGGGTTCCATGCTGGGTGTGAAGCCTGCTAAAAAAAAATGTCAAAGGAAAAAAAAGGTGATGGGATCAGGAAAGGATGTACAGGGGGGTTCAAAGATAATAATAATGTTCTACTCTCAAACCGGAGGTATCAGGCTGTCTACTATACTGTTACTCTTTAAAACCTACAGGGGGGTGGGGTGGGAGGGATGGGGTGACTGGGTGATAGACACTGGGGAGGGTATGTGCTCTGGTAAGCGCTGTGAATTGTGCAAGACTGTTGAATCTCAGATCTGTACCTCTGAAACAAATAATGCAATATATGTTAAGAAAAAAAAAAAGAAGAAGGTATCTTAATGTAGCACATGATTAACTGTCACATACATGGAAAAATCAATAATAGTTTTATTCAGGGAAGGATGAGAGTGTATCAGCCTAGACTATTTTGTCAGGTTTTTTTCCCTCATATTTCTCATAATTTCATATGTAACAAAAAATCTGGCCAGAGATTCAGAGTGCACATTTTTAGGAGAAAGACATAAAATATCCCTTTCAGTTTCTAGACTAAAACTTCACAGGCTGAGGTTGTTCTTACCATGATTGTGGCTGTGGCAGTCGCGTACTCCCCACCTCCCCAACATTCTCCAATGTTGGGGCATCGAGCTTCCTCACACACCTGTGAGTAAGAAGGAATGGAATACAATCAAGTTGAAAATATTAACCAGCTGAGCAAAGTAGTCATCAGGCATCTTAAACTGTCCATTCTTTACAATGTATTTATGAAGAAAGTCACTATTCAAAATGCTGTTAAACTGTCAAACTGTATATATATCAGGATCCCATTTTTAAATTAAAAACAATAGGAATGGATATATTTTATACATGCAAAGAAGGCCTGGATGGAAATATGCTAAAAAATAAAAGTGGTGTAGTTAACGTTTGCGATTGCATATATGATGTTTCACATTTAACATTATATTCTTTCCAATAAGCATGTATTTAATTTGTAATACAAAACATAGAAAAAACCTCTCATCTCCTAAGTTGCAGGGGAAAAAATCTTTTTTTGTACTATTCAGTGTGAAATTAAGAAATATAATTACCTTTTGTTTCTTTTGCAAGGAAAATGATTAAAAAAATTTTTTTTAAGATTTTACTTATTTATTTGTCAGAGAGAGAGAGGGGAGAGCAAGCACGCGCACAAGCAGGGGGAGCGGCAGGCAGAGGGAGAAGCAGGCTCCCTGCTGAGCAAGCAGCCCGATGCCAGATTCAATCCCAGGACCCTGGAATCATGACCTGAGCTGAAGGCAGACACTCAACCAACTGAGTGACCCAGTCGTCCCTAAAAAAAAAATTTTTTTTTAATTTAAATTTTAATTTTAACTAATCTCTACACCCAACATCGGGTTTGAATTCACAATCTCAAGATCAAGAGTTGCATGCTCTACTGACCAAGCCAGCCAGATGCCCCGGGAAAATGATTTTTAAATGTATTTCCAGGGGCACCTGGGTGGCTCAGATGGTTAAGCATCCGCCTTTGGCTCAGGTCATGATCCCAAGGTCCTGGGATCGAGTCCCACATCCGGCTCCTGGCTCAGCGGGGAGCCTGCTTCTCCCTCTGCGTCTCCCCATGCTCATGCTCTCTCTCTGTATCTGTGTCTCAGATGAAGAAACAAAATCTCTTAAAAAAATGTATTTCCATTACTGATAATAATGCATCTCTAAACATCTTTATTTGCTTTCCTTGCTGTTTTTGATATGTGTTTTATTAAATTTTAAGTTACACATATGCAGAAACACTATGACTTTTAATTAAGAGGGACATTTAACACTTTGAAACTTACTGTATGGAGATTCAAATTCCGCAATGTATTTTTCAGTTTATTGTAATTTTTCCCCATGGGAATCTCTGTCTTTAGCCAAGGAGGTAGTCTTAACCTGAGGAAAGTCAAACATAACTATCCATTAACAAATATGTTCCCAAATAATCACACAGCTTTGAAGTTACTTTGCTCTGTAACAATTCTTAGTGCAGAGGTTTTTTTTCCATAATCCTGGGTTAACTCTTACAATTTCTCTTCTAAGAGTAAGAACAGAGACTCAAATTTAGGCTTGTTCAAACCACTTCAGAAAACCCTCATAATTGTGTCTAACAGAGCACTATGCTCATGTCTACCTTTTGCAAAGTCAGAAAGTAATGCCATCTTCATGAAAGAATGAGGAAGTTTTTGAACATCTCATTCCCCAGTGAATAATATTGACAAAAGTTCTCTATTTGTTCAGAGAAAGGAGAGATCCCACAAGTGTTCCAGTGTTCTGCTCTACATTCCAGATTTGTGATGGTTATTAAATGGAAAAAAATCTAAAATTTGGAGTGAAGATTATGTATCCTTGGGTTCCCCTTGACTTACATCCACTTGTGATCTAGAAGTTGTTGGGTAGGGTATCTCCCAAAACAATTTGTCCTCTCTGCAAAATTCCCTCACCATTCTTTTGAATTAAGGCAAGGTATCCATAAGTCATATGTACATTGAATAGGAGAAGCATACCAATACCCAGTAACAATGAAAAATTTATCAAGATCAAATCGGCTAGTAGCAAGGTGATAATGTTTGCTCTATGAAGAAATTTTATGTTGAATGCACAAAGGGAGATGGTAGTATAGGATGGCTAAGTCCTAGGAAGACTGAAGAAAAACTGTCAAAGAGCACAGAGAAGAGGATTCCAACAATTTCAGCTATTTACCTATTCTGTGTCTGTTACCTCTCTTTCTTTCTCTTTTTTATTAACATATAATGCATTATTTGTTTCAGGGGTACAGTCTTGTGATTCATCAGTCTTACACAATTCACAGCACTCACCATAGCACATACCCTCCCCAATGTCCATCACCCAACCACCCCATCCCTCCCACCCCCTCCCCTCCAGCAACCCTCAGTTTGTTTCCTAAGATTTGAGTCTCTTATGGTTTGTCTCCCTCTCTGGTTTCACCTTGTTTCATTTTTTCCTCTCTTCCCCTATGATCCTCTGCCTTGTTTCTCAAATTCCATGTATCAGTGAGATCATATACTAATTCTCTCTCTGATTGACTTATTTTGCTAGCATAATACCCTCTAGTTCCATCCACGTTGTTGTAAATGGCTGTTATCACTTCTAATGATTTTTAGCTAAATATACCAAGTCTGATTAAAATTATAATCTAGGGCTTGGTTATACCTGAAAATAAAGCACAATGAAGGAATTTATCTCAAAATTTCAATTACCTTTCTCCTTTCTGGCGTTTTAAGTTTCCTTTATATTCATCCCACTTGCTCTTGTCTGCAAGATCACCAGATACAAAATCTTGAAGGTCTGGTCCATTTTGTAAGAATTCTTTTCTTTTATCTGGCAAGGAACTTACTGCTCTGACTGGACTGCATAAATATCTTCCAAATACCTAAAGACAGAGTTCGTTAAGACATGTATTTAGTGGGGTTTGAAATAACTTAGTTTTAACCTATTTAGATACCTAAAAAGAGAGGGTAAAACCAGAGAACTGATAGAGAAATTATATTGAACAATTTTCAAGCTCTGTCTAGGAGCTCAGAATCTAGGATTAAAGTCTCTTTTAAGAACAAACGAAACCTAAAAGAGAATGGGAGCTAAATGTTCACTGCTAGAGGTACAATAGATTTGGAAACCTTTGGACCTGGCTCACATATGTCACACTTTCATGTAACCCACTTAACTACTAAAAGTCTGTCTTTCATAAAGTTTAAACTGCAATAATAACTGGAGATGCCACAGCTTTCAATTTTCCACTCCTGAGTCGAGTCAAGGACGTTTAAAAGGAAATTTGCAGTAAGTCTCTCTTATTTGGGCTTTGGATAGACATAGGTGTTAAAATGTAGAGGTAATGCTCAGTTGGTTTCAGAGAACTGAAAGGGGGGAAACCAAACCTAATGTTTTAATTTTCTAGATTACATTCTATGTTTGAACACGGTAGTCACTCAATATACATTTGTTGGCCGTAAGAAACCACTGGCTTCTAGATCTGAACACAAACGTGTACGAGATAGCCAAAACACTAAAATTCAGGATTCAGTACATGCAACGCAAGAGAACCTTCAACAATTAAAAAAGAGTGCCTGCTGGGGTGCTGCGGGATTGCTACTGCATTTGATCACTCTGCCGCTAAAAGCAGAACACAGGTTTTTGTTCTCATAGCCCAGACTGGTGTCTAGTACAAGGTAAGAGCCCATCACAAGTAGGAATTTGGCGTGCTCAACGCAGTGCTCCTATAATGCTCCAATTAATACAGGGTTCAGATCACTCTGACAGCAGAAAAAAAAAAAAAAGCCCTCATCGCCTGCCAGAGAGACCTACAAACCAATACCAGAGACTCTACACGATCGTGTGTCGGGAGAATTAAATGAGATACTACATGAAAAATTTTAGATCAGCGCCTAGCTAAAAGTCAACGCTCAGTAAGTGCTGGCCTTGTTATTGGGCGCTCTGAAGAGATGGGAGCCCCCCCACCCCGGCCCGCACCCTGCTCGCCCCGCCGCTCACCCGGGGCCCCACGGCGCAGGCGGCGCCCCCGCAGCGCAGAGACATCCCTCTCTTTTTTTTCTAGCAGGGTCGAGGGATCGCTAATTCTCGGGAAAGACAGATCAACAAACCGTCGCTCGGCTTATGACAAGCAACCTGAGCCACCACTGACCCGGTGGGACTTGAGCTGCTCCGCGATTGGCTGCTTTCGCCTGGTAGCGTCGCGCGCTCGTGACGTCACACGCAGGGGCCTTACGGGCTACAAGAACGTGATGACGAAAGACGTTCTCTCTTTGCCGCATCTCCTGCGAGGTGAGGTTGTTTCTGAACTTTGTGGGTTTTGGGAATCTGAAGCCATCGGCGCGGGGAAGGTCACGGGCGCGAGTCTGGCGCTCGGAGCGTCTATGTTGGTTGTTCCCCAGCGTGGCGAGCGCCATATGGATCTGGTGGCCCTGGGATTCGAGCGCCGTGTTGGACTTGTTGGCCTACCCCCGCCCCTCAGCCTTGCCGGGCTGGCGCCGCCGTAATAGGGCTGCTAGGGTTGCGCCGGGCGGGAGTTCGCCCGCTGTGCTCGTAGTACCTGCTTAGGAGCTGCTCCTCCCAGGCCGGGACTCAGCGGGGGCTGTGCTCCCGTGGGTGCTCTGTGTCCGGCCGCGGGTTTCTGCTTGCCAGGCTCCGGGACGAGTGGAGCTCCGCGCTGGGTAGTGCGGCCGCAAACGGGCCCCGCGCCGGCCTCGTAACCCCAGGTGTTTGTGTTTCAGAATGAAGACCATTCTCAGCAATCAGACTGTCGACATTCCAGAAAATGGTATGAGACCTGACGTTTGTGTTCTTGTCACGTCTTTACTGCCTGCTCTGTACCTTGTTCCGAGGCCTCACAAATACGTTCTCTCGTAGTCGACATCTCTCTGAAGGGACGCACAGTTATTGTGAAGGGACCCAGAGGAACCCTGCGAAGGGACTTCAATCACATCAACGTAGAACTCAGTCTCCTTGGAAAGAAGAAGAAGAGGGTGAGATACGGGGTTTTTTGACGCGTTCACGGTTTCTTTGGAAGGTGGTGATTTCATAGCACCGAATTTGGTTGCTGTAGGAATTACAGAATTGACGGTCAGTGTTTCAGCTTAAAATTGTGTGTCCAGAAGTGGAGCTAGTTTTGGTGGTGCTGCTTTAGTGAAGTTGGGAAAACGAATTCTGACGGGATTATAAAGCTCAATATTAATATTAGTACCATAGTCGTCATTAGCGTCAGGGTTGTATGCTGTTCATACTGTATTTAGACAAGGGAAGTATGATGCAATTTGAAAAAATGAGTATTTCTGGGTTGACATTCCCTTGTGAAATGGGTCCTGTGATGTGTAGTAGTAAAAAGTAATAATTGAGGGCTTTATATGTGGTTGCTTTAATTAGGGCTAATAGTTGAATCTAGAGTAATTCCATGAATAAGCGAATTTTTCTTTCAAGCCTAGTTATTACTGGAAAGAATCATACAAAGTTTTTGTTCCGTCACAGCTCCGAGTTGACAAATGGTGGGGAAATAGAAAAGAGCTGGCTACTGTCCGCACTATCTGTAGTCACGTACAGAACATGATCAAGGGCGTTACGCTGGTAAGCAGATTGATCGGACTGCCTCGGTTTGGAAGGGGAAGTTTTTCAGCTGTAATGTATGTATGCAACATAAATGTCTACTGCAGAACATAGACCATGCCTGTAATTCATCGAGGTGGTTGGAAAGGTGATCTTGGCAGTTTATAATAGGCATCCATGGGTCTTTAAGATTAAGTGATAAATGTGAGTAAAGACCATGCAGTCTTAATACTAGACTGATGGTGTTTTGTTCTGTTTTGTTTTTCCCCCACAAAATTCACAGCTTCAGGATGTGTGGTGTTGGGGTTTTTTGTTGGTTTTTTAATAGAAAATGTAGCACATAAGATAGGCTTTGATTTCTTGTTGGCATGCCGCTCCTTGAAGGGATAGAAAAAGCTGGATCTCCTTTCTGTGTTCCCTGTCTACTTCCCTAAAAGCATATTTGATGTCACTATTCTCTTTATACTTCCTTCCCCCCCGCCCCCTGCTTTAAGATAAAGTTCATGTTGCTGTCTTCACTGAAATGCTTTTCTTTGCATTAAAAGTCAGTCCTTTCAGAGTGCACCTCATAATGGCCCCTTTCAACTCCATTATAAGCCTATTGGATCATGTTTCCCCTATTTACCCTTGCTACCAGGCTAAGTTCCTTGAGGCAGGGCCTGTCTGAATTCTTGTCATCTGGTATACCTTAGTAACTCAGTAAATGTTAGTCTAGTGTTCAAGATGAAGGGCTTTGGGGTTCTCATTTTTAAAAGCTGGCATTGTTTACAGTGGTCATAGGAAATAGTAAAATAAATGCTTCCTTTAACAGTCTGAAAAGAATCAAACATTTTTATGTATACAATTTGGAAGGTTTGGTGCAGGTGACCGTTGTTAACCAAATCTTGACAATGAGTGCTATGTGAGGATTGTTTCATTTTTAAATTATAAGTAATGTAAGCATCCTACAAAATTTGAAAACTGGATTTGTCTCAAATTGCTCAGGTCTGCTAATAGTTTGTTTACTTAAACAGGGCTTCCGTTACAAGATGAGGTCTGTGTATGCTCACTTCCCCATCAACGTTGTTATTCAGGAGAATGGTTCTCTTGTTGAAATCCGAAATTTCTTGGGTGAGAAATACATCCGCAGGGTTCGGATGAGGCCAGGTATGTGCGTACCTTTTAGATACGGTTTAGAAATGTTTACTTGTGAAGATGTGTTTTGGGTTGGCTATAAATCCATATTTATTTCAGAATTGTCCATTTTGATTATGCTTATAATAACTCTTGGTGTTAAGGTTTTATATTGTATTCGTACTGATTGTGATTCTTAAAGGTTTATGCATTGGAGTAGTTTCAGGGGGTGTTAGCTGTGTTTAATTCTCTTTGCAAACTGAGATCCTAAAAAAAAAAAATGCGAATAGTGGTTAATAACATAGACTGCCTAGGGGCGCCTGGGTGGCTTAGTCGCTGCCTTAGGCTCAGATCGTTATCTCAGGGTCCTGGGATTGAGCCCTGCGTAGGGCTCCCTGATCAGCAGGAAGCCTGCTTCTCCCTCTCCCACTCCCCCTGCTTGTGTTCCCTCTCTGTTAAATAAATAAATCTTTAAAAAACAAAACAAGGGGCGCCTGGGTGGCTCAGTTGGTTAAGCGACTGCCTTCGGCTCAGGTCATGATCCTGGAGTCCCGGGATCGAGTCCCGCATCGGGCTCCCTGCTCAGCGGGGAGTCTGCTTCTCCCTCTGATCCTCCCCCTCTCATGCTCTCTGTCTCTCACTCTCTCTCTCTCAAATAAATGAATAAAATCTAAAATAAAAAAAAATAAAAAAACAAAAACATACATTGTCTAGGTTCAAATCTCAGTTCTCCTATCATCCTTGGGCAAATCATCTACCTCTCTAGCTCATTTTACTCATCTAAAATTGGGAACATCTCATGGTTAAATGAGTTAAAACTTGTAACAGTTCTTGGTAACATAGTAAACATTAAGCACATTTTGTTTTTAATTTTTTTTAGACATTAGAAAATTATATTTATTTAAAAAAATTTTAAGTAATCTCTACACAACCCCGAGATCAAGAGTCAACATGCTCTACTGACTAAGCCAGCCAGGTGCCCCAACATTAGAAAATTTTAAAGCTTAGTGTTCTCTTGATGCTTGATTCCACTGGGGTGGGAAGAAAGAATTCTTAGTACCATTTAATGAGTTTACAGAAATACTGTGTGGTATTAGCTATGGTTAACAGCATTTAATGGGAACCCTTATATAAAAAAGAAACTTGAGAGGTACCAAATCTGTAGAGTCCTAGGAATAAGACTTGATAACAAAGCTGTGAACGGCTAAATTGCATTAGCTGAATACTGTCTTTACTCCTTGCCTGAATCACTGAAAGTCTTAACTACTCTGGAACAGATTCATTCAAGCAGGAACACAAACAAGATTTTGCCCAGATTAAGTCAGATCCTGTAAAATCAGAATCTCAAGAAGTTTCATTTGTTCTGTGGAATTGTAAATAGAATAAGGTGTTACTTTAAATGTTTTTAAATTATTTTGTACAGATTTGATTTTATTTTTACACTATGTGAATGCCTTCTCCCTTTTTTAGGTGTTGCTTGTTCTGTATCTCAAGCCCAAAAAGATGAGTTAATTCTTGAAGGAAATGACATTGAACTTGTATCAAACTCAGGTTTGTATGTTTACTATGCCTAATTATGCCTATAGAATTTTGTTTAAATCTTGTAGTTGAATACATGGTATTCTGTTCATTTGGTGAGCATTTTCATTTGTGGAATTAAGTAAAAAACTACCCCAAAAATAATAGGCTTTAAGTATGGCATATAATAAAATCCTTTTATTTTAAGATGAGTTTGGCTGGTAATGTAATTTCCTTATCTTTTTTACTGTTAATAGCTGCTTTGATTCAGCAAGCCACAACTGTTAAAAACAAGGATATCAGAAAATTTTTGGATGGTATCTATGTTTCTGAAAAAGGAACAGTTCAGCAGGCTGATGAATAAGATCTGAGGTAGGTTCTTGCAGTGTCTGTAAGTTTCCTTACTGCTTTAGTTTTAGAGGTCTTAATTTACTAAGTCTGAAACTGGAGTTTTAATGGCAGAAAATGAGTTACATTCTGGAACACAATAAATGGCAGAATAAGAAAAGTGACATGCAGGGCGCCTGGGTGGCTCAGTTGGTTAAGCGACTGCCTTCGGCTCAGGTCATGATCCTGGAGTCCTGGGATCGAGTCCCATGTCGGGCTCCCTGCTCAGCAGGGAGTCTGCCTCTCTCTCTGACCCTCCCCCCTCTCATGCTCTCTATCTCATTCTCTCTCTCAAATAAATAAAATCTTTAAAAAAAAAAAAAAGAAAAGTGACATGCATTTTTACTATGAACTAGTAAGTTAGAATCTTAAACTTGTTTTGGATTATTTAGAGTAGAACTTGTTTTGGAGGGTATTGATGGGAATTGACAGATCTTTTTATTTCTTTTTACAGTTGTCCATCTACAGAAACAGCAAGATGCCGGATGATTTTTCATACTTACTTGTGATATTTTAAAGACGCAATAAAAGCTATACTGGTTTGGGCCTTTTTCTTTTAGATTTTATTTGAGGGAGACAGTGTGAGAGAGTGCGTGAGCACGAGTGGGCATGGGAAGGGGCAAAAGGACAGGGAGAAGTAGACCCCATTGAGCAAGGGAGCCCAGTGCAGGGCACCATCCCAGGACCCTGGGATCGTGACCTGAGCCAAAGGCAGAAGCTTAACCAACTGAGCCACCTAGGCGCCCCTGGGGCTTTTTCTTAAACCAATAATCCTTTCCAACTATTGGGCAGTTAAACCATTCAGAAGCAAATTGTAGTGTGCTAAGAAACAGTAACAAGGAATAAAACAGGAGTTTTTTCTAGTAAAACTTAATGGGAGAATTGGCTTGAATTTGGTTTTTTGAAGGAATATCAAGGGCATTTCAGGCAAGAGGAATATAGTACCAGTGACCGGCAACACCATGTGACTGTTCATCATTGGATGTAGAACTTTTGGGAGAGATCCTGAGGGTATCTGATTTTGCAGAGGCATAAATTTGAATATTTGTGTGGTAAGTGCTTGAGTCACTTGTCTGTATACCGGTAACTTGTGGAAAAAGCAGCGGAGGGGTGGAACAAAGTGATAAGGTTAATTTGTGTTTGTGATTAACGTCGTCCTGTCCAAGATACCTCAATTTTCATTCTACCCTACCTCAGCCATTACTCCCACATGCTAGTCCTTGATATTTTTAGAAACTGATAACCCTTCCAGAATCTCTTAATTCTGTGTGTCACACTTTTAAATGTGTTACCATACTGGACTAACATAGCAGGGTTGACCCCAACCTCTTCAGTTTTCCCCATCTCATTTGATGGAAACTCCCGCTTTCCGATTTCTCAGGCAAAACATTCAACCTTGATTTCTCTTGCATGCTACACATTAAATCCATCAGGGAAGGGTAGGCTTTGCCTTCAAAGTAAGGTATGTTTAAGGACTTGGGAGTGCCTGGGTAGCTCAGTCAATTAAGCATCTGCCTTTGGCTCAGGTCGTGGGATCGAGCCCGACGTTGGACTCCCTGCTCAGCGGGGAGCTTGCTTCCTCTGCCCGACCCCTGCTTGTGCTCTTCTCGCTCTCTAAATCTTAAAATGAGCAACCATTTGAAACGTATGGATCTTACTGAGCTCTTGATTTTAAATGAACCAACTAGATATTTTAAGGAGTTAATCTTTGGTCAAAGTTTTTAAGAAATACAGGTGAAATGATCAACTATAGTTTGCTTTGAAATATTTGAAGTGGGATTGGAGAGAGCATTGGATGGTGTTCTAAGTGAAACCCAGATTAACCTATAAATTGATACTTTAAACTGGGAATTCATTGTGCCTACTTATATAAAGTTTTGAAATTTTTTATAATACAGAAAATGAAAAACTACATTTTGCTTGGGTTAGTATAATAGCTTTTTAACTGGTCAACTTTGCTCCGACTTTGCTCCTCTCCTCTGTTTTCAGCAGTAGCCAGAATGCTTTTCTCAAACTCCACTCTCTCTTAACCTTTCTGATAGACTGGCTGAACGGACCTTGCTGTTCCTTAGTACCACTGCCTTAAAACTTTCCTTCAGAAGTTCTGTCCCTTTGGAGTGGCAATTTAACCTTCAAGTCTGTTGTCAAACATTTTTAGTGAAGCAAGCCTGCCTTCAGCCTATTAATGGTGTTCACCCCTAAACCCCATCCTAGCATATACCCTTCTGCTTCACTTGTTTTTGTCCATAGCATTTAGAACGTAATATAGTTTACTTTGTTGTATATTGATTGTATGCTTTTTTTCCTGTTAGAATGTAACGTTTGTGAGGATGGATCTTTTCTCACTGGGTTATTCTAAGTACCTGGAACAATAATGCCTGGCATAGGGGCGCCTGGGTGGCTCAGTCGTTAAGCGTCTGCCTTCAGCTCAGGTCATGATCTCAGGGTCCTGGGATCGAGCCCCACATCGGGCTCCCTGCTCGGCGGGAGGCCTGCTTCTCCCTCTCCCACTCCCACCCCCCCGCTTGTGTTCTCTCTCTCGCTGTGTCTCTCTCTCTCAAATGAATAAAATCTTAAAAAAAAAAAAATAATGCCTGGCATATAGCTATTTGCTGAGTGAATGGTACCCAGATTGTTGGAGATTAAAGTATAAAGACTCAGTAATACCAATGGGACTGGAAAGAAATGTTATGGAAGGTATTGATTTCAAAACTGATTTTAAGGGTTGAGGAAGGAAGAAGTTTCCAAATGGCAGTGTTATAGAGGGATGAAGGTGTTCTAATTGAGAGTGTCAGGGTACAGGCCGTGGTAGCTGTGGGAGTAAGTGTAATTTCTCACAGAGCGAAGTGAATTGACGTGATGGGTGAGACTTCACAAGATAACAGAGGCTGGTTGTAGCTAAGGAGTGATTTTCACTTAAGTTGGATGTGGTGAGGGAAAATCTAGTTTCCCCTCGGAAGAATTCCATGTCTTCTGTGTCTACAATGGATAAGTACTTGTATGTTATTTTCCCAACTCTGAAGTTTAGATATCCACATTTTATAATGAGAAAACACTCCAAAGAAAGTTATCCAGGATGCACACAGCTTGGGGAGATGGACAGAGGCAGTATCGGGCAGAATCCAGTCATACACCAGACCCATTCATATTTTACGGTTCTTAAAATTGACCAGATTGTTAGTGAATATAAATTGGCATAAACCCAGTTTATTTGGGATAAATTACATTGAGAATTCAACAATTAGTCAAAATGTACTGACCACCTAATTTACAGAGGATCTTTAAACACCATGGTTATGTTGTAATATTTTCTGTATGTACCAGACTTGTTAGTCAAAGACAGGGTTGTTACATTGAATATACAAACTAATCCCATACACAAAATAGAACACAAGTTAACTAGGTTTTAAGAGGTCTCCCCCCACTCCCCCCCTCAAGCAAGTCCCAGGCCTAAATTCTGAAAATATTACCCTGTCAAAAGCTATCAGTTTAAAATGACATAATTTTTAAATGAGTTTAGGATAAACCTGAATAGTAAGTATAATTGATCATGATTTATATTATTTACCTAAGGATTCTTACATGATGATGGCTTAAAAACATGGTTCCCAGGTGTTAGAAAGGACTGTAAGCATTGGTTTGGGACTTGACTATTTGGGGGAGTTGATGGCAAGGTTAACAAATTTGAAAAAGGACACAAGTTTTAACTTCAGCTCTAAATATAAAGGCATAATGTATTGAAGGTTAATAGTAAACTGAATACCAGATACTTTTTAATTAGAGCACAAAGTAATATTTAGACACCAGAAAAGCAAAACTTTAATTCTAAATCTTCGTTATTCCTATGACTGAATATGCATTCAAGATGTTAGATATTAGAAGTTAAAAAGTTGGTAAGTTCAACTGAAAATTCCTATAAGAATATTCACTGGAACTTTGGGGTCAGTGAATCCATGTGGCACAAAGAAAAAAAAACCCAGCCAAGTGGTTGTTTTAAATGAGTCTTTCCACATAGTTAACATTAAAACAACCAGTTGTAATTGTGGATAGCCTCAGGCCAACTACGTGAGTTTTCAAAGAGGAAATAAAAATTACTTGAAAAGATAAAAAGCATAATATAAAAACTACCAAAGCTGGGAGAGTGGATACAGTGGGGGCAAAGGGAATAGAAAACCACAATTACTGTTTGAATTTGGCCAGCCAAAAAGAAAACTGATTACCCATCATTTTTGCATTTACTTGACCAATTATGTTATCTCATTACAGTATCTTTGAAACTTCCTATTAGAATCTCCATTACCTACAAAATTTGGCTTCTGACATATAGCCCTGAAAAGCAATCACAATTGACTTCATTTAGGGTAGTTTCCTACCAAGGTTTTTTAAACAACAAAAAAACCCCTTTCCTTTGACTCAGTAAATTCTTGGATAGAGTGGACAGTGATTAGCTACTATGTGAAATGTGAATTTAAATGTTGACTAACCTAAAGAATGGGTACAAATGGGCTTACATTCAGGTTTTTTTCCTCTAAAATTTAGAATACACTGAATGAATCTTAAGCGTAAGAGTTCAAAAAAATTAACCTCCTAGTTCAGATTTAAGAATCCCAGCTTCAAAAGACGCAATGGCAAAAGTTTTAACTCCTTCAGACCATCAACAGTGAATTGTATCCAAAGAGGCACAGTTGCAAGGTCAAGATCGAGCTGTATTCTATACCTTTGTGAGAGGTCCCTGTATATACTGGTGTCAGAGCAGTGGAGCTCCACAGGAGAGAGCAAGTCTTATGGAATAATATCCTCTGATGACTTGGTAATAAACTACATCATTTTAGGATATTTAGCTTTCCTAAGTATGTAAGATCCTTGCCTCACAATCCAAGTGAGGAAGAATGCTGTCAATTTGTCTAAAGAGGAATTTGCTGTACTGTGAGGTTGAGTGCTGTCTCCACAGGCAGTGGGGTCTAGATCTTCTTAATCCTAATCCTGTGATCTTTCCATGTGTTGAGTTATGGAAGCTATATTTTTAAATCAGATCTGATACAAGGAGAGACCTCACAAAATACCATGTTTTATAAGTGATGGTTTTTATTTCTATTGAGAAAAACTAGGATCTGTGTGCTTAAGAGTCTATGCTGGAGCTGATGATAAATAAGCATTACTTATGTATTTTCTAAAGGGGAAAAGCACCTTGTTAGAAGTGATAGAATAATCACTATCCAGTGTTAAGAGTTTTAAATTTCTGCTGTGGAGTCTAGCAAAAGTTGCACTTTTTTTCTAGGTAATTTGTTGTAAGTAGCTATTGGTATTTATAGAAGAAAGCTAGAGAAGAATGATGGATAACAGCTCATTAAACTTGAAGCAGTGTATCAGATAATCCTCATAGCTTACTGTCTGGGTAAAGCCTTTATCTTCACATCCAAGAACTGAATTCAGTGATGTGAATACCTAACGGAAAATTCATTTGGACCACACAGCAGAGACCTTGATTGTCATCACCTTGGTTACCACTAGTATTTCAGATTGTCTTCTCTAAGTTACCAGTATATGGAACTGGAGTGAATTTTTGGACTTTCTATCATGCAGACAGAAACAGGATCCGTTTCACTAAGAACTTTCTGTGGCCTTACTTTAATGGTATGTGTTGTAAGTTCTTTGCTTTCCAAATTTTTTTTCTCTTTCGCTTATGAAAAATGGTAATTGATAAAAGTAGAACCAGCGTGGAGAAGAAGCAACAACCAAAGAATATCAATGGTTTCTTTTGCACAAGAAATAAGCAGACCATGCACTCTGTGTTTCTTTGAGTCTGACTGCACCTAGGACTCGTGTTCTCAGAAGGGAAGCCGCTGTTGCCGATCAGTTTGTTGTAAAGCTGAACTGAGGATTTAGCTTTGAGTTCAGATGTGAAGAATCCAAATCTGGGTTTAGATTTTTCTTCAGTCAGTTTGAATGCATAATAGCCTTTGATTTTGACTTTATCAATTAGGTGTGCTGAAAAGTATCAGAAATGAACATTAATCACAAATGAACTATAAAATATCTGAGTAAGAATTTAGTTTCCATTGAAATAAGCTAAACTCAAAGTAGCAATTGTCATTAAAGGGTTTTCTGACATTCTTTTATGATTGATAGAAATGTGAAAATATGTGTAAGCTTAAAAAATTTTGAAGTAAAACTTTGATCCATAAATAATACAAAAACACCTGGGGGTGGGGGCAGGGCGTAAAAACAAATTTAAGAACTGGAGCCATGAAAGTGTAAAAGGACTTATTGTCATTGTGTTCATTTGGTCACAAGCGGAAAAATCTTGTCTGTTTGGCCTGATTCCAGACCTCAGATATGCTCTTGGTGCTGCCCAGTAACCATGCTTGGTTTCCCCTAGTCACTTGAGTGATACACACCTCTGCTCAAACTGTCATCCTGGCTTTGAAGGGATGACCTTCTTACCTATTTCACTTAAAAACTGAAGTACTCAGAGGAGAATTCTCCAATTTCCCACCATCACTTCTATCCACCTACTACCATACTTCTGTTACTATGGATGACCTGTCCATGTTCCTGAAAGAGGCTGACTCTTCACCTATACACTAAGTTTATTCTCTCTTGTTTACTCAAGGACGTCTCCATCTGTCCTCCCCTTCTCTCATGTATTACCCCTCACTATTGAGTCATTTCCATATGAACATGCTATAACATCTGATATCTTAAGCAAAAAAAGCCCCCCCTTGATTGCATACTCTCCTCTAGTTATCTTTACAGCACTGGCTCCTATTCACTCTTACTGGTTTCTCATCTCTTTGACCTCTGAATATTGAAGTGTTTCAGGGCTCAGGCCTCTCTGCTTGCTCCCTTGTGATACCATCCAGCCTTATTGTTTCTAAATACCATTCTTGCTCTTTTTTTTTTTTTTTTTTTAAGATTTATTTGTCAGAGCACAGCAGGGGGAGCTGCAGGCAGAGGGAGAAGCAGGCTCCCCGCCCAGCAAGGAGCCCCATGAGGGACCTGAGCCAAAGGCATATGCTTAACCGACTGAACCACTCAGGTGTCCCACCATTCTTGCTCTTAACTCCGAAATTTGTATCTCAGCCCCAGACCTCTCCGTGGAACCTGAGACTCCAATTAGCCCTATTTGACATCTCTAATTGGATGTCTAATAGACATCTCAAACAACTTGTGCAACACCAAACAACTCCAAAAATCTGTTCCACCAGTCTCCTCCGACCTGGTAAATGGCCACTCACCCTTCAGTTGCTCAAACCAAAACAGATTGTTTCTTCACTCCCCTCTCACAACCCCCATCCAATTCTGTTGACTTTACCTTCAGAATAAATCCAGATCCTAGCCTCTTCTCACCATCTCCACTTTTAATAACCTAATCCAGTCCCCCATTATTTCTTAGACTACTCCAACCCTCCTTGATTCTGTTCTTGCTCCTTTACAATGTATCCAAAAAGCTGCCAGAGTGATTCTTTTAAAGTGTGAGTTAGGTCATATCCCCTTCTTTTTAAAACCTTCCATAGCCTGCCGATTGCAGAGTAAGAGACACAGTTCTTACAATGGCTTACTAAGCTCTGTCTGATCTGCTTCTATTTCCTTGACCTCATCTCTGATTACTTCCCCCCGTTGCTCATGCTTCCACCACTTTTACCTCCTTCCTGAGCCTCAAAGAGGCCAGGCATACTCCCATATTAAGTTTTTTGCAATTGCTGTTCTCTCACCTGGAACATTTCACAGATAACTGCACAGGTTTGCTGCCTTGCTCCTCCAGGTCTTTGAAGACTTCCCCAACCACGCCTTAGAATTGGAACTACTCCTATACCCGCTCCTGGTCACCCTCTTCCCTGCTGTTTTTTCTCCATACAGCTATATATCTTATTCGTTGACTCTCATCCCACAAAAATAAAGGCTTCATGAGGACAGTAATTTTTACTTTGTTCAGTGGTGATAACAGTGCCCGGAACAGTTTCTGCTTATATTAGGTGCTTAGTAAATAAGTATATTTCTGGGATCTTTTTGATGCTTCAACAAATCTATTATGAACATTTAAAAGTATTTTTAAAATGATAGGCAATACTGCAAAGATTATGTAAGACACTCTCAAACACTGTTGTTCGCTTCCATCAAAATAGAGAAAATTGAGGAATTTTTAAAAAGTATTAAAAAATTATAGCTTGCTTGGGGAGGGGGATGAAAACCGCTGTTTGTAACATATGACCCAATAATTCCATAGTGGGCAGTCCTTCTTAGGAAGATAATCAGAAATGAAGACAAAGATTTATATCCAAAGGTACTTGCTTCTTAGTATTAAAAACCCCATGTCAAACAGAGGAATGCTTACATGCATAAAGATATGTCTATATGATGCGATATTAAGCAACCATTAAAAGAGTATTAAGGCGGGGCACCTGGGTGGCTCAGTCAGTTAAGCGTCTGCCTTCAGCTCCGGTCATGATCCCAGGGTCCTGAGATCGAGCCCTGCATCTCCCCCCCCCCCCCCCGCCCCGCCCCGCTCAGCGGGGAGTCTGCTTCTCCTTTTCTCTCTCCCTTTGCCTCTCCCCCTGCTCATGCTCGCTCTCTCTCCCTCAAATAAATAAAATCTTTTAAAAAATTATTAAGGCAATTTTAGTGACGTGGAACACTAACAATGTGATATTAGAAAAAAAATTGGAGGGCGCCTGGGTGGCTCAGTTGGTTAAGCGACTGCCTTCGGCTCAGGTCATGATCCTGGAGCCCCAAGATCGAGTCCCGCATCGGGCTCCCTGCTCAGCAGGGAGTCTGCTTCTCCCTCTGACCCTCCCCCCCTCTCATGTGCTCTCTCTCTTAAATAAATAAATAAAATCTTTAAAAAAAAAAAGAAAAGAAAAAAATTGGATACAAAACTTTCACTTGTACTAAAACTGTCTAGCACACATACTGGGAGTAAATAATCCAAAATACCAACAGTGCTTAATTGGGGGAGCTCACCTGGGCCTCAGGTGATTTGTTTTTGTTTTGTGTTTTTTTTTTTGATCTTTTAAAAAAGACTTTTCTAAACTTGCCAGATTTTCCCCAATGAGCCGGCACTGTCACTAACGCACCTTCTCCCCTCATTCTTTCGTTCGCCTGAGCTGGTAATGTCGTTTCACACTACCTGATACGGCCCGAACCTCACCTTTCAAAGCCTCCTGAATGTATTTCTCTAAGTAGTATTTTCTGAGTTCATCATTTTCCAGAGACTGGTCATCGATGCCACTGGCCGTGATGTAAACATCCACGTCTCCATAGTTCTTCTGGATCCACCTCAGCACCTTGCGCTCGCCCCAAGGCAGGACAGCCAGGCGGCTGGGGGAGCTCAGGCGGGTGATGTCCTGCAGGAACTGGACGTCCCTGTCGGCGTCGTAGCGGCTGCCGGTCTGGCGCGCGTGCATCACGAACCTGGTGGTGAAGTGGTTCAGCGCGTAGAAGTCGGCGGCGCCCTTGACCAGCCTCCTCTCCTCCTCGGTGAAGCGAGGCAGGGTGGAGCGCGAGAGCCCCTGCCTGTTCTTGAGCGCGATGTACTCCCGCATGGCCAACGGGTAGTCCCCGGTCTTGAAGAGGGGCTCTGCGAACCAGGCGATTTCGAACTGGAGGAGGCGCTCGGCCGCCTGCCAGTGCGAGTCGGCGTAGGGGTTGGCGGGTTCGGCCCAGTCCGAGTGCAAAGCCAGCGACACGGCCCCGCGCTGCACAGGCCTGAACTGCCTGTCGTAGAGGCGCCAGACCAGCGCGTGGGCGATCAGCAGGTTGTGCGCTGCCCGGTAGGTGTCGTTTCCCGTGTGGCTGTAGATGTCACTCAGCCGGTTGGGCTCATTGATGGTGATCCAGAGCTTCACCAGGTCCCCCAGCTCCTGGAAGCACAGCCCAGCGTAGTCCTGGAAGGCCTGGGCTGTGGATGGGTTCAGCCATCCGCCGCCGTGCAGCAGGGGCGTGGGGAGGCCCAGGTGGGCGTGCGTCGGGTAGTACAAGGTGACCATTGGGGAGATGTTGAGCTTCAGCCCCTCACTGACCACACACCTGTAGTACCTCAGAGCTTGTCGGTCAACCACGGACAGGTTGCCGGTGGGGAGGACTGAGGGCCAGTCCAGAGCAAACCTGTAGTGAGTGACTTTCATTCTTGCCAACATCTCCAGTTGTCTCTTGATGCTGACAAAGTCCGTGCATTGAGCGGGCCGTGTTTTCAGCCTCACCCCTTCCACTAGGTGCAGCAGTCTGTTGCCCGTCACATTCCACACATACAGGTGAGGGTCGCTGAACTGTGGGGAGGAAGCCACCACCTTGGGCTGTGAAAAACAAGCACATTCAAGATCTTATTTATTTATTTGTCAGAGAGAGTGAGAGGGGGAGGGAGAGGGGGAGAGAGAGAGAGAGAGAGAGCACAAGCAGGGGGAGGGGCAGGGGGAGAAGCAGACTCCCCACTGAGCAGGGAGCCCGATGCAGGACTCGATCCCAGGGGCCTATGAGAACACCCACCCACGGGCCTATGAGAATACCGCATTTCTTCATCCACAGGACAATACCGAACACCCTCTTTATGCAAGATACTTGGATTATGACTGGTAAAAACAGTAAACTATCCCCCAGGAACTCCCAAATTGACTCTGGGATCTGATGGTGTGTCATACCCTGCCCCCCACTAAGGAGCTAATCCTTGACTCTTGTCCTCATTCTGCCCCTTTGAAACTCGGGCTTGGCAACTCTGTCTAGTGACAGAGCAATCTCACCCACCTCACAGGTGTGTTGTGACGAGTCAATGACTCTGGGAAAGCGCTCTGTCAACTCTAAAGCAATCTACAAACATAAGGTAGTCATGACTTGGGTTTAGTTTTCCGTGGTTGCAGTAATTGCCTGCTAGGCCCTTAAGTCTAAATTAAAACAGAAAAGGGCTTAAGAAAAAACATTTCCAAATTCAACATTAATAAGAGAAAATAAAAGTTCTGTACTTGTTTTAAAGTACCTTTTCTTCCTATGGCTGAATTTAAATGCACCTGGAAAAAAAATGATAATTAACCTTTGGTAAATATTTTCCCTCTAATTGTTTTCTCGTGTGTCATCCTTCATAGTCCAATTACAAAACCATATCACTGCCCACTTACCATCTGCCAGCCAGTTATCTAGAACATTAAACTGAGAGAACATTGATCATGTGAGCATGAAGTTAAATCTGCATATAATTGAGTAAAATCCTAGCTTAGATTGACAATCTCAGTGTTTTGAAACCTCAGAGCATCTTAATACTGAAAGGGTGTTTACAAAGAGCAATCTTGCTAAGAGGTAAGGCAAGATCAAATGAAAATCTGTCTTTTAAAAACCTCCAACAAGCATTCGGTTTAGCAAGTGGGTGTGATTAATCTAAGAGATCTAGTTGGAGGTGGTGAACCACAATCTCAACCCTAGTTCCTGAGAGCTTAGTTCTAAAATTCTGTTCCCTACTAAGAGGATCCTGGACTCCTTGGAGAAATGGCTTTTTCCAGTCTGGGGCAGGAAAAGAATGAGGTGATGCTGGTACATCTTATGCCAGAAAAGTAAGGATGCACTTAAAAACTGAAAAGGAAATGTCAAAAAGACACAGGAGCAGGACGCCTGGGTGGCTCAGTCGGTTAAGCGTCTGCCTTTGGCTCAAGTCATGATCCCAGAGTCCTGGGATCGAGCCCCACGTCGGGCTCCCTGCTCAGTGGAGAGCCTGCTTCTCCCTCTCCCTCTGCCTGCCTCTGCCTACTTATGTTCTCTCTCTGTCAAATAAATAAATAAAATCTTAAAAAAAAAAAAAAAGACACAGGAGCAGTTTGAAGGAGTCCCATCGGCCACCTTTGAGATAATCTGAGCATCAAAAAGACTAATGAAACAATGACAGTAATGAATTATAATGCATTGAAATTAAGAGAATTACCCGATATATGTAGAAGGAATAATATAATTAGAAATTCACCATTTTGCAACCTACAAAGTAATAGTTCAGGTAAAGTTTATGAATCATTATTAAGACCACTAGTGACATGTTGGGAAGCAGGATATGTATACGGACGGTCTCAAAGTGTCACCAGCACATTACTTCTTAATTACAAACGGAAAAGGTACGTTTCAATTAAGAGATCTTGCAAATGCTACCTTAATCTAGAAATGTGGTAACCACTACTTCAACACATTAACATCTTCCATAATGAAACAGTGACATCATGTGCTTCCTGATGCGATATATTGGGAAATACACAACCTCATCGAATCCAATAAAGAAACAAAGAAATCCAGAACATGAGACATTCTACAATCAATTGGTCTGGGCTCTTCAAATATGCCAATACTATGAACTTGGGGGAATTATTCTGAGTTAAAGGAGGCTAAAGATGAAGGACAACCAGTGTGTCATCCTTGTTTGTATTCTTGATCTAAAATTCTTTTTTAAATCTATAAAGGACATTTTGGAAACATTTAGGATAATTTGAATATGGAATGTATGTTAGATGATATTAAATCAATATTAAATATTATGGGAATGATAATTTAATAATGATATAGGAGAATGTCCTTATTTTTAGGAGACACATTTGAGTAGAAATATTTTGGAGTGAAGTGTAATAATGTCTGCAACTTTTCACTGGTTTATAAAAGAGAGATAAAGCAAATGTGGCAAAATGCTAACAATTGGTCAGTCTTGATGAAGGGAATATGGGTGTTTATTGTACGAGTCTGAAACTTATCAAAACAAAATGTTAGAGGAGAAAAGAATACTGAGAGGCTGGGGGAAAATAAGATAGGCATGTTTGTAGGTAGGCACACCAATATTTTTAAAGTGTTACTTTCATTTTGTCAGTCTTCCTATAGAGGACATCTAGTTTTTTGGCATCTATATATTCATACATCCTCTGGCTGATTTTTTCAAAAAGCACTCTAATTTTCCTTGACAAATAATTCATCCTCACTCTTAGTCCAAGTTCAAGGGAGGCTGATGCCTCACTGGGCTCCGGGCAAAAGCATGAAACTCAGAACTTGTTGATCACAGAATTGCTCCCCCCTGACCCAACTGATTCACTCTTGCTCCTCAGAGTAGGGATAGGGTCCCCCGATGGGGTAGACATTCACAGTGTCAATCACTGGGGCACAAATAGGTCTTCAGATGAAGTAGAAACTTACAGGTTGGGTCATGTACAGGCAGGAACTCTTATCTCTCCTGGGATCTTTCTTTTCTCGGTGTGGAATTAAAGAAAATATAAACCCATTTGAAGCAGTAGGGAAAAGATGGCCTGCCTTTGCCACGTGGAGGAGATAGGAACTGGGTACGTAGTTGGCTTTACAGGGGACACAAGTTGAAGATGAATCAGTTCTGTATTTAGGTTACTCTGTATCTTTTCCACCGTTATTATCTCTGAGCCTTTTCTAAATCATGTTTAAGTATCAACAGGCATTGAGATTCATGACCTGTGAACTGTGTTCACTCATGGTTTGAGCCCTTTTGTCTGGTCCATCCCTTGTAGATCTTGCTGTCTTTCCATATGCTTCAAGAATACAGGCCATAGTGTGGTATTGTGAGGTCTTATCGTGGTGTCAGGAAACGGACAGATCTGGGTACCCTGAACAAATTAGGAAACCTCCCTAAGCCTCAGTTCCCTTGCTTGTAAAATGAGGGTTTTAAGATTTAGGAGAGAGAATGTGCATATATACAACAGCTATATGCTTGGCACATAAATAAGGGCTTAAAAAATGAGTTGCTATTATTTTGAAAAGAGCACTGTAAATATGGGGGCTTGCGGGCTGCCTGTTACAGTCTTGCCACTATTTATGTTACCTTGGACAAGTCACTTAGGTCTCAATTATGAACGATGGGTCTCATTTTCCTAATCTGTAAAATGAAGGATTTGGAATAGGAGGTCTCTAACAGCTCATCTGGCTCCAGAAGTTGACCTTAACAACTTCACTTTGCATGGTACATGGCTGGTGCTCAGCTGGCCATGTGGCTGACGCTGCCCTAGGAAGGCACACAGCAGGGAGCAAAGCCTCAAACCTCTCCACCCTTACGCGGAGCAAGCTTGCATTCTAGTAAGGGGAAAACATGGTCAATAAGAAAAATCCGTAAAGCAGTTACCAGGGGCTGGGGTGGGGGGATGGGGAGATATTGGTCAAAGGGTACAAACTTACAGTGATAAAATTAAGTTCTGAGGATCGGATGTACAGCATGGTGATTATAGCTAATGATACAGTATTACACACTTTAACGTTGCTAAGAGAATAGATCTTAAATGTTCTCACCGCAGAAAGAAATGGGAATTTTGTTATGGTGGTAATTGTCTTGCAATATATAAACGTATCAAGTCACCATGTTGTCCACCTTAAACTTACACAATGTTGTATGTCAGTTATCTCTCAATAAAGCTAGAGAAAAAAAGAAAAATGTGTAAAGTACACAGTGGTATATTAGCTAGTGATGAATAGGATATATAGAGGGGACAAAGGAAGAAAGGGGAATGAGAGGATTGTGATTCTTTTTTGGAGTGGAGAGAAGCCTTATTGAGAAGGCGGCATTTAAGGAAGTAATGTGATGAAGGTGACGAATGAGCTTGGGAGACCCCACGAGGATATAGAGACCTCATAAGGCAAATCATTCAAACCTATCAAATAACAGGAACCACTTAAATCAAGGGCCACTAATAATTGGCTTTTGGCAAAACAAAATCTATAAAACGATTTTATAATTTTGATGCTACTGACCAAATGCCTCTTTCAAAAAGGACTGTTAAGTTCCCTCTAGACCGTATACTTCTTGAGGGCAGGCTCTCATCTCAGAACCCAGGATAAGTTCTGGTACATGAGAGGCTCTGGGTAAGCACTAATCCTCATCTTCCTTCCTCTTTCCCCAACTCCCCTCCAGAACCTCCAAGTAATCATATTTGCTCTTGCCTGACAGCTGTCATTGAGTCCATGAATTAAATACTATGTCCTGTCTGCACCCGTTTATAGTTACTTTGTAAGCAGTCACTCACCTTAAGGACAGACTCGGTGACGCCCCACGAGAAGTCGCAGGGAAACTGACCCCGCACATCTGGGGAGGACTCTTTGAAAGTAAAACCATTTTCCTGGATGATCTGTTTATAGTAATGTGCCGAAGACTTGGGCTTTCTTTCTTTTTGCTTGCTATTCAAATCCACATAAAATAATCCTCGGCGAGTGGTGTAAGCATCCTGCCATTCAAAGCCATCCAGGAGGGACCAGGCAGTGTAGCCAAACACTTGTATTCCATCCAGCCTTATAGCTGCACAGAGGAAGAAAAGCAGAGATGTTCACTCTGGTTCGTGTTTCTGATTCACGAACAATCTGCCAGGGGACGTGTTGCCAGGAACATATGGTGAAACCGGCTTTTCTCCTCATTTGCAGGTTTGTGATGTACAATAGAAAATTCACGTTGATACTTGAAAAATTACAATTATTTTCATCTGGGATGGTCCTCCCCCTTACCCGCAACAGGGGAAAGACACACTTCAAGGATCCAATTTCAAATATTCCTGAGAATATAAGTGGGCAAATCTGTGCCAGAAGGCATAGAAATCCCTAGAACCCTCCAGGACCCAGGCAGAGGTCTGCTCATGACCAAGAGTGTCTCATTTCAAGCTTGGGTTAGGTCCCATTTGTGGAGGAACTATCTTCTATGAAACTGCCCTTTAAGGACCGAAAAATTAGCTTTGAGAATGAACAAAAGTGAATGTACGTATAAGGAGGAGAAACAAGTACAGTACTGTGGGAGAAGGGGCTGGCGGAGGGGTGGGGGCAGGAGGCCGCTATTCCCCTGGGATGGTGCTACTGGGCAAGTTTCGGAGCAGAAAAGGTTGGAAAAGATCTCTCAGGACCTTTCTAGCATTAAAAACTCTGATTCGGTAACTTTTTTTTTAAGATCTTTTTTTTTTTTTTTTTAAGTGATCTCTATACCCAAGGTGGGGTTCGAACTTACAACCCCACGATCAAGAGTCACGCGCTCTACCGATGGAGCCAGCCAGAAGCCCCTGATTCAATAACTTTGAGGAACTGGGTAAAAATGAAATATGGAAATCAATAGCAGCAATAAAAGCACCAAATCCCCAAATCAACCACAAACTATTTTTCTTCTCTTAAAACTTTTCATTTCTCTCACAGAAATGCCTCATTTCTGCATTTTTGGCTTTTTGTCACTGATGGTCTTTTCCTAAAAGGTGGAGAATCCATCCGAAGAGATTCTAGGGAGATAAGTATGTTTCAGTAGGCCCTGCTTCTAGTGCTTTTGGTGTTGTAGGGCCCTCAGGGGAGACGGAATGGTGACACCTAGGGAATGGATACCCTTTCTGTCCGACTGCATGGTATTTGGCTCAGGCTCTGTAGGCTGGGCCCTTTGCTCTGGAGGCCCCCACTATGCACCTGGCCATGGCTGGGTGCAGCTCTGTTCCATGCTGCTCCTTCCCATAGTTTAGGGGCAACAAGATCTTACTCTTCCCAAGGACCCTCCCTGAAAGCTCTCCTGCAGAACCTGCCTTTTCCTCTAGGCTTGTGACTTCTAAATTTTAATTAAGTAGTTAATTAATTAATTATTTAGTTTATTTATTTATTTTTAGTTTTTTTTTTAAAGATTTTATTTATTTATTTGTTTGAAAGAGAGAGAGAGAGAAACAGCATGAGAGGGCAGAGAGTCAGAGGGAGAAGCAGGCTCCCCGCTGAGCCGGGAGCCCAATGTGGGACTCGATCCCAGGACTCTGGGATCATGACCTGAGCTGAAGGCAGTCACTTAACCAACTGAGCCACCCAGGCACCCCTAGTTTATTTATTTTTAAATAAACTCTATCCCCAACATGGGACTGGAACTCACCACCCCAAGATTAAGAGTTGCATGCTCAGGGGCGCTTGGGTGGCTCTGTCCGTTAAGCGTCCAACTCTTGGTTTTGGCTCAGGTCATGAGATCGGGGTCCTGAGATTGAGCCCTGTGACAGGCTCTGTGCTCAGTGCAGAGTCTGCTTGTTCCTCTCCCTCTGCTCTGACCCCAGTTACATGGGCTCTCTCTCTCTCATAAATAAAATTAAAAAAATAATAGTTGTGACTTCTAAAGAGAGGCACAAACTTTTAGAAAGCTCTGCTGAGAATTTCTTTATATTTGGTGAAATGGAGCCCAATTCTATAGGGGACAGACCCATCACAATTTGGGCTTGTCTATGGCTCCATTATTTCAATCAGCCACCTGTAGATGTCACTACTTGAGTAGTGGAAGAGGAATGAGGGGCTTAGTAGGGGTCGGAGGAATATCCAGGAGCAATAGAAATTACTCAGCTTTGCCATTCATGGCTCATTCTTTGTCTTCAGAACTTTTCACCATTTAGGCATGTAATAGAATAAAAAGAGCACAATTTCTTTTTTCTTTTTTAAAAAAATTTAATTAATTAATGAATTAATTAATTTGAGATAGAGATCAAGTGGGGAGAGGGGCAGAGGAGAAGGGAGAAAGAGAGAAGCAGACTTCCCGCTGAGCGTGGAGCCTGCCACAGGGCTCGAACCCACAACCCTGAACCTGAGCCAAAATCAAGAGTGGGACGCTCAACCGATTGAGCCACCCAGGTGCCCCTAAAAAGAGCACAATTTCAAGAAAAGTTTCAATATCTTAGACTAAAGTACAGCTAGAAAACTTTGGGACATATCTCTTGAGCATATGGCTCAGTTGGGTGGCTCAGTTGGTTAAGCGTCTGACTCTTGGTTTTGGCTCAAGTCATGATCTCAGGGTGTGAGATGGAGCTCCGCATGGGGCTCTGTGCTCAGCACGGAATCTGCTTGAGAATCTCTCTCTCCCTCTCTCCCTCCCTTTGCCCCTCCCCCAGCTCTCTCTCTCTTAAATAAATAAATAAATTTTTAAAATCTTTAAAAAAATAAAAAGAAGAATGATACAGCACCTTGTTGCCAATTAAGGATGTATATCTACAGTCTAGTATTATTTTGTTGTCAAACTTTTATTTAAAAAGGACATGAGAGTAACACAAAAACTCTATCAACATGGGTCATTGGGAAAGCCCAACAACAATAATCATATGTTCGAAGATGACTTTAAGTGTCCTATAGGATAAGTATTCAAAGGTTTAAAAAATTGAGCTAATGTGCAACCAACCTTGAAGAACCTGGTTGAGGAAATTCTTCATCATGTAGATGGCTGTAGTATCTTCTGTTTTCACATGACTGTCTGTGAACCAGCCATTCTCAGCAATCAAGATCCGGGGGTTGCCATATTCCAGCTTAATCCAATTCAGCACTTCTCTTAAGTTGAGTGACACATTTTGTCCCATTTTAGCCATGGTGTTCTGGGGCTTGAAATTGTTGGGTCCAAAGGAAAAGGCAAAGAAGTCAGCGGTGCCCCTCACGTCCTTCTTCTCTGCTTCAGAGAAAAGGGGTAGAATGGAGAGCAACTTCTTTTTCATCACCTCTGGATAGTCTCCATCCCCGTGGATAGGGCTGGCAAACCACCCGAGCACGGAAACCATGGATTGTTGACACTTGAGTATATCCATCATGTTTTCTGATCTGTTTGGCTCAATCCAATGGGATCCCAACGTGATTGACACCAAACCCTTCTGATGTGGGCGGAAATTTGTGTTGTAGTTATGCCAAACTTTTGAATGAGCCTAATAAGAAGAAAATATTGTTAATCTTTCTTGTCCTTACTCACAAGGATTGTAATTTGGGCTGGTAGAAGGTCTTTTCAGGGACAAATTGGTGACGCACAGGGTGATGCAGGGGAGAGCTGTCAGGGAACCCTGATGATCTCAAAGTCTGTTCTCTGTCTGCTTCTCTTAGGCCTCCAACCTAAAGCCTTTCCTATAGGATTGCCAAGGGGCAGGCGGAGAACTCCGGTCCAAGCTCCATCTTACTTCTCCTCTCCCTGGCTCCCTTCATGGGCCCTCTAGGGGCTGGGTGCCAGTGACATATTATGTGGATTGTAGAGTTTCTTCCCCTACATAAAAGACAAAGCTCAGTGATCCTTCTTTGTTCTACAGAATCTCCTTTTAGCCCTAACTTAGAAGTCCAAGAGAATGCACTCTCAAAATCCTGTAAATGGATAATAGAGCCCATCTTCTAGGCTTGTGAAGATTGAATGATTTAATATATGCAAAGGACTTTATTTTTTTATTTTTTTTAAAGATTTTATTTATTTATTTATTTGAGAGAGAGAGAGAGAGAGAAACAGCATGAGAGGGGATAGGGTCAGAGGGAGAAGCAGGCTCCCCGCCAAGCTGGGAGCCCGATGCGGGACTTGATCCCAGGACTCCAGGATCATGACCTGAGCCGAAGGCAGTCGCTTAACCAACTGAGCCACCCAGGCGCCCTGCAAAGGACTTTAGAACAGGGTCTGGCACAGAGTAACCCCTCTATAAGCCATTATTATTACTACTATTACTATTATTTTTATAAATACTATTATTAAGATAATGATTTTATTTTTATAACTATTCTTTTATAACCATATTATTATTAATATAGGTTATTATTATTGTTATTATAAAAGGGTGGCAGGGACTACACACAGCAGGAAAGAACGTGGGTTTTGGGTTCAGCACTCTCGGGCTTGAAGTTCAGGTATTTACCGTGTGGCCTTAGACAAGGTTAAGACATGGTTATTCACTTAACCTTTCTGAAATCTCTTAGTATCTTCAGCTGTAAAATGAAGTTAATAATAATGCCCTTTGTAAAGTTGTTAGATGTGATGCTAACGTATATATTAAATATGTAGCATACCATAAGGCCTGTAGGAGGTACTGCTCAAGATGCATCTTACTACTATTGGTCCTCCCAGAATTTACATTTCCAGTTGAGCTGTCTGATAACAGAGCCTCATGATGGGTTTCCAGTCTGTTTAATAGGTACTCACTGAGCGCTTGCTTAATGCTTGGTTTGCCCTGCCCCGAGAGGCTGAAATAAACGGCACGGGAATGTGCCTTCAGGAGCCAATCATCTTATTGAGAAAATAAGACTGAATGTGCACAAGAAAACATATAAAATGGCATAAAATAGGTCATTAAGTGACAAAATAATTAAAAGTTTGGTAAAGAGCCACGAGCTGTATCAGGAGGAGCAAATATCAAGGCCTACAGTTAAGGACTCTTGGCCAGTTAATGCTCAAGGTCACTTTGTGACCCGGGCAGCCTTAGAATTATCTTTATCTTTATCTTTATCTGTGTGACAGCACCTCTTCCCGTCAGACTTGCTTGCCTCCTGATGTCTCTTCGCAGGTGTCCCAAATTTCCTCTGTTTGGGTGTTTCTAAAACAAGTGCACAAACCCTTACTATTTTTAACCCACAATATCTGCTTTCTGTTCTGCTCCTTAGCTTGTCTTTCACTCATTAGAGGTATTTTATATTGGGTCGAATGATCTGAAATGCATTTTTGTAGGCCAAAAATGGTCAAATCTGAGCAATGGTTCAAACCTAATAGATCCTGGGGCGCCTGGGTGGCTCAGTCGGTTGAGCGTCCGAAGCTTGATTTCGGCTCAGGTCATGATCTTGGGCTCCTGGGATGGAGCCCCATGGCTTGCTTCCTGCTCCAGAAGTCAGCTTTTCTCCCTCTCCCTCTGCCTCTACCCCGCTCCTGTGTGTACACGTGCGCTCTCTCTCTCTCCCAAATAAATAAATAAATCTTAAAAAAAAATAACCTAATAGATTCTGTGGACACTGATAATGTTCCATAAATTGGGTTAGGATGGGGAGAGATAGGTATTAACCTAGGAGGTAAGAATTCCAGGACTGATGCCTCCTTGCTTTATGCAAGAATAGCTCATTTAAATCCCCCACCCGAACCTGAGTTCCAGCTTCTGGAAGGAATCACAGGGGAGCCTGGGACAGACTTCACCTGAAGTGGTCTTAGTTGCTCCTTCTGGGTTTTTGTGGGGCTGGAATCACAATAGAAAGACTCAAAACTGTTTGTCAAAAGACAATAGAAAGACTCAAAACTCCTTTTTTTTTTTCTGATTTGATACAAAAGCAATCACGCATGACTAGAATTCAAAGGCAGCCTTCTTAGCTCTATTCTGTCTCTTAATCCCTTGCTATCCTCAGTAATTTCATTCACAAAACCCACAGTGAACAGTACACCTCTTTAGGGCTGTTGTGCACTCTGTAAACCGTAAAGCACTGAACACGCAAGATTCCAAGTCACAAACTAGCTGCCTCGCAAATACGATGGCATCAGACACTAAAGAGAGAGATGGAATCAGGATGCATTTATTAAATCAGTCCTCATAGGAACAAAAAAAGGAGAGGGGAATTTCTTTAAGGTAGATGTTCTAGTGCCTAGTTCAGTGACTATATGAAAGTGACGTAAGCTGCGATAAATCTTGGTTGCATCAGCGTTGTAATGAGAACGAGGACCACTTAGGAGACGACAGACACATACATTTGCAATTCCCTTCCAAGCAAGTTTTCTGGAGATATGTATATATAGATACATATACATGTGTGTGGTCATGCCCCAAGGTGACCTTCGTATTCCACAGTGTCTCTTTCCCCTTTGCTGCTGTTTGCATAGGCTATCAAGGTATCTAGGGTTATCTTTGCTCTGGATTGAAGACTGCTCTCCACTCTCATGTGGGGAATGTGGGGGAGGTGCTTCGTGCGGCACTTATGGTTATAACTTGATTCTGTTTGCCAAGTAAAAAGGTAAAAAGTATTGCTCCAAGATAGTGAGTTTGACACAAATCTTAATGAAACAGAGATATATCTAGGTGTGTCCTTTGCTCTGACACTCATAAAGAAGATCTACTGGGAAGACTAAAATGGGGCTCACGAGTTCTGCCTGGGCCCTGCAACCTTGCACAATAGTCCTTGTGCGATTTTCAAGGTTACCCTCTATCTTGTACAAGGCCGTCTACCTTTGGAATGATTGATTTAAGGGAACTTCAACCTTTGTTCTTTAGATTCAGTAGCTTAACGGGGAAGTCAGCAGCTTTTTCTTTCTGAACCAGCTATCAGGGGCTGATGTCATTGAGAGACAGCCAGGGGCCGAATATCTTGTTCTATTCCCTCCTCTAGTCTAACTTGGCAGCTTTCTTTGATGCCCCTAGAAGACCAGACTCAGATAAGTTCTATGAATGATAGGGAAGCAAATAAGATAGCAGGCACAACTTTAGAAACAAGATGAAGATTGGGTCAGAGGTCAGGAAGACATGGTGGGATGCTGGTGGAAGACAAGGGTTGAAGACAGATGAGCAAACCTAGCACATCACACGTGTCCGTGTTTAAGGAATCCCCCATCTTTTGTCAAAAGCCAGATTTCCAAATCTGTACATGATTTTAGTCACATTGTGGTGGAAATATCTTCATGTAAACTCTAAACTTGCTTATTGTTAAAATTTTTTCATAAAGTATTACATAAAACCTGTTAAAGAAAATTTATTTTAAAATTCCACAACCATAGCAAACTGTTTTCATATTTCTGTGTTCCCTTCCAGCTTTTCCGAATATGTTTCCCAGCTAAAATCACTTCGAGCATTTTCCATCTTCTTACTCTTCATAACCATTCGCCAATTTGATGAAATATGGTTCACTTAGTCATCTCTCTTTTGATAGGAATTAGCTTGTTTTTCTTTCCTTCCTTCCGTCCCTTCATTCCTTCCTTCTTTCTTTCTCTTCCTTCCTTCCTCTCTCTCTTTTTTTTTTCCTATCATAAATGATGTTGTAATAACTAACTTTGGGCATATGGCTTTTAATTTATTTGAATTATTTCCTTCTTTAATCCCAGGAATGGGTTACCTATTTTCAAAATTGTTTTACATATTTCCAAATTGCTTTTCACACATTTTGTCCTTTGGTGTGAGTGTTCTTTGACCATCTGCTTCAAAACATTGATTGCTCTATTTGGGGATACGCATTTAGCAAGAATGATAGGAAACTGTTACTTACCTCCATGGTACTATAGGGAAAGGACCCAGGTCTTGAAAGCAAGAGACACAGGCTCTAGTACTGGCCCTGTTGCTAACTGGTTTTATCATATTGGATAAATCATCCCTCCCCATGGCCTCAGTTCTCCCTCTGTTATTCTAGCTAAAAAGAAACTCGCTAGAGAATTGTTGTGAAGATTGAATGAGGTAGTACATGTGACGACCCTATGAAGACTACACAAATATAAATTTGAAGTACTTCAAAAGACGAAGCTGAAAATAATTTAACTTGCTGTGGAAAACAATGGTTTTGCATTGTGTGGACAGGAAGAGTGTTCTGCAGCTAGCTCTCCCTTACCTCTTGAGTTTCATGGCTAGATAGGTGTGTTCTCATTTATTTTTTGCAGCTGACTGAGTTTTAGTCATCGTCCATTTGAATTGGGATTAATTTCAGTTTGATTGGATGGAGCTAGAGTGTAATATGCTAGGGGGAATAAGTCAGAGAAAGACAAATACCATATGATTTCACTAGTATGTGGAATTTAAGAAACAAAACAGATGAACATGGGGGAAGGGGAAGAAAAGGGAGAGGGAAGCAAACCATAAGAGACTCTTAACTAAAGAGAACAAACTGAGGGTTGATGGAGGGAGGTGGGTGGGGGATGGGCTAAATGGGTGATGGGTAGTAAGGAGGGCACTTGTTGGAATGAGCCCTGGGTGTCATATGTCAGTGATGAATCACTAAATTCTATACCTGAAACCAAAAATAATAAAAATAATAATTTCAGTTGATTCATTGATTCATTTGTTTCATCTACTCAGTACTTCTTTACATTAGTTTCAAGTTTTCTGCTAATTATAATCGCTGCCCTTCCAGATTATTTAACATTCATTCATTCATTCCTCATTCCACAAATATTTATTGGGGGCTTAAGGGATGCAAACTTTACTGTTCGTTGCTAAAAAATATGTGACTCTTATTTCATTACAAATATATTATGTGGAGGTACCTGGCTGGCTCAGTCGGTGGAGCGTATGACTCTTAATCTTGGGGTTGTGAGTTCGAGCTCCATGTTGGTAGTAGAGATCACTTAAAAATAAAATCTTTTAAAAAATAAAATAAAATAAATTATGTGACTGTTATTTCTTTAAATTTTTTTTGAATCTTGAAACTCTTGGAAGCAGTATCTTACCCTCTTTATTCCTAGGAGAGATCTTAAATATTAACAAAAGTTCCCACTTTTCATAAAGAAAATGCTTACCTATGCTATTTTTAATGGTTCAAATTCATGTTTTCTTTTCTTTTTCTTTTTTAAAAGATTTTATTTATTTATTTGAGAGAGAGAGAGATAGAGCCAGCATGAGCAGGGGGAGGGGGTAGGGAAAGGGGAAGGCAGGGTCAGAGGGAGAGGGAGAGGGAGAAGCAGGCCTCCCGCTGAGCAGGGGATGACTCGGGACTCATCCCAGGACCCCAGGATCATGAACTGAGCCAAAGGCAGACGCTTAACCGATGGATCCCCCCAGGCCCCACCCCTCCAAAAAAACCAATATGCTTAAGAATTATGAGAACAAAAAGGAAATATGGCTGAAAAGATGTGAATAGCCGTAACTGACATGTTGAATATTTTTTAAGTTAACAGGACATGGAGGAATCGGGAAATTATTCATCTACTACACTTGGTGTTGCTTATATTCTTAAACCGTTTATTTCCAAGAGCCACCCAGGCGCCCCTCAAATTCATGTTTTCCATAGTTGGAATAGTTTGGTAATGATCATATTAAAATTTGTTTTAATGAATTTTCCTCCTATTTTCTTTTCAATCATCATATTTTCAAATGATTCTAACAAATCTTTGCTTGTTATCAGTTTGTATAGTTTCAGGATTTCCCCATAGGAATCATGTAAAAACTAAACTCTAATATATTGTTCCTTCAAAAACATGGTTTTACTATTATTATAGAATTCTAGTTTCAATGATAATATTACTAAATTCAGCTAATGCTTGAGACAGAATCTAAACCTGGCAACACAGAGGGGAAAAAAGGTCTAGAATAAAGCTCATAATTAATTAAGTGGAGCATCTGTGGGTTTCCCCAGATATTGGAATGGAGCTTAGAAGAAATCAATAGTAGCAAATTGATGCTTAACTGAAGTTCAGTTTCCTTGCCCAAGGAGAACATTTGCATGCCAAATCTGCAGAGGTTGGAATGATATTTTAAGCTTCCTGTTATTATTACATTAACAATTGGGATCCTGTTGGTAATTTTTTCATGCAAAAGGACCATATCTCAGAGTATAATCGAAGCTAAAATGGCCTGGGTGAGTGACTTGAAGCCTTTCCTCAGGATTTAGGAACAAAGAATTAAAGACAGTCAATGTAGAAACCACTCCAGAAGTTACAAATAATACAATTATTACAATAACAAAAATAAGACCTACTAGTTTTAGGCCCTGCAACAAAGGCAGATTTTCCATGAACCAATGGAAGCTGAAGCTTCAGGACCCCTCACTTGCATGGGTCCCTATAAAATACTCTGGGTGGGTTGAAAGCCAGGTTGTATTTGGAAGCATTTCTAGGTAAGTATTCCTGATGAATTCCCTAAAGAGACCTCAGAAAAGAAGGAATCTGAACCTCTAAGATTACAGTCATCTGTTGCAATATTTTTCTCATTCCAAATAAATGTTCACTTTTGTACCAACTTTTGTGTCCATAATTTTGGGGGTATTTTTCTCACAGAAGGTCCCCTAGATTGTCTGTCTCAGGTCCATGCATTGTAGAACCATGCCTGGCCTATGAGCTTCTTGAGTGCAGAGACTGTATCTATTTTGTTCACAGTTATACATACAGAAGCCCAGAGAAGAGCCTGGCATAGAATACTTGCTGAAAGAATGCCCACTAGGGATTAGCTAGTTAGCTGGTCACCTGACAGATATGTTGGTAGCGCAGCCCCTGCAAAACAGATGTCATTTTTTCCATTTTAGAAAAGAAACTGAAGTTCGTAGAGTCTGAACCCTGGTAAAGTTAGGCTTTGAACCCAGGCCTCTCTGATCACTTTACTAAACCATCCTGCTTTCTGTATGTCCCATCAGTTCTTTTTTTTTTTTTTTTTAGATTTTTATTTATGTACTTATTGAGAGAGAGAGCGAACATGAGATAGAGAGAGAGAGAGCATGAGCAGTGGGGAGGAGCAGAGGGAGAGGGAGACGCAGGCTCCCCGTGGAGCAGGGAGCCCGATGCGGGGCTCGATCCCAGGACCCTGAGATCATGACCTGAGCCGAAGGCAGATGCTTAACTGACTGAGCCACCCAGGTGCCCCTGTCCCATCAGTTCTAAATTTTGAAGCAGTTGGGGACCATTTGCCATGAACCACAACATGCTGTTTTAAAATTATATGTTAAGTTAGTTTGTGCTGTACTTGATTATCATTGATTAAAAGAGCTAAATAGTGATAGAATGAGGGTATCGTAGCCTATTCTCGCATGCTGAGGAGAAAATATCTATGCATGTCTGAAGTTCAGGATCCCCTAGAAAGGTCAAGGAGGACTTGCTAGGAAATTTGGTGTTTTCAGAAAGCCATGTCCAAGTGCCTAGCACAGCAGGGGACACTCGTGTGTAATTCCCTGGGCCTCTTTCCTAGAACCAGCAAATTTGGCATTAGATATTGTCGTCATTGTGTCAGAGGCTAAATGAATCCTTAGGGACCATGTCCACACTTGACCGTCTCTTTACACCGCTGGGAATGTTTAGACCAGGACAGGAAGGATCTGTGGTTGGACAGCACAATTTCAGACAAATCACAATGAAAATGGTCCTTAAAGATGAGTGACTTTCATAATCAAATAGGACAGAACAGTGATTAAACCACAGAACCATCGAAAAGTAGTAATAGAAATAGTAATAAGAAGTAACATGTATCTAGTGCCAGGTGTTCTGGGCACTGTTCTTAGTGCTTCCCATGTACTCTCTCATTTAATACTCATTTAGGACAACTAAGGTAGGTACTCTTAGCCCTCTCACTTTAGAGGGGAGGAGACCAAGGGGTAGGAAGGTTAGTTAGAAACCCGTCTAGTCTCACAGACTAAGTCAAGCACATGCTGAATTGCTCCAAGTTCGGTGCTCTTGCCTGCTAAGTAGGGGTGGAGGATGGACCTTGAGGCCACTTGATCCAATCTTCAAAAATCTTCTATTTATAGGGCGCCTGGGTGGCTCAGTTGGTTAAGCGACTGCCTTCGGCTCAGGTCATGATCCTGGAGTCCCGGGATCAAGTCCTGCATCAGGCTCCCTGCTCGGCGGGGAGCCTGCTTCTGCCTCTGACCCTCCCCCCTCTCATGTACTCTCTCTCTCATTCTCTCTCTCAAATAAATAAATAAAATCTTAAAAAAAAAAAAAAAAGAATTGCCTTGTTTTCTAAAAGTGCCCAACCCAGGGTGCCTGGGTGGCTCAGTTGGTTAAACAACTGCCTTCAGCTCAGGTCATGATCCTGGAGTCCCGGGATCGAGTCCTGCATCGGGCTCCCTGCTCGGCAGGGAGTCTGCTTCTCCCTCTCCCACTCCCCCCTCTCATGTGCTCTCTCTCTCTCTTATTCTCTCTGTCTCAAATAAATAAATAAAATCTTAAAAAAAAAAATCTTCTATTTATAGATGAGATGCTGAAGCCCAAAACATAAGTGACCGGCCCAAAGTCTCAGTGGCAAAGCTAGAATTAGAATTAAGTCTTTCAGCTTTCTCAGTCGCTGTCATTTCCAGGACATTATGTGCATTAATTTATATGCCTTTGAAGCATACTTTTATGCCTGGGACCCAGAGGCGGTTGAACAGGCGGAGACAATGAGGGGTATGTAGCAGACAAGGGCCAGAAACAAGGGCCCCCACGCTGTGAAAGCCAGGTGACAGTTTTCGGGTGCCAGCGACACTCTCAGGAAAGAGGTGAGCTGGGAGTCGGGGCTTTGATTACACCTTCATCCAGCCTCACCAGCTGGGGCAGCACATCAGTACTCAATCAAACCGAGAATTCACCAGCATCACTTTCTGTTTAATTTTTTTTCCCCTTACAGAAATTGTACACATCAGCAAAAAGAAGTTTCAACAAATCATTTCATCTCTTTCCTTCAACCCACAGCTATTATGATGTCCTTTTCTTCACTCTTCATTCATTCACATTGACTAATTGCTTAAATTCAAGTCTATAAAAGTTTAACAAATACAAGGCACTTTGGCAGGCGTTCAGAAAAAAAAAACCACTGACATTAACAAAGACAAAAAACACTAACAAGGTAGCTTCTGCCTTCAGATGAACTATAACCTCTAATAGGAAAGAGAAGTACAGATACATAAGTAGGTAAAAGCAGAATACTTCCGCATTTCAATTAGTCAGAGATGATAATCAAAACTTAATGTAATAATATGATGCAAATTTTGTAAAAGAAGTGACTGTATGTTGTGCTCATATACACATAGAAAAGAACTTGGACATTGAATAAGCTGCTAACAGTTGTTAATCTCGGGGTATGGGGTTGGGGAGTTAAGGAAAAAGGAGACTGTTCATTTTTGACTTTATGTCTTTCTGTATTGTTTGTTTTGCAGTAAAAATGCATTATTTTTGTAACTGATTTATTTAAGATTTTATTTATTTATTTGTCAGAGAGAGAGAGAGTGCACAAGAAGGGAAAGCGGCAGGCAGAGGGAGAAGCAGGCTCCCCACTGAGCAAGGAGCCCCATGTGGGACTTTTTCCCAGGACCGGAGCCGAAAGCTGACCGACTGAGCCGCACAGGTGTCCCTATTTTTATAATTTAAAAAAGTCAAGAGAATTGGTTGAAACAAATGGTTTCTGTCAGCTAATTTAATTGTTGTATGCTGTTACCCTTTAGTTTCTCCAATTTCCAAAAATCTCAAAGGAAAAAACAGAAACTTAAATAAAAAGTTGTTATTCTAGATTTCATTATCTATTAAAGAATGCCTTTTGGGGGTGCCTGGGTGGTTCAGTCGGTTAAGCGTCTGTCTGCCTTTGGCTTGGGTCATGATGCCAGGGTCCTGGGATCGAGCCCCGCGTCGTATCATCGGGCTCCCTGCTCAGTGGGAGCCTGCTTCTCCCTCTCCCTGCCGCTCCCCCTGCTTGTAATCTTTCTCTGTCAAATAAATACATAAAATCTTAAAAAAAGAAGGATGCCTTTTTACTCCATAATAGTATGTTGATATTCAAAGGGAAGAGCAGGAGACATACAATACATACATGATTAACATGAAAGAAGAATGATAGCAGTAACCCCTAGCCCTCTTTTTTAAGACTCAGTCACATAATTTCTGGTCAAGATATGACACTATGAGGAACCCATCAGTATACTGCCCCCAATACTAAAGATCTGGTTTTCCCGGGGCACAAGACGTCCCCCAAACATTTTCAGGTAGATCACCCAGGAACCACTTTAATTACTTCCGTGATTCACTCTTTCCTGGTGAGTAAGTTGGAAGGTTCGGATCTTTTCTCGGCCTTTCTACTACTTTTCAGCAACAGAATCCTTCATTCATGTTCAATGGTTTAATGACTCCCTCTTCTTTGAACAGACTAAATGAGTACTGAGTTTTCTCAGTAAGATTATTCATATGCAATTAATTTTTTACATACTATTTTTTTTAAAGATTTTATTTATTTATCCATGAGAGACAGAGACAGAGAGAGAGAGAGAGAGAAGCAGAGGGAGAAGCAGGCTCCCAAGGAGCAGGGAGCCCAATGCGGGACTCGATCCCAGGACCCCGGGACCATGACCTGAGCCGAAGGCAGACGCTTAACCATCTGAACCACCCAGGCGCCCCTACATACTATTTTTATATACAATTAAATGGCGTATTTTACTCTACAAATGAATGTAAAGTTTTCCTCGGTTCATTTCTTGCAGCATATCTAGCACTGCTTCCATTGCTTACAGTATTTTCTGATCTCTAGTTGGGCCGAATTTTCCACGTATGAGAGTGTCTGTATCAAATCAAGCTGTTTAAATAAGATCACAGTGTTATTCTCTGAACATTTATAATTACATTTATTTAAACTCTTGTTAATCATTCACTGATGTATAACTTTTTCTACTTAATGATTAGAAAAAAGTAAATATTGCTCTCTTGAAGGTTTTAGAATACCAATTGTCTTCTATAAATAGGTTTTTTGTTTTTTTTTTACAGGACTCATATCTAACAGTGGTATTTTGGTTATAGAAACCGTCTTTGGCAATTCTTACCCACAAGCAGTTTTCTTTTTATTCAAATTTGATTAGAAACCTGCTAAGGATGTTAATCTTAACTTGTTGGATCCATTATTTCCATATTGTTAGAGGTGTCTTAGATCCTGAGGGAGGTGAATTGGGATTATAAAATAGGTATCATGGATTGGCTAATTCAATGAATAATTGTATTAACATTTATTTAAACTTCAGATGGTTTTGCCAAGGACACACACATATGATTGAACATTACTTTAACGGGACACTAAAGTTGTGAGCAAATAAATCTTTAGAATCCTGGGGACACATGGGAAACCTCCTGGTTCATGTATGAGTCAGGGGTAAATTGTTCATAGATTTTGTGGACAAATAAAACATGTCGATGGATGGTTCTAGTCTTTTTTTTTTTTTTTTTAAGATTTTATTTATTTATTTGACAGAGAAAGACACAGTGAGAGAGGGAACACAAGCAGGGGGAGTGGGAGAGGGAGAAGCAGACCCCCCGCCGAGCAGGGAGCCCGACACGGGACTCGATCCCGGGACTCCAGGATCATGACCTGAGCCGAAGGCAGTTGCTCAACCGACTGAGCCACCCAGGTGCCCGGTTCTAGTCTTTAAATAGGCAAAGTGAAGTTAAATATCTGTGAGTCAGCATCAACGCAAATGCCTTCCATGGGCTTCAAGACGGTAAATTGTTCTTTTTCACTGAAGCTATGTAGCTGATTCATGTCATCAAACCTTGTTAGCTTGGATTCGGATGGGTAAGATTTGAATTTTGGCTCAGACAACTACTATGGAGTAAAAAAACCAAACAAACACATACAGCTGCATAACCTCAGGGAAATTTCTCTGGGCTTCGGCATCATCAATGTGAAATGGCTATGAGAGTACCCTACTTGGCAGAGTCGACGTGCAAATTAAATGAGATAATATATGAAAAGTACCTAGTACAGTTGTGGTATGCAATATTCTTCTTATAATAATAATTATTAAGAATAGTATGATAGGATGTCAAAAAGTTATCTGCAACAATTGCCTCAATCCTCCACTTTACTGTAAGAATGAAGACCAATCTCTGTCCTTTCTCCCCACCCTACCCCATTTCTGTGTCCTTTTTTTTGTTTGTTTGTTTTGTGTGGGAGAGGAAAATGGTGGAAGGTAGCAAGTAATAAGGCTTTTTTCTTTTTCACTCTTTTTCTGTCCTTCATTGGCAAAAAAGCTTGGGCTAGTTTTTTAACCACAGATTTAGCACAAATTAATTTTGGTATATTGTTGTCTTGTAACCCAACTTTAACAAGGTGGTTTTTAAACATTCCTTTATTTTTCTCATGAAAAATAAATCATTTCAGATGATCGTTGGAGATTTTGTTTCTGTCTGATCAACACAAGCTAAAGAAGGCTCCTGCTAGTATTTCCATTTCAAAATATCACACTTACTCTTCAAGCTATTGGTGGGGGTTTGGGCAGAAGAGGTTTAAAAATGACATTTAATCTATTTAAATGTGCCCGTGAAACACCGAAGCCCTCTTGTTCAGGAAAGCCGTCACGGGGGTGCCTGGGTGGCTCAGATGGTTAAGTGTCTGTCTTCAGCTCAGGTCATGATCCCAGGGTCCTGGGATCGAGCCCCATGTCTGGCTCCTAGCTCAGCTGGGAGCCTGCTTCTTCTTCTCCCCCCACCTCTCCCCTTCTCATGCTCTCTCTCTCTCTGTATCTCTCTGTCTCAAATGAATAAATAAAATCTTAAAAAAAAAAAAAAGAAAGCAGTTGCAGCATCCTGTTGGCAAAGAAGGCTTGGCTATTAATCAGGTGAATGGTGGCTTTTTCACATCATAGCTGTGTCTTGAGTTTTAATACTAAATTTTGGTTAAGAATTGCAATAGTGCCTTTAAGAAGTATACTACATAAAGACAATTGTTTTCTTTTAAAATATAAAATCATCTCTACTTATTTTGTTACTTTTAATTGTGGAAATTTTCATAATACATAAAAATAGAAAGAATAATTGAGTGAACCCTCATAAACACATCACTCAGCTTGAAGTGTCTTCAATATTCTTCAGCTTGTTTCAAGATGGGCTTTTAATGTAAAATTTTTAATAGAAACAGGCATACATAATTGATTTGCATGTTTTGAAAAGACTATGTTTTAATGCCAGAATCCATGCTGGTGTGTGTGTGTGTGTGTGTGTGTGAAATCCAATTTTATTCAATTGCAGCTTTAAATCCTTTCTAGGACAAGGTAGATCTTCCTTAAATAGAAAATAATCAATTGAATTATTTATTGAATACTTAACACATACCCAGCCTGGTGTGAGCTTCTCTGAGGGAATGATGCCAAGAAATGTTAAGACACTGTTCCTCAAAGAGGTAGAAAAACAGGGAATAAATCAAGTCATATCCCAGGCTCAAGAACAAGTTGGTGAGGCCTCGACCTCGAGCAGAGTTTCCCAACATTTCTTGTCCTGAAAGCCTCTTTCACAGTATTAAGCAATCTCTTGAATCCTGAGGAATTTGAAAAATAATTTCATCATTTGTGTGTGATATACAAAAAAGTGTTGACATATATTTTACTTTATATAAGCCTATTTTATTAAAAAATTTTAGTGATAAGTTTATTTTAAATAAATTGAAAATATTCACAAAATAAATTATGGATGTTTAAGATGCTCATACACATACACATAAATATTGGTGCTTTCCCATTTAATAGTTTTACATTATTCAAATTATTTTAATTACATAAGTAAAAGCATTTTATGACACGTTTTAAAATGGCACACTGTGTTTAGCTTTAGGACCAAATGTATTAACATGGTGTTTTCCAAGTCTGATACACCTACCTCTTTTTGCATGGGAGATGACATTAGGTGTAACAAAGATGAAATTTTTTTTTTAAAGATTTTTTATTTATTTATTTGAGAGAAAGAGAATGAGAGACAGAGAGCATGAGAGGGAAGAGGGTCAGAGGGAGAAGCAGACCCCCCGCGGAGCAGGGAGCCCGATGCGGGACTCCATCCCGGGACTCCAGGATCATGACCTGAGCCGAAGGCAGACGCTTAATGAACTGAGCCACCCAGGCGCCCCCAGAGATGAAATTTTTTTTTAAAGATTTTATTTATTTATTTGAGAGAGAGAATGAGAGAGAAGACATGAGAGGGGGGAGGGTCAGAGGGAGAAGCAGGCTCCCTGCCGAGCAGGGAGCCCGATGCGGGACTCGATCCCGGGACTCCAGGATCATGACCTGAGCTGAAGGCAGTCGCTTAACCAACTGAGCCACCCAGGCGCCCCCAAAGATGAAATTTTTTGTTTTAAATGTTACATATTTATTTTAAGGGTATTTGGTCTCACGTATTGTAGGAATAAAATTTCCTTCCAAAATAAACATTTTAAAGAAAAACATTTTAGTAAATAATGGTACACGTGGCGCTTGGATATGCAAACAAACCAAACCAAACCAAACCCAAACAAAAAAACCCAGCAAAAAAACCCCAACATGAAGTGATGCACAAAAAAGCAAACTTTGTGAAACGCGATGTTGTGGCATCAAAAATGGAAAAAAATTGCTTACATTTGTTTGAGTCCTTGAATTTTGATTTTTAAAAGGTACAAGCTTTCAGAAAGTACGCTTAGTGTTTTGTTCACAAATAACTCTATGAGAGAAGCCATTTGGGGCAGCTCTTACAAGTATTTCACAAATAATGCTGAGCTAGTAGGCCAGTCTTTATTCTCACTGTGTGAAAAGCCAAACTAGACATAAACTAATTTAGAGTTTATCTATGCAACTTACAGTTGTGGTGAAAATCTTGAGGCAATTTTCTAAAATTGAGGCAACTTTATTAGGTCCCTCATACTAGTTATATTTCGACATCCTTGATCTTTATGCTTCATGTCTCCAGCCAGTTGTCTATTATAGGTTTATATCAGTGGTTTTCAGGAGAGGGAAAGGAGAGGAATTTTGCCTCCCACTTGCTGGGGACATTTGGCAACGTCTGGAGACAGTTTTGGTGTCATAAGCCTGGGGACAAGGGTGTTACTATCATCTAGCGCGGAGAGGCCAGGGATACGGCTAAACATTCCACAACGCACGGAACACCCCCCCACAAAAAAGAATGATTTGGCCCAAAGTGTCAATAGTACTGAAGTTGCAAAATACTGATACCATGTAAACAGTACATGTCTGCGAAAGATAAAAATTAAAAGCAATGGGCGCCTGGGTGGCTCAGTCGTTCAGCGCCTGCCTTCGGCTCAGGTCGTGATCCCAGGGTCCTGGGATCGAGCCCCACATCGGGCTCCCTGCTCGGTGGGAAGCCTGCTTCTCCCTCTCCACTCCCCCTGCTTGTGTTCCCTCTCTCACTGTGTCTCTCTCTGCCAAATAAATAAATAAAATCTTTAAAAAAAATTAAAAGCAATGCAGTCAAAACTATCATGGAAGCTATTTTGTGGGGTAATAAACTGAATGACTTACCCCCTTACAAGCAAACTCATCTTCCCCAACCTCTGTGCATGTTTACTCAGAGGCTCTCAGATGTTCCCTTTTAAGGGGGGGGAACCTACAAATTTAAATTATCATGCATGTTTATTGACTTAAAGATACAAAGAAAACAGACACCTTAATTGCCTTTACTAATGTGAAACCCTGGGGCTTTGCTGATCTGAAGACTGAGAGCAATAGGCCACACAGGCTGGAGTCTGCCTCTGGGATTTTAAAAACTGAATTTGAAAGAGAGAAATCTTTCCTCTACAAAAGACAGAATGATGCCAACCCCCAAGAAGAACAGGACATGAGAGATCCAGATAAAGGGCGACAGACAGTGTCCTCATTACTGGGCCCATTCATCCCTGTGATTCGGTTACTGAGCCAGGAAATTGTTCATTTTTGCCTAAGCCAACTTGAATTAGGCTTCTGTCACTCACAACCAAAAAGTCCGGACTAACATACCAGTGGATCAACATAGGCAATAATATTTCAAGAATCAGCAATAATGCAATGAAATGTGAATTTTGAACTTGAGATTGGTTCTTTGATTGCAAAATTGAAGATAGAAATCCTAAACTACTCACTCAACAAACACTTCTACCTAGCATGTACCTAATATTCTGTGCTCACTGCTGGAAACACAAAGACAAAGAATAGTCTCTCCTTTCAAGGAGCGCTCAGGCTACTTGGGGAGACAGAAGAGTTCCATACGGTATGAGTGCTATGGTAGAAGCAAACACATCTTATTATGGGACCCCTTAGGAGGGACACTAGCCCTACCAGGTTAAGAATAACTTAGAGGTGGTGACTGCCTAAACTGAGTCTTGAAGGACATGAGATGGGAAAAGTAGGGAGTACAAAGGGCATTCTCACTGGAGAGAATGATAGTGATGGCGAGGTAAAACCAAAACACTTCTAGTCATGCATTATAGTGGAGCATGGCGTGCAACGGGTTGGCATTAGTGATGGACATGGGAGAGTGGCCAGGAAGGAGGCTGGAATGGAGGCCAGGGGTTGTGGGTTGAGTATCTTGGTGAAAAATTAGCACTTTAGTCCCAAAAGCTTTGGAGAGCCATTTACTGGATTTTATGCAGAGCAGGAACATGATGCATGTTAGAAATAATCACTCTGTGGTAAAACAGAGATAATAATCGTGGGTACCTGGCAAAGTTGTTGTCAAAATTGCAGATAATATTTAAATCCATGATTACCATGCTTAGAGAAGGCCAAGTTAAAAAATGTACTCTCTTTCTGTTCCAAATACCGCTCAAAACTCAGAGTGGAGCATCCATTAGTAGGTATGATTAGGGCAGTTTTGTTTTTTTTTTTTCACCTGAGGCTTAGACTCAGTGTAAGGTAATCACCAAATCTGCAATAAAGTTGGGATTTAAATTCCAGGTCAGTCTCAGGACTGGCTAGGCCATTCAGGTTTCCTCCAAACCAGGACCCTGCCAGACGATACGGAGTTTTCCAGGTTATCCTGGAACTAGAAAGACCCCAATAGCCACTATGAAATCTTTTCAGTGTCTGAGGATTGGGGAATAAAGTGAATTGAGTTTTATATTAGTTTTTTTTAACTCAGTAAAATGTGTGAACTTGGACTAAAAACGAATCCTCAAGAATGCTGCTTCTGGGTCACAGGCGGCAAAATAAGGAAGAAATAACCTCATTGCAACATAAAATATCAAATTAATCTTTTCCATGTTAAAGGAAGAACAGAGAAGGAACAAGTGGGAAAAATGAGTTCATCTCAGGCTACCAAACCATTGCAAGATTTCTTTCTGGAGTTATACGTCCCTGGGCTAAGAAGCATATTTCACTTTCTGACTGATTTCAAGGGACCCCTTACACTCCTTATTTAGGTGAGTGATTTAGAAATTTTAAAGAGATAGAAGAAATTATTTGGGAAAGGCAATAATTAAAAACGTAATCCCTCAATTTAAAACAATACAATTTCTTTCACTATCAGAGAGTGCTAATTTTGTGTAAAAGGCAGAGTTTATCTCGAATTAGGAGAAAATGAAAAAACATCTGAAAATACAGCATTTTATACGCTAAGTTTGAAAGCAATGTCTATTTTTTAGTTACAACTTTTTCCTGTGTATTTTTTTATCAGATAGCCAGTTTTCAAGGCTTTAAAATAACCACTAAAACATATTGTTCATGAAAATTCCAATTGTTAACACTTTTCCAGGTAATCAAAAACTTTTCAACAATTGAGAACATTTTTCTTTATAAGAAGGTTAAATAAACATATGTACATGTATTTGCTTATTTAACTTTAAGAAGACTATATAAAAGACCACCAACAGTAGCTTCCTCGAGGTTGAAACTGTCAGGTAGAGAGGGAGAGAGGAATTTCACTTTTTCACTTTATAGCCTCTGGTACAACCTGATGTTTCTCAATCTACACAAGCATGTAGTATGTATGAATGCATACATTTTAATAATTTAAAGAATTAGATAAAAGGAATACTTTTCTAACTTATATATGCATAATCTTCACAGTAAATAGCTATAAGTTTTCTCCCCTTTAAGGTCCTACTTGCCAAATCACAGTACACCCTCACGTTAATCATATGTTCTATAGACAACTCTAATCAAAGGTATGGAAATGACCTTGAAATCATAACGCAATCTGTTTACTGCAAAGGCAGATGTGACTGACCCATAGCACAACACACATGTATAATAGCCCAGAAAGTTCAAAAAGAAAAGAAGCATGGAGATGGGTGGGTAGATAGTTTTGTATGTACAAATTTAGACACGGAGTAATTTTATGTTCCTATACATTTTTTCTACTTCTACACATTTCACATTCGATTATCAAAAATCAAATTACTCCTCCTAACACATTATGAAACACTACTAATAAAGTGTCTTCATTTTCAAAGCGTAACAGGTGTCCAGAGTAATTTATTTTCCCCAAGGAAACTATTTGACTCAAGAAGTTTAACCTGATTCTAGATATTAGCCTCAATGTGAAGTGAAGTCTCTTTAAAATCCCTGAAAAGGCGCCTGGGTGGCTCAGTTGGTTAAGCGACTGCCTTCGGCTCAGGTCATGATCCTGGAGTCCCTGGATCGAGTCCTGCATCGGGCTACCTGCTCAGCAGGGAGTCCGCTTCTCCTGCTCCCCCCTTTTGTGCTCTTTCTCTCTCTCACTCTCTCTATCAAATAAATAAATAAAATCTTGAAAAAAAATAAAATCCCTGAAAGACTGCTCTTTTAAAAACATTCTTAATAAAGACATTCGGTGTTTAATTATGTTGTCATTTATAAATTAATTCATTTAATCCCACTAAGCTTCCGTTTCCTTATCTTTAAAATGGGGATACTAATAGGACCTAGTTCATAAAGTTATGATGAGGATTAAATGTGATAATGCACACAGAATGCTTAATATAGTCTGTGGTACATAATAAGCATCCAACCAATATTTGCTATTATTTTGCTTACATTTTCACTATTGTTTTAGTAATTGTAACATCTTCCAACATTAACTCTAGCTCTTAAAACATACTGAGTACAGCATATTCTTCCCAGTTTTTATATTACTAATTTAATTTTAACTCTTAGAACAGCCTCATCTTTTCTGCCATGTAACACAGATAAAACCAACTGTGAAATACATTTATCTCAATTCGTATATTTAATATGTATCAGTTAATTAACATGTCTTTAGCTTATTATTGCTAAGTATCACTAATAGCAATACTAACAACAAATGGTGATTAGAAAAGGTCATGCCATAAAAAAATTCTGAAATGGCTGCACATTGTCAGAAAAGGGTTTCAGCAATTAGATTTCTAAAGTACTGGTTTTTCACAGAATGAAAGTAAACTCATATTCTCACACTCTAATGTATACTTGTAGGTTTTAAGAGTTAAAATATTGTAAAAGCACAACCTTTAAGGAAAATAATTGGCTTAATACATTATCAAGAGCTTAGACAAATAAAACACGACCTGAAGGGTGAAATTTGAGGCTAGAACTTGTGAGTTAGACTACAATTAGTGGAGCTGATGTCAATAAAAAAGAATTATTTAAACACAAGATACATTTCTTAGTGTTTCTTTTGAACTCCTGCTCCTTACATTCTGGAGCTATTACAGGAAGCCAGCCGTACAATACCTTGATGAGGTTGTGTCCCACAGTGTAGACAGCTGCTAAGTCTCCCCTCTCTCCAGGCGCGTGCATACCTGTCCCGTACCCATGCCAAGCAATTAGATATGGATTGTGAATTGTAATCCAATATTTGACACGGTCCCCAAACATCTGGAAACAGTAGGTGGCATAGTCATTGAAGATATCTGTTATGGTTTCATTTTTCCACCCCCCATATTTTTCTTGTAGCGCCAGAGGCAAATCCCAATGGTATAAAGTCACCACAGGTTCAATGTTTCTAAATACTAAAGCATCGAGAAGAGTATTGTAGTACTGGAGACCTTTTGCGTTGGCAACTGCTGCTATCCCATCGGGGAAGAGCCTTGGCCAGGAAATTGAAAATTGATAAAAAGAAACTCTGATAAAATCCAGGGCTGATAAGTCTTTTTCCAGAAAAATGTAACTGTCACTGGAACTATTCGTGCTGTTGACATTTTGAAGGTGTGTTTGGATGAAATGATCCCATATAGAGGGTCCTTTTCCATCTGTCTTCCAATTCCCTTCCACTTGAAATGCTCCAGTCCCAACGCCCCAGAAAAAGTTTTTAGGAAAAGTGTCATAGAGAAATAGCTGACTTTCATTTACCGGACTAAAATGAGCAGTTTTAGACCATATAGCTCTTCCATCTCCAGAGAATCCAGTTACAGCTCTTAGGAGAATAAATGCCGACAGGATGACAGATCTTTGCAGCCCGCAGTTGCACATTGTTTTCCTATAGTCTGTGTTTCTTTCATCGGTGCTGAGGAAAATCCATTCATTCCCTGGAGATCCAGCCGCACAGCCTGGCTTCATTTGGTACTAACTGCTCGCCTGTCTTATCATCGCTTCAGTAAAAGCTTGTGATTGTAAAGCTCTGTCAATGATTAGCTTGAACTGTGAGACTTAGGATGGGTCATGGGGAGCAGCGTAATTTGAGGGAGGTTTCCTTCCCTCTTACTATGGGAAAAGTGATATGAAAAACGCATCACCCATAGTAGTCTGCGTAACCAAAACGTAGATAAACAATGAATAAAAATGCCATATTCCCTCTGGAGCCTTGCATATGGACCCAAATCTTTTCTGAATGTTTGAATGTTACTGAATAAAGTTTATACCTTTTCTATGTTCCTAGTTTTTGAGTGGTGATTTTATTATTCACGTTTCAGGAGAAGCAAAACAAATAAGTAGCATTCCTATATGCTGATAATCTAGAATTAGAAAATACAATAAGGTGCTACACGTCCACAGAAATTATAACACATCTAAGAATAATCTTACCAAATGCTACCCATGTTAAGACAATTATAAAAATGTATTGATAAATTTAAGAGAAATGAATGAAGAAGTATATAGCACTTTCTGGGTGGAAACACTGAATATTTTCCCATTTAATTTATACATTTAAGTGCACTTTCAACCTAAATCCTCTCATCCCAAATTTGAGTCCAACAAAATTACTGTGAAGGTTCACTTGACAAATAGTCGATATTTACCAAAAAATAAAAAAGAAAAGAAAAAACCCTGAAAAAGAAAATAGTGAAGGCATAGACTACCTTTAGATATGAAAACATAAAAAAAAAAAAAAAAAAAAAGCACAACTTAGCATGATTCTGGAATAAGAATAAAGAGAAAGAAAATACTGTACAGAATCCATAGCCTCCAGACAACTTTATAAAAATTTAATCTTTTAAATATCTGAAGTATCCCATACTAATGAAACGCAGAGTGGTTAATAGTTTAGCCTCTGGAATCAGACTGCGTGGGTTTAAATACAGCTGTGTGACTAAGGACAAGTTGCTTAACCTTTCTGCACCCCAGTTTCCTGTTAAGTAAGAAAAGGCACAATACCGGCATCTACTGCGTGGATGACTGTGAGAATTAAGTGAGTTAATACATGTAAAGCACTTAGAAGAGACACTGACTGACCCATAATCAGTGCTCAACAAACATTCTTATTTCTATGTGAAAAGGAAGGATTATTCAGAAAGGGATGCTAAGATTTAGCATAAAAGATGCTATATTCTGGCTCCTGTCCACATCTTAAACTTCACTCCTCCTCAGTTAACTACATGTAGTACGCTTCCCTTCAACCATAACAAACCACATTGAGTAAATTGGACACACGTGGAGTGCTCGCATCCTGTGTCTTGATATCCGTGCTTTCTGCGTAGGATGTGTCCCCCCCCTTCATCTAGCTCAGGTCCATGTGTTCTTCAAAATGGGGCAGTATCGCCTCAAAAAAAAAAAAAAAAGACTTTCCGGCTTCCTAATTTGTTTTGAATTACTATTTATTTAAATTAAAAACATTTACAGTTTATTCATCCTCTTGTGAAACATCTGCACAATCAGTGTAGTCACTGCAGAATCTTTGCTCCTTCTGCATCTGATCCCCAGCACCAACACTGGCCTTGGCAGTCCCCCTGACTTTCTTCATTTTGTTTTTGCATTCCTTTCATTGCTTCCTTGACGTCTGCTTTTCTCATACCGGCCAAGTCTGTATCTGGGTTCATTTCTGGAGGTGTAATTCAATAAATCATAAATCAGGCTAAAGTCAGTTGTCTTCCCATCACCAAAATAGGCTCTGGATACAAATACAAAGATGATATCTGGTGTAGTCTTGTACATTTTGGCTAGTTTTTCCCCGAATTTCTGTCTTAGGTACTGTTGTATTCCCTGGGTGAAGTAGTCAGTCGGTCATGAACTTCCTGGTCTGGATAGTAACCATGTCGCTCATGATGGTGGTTGATCCTCAGGCAGCCAGAGAGGAAATCAGACAGTTTGATTTGATATAGATGTATCTCCTTGTTCCGTGTTCCCGTGGCAGCCCAAACTTTCTCTGTTACGACACTTACCACACAATAAATTTATTTGAAGATTTTATTTATTTATTTGACAGAGAGAGACACAGCGAGAGAGGGAACACAAGCAGGGGGAGTGGGAGAGGGAGAAGCGGGCTTCCCGCAGAGCAGGGAGCCCGATGCGGGGCTTGATCCCAGGACCCTGGGATCATGACCTGAGCCAAAGGCAGATGCTTTACGACTGAGCCACCTAGGTGCCCCTACAATAAATTTATCTATAACTCCTGTTTGACTTAAATTTCTCTCTCAGTCTCTCTTTTCTAAAAATAAGGGCCATGACTGGTCCCTATAGAATATGTGGGGCCTAGTAGTCACAAAAGTTGAATGAATGTGCCCATAGTATGTATACCTCTATCACTGCATTTATCACGTAATCCTGGAATTGTTTGTCTCCTCCACCAGCCTGTAAGAATGTCTCTTATCTAAATTTTTATCACCACTTATCCGAGTAAATGCTTAATCATTAAATGAATGAATGGAGTTGATGCAATTAATTCACTATAAAATATTTTTTCCAGATTTGTTGAGATATAATTGACATGTAATGTTGTATTAGTTTAGATGTACAGCATAATGATTTGATATATGTATGTATTGTGAACTGATTACTCAAAATAAAATTTTTAAATGTGATAATTTACACCCTCACAAATATATTTAATTAAAAAATATATAGCTACAGAAACCTAGGAGAAAAATGGAAGCAAATATTAAATTACATAAATATATAGTTTATATAATGATATTCATTTACTTATATATGAGCTTATATAAATAATTTAACTATAATTAAAATATATGGAAAAATTTGAAAGGCAAATAACAAACTTAGAAACTATTAGAGCAAATCTAGAAGGCAAACGGCCAACTTTTTATTATGTAAGTAACTCAGGCAAATCAATAAGAAAAACACTCTAAATTAGAGAAATGGCCAAACAACATGAATAAAAAATATGCAAAAGAGGAAGTGTAACTGTCTAGCTAAAGAAAAAAATTTAAATAACCAGCAATTAAAAAAAAAACACATATAAAAATAACTCTAAGAGTGCCTGGCTGGCTAGGTGGTAGAACATGCAACTCTTGATCTCGGACTTTGTAGGTTTGAGCCCCACTTTGGGTAGAGAGATTACTTAAAAATAAAATCTTAAAAAAAAACCCCATACTCCAAATATTTTCTCTTATTAAATTAGCAAGAATAAAAGTAAGTGATGAAAACTGCAGTTAATGAGATTGTAAGACATTGCTGATTAGAACATGAATCTGTACAATACTTAGGGAAAGCAATTTTCCAATATATAATTAACCTTAGATTTTTTCATGTCTTAATTCAGTGATATTAGAAATTTATCATAATAAATTATTCTAGGGGTGCCTGGGTGGCTCAGTCGTTGTGCATCTGCCTTTGGCTGGGTCGGGATCGAGCTCCGCGTCGGGCTCCCTGCTCTGGCGGGAAGCCTGCTTCTCTCTCTCCCACTCCCCCCGCTTGTGTTTCCTCTCTCGCTGTGTCTCTCTCTGTCAAATAAATAAATAAAATCTTTAAAAAAAAATTATTCTAAATACATAAAATGCTGTAGGTGTAAATATTTTATAGCAGTGTTATTTATGACAGCAAAATTTTAAAATTATTTATTTATTTATTACTATTTTTAAAGATTTTCTTTATTTATTTGACAAAGAGCAGCACAAGTAGGGGGAGCGGCAGGCAGTGGGAGCGGGAGAAGCAGCTCCCCACTGAGCAGAAAGCCTGACACCATGGCTCAATCCCAGGACTCTGGGATCATGACCTGGGTCGAAGGCAGATGTTTAACCAACTGAGCAAGCCAGGCACCTCAAAATTTGAAATGATTTAAAGATTCATTAATAGGGGAATAATTACCGAAGGCATGGAATATCCATTTGCTAATACATCATAGAGTCATTAACATTTTCTTTTTTTTAATATTTATTTACTTATTTTATTTTATTTTTTTAAAGATTTTATTTATTTATTTGAGAGAGAGAGAATGAGAGACAGAGAGCATGAGAGGGAGGAGGGTCAGAGGGAGAAGCAGACTCCCTGCCGAGCAGGGAGCCCGATGCGGGACTCGATCCCGGGACTCCAGGATCATGACCTGAGCTGAAGGCAGTCGCTTAACCAACTGAGCCACCCAGGCGCCCCTATTTACTTATTTTAGAGAGAGAAAAAGAGAGGGAGAGAGACAACATGAGCAGACAGAGGGAGAGGGAGAGAAATCATCAAGCAGGCTCCTCATTGAGTGTGGTGCCCAGTGGGGGCTCGATCCCAAGACCTTGACATCATGACCTGAGTCAGATGCTTAAGTGACTGAGCCACCCAGGTGACCCTGTCCTAAACATTTTAATGTTACTAAATATTCTTTGAAAATGTAGGGGTGCCTGGGTGGCTCAGTCTGTTCAGTGTCTGCCTCTTGATTTTGGCTCAGGTCATGATCTCAGGGTGGTGAGATCAAGCCATGTGTTGGGCTCCACACTTAGCATGAAGTCTGCTTCTCTCTACCTCTCTCTCTTCCTCTGCCCCTACCCCCGTTTATGCTCTCTCTCTCTCTCTCTCTAAAATAAATAAATAAACCTAAAAAAAAATGTTTAGGATAAAAAACGAACTGGGGGCACCTGGGTGGCTCAGTTGTTGTGGAGCCCTGTGTCCAGCTCCAGGCTTAGCCCAGAGTCTGCTTGTTCTCCTCCCTTCCCCTCTCTTTTCCCCTCTGCCTCTCTGCACATACATGCATGCTCTCTCTCTCTGTCTCTGTCTCTCTCTCTCAAGTAAATTAAATAAATAAATAAATAAATAAATAAATAAATAAATAAAATATTTAAAAAAGAAAAAACTAACTGAAAAAAATCCAGATAATAAATAGAATAATCAGTATGATTATAATTATGTAATAAAAGCAATAACCAATATATAGAATTGTAAGAAAATACCCACATTTTGCTATATTGTGTTTGGATAGTGAACAATAGGTTATAGTTATTTTAATTTTTAGTAAAAAATTCTTTTTAACTCAATTTTTTTTTTTTTAAGTAAGCTCTATGTCCAATGTGGGCTTGAACTCATGACCCTGAGATTAAGAGTCACATGATCTACCAACTAACCCAGACAGGTGCCCCTAATTAATTAATTATTTATTTATATTTTTACTTTTTGCCAAGATTTATTTATTTGAGAGGGAGGGAGAGAGAATACATGAGTGGGGGGAGGGGCAGAGGAAGAGAATTTCAAGCAGACTCCCCACTGAGCATGGAGCCTGACACTGGGCTCGATTTCATGACCCACAAGCTCATGACCTGAGTCGAAACCAAGAGTTGGATGCTTACCCGACTGAGCCACCAAGGTGCCCCAATTTTTTATTAAAAAAAAAAGAATATAAAAGGAAAAATTAGCCAATATTAGTAATAAAAGTTTATTGATGAGGAACTATACTTTCCTGCAAAGATTAGGAACAAGGCAAGGAGGTCTACTCTTACCACTTCTATTCAACATCATACTAGAAGTTCTAGCTAATGCAATAAGACAAGAAAGGGAAATAAAAAGTATAAAAATTGGGGAGTAAAAAAATAAAAGTCTGTTTATAGATGATAATGATTGTCTATCTAGAAAATGCCAAAGCCGCAATAAAAGAAATCCTGGAAATAAGAAGCAATTATAGCAAGGTTGCAGGATATAAGTTAATATATATATACACATAATATATGCATGAAATATTTTACTTTATTTTTTTAAAGTTTTTATTTTAATTCCAGTTAGTTAACATACAGTGTTATATTAGTTTCAGGTGTACAATACAGTGATTCAACAGTTCCATACATCACCCTGTGCTCCTCACAAATACCTTCCTTTTTTTTTTTTAAAGATTGTATTTATTTATTTATTTATTTATTTGAGAGCGAGAGAGTTGGGGCAGAGGAGCAGAGGGAGAAGGACGAGCAGACTCTGCACTGAGTGTGGAGCCCAATGCAGGGCTCAATTCCACAACTCCAAGATCATGACCTGAGCCAAAATCAAGAGTTGGTTGCCCCCCCCAAAAAAGAGTTGGATGCCCAACCAACTGAGCCATTCAGATGCCCCACAATGGACTCCTTAATCCCCATCACCTATTTAACCCATCCCCTCCACCCACCTCCTTTCTGGTAACCATCAGATCATTCTTTATAACTGAGTAGAGGTTAGTATATAAAAGTCAATTGTTTTCTAATTTATCAGAAATGAACAATTGGAATTTGAAATTAAAAAGACAATACCATTTACATTAGCACCAAAAAAAAAAAAAAAACAACACCTTAGGTTTAAATCTAACAAAATATGTACAAGATCTATATGAGGAAAACTACAAAACTCTAATGAAAGACATGAAAAAAAATCTAAATAAATGGAGAGCTATTCCATGTACATGGATAGGAAAATTAAATATTATTAAGGTCTGAGTTCTCTGTAATTTGATCTATGGATTCAATGCAATCCCAATAAAATTCTCAGCCAGTTGTTTTGTGGATACTGATGAAATGATCCTAAAGTTTATATGGAAAGGCAAAAGACCCAGAACAGCGAACACAATATTAAAGGACTGATAATCCAACAACTGATGCTGCTTGACCTCAAGACTTTAAAGCTACAGTAATCAAGACAATATAGTATTGGCCAAAAAATAGACATTTTGGGGACACCTGGGTGGCTCCATTGGTTAATCATCTGCCTTCAGCTCAGGTCATGATCCCAGGGTCCTGGGATTGAGCCCCACATCGGCTCCTTGCTCAGCAGGGGGTCTGACTCTCCCTCTGCCTCTCACCCCGCTCTCGTGCTCTCTCTCACACTCTCTCTATCAAATAAATAAATAAAATCTTAAAAAAAAAGATTAGACACATTGAACAACAGAACAGACTAGAGATCCCAGAAATACACCCACATAAATAGAGTCAATTGATCATTGACAATGGAGCAAAGGCAATTCAAGGAAGAAAGGATAACCTTTCCAACATATGGTGGTGGAACAACTGGACATTCACATGCAAAAAAATGAATACAGACATAGACTATACATACCGCACAAAAATTAACTCAAAGTGAACCATAGATCTAAACTCACAGTAGATCATAGATAGCAGAAAAGAAAATCTAGGAGACTTTGGGTTTGGTGATGACTTTTTAGATATAACACCAAAAACACAACCCAAAAAAGAAAAAAAAAAAGATACATTGGACTTCATTAAGAAAAAAAAATTCTGCTTTGCAAAAAACACTGTTAAGAGAATGAAAAGATAAGCCACAGACTAGGAGAAAATCCTTGCAAAACTGATACAATATCAGATAAAAGACTGATATCATAAGAACTCTTAAAACTCAACAACAACAAAAAAATAATTAGAAAATAGGCAAAAGATCTGAACAAACACTTCAGCAAAGAAGATATTAAGTATATGAAAAGATACTCCACATCATCTATCGTTAGAGAATTGCAAATTAAGACAAAGAGATACCATTACGTACCTATTAGAATGGTCAACATCCAAAACACTGACAACAGCAAATGCTGGCAAGAATGTGGAGCAAGAGGAACTCTTATTTATTGTTGGTGGGAATGCAAAATGCTACACACACTTTGAAAGACAGATTGGAAGTTTCTTACAAAACTATGTATAAGTTTCTTACAAAGCATACTCTTATCACACCATCCAACAATTACAACTTTTGTATTTCCCCAAATGAGTTAAAAACTTGTGTCCTTACAAAAGTCTGAACATGAGTGTTTATAGCACCTTTATTCATAATTGCCAAAACTTGGAAACAACCAACATGTTCTTTAATAGGAGAATGGATAAACAACAATGTAATACACCCATACAATGAAATAAAAAGAAATGATCTATCAAGCCAGGAAAAGACATGGAGAAGACTTAAATGCATATTATTAAATGAAAGAAGCCAATCTATAAAGGCTACATACTGTATGATTTCAATTAGATGATAATCTGGAAACAGTAAAAGGGAAACTATAAAAAGATCAGTGGTTGCCTAGGAATGGGTTGAGGGAGGAATGAAGAGGTGGAACACAGGGCATTTTTAGGGCAATGAAACTATTATTCTGTAAGATACTGTAATGGTGGATCCATTTATCAAAACCCATAGAATGTACAACACAAAGGGTGAACCCTAATGTACACTATGAGCTTTAGTTAATAATATTGGCTTATCAATTGTAACAAATGTACCACACTGATGGAAGATGTTAAAAATAGGAGAAACTGGGGCAGGGGAGAAGGAATGAAGGGGTATATGGGAAGTCTGTAACTATAATTTTTTTTAAAGATTTTATTTATTTATTGGTCAGAGAGAGAGAGGGAGAGAGAGAGAGAGTGCACAAGCAAGGGGAGAGGCAGGCAGAGGGAGAAGCAGACTCCTGCTGAGCAAGGAGCCTGATGCGGGACTTGATCCTAGGACCCTGGGATCATGACCTGAGCTGAAGGCAGACGCTTAACCGACTGAGCCACCCAGAGTCCCTCTAACTATAATTTCTCAAGAAAAGTCCATTAATTAAAAAAGTTACTGACAAAGGCTGTTTTTTCTTTCTTTTTTTTTTTTTTTAAAGATTTTATTTACTTATTTATTTGAGAGAGAGAAAGAAAGAGAGCAATGGAGGGGAGAGGCTGAGGGGAGGGAGAGAGAGAATCTCAAGCAGATTCCCCACTGAGCGTGGAGCCAGATATAGGGCTCAATCTCATGACCGTGAGATCATGATTTGAGCCGAAATTAAGAGTCAGATGCTTAACTGGATTGAGTCACCCAGGCACCCTCTCTTCTTCTTCTTTTAGGATTTATTTATTTACTTTAGAGAAAAAATAACAAGCAAGAGGAGGGGCAGAGGGAGAGGGAGAGGGAGAGAATCCTTAAGCAGACTTCCTGCCAAGCACAGAGCCCAACATGGGGCTGGATCCCAGGACCCTGAGATCATGACCTGAGCCGAAATCAAGAGTCAGACACTCAACCGACTGAGCCAGCTAAGCGCTTCAAGGCTAAGTTTTTTCTTAAATATGCTCCACGGCCAGCGTGGAGCCCAATGCAGGGCTTGAACTCACAACCCCGAGGTCAAGACCTGAGCTGAGACCAAGAGTTGGAGGCTTAACCGACTGAGCCACCCAGTTGCCTTGACAAAGGCTAAGTTTTGAAAAGTATTATGAATATTTCTTTGCTAGTGGCCAATGATTGATCATTAAACTATTTCAGATTTCATATGAGAAAACAAAGGAATTAGATAATTGTCAGGGGAAGTTCATTAAGCTGGTTAAATCAGAACACATTTAGATAAAAATAACTTCACACCCATTAGGCTGGCAACTATGCAAAAAAGAAAGGCACCAGAAAATAACAAGTATTGGAGAATATGTAGAGAAATTGGAGCCTTTGTGTATTGCTGATCAGAATGTAAAACAGTGTAGATATTGTGGAAGACAGTATGGCAATTCCTCAAAAAATTAAATATAGAGTTACCATATGATCCAGCAATTCCACTTCTGGGTATATACTCCAAAGAATTGAAAGCAGGGACTCCAACAGGTATTTGTACACCCACCCATGTTCATGGTAGCATTATTCATAATAGCCAAAATGTAGAAACAATCTAAATGTTCATCAACAGATAAACGGATAAACAAAATGTGGTATATATATACAGTGGAATATTACTCAGCCTTTAAAAGGAATTAAATTCTGACACATGCTATAACATGTGTCAAAGAAACTTTGAAGACAGTATGAAATAATCCAGACGCAAAAGACAAGTATTACATGATATACTTCTATGAGGTACCTGGAATAGTCAAATTCATATAGACACAGAAAATAGAATGGTGCTCTCCAGGGCCTGGGGAGCAGGGTGAATGAGGAGTTATCATTTAGCGGATACAGAGTTTCAGTTCGGGAGGGTGAAAGAGTTCTGGGGATGGATGTTGTTGGTTGCACGACAATGTGAATGTACTCAATTCCACTGAAGTCTACACCTAAAAATGGCTCAATGGTAAATTTTATGTATGTATATTTTACACAATAAAAACATGCTTTTTGAAAGAATGAATGAGGAAAAATATGAAGAAATCTATATGATAATGACTTAATACTGAAACTTAAAGAATTCTCAAATATTTATGAAAAAGGTCATGAATTTATGAAACATTTATCATGATTTAATGAATCAGAATGGGGGCTTCCTTTTTCCTGAAAAATTATCAAATATTTATTGAATATTTTACTTATAAAAGGGCCCATATTAAGTCCTAGGAGAGAATATATATGTTCCTGCCTCCAAAAAGAGTTTATAGCTTAGCCAAGAAGAAATATAATAAAAACCATTAAATGTCTAAGAAAGGGGCGCCTGGGTGGCTCAGATGGTTAAGCATCTGCCTTCGGCTCAGGTCATGATCCCGGGGTCCTGGGATCGAGCCCCACATCCGGCTCCTGGCTCAGCGGGGAGCTTGCTTCTCCCTCTCCCTCTGCCTCTCTCCCTGCTCATGCTCTCTCTCTCTCTCTGTGTATCTCTGTGTCTCAGATGAATAAATAAAATCTTTAAAAAAAAAATAAAAAATAAATGTCTAAGAAAAAAAAATAGTATCTACCAGGTACCAGGGAGTGGGACAGACATATGAGCTCTAGGAATTCTATACCCAAAACATCTCTTCATAACACTTCATACAGATGACAGAAGTTTACAGCAAGAAGGATCCTTAGAAATCATCTAGTTTAGTGTTTTATTTTGAAGATAAGGGTTTCGAGACTACTATAGTACAGAATTCATCATTCACTTATTCATTTCACAAATCTTTATTGAGTATCTCTTATGGGTCAAGCACTTAGTTGGAGGTTGGGATTTAAAACTGAAGATGTTGGTGAGAAAGTGGAGAAAAGGGAACCCTTCTGCAGGGTTGGTGGGAATGTACATTGGTGCAGCCACTGTGGAAACAATATGAAGATTTCTCAAAAAATTAAAAGTAGAAATACCATACGATCCAGTAATTTCACTACTGGATATTTACCCAAAGGAAAAAAAAAACACTAATTTTTTTTTTAAAGATTTTATTTATTTATTTGACAGAGAGAGAGACAGCGAGAGAGGGAACACAAGCAGGGGGAGTGGGAGAGGGAGAAGCAGACTCCCTGCAGAGCAGGGAGCCCGATACGGGGTTCGATCCCAGGACCCTGGGATCATGACCTGAGCCGAAGGCAGACGCTTAACGACTGAGCCACCCAGGTGCCCCAAAAAACACTAATTTGAAAAGATATATGTGCCCCTCTGTTTATTACAGCGTTATTTACAATAGCCAAAATATGAATGCAACCCAGGTATCCATCAATAGGTGAATGGCTATTCACACACATATACACACATATACATACATAAATATGCAATGGAATATTACTCAGGTATAAAAAAGGATGAGATCTTGCCATTTGTGACGACATGGATAGACCTGAGGGTATTATGCTAAGTGAAAGAAGTCAGACAGAGAAAGACAACTATCACATGATTTCACTTATAAGTGGAATCTAAAAAACAAAACAAATGAGTAAATGACCAAAAAGCAGAAATAGTCCCATAAATACAGAGAACAAACTGAAGGTTGCCAGAGAATAGGAGGCTGGGGTCTAGGGAAAAGGAGTGAAGGGAAGTGGGAGATAGGGTCTTTCGGTTACAGAATGAATAAGTCATGGGGATAAAAGTACAGCATAGGGAATATAATCAGTGTAATACTGTTGTGTGGTGACAGATGGTAGGTACACAGATGATGAGCGGAGCATAATGTATACATTTGTTGAATCACCGTGTTGTACACCTGACACTACTCTAACTACTGTGTGTCAACTATACCTCAATTAAAAAATAGAAATAGATAAATAAACAAGTAAATTGAATATGTTGCAGTATTCACAAATTTTATAGAAAAACATAGGAGGGATATATAAGCCAGCGGAATGTGTGCATGCATGCACACACGTATGTGTGTAGGTGGAAGATGGAGTAGAGGTGCCTGAGAACTCTTAAGTCCTAAAAAAATGAAGAATGATGAGATGTTAGCCAGAAGAAAGAGAGAAAAAGGAAGGGAGACTATCCCATGTAGATGGAGCAGCATATTGGAAGTCCCAGAGATGAAAAAGTTTGACAAGTGGTTCAGGACACCCAGGTCTTAAGAGTTAGTAGGGAATGGCAAGAAATGATTTGCAGAGATGGGCAGAAGCCAGATCATAAAGGACTTCATGAACCATGTTACTGGAATTTAGGCTTTATCTTGAGAGAGACAGGCCACCATTGAAAATATTTCAAGTATGTAAGTTAGTGTAATACTGTACAAATAGACTCCAAAATATGAAGTCGAGGCCCAAATAGAAGGTCATTTGTCACACATTTGTCTGAAGAAGGAGTTTCCTGTTTTCCAGTGGCTCATCTCAGTGAGTCAGAGACTGAGGGCACTCATGGTTATAGTTCTGCTACCCTCGAAGGCCTCACAAGAGTCTTACCCCCTGCACTCAGCAGGTAGAAGTGGAAATCTTCTGAAAAGCTTTGGCATGGAAGTAGTGTACATAATTTCTAATTACATTCCACTGGAAAACAATAGTCACGGGGCCACCTCTAGATGCAAGGTAGGTGACACGAATCCCCTGCCTGGGCAATCACTCTATAACCTATAGTTAGTGCTATGGAAGGGGGAGCATAAATTTTAGTGTTTAGCTGGTGTTCTCTGCCACAAGAGAGTGACATGATTAGATCTGTATTTTAAGAGAATCACTCTGGCAATGAGTGCAGGAAGTGGGTACTATTGGAGGTGGGAAGCATGTGTTAATCTGAGTAAAAAATGATGTGGCTTAACAAAGGTAGTAGCATTGTAGATGGAGAGAAAGATACAAGTTCAGGAACTAGTTGGAAGAAAATATCACCTGGCCTCAATAACCAATTGGATATTGAGATTGAGTTTAGGAGAAGAAAGAGTCAATGATGACCCAGATTTCTGACTTGGGCAACTGGGTGAAACTGAGAACACGGTAGACTTTGAAAAGAAGATGGTAGGGGTATCTGGGTGGCTCAGTTGGCTAAGCATCCGACTTTTGATCTCAGCTCAAGTCTTGATTTCAGGGTCATGAGTTCAAGCCCCGGGCTGGCCTTGTTGCTGGGCATGGAGCCTACTTTAAAAAGAAAAAAGAAGATGATATTTTAATTATGTTAAAACTTTGAGTTTGAGGTACTAGGTATCCAATGTGCAGGTAGCTATTTGAGACTAACGTTTGAGGAGAGATCTTTTTGGAAAGTATAATGTGGCCATTATCAGTATATAGACAAAGGTTGAAGTTCTGAAAATAAATGGAGATTAATCATGTAGTAAGAGGTAAAAATGTAATTTTTCTCAAGTCTTTAAAAACATTTATTGTATAAAAATATATAACATAAAATTTACCATTTTAACCTTTTTTTAAAAGCAAACTCTACACCCAATGTGGGGTTTGAACTCACGACCCCCAGATGAAGAGTCGCATGCTCTACCAACTGAACCAGCCAGGTGCCCCCCATTTTAACAATTTTTATATGTACAGTTCAGTGGCATTAAGTACATTGACAGTGTTGTGCAACCGTTACAACCATCCATCTCCAGAACTCTTTCATCGTTCCAAACTGAAACTCTGCATCCATTAAATAACTCCCCATTTTCCCTTCCCTTAGACCCTGGCATCCACCAATCTACTTTCTGTGTCTCTGTGAATTTGACTATTCCAGGTTCCTCATGAAAGTATAATCATATAATACTTGTATTTTGTGTCTGGTTTATTTCATTTAGCGTTATGTCTTCAAGTTTCATCCATGTTGTGGCAGGTGTCAGAATTTAATTCCGTTTTAAGGCTGAATAATATTTCATTGTATGGATATACCACATTTTGTTTATTCATTTATCTGTTGATGATCATTTGGGTTGTTTCTTCCTTTTGGCTATTGTGAATAATGCTGCTATGAACATGACTGTATAAGTATCTGCTAGGGTTCCTGTTTTCAATTCTTTGGAGTATATAACCAGAAGTGGAATTGTTGGATCATATGGTAATTCTGTGTTTAATTTTTGAGGAATTGCCATACAGTTTTCCACAGTCTCCATTTTTGCTGTGCATCAGAATCACTTCTTGAGCTTTAAAAAATATCATATACTCAGTCTCCACCTCTGGAGACTGATTAGTAGATCTGAGTAGATAGGTACCTGACTTCTGTTTCTTTTTAGAATTCATATTTTATTTTTTTATTATTATTTTTTTACAAAGATGGCATTTCTTTTTTTTTTTTTTTTAAGGTTTTATTTATTTATTTGACAGAGAGAGACACAGCGAGAGAGGGAACACAAGCAGGGGGAGTAGGAGAGGGAGAAGCAGGCTCTCCGCAGAGCAGGGAGCCCAGTGTGGGGCTCGATCCCTGGAACCTGGGATCATGACCTGAGCCGAAGGCAGATGCTTAATGACTGAGCCACCCAGGCGCCCTTGAGTCTGTTTTTCAATTTGTCTCTTTTTTCCTTTGTTCATTTGTTTTGCTTCTTAAATTCCACATATGAGTGAAACCATATGATATTTATCTTTCTCTGACTGACTTATTTCACTTAGCATTATGCCTTCTAGATTCATTCATGTTGTTGCAAATGGCAAGATTTCATTTTTTTTTAATTTTTAATTTTTTTAAGTCACTCTTTTTTTAATGACTGAATAATATTCCGTTACCATGTCTTCTTTATCCTTTCATCCACTGGTGGACACTTGGGCTGCTTCCACATTTTGTTTATTATAAATTATGCTGCAATAAACATAGGGGTGCATGTATTTTTTTGAGTTAGTGTTTTTGTATTCTTTGGGTAAATACCTAGTAGTGGAATTACTGGATCATGTGGTAATTCTGTTTTTAACTTTTTGAGGAAACTTCATGCTGTTTTCCACAGTGGCTTCATCAGTGTATGTTCCCACCAACAGTGCATGAGTTTTCCCTTGTCTCCACATCCTCGTGAATAGTTGTTGTTTTTTGTGTCTTTGATTTTAGTCATTCTGACAGGTGTGAAGTGATATCTCACGTGGTTTTTTTTATTTGCATTTCCCTGATGATGAGTGATGTTGAACATCTTTTCATGTGTCTGTTGGCCATCTGTATGTCTTCTTTGGAAAATTTCTTTCATGTCTTCTGTCCATTTTAATTGGATTATTTGTTTTTTTGGTGATGAGTAATATAAGTTCTTTATATATTTTGGATATTATTAAGAGGTGGTTTTAAAAGAGTAAAAATAAGAGAATATGGAGCAAAATGTTGAGGTCCCCCCAGTTAACATTTAGAGCGTATCCTTACACACACACCTACCCCCACACGCCACACACATTTTTCATACTTTTAAAAAACATAAACATGATCACACACCACACACAGTGTTCCACAACATGCTTTATTCTCTTAATAATTTATTGTGAGGATCTTTCACTGTCAGTACACATATGTCTAGTTTAATCTTTCGCAATAGATGCATAATATTCCTTGGCTTCAGTGCACCATATTTTATTTATTTAACATTTACCTCTGGCAAAGACTTAAGTTTTCCCATCTTTTTTCTATTACAAAAATTTCGGCAATTAACAACCCTGAATTAAAAATTTTGCATATGTGAGAGATACAAGAAATTGCTAAAATTGGAATTGCTGAGCTAAGGGGTATGTACATTTTCTATGCTTATGGATATTTCCTTACTGCCCTTTGGAAAGCCATAATAAATAGCTCTTACCATTAATGCATGAGAGCCAGTTTCCCCTACTCTTCTCAATATTAAGTGTTACCAGTACTTCTCTTTATTTTTGTTAGGATGGTAAAGAAGACATTACATTCTTGTATTCATTTGGGTTTCTCTGATTACTAATCTTACCATATCCTTATTGGTCCTTTGTACCTGTGGTCTTTCATCACCTTTTTTGCCTTTTTCTAATGAATTAGAAGTTCATTATACATAAAACATTAAATCTTTTGTCTGGTACATATGTTGCAAATATTTTCTTTCTACATTTTGTCTTTTAACCCTTTTAAAACAGCTTTATTGAGATACAATTCCTATACCATACAATTAATCCACTAAAAGTATACAACTCAACCATTTTCAGTGTGTTTAGGGTTGTACAACCAACAATACAATAAATTTCAGAACATTATTTAATGCTATTTTAATGTACTTACAAGTGAAAAAGTTTTTCATTTTTGTGCAAATTTATTATTCATTTCCTTTATGGTTTCTGGGCTAGGAACGCAGTCCCCACTCTAAAATTATAAAGATATCAATCAGAGAAAGACAATTGTCATATGACCTCACTGATAAGGGGAATTTGAGAAACAAGACAGAGGATCAGAGGGCAAGGGAGAGAAAAATGAAACAAGATGAAACCAGAGAGGGAGACAAACCATACGAGAGTATTAATCTCAGGAAACAAACTGAGGGTTGCTGGAGTGGAGGGGGGTGGGAGGGATGGGGTGGCTGGGTGATGGACATTGGAGAGGGTATGTGGTGTGGTGAGCGCTGTGAATTGTGTAAGACTGATGAATCACAGACCTGTACCCCTGAAACCAATAATACATTATATGTTAAAAATAAAAAAATAAAATTATAAAGATATTCTCTTATATTTTCTTTTTAGGACTTTTGTTTTCCATGTGTGGTCTTGTTAAAATTAATTTTTCTATTTATTAAGGTATTTATTCCCCCCAAGCCCCCTTCCCCTCTTTCAAGTTTTTTTTTTTTTTTTTAAGATTTTATTTATTTATTTGAGAGAGAGAGAATGAGAGAGAGCACATGAGAGGGGGGAGGGTCAGAGGGAGAAGCAGACTCCCTGCCGAGTGGGGAGCCCGATGTGGGACTCGATCCAGGGACTCCAGGATCATGACCTGAGCCGAAGGCAGTCGCTTAACCAACTGAGCCACCCAGGCGCCCCCCTCTTTCAAGTTTTTAGTTGTTCTAGAATTTGTACATTTCCGTATTTATACTTTGCATAATATTCAGGTACTGCTATCTTTCAATTCATGAATTTTAGACTACCTATTGATTTGCTCTTATGGTAGATAAAGATTTAGGTTTTTTATATTATCATTTCATGTTGGTAAAAAAAATTTACCTTTTTGGTTAAATTGATATTTAGGGTTTACCTTATCTTTACATGAAGATTATTCATTGCGGAGTATTGTAGTACACTATGATTATGTCCTCTCACTTTTGGGGAAGCACATTCTCCAGCAATTTCCTGAAAAAAGTTACACAGGGAATACATTTTGGAGGGAGGGGAATTACAGGTCTTTTTCCACCACACGTTTGTTTGGTTGCTTGGTGGGGTTTAGAATTCGAGGCTGGGGATCCTTTTCATATAAACTGTTGAAGGGAGACAGAGGCGGTGGAAGCTGATGCAGCCCCTCCAGCATCACAAGTGTTTGTAGCAGCCAGCTCCATGTTCCCTGGACTGGCTCCAAGTTCCTAAGTGTGGGAGGCTGTGGTCTTGGCAGTGGTAGAAACAGCAGCACCAGCAGTTACAGTTTCCAAGTGTGACCTTAAAGCCAAAAGTCTAGTTATGGTGTCTGGCTTCATCTCTTCAGCCTTCAGCTCGTGCCCCTCCAATATACTAAGTACCAAATTAATTCCCTGTTAAAACAACATCAAAGCCCTTTTCTGAAAAAACTTCCAGAAGGATTTCTGTTTCCTATGCTGAAGTCTAACACATACAATGTTACTGGTTGTAATTATGTCGGTAAATACTCCACACACAGCTGTTCTCTATTTTGAAATGCTAATTATCTGGAATTTCAATCTGCTTTATGTTGTTTCTGCTGACCTGCCCCTCACTCCTGGTGCTGGTGCTTGGTCATCTTTGATTGTGAGTAGAGGTTTCACAGTCGTGAGGGATGATCCATACGGCTATCAGGGGGAAGAGCACTTTAGGTACATAATGAGTAGTGAGTGAAGAGTCCCTGAAACAGAATCATGTCTGGGACCTTCCAGAAATAATGAAGAGCTGTGGCTGGAGTTGAACAATTGTGAGTAGGAGGAAGTAAGTACGGAGGTAATGGGACCAGGTGGTGCAGGGGGATGGGGAGGAATTTGTTTTATACTTTTTTTTTTAATTTTGTTTATTTATTTGAGAGAGCGTGAGAGAGATCATGAGCAGAGAGGAGGGGTAGAGAGAGAAGCAGATTCCCCACTGAGCAAGGAGCCCGACGTGGGACTTGATCCCAGGACCCTGGGATCATGACCTGAGCTGAAGGCAGATGCTTAACCGACTGAGCCACCCAGGCACCCTTGTTTTATACTCTTACCAAGAAGAGGAGCACTGCAAAGTTTTCAGCTGAGAGCAACATGATTTAACCACATTTGAAAAGAATCTCTCTGGATTCAGAGAGTTCAGACTGTCCTGTAGGTGGAACAAAAGCAGAATCAGGGCGCTCAGTCAGGAGATGATAACCAGGGGAGACATGATGGTAGCTTAGACCTGTATGGTAGTGGTAGATGTAATGAGATTTGTTGGGTTCTGGTTGGATTTTGAAGGTGGAGCCAACAGAATTTGCTGATGGTGTGAATGTGTGTGTGGTGGGGGGGGGGCTTGAGGAGAGATAGAATGTGAGAGAGCTTGAGAGTGAGCGAGCAAGAGAGAGTCAAAAATTACTTCAAAATTTTTGGCCTGAGCAAATAGAAGGATGGAGGTGCTATTAGTTGAGATGCAGGTTTGTGAGGGAAGGTCAAGAATTTAGTTTTGGACATACTAACATCCATATATCTATTAGACAGCCAAGTGGAGATGTGAAGTTGGAAAATGAATACATAACTCGGAGGTTTATAGGAAAAATCGGCAGTTGATAGAAATTTGGAAGTGTCAGTATTCAGATAGTATATAAAGCTATAAGATTGGTTGAAGTCACCAGGTAGTGAGTAGAGAAATGGGCTCTAGGACAATCAAGTGTTAAGAAGACAAGAAAATCAGGAGCAATGAACACGATAGTCCTAGGGGTGGCTGTTGAAGAAGGAAGAAAACTGGGAGACTACAGATGTCTTTGAAACCAAGTGAAGAAAGTATTTCATTAAGAAATACTTCTAGAGAGGGGCAACTGGGTGGCTCAGGTGGTTGAGTGTCTGACTCTTGATTTTGCTTGGGTCGTGAACTTGGGGTTGTGAGATGGAGCCTCACATCGGCTCCACACTTGGGAAATTTGCTTGAGATTCTCTCTCTCACCCTCTGCCCCTTCCCCCCTGCACGCTCTCTCTCTCTCCAAAATAAATAATCTTTTCTTTTTTTAAATTCAGTTAATTAACATATAATATATTATTAATTTCAGAGGTACAAGCCTGTGATTCATCAGTCTCATATAATACCCAGTGCTCATTACATCAAGTGCCCTCCTTAATGTCCATCACCCGGTTACCCCATCCCTCCACCCTTTTCCCCTCCAGCAATCCTCAGTTTATTTCCTATGATTAAGAGTGTCTTATGGTTTGTCTCCCTCTCTGATTTCATCTTGTTTTATTTTTTCCTCTCTTCCCCTATGATCTTCTGTTTTGTTTCTTACATTCCACATATGACTGAGATCATATGATAATTGTCTTTCTCTGATTGACTTCCATTTTGCTTCATGTTAACTTACATAATCATTTACAATGATCAAAACCAGGATACTCTGCTATGCTACTATTTACTGAAGTATGGACCTTATTCAAATTTTACTCATTTTCCTTCTAATGTCCTTTTTCTGTCCAGGATCCCACATTGCATTTAGTTAATATGTATTTTTAGTCCTCTCCAATCTGTGACAGTTCCTCAATCTTCCCTTGTCTTTCATGACCTTGACACTGTTGATGAATCCTGGTCAGTTCTTTTGTAGAATATTTCTCAGTTGTGGTTTGTCTGATGTGCTCTCATGATCAGATTTAGATTATGCCACATGGTGGAAGAAGGGAAGGTGGTGAAATTCGACTATAGTAGTGGTTCTTTTTTATAGTAGTGATATTCAACATATAGTAATATTAAGTTTTGCAAATCCCACTTAAACTAAAAGAAACATTTTCTAGAAAATGTCTAAGGAATCCCAGGCATTTGTGACCTGCTATATTTACTTTACCAATTACAGTGCTTACCACCATCCTAGAGCTAATGATAATATTTATATAAAGGCATCAAACCAGGTATATTTTAAATGTAGAGTCCAAAGCACTTGACCTCATTTGTCTTAAAGCAAGATTAACTCTTTCTATAGCAGCTAGCAGTTTAAAGGTTTATTTATTTATTTATTTGAGAGAGAGAGAGAGAGAGAGAGAGAGAGCGCATGAGCGGGGTGAGGGGCAGAGGGAGAAGCAGACTCCCTCTGAGCAGGGAGCCCGATGTGGGGCTCAATCCCGGGACTTGATCCGGGGACTCCGGGATCATGACCCCAGGTGAAGGCTGACACCCAATCAACTGAGCCACCCAGGCACCCCACAGCTAGCAATTTAAATGGATATGTTAAAAAGTACTGCTTATATCCTTTTTGTGGCAAAGAATTAGACGTTATCTGAGAAAGATCTTTGCTGTATATTTTATCGAAGATGTGAATTTATTGGAATTCCCTTTTCATGTGTCTTTTCTATTCTGACTCGTGTTCATTTACAAGATTTTTTTTTTCTTCTCATATACACTACTCTGTATAAACTGATTATATTCAATACTATTTAAATTGCATGTCAAAAAAGATGATCTGTGAGATTTCCATGGAAGTTAAAAACATTTTTTATTGCAAACATTGTTGGAATATGAATGAGGGTTCTGGGTATATATTATGGAAGCTCAGATTCTTAAGAGTCTTAAAGGTCTACAATTTACAGGTATGTGGTCATTCTTACTATAGCAGCAATTTTCAAATAACTGATGGTAGTTTCCTTTATTTGCTATGCTTCATATTATTTCTATAAAGCAACAAAAACAAAAATTCTGGAATTACTTTGAGTTACAGTGTTTGGAGAATGAAAGATTATCCTAATCATAAAATCTATTATCACTACAAAATGCTGTTGGCATTCTTGTTGCTCTATCTATAAACACTCTTAAAATTGCCAATGAATATTTAAGGAAATGAATCCACAACTTGAGATAACAGTATGTATATAACCAAGTGTGTATATCACCAGTAAAATTATATGCTTTTTGTTAAGTTTGGTATTTTATTTTATTTTTTATTTTTATTTTTATTTTTAAAGATTTTATTTATTTATTTGAGAGAGAGAATGAGATAGAGAGCATGAGAGGGGGGGAGGGTCAGAGAGAGAAGCAGACTCCCTGCTGATCAGGAAGCCCGACGTGGGACTCGATCCCGGGACTCTAGGATCATGACCTGAGCCGAAGGCAATCGCTTAACCAACTGAGCCACCCAGGCGTCCAAGTTTGGTATTTTAAATGCAAATGTTTCTTCTAATTTAAGTGAAGATACTGATATATTTGGGAGAAACTTTTTATTATTATAGTTTATAAAAATCATCAGGCAAGTTTATAATAATTTAGATTATTAAAGCATAATCAGATTAAGAGGGCTAATTGAATATCAACCAAGAATTAAGATAAATGACATAGTGCCTAATTTCCTAAATTAGAATATATGCACTATCATGGTGACAGATTATGACTTAATGATTATGCTCATAAATGGCTTACAAGGTCAACATCATGGGGCTGAGTCTGCAGTCATCATAAACACAGAAAGGGATAAGCTACCTAACGGAATGTTTTCTATAAGGAATATGTTCCAATAAACCTTGACAAAGCAGGACATGCTAATATTTATCCAGAGGGCAGAAAGTCACATTTGTTGTTGCACAGTGAAAATTCGATTGATTTCTGTTGACTTATAAAAATCTATGTGAAAGACAATGTAATTATTGTGCTCCTGAAAAGGATTTTAAAGAGACTCCAAGTGAAGAGTTATTTCTATCATACAGATAAGTTAACTAAGGCAGTGGCATTAACACTGAGAATTTACATTGAACAGTTGTTTTCCACTTACATGTGGCAGTGGTTAGATTATAAAGGATGACCAAAATTCAATCAGGTACTTTCTAATACAGAGTTTTAGTCATTTCAGGAGGACAATGATTTATATGTTACAGAAAAAGAGCCAATTATTATATACATAATCTAACTACTCACAAGTTTAGAAACATACCAACAAAGATGTTAATGTCAATATTCTAACTTCTGTGGTAAAGCGTTCTTCGTTGAATGGAAATAATACTTTCACCAGTGATATACCCCTATGTGGGGGAGGGAAAGAGATCCTTGACTGTCACAAAATTGGCTTTGTTGACAAAGTTTTCCCTGAAGCCCTTTCTTTTAAGAATGAAAAAGGCCAGTGAGCATCAGATAATCAGATCCAATGTATAATACATCCCTTAAAAATGTGTCTTCTTTGTGTTAGGTCTCAAATCATTATTAAAAATATTTAAGGGGTGCCTGAGTGGCTTAGTTGGTTGGGCATTTGCCATCAGGTCATGATCTTGGGGTCCTGGGATCAGGCCCTGCATCAGGCTCCCTTCTCACCATGGAGTCTGCTTCTCCTTCTCCCTCTGCCCCTCTGCCTCTGCTGTGTTCTCTCTTTACCTCAAATAAATCAATAAAATTTTTTTTAAAAAGTACTTAAAAATATTTTGGGCTTTTAATAGATGCCCTTAATTCTGGAAACTGCAGTGCTTATCCAGTTGCTGTATTATGTTACCAATGTCACTCTACAATGAATTAATAGTCTTATTTATTCATCAGCTGGTTAGAGAAATATTTACACAAAGAAGAACTGAACTAATAACTAAGGAGAGCATGAGGAAAAACTTGATGAAAATACTTTTAAGAAAACATGCCAAGAATCTTGGTTAGCTAATGTTTTACATCACCAATAAATGACTTTTCTATGTCTGTCGCAAAAACTACCTAAAACTCAGCAGCCCTAGTGTGTTATGTTTTTTGTGTATCCTCAATTTCCTGGAAAGGCATTATTGCAGTCTTTCAATTAATATTGAGACACGGAAGTAGTTATTATCATTTTATTCTCCTTGTCAAAGAGACGCCACAGAGATGGAAGGTGCACATAGACTGGTCTTTTGCCTGGAACAAATTCAAACTAGATACTATAATCGAGTAGTGCCCAGTAAGGGTTAAAATCCAGATGCCGTTATTATGGAGAAACTAATTTTTTTTTAAAAGATTTTATTTATTTATTCATGACAGACAGAGAGAGAGGGAGAGAGGCAGAGGGAGAAGCAGGCTCCCAAGGAGCAGGGAGCCCGATGCGGGACTTGATCCCAGGACCCTGAGATCATGACCTGAGCCAAAGGCAGACGCTTAACCATCTGAGCCACCCAGGCGCCCGAGAAACTAATTTAATAAGAGACAGTGTTCCCCTATAGACAAGTAAAACAAATCATATTTGGTAATGTTTTTAGCACTCCAGATTTCTCTGCCATGGAAAACAAATGGGTATCATATTTTGCCATAAAACACATAGTAGTCTTTTTTTTTCTTTTTGGTCAAAAAATACCAAGTGTAAGGGTGATATTATATGTTGGCCAACTGAACATAATAATAATAAAAAAAAGAATGATGGGATCATAGCAATCTCAGGGGTTTAAAATCTTACAAAGCCTTCCCATTACACTTAGAATAAAAGTTAAACTTCTTGCTAGGGTCTAAGGCTCTGGAGGATCTCTCCCCTCACCTCCACCCAAATCGATCTCCTATCCCTTCCAGTACCAGTCATAAAACTGGCTTTCTGGCTATTCCCTGGATATGTTTAACTCGTAATCACATCAGGGCCTTTATACTTGCCGGCCCCTTCTCAAATCCATGTCCCAGCTCAATGTCTCCTTCTTAGGTCACTTATTTGCAATACTTCCACACCTTCCTCCTCAGCTAGCCTCTATCTGCTTTATTTTCCGTGTAGCACTTACCGTTATCTGAAAGTACAGACTTTATTTTTGTCTCCTTACTTATTTTTCTCTTTTCCTCAAAGATATAAACTTCAGGAAATCTGGGACTGTCTGTCTTATTTACTATGGGTTCCCAGCAAGCACATAAAAAAGTGCTGACACAGTAAATGTCAATAAATATTTGTTGAATGATGCATCAGTAAAAACCACCACAGTGGAGAAAATAAGCATGACTATTCTGTTCATGCTTATTTTTGGTTACACTCTGGGTTCTTTACACTCTGGGTTCTGTTCTGGTTATTTATCACTTCACAACAAACTACCCCAAAACTTACTACCTTAAAATAACAATCATTTTATTATGCTCACACTACTGTCAGAGAATTTAGGCAGGCCTTGACTAGGTGATTTTTCTGTGCTAAAGTGTTGATTGGGGTCATTGAGTAGACTAGTAGAATTTCGCCAGCAGCTGGTATGGTGGGTTCAAGATGGCTTCACTGACAAGCCTGGTATCTGGTGGAGATGACTGTAAGCCTGGGTTCAGCTGGCCCCTTCTCTTGCTTTACATGGCACCTCAGGGGTCCAATAGAGCAAGCTAGGAGTTACCAGTCCGCTTAAAGTTTATGTCTGGAACTGTCAAATCAGACACAGGCTAGCTCAGATGAGGGGAGGAGTATCAAAGCATACGCAGCCATTTTTAATCTGATACATTTCTGAGATAGAATATTTCCAAGTAAATGTTCCTCAAAAAAACAGTCCAACAAATTCAGTTCAGTGTCTTTCTGGAAGTTACAGGCTTCTGACTTAAGTCTCACCTAAATTCAAGGAACACTCCAAACGCTAAAAGAAAAATACAGAAGTTAAAAGTAACATAATATAAAAGATATGGAGAACTTTGAATATACATCTTATTTACTTATTTACAACACCATGAATGTTGTAAATTGGTTTAGATCCTCTGAGATTATAAGCAAAAATTTATATGATGTGTCTGCTGTGTACATTATTCTGGAGAGTAGGTTCATAGTTTTTATTGATTTTTCAAAGGTTTTAATGACTCCCCTCCGCCCCTATCAAGTATTTCCCTAAGCGAAAATATGGAGTGCATAAGTTCATTTTTAGAACTATCTCCCTTGATAATACCCAGCCTTGAATAATAATAATAATAGTGGACCTAAATTATTATCTTATGTGCCAGGAATAACGTTCTATAACAACCCTATGAAGTACTACTATTATCCTTATTTTAATGATGAGGAAACTGAGGCTTAGTAACTTGCCCATGGTCACTCAATTAGCATGTGGTGGAGCTGGGAACCCTACCATACCGGTTGCAGGAGGTCCAATGCAATGAGGCCCTGTTCGTGAATAATAGTTTATTCCTTTGTAAATTAGGGATAATAATAGTAGCCAGTGTCACTATGGGTATTAGATGAGCTGAACTAGGATAGTCCATATTTGCATGCCTGGCACATATTACATTGGGCATTTAATAAATACAAGCTCTCCATGCTTTGCCTTTGTTGTATTCCAGAAGGCTTTGCTCTTTTTCATTGTAGAGATATTGGTGTGATAAAATGCAGAACCTAAAAAGGGGACAGTGGGTGGGTAAGCTTCTGAAAGTCTAGGACCAAAGCTGGAGATACTGCTCTCCCCACTAAACTCCTTAGGGTCTCATGTTTTCTCTTAAAGTTGTATGCAAATGTTGCATTCTATTCCACAATTCAGTAGCTTATCTACGGGGTCATTGTTTTTCTCTAGTGATACACCTTGTTTATGACTTGGCCTCACACACACCACGGCTCTGAGGAACTTAGTGCAGGTTGGGGAATTTAGAGGCCTAGATTCCTAGCCTGGACCCCTCAGCTTGTTTGGGCCTTGCATTTTTCACTTATAAAATAGAGTGGGTGTTGATGACTAGATAATTTTACCAGAATCTTTTCTGCTCTGGAATTATACAACATAAAATTGTCCTTTAGTAGCCTGGTTTTCAAACTCTGGGTCTTCACTTAGGAGGCAAAAAATCCAATTCGGCGGGTCAAACATTAAAAACCAAAACAAGGGGCGCCTGGGTGGCTCAGTCGTTAAGCGTCTGCCTTCGGCTCAGGTTGTGATCCCAGGGTCCTGGGATCGAGCCCCACATCGGGCTCCCTGCTCCGCGGGGAAGCCTGCTTCTCCCCTCCTTCTCCCCCTGCTTGTGTTCCCTCCCTCGCTATGTCTCTCTCTGTCAAATAAATAAATAAAATCTTTAAAAAAAAAAAAAAAAAAAAACCAAAACAAAACAGGGTAAGGGCTCTTTGGTGAAACTCTTGTTAAACAATAGATATTTAGGGCGCCTGGGTGGCTCAGATGGTTGGGCGTCTGCCTTCAGCTCGGGTCATGATCCTGGAGTCCCGGGATCGAGTCCCACATCGGTCTCCTTGCTCAGCGGGGAGTCTGCTTCTCCCTCTGCCTCTCTCTCTCTGTCTGTCTGTCTCTTATGAATAAATAAATAAAATCTTAAAAATAGATATTTAAATGTAATATGCGAAAAAAAGATAAATGTAAGATGTGAAACCTACATCTAGAATGTGTATTTCCCCCGCGGGTGGTGGTCAGAACACGTGAAAGCCAGTGCAGGGCAGGGCGCCCCTCCACGCGTGTTACCGCGAAGAACCTGGTTTGCCCGCCTCGGGAGATTAACCTCGGAACCTCCCCTTGAGCGCCCCCACCACCATCTCAGGGCGCAAACGTGCGCGCGGGCCACGCTCCCGTGGCTCCTCGCGATGGCAGCGGCCCGAGGGCCCGCGGGGCGTCACCTGGGCCGACGTCGCACCTCCCGCCTCCGGCCCGGGCCGAAGTGAAGCTGCGCGCCTTCTGACGTCATCACCGGGCGCCGCGGCTCCCACCTCCTTCCACTTCGCGGGAGAAGTTGTTGGCGCGAATGGATCCCGAGCCCCGGTAACGGATTCCCCAGCCGACAGGCCTGCCCGCCCGCGCCTTAGTCCGTGGGCTGCGATGGTGAGCCCCTGGGGGAGACTGTGCGGCTCGGGGGCTTGGGAGAGTTTGCAGCCTGGGTGTGGACCGGGCACTTTTGGTATGGAGGGTGGGGGAGGATGGCGGTGCGGGGCTCCGAAGGGGAGCGAAGGCACAGAAGGGGCCACAAATCGGGCGCTGGTCGCACGGGTTTCCTTGGACCACGGGGTTTCAGCTCTCCGCGGCAGGCTGCGCGCAGGGCTTTTGGTGCTGCGCCGCAGTTTCACTTTTTTTCGCTCTGGGGGGAAGGGAGGAAGGAAGGGAGTAAAGAAGGTGATTTGGGGGCTTAGAGATAAAGTTGTTTTCCTGTTTGGCGTTGCCCCAAACCTCTGTTTGCGTCCTGTCTAAAGCATTGATTTCAAGCTTTGGTTCAAGGCGGAGAAAAATGTATCAAACTTTCCTTTCTTATGAGTAAGTTGTCTTAGGCCTTCAACTTTCGTCATTAATAGCGCCATGAAAAGCTCATCACATAACCGTTTTGGGACCGAGGGTATAGGGAGGATGCTTTATTTTGTTTAAAGTTCATAGAAGTTAAAGGGATAACAGGGTTTACCAGGGGAAAAAAAAAAAGGAGGTAAAAACAGATGTAATATATTTGACAGCTGTCATCGCTTATCACCTGATGTTAATAATCTTTAAAAAAACCACCTCTGTATGATTCTGCATAAAGCATGTAAATTGAGAGTGAAGTGATTATGCAGCCATCAAAACAGACCTTCATGCTTGTGTGGCAATAGATACAGGTATGTGTTTGAAATATTTATTTAAAGGACAATTTATGATGTTCCATTAAGCCAGAATCTGCTTCATAATCAGACACAATTTTTTTAGCTATTTTTTTTTTTTAGCTTATTTGTCACAATGCCAGCATTCTGCAGGGGAATTTTTATGCCAAATTGGGAAACCTTGCAGCCCTTTGTGTTTCTTCTCAAAGAAGGATAAAATAATAGCCACCTTGTACCAAATACCAATATGTGAGCTGTTGGTTTTATACACCTTTTCTCATTTAAACCTCACAGCAATCTAGTTTTACAGATGGTAAAGGAGGCTTTTAGAGTTTAAACAGTTTGTCATACAACTAATGAATGGTTGAACTAGAATTCTGACCACTACCTTATACTGCCCTAAAATGATAATTACATTTTGGACTTAAGGCACTATGGTATTGTGGAAAGTTGATGAGGTTTGGAGTATTGAAGGTAAGAGTGAGGTGATGATTTAGTCTTGCTCTGACATTTAGTAGTTATGTGGTGGTGGGTTTTATTTGGTTTAAGTAAATAGCTTAACTTTAACTTTTTTAAGCCTGTGTTTTTCTTAACTGTTAAAAGGGGCGAAATATAGCTGCCTTAAGTGATTGTCTTGAGGATTAAACGGGATAATATAGGTAAAGCTTCTATTGTGGAACCTGGCATGTGGAGGTATTATACTACTATGTGACTACCAGTGATCTAATTTTCTTAGGAAGGACTCTGTGGAATGTTAGATAGTTTAAGGGGCATCAGAGATGCCTCTGATGTCAGTTGTGAAAAATGTCTTGTATAGTCAGCTTTTGATCAGAGACTTTAAATTTTGGTTCTTTTCTATCTTAGTACTCTTGTTTACAATGCAGATGAAAAATAAAGCCCTTCTTGGAAAAGAAGTAGGAGTCAGATGGGTCAATTTTGCTGTTTGTTAAAGGGAAAAGGTTCTATAACATAGATAAGAATTTTTGATTATATTGGTATTTATTTGGTCCTTCTGTCTCTAATACAAAATTTAGCAAAACCCCAGACTAAAATTCTGTTCAGCATAGGTTTTTTTTTTAAAGACTTTATTTATTTATTTGACAGAGAGAGAGAGAGAGAGAGCACAAGCAGGGGGAGCAGCAGAGGCAGAGGGAGAAGCAGGCTCACTGCTGAGCAGGGAGCCCGATGTGGGACTCGATCCCAGGACCCCAGGATCATGACCTGAGCTGAAGGTAGACGCTTAACCAACTGAGTCACCCAGGCCTCCCTGTTCAGCATAGGTTTATTGAACATCTGTGCACAAGTTATATTGTAGTATAGTAGTTCTTTGGGTCAGTTATCTTTGATAATGTGGTAAGTGGTATACAAATTTTCTGCCCACAGAAATGGGCATATCCCCAGCATTTAAGAGGATTTGCATATTTTCTGAAGCCCTTACATAGATGTTAACAACTTTTGCCTTGGGAGCTACAGTTTTTTCTCAAATATTTTCTTTTTTTTTTTTTTTTTAAGATTTTATTTATTTATTTGACAGAGAGAGACACAGCGAGAGAGGGAACACAAGCAGGGGGAGTGGGAGAGGGAGAAGCAGGCTTCTCGATGCGGGGCTCAATCCCAGGATCCTGGGATCATGACCTGAGCCGAAGGCAGATGCTTAACGATTGAGCTGCCCAGGCACCCCTCTCAAATATTTTCTAATTGAAGTTATTAATAAAGGAATAAAATACTGTATCCACAAAGTGGAATACTCTGCAGGTATTAAAAAAGAGAAAACTTTATACCTTGTTATAAAGCAAATGTCAAGATAATTCAGTGAAAAACAAGTTTGGAACAGTATGTAAAGTGTGTTTCACTTTATGTAGAGAAAGAGCGAAAAGAATATATACATATTTGCTTGAAGTCTGGAAGGATACAAAAGGAACTAACTGATAACATTTGTTGCCTCCAAAGACAGGAAATAAGTTTAGAGAGGCAGGATGGGCGGGAGACTTTTTACTCTTGAATTTTGAACCATGTGAGCATAATGTCTATTAAAGGAATTGAAACAAAATTAAAAATAAAAAGATTAAAAAAGAAGCCATGTAAACAGTTTGGATTGCTATGAGAATTTATTTATTTATTTATAAGATTTTATTTATTTATTTGTCAGAGAGAGAGAGCACAAGCAGGAAGAGTGGCAGGCAGTGGGAGAAGCAGGCTCCCGGATGAGCAGGGAGCCCGATATGGGGCTCGATCCCAGGACCCTGGGATCATGACCTGAGCCAAAGGCAGATGCTTAACTGACTGAGCCACCCAGGCATCCCTGCTCAAAATGTGAATAAAACCTGAGCTGCCGGGGCGCCTGGGTGGCTCAGTCGTTAAGTGTCTACCTTCGGCTCAGGTCATGATCCCAGGGTCCTGGGATCGAGTCCCACATCGGGCTCCCTGCTCGGCGGGAAACCTGCTTCTCCCTCTCCCACTCCCCCTGCTTGTGTTCCCTCTCTCGCTGTGTCTCTCTCTGTCAAATAAATAAAATCTTTAAAAACAAACAAACAAACCTGAGCTGCCATTTTAAAGAAGTCAGCATATATAATTCATTGGCTGGTATAATTTATTGAAAATATGCGTAAGGCTGAATTAAACACACATGAGACCTAGAGGATAGCTCTGTTTGAAGAGCTGTCAAGTCTAAATACATCTGAGCTGCTTCATGGCCCATTCTAGGGATGATACCCTTTCATATTATAGTTTACTATGTGAATGCTCCCCCTGGAGTAGTGCTGTCACCCTATTAAAATGTAGCTTTTGCCATATATATACTAGTAGTTGTCCTCTAAGGCCCCTACCTACCTCTCTTATCTATCTTTTGAGTATATTATGCTGGTTCTGTCCCAGCTTTTGTTCTTGCTGTTTTCTCTCCTTGTTCAGATCCTTCCTTGCATATCTACCTTTTTCTCATCATTCAAGCTTCAGTCATCACTTACTCAGAGCTTTTGGTGTTATATCTAAGAAACCATTGCCTAATCCAAGATCATGAAGACTTATGCCTGTCTAAGAGTTTTACCTCTTACATTTAACTTTGAAACATTTTGAGTTAATTTTTGTATAGGGTGTGAAGTAGGGGTTCAAGTTTATTCTTTTGCATGTGTGTTTTCTGTTGTTCCTGCACCATTTGTAGACTGGTCTTTTCCCATTATATTATCTTGTTTCTCTTGTCAAAAATTAATTGACTGTAAGTGTGTGGGTTTTTTTTTTTTTTGATTCTCTGTTCTATTTCCCCTATATATCTTAATGCCAGTAACACATTGTCTTTTATTACTGTAGTTTTGTGGTAAGGTGTCTCCCCCCCTCCCCCCCCCCAGTGTTTGTGGTAAGTTTTGAAATCAGGAAGTATTAGTCATTCAGCTTTGTTATTTTTCAAGATTGTTTTGTATTCTGGGACCCTTGAATTTCCACATGAATTTTAGAATCGGCCAAGAAGTGAGCTGGGATTTTGATAGTGATCGTGTTGAATCTGTAGATCATTTTGGGAAGTATTGCCATCTTAACAATAGAAGGTCTTCTGATCCATGAACATGGGCTATCTTTCCATTTGTTTAGGTCTTCAGTTTCTTTTAAACAATGTTTATAGTTTTCAGAGTACGGGTTTTACACTTTTTATTAAGTTTATTTCTATATTTTTTTCTTTTTGATACTGTAAATGAAATAATTTTCTTAATTTCAGTTTTGGATTGTTCATTTCAAGAGTGAGGAAATACAGTTGACTTTTGTATATTGATCTTGTATCCTGCAACCTTGCTGAACTCATTTAGTAGTTCTGATAGTTTTTTAGTGGATTCCTTAGGATTTTTTCTATATAAGATCATTTTGTCTGTAAATCGAGATAGTTTTGCTTCATCCTGTCCAATCTAGGTGCGTTTTATCTCATTTTTTTGCCTAAATGCTTTTGCTAGAACCTCCATAGGGTTGAATAGAAGTGATGGGAGTGGTTGTGTCTTTTTCCTGATCTCAGGGGAAAGGATCCCAACAACTAACTTTGTTTTCAAAGTGTAAGGCCTTATTGTAGTTTTAAATACTTTATTTCATAATTTGTTTCTGCTGTGCTGCTACCAGTTAAATCATTGTGTATATTAGTCAGATATGTAATTTTGTATTTTAGTGTTTTTCAGGATAAAAGATTCTTACATTTGGACAGATTTTGTGCATTTGGTGATGATAATCAGTTTCTGCTTGTGGATTTGGTGGGGGGTTGAAAAATATTAATCAAATATTTGTATTTGTTACTTTCAGAGTAGAGAAGTAAAGTCAAGATATAATATTTTGGCAGCTACAGAGCACTGCAGTACTTATTTTGCGTAAAATCCTGTACCCTCCAAAGAAAAGTGAATAGAGTGACATAATTTGCTTTCTTTTTGCATTTTTGATGGACAAATATAACTTATTTGTTGGTTGAGCTCATCAGCAGTGGAAATAAGTAATTAGAGGTTTTTGGTTATACTTCAAAGTAAATATATAACAGCTTTTGTACTTTGACCTTTTAAAGCTAAAGGTCATTATGAAAGCTTCTTCTCTGTGGGTTTAGGAGTGTTTATTGCCAAAAAAAATTTTTTTCATCTCTAACTTTACTAATAGATTTATAACCAACCAAGTTGGAAACTTCTTGGTACAGGTAAAGGACTCTAAAAATGCATGTGGTTTGTTTTTTGTGTGTGTTTTTTTTTTTTTTTTTTTTTGAGTACTTGGCAAAGTTTGATACTTTGTCTTGACTTATGTATATTAAAATAGCATTTGGGCTGCCTTCTTAGGTGATGCTTTTCTCTAATAGAGTTGTAGAATTGTTAGTTACGCCTTAAGTAGAAAATGCAAGAAGTCTTTTTTTGCTTACATTTAAGAGCATCTTAAATTTCAAAACTTTTACTAGAGAACATCTTGTTGGCATTCTCAATTTTTTCATCTGTGAATTGAAGTTAAAAAACTTCATAGGGTTGTTATGAGGATTAAATGAGTTAATATTTTTAAAGTGCTTAAATTACTGCCTGGCACAGAGCACGTCCTATTTAAGGGTTTATTAAAGAAGTGAATAAATGAAGCCCTGAATCTGGGCATTGGCAATAGAAATAGAGGGAAGGGGACGGCAGTACTTGGGAGATAGGTTAGGTGGGATAAATAGGTGGAGAGTCAGATTGAGGAGGAGAAACAGTGTCCCTTTTTCTGTTTTGGGCAAATGGTGGTGCTATGCATTAAGGTGAGGAATAAAAGGAGAAAAACAAGTCCCTGAGGAGTATGAGCTTAGTTTTGGACTTTATGAATTGGAGGCATCTTTGGGGCATTTGGACAGAGATGTATCTGGTAGACCGTTGGCTATGTGGATATGGAGCTTAGAGGAGGAGTGGAGACACAAGACTGAGAAGGTATCTGTGTATATAGGTGATACTGAGGTTAAGATGGATGTGAGTTAGCTTGCACAGTATATGTGAATCAGGTTTTTAATTTTGGGTTTGTGGGGAACCATTAATAGGTTTCAAGTGAAAATCCTGCATTTAAAAAAAAAAGATTTATTTATTTATTGAGACAGAGAGCGATTGAGTGAGCAAGCAGGCGGAGGGGCAGAGGGAGAGAGAGAATCCTGAAGCAGACTCCCTGCTGAGTGCAAAGCCCGATGCAGGGCTTGATCCCAGGATCCTGAGATCATGACGTGAACTAAAATCAAGAGTCAGCCAAAATCAAGAGTCGACCACTCAACTGACTAAGCCACCCAGGTGCCCCAACCCTGCATTTTAGGTTACATGCAAAGTTTTGTGTGTATTTGTGTGGGGTGTTTTCTGACAACAATCAATTCTCTAGTTCTGTTGACACCAACTGGGTATTCTACAGTTCAATTCAATTCTGACACTATTCAGAGTTAGTGCAGACTGTGCAAGTTAAGGGGCTCAGTCCCATTGACTGCTTCCACTTCAGAAGCCAAGTGCAAGTCATGGGCCACCTATACTTCTGATTGACTGGCTCTAAATTGGCTATTCAAGACCTGCTCCTTGGGTTTGATCATTTGCTAGGATGGCTCACAGAACTTGTGAAAACACTTTACTTAATATTTACCAGTTTATCATAACGACACAATTCAGGAACAGCCAAATGGATGGAAAAGATCCATAGGGCAAGATATGGGAGGTTGGGCGACACAGAGCTTCTGTTACATCTTTGGATACACCACCCTCCCAGCAACTTGATATGTTCACCAGCCCGGAAGCACTTCAAACATCAAACCTTGCTTGTTCATGAGTTTTTATAACCCGATCTTCAACCTTCCTCTTCTCCTTGTAGACCTAGGGATGGGGTGGAGAGTTCCCATCCTTGGCCTTTCTAGTGACCAGTCCCCATCCTGAGTTGCCTCATTAGCATAAACTTAGATGTGATCCAAGGGGCTGATTGTAATTAACAGGACACTCCTGTCACTTAGGAAATTCCAAGGGTTTTAGGATCTCTGTGCCAGGAATGTAAAGACCTTATATATTTTTGTATTATAGTGTGTTTTTGCATATATCTGTGGAAAATATTTATAGCTTTTGTCAGATGCACAAAAGCATTAAAAAAACCTGGTATGTTTAATGTTTCCTTGGCACACATTTTGGATATTGATAGATAGTCAGCATGTTATTGACAACTTCTTATACTAGCATATAAATTCAGCAAGGATTGGGGCCACAAGGATAGAGAACTGCTCTCTAGTGCCTTGCACATGGTACATTTTCAGTAAGTATTTGGTGAGTGAAGAAGTACAAATAAACTTTGTATTTCCAATAAAAGAGAAGTCAACTAGAATAAAATTCACTGGTACGGAAACATCTTCTCTAGTCCTTTTTACTTTATATCTAATCTATTGAACATTTAATGACAATGAATAATATAGCCTAGAGAAATACAGTATTTATTATGTGATATGTCTGTTTCCTTTTTTAAAAAAATTATGTATTTTTAAAATTAAAGTATAGTTGACACACAGTGTTACATTTGTTTCAGGTGTACAACATAGTGAATTGACAACTGTACTTTATGCTGTGCCTACAAGTGTGGTAGCCATTGTTTGTCACCATAAAACACTATTACAATACCATTGACTATATTCTCTATGCTGTACCTTTCATCCCTGTGACTTATTCATTCCATAACTGGAAGCCTGTATCTCCCACTTTCCTTCACCCATCCCCCAAACCCCTTCCCTTCTGGCAACAACCAAGTCTCTGTATTTATGGTCTTTTTATGCTTTTTGTTTGTTTTTTATATTCCACATATAAGTGAAATTATGGTATTTGTCTTTCTGCCTGACTTATTTCACTGAGCATAATACTCTCTAGGTCCATCCATGTTGTCACAAATGGCAAGCTCTCATTCTTTTTCATGGCTGAGTAATATTCCTGTGTGTGTGTGTGTGTGTGTGTGTACGTGTACACACACCAAATCCTTGTGTATTCATCTGTCAGTGGACATTTAGGTTGGTAGTTCTGTTTTTGATTTGAACTTAATTTCAGTGTTCATTCAAGTGGGTTAAACTTTACTTTTTATTTTATTTTTTTTTAAGGTTTTATTTATTTGACAGAGAGAGGCACAGCGAGAGAGGGAACACAGGCAGGGGGAGTGGGAGAGGGAGAAGCAGGCTTCCCACAAGCAGGGAGCCCGATGCGGGGCTTGATCCCAGGACCCTGGGATCATGACCTAAGCCGAAGGCAGATGCTTAATGAGTGAGCCACCTAGGCGCCCCTAAACTTGATTTTTTAGATTAGAAGTCAGTTGTCAGAAGTTAACTTCTGGATGAATAAAAACCATAATCAGACTACTTTATGGTGAAAATGTCAAAATGTTGAAACAGACAATTAGATCAGGCATAAAGAGTTTTAAATGTTTCAGTTATCTCAGTTACGCAGGTTTGGAAGAGAACTTATTTTATTTTATTTTATTTTTTTAAAGATTTATTTATTTATTTGAGAGAGCGAGAATGAGAGAGAGTACATGAGAGGGGGGAGGGTCAGAGGGAGAAGCAGACTCCGCGCTGAGCAGGGAGCCCGATGCGGGACTCGATCCCGGGACTCCAGGATCATGACCTGAGCCGAAGGCAGTTGCTTAACCAACTGAGCCACCCAGGCACCCCGAGAACTTATTTATTTTAAAAACCTAAATTATTAAATTCCATTTTCTGTTTAATTTTGCCAGTGTTAGTATTTTTGGATCAGGTATATTTGAAAATGTTTTGTGATACAGTATTTTATTGAAAGAGTAGTCTAAGGTTCATATGATACACATACTATGGCTTCAGGATTTTACACATCTTCCTCAACACAACTAAGAATGGAAATGGGTTTTTTTACTGTCTTGGGAGCAATTTCTCAGGTAGACTGAATTGATTCCAGAGCAAGTGGGAGAGGCAGATATTTCCCCTAATCATATATTCTCCATTTCTATTCCCTTGCCGTACTTTATTTTGTCTGCTGTGTCCTGTGTTACACTTCTTTTTCCCTAAAGACAGAAAGACCCAGAGCAGAAGGTAGAATGAAAGTTCCACAAGAACAGACACTTTTGTCTGTTTCATTTATTCCAAGCACCAAGAGTAGTTCTTGGCTCATAGAAGGCTCTCAATCAATATTTGTTGAAAGAAAGAAAGAAAGAATGAATGAATGAATGAAGAAAAGAAGAAAGGAAGTTGATGCAGGTTCTTAAAATTCTTCCTGATTAGAACGCTATTATTTAAAACTTTTTCAGACCACACTTTCACTCACTGGTATCTTACTCAGAAAATTTCTTGAGTCCTGTGCTAGACTTGGCTGTATCATTAACATCAATTATATATAGAGATATATGTGATTTCTAAAAGGTAACTTGTTTGGCTAAAAGCAAATTGGAAGAAGAGAAAATATTGCACCAAAAGTGAAAGCACTTTTTTTTTTTTTAGTACCACAGTATTATATGACAAGAGAGTACCATATTATAAGGGTCAATTATAGAAGTCAACTTTATTTTATTTTTTTTTAATATTTTATTTTTTTATTAAAGATTTTATTTATTTGACAGAGAGAGACACAGTGAGAGAAGGAACACAAGCAGGGGGAATGGGAGAGGGAGAAGCAGGTTTCCGCGGAGCAGGGAGCCCGATGTAGGGCTCGATCCCAGGACCCTGGGACCATGACCTGAGCCAAAGGCAGACGCTTAACGACTGAGCCACCCAGGCGCCCCTAAAGATTTTATTTTTTAAGTAATCTCTACACCCAGCGTGGGGCTTGCACTCGCAACCCCGAGATCAAGAGTCCCATGCTTCACCGACTGAGCCAGCCAGGTGCCCCTGGAAGGTCAACTTTAATAATTTACTTCAGAAATAATATACAATAAGTGTTACTTTAATATCCACTTAAAATTTCTTTTTTTTTTTTAAGATTTATTTATTTTTTGAGAGAGAGAGCGTGTGTGCATGAGCAGGGGGCAGCTGCAGAGGCAGAGGGAGAAGCAGACTCCTGGCTGAGCAGGGAGCCCGATGCAGGACTCGATCCCAGTATCCTGGGATCATGAGCTGAGCTGAAGGCAGAGGCCCAACTAACTGAGCCACCCAGGCGCCCCTCCACTTAAAATTTCTTAAAGCCAAAAGCAGTAGGTAAAGTGTAAAGTCATAGCAACAAATTAATTTCAATTAAAGATTATTTTAATACTCAATCTTTAAAAATAAATCTACCATGAGTTTCATTTTATATAATCAAGAACCTCTTTTTTGGAGCCCAGGTGTGAGTATCAGTGACCTTAGAAATAACTATTTATGTGTTCAACTGATTTTTTTTTTAAGATTTTATTTTTAAGTAATCTCTACACGCAACATGGGGCTCAAACTTACAACCCCAAGAGCGAGCTGCATGCTTCACTGACTGAGCCAGCCAGGTGCCCCATGCCTTCAGCCAATATTAATTAAGCATCTACTTATCTCTGGTGTTGGCCCTGTACTTGACATAGAGTGGTGAGATAAATAAGCCTGCTATATGGAACTTATCAGAAGTGCCTTCAAGCTCAGATTTATTTTCAAAGTATCTCATACTGGTGGAACTTGCAACTCGGTCTTGGGGTCACGAGCTGGAGCCCCGTGTTGGAGGTAGAGGTTACTTAAAAAATATCTCTTACTAATCATTTTAGGACTCAGTTCAGGTGTTGCTTCTTTTAGGCAGCTGCCCCGGAGGGCTGTCTGTGTTAGGTGCTCCTGGTGCTCTTTTAGTTTAGTGATCAGCTTTTTCTTAGCACTGTTTTGTATCGAATTCTTTATATACTAATTTGTCTCTCAGGTAGCTTTGTGAGGGTATTTTCCTGTTTGTGTTCTAAGTCCCTGGCACAGTGCCTGCCTGTAAGCATACAAATGTATCAGGAATGAGAAGGGCAAGGCCATACTGCTAATTGTGGGGTAGGGCTACTATTGCACAGATCTTACAGTTACGGGGAAACTATGAAGGGACAGTCATGGTCAAGTGGAAAACTGTGAAAGAGATTTGGAGTCAGAGGACCAGGTTCCATTGTGGAGGTTTTTGGTGTACCACCTTAATCCTCAGGAATTTTATGAGGCAAGGGATATCATGAGGAATCTGAGGGGCAGAGAAGTACTTCATCCAAAGTGACCAGTAGTAAATGGCAAAACTGACGAAAAGCCTGTTTGACTTACTTCTACTTACTCATCTGTAAAATGGAGATATTCTATTTGCCTTGCATACCTCATAGAGTCATCAAAAGAGATAAATCTGTATCCAGTAGCTGTAAGTAAAAGCATGAAAAACTTGTTGTTATTATTAGCTATGTGCTAAAATTTGTTTTAACTTTGATGTGATTTTTGCCTAAATTTTTGCCTTATTTGAACTTATCTTTTTGTTCAACTAAAGACTGTTGAAGAAGAAAATAAGAAGAATTAATTACTACTTTTTTTTGGTTTCCCCAAATAGAAATAATGTTATTTTCTTTTATCATTTCTTTTAGAGATGGAATGCCTGGACAATGGGTATGCACATTTAAAATTTTGATAAGTATTGCTGATTGTCCTTCAGAACAGTTTTTGTCTTCCAGTATGCAGTTTTTGCTTTTATGGCAGTGTAGTGTGTGAGCATCTATTTCCCCATATCTTTGACAAATCTGGGCATTATCAGTCTTTTAACATTTGGAGAAAAATAATCCAGTTTCAGCTTATCTGTTTATTTTTAAAGATTTTATTTATTTATTTATTTGAAAGAGAGCAAAAGCGAGAGAGATCACAGAGGGAGAAGCAGACTTGCTGCCGAGTAGAGAGCCTGATGTGGGGCTCGATCCCAGGACCCCGGGATCATGATCTGAGCTGAAAGCAGCCACTTAACCGACTGAGCCACCCAGGCGCCCAGGTTATCTGTTTATTATTTGTGAAGTTTTGAACATCTCTTATTGTTTGTTGGTTATTTGCATTTTTAAAATAATTTGCTTGGGCACCTAGGTGGCTCAGTTGGTTAAGTGTCTGTCTTTGGCTCAGATCATGATCTCGGGGTCCTGGGATCGAGTTCTGCATCTGCATTGGGCTCCCTGATCAGCGGGGTGCCTGCTTCTCCCTCTTTGTCTGCTGCTACCCCTGCTTGTGTGCTCTCTCTCTCAAATAAATAAAATCTTTTAAAAAATAAAATAATTTGGGGCTCCTGGGTGGCTCAGTCATTAAGTGTCTGCCTTCGGCTCAGGTTGTGATCCCGGGGTCCTGGGATCGAGCCCCGCATTGGGCTCCCTGCTCCACAGGAAGCCTGCTTCTCCCTCTCCCGCTCCCTCTGCTTGTGTTCCCTCTCTCGCTGTGTCTCTCTCTGTCAAGTAAATAAATAAAATCTTTTTAAAAAAATAATTTGCTTTAGTAGTTTTTCATTTTTCTACTTAGCTATCTTTTATTGATTTGTAGGAACCCTTTTATATATAACATATGTTGTAGATATTTTCAAGTTAGTTGTTTGTGTTTTAACTTTTGCTTATGGCATCTTTTATGTAGTCAAATCTTTCTTTATGGATGGTTTCTAGCCTTAATGCTCTGCTTAGGCTTTCCCTTTGCCAAGATTATAAAAGTAAGTTTAAAAATCTGTTACTTTTCCCACTCGTATACTCAGCAAGAATTTTTCTGTGCAGGGAAAAGTGGTTTTTAGATCCATTGTTTGGGAGTATGATTAGCTACTAGGCCTGTTCATCATTTCATGAAATCTTTGAAAACTGGGAATAATAGACAGGGAATGTTAAGGAGTAAGGTGAAGTCACTCTCTAAATTGAGGCCAAATTAGTAACCTTCAGATATTTATATACATGATGGCTGCTCACATTAGAGATAATTCTAAAAAGCTAGAATAGATTGGCTTTCATTCTGATGAAAGTTCTTTTCCAAAGGTTTCAATTTTCAGTGTATATTGAGTTAGATCATGCTGTAATTTCTTTTAACTGTTCTGCTGCCATCAGAGTATAAGGGTGTGGGAAGTGAGAGAGTAGGGTAGCATAAAGGGAAGGAGGGGTGCCTGGGTGGTGCAGTCAGTTAAGCGGTTAAGCGTCTGACTCTTGGTTTGGCTCAGGTCGTGATCTCAGGGTTGTGAGATTGAGCACTACATGGGGCTCTGTGCTCAGCGTGGTGTCTGCACCCCATCCCCCACCTCTGAATCTCTCTCTCAAATAAATAAATCTTTAAAAAAAAATAAAGGAAGAGAAAGGGGATGTGAATAGAAGGGATTATTTGAGAAGGAAAGGTAACAATGCTGAGGAGTGGCAGTATGGAACAGACAAAAATCAGAGAGCCTCAATATAACCAACAATTCCATTTCCTGAATTATGTTTTGTTTTCTTTCTCTGTGTGGTTTTAAGCATTTGTTGTCCTAATACAGATTGAAAACCAGCACTGACTTTAACCTGATTATTAATACTCAGTTTTGGTATTTCCATGGTGCATGTGCCATGCCATGCTGTGCAGTGTGCATGTGCAAACAGCCATCACTATTTGAATGAAGAATCATTTGGTAATTTTAAAAGTGAAACTCCGATGTGAAACCTTCATTTCCTCCAGAAGCAATAAAGTAAGTGGTTGTAAACCTCAAACCCAATTTTTTGCAAATTTTACGGACGACTGTGGCTTACTTTATTGCCCGTCTTTCTTTAGCACCTGACACAGATGTCTTAGTTTCATAGCCGAGGTATCTGTTTCGTAAACAGTATTTTTTAGACTTAGATTTTATTAGGATGGGTTTATGACTTTTGTATATTAAGAAATTTACAAAAGAGAACATAAAACCAGGAAAGTCTATAATCTTATTAAAAAAAAACAAGGTGTCTGTGTACCTCATTTATCTGCTTTGTTTATTTGCTTAGACACAAAGCTATTTGTGTGTGTGTGTGTGCGCACGCGCCCGCATGCGTGTGGATAACACGCTTATTTGGGATTTTTGACATTTTAAGAGTATGACTTTTACTGCCAGGATCTAGGAAATAATTGTTAACTTTCTTATACTTCACGAAGTGTTTTTAACAGGCATTTTCCTCACTATAATAAAGAGATAGGTTGGAACAGGTAAAAAGGATTGAAAACTCAAGATTATAACCATTAAGGATAGGAAGAGCAGAACACCTGGCTCTTGAACCCTTCTTAGGAATTCAGATCCTTATTCAGGTTTCATTATTCTGTGTTCCTTATATCCTTGCCTGGGAGCAGAGGTAATTGAAAATAGACATGTGTCAGTGATGTGAAGGGATAATAATTCATAAATGAGGGGAAGGGAAGCTTTTTACTGAGCCAAAATTAAGTAATTCTCATAAAGCATAGGTAGTATTAGTTCCACTTTACTGATGGGAAAACAGATTAAAGTAACCTGCCCAAGGTCACACATAAAAATAACTACAGCAGAGATTCAGACTGAGGCTTTCTGATTCTAAGGTCTATTCCCATTCTCTACACCATACTTTCTTTAAAGCTAAAATTAAAAGTAGGGAAGAATATGTATGCAAAAGATAAAAGTGAGTGATTTAAATTGTAAATTACATTGTAAATGTTTCATTATGATTAAATTTTAATTCAGCATAACAAGGGGATAGAGCAATTAAAGAGATTATTGTAATAAGCATCAAAATATTTTTTCAGAATTTGGAAAAATCATATAAAGTAATTTCTAAGGTTTTTAGTTATTAAGGTCTTAAATGATCAGGGTTGTGAGAGTTATCTTTCTCTCAAATTGGAGTATAAATCCCATGGTCAAGGATTATACTCTTCAACATTTGTCTTCTCCCTCACTCTGCCTGAAGTGGTGGGATGAGCATATGCATGTATGAACAATAAATACTTGTTACTTGCCTCTTTAGTAATTGTGCTGTTGTTAAGAAAAATTTCACTTGCTTATTTCTGTCCTGTTTTTGGCCAAATCCTGAGAATTAATATTATTTTTCATTAGGCAAATTATTATTATTATTATTTTTTTTTAAGATTTTTTATTTATTTATTTGAGAGAGAGAGAATGAGAGAGAGAGCACATGAGAGCGGGGAGGGTCAGAGGGAGAAGCAGACTCCCCACCGAGCAGGGAGCCTGATGCGGGACTCGATCCAGGGACTCCAGGATCATGACCTGAGCCGAAGGCAGTCGCTTAACCAACTGAGCCACCCAGGCACCCTAGGCAAATTATTTTTAACTTAGGTAATTTTATCAGTTAACTTTTGCATGTGAAATGAATGCTGTTGCACACATGGAACTATCTGATTATGAAGAAATTATTGAAGATAAACCAGTGTGTGTGTAGAGCTGTCCCTTTTTGTAGTTGAAATTCAAATTTTGTGCAGTTAATGTTTGTTTACACATGTCGTTTTTTTGCTTTTAGGATATTCGGAAATTCTTTGGGGTTATACCAAGTGGAAAGAAACCTGTAAGTGAAGCAGTAAAGAAGAATGAGAAAACAAAGTCCGCTGAAGAAACCTTAAAAGCAAAGAAAGGAATAAAGGAAATCAAGGTCAGTTTTCTAGATGCAATACTGAATTGTATAAAAAGTTAAATTCAGTTCCTAGACTTGATATCTTGGGAGCCTGAGGTAAATACAGATTCCAACTCATTTTGCAGAGGAAGAAGATAAGTGTATTTCTAATTAATGTAGCTGACTGCATTCGTTGCTTGTTTTTCTGAAGTAGAGATGGAACCCTTTTTAGTTGTTAAAACTTTGCATTTTGTGACCAAAGTTTGCTCTTAGAGACCTGAGCCCCAGGTGAAAGGTGTTGGGCTTCCGGTGAAGGAAGGCTTTGGAGGAAAGCTTTATTCTTTTCTCTGTCTTCCTTGGGCCTCAGAATTTAAGATACAATGTCACTGTAGAAAGCAGGCAATGGCTACAATAGGATAGTGTGTGAGTTAATATTATTCCACTTTGTGTAAAATGTAAGAATTTTGCAACTCTACAGGTCTGTTTATCACCACTTCATCTTTTATGTTTTACTTGTCATATGTATTATATCTACATTTGTTAATACTCCACATTCATTGTAATAATTTTTGCTCTAAACAGACACATATTTTAAAGAAAAGGAAAAAATTGGTCTTTTATGTTTACCTACATATTTGCCATTTCTGGTGCTTTTCATTTCTTAGTGAAGATAAGAATTTCTCAATTTCTATGTCATATCACTGTTTTTAAACCTGAAGAGTTTTCTTTATCATTTTTTTAAAAGATTTTATTTATTTATTTGACAGAGAGACACAGTGAGAGAGGGAACGCAAGCAGGGGAAGTGGGAGAGGGAGAAGCAGGCTTCCCACAGAGCAGGGAGCCCGATATAGGGCTTGAACCCAGGATCCTGGGATCATGACCTGAGCTGAAGGCAGATGCTTAATGACTGAGCCACCCAGGCGCCCCATTCTTTATCATTTCTTGTAGTATAGGTCTTTTGGTAACAAATTCTGTAAGTTTTTGTTTATTTAATAATATATTTTGTCTTCATTCTTGGAGGATATTTTTGCTGGTTATAGAATTTTGGATTGACAATTTTGTTTCAGCACTTTGAAGATGTTCCATTGTGTTTTGGTCTCTTTTTTCTGGAGAGATGTTAGCAGTCATTTGTATTGTTTTCTTTTGTACATTATGTATTATTTTTCTTATGCTGACTTTAGGATTTTATCTTTGGTTATTAGCTTTGACTGTGGTATGCCTGGGTGTGGTTTTCTTGTGTGTATCCTGTTTATGGTTTCTGAGCTTCTTGAATCTATAAATTTATAAATCTCACCAAATTTGGGAACTCTTTGCCATTTTTTCTTCAAATATATTTCTGCCTCATTCTCTTTCTCCTCTTCTGGGATTCCAGCTATACACATATTAGAATTTTGTAGCTCATTGAGGCTTGTTCATTTTTATCCTTTTTTTCCTCTTCGGATTGTATAATTACTCTATTACTGTCTTCAGGTTCACTGATATTTCTTCCTCTACAGTTTGCTGTTACGCCTATTTAGTGAATACTTTATTGTGAATATTGTATTTTTTTCAGTTCTAGAATTTCCACTTGTTTCCTTTTCATACTTTTTATTTCTCTTCTTTATGTTCTTGAATGTAGTTATAATAGCTACTTTAAACTTTTGTCTGCTAATACTAACATATTAAGATTGGTCTCAGTTAAATTCCTTTTCCCTTGAGTCTGTGGCTCAAATATTAGTTCAGGCTCCTGTAACAAAATACCATACACTGGATGGTTTAAACAATAGAAATTTATTTTCTTACAGTTCTAGAGACTAAAAGTCTATGATTAAGATTCCAGCCAATTCAGTTCCTGGCAAGAGCTCTTTCTGGATCATATATGGCTACCTTCTTGCTGGATCCTCACATAACCTTTTCCTGGTGCGAGCACATGGGGAGAGAGAGAGAGCTAGTGAGTGTGTATACACATGTGTGTGAGTGAGCTCTCTGGTATCTCTTCTAAGGATATTAAGCTTATCAGATCAGAGTCCCATCCTTATGACCTCATTTAACCTTAATTACTTCCTAGAGACTCCATCTCCAGATACTGCCACAATGGGGGTGAAGGGGCTCAGCAAATGAATTTGGAGGGATACAAGCATTCAGTCCAAACATTTTGCCAATGGCCCCCCAAATTCATGTCCTTCTCATATGCAAAATATGTTCATTCAATCTTAACAACCCCCCAAAATCTGAACTCATTGCAACATCAACTCTAAAGTCCAAAGTCTTATCTCAATATCGTTTAAATCAGATATGGGTGAGACTCAAGGTATGATTCATCCTAAGGCAAAATTTCTCTTCATCTGTGAACCTGTAAAACTGGACAAGTATGTGTTTCTAAAATACAGTGGTGGGACAGGCATAGAATAGACATTTTCATTTCAAAAGGGAGAAATCACAAGGAAGAAAGGGATGATGGGTCCCAAAGAAGTCCAAAACCTAGCAAGGCAAATTCTCTTTGATCTTAAACCTCGAGAAAATTTTCTTTAGCTGGATGCCCTGCCTTCTGGATCCACTAGAGCAGTGGTCCCACCCCCACAGCTCGGGAGGGTGGTCCCACTCCTAAGGCTTCTGGATGCAGGCTGATTGTTGAAACAAGAAATAAGACAGCCCTGATGATCTCTGAATCACCTTCATGTCCTTTTCTTGGAGAATAGTGCATGTTTGCAGTTGATTCTACCAGCCTTCCTTCATTTTGTCTCTTTCATTTCAAACTAGCAGTGTTTTTGCTTGTGTAATCCCATCATCTCTTTATTGAGTGATAGTCCAGCCACACTTTTGGTGTTCTCTTTAGAACATGCATTCTCATTTTTTGCAATATAGACAAGTTGAGTATTTTCCAAATCTTTTAAGTCTCGGTTCGTTTTTGCTTAACAATTCAGTTCATGTCTCTCCTCTTGGATTTTACTATAGAGGACCCAGGTTGCACCTTCCAACATTTTACTTAGAAATCTCCTCAGCTAAATATTGTTTCATTTTTCGTAAGTTCTATCTTTCACAAAACACTAAAACACAATTTAGCCAAGTTCTTTGCCATTTTATAACAAGGATTGCCTCTTTCTCCGATTTCCAACAATCTGTTCCTTATTTCTGTCTGAATCCTTACCAGAATGGTCTTTCGTGTTCATATTTTACCAACATTCTATTTATGACATATATATTCTCTAAGATTATAGAAGCTTTCACTATAACTCTTATCTTTTCTCCCTGAGACCTTGTTGGAGTTGCTTTTAACGCCCGTATTACTACCAACAGTCCCTTCACAGGAGCCTACATCCACATTTTACAAAATTTTTCTTCTTATGTATTTATTTTGTTTATTGAAGTACAGTTGATACTGAATGGTACATGAGTTTCAGGTGTACAGCATCATGATTCAACAACTCTGTGTTATGCTATGCTCACAAGTGTAGCTATCATCCATAAGTATACAACACTATTACAGTATCACAGACTGTATTCCTTATGTGCTATACCTTTCATCCCCATGCTTGATTCATTTCATAACTGGAAGCCTATACCTGTCACTCCCCTCACCCCTATTTGCCCATGCCCCCAGCCCCCTTCCCTCTGGCAACCACCAGTTAGTTTTCTGTATTTATAGGTCAGTTTCTGTTTTGTTTGTTCATTCATTTTGTTTTTTAAATTCCACTTATAGGGGCGCCTGGGTGGCTCAGTTGATTAAGCGACTGCCTTCGGCTCAGGTCATGATCCTGGAGTCTCGGGATCGAGTCCCGCATCGGGCTCCCTGCTCGGCAGGGAGTCTGCTTCTCCCTCTGACCCTCTTCCCTCTCATTCTCTCTGTCTCAAATAAATAAATAAAATCTTTAAATTCCACTTATAAGTGAAATTACACAGTATTTGTCTTTTGCTGTCTGACTTCACTTAGTGTAATACTCTCTAGTTGTCACAGATGGCAAGATCTCATTCTTTTTTTATGGCTGAGTAATATTTGTGTGTGTGTGTGTGTGTATGTATGTTTATGTGTGTATCTCACATCTTTATTGATGGACATTTATTTAGGTTGCTTTCATATCTTGGCTATTGTAAATGCAGTAAATGTAGGGGTGTATATTTCTTTTTGAATTAGTGTTTTTGTTTTCTTTGGGTAAATAGTAGTGGAATTATCGGATTGTATGCATTTCTATTTTTAATGTTTTGAGGAGCCTCCATACTGTTTTCCACAGTGGCTGCACCAGCTTGCATTCTTACCAACATTGCATGAGTGTTTTTTTTTTTTTTCTCCACATACTCACCAACACTTGTTTCTTGTCTTTTTGATTCTAGCCATTCTGACAGGTATAATGTGATATCTCATTGTGGTTTTGATTTGCCCTAATGATCAGTGATGTTGAGCATCTTTTCATGTGTCTGTTGGCAATCTGAAGGTCTTTTTGGGTTCTCTGTCCATTTTCTTAATCAGATTATTTGGTTTTTTTGGTGTTGAGTTGTAGAAGTTCTTTATATACTTTGGATATTAACCCCTTATTGGATATATTGTTTGCAAATATCTTCTCCCATTCAGTATGTTGCCTCTTCATTTTATTGATGGTTTCCTTTGCTGTGCAAAAGCTTTTTGGTGTAGTCTCAGTAGTTTTATTTTTGCTTTTGTTTCCCTTGCTGAAGGAGACATCTAGAAAAAATGTTGCTAAAAGGCTGATACCAGAGAGATTACTGCCTTTGTTTACCTTTAAAAAAAGTTTTATGGTTTCAGGTCTAACATTTAGGTCTTTAATCCATTTTGAGTTTATTTTGTTCATGGTGTAAGAAAGGGTCCAGTTTCATTCTTTTGCATGTAGCTATCCATTTTCCCAGCACCATTTGTTGAAGAGACTTGTCTTTTTCCCATTGTATATTTTTGCCTCCTTTGTTGTAGATTAATTCAGTATATAAGTGTGGGTTTATTTCTAGGCTCTCTATTCTGTTCCATTGATCTAGGCATCTATTTTGAGCCAGTACCATACTGTTTTGATTACTGCAGCTTTGTAGTATATGTTGAAATGTGGGATTGTGGTACCTCCAGTTTTGTTCTTCTTTTCCAAGACTGCTTTGACTATTTGGGGTCTTTTATGGTTCCATACAAATTTTAGTATTTTTTGTTCTAGTTTTATGAAAATTGATGTTGTCATTTTGATAGAGATTGCATTGAATCTGTAGATTACTTTGGGTAGAATGGATGTTTTAATAATATTCTTCCAATCCATAAGCTTGGAATATCTTCATTTGTGACATCTTCAGTTTCGTTCGTCAATATTTTATAGTCTTCAGAGTACAGATCTTTCATCTTCTTGATTAAATTTGTTTCTAAGGATTTTATTCTTTTTGGTGCTATTGTAAATAGAATTATTTCCTTAATTTCTATTTGTCATACTTCGTGATTAGTATATAGAGACACAGATTTCTGTATATTTCTATCCTGTGACTTTACTAAATTAATTTATTCTTTTTTTGGTGGAGTTTTTAGGGTTTTCTATGAATAGTATGTCATTGGCAAATAGTGACGATTTATTTCTTTACCAATTTGGACGCCTTTTATTTCTTTTTCTTGTCTGGTTGCTATGGCTAGGACTTCCAGTACTAGTACATATATTTTTTAATTTCTTCTTTGATTTCATCATTGACACATCAGTTGTTTGGTAGCATGTTGTTTAAACTCCACGTGTTTGTGGTTTTTTTCCCAGTTTTTTTCTTGTCATTGATTTCTAGTTTCATACAATTATGGTTGGAAAAAATGCTTGATATGAGTTTAGTTTTCTTAAATTTATTAAGACTTATTTTGTGGCTTAACATGTTATCTGTCCTGGAGAACGTTCCATGTGCACTTGGAAAGAATATGTATTCTATTGTTTTTGGATGGAATGGTCTGTATATATCTGTTAAGTCCATCTGGTCTTACTGCTTCCTTATTGATTTTCTGTCTGGATGATCTAGCTACTGATTAAAGGGGGTGTTAAAATTCCCTACTATTGTTGAATTACTGTCAGTTTCTTCCTTTATATCTCTTAATCTTTGTGTTATGTATTTAGGTGCTTCTATGTTTGATGCATAGATATTTACAATTCTTATATCCTCTTGTTGGATCAGTCTCTTTATTGTTATGTAATGCCATTTTTTTTTTAAAGATTTTATTTATTTATTTGACAGAGACACAGTGAGAGAGGGAACACAATAAGGGGGAGTGGGAGAGGGAGAAGCAGGCTTCCCGTGGAGCAGGGAGCCTGATGTAGGGCTCGATCCCAGGACCTGGGATCATGACCTGAGCCGAAGGCAGACGCTTAATGACTGAGCCACCCAGGCGCCCTTGTAATGCCATTTTTTGTTTCTTGTTACAGTCTTTGTTTTAAAGTCTGTTTTGTCTGATAAAAGTATTGCTACCCTGGATATTTTTTTTTAGTTTCCATCTCTTCACTTTCAGTTTGTATGTGTTTTTAGGTCTGACGTGAGTCTGTTGTAGGTAGCGTATAGATGGGTCTTGTTTTTTTTCATCCACTCTATCACCCCGTCTTTTTTTTTTTCTTTTTCTTTTTCTTTTTTAACCCTCTGTCTTTTGATTGGAACATTTAGGCCATTTATGTTTAATTATTATTTTTTAAAAAAATTTCTATTAACATATAATATGTATTATTTGTTTCAGGGGTACAGGTCTGTGATTCATGAGTCTTACACAATTCACAGTGCTTACCATAGTACATACCCTCCCCAATGTCCATCACCCAGCCACCCCATCCCTCCCACCCTCCTCCACTCCAGTAACCCTCAGTTTGTTTCCTGAGATTAAGAGTACATTTAGAGTAATTATTGATAGGTATGTACTTATTGCCATTTTCTTTATTGATTTCTGGTTATTTTTGTAGTCCTTCTCTGTTCCTTTCTTCTCTTGCTCTCTTTCCTTGTCATTGATAACTTTCTTCAGTGTTGTGTTTGTCTTTATTTTTTTGTGTATCATAGGTTTTTGGCTTGTGGTTATTAGGTTCCTATATAACATCCAAGTATATAGTAGTTTATATTAAATTGATGATCACTTAAGATCAAACACATTCTAAAAGAACTTCATTTTTACTATCCTCTGTCCACCTTTTCTATATATGTTATTAGGTTTTCCCTTTTTTTATTATGGGAGTCCCCTTAACTAACTTTTTAAAATATAGTTGATTTTATTACTTTTGTTGTTTGACCTTTATACTAGCTTTATAAGTGATTGCTCTACTACCTTTACTGTGATTGCTTAATGAAATTTTTTTATTTTCATAATTTTCTTCTAATTACAGTCTTTTTTATCCACTTAAGCCCTTTAACATTTCTTGTAAAGGCCAGTTTAGTGGTGATGAAATCCTTTAATTTTTGTTTATTTGGGAAGCTCTTTATCTTTCCTTCAATTCTAAATGATAACCTTGCTGGGTAGAGTATTCTTGGTTGTAGGTTTTTTCCTTTTAGCACTTTGAATATATATATCATGCCTCTCCCTTCTGGTGTGCACAATAGTTTCTGCTGAAAAATCAGATGATCACCTTATGGGGTTTCCTTTGTAGGTAATTATTTGCTTCTCTCTTACTGCTTTTAAAATTCTTTATCTTTAATCTTTGACATTTTCTTATTATGTGTTAAGGTATGGAGCTCCTTGGGTTCATTTTGTTTGGAACTCTCTGTGCTTCCTAAATCTGGATATCTATTTCCTTCTCCAGGTGAAGGAAGTTTTCAGCTGTTATTTCTTCAAATAAGTTTTCTGTCCCTTTCTCTCTCTCTGTCTCTCTCAGCTTCTTCTGAGACCCCTATAATGCAAATGTTTGTTTGCTTGATGTTTTCGAAGAGATCCTTAACCTGTTCTCATTTTTTAAAAAAATTCTTTTTCCTTTTTGCTGTATGGCTTGGGTGCTTACCATTAGTCTGTCTTCCAGATTGCTGATCTGTTCTTCTGCATTCTCTAATCTGCTGTTGATTACCTCTAGTGTATTTTTCATTTCATTTATTGTATTCTTCAACACTGGTCCTTTTTAATATTTTCTCTGTCTTTGTTGAAGTTCTCACTGACTTCATCCATTCTTCTCTCCAGTTGGTGAGCATCTCTATTCTGTGATCATTAATTTTTTTTTTTAAGTTTGAAATGTTTAGCAGATAGCTTGATTATCTCTGTTGCAGTTAGTTCTTTTTCTGAGGCTTTGTCTTGTTCTTTCATTTGAAGCATATTCCTCTGTCTTCTCATTTTGCTTAACTGCCTGTGTTTGTTTCTATGAATTAGGTGGAACAGATATTTCTCCTAAACTTGAAGGAATGATCTTGTGTATGGTCATCCCCTATGTAGCTGCATGTGCTTGGTTACTTTGGCTGGCTGGCTGAAGTTGTAGCTGGTGGTCCTGGGGCACTGTGTGCTGGGGTGCCCTGGTGGGATGGCCTGAGCTGAAGTGGGTGTGGGCTGGGGTGGTCCTAGGGCTCTCTACATAGATGGTGCCCCGGCAGGACCGCTGAAGCTGAAGTAGGTGCAAGTTGAGGTATGCTGGGATGCTCTGTACAGGGGTGCCCTGGTGAGTTGTCTGGATCCAAAGCAGGAATGGGCTGGGTGGTCCCCAGGCACTGCACAAAATACCCTGGTGAGTCATCTGGAACCAAAACGGGTGTGTTCTTGGGGGGCTCTGCATCGGGGGTGCCCTGGCAAATTGTCTGGAGCCATAGTGGTGTTTTGGGGTGGCTTGTGCCTGTGTCACCTTGGCAAGACAGCTAGCCCTGTAAGGGGTAGCTGACCAGAGATGTGGTGTGTGTTGTGCTGAGGTCACATGGGTGGGGTGTCTAGGGCTGGTGTGGGATGGGGCCTGGGGCTTATTGAGGTGATAGGCCAGCAAGGGCACTAGGACCCTGCTCCTGACCATGCTGTCAGGGTGGAGGGAGAATGTAAACCTTGGCCCCTCCAACCTGGAGAGAGTTCCAGCAGCTTCCCCATCATTTGGTGGAGTTCTAGGGCTGAATTTTTTATAATCTAGTTACTCTTTTAAACCATGGCCTTTTTTCTCTGCCTCAGGGAAGATGAATCTGCTTATGGTCCCTCAGTAGTTTCTGTCCCTAATGCAGTTCACGGTGACAGGTGGGGGTTCCTTTCGTTACCCTATCTCTGTTTCTCTTGCCGTTGTCTATGTGGTCTCTCTGTCTTTTGTTGTGCAGAAGCTGTTCAGTCAGCTCTCAGTTCTTCAGGAGGAATTGCTGTATAAATAGGTATGATTTGGTGTGTCCTGTGGAGGTGGAAGTTCATTGCCATCTTGGACCAGAAGTGCTAGGCTTTTTTTAAGCACACACATCGGAAACTTTCCAGCCTTCATCATAACCCAGTTCCAAAGCCACGTCCATATTTTAGGTACTTTTTACTGCACCAAATTTTGGTAACAAAATCTGTATTAGGATCCTCCAGAGAAATAGAATCTAGAAAGAGATTTATTTTAAAGAATTTATTTATTTATTTATTTATTTTATTTTAAAGAATTCATGCATGTGATTACGAGGGCTGACAAGTCCCTAGACCTACAGTTGGGCAAGCTGGAGACTTAGGATAGCTGACGGTATAGTTTAAGTGTGAGTCTGAAGTCCTATGAACTAGGAGATCCAGTAGTGTGATTCAGGCTCAAGCCTTCTAGCCAAGGGTAGTAGGCTTGAGACTTAGGAATAGTTGATGTCCCAGGTTGAAGGCAGTCAGGAAAGAGGGATTCTCTTATTTGGGAGAGGGTTGACCTTTTGTTCTCTTCGGACCTTCAACTGATTGGATCAGGTTCACTCACATTAGGGAGAGGAATCTCCTTTAATCAGTCTATTGATTTAAATGTTGGATTCATCCAAAAACACCTTCATAGAAACACTCAGGATAATGTTTGATGTAATATCTGGGTACTTTGTAGCCCACGCAAGCTAACAGGTGAAATTAAGCATTGCAGGTCACATTTCCTACTTTTTTGTGTGTGTCTAGTTATTTTGGATTTATGTTGGATAGTGTGAATTATATAATGTAGGAAATTTGGATTCTGTTATATTCCTCCAAAGAGTGTTAATTCTTTTGGCTTAGCAGGCAGTTAATTTGGCTGAACTCAAACTCTGAACTCTTGTCTCCTCTTTGATGGGCAGCAGATGAAATCTTTGTTCAATTCTTTTATCCTTAGCGGGGCACGGGGAGTTGTTCCATTCATATGTAGTTCAGGAGACTGCCACAGATTTGGACTAAGTTTACTGGCAGAATTTGAGACTTGCCTTCTGTGGCTCTCTCTTTTCTAGGAGTTAATATAGTTGATTCTAACTCTCTCCTCTAGTCTGATGGTGTATTTGAATTATAATAGTTCATTTATCTCATTTTCTTACAAGGTAGTTGCTTGTTCTTACACTTTTCAAATTTCAGTGTAATGAATAGAAGCATATTTCTTTTTTGAAAGATTTTATTTTATTTATTCACCCCCCCAAATTAATGAATTTACATAGAGTGCACACGAGTGGGGTTGGGGTCAGAGGGAGAGGGGGAGAGAGAGAATCTCAGTGTAGAGCCTGATGCAGGGCTTGATCTCATGATCCTGAGATCATGACCTGAGCTGAAATCAAAAGTTGGATGCTTAACCAACTGAGCCACCCAGGTGCTCATAAGATTTTATTTTTAAGTAATCTCTACACCCAGTGTGGGGCTTGAACTCACAACCCTGAGATCAAGAGTCATATATGCTCTAACCGACTGAGCCAGCCAGCCACCCCTAGAAACATTTCTATCTTATAATTGGCTATAGGTTTTTGTTTTGCTTTGTTTTGTTTTTACTGCTTTCTTGATGCTTTTTGGGAAAATTTAAATATGTTAGAAATGTATAACTACAAAATATAAATAATACCTTTTGCCTCGGTTATATTTAGTTTTCTAACAGGCATTGGGCAGTGGTGGGCCCACAACTCCTTAACTTTTATTTGTCTCTTTCATTTTTAGTAAGCCTTTGCCTTGTAATATCTGACATCCTTTTACACTTTGTTATATGTAGATTAGTGTTGAAAGTGGAGTTGATTAATAATACAGCTTTTTCTGTATTTCTTTTTTCCCCATATGATGGAATTATTGTCTGGCTTTTTTTTTTTTTTTCAGTTTTATTAAATAATTGACATACATAGCTATGTAAGTTTGAGGTGTACAGCATGATGGTTTGACTTACACTTGTTGTGAAATGATTACGATAGGTTTAGTTAACGTCCATTATTTCATATGGATATAGTAAAAGGAAAAAAATTTCTCTTGTGATGAGAACTTTTAGATCTACCCTCTTAACAAGTTTCCTACGTATCAGATAGCAGTATTAACTGTAGTCATCATGTTGTATATTACATCCCTAGGACTTATAACTAGAAGTTTATACCTTTTGACCACCTTCCTCCAGTTGTACTTCCCCTTACCCCCTGCCACTGGTAACCACAAATCTGATCTCTTTTTCTATGAGTTTGGTATGTTTTTTGTTTGTTTTAGAGTCCACGTATAGGTGAGATCATACAGTGTTTGTCTTATTTCACTTAGCATAACGCCTTCAAGGTTCATCCATGTTGTTGCAAATGGTAGGATTTCCTCTTTTTTTATGTGTATCACAACTTTATCCTTTCCTACTTTGATGGTTACTTAGGTTGTTTCCGTGTCTTGGCTATTATAAATAATGCTTCTGTGAACATGGAGGGTGCACATATCTTTTTGAGTTAGTGTTCTTGTTTTCTTTAGATACATTTCCAGAAGTAGAATTGCTAGGTCATATGGTAGTTTAAAAAAAATTTTTTTTGAGGAACCTCCGTACTGTTTTCCATAGTGGCTGTACCATTTTATAGTCCCACCAGCAGTCCAGAAGAGTTCCTTTTTCTTCATATCCATGCAGGTGTTTGATATCTCTTCTCTTTTTGATGGTGGATCTGGCTTATTCTTTAGCCTAAGTAGGGCATTAATAACATTTTTGGGCTGTATAATTCTTTGTTGTGGAGGACTATCTTGTGCATTGTAGGACGTTTAGAAACATCCCTGGTCTACCATCTACCCATTAGATGCCAGTAACCCCCTCTCCCCCCAGTTATGACAAGCAAAAATGTCTCCTTGGGGGCAGAATTACTGAGCTCAAGTCTAAAAAAAAAAACCAGCTAAGTTATATAGACTTTTTTGTGTTCTAATTATACTGTGATGTTCACAGGTAAATAGTTCTTGTAAAGAAGATGACTCTAAACAGAAGCAACCAAACAAGAAAAAGAGGATCATCTATGATTCAGGTAATATTTCTTCTGGGGAGCTTTAAAGTTTTAAAATAATTTTATATCCCTCAGAACTGTGTTTTCCAAACTGATGTTCTGAGACACACAGCTCTCTCTGATGTTATAATAGGTCCTGTGAGGAGAGGGCTCTATGCTCAAAGTTGGGAACAGTTTTATTATACTGTAGAACTTACCAGAGCTGAAATGTGGTAATGTATTAAATGTGTTTGTTCAAGGGGGTATATAATATACATAGCATGTCTTAAACTTACTTTGAATATGGCATATTTATTTTTTAAAACTATTCATACTACTCTTGCAGCTGAGCTTCTTGGAAACTGAATTTGAAAAATAGTGCTTAGGATATTGCTTTAGAAACGTTCTAAAATTTAATTTTTGTGCTTTTAATCTGGTCTTCTTTTGTTGGATTTAAAATGGAACAAGCACCAAATAAAATATTTGAATATACTTTTAAGATGGGGAGTGTGTATTTTTATGCATGCCTTTTATGATATGTTAAAATAATGGTAGAATCCAGAAAGTTTTAGATTTTACTTTTGTGGAGAAGATCCATCTGGTGTGAATTCTTAAAACTAAAAAGGTAAACTAAGGAGACATTTATAGATTGTTAGGATTTCACAGTGATAGCACAGATTCTGACTCCATCCTAAAAATACTTGAGTGTTTATTGTGAGTCTTCTACTGCTGTATATTGTAAGGAATTTGAAATAAATACACATCCCCATTCCCTGGGAGTTTGTGTCTTTTGGGAAACTGGAAATTTAATTACTTGATGCAGTTTAGAATAATATGAAACAGGATTTATAAATGCATGGTTCAGAGGAAAAGGAAGGACACTAAAGTTTATGAAACTTCTATTTTTGTTTTACTTTGTTTTGGTTTGTATTTAAGTGTCTTGGGTGGTTAGGTTGTGGTAGACAGACCAGTGCTCCCAAAGATGTCCATACCCTAATTCCTAGAACCTGTGAATATGTTAGGTTACATGATGAAAGGGAAATTAAAGTTGTAAGTGGCATTAAGGTTGATAATCATATGACCTTAAAGTAGGGAGATTATCCTGGAGTATCTGGGGGTGGGCCCATTGTTTTCACAAGGAAGGTGGAGGCAGGAGAGAGAGATGGAGAGAGAGAGAGAGATTAACTGTGAAGAAAGTCAGAGAACCAGAGAGATGGCCGCATGAGAAGGATTTTGCCTGATGTTGCTGGCTTTGAAGATGGAGGAAGGAAGCCGTAAACTAAGGAATGTTAACAATCATTAGAAACTGGAAAAGGCAGGGAAATGGATTTTTCCCTAGAGTATCCGGAAAAGAGTCACGTCCCTGCTGACACTTTGATATTAGCCCATTGAGACCCATATGGGATTTCTAACTTCCAGAACTATAAGATAATATATTTATGTTGTTTTAAGCCACTAAATTTGTGGTGATTTGTTATGGTAACAAAAGAAAAGTAAGACAAAGGTTTAACACAAGTAGAAGTAATCTGTGAGAATTCACAGTAAGAGTTTTGCCTTGAAATGGGCCTTGAGGAATTGGTTAACAATAATCACTTTAAAAACACACTGTATTTTACTATTTCTTTTGAGAGTTTTGTTTGATTTTCCTCTCATGTACAGATTCAGAATCCGAGGAGACAGTGCAGGTAAAAAATGCCAAAAAGCAACCAGAGAAATTGCCATTGTCTTCTAAACCTGGTAAAATTCTACGCCAGGATCCTGTTACATACATTTCAGAAACAGGTAAGGTATTGAATATGTTTATTGTTTTAGAGAGGAGTAGTGTGTGTTATGTTCTTGAGCTTCTCACTGGTGTCTGGATGTACCTCTTTCACTTTGAATTTCTGTTCCTTTTTTGCGTTGTTGATTTATATTTATCAGAGGAAGGCTGTAATCATTATCTTTGGCATTTTCTGTGGGTTAAGGGCCATTGTAAGGACCAATTACAGGGGAATTGGCCTTGGGATTTTTTTAAGTTTTTTTTTTTTTTTTTTTTAAGATTTATCTATTCATTTTAGAGAGAGAGAGTGTGAGCGCATGAGCATGAGTGGGGGAGGGGCAGGGGGAGAGGGAGAGAGAGCATCCCCAAGCAGACTTCCCACTGAGGGCATAGCCTGATGTGGGCCCGATCCCAGGACTCTGAGATCATGACCCAGTCTGAAACCAAGAGTCAGCCATTTAACCGACTGAGCCACCCAGGTGCCCGTGTGTTCTGTATTGAATAAAATGAAGTTCTATCTTGAATCATAAATTAAAATATTATTGGTGTGTTTTAAAACTTCTTTTTTATGTAAGTTTTTTTATCTTGCATTCTAAAGTCATAATAAGCTAAGTATATAACGGTTATTCATATTTGTGATTTATAAAATCTAGCACAGGGGCGCTTGGGTGGCTCAGTCATTAAGTATCTGACTTTGGCTCAGGTCATGATCTCAGGGTCCTGGGATTGAGTCCGGCGGCGGCTCTGCACTCAGCAGGGAGTCTGCTTGTGCTTCTGCTCCTTCCCTTGCTCATGCTCTCTCTCCCTCAAAAAAAAAATAAATAAAATCTTTAAAAAGATATATAATCTAGCACAGATGTCACCTGAATTCCTTGTATTCTCTTGTGACACTAAAGACTTTAGCGCTGACTTTTTAAAAGATGATTGTTTTTGTACTTAAATTTATTTGTTTGATCTGTTTTGAGTGGTCAAAAAGCAAAAGACACAAATAATTGCACACTAATCTTAAAATGGTAAAATAGTATAAATGATTGTTTCATAGAGAGTATTCATTTATGGTGAGGAACTCTGAAGTGTCATCTGAGGAAAAAAACTTAGATGCATTCATTGTAAAGTCCTTTTGATTCTGGCATTGTTAACTATTAGAGGAGACCATAACAGGAGTGAAAGGTTAGATGTAGTAATCTTCCAATTCACAGGGCCTGTTGAATCGATTCCTGCATAGAAATGTTTGAAGGGGCCATGAAAGCATCTCATAGGTTACTGATTTGTTTATATTGAAGAAAACCTCTGAAACCATAATTTTTAGCACTCTGCTACTTGAATTGCTAGTGAATACACATGGTTTGAAGAGATGGTAAAAGCTACATAATTATTTTGGTACAGCATATTACAACTTATATTCAACAAACATTTATTGAGTGTTTTTTTACATCCCGGATACTAGGAACTGGGGGTGCAAAAGATGACCAAAGACTCCCAAGTACGTGGAGTCTCTTGAGGCAGTGATAAGTAGTCAGGCAGAGTGCTTGAAGGGTCCGATTTGATCTGGCTCTTGAAGGATGAGCAGGTGATGGAGGGAAGAACATGTCAGTTTAGAGGGATGGGATTATTTAAGGCACAGCATCCAGCACAGGGATTGGTATGTTCATAGGACACAGAAGAGACTGCTTGCCCACATGATGAGGAATGGTGGGAGGTAGGATGAAGGAAGACCTTGAAAGCTAGGCAGATGAATTTAGACTTAACATAGCAGGGAAAAGGGAACCATTAAAGTTTTTGAAGAGTTATGGAATGATGAAAGTATTTAAGGGTGATTGCTAGATTGCTAGTGTTCAGGGTGGGATGGAGAATATAGAAATTGTAATGAGGGAAGTGAAGCATTTAGTAGGAGTGAAGTAATGAGAGATGTAAAAAGTTTGCAATAGTAAGGGACTGATTTATAAATATTTTTGAGAAATGAGTTACAAATTAGGTATTTGGATTACCTATGGTACTATTATTAGGATAATTGGAGAACTGATGTCATTAGCATGTTTAAGGTTTTTTGTTGTTTATTTTAAAAAATTCTTGAATATTATTTTCTTTTATTTTTATTTATTTATTTTTAAAAAAGATTTTATTTATTTATTTGCCAGAGAGAGAGAGAGAACAAGCAGGGGGAGTGGCAGGCAGAGGGAGAAGCAGACTCCCTGCTGAGCAAGGAGCCTGATGCGGAACTCGATCCCAGGATCCTGGGATCATGACCTGAGCTGAAGGCAGATGCTTAACCGACTGAGCCACCCAGGCGTCCCTATTTTCTTTTGTTTTTTTTAGTAATCTGTATACCTGATGTGGGGCTTGAACTCCCAACCTTGAGATTCAGAATGCTCTACTGACTGAGCCAGCCAGGTGCCCCTTGTTTTTTTTTTTTTTTTCAATAACAGTTTTATTGAGATATACAGTTCACCCCTAAGATTTTAATATTACTGGAATTTGCAGATACAGGTCAAAGTTTTCGGAGATATGAGTAACAATAAAACTTTACTTACATGTATGGGCTGTTACTTGAGAGTGTGCAGGTACTCATAGATAAATTGGTCGGTAAGTGGGGAATGAAACAGGAAATAAAAGTCCTTGTGTTGTAGAAGGAACCTGAGCCTGGAAGGTCAGAAGCCCTGCCTGAGGGTCCATCCTTGGTTCCCATCTAACAGATCTTTGAGTCTGTTGTACTTTCTATAAAGCAGAAACACTAATGGAATAGGCTTGTTGTGGAGACTTACTGGAATGATGCATAGGAAAGGGCCAGACCCAGTGCCTGAAGCATATAAAAACAGGCAATCCAAAGGAAAAAAGAAAAAGCAAAACAAAAGAAGCCCACAGATGAGCTTTGTAGCTTCTCAGAGACATTTATTTGATAAAGTTGTTCAAATGATCAAAAACAAAATGTAGGTGACATGGACGTATTTTCTGTAAACTTTTTGGTAAGCTGAGATATTTCTTCATTATGGCAGAAGCAGACTGACTCTTTAACCTTTTTGTTCTATTGCTAAATATCTGCTCAGGCACATTGTGCAAATGCACTCTTCTATTAAGAGATCCCCCTCTGAGATCTGGCCACCTTTGTGAAGTTTTGAATATGTGGGAGGGATACTAGAAACAGTATGGTGATAGGTTTATTATGGAACTGAAGGTGGTGTGATCAGGCTTTCCAGTGACACCCTGGAAACGTCAAAGTTAGTGTGCAGACAGCTGTGGCCTTCAACTGTGGATCAGTTGGCTATCCTTATCTTGTGATTTTAGGTACACAGAAGGGTCAGACAATTTAAGCTCTGATCACAGATTTTCTTTAACATGGGATCGTTTATTTCAGACTAAGTATTTTCGAATGTTATTTTCTGAAGAGATATCCAGCACTTTATCTGAAATTTCTATGAACATTATCAGTGTTTATGTCATTCTGCTGGTGGCACGTACATGGGAAAGTGAACATTGTCCCCTTTTTGTAGCTGAAAATCTTGGGGTGCGATGTACCTAATAGGATGTTCAGTATTAATTACAGTATTCTCTTTTTTTCTTAGAATTAAGATTTAGGAAAAAGCTAGTTCTTTTCTTGCCTGTATTTATCTTCTCATACTTTTTTATTCCTTGAAATGACAGGTGCGTGGGAAGAAAAATAAGCCCTTTTTTCTTCCTATCATAAGAGAATGAACTGTTAAAAAGAAGTCCATAATAAAATCAGAAATATAAAGAGTTTTAAGAAAGGTGCAGCTTCTTGAAATTAATAAGCTGGAAAATTCACCTTAAAATAATTTTTAAAAATGATTTAGTTTTTTTTAAAGCTAAAACTATAGTTTTTCAGTAGTGGGTGATGAATAAATATTCACATTATAAATGTAAATATTTACATTACTAGTATCAGGTTAAATAGAATATTTGTGTTAATAATAATTTCAAAATAAAAATCCTAACCTAAGATTGTATTGTTGATTGGGAGATTGGAGCTTCTTGTGGAAAAGGATTATATGACAATGATTGTTTTAAAAACCTGTTAATAACAAAAGAAACGGGCACCTGGGTGGCCCAGTCAGTTAAGCATCTGCCTTTGGCTCAGGTCATGATTCAGGGTCCTGGGCAGCCCCATTTTGGGCTCCCTTGCTCAGCAGGAACTCTGTTCCTCCCTCTCCCTTCCCTCCCCCATCCCCCCCACCCCCTGCCCCGGCTCATGCTCTCTCTCTCAAATAAATAAATAAAATCTTAAAAAAAAAAACAACGAAAAAACCCCCAAAAGAAACACTTGTTGCTTCATTATTCCATATTTTATTTTTTATGAACCAATTTGTGTTTGCTATTTTTCTTGTAGTATAGTATTTGTAGTGTTTAAGAGCATGAGTTATTTTATTTTATTTTTTTAAAAAAATACTCATTTGAGAGAGAGAGAGAGAGCATGGGGGGGGGAGGGTCAGAGGGAGAAGCAGACTCCCTGCTGAGCAGGGAGCCAGATGCGGGACTCCATCCCAGGATCACGACCTGAGCCGAAGGCAGTCGCCCAACCAACTGAGCCACCCAGGCTCCCAAGAGCATGAACTCTTGATTCAGACTGGCCGGGTTAACCTTCATTTACCTTCCCTGTGTCTTAGTTTCCTCATTTGTGAAATGGGTTTATTCCTAGTACCCACATCAGAGGCCTTTGTGATGATCAAATGAGATAATCCTTGAAAAGCATTTAAAACAGGGTCAGGCATATAGTAAAAACTCAGGAGGATTAGCTGTTAGTTTTACATTTTAATTTTGTTGTATCCCTACATCTGTCTTTAAAGACATTTTAATTTTGTTGTATCCCTGCATCTGCTAAAGACATTTTGTTTTTTGCTTAAGTACTTAGGACTTTCTGTTGATTATGTAACTGTGCTTCAGAAATTTAGAAATTGTGTTTGACCCACTTCTGTCCACTATGGCCACTACTAGTTACTTGTGGCTTTTGAGCACTTGAAATGCGACTATCCCAAACTGAGAGTATGGTTAAGTGTAAAGTACAGATTTCAAAGGATTAGTATGAAAAAGAAGTAAATTATCTTATTAATAATTTTTTAGTATTATATGTTGAAATGATTTGGATGTGTTGGGTTGAATAAAATACATTGTTAAAATTAATTTCACTTGTTTCTTTTTTACTTTTAAATGTGGTTATGAGAAACTTTAAAACTCTCTGTGTAGCTCAGATTTTATTCCTGTTGCACAGGGCTTTATAAACAACAAGAAAAATTTAGGAAATAACCTTAATTTAGAAAATAACCTACTTCATTCAAGTGCTTTTGTTTATATTATTATACAGTTTTTTAGGCTATATTATACAGATCTGTAGCCTGATCGTTTAGCTCTATGACCTATTTTTCATCACTTTTATTAAATCTGTCTTCTATTGATTTTTAAAGTACTTTGATTACATTAATCTCCCAAATTATAGGGAAAGGAAAAAAATGGCTTATAAACATCTTCATAGCTAACCACTGACTCTAGTAAAATGTTCTTGTAAGTTGGTAAAAACCCAAATACTTGTTGTACTGGGTAAATATATTTACTTTTAGCTGTTTAATGAAGTGAGAGACCTTGAGTTTTGTTTGGCATAGATGACCTTTTATTAGGCAGTTTCATCAGGGGCTGGTGTTTGGTTGAGAATGATGGGAGTTTTTCCCTGTCTTGAAAGTTGTTTATGACTGGTAATTTTCATTGAGCATGTAATTCCAGAGACAGTGCTCTTGAGGTTATAATTATTTTCGGGATGTTAAATGGGAAAAAATTGGGAATGTGGTGTTCTCTAGTTCACCATGTAATATTAACGACCTGTGACTTTGGAAAATAGTAGCGGAAAATATTACTGAGGATGTGTGTAACATTCTCTTTTATGGATTTTTAGAGGCATATAGTTTTGCTTACCAGACAAATGGGGATAGATTATGTATAGGATAAAGAACGTTTCTTAGATGTTTTCAGGGAAACTAGAGTGATTGAGCCTGAAAATTTCTTTGAAGTGAGAGGAAACTTAAGAACTGTGTATTACAATTCTTTGATTATACTTGTTAAAAAATAATACTGATTTGTGCACTAAGACTCTATAAAAGAAACAGAATTTTGGGGGATGAGAATTTAGATTAGTATTATTTTAAATTACCTAAGTAATTTAACCACATTCTCACTGAAAAAGGAGTAAACAATTCAGATGAAAATATTTTATTCCCTCATCTATCCCTTTTGCCTTAGGTAGCTATATAAATAAAAACATATACACGCATCCATATATATAAATATATCCATATACACACACACTTTATTTATTTGAGTGGCATTCTATTATAAAATTTCTGTAGCTTGCTTTTTCATAACTTAATGTCTTTGACTCCCTCTTTCCCTCCCTTCCTTCTTTCCTCTCCTTGTCTCCCTCCTTGGCCCTTCCTCAGCTTCTGCCTCTTTGTTTCAATACAGAAAGATTCCTATCTCATTCTTTTAAACTTCTGTATGGAATTTAATAGTATGCATTCAGTTTTTTCATGTTCTTATTTTGGATATTGGATTATTGATGTGTGTACACACTTGTTTATGCTTCATTGCAGTATAATGTATTTAACAATAAATGGGTGATTCACAGTGAAGAATATGATCACTTAAAAGAGAATAGTATTTCTTGAGGTTCATTTTAAGAATGTAGTTTACCTGCCTATATTGGGAAGAATAGATAGGACTTCCACTTTCTGCTCCTGGGCACAGTGCTCTTATGAGGATTCCCCCCGCACCTCCACCAGCAGCATTTGTATTTTCCTTTTGACTTTTACTAATCTTATGGATCAAAGCACCACTAATATATATTTTTTTAACACATGCTACTATTAAGTCAGGTCTTTTCCAGTTTTTAGGCCCAGAAAACGGGGACTTTACACTTACCTGCATTAAATTTCTTTCTGAAAGAAACTCTTACATCTTTTTTTTTTCTTTTTTAAAGAAATTAAAAAAAAATTTTATTTAGAGAGAGCATGCACTAGTGCCCATGTGGTGGGGGGAGGGACAAAGGGAGAGGGAGAGAGAATCCCAAGCAGGCTCTGTGCCCAGTGCGGAGCCTGATGCTGGGCTCAATCTCACGACCCTGAGATGATGACCTGAGCCAAAATCAAGAGTTGGACACTTAATCCACTTAGCCACCGAGGTGCCCTGAAGCTCTTACATTTTTATCTTGTTAGATTCTAGGCTTTTGTATCCTGATCCAGTCATTTATTTAACAATACTTAACAATATTTATTCAACAAACATCATGTGTTCACTGTATGTACATAATAGTGTACTGGATAATATAAGAGATAAAAGAATAAAGCATAGTCTTGTCTTCAGGGGCTTAGAGTTTATTGGGGAGATAAGTCTTTTATATAAAAATTACATAAGGAAAAAATTAACAGTGATAAAAATATCTTCTAAGGATATTGAGGCATGGGAGAGGTAACTTTCATTTTGGAGGTTCAGGAAATTTCCTGGTGGAGAGAAAAGTTTGAGATAAATGTGAAAGGTTTGGAAGAATTTAACATGGAGATTTAGGTACTGTGTGTACTAGAAAGAGAGAATAATGTGGGAGCTTGGAAATCAATAGTGCTATTTCATGTGCATTATTCATTACTTTCTAACCTATTATAGAAAGAGAAAATCTAAAAATTCAACTTAAAAACTTTTACAGATTTACATGATTAATACTACCTAGTATTGTAGCTCATATATATTTTTTTAATGAAGAAACTTTTTTTTTAAGATTTATTTATTTTAGCGGGAGAGAGCGTACATGTGAGTGGGGGCGGGAAGCAGAGGGAGAGGGAGAATCTGAAGCAGACCCCGCGCTGAGCATGGAGCCCAATGTGGGGCTTGATTTCACCACCCTGAGATCATAACCTGAGCTGAAACCAAGAGTCGGATGCTTAACTGACTGCGCCACCCAGGTGCCCCGTAGCTCATGTTTTCTTAATTATGGTATCTTCTACAAAGGAGTCTCTTACTTAATTTGAAACACCTGTGTCCAGAGTGAAAGGCAGGGAGAATTCTACCATAATGATAAAATAAATTTCGTCTTGTATACTACTGTACTTTTTTTTTTCAGAACACTTCTACTGACTTCATGGAATGGAATAGCATTATTATATGACTTCTATTTCATACCCATCTCATTTGATCTTCAAATCTACCTAATACTAGGGGTGACTTATTATAGAAAGCTTAAGGAAGCAGTTTTCAATCTAAAGTTGCACAGAGTTTTATTGTGCAGTATAGTTCTTTGGATGTTCCTCATGTACTTGTTTTTTCATATCCTCTGATTTCATATCTTCTACAGATTTGATAAACATATCTGTGTATTTCTTTCCGAAGCATTGGTAAAATTATTTAGTATTAAGAGACACGTAAAGAAACCTTTTCCAAAATGGACATGATTATTATCAGTACCTTGGATATAGCTTTTCTGTTTCTCATGAGTGGCTGTTCAATTACTTATGGATCTTAATAACCACTGTTACTTATTTTGTATTTCTTCATTTTGCTATAAATCAGTGCTTCTCAGTCAAGGGTGACTTGCCTCTCGGCGAACCTTTGACAGTATCTGGAGACATTTTTGGTCGTCACGGCTGGCAGGGGCAATGGCGTCTAGTTGGTAGAGGCTAGAGATGCTACTAAACATTGTATGGTGTGCAGGAGAGCTCCCTACAGAAGGATTATTTGGCTCAAAATGTCAGTAATGTAGAGGTTGAAAACCCTGCCTGACCCTGTCAGAAGAGAATTTGGTGACTGTTTTGTTGAACTCCAGATAGCCCTTGATAGCCCTTGTTTCTAGATTCATCTGCTAGTCCTATAACTTCTAGAATAAAGAAGCTCTTAGGTCAGCGTAGTTTATTCCTGGTAATCTCCATCTTCTGCTGAATATTCCTTTTGACCTGCTTTTGATGTTACTGCATAGAATTGTCACCGAACCTTTCCTTTTCTGTAGTTCTGTGGTTGGGGATCTGCCTTTCTCTTTTTGGCAATGAGGATTCCATTTCTTGTTTCAATCTTTAGGGACTTCATTTGATAGAGGATTCAAAGGTCACTGATACTGCTATAGCAATTTTATTCAGATTCACATTAACTGAAACATTTTTATAAGAGCTAGATACTTTCTTAAAATCTTTTTTGCCTAATAGTTTGTTCTTCAGGCCTCTTTTAATAGTGCATGTTATGAGACCTGAAAACAATTTTAAGTGGCATATGGAGCCACCAGAGTCTCTGGAATGATCATTGAGGTTCTGAAGCATCTTTGAAAATGAACAGACTGTTCTTGTGACACATATTTTACTGTCAGGTGCTTGTGAAACTATGAGAGACACAGGATTGTATTCCAGAATGCCAAGGAAATAGGATTATATTAGGAAAATAGAATTAAATACTAATAAAATCATATCCAGGTGATTTATACTTGGCTTTAATACTGAGACAGTTTTGTTAGCTCCTCTCCTGTGCGGGGAAGTGGAATGTGAATGGAAATGGGGAATTGCATTGCCGAACCACTCCCTTTACTCTTCGTGGCGAGTCAGGTTTCCTTCTGGTGCCTGTTTCATACCTAAGAATTATGAGGTGTGCGATGTACCTGTGTCCTACCGTCCAAGCCCCCCCTCGCCCCCACCATCACTTTTCTTTTTCTGTGAGAGCCAGTAGAGATGGAGGCAAGGAAAGTAAGTGGCAAAATGTTCCACTTTCTCCTTCTGTGTTATGTTTTCTTAGTAATTGAAGCCAGCTGTGACTTTCCATGGACTGTTGTTACTCCTGCTCTGGTGGGGCCTCGGCACCTAGGTGGTGGGTAACATCACAACACAAGCCGGTACTTTGCCTCTTATTTATCATTCCTCGCCTCCCTAGGCCTCACAAATTATAAAATGGGTTTATTTAAAAGATACAATGAACCCTGATTCTAAGAGGATTTATTGGTACTGAACCGTGAGCTCTCTTAATTTCTTGATTGAAGATGAGCAGTCTCAGAGGTTTTATTTAATTATACTGAAGTACAGAATATTAGATTCACCACATAAATGGTGCAAAGATGGTATGTTTAGTTTCTCTTCCATCTACTTAATTAACAAATACTTATTGAAGACTTGGCATATGTACGAACCTTTCTCTACTTCCAAAACCAAAATGACAGTTTGGGTTTTTGACCCAAGGACATAATGAAAAGGAACTTTGTAGGAAAAGGCTCTAAAAACTCAGATTCCCTTTTTAGTTTTTGAGTAGTTGTTGCTAAGTAAACTATTTTTAATCTCTGTAACCAGATCTCTCTAGCATGATCTCCATTAATTTGGTTTCTATGTGTTCCAGACTGAGGGAAAGAAAATCAGAATCCCAAACTCTCAGCAGGATGAGCTCCATAATTAGATTTTTTTTCCTTTTTGGCTTGTAAGTAGATTTCTGTATGGACCTGCACATTATTTTCTTTCTCTTTCATTTGTTATCCTTTCTAAATAAATGAATGTATCTAACTGAGAGTGGCAAAGCAATCTCCTCTCCCAGGCAATTCCTCTGCTGTATGTTGGATAATGCTAGTTTACTTGGTGATTGTTACCGCATTTGAGGTTATGTTGTATATAAATAAAAATAAATGGTGTTTTTATAAGGGGACAGATATCCTGGAGGGAGATTCTGAGTGTTCAGTTGCCCATGATTTTCAACTAGCTCTAAGAAATTGGACTTAGATCTAGTTATCATTATTGTATTATAAGTTTCTGGGGAGAAGAGAACACAGTTTGCCTTTGGCTTCTGACAGTGCAGGAACAAATATAGGCTCATTAAAAAATAGGAACAAATGTTAAAAAAGAAAAACAATCATAACTTTATCTGGAATGTTTCATTTCTGCACATTGTGTAAGATCGTAAAATACTTGTTTTACATGAGGATGGTCACGCCAACACCTGTTAAATGACTGTCTTCTGCAAGCAGCTGATTGCATTATCTTTGGTCTCTTTTGCCTTCTTTTTCCATAGTGTATTGATACAGCCTTTGAAATATGAAGGACTAAAGGAGTTTTAAGACAGCCAGTTCAGAAGTCACTGCTTTCTTCAGGTTTTCTGGTTTTCTAAGGCAAGATGACAGAATGCTTTTAGATATGTCTGCAACTTTATAGAACACCATATTTTTTTATATTCTCCTTAATGAAATCCTCTGTATTTATAAGAAATATCTCTATGCTTAGGATCATGAGTTTGCTTTTTTTGGTGTTAGTTTTCCCCATAACTGTAAGAAGTATGGGGGAGTGCATAAATCACGGAGTACTAAATAAGTGTCGAATCAAGCAAGCCAGTCTTTTTTTTCTCTTTTCACAACTGTATTTCACTCGAATTGCTCCTACTTTCCAAGGGGCCTGGAGAGCTATTTATTTAGTGGTTAGCAGAGAAAAAAGGGCCTTGTATGTAGTTTTAGCTCAGTACAGTATAAACATAGTTGAAATTTTGTGCAGAATACTTCATATTTTTTTTTAAATTCATGTGTAATTCCATTTTTACTCAGAAATTATGAAAATGCTTAAAAAATTATGTCTGTGTTTGGATTATAGTACATCTTTGGATCTATAGCTTGAAGACATTGTTAAGTTTAAATTCATGTATTCTAAGCCAAAAATTCAGAGAAAGGCTCTAATACCCTCCACTGTTTTTTAATTTTTAAAATTTTTTTATTGTGTTACGTTAGTCACCATACAGTTCATCATTAGTTTTTGATGTTACACTCCACTGTTATAAAGAGATCTCTAGGAGAGAAGGCTCATGAAAAAGAAGATCCCCTCTTAGGGGTGACATTTATACCTATAATGTTAAGGCTAACCTAAAAGAACAAAGTGATGTATTTTTTTTTTCCAGCTTAATTTTACTATTCCCAAAATATTTTTGAGCTTTGAAATATGGGATTAATTTTTAATGACTGCATGGATCCATTGTATGGCTAGACCACAATTTATGTAGCTCTTCCCCAGTTTTGATTATTTCTGTTGCTTACATTTTCATGTTCCTAATAGTGTGATGAATGTGTTTATATACAAATATTTGTCAGTACTTCTGATTATCTCCAAGAATTACTGGGCTAAAGGTTATGAACATCTTTAAGGCTCTGTGTATATTTTGCCAAATTGCTTTCTGGAAATTCATAGTAGTTTATGTTTTCATAATCAGTGTTTCTATTAGAACAAATATCACATTCTCACCAATATTGAGTATAATTAAAAAATCTATAAGGCTATCCATAGATTCTCAAAATTATAGAAGGGAAAATCTTAAGAATTTGGTCCAGCATTTTGCAGAGGAGGACAGTGAAGCCCAGGTAATTAAAATAGGAGTGCCTGGCTGGCACAGTTGGTGGTGCATGCGACTCTTGATCTTGGGGTTGTGAGTTTGAGCCCTGCGTTAGGCGTAGAGATTACTTAAAAATAAAAAGATCTTTGAAAAATAAAAATAGTAAGTTGAAGTCAGGTTAGAATTTTAATTTTCTGGCATTCTGGTTCAATGTTGTTTTATTAGAGATTACTACTTTATTATTTATTGAATGTCTGTTAAAACATGGGTAAGTCCTATACTGGGCACTTTTTAAAAAATCTAATCTTCCCAATAACCCAAATTGTGAATGGCTTGAAACTGTTTTAAGCATTTATACGGACGAGGACCAAAGGAAGAAATGAGGTCAGTCTTCAAATGGTCAATGTGAAAAAGGATGGATTAAGGAAAATAGATGGAATTCACAGGGGAGTATTTTGGCTTAATACAAGGAAGAACTTTTACTAAAGAGTACAGTAGTGCTAATCATTAAGAAAAGGGAGATCACATTGAATGACATTGCTTTGTGTTTGTCAGGAATGTGGAAAATGGAGTCCGTGCATTGGATAAGAGAGAGAACTAGTTGACTAAAGATAATGCATTATAAAGAATATGGTAGAGTACCTGGCAGGTAGTTTATTTTTTATTTATTTATTTTTTAAAGATTTTATTTATTTATTTGAGAGAGAGAGAATGAGAGACAGAGAGCATGAGAGGGAGGAGGGTCAGAGGGAGAAGCAGACTCCCTGCTAAGCAGGGAGCCCGATGCAGGACTTGATCCCAGGACTTCAGGATCATGACCTGAGCCGAGGGCAGTCGCTTAACCAACTGAGCCACCCAGGCGCCCTGGCAGGTAGTTTAATGCTCGATAATAATAACTATTATTAATAGCAATTAGATAAAAAGATACCATGAACTCTCTGAAGCTAGTGACAGAATAAGCAGAGATGCTGATAAATAATGAAAGAAGTATGGGCGCCTGGGTGGCTCAGTTGGTTAAGCGACTGCCTTCGGCTCAGGTCATGATCCTGGAGTCCCTGGATCGAGTCCCGCATCGGGCTCCCTGCTCGGCAGGGGGTCTGCTTCTCCCTCTGACCCTCCTCCCTCTCATGTGCTCTCTCTCATTCTCTCTCTCTCTCAAATAAATAAATAAAATAAAAAATCTAAAAAAAAAAAAATGAAAGAAGTAAACAAAGGAAGGTGGAAAGGAAGGAGAAAACTAAAGCAAGCCTTTTCTGTCTCAGAAAGCCAAGGGGTCAGAAAGTTTCTAGGAGATAGTCAGTTTGTTGTAAAATATTAGATCAAGGTTAACAAGAAAGAGAAGTGTAATATACAGATGAAAAATGAAAAATCACCCAAATCTATCCAGAGATATAAAAATTATTAACATTTTATTGATTCTTCTCAGGTCTTTGAATGTGAATTTAAAAGTATATCTATAAATATATATAGGTAGATATAAATGTGTCATTAACATTCTGTTAAGTCACCTGCTTTTATCACATAATAAACATATGAAGATGTCAGTAAATATGGATATACATTACAATTTTCTATTTCATAGAATTCCGTTATGTGGTTGAACATACAATAAATATTTGGTTACTTGTTTTCTCATTGTATAAACACTATTCACTTGCCTCTGTGTTTGGTCCCACTGTCATAATTGAGGCTTTCTTTTTTGCCTAAACGGTATTAGTCACGTAATTGTCCCTTCATCTTTTCCTGTCCTCCTGTAGGCTGTTCTCTATACTTTTGAGTGAACAAATGCTGTAATAAGCATTTTGGTACATATATCTTTGTGTGCTTGGTCCTTTATTTTGTTTTGTTTAAATTCTTAGAAGTGGAATTGCTGGGTCCAGTTAAAATGGGTTACATTGCATATGTAAGGTTTCAATACATATTGCAAGATCTTCCCCCATGAAGATTTTTAAAAATTTACTATCATTGCCTGTTATGTATGTGAAGGTCCCATTTCCCTACATCCTTGCCAACAGTCTTTTATATGTAATAATCTTAGAAATTTTTGATCTCACTAAATTTCATGTTAGCCTATTACCTGTAAATATTTCCGAGATTGCTGGAGAAAGGGTTAAACTAGAGATTGCAAGTATCTCCGGTACCATTGTTCCCCTTTCTGAGCCTATACCAAAAAGCAGTGATTGATCTTGTCTGAAGTTCTGAAGACAGGTAAAATATCTTAGATAATGAGGAAGTTCTTTAGTAATTAGAGAAGAACTGTAACAGAAGAACAGTGATTGACTTGGTCCATTTAGTTCTGGGGTTTTCTGTCATACTGCTGATAAGCATGGCTGGGTGTAGGGGAAATGGAATGTTCCTGCTTTTGGCATTTTAAAGTGGGGGGACAAACTAGTAGAGAACTGTCATTTTGCAGAGACAATGTAATTTTGTTCTTTTGTCGTTAAGGTAATCCCTCCTGCCCAGAAATAGAGTTGTTGAACTTAAACCACGTGAAAATTGTGAAATTTAATAAGCTCTCAGATAAGATTAGAAGCCTTATATACACTGGGATGTGTTTTTAATTTTGCACTTACTGCCTAAGGAGAAGTATTGATTGTCTATACTTAGCAGGTTCCGGTTTTGTGTTTGTTTTGTTTTGTTTTTAATTAAAGCCAGGATATCAGCAGTGTTGGTCTTGTTTTGAATCTTCTTTTAAGGGTACTTTGCATAATTTTTTTGACTGCAAAGTAGAATAGTTTGTTGGTGAGTGCTACTGGTTTGGTTAACTGAGTCTACAGCTTAACTGAGTCTAGGGGTTTAAAATAAACCAGCCATAGGGGCGCCTGGGTGGCTCAGTTGGTTAAGCAACTGCCTTCGGCTCAGGTCATGATCCTGGGGTCCCGGGATCGAGTCCCGCATCGGGCTCCCTGCTCGGCGGGGAGTCTGCTTCTCCCTCTGACCCTCCTTCCTCTCATGCTCTCTGTCTCTCATTCTCTCTCTCTCAAATAAATAAATAAAATCTTAAAAAAAAAAAAAGGCATTAAAAAAAAATAAAATAAACCAGCCATAAATTAAAAATATTATTTGGGCTTCTGTATATAGCAGTTCATTATTTTGTTATCTTACAGAAAAGGAAAAGAGTTTCAGATTATATTCTTAATGGTTATTAGGATTATTAAGGGTGATTTTCCTGGCTGTTATACTTAGGTGGGATGGTGATCATGTCACTTCTCCTTTGCAAAACCAGACACTTTTCCCCATATCTGGCAGAGACAGAGAAGGACTGATTGTCAGGTAGGGAGAACAGATATATGAGTGACTGAACCTAGTCTGCTGGCTGACTCTTGTTAACAGTGGTTAAACTGAAATCTGGTAAGTATATCTAGCCGTGGATGTGCTTAGGAAGATTTATGAATGAATTTTTATTTTAAGCTTGAAGGTAGATTGACTATAGTTGAAGATAAATAAGACAAGGGCGCCTGGGTGGCTCAGTTGGTTAAGTGACTGCCTTCAGCTCAGGTCATGATCCTGGAGTCCCGGGATCGAGTCCCGCATCGGGCTCCCTGCTCAGCGAGGAGCCTGCTTCTCCCTCTGACCCTCCCCCCTCTCATGTACTCTCTCTCATTCTCACTCTCTCAAAGAAATAAATAAATCTTTAAAAAAAAAAGATAAATAAGACAGTATGCTTTAATTAAAATCTTTTGGTTACAGGTTAAAACCTGCTTACTGTAAAAAACCTAGCTTAATATAAGCAAAATGGAATTTGTTAGGCCACTGTCATATCTCACTATCATATCTCACTGAATGCAGGAATGAATCTTTAGTACCTTAGTTTATTAGTTCAGCAAACTGATCAAGGGTAAGATTGGCCCCCATCTTGATCAAGTGCCCACTCCTGGTTCAGTTGTTGGTGGCAAGGAGTATGGAGCCATCTTATAAACTTATCCATGATTATTGCAGGCCCTTGGAGGGTAGTATCAGGTGTAAATTCTTTGGGAATTTGTAGTGAACAATTCATTTGTAGTGAATTTGCTGTAAGTGATGGATTACTTTTTGTGTTTAGTAATCGGAAACCTGTAAGCGTTATGCTTTGTAAAGTTTATAGTTTCATTTTAACATAATAATTAGAAAGTAAGACTAAATCCTTTTTGATTTTTACATATCTTAGGTACTTTCCTCTTTGAGATGACAACCACATAGGAATAGCACAGTGCCTGGCAAATGCTTTTGGCTGAATGAGGGAGTACTTGAGAGGAAGTGACCACCAGATTTATGAAGCGCCCCTCTCCATCCCCAGTGACCTAGTCTTCACAATTGCCTTTTAGATTTTTCCTTTTATTGGATTTCTTTTGTTATTAGGCCAACACAGCTTTTTATCTTGTGAATCACTGAACCAAACAACAAAAAAAGTATAGTTAGGCCCTTTTGAGGTACATTGTTGTATCTAAGCATTAGAAAGACTAGAAAGCGGGGCGCCTGGGTGGCTCAGTCGTTAAGTGGCTGCCTTCGGCTCAGGTCATGATTCCAGGTCCTGGGATCGAGCCCCACATCGGGCTCCCTGCTCGGCGGGAGGCCTGCTTCTCCCTCTCCCACTCCCACTGCTTGTGTTCCCTCTCTCGCTGTCTCTCTCTGTCAAATAAATAAAATCTTAAAAAAAGAAAAAAAGACTAGAAAGCTTCGAAAGACTTTTAAAACCAGATGTTTAATGGGAAATTTTTAGAAAGCTCAAATGTAACCAAACAAATGCTTAAAGTCTTAAACGAAGGGGTAGATATTGCTAGACAGTCCACCTTCATATATAGCTAGACTCTGACAACTTCTTGCCGCCTCTGCAAATACCACCTAGTCCAAGGCGTCAGCATTTCTTCTAGAACAGCAGTATCTTTCAACATGGTCTTCCTGCATTCGCTTTTACCCCTTGACAGTGTGTTCTCCGAAGGACAGGACCTAAGTTGGATCACTTCCTACTCTGTTAAAAATTTTTCAGTGATTCCCATTCTAAAATAGAACCTAACATTCTTTCCATGACCTAGAAAGTTCCCCATGATTTGGCCCCTTCCTCTGTCACCCTAACTCTAGTGCTGTAGCCCCTTCCTTGTGCTGCAGTCACAATGACCTCCAAGCGCACTCACAGGAAGGCTTCTGCACTTGCAGTTTTCATTGCCTGAGGTATCCTTATTGCTTATCAAAGAGACTTTCCCTGATGACCGAAACTGAAAGAGCAGCCCTCATTGCTCTTTACTTCGTTCTTCCTGTTTTACTTTTTCTTTATAGCAGTTACAACTTGACAGCATATATTTGTTTACTTCTGTATCTGTTTCCTCTTCTGGACTCCAAGCTTCACGAGGTCAGGGATTTTGTCTTTTTTATTCACTGCTATGTCCTCAGTGTCGGTGGGTGCTCTGTAAATATTTGTCAAATACATGAGTAAATAGACTTGTGTACTCTGGGTGCTAATTGGCAGAAATTGTTTATTACATCTGTGGTATTGGTGAATGTGAGGATGAGTTGAATTCAGGAGATAGGAAGAAAAGAAATCATTCTGTAGCTCTGGTATGCCTTTTATAAAGCTGGTGGAAGTGGTTGCTTTATATAATTAGAATCGATGTTTTATCATAGTATTTGGTTATATTCCATTTAAGATGAAGAAGATGACTTCATGTGTAAGAAGGCAGCCTCTAAATCAAAAGAGAATGGAGGATCTGCAAATAGTTATCTTGGAGCAGCAAACATGAAAAAGATTGAAGAAAACACTAAGACCAAGAATAAACCTTTATCACCAATAAAACTTACCCCCACGTCAGTGCTTGATTATTTTGGAACTGGAAGTGTCCAAAGATCAGATAAGAAGATGGTAGCAAGCAAAAGAAAAGAGGTGAGTGTTCTACATGCAAGCAAGAATGTTCATGATTTGTACCCATTCACTGTTACATTAATAAGAGAAATTTGGATGTTAAAAATAGGTCAACATATTTTATTAACGAAAATAATTTTCCTGTGATTATGGATAAAACATATTGCCATCATTTTAGAGGATGAGGAAGTTAAAATATTGCACATGTAATATTCTTTTTAAGATTTTATTTATTTATTTGACAGCACAATCAGGGGGAGCAGCAAGCAGAGGGAGAGGGAGAAGCAGACTCCCCGCTGAGCAGGGAGCCTGATATGGGGCTGGATCCTAGGACCCTAGGATCATGACCTGAGCCAAAGGCAGACGCTTAACCGACTGAGCTGCCCAGGCACCCCTGCACATTTAATTTTTTTTTGTATTTGGAAGTGGGAAAAGATAATTTAAATCATAAGGATAAATTATAATTCTTAGAATTTAAATACTCAGAATACAAACTCACTTTACCATTGACCTCAGCCAGACTGAATTGGACAGTAAGCTTGTTCCCAAATGAGGTCATAAGTATATAACTTATAAATCGGGCTTACCTGTTATACTTTTGACCCTTTTACTTTGGCTGATGTTGGACTTACTATTTTCTGGGCATTTAGGAAACAAATACAGATAAATTATAGTGAAAGTATAAAAGACTGAGACTTCTTTTCTGTTTACATACTCTCCCCATGATCTCATCCAGTTAGTAATCGGAAACCTGCCCAATGGTGTATGTTTGTTGATTTCATTAGTGCCTCCATAGGACAAATGTAACCATTCACACATACTGGTTTGCCAATGTTCTGGACTATTTCTGAAGCCAAGATGTTGGTCTACAGGTCTTTTGGGTGTACTTCTTTTGAACATTTCAATAGATTAAAGTGAGAACCATCTGTTTGTAGGATATTTGTTCATTAGGAAATTGGATATGGTCAGGGAGTAGCTGTGAACATAACTTCCGGCTGGTGTGCGCTGAGACTATTTTATAGCATAAACTTATCTCTCATTGGTGTATTTAGTTAGCTGCAGTCAAGAAAAAGCACCTGATTTTTAACTTAAGGTTTATGCTGATCTTGCTTGATTTTCTTTGAAATACAGCCTTCACAAAATGCAGATGATTCCAGATTAAATGATGAAGTCATCGCCAAGCAGTTGCAACTTGATGAGGATGCAGAGGTACTGGCATTTTGTTTAAGTATCATTAACAATTTGATGTTGTGCCTTGCTATTTAGTCTACTCAGGCAGGGGTGCCTGGGTGGCTCCGTCATTAAGCGTCTGCGTTCGGCTCAGGTCATGATCCCGGGGTCCTGGGATCGAGCCCCGCATCAGGCTCCCTGCTCTACGGGAGGCCTGCTTCTCCCTCTCCCACTCCCCCTGCTTGTGTTCCCTCTCTCGCTGTTTCTCTCTCTGTCAAATAAATAAAAATCTTAAAAAAAAAAAGTCTACTCAGGCAAACAATCAGGATGTTCTAGTTTAATTTTGGAATGACTGTCATTATAAGAGTTGTGTGGGGACACTACATCAAAAACTAATGATGTAATGTATGGTGACTAACATAACAATAAAATAAAATTTTAAAAAAGTGTGTAAAATAAGTTAAAATCTAATATATAAAAATCTAAATTTATGTAAAAGATAAGTGATCAGAGCAGGGAGTAATTATTTAAAGATTTATTATTAGATTTCTTTGAATGGAAGCCTTCTTTAGTATAGTTAAAATAATTTAATTTGGTCATATCCATTTTCTTTTCACTATGGGCAATTTCAGTCCACTCATGTGGCTGTAAGTTCTGTGTATATGCTGATGATCCCTAAATCTGTCCCAGTTCAGCGTGCTCTCTTGAGAGGTAAACCTGTTATGTTCATTCAACAAATACTGAGCCCTGAGTGCGTGGCACAGTTCTAGCTAGGTGTTAAGGATACTGCAGTTAAAAAATATGTCAGGTCAGTATAACTGCTATGAAGACAAGTAAAGGGATAGATAATTTTGGGGGTGATTAGTGGGGTTATGAGTGTTCTATTTTAAATAGAGGGGTTAGAAAGTCCCCACTGATGAAGTGACACTGGGGAACAAAATGAAATGATAATGGTGAGCCATGGGGCTGACTACCTGGAGGAAGATTTCCTCTAAACCGAAAAGCAAGTGAATTTGGAAATCCTGTAAGTCTTGACAAGTCTCTGGAACCTACCAAAAGTACTTGGAATGGTAAGGATTTTGGATTTTAGTCTCTGTGAGATGAGCAGCCATTGGAATGGTTGACTACAGAAGTGACATGATTTGATGGATCTTAAAAGAAAATTATTCTGGCTGCTGGGAGGCTAATAAACCATGGGTGGGGCAAAATCAAAAGCAGATTAGTTTGGAGACTGCTACGGTTGGGTAGGTGAGAGAAGATGTTGGCTTGTACCTGGGTGATAATGGAAGGGATAGTGCGAAGCAGTCGTGATCTGTATGTGCTTTGAAGGTGCAGCCTTCCAGTTGCTGCTGACAGATTGTGTGTAAGGTGGGAGGGAACGAGAAGATGCCAAGATGACTCCGTGGTTTTTGGCTTGAGCAACTGGATGAATGGTGATATCATTTATTAAAATGAACACTGGTACAAAGAAGAGAATTCTGTTTTGGACGAGTTAAGTTTGAGATGTCTAATAGGTTTCTAAATGGAGATGCAGAGTAGGTGTTTGGATAGAGGAATCTGGAGCTGGGTGCAAGGGGGAGGGTGCGGAGTGGGGGGAGGTCTAAACTGAAGATGTGTATTTGGGGATCATTAGCATTTGAATGGTACTTGAAACCAGTGTAACTGGATGAGATCACGGAGAGAGTATGTAAACAGAAAAGAAGTCTCAGAATTGAACTGTAGGGTACTATTAACATGTAGAGGTCAGGAAGAAGAATATGATCCAACGAAGGAGATTTAAGAAAGTGACTAGTGAAGTAGGAAAATGAGGAAAGCTTGGTATTTTCTGGAAGCCAAATGAAAAATGTTTCAAGGAGGAGTGTTCGTCTCTGTCAGAGGCTCCAGACCTTGATACCTGATGCCTGAATCCCCTTCCTGTTTATTAGCTTTAAGTGTCACTATCTCATACTTTCTAAACTATATTAGAAACCCCTCCTACATACTGTGTTGTACCCTGTTTTTTATTTTTTATTTATTATTATTATTTTTAATAATTCAATTGTCTTTATTTGGAGTCATTCAGGGTGGTTTCAAGGACCTTTAAAAGTCCATAGAGGAGTTTGAGGGGGGGGTGGCATCTCCGTGAAACTGTGTGCAAAATTTTGCATGCTGTGCATCCCATACACTCGAAAAGAATCAGCTGGAAAAACAGACTAGAAAGAAGCAGCAAGTAATTGTTATAAGTCTACATTTGCATAAAACTTGTATTTCAGCATTTATGTTGCTTGACTTCTTTGAACACCTTCACTGAGCAGTAGCCTGAAAAGCTAGAGATCCTTTCATCAGAAAAATGCACAGTGCGCAAAATTTATATTTTTTAATTAAAATAAAAGTTCTCAGTGTTGTCTTTGCTTTCCTTTATTAAGTAAAATTATTTAAAAGTCTGTGTCTTAGAACTCCATGATGGTCTGCTTATATTGTCTGTGTGTTTTGGTTTCCTTCAAGTCATTTTGCTCCTTACGTACCTGTTATTTCTGATTGATTTCTGGACATTGTACATAACAAATTTGTAGAGAGAATTGGAGGCTCTAGATGTTGTTATATTTCATCAGGAGATTTGTTTTTGCTTCTGACAGCACAGCTGGATGCATCAGCAAACTAAGATAACCTTGTTTTAATTAGAGATTGTTGATTTGAAGCTGGGTTTTAGTTTATGAAGGGCTTATCTCTCTAGGTTACCTCTCTATCTGAATTATCTACTTATTTTTTTTTAATTTTTTAATTGTTATGTTAATCCCCATACATTACATCATTAGTTTTAGATGAAGTGTTCCATGATTCATTGTTTGTGCATAACACCCAGTGCTCCATGCAGAACATGCCCTCTTTAATACCCATCACCAGGCTAACCCATCCTCCCACCCCCCCTTCCAGAACCCTCAGTTTGTTTTTCAGAGTCCATCGTCTCTCATGGTTCGTCTACCCCTCCGATTTCCCCCCTTCATTCTTCCCCTCCTGCTATCTTCTTTTTTTTTTTTCTTAACATATATTGCATTATTTGTTTCATAGGTACAGATCTGAGATTCAGCAGTCTTGCACAATTCACAGCGCTTACCAGAGCACATACCCTCCCCAGTGTCTATCACCCAGTCAGCCCATCCCTCCCACCCCACCCCCCACTCCAGCAAGCCTCAGTTTGTTTCCTGAGATTAAGAATTCCTCATATCAATGAGGTCATATGATACATGTCTTTCTCTGATTGACTTATTTCGCTCAGCATAATACCCTCCAGTTCCATCCACGTCGTTGCAAATGGCAAGATCTCATTCCTTTTGATGGCTGCATAATATTCCATTGTATATATATACCACATCTTCTTTATCCATTCATCTGTCGATGGACATCTTGGCTCTTTCCACAGTTTGGCTCTTGTGGACATTGCTGCTATAAACATCGGGGTGCACATACCCCTTCAGATCCCTACTTTTGTATCTTTGGGGTAAATACCCAGTAGTGCAATTGCTGGGTCGTATGGTAGTTCTATTTTCAACTTTTTGAGGAACCTCCATACTGTTTTCCAGAGTGGCTGCACCAGCTTGCATTCCCACCAACAGTGTAGGAGGGTTCCCCTTTCTCTGCGTCCCCGCCAACATCTGTCATTTCCTGACTTGTTAATTTTAGCCATTCTGACTGGTGTGAGGTGGTATCTCATTGAGGTTTTGATTTGGATTTCCCTGATGCTGAGCAGTGTTGAGCACTTTTTCATGTGTTTTTTGGCCATTTGGATGTCTTCTTTGGACAAATGTCTGTTCATGTCTTCTGCCCATTTCTTGATTGGATTCTTTGTTCTTTGGGTGTTGAGTTTGATAAGTTCTTTATAGATTTTGGATAAGCCCTTTATCTGATATGTCATTTGCAAATATCTTCTCCCATTCTGTCGGTTGTCTTTCGGTTTTGTTGACTGTTTCTTTTGCTGTGCAAAAGCTTTTTATCTTGATGAAGTCCTAATAGTTCATTTTTGCCCTTGCTTCCCTTGCCTTTGGCGATGTTTCTAGGAAGAAGTTGCTGCGGCTGAGGTCGAAGAGGTTGCTGCCTGTGTTCTCTTTTAGGATTTTGATGGACTCCTGTCTCACATTGAGGTCTTTCAACCATTTGGAGTCTATTTTTGTGTGTGGTGTAAGGAAATGGTCCACTTTCATTCTTCTGCATGTGGCTCTCCAGTTTTCCCAACACCATTTGTTGAAGAGACTGTCTTTTTTCCATTGGACATTCTTTCCCTGCTTTGTCAAAGATGAGTTGACTATAGAGTTGAGGGTACATTTCTGGGCTCTCTGTTCTGTTCCATTGATCTATGTGTCTGTTTTTTTGCCAGTACCATACTATCTTGATGATGACAGCTTTGTAATAGAGCTGGAAGTCCAGAATTGTGATGCCGCCAACTTTGCTTTTCTTTTTCAACATTCCTCTGGCTATTCGGGGTCTTTTCTGGTTCCATACAAATTTTAGGATTATTTGTTCCATTTCTTTGAAAAAAGTGGATGGTATTTGGATAGGGATTGCACTGAATGTGTAGATTGCTCTAGGTAGCATTGACATCTTCACAATATTTGTTCTTCCAATCCATGAGCATGGAACGTTTTTCCATTTCTTTGTGTCTTCCTCAATTTCTTTCATGAGTATTTTATAGTTTTCTGAGTACAGATCCTTTGCCTCTTTGGTTAGATTTATTCCTAGGTATCTTATGGTTTTGGGTGCAATTGTAAATGGGATCGACTCCTTAATTTCTCTTTCTTCTGTCTTGTTGTTGGTGTATAGGAATGCCACTGACTTCTGTGCATTGATTTTATATCCTGCCACTTGACTGAATTCCTGTATGAGTTCTAGCAGTTTTGGGGTGGAGTCTTTGGGGTTTTCCACATAAAGTATCATATCATCTGCAAAGAGTGAGAGTTTGACTTCTTCTTTGCCGATTTGGATGCCTTTGATTTCTTTTTGTTGTCTGATTACTGTGGCTAGGACTTCTAATACTATGTTGAATAGCAGTGGTGATAGTGGACATCCCTGCCACATTCCTGACCTTAGGGGGAAAGCTCTCAATTTTTCCCCATTGAGAATGATATTCGCTGTAGGTTTTTCATAGATGGCTTTTATGATATTGAGGTGTGTACCCTCTATGCCTATACTCTGAAGAGTTTTGATCAAGAAAGGATGCTGTACTTTGTCAAATGCTTTTTCTGCATCTATTGAGAGGATCATATGGTTCTTGTTCTTTCTTTTGTTAATGTATCATGTTGATTGATTTGCGGATGTTGAACCAACCTTGCAGCCCAGGGATAAGTCCCACTTGGTCGTGGTGAATAATCCTTTTAATGTACTGTTGGATCCTATTGGCTAGTATTTTGGTGAGAATTTTTGCATCCTTGTTCATCAGGGATATTGGTCTGTAATTCTCCTTTTTGATGGGGTCTTTGTCTGGTTTTGGGATCAAGGTAATGCTGGCCTCATAAAATGAGTTTGGAAGTTTTCCTTCCATTTCTATTTTTTGGAACAGTTTCAGAAGAATAGGTATTAATTCTTCTTGAAATGTTTGGTAGAATTCCCCTGGGAAGCCATCTGGCCCTGGGCTTTTGTTTTTTGGGAGATTTTTGATGACTGCTTCAATTTCCTTAGTGGTTATAGGTCTGTTCAGGTTTTCTATTTCTTCCTGGTTCAATTTTGGTAGTTGATACACCTCTAGGAATGCATCCATTTCTTCCAGGTTATCTAATTTGCTGGCATAGAGTTGCTCATAATATGTTCTTATAATTGTTTGTATTTCTTTGGTGTTGGTTGTGATTTCTCCTCTTTCATTCATGATTTTGTTGATTTGGGTCATTTCTCTTTTCTTTTTGATAAGTCTGGCCAGGGGTTTATCAATCTTGTTAATTCTTTCAGAGAACCAGCTCCTAGTTTCGTTGATCTGTTCTACTGTTCTTTTAGTTTCTATTTCATTGATTTCTGCTCTGATCTTTATGATTTCTCTTCTCCTGCTGGGTTTAGGCTTTATTTGCTGTTCTTTCTCCAGCTCCTTTAGGTGTAGGGTTAGGTTGTGTACTTGAGACCTTTCTTGTTTCTTGAGAAAGGCTTGTATTGCTATATACTTTCCTCTTAGGACTGCCTTTGCTGCATCCCAAAGATTTTGAACAGTTGTGTTTTCATTTTCATTGGTTTCCGTGAATTTTTTTAATTCTTCTTTAATTTCCTGGTTGACCCATTCGTTCTTTAGTAGGATACTCTTTAGCCTCCATGTATTTGAGTTCTCTCCGACTTTCCTCTTGTGATTGAGTTCTAGTTTCAAAGCATTGTGGTCTGAAAATAGGCAGGGAATGATCCCAATCTTTTGTGTACCCTGTTTTTTAAACATTTATTGTAATTGCTATTTATGTGTCTCCCTATATGTAGGCTCTAAGCTCCACCCACCCAGGCTGTTTGTTTCACTCAGCCTTTGTGTCATCAGTGCTTATTTTAGTCCTTTGCATAGAAAAGGCTCTTACTAAATATTGTGAGAGAACAGTATTCCAGTTTTCTGAAATATATCTGATCACATTTTATTACTTTAGCAGTTTGTATTTTGTGTTTTCAAAATCTTTTCCATCTTATTTGATTACACTGAATTACATAAACTATAATGTCATAATTACCAATAATGAATTTCTGATGAGAGTATTTACATTTCTTCTGTTCTGGCTTCTCAGATCCTTTTTTACTAGAAGTATACTACATAGTGTGAAGTTTGGGGAAAAGATCCTTTTTTACTAGAAGTGTACTACACAGTGTGAAATTTGGGGAAAATGGTGTAGAGTTCAACCAGAAATCCTTGCAGGGCAATTGGAGGTTTAGAGTTTGAAGGACCTTTCGATGATGAAGATCTTTCATATTGTTTTTAGCATTAGATGTGTAGTTCAGTTATGGTAAGTATAAGGCAACAGAGAATGTATTGATGTGCATCTGTCTAGCTTGCTTATGGTTCGGTGTAGCTCGAGTTCATTTTAGAAGAAACAAGAAAAGGCTTGGTTACTGTGTTCTCATCAGGTATATGCCAATTTCCAAGCCTTTTCTTTTGGACTGGATGGATTTGGAGGTTCTTTCCTTTGTTTGAATAATATAAGGAGGCTTTTGTTTGATGTTACTTTAAGCCATTTTATCAGGGGCATAACACCAGTTAGTTTGTAAATGAGAAATATATTCCACTGCTACACATTCTTTCCTGGAAAAGCTCCCATTTTGCTGCAAATGAAAACACTAGAAATAACAACAAAGTAATTAGAATATCTGTGTGTTATATTAGCATGTTAGGAAAACTTCTGATATGATGACTTAAGTTTTCAGAACAGTCAGAACAGATACATTTGAATTAGTAATTGAAAATTAGAGTTTGATGATTGTAAGTGATATTTACATTTGTATATATATTATTGTGTGCAAAGAAAATATATAGTTTTCTTGATTTCTTAGATTTACTTTTTTTGTGCCCTTCAGACTGTTTTTCTGTTAGGGTGAGATTCTTTTCAGAGCTCTTTGTAGAGTTCAAAATAAATAGAAATAAGAGATCTATAAATGTTGTATTGGAACCGTTAAGAATTTGAACTTTATAAGTGAGAAATGTGACTTTAAAATACATTCAGTTTGGGGCGCCTGGGTGGCTCAGTTGGTTAAGCGACTGCCTTCGGCTCAGGTCATGATCCTGGAGTCCCTGGATCGAGTCCCGCATCGGGCTCCCTGCTCGGCGAGGAGCCTGCTTCTCCCTCTAACCCTCCCCCCTCTCATGTACTCTCTCTCTCTCATTCTCGCTCTCTCAAATAAATAAATAAATTAAAAAAAAAATATGTTCAGTTTGTCTATTGCACCCGTAAAATTAGAAATAAATGTTCTGAAATCTAATTTGGCTTAATGAAGCAAACCTGTGATACTGAACTATTAATATTAAGTAGAAGAATGTCATACTTTCTGGAAAATGTTTTTTCCAGTTTCTTCTAAGTATCATGACTCAAACATTTAAAAACTTTCATTTACAGAAAGAAAGAAAGCAACTTACTCTGTTGGTACTTTTTACAGCTGGAGAGACAACTACATGAAGATGAAGAGTTTGCCAGAACGTTAGCCATGTTGGATGAAGAACCCAAGACCAAAAAGGTGGCGTTTCACCAGGCTGTTTGTTTGCACTCTGAATATACACTGCAGATCAGTGTTCCCTTTCATACCTGTGTATTCGAGGCTCTGGAGATACAACCATGAGTCACTCTTCTAGAAAGAAGCTAAATTATTTTAATTTATAAAAATGTTTTTGGAGAAGCTTATCGAGAAACTTCTTGGTAAAGGAAGGTTGATCAGGCCAAAGCCAACCAGAACCCTTCTTCACAAAACAATGAATTGTAACTTTTACTTATTCTCTGTCACAAATGGGTTCTTATGTACGTGATCTCCAAAAAGTTAGCCTAGTTTCCATTGAATCATATTCTATTAATATTGTCCGTATCAATATCTGACTATTTTAAAAGATTTTACAGAAGGTGGGTATAAGACAATAAGGAGTTGGGGGGACTTTGTCATTTGAAAAGCCTTACTCCCCTGAAAGGCATTCAGATTATAATTATTAAAAAAAGAATACTGTGTTAGGTATCCCGATTTATGACCTCTTTGTAAAATGGAGATTTGAGGGAGCAGTGGAGAGAGTGGATTTTTTTCTTTCCTCTTGAGAAAGGTGCTCTATTAAGCTTTAGATTGTTTTTTTAATTTAGTCTTTTGGGTTTAGATTTTAGTTTTCAGCTGCATAATATAATTTGAGAATTGAGATGAAAGAAACAGAAGCAAGTCTTCCATTCTGACAAGTTGGGAACAACTGTGATAATTTTTTTATAGATGTATTTTTTATAACCTTTCAACAGTTTCCTCATCTGTAAAGTTAAACGTAAGAAAAAATGCTTCGTTTTGCCAGAAATTGTATGGATGAATGAATGAAAATTTATTGTATTGTCTTCTTGCTTTGGAAGGTGACCCTTAATCTTAGAATTAAAACTTAATTAAATTAAAACTTTGGTCAATTTTAACAACATATTTTGTGGTAGTAGTTTTCCTATTATTTGTCGCATTTGACACTTCAAATTTTCTTAGGCTCGGAAGGACCCAAGAGAGAGAGAAGCGTTTTCATCTGTCCAAGGCAATTTAAGTAAAGCAGAAAAACATAAATCTCCTCATAAAGGTAATACTAACAGAGAAAAGTAACCTGGAACATTTACAGAAGAAAATTCGTGATAACCTGTTTAAACATTCTATTCAAAAATTGCCTTGTATTGTTAGGTAGACATTATTTCATAGGGATATTGAAGCATGTTCTTCTTAGATACTTTGAAAGCTGTATTTGGATATTAGCTGGTGTTGAATGCCTGTCTACTCTATGAGTGTTGTAAAAAATATATTTAAGTTCTTGGTTTCATGTTAATGTTAGTTTCCAAGTGTAGTGCAACATGTGGGCTTCAGTATATGATGATGGCAAAGGACTAGATGTTTCGAGCTCATTGAATTGACTTGTAGTTGTCCAGATCATCTGAATCTCTTCTGCTGATTGTAGGTTTTATTTTTTACTGGTCCTGATAATCTAAGTATCTGCTAATATAGATGGTCTTAATCCTATAAGTAAATTCATTCATATAGTCTTGAAATTGCAGGATTTGGGCTTTCAGACTATATTATAAACACAGAAATTAAAAAAAAATGTATTTATTTATTTGAGTGAGAGAGAGTGTGTGTGCTCAGGTGAGCAGGGGAAGGGAGAGAGTGGAAGGGAGAGGGAGAAAGTCTGAAGCCGACTCTGTGCTGAGCAGGGAGTCTGATGCAGGCCTCGATCTCACGACCCTGAAATCATGACCTGAGCTGAAACCAAGAGTTGGACGCTTAACTGACTGAGCTACCCAGGTGCCCCTACAAACACAGATTTTTTATGTTGACATTCTACTCAGTAAGTTTTCTCTGTAAGTTTCAGATCATTGAAGTTTATCTGTGGAATAAAGGCCATGTCCTTAGATGTAGTTTACTATATCATTTGAAGTGATGAGTTATTTATATTTATTTATTTTGGTGGGGGGGAGGGGCAGAAGGAGAGAGAGAATCTTAAGCAGGCCCCATGCCCAGTGAGGAGCCTGATACGGGGCTTGATCTTACAACCCTGAGATCCTGACCTGAGCTGAAATCAAGAGGTGGATGCTTAACTGATGCCCATAAGTCATTCATAGGTGCCCCATAAGTCATTTATATTTAAAAAGTCATAACAGGAACCCCATAAGTCATTTATAATCAAAAAGATCCTTTAATTTGAACCGGTTATACAAAAATGTACAAATGTTTAGTTTTTTAAAATAATGTTCTGTGTAAAGAACTAAAATCTTAATGTGAATGTTAAGAAATCATGGGGCGCCTGGGTGGCTCAGTTGGTTAAGCGACTGCCTTCGGCTCGGGTCATGATCCTGGAGTCCCGGGATCGAGTCCCACATCGGGCTCCCTGCTCAGCGGGGGGTCTGCTTCTCCCTCTGACCCGCTTCCCTCTCGTGCTCTCTGTCTCTCATTCTCTCTCTCAAATAAATAAATAAAATATTAAAAAAAAAAAAAAAAGAAATCATGATATGACATTGTGTGCTACTAAGATTATTCAGTTGAAAATGAAAAAAAAATCTCGATTTGGGGGTGTCATTTTTTCCCAAAACAACAGTCATAATCTTTTCTTTCTTCCTAGTAAAAACAGAACAATTTTCAGATGACAGAAAGAACTGCAGTCCCAAGAAGCAAACTAAAATAGGATCTCAGCAACATTTGAAGTCATCCCCTCACAAAATAGGAGAAACTTCTCCAAAAACCAGTTCCAAGGTAGCCCTTTTGAAAAAAAAGGGAGAGAGTTCTTATAAAGAAACAGAGCCTGTGTCTTCAAAAAGAAAAGAAAATGCTGTTGAATTAAAAGGACAGACAAAAACTCCTAAGAAACCCAAAAGTTCTCCAGCTAAAAAAGAGGTAGAAATTTTCTAAAAGTATATCATTTGGGGGCTGTGTGTTGGTTTGGGTTTGACTGTTCTCAAGTTTTATTTTTGGCTTTAGAAATCATTACAGTACTTTTAAGCTATCTGACTTAGATGCTGTTGCAGAATATAGCTTATTAATATAGCTATATTAGCCAATATTTATTATTGCGTGTATTAGATATTGCACTAATACGTATGGGATCTCATGTAATCTTCACAACAACCCTGTAAGATGACTTACTTCTATTATTCAGTTTTTAATGATGAGGAAACAGGCTGATGAAAGAGTTAAGTAACTTTTCCAAGACCATGCAGCTAGTAAGTAGCAGGGCCAACTTTGAACTCAGGTCCTCTGAGGCCCAAGAAACAGCAGTATAACAACATGGTGGCTCTGAGCATGGACCCTGGAGCCATTTTCAGATCACATAGTCCTGCCATTGAGCAGATATGTTACTTCCTCTCTCTCTGCTTTGGTTTCCTCGTTTGTAAAAACAGGGATAATAGTGGTATCTGAGTTAGTATTCTGGAATATTGGAATAGTGCCTGTTCATAGTAAGTGCTATGTTTTTGCTATTATTATTAAAATAATTTGCATTTGTCCTGAGTGTATCCCTTTTTGCTCTTGTATAACAGTGTTGAGATAGTGAAATCGTTTGCAAAGGCAAAAAAACCAAATAATGCAGAATGGTTTTCAGAATCTTTGTTTTCATATATATTTGAGAATTGAGGGATTTCTTAAAATCTCTCATTTGGAACCACCGTAGATTCATAATGGGAAACCACTATTCCTTCAAGCCTCTTAGGCACTTACAATTAAAAGTAGAATATTGTCTATTTTAACTGCTTATCACCATTATTTTTTAGCGCAGAGCAGTGAAATGGTGATTTCTGGATACTTTTGTTTGTGGTCAGTGCTCATAAATATGCTTAAGGGAACAATTAACTTTTTGGTCTCCAGTTTTTCTTCACTAAATACTTACCTGGTGGATGAATGTTTTTCTTCAGGCACACTAAGCATGTTCATTTTATAGAGGCTGGTCTATTTTTATTAAAGGAGAAGAAATCTTTAAATGTTACTTTACTCTTCACCTTATTTTTCAGTTGGAATAGAAATGACTTAGAACTTTTACTTTTAGCCGTTTGGGGAATATCAGAGTGTTTAATAAATTCAGTCTACCTTGGTTAAGTAATTTTGACTTCATAAATGGGTATGCTTCAAAGTTACTTTATAAGTTGTTTATAATTCAGAATTATGTTTTTTACAGAATTAATGTTACAAATGAATAATTTTCCCATTTTGGTATGCATTGGACTCTCCTATGAAGCTTGTTAAATATATGGTTTTGTAGTCTAGACAGGTGTATTTCAATAAGCTCAGATGGATACGAGAACCACTGTTAAAAAGTAGGATTAGAGTCTAGGAGCAGCCTCTAATGGCTTACTTATAACCAGAGCAGCTTACTTACTTTATTGATTAAAATAATTTATTTGTATAAAAGTAATATTTTGTCTCTTCTCAAAGGGATTTGAGCTGGCTTATAAGTTAAAAAAATGTGAAATAGGAAGTAGAAAAAACAAGAGACCATTCTTGTAGTGGTTCTCAAATCAGAATTATCTAGGATGTTTTTCCCCCAAATACACATGCCCTGGCCATACCACATATATCTGAATCAGAAAATTAGAGTGAGTCCAGGGATATACAGAGTTTAAAAAGTTTCCCCAGGATTTTCTGAGATAGACCCATAGTAAGGTCCCCTGAGAGAAACAGAATAGGAGAGATTAAACCTGGAAGGGAGGGGTGGCATATAGAATGTGTCTACTTTTGGGAATAAAGCTTGCCTGTTGTTTGAACCTGCTGTGTATATGAAGCCATCAATTCTCAGCCTGTTGTGCTCATATACTCAGAGGTATAGGGCCATTTACTTTGTTTTAGGGGTGTGCAAGGGTATAGGATAAGATAACATAGGATATCTTCTTGTGTGATCAGGTATACTTGGGGGAAAATTAATTTTTTCATTAAAATATGCATGGATATATTATGGAAAAGAACTTGAAATTCACATGAATTTTTGAAATAAAATACACTTTTTTTGTGTCTTTGTTTGGGGCTAGCAATTTGGCTTGTGTACCTAATCTGCCCTTGCAGTATGTGCCTTTAGAGGGCCAAAAGGCTTGAGAAGAGCTGATGCAGGGAGGTTTATAAGCCAGGCATGCCTAAACTGGGGAGTCCCTGTTAAAATGTTAATTTCTAAACAAAGAAGTGACTTAATGTGTTTTAATTTTACATGAATTTCGCCTTTTTTCCCCCCCCTTTCCCCAAAGTCTGTAAGTCCTGAAGATTCTGAGAAGAGACGCACTAATTATCAAGCTTATCGAAGCTACTTAAATAGAGAAGGCCCCAAAGCTCTGGGCTCCAAAGAAATACCAAAGGTATGAATGCTGAGAGGGCAGGCTGTTCTGTCAGGGCCTCTGGCCCCTGGGTCCATGCATGTATTCACTATGTTCACAGCAGCAGAGCATTGATAATTAAAAACAGAGGGGTGCCTGGCTGGTTCAGTCTGCGGAGTGTGTGACTCTTGGTCTCAGGGTTGTGGGGTTGATCCCCACGTTGGGTGCAGAGATTACTTAAAAAAATAAAATCTTAAAAAAAAAACAACAACAGAAAAGCCTTAGTCACCATCTTTGTGAATTAGGGATATTTATTCATGTAATGAATTACTGCTTGATACTATAAAGAAAAATTGTCCTTTAAGTAACTCATAATCCTAGAGGGGCTCCGTTTTGAGGAATATGGTAATCATGGACTAGTACTTTTTGCTGGTAGTGTGGATCCACCAGAAACGGAGATTGAAGGCGTACCAGAAAGAGAAGGATAATCAAATGTAGTATGAAATTTTTGAGAAGGTAGAAGCAGAGGGGATTCAGGTCACAAATGGAGATTAGTAGTTTCACTAATAAAGAAGGGGTGAGGGTGAACCTTAAGGGGCTGGTGGGTTGTGTAGGAGGCTAGAGGAAGATGTCAGCCTTGCCTCTTGCTTGTGGTGTAAGACAGACTAAGAAAGACTCAACAAGCTCCTCTGCTTGGGAGGACTTTTTTTTTTTTTTTTTTAAGATTTTATTTGAGAGAGAGCACACAAGTGGGGTGGAGGGGTTGGGGCAGAGGGAGAGGGAGAAGCAGACTCCTAGCTGAGCAGGGAGCCTGATGCAGGGCTCGATCCCAGGACCTTGAGATCATGACGTGAGCCAAAGGCAGAAACTTAACCGACTGAGCCACCCAGGCGCCCCTGCTTGAGAGGACTTTAGGCATAGTGGAGTCCTGAGGGGACTCAGTGAAGGCAAGGTGGTGGAGGAAATATTGAGTAGAGGTTGAGGATATTGGGTAGCTTGCTGGTCCCGCAGTAAGTGTTCTAGAGTGGAAGAGTTTGGTTGAGAGGCTAAAAGTGCTGAGATTGGTTGTAAAATATATATTCAGAGCCACAATGGGTAATAATTCAGGATAGGTGATTAGGGTGTGGGATAGAGGCTTGTATGTGGACTTTTCCAGGGTCATTTTGAATTTGTTGAGAAGAATTTAAATACTTTAGTGTTCACAAGATCATTTCAGTCCTAGAATCATAAGGCTTGTAGGGACCTTGAGATGTTGTTAATCAAACCATTTCTCTCCAAGCAGATTCATAGCTTTTTTTTCCCCCCACCCAGTCTTTGAATTTCGTTTAGCTTCTTCCTTGCAGGCCTGTTTTAAGTCTATGTTGATCTTAATTCTCTATTCAAAGGGTAATAAGTAACTTGGAATGGTTTACATAATTTTCGTTTTGCTTGGTTCTATCATTTTATTGAACCATTGTAAAAATTTAAAGAAGTCTATAACTGTACATAGTTCCAATTAAGATTAAATGTCTCCTCCACCCAGTTCTCTTTGGCCATTGTCTTTTGTATATCGAATTATCTTTCTAATCAGGAGGTAATAAGATCTTGCCTTTAAGTTACTCGCAGGTTGTTAGATTTTCTGTCATAGAGTAAGCAGAGAGAAGGGCTGAAGCTCAAACTTGTTTAGCCTTTTTAGAGTCAAATCTTTCCTTTTTTAACAATAACAAGAAATTCTGTAGGTGGATTGCATCTAGTTGTTTATTTAGTTTTGTAAGTTAACTAGTGGTTTTTTTTTTTTTTTTAAAGATTTTATTCATTTATTTGAGAGAGAGAATGAGAGAGAGAGAGCACATGAGAGGGGGGAGGGTCAGAGGGAGAAGCAAACCCCCTGCTGAGCAAGGAGCCCGATATGGGACTCGATCCGGAGACTCCAGGATCATGACCTGAGCCGAAGGCAGTCGCTTAACCAACTGAGCCACCCAGGCGCCCTAACTAGTGGTTTAAATATTAAAAAAAAACACGAGTAGTATGAATAGATAATTTTAATAAGCTTTGTGAACTGTATTGGATGTATATTTTTCATTGCTGGTTTTGTTAAGTTTATTAAATGCTAACCTCCGTAAGAATTTCTCAGGATTTAATTTCAGGTTCTGCTTATTTGCTGTGAATTTCCTGCAGATTTTTCATGCTGAGATTATTTATGATGTCAAATGAGAAAAATCAACTTCCTGCAGTTTTGGTGCCAAATATTTCTTTGGAAGGCTACCATGTAATTTCCTCTCTGCTTGAACATTTTGGTTTTTAGGGAGCTGAAAATTGCTTGGAGGGCCTTACATTTGTAATCACAGGAGTGCTGGAGTCCATTGAACGAGATGAGGCCAAGTCTCTAATTGAGCGTTACGGGGGCAAAGTAACAGGAAATGTCAGCAAGAAAACAAACTACCTTGTCATGGGTCGTGATAGTGGACAGTCCAAGAGTGATAAGGTGGGTCCTGCTGTCTTCTCAACACAGTGAAATAGCCTGCTTGCCTTGGCAGGGTCTTACTGGGACCATTTGTAGCAATGCCCTCTACACAGAATTAAATGAAGAAAAAAGTTGGAAAAAGTAATTTCATCCCTATATTGTTTCTTCCACAGAAGTGTTCTTGGCTTCAACGTCAAGATTTTGCTTTTCCAGTTGAAGGCACAGTTCCTGTGTAGTTGACTTTCTTAGTGTAGTATTCTAGTTTAGATCATTTTTCATGGGTAGAAGCAAATACCGTTTTCTTTTTCTTTTACTCCTAAATATTCCTATATATGCCACTGTATACTTCATCTTAAGTTCTGTTTATTGAAAGCTCTTTTTGTGTTGGGGAAAATTATATTTAGCTCCAGGTAACAGAATATCTGGTAAGTGTGATTTGGCGAATAGCTGCTTATTTTCTTACCCAACAAGAATCCCAGAGGTAGGCAGTTGCTGGGGATGGCCCAGCAGGTCAGTGATGTAGTTAGGCTACTTCCATCCTCCATTTCTGTCACCTTTACTGTGGTAGCTTTAGTCTCTGTGCATGTTGCCTTGTGTTGCCAGGTAACTGTAGCTGTAGGCATTCAAGTCCACATTTCAGGCAGGAAAAAGGACGCAGTGGCAAGATGTCACAGTAGCTGTGAATGGCCTTAGAAGAGTTTTCCTGGAAATAGCTCTTACAGAATTCCCCTTAGGTCTTATTGGCTGGAGCTGTCACGTGGCTATTCATAGCTTATAAGGGAGTTTGGGGGAGGATGAGGACTTTTCTGATTCTTCAGTCATAATTCATCACTTGGAGATGGACACATCGGAGTTATTTTAACAGGGAAGATGATGGGAGAAAACAAAAACTTCAGGCGAGTCCATCTTGGAAGGCCCTAGTGGCTCTGCCCCTCCTAGGGTAGAAGAAAAGATAAAGCAGTCCGCAGAAGTGCTAATGTGACACGTCCATTGCCAACCCGTCACTCTTAGGGGATGTATTTGTTATTTGCTCTAGTTAATGGTACTTTTTCATGAATATGGTTTTTAAAAATATTGCAGTTATTCTAATTTACAAATGTGGTTTCACCTATGAAGAGACCCTAGAATTAGTAGTATTTTTTTTTAACAGAAAGTAATGGCTAGGATATGGTTGTAATGATTTGTATTTTTAATCAATAGGCAGCAGCCTTGGGGACAAATATTATTGATGAAGATGGCCTATTGAATCTGATTCGAACTATGCCAGGCAAGAAGTCTAAGTATGAAATAGCAGTTGAAGCTGAGGTTTGTATAAAATGAACTTGATTTATTTAAGGTATATATAACAACTTTTCTATTTCATAGAGATGTTTCGTGAGTGGCTGTAGACCTGTTGCCTAAAAGATTAACTTCCCCTTCTACCACAGATGCATTTAGTTGTGGTATCTTCTTTATCTCCTCCAGTATGTGACAGTTCCTCAGCCTTTCCTTGTCTTTTTATGACCTCGAGACTTTTTTTTTTGAGACTTTTTTTTTTTCTAAGATTTATTTATTTTAGAAAGAGAGCACGTGCGCATGAGCAGGGGGAGTGGCAGAGGGACAGCTGGGAGAGAAGCAGAAACCCCGCTGAGCAGAGAGCCTGACATAGGCTCGATCTCATGACCCTGAGATCATGATCTGAGCTGACATCAAGAGTCAGACACTTAGCTGACTAAGCCACACAGGCGCCCTGGCCTTGAGACCTTTTTTTTTTTTAAGATTTTATTTATTTATTTGACAGAGACACAGCGAGAGAGGGAACACAAGCAGGGGGAGTGGGAGAGGGAGAAGCAGGCTTCCCGCTGAGCAGGGAGCCCGATGCGGGGCTCGATCCCAGGACCCTGGGATCACGACCTGAGTCGAAGGCAGACGCTTAACAACTGAGTCACCCAGGCGCCCTGGTTTTTTGATGTCTTATCATTAGATTGAGGTTATGCATTTTTGGCAGGAATTCCACAGAGTGGTATTTTGTTCTTCTCAGTGCATTATATTAGATGTGTATGTTAATACGTCTTTTTAATTTTTTTTAGAGAGGTGGGATAGGGGAGAGGCAGAGAGGAAGAGAGAATCTTAAGCAGGCTCCATGCCCAGCGTGGAGCCCGATGCACAGCTCGACCTCACCACCCTGAGTCGATATGCCTTCTTATTGGTGATGTTAATCTTGATTAAGGTGGTTTCTGACAGGTTTCTCCACTAGTAAAGCGACTCTTTCCCTTTGTAACTGATAAATATCTTGGAAGGGAACTTGAATACTATGGTAATATCCTGCTTCTCCTCAAACATTCACCCACTAATTTCAGCATCCACTTACTGGCAAAGAGGCACTGTTTTTTTCTTTTTTGTGACATTCACACCATAAAGTTCACCCTTTTAAAATGTATTTCAGAGATTTTTAGTGTATTCCCAGGATGGTTGTACACAACCATCACCAGTATCTAATTTTATCACTCCCTGTAGCCAGTTAACCATCATTCCTCATACCCAGCCCCTGGCAACCACTATTCTGTTTTTTGTTTCTATGGATTTGCCTGTTCTGGACATTTTATCTAAAGAGAAACATGCGATTTGTGACCCTTTGTGTCTGGCTTCTTTCATTTAGTATGTTTTCAAGGTTCATCTGCACTGAAGTACATGTGTCAGGACTTTACTCCCCTTTTTTTGGTGATTAATACTCCATTGTGTGTGCATACCACATTTTGTTTATTCATTCTTCAGTTGATGGCCATTTTGGGTTGTTTCTATTCTTTGGCTGTAATAATAATGTAATTATATAATTAATATATAATTATAATTACATATAATAATGCTGCTGTGAATATTTGTGTATAAGTTTTTGTGGAGGTGTTAACTTTTAATGAGTCAGAAAGCTGGAACAAAAATTTCTTAATTTTTTTTTTTGATTTCAGACTGATTACAGAATATTATTTGTAAACTTAGCATGGTCTCACTAAAAAAATTGCATTTGGGTGCTTTTTGGTGTGTTTGTTGTTAATTTTTATCAAGTTTGGAAGGTGGTGATTTCCAGAATAGCAGGGTTCATTGTGAAAAACCAGACCCATGCTGGGTAGCTCACTTGGATATCCCAGATTAACCCTATAGAGTACGTTTAGCAGGATAGATATTCTGTATATCTTACCAAGTTTCTTTTTTTTCCTCACTTTTCCAATTTTAAAGATGAAGAAAGAGAAGTCCAAATTGGAAAGAACACCTCAAAAAAAAGACCAAGGAAAAAGAAAAATTAGCCCAACTAAAAAAGAGTCAGAATCTAAAAAAAGCAGACTGACTCCCAAAAAGGACAGCTCCATAAAGTCAGTAAAAAAGGAAACCAGTATGTTTTGGAGATGCCTGGACTTCGAGGAGCAGGTGGCTGAGGAGACAAACGGTGACAGCCGGGCTAGGAATTTGGCTGATGACAGCAGTGAAAGCAAAGTGGAAAATTTGCTCTGGGTGGATAAATATAAGCCAACCTCGCTCAAGACCATAATTGGACAGCAAGGTGACCAGAGCTGTGCAAACAAACTCCTCCGCTGGCTCCAGAACTGGCACAAGAGTCCATCCGAAGATAAGAAACACGGTGATTTTGCAGCTTCCTTCATTTTTGTGTGTGTCTATCACCATGTAATTGCTCAGTTCCACATCTGTGAGAAAGTAGAATAGTTGGTTCATTCATCTCTCAGCAGACATTGAAAGCCTGCTCTGAGTCCAGGTGCAATACTAGACCCCAGAGGTGCTGTTGTGAACAAAAGCGTCTTCCTCAGTTTGCTCACAGTCAGTCACAGACCTAGATGAGCCAGCAGGTAAGATATGTGGTGCTGAGTCCTGTTGGAGGGGTAAGTGTAGGGCCCCAAGAGCAGGGAGCTGTGTGGTCAGGGATGTGGAGGTATGCTCCCATCCCAGGAGGAAGGGGTAGCTAAGTGAAGACTTGGAAACGAAGCAGGAGTTAGCTGGGTGAAGGGAAGGAGGAGTGTTGTGTGGGAGAGAACACAGGTACCAAGGTCTGAGGATGTGTGAGCGAGCCACTGAGTGCGCCAGGGAGACTCGGCGGAGAAGTGTGCAAATTAACAGCTGAGGCACACTCCAGACTAGGCAGCCTGAAGATCCCAGCGGTGCATTTGCTTTCAGGAGGGCCTGAGCTCTGGCTTCTTCACCATGTATTTGTCGTGGAAAAGGAGCGGTATAATCGGTGTTTAATGTCTAGGGTATTATTGGAACCGAGGTTTCAGATCACAGATGTTAGTAGTGTTCTTGGGAGGTGCACCCGCAGCCCTGGAGGATACTGTGTGAAAAAAAAAAGAAGGCAAAATCCAGTGAGCATCACAGTGAATTCCCAGAGTGATGACTGGGTTATCAATGTCCATCTGGTCACTAGACATTGGCCGATGTTGCCAGCTTATTTATGACAGAGGATGTAATTTAATGATACAGGTTTAAATTTGAGTTCTTTTCTCTTTCTAAAATCACATAAAATCTTAAAGGGGGATATAGTGCTTTGTATGCCTGGAGAAGACTTTATAAGGCTTCAGGGGAACCAGAGTCCCTTTTCCCATGCCTGCAGCAGGTTTAGCCATCTCTCTCTCAGACATCGTGTCTGTATAGAGCACCCTTGATGTGTCAGGCCCCCATGTGATAAGGGGAGAAGAATGCTTTAGAGTTGAGCTGGGCAGGGTAGTTGCAGATACACCATCTTCAGTTCATTCTTTTTGTGATCAAGTAGCTGATTATGCTCGTTGACATGTATTGAGGCATGCCTGGCTCTGTGATCAGCATGTTCATCCTGACAGTATCCCTGCCAGTACATTACTGTTGTTACCCTCATTTTACAAAGGAGGAAATAGGCCCAGGAGGTTAAATCATTTCTCCCAGCTGGTGAGCGGTGGAATTAGGAGAGCTGGAGTTAGGATTGGAGCCCAGAAACTCTGCTCCCTGACCTGTGCTTTTGTAGGAAAGGAAACCCATAAAGTTATGGTTCAAATCAGAATTGGAGAGTTAGTTTTAGTGTTTTATTTTGGGTGTAAGTGAGGTAGGCAGTAGAGTTTCAGTAAGTGCTCTGGAAACTGTTGTTTATGGTTTGTAGGAAATATTCTGCAAATTTAGAGGTAAATTGGAGGACTGCTCTTGATTTTCAGTTTCTGCACAGTGATTCTTGCCATTCCTGAATTTCTCTTACGTAATATAGGTTAACACTCTGGAACTTCTTTTTTTCCAGCAGCGAAGTTTGGTAAGTTTGCTGGCAAAGATGATGGCTCTAGTTTTAAAGCAGCGCTGCTCTCGGGCCCTCCAGGTGTTGGCAAGACAACCACAGCCTCTCTGGTTTGTCAGGTGAGTGTTGTGTCTTAGTGCAGTTGGAAAGCTAACCCAGGAATGGGCATGTGTAGCAGATACATACCTGTGTGTGTGTGTGTGTTAGTAGGTCTGCGGCATATGTATTTTAACCTGCTCTGTATAGACTTTGTAAAGTCAAATTTTTAGAATTTACCTCGGTTCTGGGGATATTTGTCATTTTCATCCTTTTCTTAATATTGGTAATTAAAATAATAGGTAATATTTGTGTGCCAGGCCATGTGCTAAGCCGTTGGGTGTATTATCTTTTAGGTAATATAAATATGTCTTATAGACTCTTTTTTTTTTTAAAGATTTTATTTATTTATTTGACAGACACAACGAGAGAGGGAACACAAGCAGGGGGAGTGGGAGAGGGAGAAGCAGGCTTCCCGCAGAGCAGAGAGCCTGATACGGGGCTCGATCCCAGGAGCCTGGGATCATGACCTGAGTCGAAGGCAGACGCTTAACAACTGAGCCACCCACGCGCCCCCTGTCTTATAGACTCTTATGGATAGAAATACTCCATCCTCATGTGACAAATGAAATGGGCTTACAGATGAGGCTCGTGGCCCAGGTAGTCTGACTCTTCACCGCTCTGGGAGCCTGCCTTTGTTCTTGTCTCTACAGCTGCCATTTCTAGACCGTGAGAGGGGAGACACTAGAGCAAACTGGAGTTCATGTATCATGAATGTGAAGTGATATATGAAGTGGTAGCGGAATGATGAGAGATTTTATTTATTTTTATATTTACTGATTTTTATTTTTAGAAGATTTTATTTATTTGTCAGAGCACACAAGCAGGGGAAGCGGCAGGCAGAGGGAGAAGCAGGCTCCCCGCTGAGCAAGGAGCCCCATGCGGGACTCCATCCCAGGACCCTGGGATCATGACCTGGGCCGAAGGCGGATGCTTAACCGACTGAGCCACCCAGGTGTCCCAAAATGAGGGATTTTAAACTTCTTTTAAATATACTACTGGATTTCCCAACCCTTGTCCTATAAGCATAATTTAGCTGGTAGAACAGCTATATATTTTCTGTTTTATTACAAACATTAAAAAAAAAACAAAATTTTTTCCTAGTCTCTACAATTGTAAACATGACTTTTTTCTCCCTTTATTATCATCATTATTTTGGAGGGGAATTGAGTTAAGGCTTTTCATCAATAAAATCAATTTTGGGAAATGAGTCAGAATAACTTGATTTTTCACAGCTTGGTAAGAAGATTATGTATTGGGATGGTTTAATAACGAATGATTTAACTTTATCTTGAAGAGTCAAGAATTATTTTTGGTAACTATCTAGATTAATTCTGTATGTGATATTGAAATCTTGGGATGGGTATATTTAATTCTTTATAGGATTTTAAGAAGTAAACTTAGTAAAATTGCTTGTTCAGGTATACTCTTCTAGATTAGTGATTTATTAGCTGTGGTTTTAAGATGGAACTTACGTGTGTGTGTGTGTGTATGTGGTATATATGTATATATTTAAAAAATCTCTTAATATTGTGAGGCATGTTATGTCATCGTCTTTGTCTTTTTTATCCATGGTTCCTTATGTCATTTTTATGCCCACTTTCTTCATTAATTGCCTTGTTTTTGGGGAGAGTTAATAATTTGTATTGCGACAGTAACGGTTTCCAATATTTTGGTTAGGAATTGGGATATAGCTACGTGGAACTGAATGCAAGTGACACTCGGAGTAAGAACAGTTTGAAGGAGGTTGTTGCTGAATCACTGAATAATACCAGCATCACAGGCTTTTATTCAAGTATGTGGGTATTTGAACTGTTTTCTTTGGTTATGTAAGGAAAACAAATTCACTTCAACGTTTAGGAACCAGTATGGAACATTACTATGTGCCAGGCACCCTGCTAAATCCTGGGGCTAATGATGGAACTCTTATAGGACAGTAGTTCCCCCCCCTCTTTTTTTTTCAGGTCTTAGCAGTTTCTTTCTTTCTTTCTTCCTTTCCTTTCCTTTTTCCTTTTTTCTTTTTCCTTTTTCCTTTCCTTTCCTCTTTTCTTTTCCTCTTTCTATATATATATATGAGAGAGAATGAGATAGAGAGCATGAGAGGGGGGAGCGTCAGAGAGAGAGGCAGACTCCCTGCTGAGCAGGGAGCCCAACGTGGGACTCGATCCCGGGGCTCCAGGATCATGACCTGAGCCGAAGGCAGTCGCTTAACCAACTGAGCCACCCAGGCACCCTTAGCAGTTTCTAAGAATGTGTTAAAATACATATATGGACATGTTTATACATGTTGCACATTTTTTAGAGGATTCACAGGTGAATCTTGTGAAGAGGGAGAGTAAATAAAGTATTGTAATTCAGTGTGATGAGTGAGGTAATAGAGGCCTGTAGATGAAGAAATGATTTGAATTGGGGCGCTGGGGAAAGTCAGGATAAGGATGGTATTTGTTCAACAGGCCTTGGAGGATGAAAGAGGATCATTTGTGGTGAAAGGTCATATAGGCAAAGACAGTAGCAGAGGAGAAGAAATTGTGAAGGTGACACTGTTTGAGGCTGTAGCTGGTGGTCTGGTATGGCCAGAGTCTATGGGAAAAATAAGATACTCAAACTACAGACTCAGTAGTGCAGATTTAGAACTTATGGTAGATACTGCACAGTCACCTGAATTCTTGGTACTTTCAGTGGTAGCAAATCATTATTAAAAAGGATTTGCTCAGGTAATGTCACTCTGGCTGGTGGGAGTGTTAGTTAATTGGTACTACTCTGGAGAGTAGTCTGGCAGTATTTTTCAAAAGTTACATTATAAAGACCTTTTAGCCCAGAAATTCCAGCTCTTGGAATTTAGCAATTGATATATGCCAAGTGTCATATATATATATATATATTCATTTAGTATGATTTGTAATAGCAGAAGGTTGGAAGCATCTTCATATTTTATCAGTAGATAGTGATTATGATACATGTGTAAAATGGGATATTATTAAATAGCCTTAAAAAATGAGGTGTTAAGGAACAGATCACCAAAATACATTGAATGATAAAACCAAGATATATATTTTTATGCACGCATGTTTTCAATATGTATAGGGATACCCGAGGGGGCAAAGGTGGGGGGGAGAATTTCTTTTCATCTGCATATTCTTGTGCCTCTTGCATTTTGGTTTAAAATGTTTTACATGTTTTTTTAATAAAGCAGCAGCATTTGAACAGTTGCTCTTTTTTGTCCCATCCCATAGCTTCTCAGCATCGGTCAGGCGGAGCAGCCCATTCAGTAAGCACGAAACATGCTCTCATCATGGATGAAGTAGATGGCATGGCAGGCAATGAGGACAGGGGAGGAATTCAGGTAATGAAAGCACTGTAGTTTTGCAGCTTTACTGTTGATTTTTAGTTGTAAGATAGTTTTTTTAATATTTAAAGAACTAATTGTGCTGTAATATTTACAACAATTAAAGCATGTTGCTGAGGTTTTCAAAACCTAAAATACATTGTGTAGTATTTTGTTGTTTTTTTTTTTAAATATTTATGTGTTGCAAATTTGCTTTTTTAGGAATTAATTGGTCTGATAAAACATACAAAAATTCCCATTATTTGTATGTGCAATGATAGAAATCATCCCAAGATTCGTTCTTTGGTTCATTATTGTTTTGATCTTCGTTTTCAAAGACCTCGAGTTGAACAGATTAAGGTAAAATGATTGTAATTTTTTTTCTCCATCACACTCTCCTTCTTATTTTTTGGTCAGTATTTCTCAAAAGTTACCTTTAAAAGTACCTGATAAATATTCTAAAAATATCTGATTATGTGACTTTAAAAAAAACCATTTAGGATTCCCCTTTGTCAATTTCAGGGTGCTATGATGTCTATTGCATTTAAAGAGGGTTTGAAGGTCCCCCCTCCAGCTATGAATGAAATAATTTTGGGAGCCAATCAAGATATCAGACAGGTAAATTAAATACATATTACGTTAATAGTTGCTGATTCTTTTGAATTAATGCCTTCAACTTTTCAGAGAGGAGGAATGGCATTATTGTCTCACCTTGACCATGTCTTATTTATGATTTCTGTTAGGTTTTACACAATCTGAGTATGTGGTGTGCACGAAGTAAGGCACTAACCTATGACCAGGCCAAGGCTGATTCTCATAGAGCCAAGAAGGATATCAGACTGGTAAAATAACTTTCCATTTCTTAGTTACTTTCTCAAGCTAAAGCATTTCTTGTTCTACTCATATTAACTTAGTAGAAGTAGTTATTATAGTTCCTTGACACACCTATTGAACCTATGGATATTTATAATAAGAAAGCTGCTAAAAGGTTTTCTAATTCAAATGAATTTTTCCTCAAGGACTATTAGTGTACATTGTAAATTATGAGAAATGGAAGTTTTAAATTATATTCATGCTTCAGTAGTTATAAAATGGTCTTTTCAGAGTCCCTTATGTATAGATTCCATGGTTTGAAGTTTTGGAACTTTAAGAATAATCTGTTTCAAATGGCCTATAATTTATTTATTTATTTATTTTTAAAAAGATTTTATTTATTTGACAGAGAGAGAGAGAGAGGGAACACAAGTAAGGGGAGTGGGAGAGGGAGAAGCAGGCTCCCCGCTGAGCAGGGAGCCCGATGTGGGGCTCAATCCCGGGACCCTGGGACCATGACCTGAGCTGAAGGCAGATGCTTAACCAACTGAGCCACCCAGGCACCCCTCAAATGGCCTATAATTTAATAACCTCTCTGAAACTTGAAACCAGAAGTCGGTATTAATTATCTGTGTTCTATTTCACCTAGTCACTAGTCAATTTATTATTACAGTTAGAGCAGTGATTAAGTAGTGTTTGTAACCCCCTCTCTCCCCCCCTTTTTTTAATCAAACTTTTTTTTTTTAAGATTTTCTTTATTTGTCAGAGAGAGAGAGAGAACCCAAGCAGGGGGAGCAGCAGGCAGAGGGAGAAGCAGGCTCCCCACCTCGCAAGGAACCCGATGCGGGACTTGATCCCAGAACGCTGGGATCATGACCTGAGCCGAAGGCAGATGCTTAACCGACTGAGCCACCCATGCGTCCCTAAATCAATACACTTTTTAAGAGCAGTTTTAGTTTCATAGCAAAATTTAGCACAGGGTACAAAGACTTCCCTTATTATCACCTGCCTCCAGACTCCTACAACCTTTTCCACTATTAATATCCCCCACCAGAGTGGTACATTTGTTACAGTTGAACCTACACTGATACACCCAAAGGCCATAGTTTACATTAGGGTTAGTTCACTCTTGATGTACATTCCATAGGTTTTGACAGATGTATCATAGCTTATATCCACCATTGTATATCACACAGAATACTTTCACTGCCCTAAAAATACTCTGTACTCCTCCTGTTCATCCATTCCTTCCCCCAACTCCTGACAATCACCAATCTTTTTTTTTAGATTATTTATTTTAGAGAGAGCATGAGCAGGGGGAGGAGCAGAGGGAGAGGGACAAGCGGACTCCACATTGTGTGGAGCCCGACACGGGGCTCAGTCTCATGACCCTGAGATCATGATCTGAGCCGAAATCAAGAGTTAGCCAGCCACTTAACTGACTAAGCCACCTGGTGGCCCAATCACTAATCTTTTTATTGTCTTCATAGTTGCACCATTTTCAGAATGTCATGTAGTTGGAATCATACAGTATATAGCCTTTTCAGTTTGGCTTTTTGTTTTGTTTTTTGTTTTTTGAGAGAGCACGTGTGAGTGAGTGCAAGCAGGGGGAGGGGCAAACAGAGAGGGAGAGAAAATCTTAAGTGGGCTCCATGATGTAGGGCTCGATCTCACGACCCTGACATCATGACCCAAGCGGAAATCAAGAGTCAGACGCTTAACCAACAGCCACCCAGGCACCCCCAGATAGGCTACTTTCAGTTAGTAATGTGCATTTAAGGTTTCTACATATCTTTTCATGGCCTTATTATAGCTCATTTCTTTTTTGTGCTGAATAATATTCCAGTGTCTGGATGTACCACAGTTTATCCACCTTATGAAAGACATCTGGATTGCTTCCAAGTTTTGTCAGTTATGAATAAAGCTGCTGTCAAGATCCATGTGCAGGTTTTTTGTGTAGTATGTTTTCAGTTCGTTTGGATAAATACCAAGGAGGACAATTAAGAGTATATTTAGTTTTGTAAAAAAACTGCCAGTCTGTCTTCCAAGTGACTATACCATTTTGCATTCCTACTAGCAATAAATGAGAGTTCCTGTTGCTCCACATCTCTGCCAGCATTTGATGTTGTCAGTATTTTGGACATTGGCCGTCCTACTAGGTGTGTCCTTCCCTTTTTTTAGGGCCCATTTGATGTTGCCCGGAAGGTGTTTGCAGCTGGAGAGGAGACTGCTCATATGTCACTTGTGGACAAGTCCGATCTGTTCTTTCATGATTACTCAATAGCACCCCTCTTTGTCCAGGAGAACTACATACACGTGAAGCCTGTAGCTGCAGGGTGAGTGTTCAGAGCTAGTGAGGGGTAGGCCATGTTCCTGGGAGAGAGGAGTAGGAGGTATGGACAGTGGTGTGATCCAGACTGCTTTATTTATGCAGGGGTGACATGAAAAAGCACCTGATGCTTTTAAGCAGAGCAGCAGATAGCATATGCGATGGTGACCTAGTGGACCGTCAGATCCGGAGTAAGCAAAACTGGAGTCTTCTGCCCGCACAGGTAAGCACGATGCAGACTCTGCTTTAGGTAAAATAGAAGAGCTGTGAGCTCCTGTAGTTATGTGAAATACCAGAGAAACATTATGGCTCTTACGGCAAAAATAAAGTCTGTTCTAGATTAAAATACTCTGGGGTCACAATTGTCTATTTCTTAATAAAAATGAAACATAAAAATAGCCTTACTTTTCAGGGTTTCAAAATGTCTCTATGTAAATGGACATATGGAAATAGGAACATTAGATTCTGGACATAAATAAGGTGTTAGTCAAAAGCTTTATTTGCTCTGTTTTACCTTAAGAATGCCTTTCTTTTTTGTTATTCTTGAGTCTCCCCGATGGTGACTAAGTAGCTCCTACTTGAAGATGCAGCCAGGGCAGGTCAGCAGCTACTTCTCTGATATGTGAATTCTGATTGTCTTCTTCCTTGCTGAAGAGGCAGCTTTATACTGGTACTTTATTTAGGTGGTAACTTTCACTCAAAACAGAGTTTTGCAAACTTTCATAATTAAGAATATTATTTCTTCTTGAGTTTTGCATATTTATACAGCATTATTGGCCCAAGTAATAATATGCAAGGGACTTCTGGAAGGCCTACTCCTCTCTTAATTCTACCTATACATTGTTGGGAAACAAAAAACAAAGATTCATTCTGGATATAAAGAATCCTTTCTCTTATGTTTTACAAGTGTTCATTTTTTAAACTAATAATTGTATCTTTAAGAATTTATCCTAAAGAAATAACTTTAAACATAGGAGAGCTGAATGTACAAAAATATTACATGAGTTTTGATACTGTAAGAAATTGGAGAAAATCTCCATGTCTGGAAGTTGGAGAATGATTAATTATGGTAAATACTCTTGATGGAATATTATGCATTCCTTAAAATTATTTATAAAGATTGTCTAATATGAAAAATGCTTATGAGAGAATATTATTAGAATAAAGCAGGATACAAAATTTATGTATAATTCCAACTAAAAAAGTATGAGCCCTGGATCTAGAAGATATCAAGGATACCTTTGTAAAAATCTTTTCTCAAGTACCAGTTTACTTAATACTCTATTCAGTTTTCCATGCTTTGATCTACCTGTGCTATCAATAGTTTATGTTAAAGACAATCATGTTCCTCTTTTTTTTTTTAAGATTTTATTTATTTATTTGACAGAGAGAGATAGCGAGAGCAGGAACACAAGCAGGGGGAGTGGGAGAGGGAGAAGCAGGCTTCCTGCCAAGCAGGGAGCCCGATGCAGGGCTTGATCCCAGGAACCTGGGATCATGACCTGAGCCGAAGGCAGACGCTTAACGACTGAGCCACCCAGGCATCCCAGTCGTATTCCTTTTAAAGTCTTTTCTGCATCATGCAGTAACTGGTATGTTGGGATCAGTTGGTTGAGGAGGCCGAACTGCCAGATGATCTCTCTGCAGGCTATAACATGTATTGGACTGATAACGTTGTTTTCTCCGGGAGTGGTTTCCCATACTGACAGATGAGAGACAGAGGGAAAGGGTGTGATGCCCTGGAATTAGGTACCTGGGACAGTGTTGCTTCATTTGCTCCAGACTCTTTGGAAGCCAACAGCTGTGTAGGAAGCAACTTTGTACTGAATTCAAATTGTGGACGGCAATTGATTTTTTTCAGGCCATTTATGCCAGTGTTCTTCCTGGAGAGTTAATGAGGGGGTACATGACTCAGTTTCCTACCTTCCCAAGCTGGTTGGGGAAGCACTCATCTACCGGCAAACATGATCGTATTGTACAGGACCTAGCACTGCACATGAGTCTTAGGTAAGTGGTATTAGTCCATGTGTGGCATTTTATCAGTGTAGTGTATTTATTTAACCGCTGTCCAGTGAGGATAGCATAAGTCAAAAGATTTGTGTTTCAGTTTTGATTTTTTTTTTTAAGATTTTTATTTATTTATTTGACAGAGAGAGGCACAGCGAGAGAGGGAACACAAGCAGGGGGAGTGGGAGAGGGAGAAGCAGGCTTCCAGCAGGGCAGGGAGCCCGATGTGGGGCTCAGTCCCAGGACCCTGGGATCATGACCTGAGCCGAAGGCAGACGCTTAACGACTGAGCCACCCAGGCGCCCCTCAGTTTTGATTTTATTGCGAACTAGATAAATGATCCTGGATAAGTTCCTTATATTTTGTGGGCCTGAGTTTTATTATCTATAATTAGTATAATACTTGTTTTGTCACTTAAAAGTATACTTTGGAGAATAAGCCCAGTTGGTAGATGTGCCATAACTTTAAGATAAATTTTAAAGCTATGTAAATCTGAGGTAGGGCTACTATTTATCATGACTATGCCTGTTACTAGTAGGCATACATAATGTCTCAGCTTCCAAATAATTTAATAGGAAAAAGGGGACTATTTAAATAGTCCTAGTAGGATACTAGGTTGTAGTACCTATCCTAGTAGTAAACTGACCTAGTCATTTAGGGTAGGGGACACAGTTTAGCATATAACAGTAGGAGGCAGACATGCAGATGACTGAAAATCAATGTGCCTGGAGAAGTTTAATGAAGTCCAAAAATTCTTGTTATTTGGTACAATTTGTTAAAGTTTAGAAACTTAGAAAATGTGCATGCGCATAAATATTAAGTGAACTTAAGGAATTTATTTTTAACCACGAAGAACTACTTGAGCAGTCTTACTTCTCTTTCTGATCTCTGGAGGGAATGTTAACGTTGGTCCACTCTTAACTTTTTTCTGAAGCTGAACTGAAATGGTTCCTTTCTTCTTCCTGTAGAAATCTACTTCCTACTGTGGTCCCTCTTCTTAGCCTATGGCATGGGTCTTTTTTTGCCACTCTTGTAATCGTGTCCTATTGTTGCTGTAACAAATTACCAAAACTTAATGGTTTAAAATAACACAAATTTATTGCCACCTTAAGATGCAAAGAATGTCCTGGATTATATGGGCAGGCCCAGTGTAATTATAAGGATCTTTACCAAAAAAAAAAGTGGGGGGGGGGGGAGGCAGCCATATCAAGTCAGAGAGAAAGAGATTTTAAGATGTTACATTGTTGGCTTTGAAGATGGGAAAAAAGACCATGAGCCAAGGGATGTCCATGGCCTCTAGAAATTAGAAAGGGTTGCATTTCCCACTGCTCTTCTCATTGCTCAAGTGGGAGGCCTGGCTTTGAGCTCTTTTCCTATTCCTTGCCCTCTGTTTTTTAAAAAGGTGATGTATCCCTGTGCCCTAGGGGTATCTGCCTTTGACTCCCCCACCCTTCATGTAGATTGTGAGCACTGGACTTCCACTTTGTTTTGTGGCTGTGCTTTTGTGTATCCGTCCCCTTCTCTCATTAGACCGAACATTTCTGGTGGTAGGAACTGAGGCCTACCCATCCAGCATATAAAATTGGTTGGTAAATGTTCCCTAATGAATCACACACAGGACATTGTCATATCAAAGGATCTATAGTGAATTTCACAATTTTTAAAGTAAATTAGGACCTTCCTATTTAACTTTTTTTTTTTTTTTGAAGATTTTATTTATTTATTTGATAGAGAGATAGCGAGAGCAGGAACGACAAGCAGGGGGAGTGGGAGGAGGAGAAGCAGGCTTCCCGCCAAGCAAGGAGCCCGATGCAGGGCTCGATCCCAGGACCCCAGGATCATGACCTGAGCTGAAGGCAGACACTTAATGACTGAGCCACCTAGGCGCCCCCCTATTTAACTTTTTAACCCTGATTAAGTCATTGAACTTTTGGAAGTGCGATTTTATCATTAGTTCTTGTTGGGGTTATAGATGCCTTTGAGAATCTGAAAGCTCTTTGATCTTTATTACTCCCAAATGTGCGAATGCACAAACAATGCTAGGGGAATTACAGATTTCTGAGGTTAAGAACCCTTGATTTAGGAACACTAGATACCTTTAGACTTTTCTAGAGTTGAATTCTCTGTGATTTGGAGTAAAAGATAACAGTAATGTAACAAAATATAAGAGAATACTTTTGAAAAAGTTTCATGATTTTCTTAGGCTTAGGGCTCATACTTGTCTTTAAGTACTAATTGTGCTTGATTATAGAAGACTGAATCTAGAGGAAATGGGTAAATTTAAAATAAGGGTTTTTTTGGATTCTTTGCCTACGTAGTAAAACAGTTGGGGGCAGGGTTCTAGATTTCTAATCAAGAGAACTGTTCAGACTCAGTTACCTGAAGGCAAGAGCAGGACCCATTAATAATTTTAACATTTTCATGGGTTCTGAAGCCTAACAGCTTTTGAGGTTTCTCGTTTGGATTATGCACGCATATAATTGCCTCATTTGATGATGGAGGCAGCTGGATTGGAAAGATTTAGATTGGTGGCATTTTGTTCTGTTCATCTATTTTCTGTCTTTGAGTGACAGTATTTAAGAGCACGAGAGAAAGTCATTTCATGATAACATTGTAGTTCTCAGCAGACTTTTTCCTGAAGCCTTCCCCTCACAAGTGTGGACTACCTTGTGATTGTGCAGGGACATTTTCTGCAGTTTTCTTAGTTTGGGGAAAGCCCTGCTCTAGAACTAAAGATTTCAGAGTAACCCTATTAGGAAATATGAGGGAAATATTCATATATAATTTTGTATGTTATAATCAGATGAAAAGGTATTGCAGACCGTCATGTAGTAAGTAGCAGTGGAACTTGAGGTAGGAAATCTCACTGCCTTTTACTGATGCTTTTAATATTTGGAACTAGGAATGAGTAATCTTTGGCTATATTAAGTATGAGCACATAGAAATCCTGTTGCCCAGGCCTTGAGAGTAGGTTGCAAGTAGAACCTACATTTGTGTTTTTCATTGACTGATCCAGAGAAGTAGAAAATTCATTCCCTTTGAGCACACTGGTGTGTGTCCATCATCCTGATGGTGTAGTGCTAGGCTTTCTCTACCAGCTGTTAAATAGTAGACATTACATTGGGCATTATTAAAAGTGGATTGAACTTCACACTATGACTTGAGTTGGTGGTAGTTTGCCACTGACTACAGTTATGTCTCTTTTGTTTTGGTTTAAGAACTTATTCCAGCAAAAGGACTGTAAACATGGATTATCTGTCCCATGTAAGGGATGCACTTGTACAGCCCTTGACCTCACAAGGGGTAGAAGGAGTACAGGACGTTATTGCTCTTATGGACACCTACTACTTGATGAAAGAAGACTTTGAGAATATCATGGAAATTAGCAGCTGGGGAGGCAAATCTAGTCCCTTCTCCAAGCTGGACCCCAAGGTAAATTGTGTAACTCACTGGTTCTCCGTCACTTTGTGATTACAAGTTTGTAGTAGGAGTATTTCAGAGATGTTGTAGGTGCTTTAAAAAGGTTTAATTTTTTCCCCTTAAATGCTTTTTGCTTCTTACGGCCTATGCTTTCCAAAGATACTATTTGAGTGCAGAATTAAGAATGGACTTCTGGATTTGACCTTAACTATTTGTAGTTTTATCATTGCTTTATGTTGAGTGGAAAAGCAAGACATGAAATCTGAGAAGCCAGTATATAAATGTATTCCATGTAAAGTCGGATGGATGAGCCTGGGGAAGTAAGTCAGGTGGTGGTAATACATTATGAGAAGAAAGATGTGTTTATTGGCTGAGGATTTTTATACTTTTTCTCAGTCTGTCTAATCTGTGAACTTAGTATTTATTATAGTTGGACAGTTTACTATGTAATAATGTATTCCCTACTTTCTTTATATAATGAGCATGAAAAAACTAAAATGACGTAACATGGATCTGTAATATCCAGTACCTCACACTCTGCCTGTTTCTTTGGTGCTGTTTTATTTTATTTATTTATTTTTTAAAGATTTTATTTATTTATTTGACAGAGACACAGCGAGAGGGAACACAAGCAGGGGGAGTGGGAGAGGGAGAAGCAGGCTTCTGGAACACAGGGCAGGGAGCCCAATGCAGGGCTCAATCCTAGGACCGTGGGATCATGACCTGAGCCGAAGGCAGATGCTTAACAACTGAGCCACCCAGGCGCCCCACTTTGGTGCTGTTTTAGAAGATATATTCTCTATGGCTTACCTTCTCTAGAATTTTGATCTGACTTTATGGTTATGGGTAAATTCTCTCATGAGAGACCTCCATTGTTAGAATTCAAGGACTAATTCTATAATTATGTTTAGAAGCTTCAAGTTAAGGCTTTCAAGTTACTTAGTATTTTGAATTAACCATTTTATGATAAAGGTAATTTATGTATTTTGTAGTAATTAAAGGCCAAGTTTAACTTGTACCTTATTGTAAGTCTTTTTTGATTTATTGATTCACTATGCTTCTCACTTTGTAGGACTGTGGGATGCACTATTAAGGCAAAAATGATGAGCTAAAGTTTTTTGTTTTTTTTTTTCCTGCCTAATGTTCCCAAATACTAGTTCTTATTTTTGAGTCATGGGCTCTATTTTTTTTTTTTTTTTAAAGATTTTATTTATTTATTTGACAGAGAGAGAGATAGCGAGAGCAGGAACACAAGCAGGGGGAGTGGGAGAGCGAGAAGCAGGCTTCCTGCCAAGCAGGGAGCCCAATGCAGGGCTTGATCCCAGGAACCTGGGATCATGACCTGAGCCGAAGGCAGACGCTTAACGACTGAGCCACCCAGGCGCCCGAGTCATGGGCTCTATTAAGAATGTCATGAAAAACATAGAACTCCTCCGTAGAACAATGTATATAAGTACACTTACATGTACATGCGTAAATATTTCACAGACTATTTCAAGGATCTTGCAGGATCTCACAAAACCTTTGGTTTAAAATTAGGATTGTTTGGCACTTATTTTTAACAGCCTCTTTCTATTCCTTTCCTATAGGTGAAAGCAGCCTTCACAAGAACTTACAATAAGGAAGTCCACCTTACTCCATATTCACTTCAGGCAGTAAAGACACCTAGACACAGCACAGGCCCAGCACTGGATTCTGAATACAATGAAGAGTTAAATGAAGATGACTCTCAATCTGATGAGAAAGACCAAGACTCTGTGGAAACTGATGCAATGATCAAGGTAGTATTTTAAGCTACAGACAAGAAATGCCATGATATTCCCTTGGTAGTTTATCTTTTCTTGTGTACAGCTCGCCTTCTGAAATTATTCAGGGCCCGTTTTTAAGTTTTTACATTCATCACATTGAGGGTAGAGAAGGTATAGATTTTATTCTTATAAATAGCTGCTTATAATAGTGGAAGAAGGCAAGAAAATAGGCCATCATATGATGGTCATATGCTGTTAGAAAAAGTACCAGTTTTATTTGGTCATTCGTGTGTGCTTTACCATAGACACATATTTTTTTTTTTTTTTAAGATTTTATTTATTTGCGAGAGAGAGAATGAGAGACAGAAAGCATGAGAGGGAGGAGGGTCAGAGGGAGAAGCAGACTCCCTGCCGAGCAGGGAGCCCGATGCGGGACTCGATCCCGGGACTCCAGGATCGTGACCTGAGCCGAAGGCAGTCGCTTAACCAACTGAGCCACCCAGGCGCCCTTATAGACACATATTTTTACAGTTTAATTAAGAAAAACATTTTCAGTGAAACTCTTTCTTCTGTAATTTGTGTTTTGCTATAGCCATTGAACTGCCTATAGAAATTTCTCAGATTGAAACAATCTTGTCTTGTGCTAGGAGAGATTAAAACCATTTATGGTACCAGCCTACTGTTTACCTTTGGCTAAGGCAAAGGAATCTAGTCTGTGTTCTCTTCTTTCCTTAGTGTGTGTCATTCTTGTCCCTCATTTCTGTTTTGTATATGCAAGGGTAGGAAAAGCGGCCTTCTGCAATGTAGCTCTCTAGTCTTGTGTAGACATAAGAGGTTGTCTCCCTCTCTCCCCTTCTCAAACCGAACGTGTTTAGATCTCTAATTGGAAACTGAAAGAAAAGGAAATTCTTCATTAAAATATTACCTTACTAGTAAAATATCTCCTGCTCATTTTTTCTTTCCTAAATATACCTATCTCCTAAATCCAAGAAACTATGCCTGGGGAACGTGTCTTAGTTCTAGATTCTCAATAGCTTTTCTGTAGTTAAAGGCTCCAACTAGCCCAGTTGTTCCTTGAAAGTAAGCTCATCTGGAGTGGTGGTAGGTGAAGATGTTTGCAACCTTTCTATTACGTTGCAGGTAAAGATCTGCTTTATTGTAGAAATTGACTTATTTCATTCCCTCATAAAGACAGCTATTAACTATTTCGTGCATTCTTCTCTCCCAACAGAAAAAGACAAAATCTTCAAAGCCTTCAAAATCAGAAAAAGATAAGGAGTCCAGAAAAGGAAAAGGAAAAAGTTCAAAGAAATGAAATGAAACTGTTTTTCACTACTGACAGCCACTTTTTACTCACCCCGTTGACCCGTCTAGCTTGTCTAGATAATGCCTTGTTTTTTCCAAAGGAATCATATTTTAGCATAATGGGGCAACTCAGTGGTCCCATTATAAATAAACGGTGGTACAGCTAGAGGGATGTAACCGGTAGGCTAACATACACCTCTTATAGAGGTTGATAGGACTGCTTGGGTCCTCCACTGTCCCCTGTCAATCTAATTAGATTGTGCTTCATATTGACTGTATAATCAGAAACTACATGTGAGCTTTGGAGTCAGATTTTAGTTAACAGTATATGCCTGGGAACATTGGTACTAAGGCAACTTTTGTAGGCTTAAGAATTTATCCCAATGGCCATTATAGGACCGATGCCGATTTTTTTAAAAAGGTAGTTACTATTATGTGGTGAAATTTTGTAAATAAATCATAATACAAAACAGTCACCACCTAGAACTGGTGTTCTTTGTATATTGTCAAATATCTTACAAAATATAAATCAGGAATAAACATGTTCCACATGACACATGTGCAAATTCTTAAAAATGTCATCTTGTACAGTAAAATAGTATGTTGGTATATTACATTCCTTATTAGTTTGCAAATGATTGGGTAAAAAGCTAACTCTTCCTCACTAACCAGTTGTGTGAAGCAGAACTTTGGCCGTTAGACAGTCAGAACTCTCATTCCCAACTTGATTACCTCTATGAGTGCCAGCCATATCTCTGTTGTGAACAGCATGTCATGGACAGGCCTCTGTGGCATCACTGGGGGGGATGGGCGGCTGTAAAAGGATTGCCACATTTTTAGCCTTCCAGAGTCTCAACTCATCAGGTTCAAACCAGTAGGGTCTAGGTCAGGTCAGAATCTTAGTCTCACTCTGACTTGGGACAAAATGAATGCTGGCTTTTGTTTGCCTCTGGGAGCTCTGGTTCTGCCCTGTGACTGATTCCACAAACCATACTGGAATTTTAGATTGTCCCTGTAACTGTACTTGCTGAGTAGCTCTGAGGCTGTGCAAGTAGCCTGGAATTTAGCTGTCTAGCTGTTTTGAAATTTTGTCAGGAAATGTTCAGAGGTATGTGCTAAAAGGAATGTAAAATTAGGATACTATTTCCTCCCTTTAAGTAATTGACAGTATTGTTTGGGAGGTGAGACATGAAGTTCTTGAGACATTTAAAGTGTACTTACCAGTGTGAAAAATGTCTTTCATGTAGACTAAGTTCATTATGGGAATAAAATGTTGCCTTCAGTCTTGCCCCTCTCTTTGTTAAAGCCCAGCTCGAAACTTCTGCTTCAGTGAAGATCTCCTTGATTGACGACTGCCTCACCTCACCAGTGGGGTGAGCATGGCTTTCTTTCGCATATTCTTCTGTTTCTATTGCTTTTTGATATGAAAGTCATGTCTGCCTACTTGTTTTTTATTCGCCAGGAAAGGGAGTGTAATCTCCTTGCAGCCAGAACAATGAATATGAGTTTACTTGTAAATTATGATTTTGTTAATAATTCTAAATACTCTGTGATTGATTGGCATAATCAATGTATAAGATAAATAACTTTTAGAGTTAGAGGTTATAAATACGCTCTTTAAAATAGGAGGACAACATGGATCTGCTGGAGCTACGTGATGGCCACGTATCTTTGCAGAATAAAACTGCATACTTCTTTTGACATCCATTGTGTCTTGGCCATTTTGGAAGCTGTTACAAACTACTGTGCTTTATCCTTCATCCTTTTAAGTTTTTGCGGTCCATTATTGCAGCAACATTATTTGGCCTCTTGAAGTTATTAACAAGGAGCAGTGTTGTATGTACTGGGAGGAGTATCTTCCTAAATAAGTTCTGGTGTAATTATGCTTATTAGTGAATGTTTAAAGCCCATAACTCCCCAGATATGATGTGCTTTACTCTCACAGATCCTAAGTGCCTATGGCTCTTATTCCTATAACTTTACAACATCCCTCCAGTGATAATGGGAAAACAAGAGGATGATAGGTGGTTTAATGATAATGACTTGTATCACTTAGTAAAGCCAAGGCCTCTGGCCTATTCTCTAGCCAGGCTTTGTGGGAGGAAGATCAGATCATAAAGTTGGAGGCATCATGTATGTGGATACTTGGATGTGATAAAACATTATTGTCCCTTGGGTATTACCATAGGCTTGCAGGTACCTTTGTAATACTCAGGATGCTGGTGGCTATGCTGTTAACATTCAGAGTTAGGCTATTTGCCTCATTTCTGCCAGCTGCTCAGACTTTGGTGACATTGGCTTTGGCTGACAAGGAAGCATATACTGATGCAGGAAAAATGGCGGTGTGTGTGATATGGGGAAGATTCTGGAAAATGTACATCTTCAGGGGAAATCAAATGATTTAATTTTGTGAAAGGAATTAACAACTCAGGAGATAGCTTGTGGTTTATAGTTTCATTCTTTCAAATTGGTGTTTTTATTCTAAGACTGATTGTGCTAAACTTCTCATTTCAAACTTTTAAGTGTTAATGTCTGTGCTGCCCAGACTTCACAATGCTGTCTCCCTTTTTCTATCTCCAAATCCAGGAAAACATTACAAATATCTAATCAACAATTTTATTTTAAAGGAGATATTTCAAAATATAAAAGTTATCAAAAAGTTGAATATTTACAGTTACATCATAGGCTACTGTATATGTAAGACTTTGAAGAGGAACTCTACAAAGTATAACAAACAGCAAGGCTATATGTCACTGTTTTGCCACTCTACAATGGCAACTGTACAATGTCTGTGACCTGGAGAGTCTTTCTTTTTTCTGTATCCAAAAGCCACCAGGAGTAGAAACTTGGCCTCCTGTGGAATCTTTTCAGCAGGAACATATCTAGAAAAGAAAAAAAAACCCAAGCCCCACATCTTTAGAATGTTTAAGTAACTGGCAGGCACTAATGAAGCCAAGCTATACTAAAGAAGTTTTTGCTCATTTCTGGAATGTGGAGCAGGATGACTATTCAAGTTAGAAACCTCTGGTCTGTAATCAGTATTGAGTTTAAATCTGAAAGTGTACATGCGAACTGTTAAACTGTTATAAAGTGAGGGTGATGGTAATAGCCACTTTCCTGGTAAGAATGGGAAATTGCAAGGTAAGTGCTCAGCAATCTATGAAGATTTTCCTGAAACTGAATGGTCATTAATGGTTCCTTCTCTAAAAGGAGTCAGTGAACAGTAGCCTCAGCTAATATTCATTGTACAATAAGACATTTATAGTGACTTTTTATAGTCACAATTGTAGCATAATCATAACTTCCATATAGGAACCATGGGACTAAGCCTCTACTTTAACGCAGGGATAGTGTGGAGAGAGTCTATGTTAAAAACATAAGATCCTCCTTTGGTGGAATTGCAGAGTATCCTCCTGCAGATAATAGTTACAAACTCAGGACAAAATATAACTACTCAAAGGCATTGGAAGAGCAACCAAAAGCTGGTAGAGATTGGAAAGGTGTAAACTCTTGAAAAAAGAGAAGTCCACTGGGTAAGATTCATCTTCATATGTGTTTGCACCTGAGGGTAAGTCCATGAGGACCGTGAAGTCATAGTCTTACTAGCTCAGAGAGAGAATAGAGTTTGGGCTTGCCAGAACTACTGAAATGATAGGGATAATATCCCGAAAATCTGCATATAAACTCCATGTAAACCCTTGAACTTCACAGGCTTAGAAGAGACTTTTATGCTGGACTAGAAGAAGCACAGTTCCACGTTTAAGGGAATGCCATGTGTTAGAAAACTGAGGGCTGCTTCTAGGATCTGAGGGCCCCGGTACTCTCACGGTAAGAATGGAATTCACCAACAGGCTGGACAAGAGTCTCACATTAGATTGCAGCTCCAACCAACTTGGAGCCTTTTGAGATCCTGAACAGAAGACTCTGCTAAGCCGTGCCTATATTACTGATCCACAGAAATTGTGAGGTAGATAGGTTCTGGTTCAAGATGGCAATGTAGGAAGATCCTGAACTACCTCTTCCTATGGACGCAGTGCATCTACAGCTACATATGGAACAAGTCCCTCTGAAAGAGATCCAGAAACTAGCTGAGCAACTGCTGCATATCAGGTGAAAAAGAAAAAACCCACATCAAAAACAGGTAGGAGAGGGTGAGAAAATTTTGCCATATACTCTCCCCCCCCCCCCAATGAAGACACACAACCAGGAGGGAATTCAACAACTCCTAGCTTTCTCCCTGAGGAGTGAAGGTTTTGGACCCCCCATTTCATGCCCTGACTTTTAAGACTTCCACCTGAGAGATGGGCCTCCAAAACCTCTAGCTTTAAAAGGCAACGGGCCTTGTATCCATGAGAACTAAAAGGAAACAGTTCAAAATGAGATCACATGGACCCACAGTGGCTAATCCCCCAGGGCCCAGCTCAGAGGTAGCAGACTGAAGTGCACCCAGTCTATGTGAAAAAGGCCTATTAAAAGCTTTGGCTTGAGGGGCAGGCTTCTAATTTAACACATACTTAGGGGCCAGCTGCAACACTCTGCTGAGACTGCAGGGCTAGCAGGCACCATCTTTGTGTTCTTTCTCTGCCTTGTGCCAGGTGGCTCTCTCAAAAAGGAGCTTGTGCACAAGTCTGGCACTCCAGTTTCTGCTGCCACCCAGGGGACACCCCTTAATCACCTAACTCTGGTGGCCATCAGGGTTTTACGTTTGCAAGTCCCAACTGGACTGTCACAGAAACCATTCTTAACCAGCTAGTCTTCCAGGCCATAATGCAGAGGCAGCAGACAGAAATGGCCGGTCTTTATGAAAGAGGCTTATTTGCTTAATTTAATAACTGTGGCCTGAAGGTTCACCTTCCAATCAGCCTGCATCTAGGTGCTGACTGAGATTCCCCCTTCAGGATACTGACAGGTCTTGGGAGCAACTAAGAAGGAAGAACCAGGGTAGTGTTGAATGGTTAGGCTCATTTCCCACATGCGGCCACTCCTTCAAGACTGGGAGAGGTGGCTGTCTTAGCTAATGTGTAGAAACCAACACAGAGTCAATGAAAATGAGGAAACAGAGGAATATGTTCCAAACAAACAGGTAAAACCTCAGAAAAAGACCGTAATGAAATGGAGGTAAGTGATTTACATGATAAAGAGTTTACAGTAATGGTCATAAAAACAATTCATTAACAAAGTGAAGAAAGTACTAAACAAATCACAGACTTGAAGAATACAACCACTGAACTGGATAATACAATAAAAAGTCTCAATAGCAGAATAAATGAACAGAAAGGATCAATGAAACTGAAGACAGGTCCATGGAACTCAGCTAATCGGCACAGCAAAAAGATAAAAGCATGAAAAAAAGTGATTACAGTTTAAGGGATTTATGGGATAACATCAACCAATATTCACATTATAAGGGTCCTAAAAGAGAGGAGTGAGTCTGAAAATTTCCCTAACTTGGGGAAACAGACATCCAGATCCAGGAAACTCAGAGTTCCAAGCAAGATGAACCCAAAGAGACCCACACCAAGACACATTATAATTAAATTGCCAAAAGCGAAAGGAGAGAAGCAACTTGTTACATACAAGGGAACCCCTGTAAGACCATCAGCAACTTTTTCAGTAGAAACCTTTGCAGATGAGAAGACAGTGGCGTGACATAAACTGCTGTGAAAGAAAAATGCTAACCAAGAATATTCTACCTGGCAGTGTTGTCCTTCGGAACTGAAAGACAGTTTTCCAGACAAGGAAGACCTAAGAAGTTCATCACCGCTAGACCAGCCTTAGGAAATGTTAAAGGTGCTTCTTTAAGCTGGAAGTGCTGGTTAATAAGAGGAAAACATATGAAAGTATAAATCTGAATGCTTAAAGGTTAATATATAACTTCAGAATAATCTTGTTGTAATGGTGGTGGGTTAATCACTTACAAAAGTAATAAAAATAACCATCATGACAGTAATGGACACCCAAGATGCAGAGATACAAACTATGACAGTAAAAACAATGGGGAGTAAAAATGTAGAGCCTCAAAAAAAAAAAAAAAAAAAATGTAGAGCCTCAGAACTTACCAACTTAAAATAGGTTGAATATAATCCTCATGGTAACCACAAAACAAAAATCTACAGTAGATACACGAAAGATAAAAGGGATCTAAGCATACCCCTATAGAAAGTCATTAAATCAAAAAGAAGAAAGGAACAATGGACTTACTGCCATTTTTATGGTTTTCTGGCTATTTTGTAAGTCCATATCTGTCAATAATTAAATGCAAATTGCTAAATCCTTTGATGAAGAGTGGCTGAATGGATTAAAAAACAATATCCATCTATCCTGATGCTGACAAGAGACTCAGTTTTAAGGACACAGACTGAAAGTGAAGGAATGGGAAGGATATTCCAGGCTAATGGAAATCAAAAGAAGGCTGGAATAACTTTACTTATACCAGACAAAAAGGATTTTAAAACAGACTGTAATAGACAAAAGAAGGTCATTATACAATGAAAAAAGGTCAACACAAAAATGGATATAACATTTTAAGTATGCACCCAACATAGAAACATCTAAAGATATAAAGCAAAAATTAAGGTCTAAAAAATAACAATATAGTAAGAGTAGGGGACAGACAGTGGATAAATCATCCAGACAGGAAATCAGTATAAGGAAACACCGCACTTAACAGACATTTACAGTGCATTTCATCCAAAAGCAGAATACACAGACTTAAGCACACATGAAACATTCTCGAGGACAGATCATAGGTTAGGCTATGAAAACAAGTCAATAAATTTAGGAAGACTGAACATCTTTTCTAACCACAGTGGTATGGAACTAGAAGTCATTTATAAGAAGAAAACTGGAAAATTCAAAAATATGTGGAGATTCAACAACATGGTATGGAACAACCAGTGGGTCAGAGAAGAAATCAAAAGAAAAAATATCTTGAGACAAATGAAAATGGAAAGACAATATACCAAAACTTAAGGGATGCGGTGAAAGCAGTTTTTTTTTTTTTTTTTAAGATTTTATTTATTTATCTGAGAGAGAATGAGAGAGAGCTTGAGAGGGGGAGGATCAGAGGGAGAAGGAGACCTCCCACTGAGCAGGGAGCCCGATGTGGGACTCAATCCCGGGACTCCAGGATCATGACCTGAGTCGAAGGCAGTTGCTTAACTAACTGAGCCACCCAGGCGCCCAACAAAAGCAGTTTTAAGAGGGAAGCTCATAGCAATTAATGCCTACATCAAGAAACAAGAAGGATCTCAAGGTAAACATAACTAACTTTATACCTCAAGGAACCAGAAAGAACAAGCTAAGCTAAAGTTAATAGAAGGAAGAAAATAACAAAGAGCAGAAATAAAGGAAAGAGACTAAAAAGACAATAAAAAACAGCAATAAAAAAGAGCCGGTTAAAGAAAATAGATAAACCTTTTGCTAGACTCACCAAGAGAAAAGGACTCAGAAATGAAAGAGGAGATATTAAACGGATAACACAAATACAAAAGATCATAAAAGACTACTATGAACTACTACACACCGACAAATGAAACAACTTAGAAAAGAAATGGAATATTCCTAGAAACATAGAACCTTACAAGACTGAATCATGAAGAAACAGAAAATCTGAGCAGACCAATTACTAGAAAGGAGGTTGAAGTAATCAAAAAACCTCTCAGCAAACAAAAGTCTAAGACAAGATGGCTTCACTGGTGAATTTTACCAACATTTAAAGCATTCAAACCAATCCTTCTCAAACTCTTCCAAAAATAGAAGAGGAGGGAACCCTTCCAAACTCATTTTATGTGCCAGCATTAGTTGGCTACCAAAACCAGACAAGGATACCACAATAAAGTAATAGGCCAATATTCCTGATGAACATTGATGCAAAAATCCTAAGCAATCTATTAGCAAACTGGATTCAAAAATGTTAAAAGGATCATACACCACGATCAACTGGGATTTATTCCAGGGATGCAAGGATAGTTTAGCATCTACAAACCAATCAGTGTGATATACCACATTAAGAAAATGAAGAATAAAAATCATATGATCAGTTAGTAGATACAGAAAAAGCATTTTAACAATATTCAACATCCACTGATGTTAAAAAACTTCACCAAAGTGGGTATAGAGGGAACATACCTCAGCATAATAAAGGCCATATAGGAGAAGCCCATAGCTATCATCCTTCTCAATGGTTAAAAGCTTAAAAGCATTTCCTCTAAGATCAGAAAGAAGATAAGGACCCCTACTCTTGCCACTTTTAATTAAACATAGTACTTGAAGTCCTAGCCAGAGCAGTTACGCAAGAAAAAGAAAGAAAAGGCATACAAATTGGAAAGGAAGAAGTTAAAGTGTCACTATTTGCAGATGACATGGTATATATAGAAAACCCTAAAGACCACTAAAAAACCGTTAAAGCCTAATGAGTTCAGTGAAGTTTCAGGATACAAAATCAATATATAAAAGTCTCTTGCACTTCTATACACTAATAATGAACTATCAGAGATTAAGAAAACAATCCCACTTAAAACTGCATAAAAAAGGAATGAAATACTTATGTGTAAATTTAACCAAGGAGGTGAAAGACCTGTACGCTGAAAACTGTAAGACATTGGTGAAAGAAATTAAAGACAGATATTCTGTGGTCACAGATTGGAAGAATCAAAACTGTTAAAGTGTCCTTACTACCCAAAACAATCTACAGATTCAGTGCAGTTTCTATCAGTTTCCAATGATATTTTTTCACAAAAATAGAATAAACAATCCTAATGTTTGTATGGAACCACAAAAGATCCTGATTAGCTAAAGCAATCTTGAGAAAGAAGAACACAACTGGAGGCACATTTCCTGAAACTATATTACACAGCTATAGTAATCAAAACAGTATGGTATTGGCATAAAAACAGTCACATAGTAGACAGTAGATGTGAAGATCAGTGGAACAGACTAGAGAGCTCAGAAATAAACCTATGTATATATGGTCAATTAATTTGTGACAGAGGAGCCAGGAATATATAATGGGGAAAGGAGAGTCTCTGTAATAAGTGGTGTTGGGAAAACTGGACCACTAGCTCACACCATACACAAAAATCAACTCAAAATGGATTAAAAACTTGAACAGAAGACCTGAAAGCATAAAACTCCTAGAAGAAAATATAGGGGGTAATAAGCTCCTTGACATCAGTCTTGGTAAGGATTTTTTGGATTTGACACCAAAAGCAAAGGCGGCAAAGCAGCAAAGCAAACGTAAACAAGTGAGACTATCCTAACTACAAAAAACTTCTGCATAACAAAAGAAACCACCAACAAAATGAAAGGGCAGCACATGGATTGGGAGAAAATATTTGCAAATCATAGATCTGATAAAGGGTTAATATAAAGAACTCATACAGTTCAGTAGAAAAAAAGCCACTTAAAAATGGGCATAGGATCTGAATAGAAATTTTTCCAAACAAGATACACAGATGGTCAACAGGTACATGAAAGGGTGCTGCTAAACATCACAGGTTATCAGGGAAATGTAAATCGAAACCACAATGATGTATCACCTCACACCTGTTCAAATGGCTATTACCAAAATGACAAGAAATCACAAGTGCTGGGAAGGATGTGGAGGTGCCTTGGGCACCGCTAGGGATGCAAACTGGTGCAGCAACAGGGAAAAACAGTATAGAGGTTCCTCAAAAAATTAAAAATAGAATTACCATGTGGTCCAGCTGTTCCACTGTTGGGTATTTATCTGAAAAACAAAATCACTATCTTGAAAAGATACCCCTATGTTCATTTTGGCATTATTTACAATAGCCAAGATTAGGAAACAACCGTAAGTGGCCATCTACACTGGATAAAGAAAATGGCACGTGTGTATGCATGCATGCACATAAACACAGGAATATTATTCAGCCATAAAAAAAGAAGGAAATACTGCCATTTGCAACAACATGGATGGACCCTGAGGGGGAGGGCACTATGGTAAGTGAGATTAGAGAAAGACAAAATACTGTATAGTCTGACTTATGTGTATGAAAAAATTGGAATTCATGGATACAGAGAACAATTTGTTGCCAGAGGCCTGGGGTGGGGAGTGGGTGGAATGGATGAAGGTGCTCAAAAGGTACAAGGTCATAAGTCTGGGGGATATAAGGTACCGCATGTTAACTATAGTTAACCATATTATATATTTGGAAGTTACTAAGAGATTTAAAAGTTCTCATTAACAAAAATTTGTACCTCTGTGTGGTGTGGATGTTAACTCACTGTGGTAATCATTTCTGTATATATAACCATTATGTTATACACCGAAAACAACTGATATCAACTATCAATAAAAAAATTGACATAGTTAATGTATATTATTTTAAGATGCTAAATTTATGATGTTATACAGCAACAGGAAAACGAAACGAATCCCAATCATAATTTGAGCAAGCTTTAAAAATAGAATTTGACAAGCTGATTCTGAAATTTTATAGGGAGATGGAAAGGATTAAGAGTAGTCAAAACAATCTTGGAAAAAAATGACAACATTGGAGGATCCACAGTACCTGACTTTTAGATATACTAGAAAGCCACAGTAACCAAGACAGTGTAGTATTGAAATAGGGGACAAATACATCAATGGAAAAGAAGAGAGTCCAGAAATAGATCAGTATTTAAAACCTCATTGGTTTTCAACAAAAGCACCCAAGCAATTCAATGAGGAAAGAAAATACTTTTCAACAAATGGTATTGGAAGACTGGATATCCAGTTGGGGTAGGGGAGAATGTTAGTCCTCGTCTCACAATGTAAACAAAAATAATTTCAAAATGGATCGCAGACCTAGAGCTTCTAAAAGAAAACATATTAGAATATGCTTGGGAGTTGTTAGTAGGCAAATATTTTTTTAGACAGGATACAATAACCATAAAACTTAAAAATGTATAAATTATAAATTCCATCAAAATCTCATCAAAAGATACCATTAAGGAGAAGAATTGGGAAGCCACAGAAAGAGAAAATATTTGCAAAATATATCTGACAGACCTGTATCTAGAAAATACAAATAAAAGAAGTTTTACAACTCAGTAACAAAAAGACAACCCAGTAACAATGGGGAAAGAACAGTCTTCAGCAAAAGGTACTGGGACATGTACATGGCAAAAGAAGGAAGTTGGATCCCTAAACTCACCATACACAAAAATTAAATGGACCAAAGATGTAAATGTAAGAGCAACAACTATAAAACTCTTTAAGATGGGACTCCAAAAGCACAAGTAACCAAAGGGGGGAAAAAAACAGGGAAAAAAAGATAAACTGGACTTCATTAAAATAAAAATATTTACGTCAAAGGATACTATCAAGAAAGTAAAAAATTATTCCACAGGATGAGAGAAGATATTTGCAAGTCATGTATCTGATAAAACACTGGTGTCTAGGGTCTGTTAAGAATTCTTATATCTATAAAAAGACAAATTACCCAGTTAAAAAATGGGTAAAGGACTTGGATAGACAGTTCTCCAAAGAAGATACACAATGACCAACAAGCATGTGAAAAGATGTTCCATATCCTTAGTCATTAGGAAAATGGGAAATCAAAACCACAAATGAGATACCACTTCACACCTACTAGAAGGATTATAAACAAAAAGACAAGTGTTGATGAGGATGTGGGGAAACCCGAGCCTTCATATGCTGCTGGTGGGAATGTAAGAGCGTGCAGGTGCTATGGAAAGCAGTTTGGACCAGCAAGGACCGGCAAAGAGGCTAGGGGGGCTGCCCCCCAGTGAGCAGAGGCGGCGGCTGACGCTCTTTGTTTTTGCACATGCGATAAAAAGCTCCCGGACGGTTTATGAAGGAACTCGATACACTGCAGGCAGACTGAGAGCACCTGCCCATGGACTGGGTGACAGGGGTGAGGGTGAGATGAGTCACAGATAATGACCGGGCTTCCCCCCAGACCAGCGGCTTGAACGGAGCGGCTCCTGACTGAGGCAGGTGGTGAGAAAACCTAGAGTGGCGTTTTAACCAGGTGAGGGGAGATGCCGTGGCAGGGACTAAGCTCCCTGCCTCCCTTTGCAGTATGTGTGGCCATGGGAAAATTCTTGCCAGTGGAATGCAGATGGCAGGGGTGTGTGCAGCTTCCACGTGACATGAATGAGACTTGGAAAGAAAAAGGGATTTCTCAAATCTGTGGATGCCAAAAGTTTTATAATACATTCTGAATTTTAAAAAACTCCACTGTTCCTAGCTCTCTCTAGTTTTAATGGACTGATTAAAAAGAAGCCCTTGTGATTTGATAAAATGCATTATAGTTGGAATCCTTGATGCTGCTTGGCCAAAAGGCCTTTGTCACCGTGGAGACAGTACGACTAGCATTTTTAAAGGACATCGACGGTTTGTTGTCAGATTCTTCAAATCTGACCGAGTTACATGATGCACAAAAAGGGGCCACTGCCAATACAAAGTGTAAAACGCTGTCTACTCTGTGGCCCCTTGGGCCCTGGGAAGGGGAGTAGATGGTCTGGGACTTACCTGCACAGGCCACTCACTGCTCCACCTCTGTTCGCAGGTACTGGGTACAGTCCGAGATTTTTTTCAGTTGAGCAAAGTTTAATCTTTCTGAACACATAGGACATGTGCTTTCAGTGTTTAACATGCTGTTTGGGGAGGGAAAGGCAGAGTAGATTAAATATATACTATTCCTTTAGCTTTGGGTTATTGTAACGTGAAAAACGATTCCTGTCTACACCTCCTTAGTACATATTCATCACGCAATTTAAGAATTAGGAATATTCAGTCTCATGCAAGATCCTCTTTAAGGATAATGGTCTCAAAGGTCAAGAAGGTTTGGGTCCTGAATAAGGAGATCTCAAAATAAAAGAGGAGTTGAATGAAAGGCCTATTTTTGGGTAAATCTGTGTGACTGAATGAAACAAATGCACACTTACATCTTAAATTCTGAGTACAGAGCAGGGAAGTCGCAATGTGGACACACAGTCCAATCATCCTTCAACATGTGTCGACCCTGGAAACAGTACATTTAAGAGTAAAATTCATCATTTAAAAAATTCCTGCCATTATTCAATTATAATAAATGTATTAAAATTAAAAGCCAAGACCTCTAAATTAGGGGAGCAACTGACTAGAAAGAGATGGCATCAAACAGACTGAAGCCAGATTTCATTTATCACATTTATGTATAAAGAATAGTCTTCAATTTTGTGACATCATTACCTAAATTTATTTCCCTTTAAATAAAGTTTATGTTAGCCTAGTGATTAATGAATAATCTGGTATCTAAAATTTTCTAATAGGGGGCATGTGGATGGCTCAGTCGGTTGAGTGTCTGACTCTTGATTTTGGCTCAGGTCATGATCTCAGGGTCGTGGGATCGAGTCCTGTGAACCCTGTGTTGGGCTTCGTGCTCGGCATCGAGTCTGCTTATCCCTCTCCTGCTCCTGCCCCTGCCCCCCCCAACTCATGCCGTACTCTCTTTCAAATAAAATAAAATTTTTCTACTAGGTCTTAAGATTAATAATAAAAACCGCCACTTATTCAGTATGCCAGGTAGTACACTAAGGCTTCACACATGTTCTGTCATCAACCTGCGGTTTATCTCAATAGGCAGGCATTGTTATGTTTGGACCCAGCAAGGTAAAGCAAATTGCAGAAGGTTATATAGCCAATAAAGCAGCAGAAAAAGGATTTAAGCCCAGGACCATCTGATCGCCAAGTGTGCTTTTTACACATCAAGTATTCAAAAGAACTATAAATAGAAGATATAAAGAACTTACTGTTACAATGCAATATGGGATGTTATTTTTACATCCAGGACAGAGGAGTTCACACTCTGGGAGAAGAAATTCGCAGAATGGACACGGGGTTGTGGCCTCTTCTGTCTCGGATGTATCAGGTCTCCTGTGAGAGAGAATCATGTGGAACATGCCTACTTCTTCACAGTCAGGATCTGAGACTAGAGAGAAGCTCACATCAACCTGCACTCCAGCTCAGGGAGGAAGGAGAGGGACTGAGTGGTTAAACCGGAGCATTATCCAGGCCACATTTGGGGGCTGGAGTTCACAGCACGGTAAATGGCAGAAACATGGGTGGGTCTTGCTGGATCTTCTCTTCCTGTGCCACCAATGCCGCTGATGGGGTAAGCTTGCTTCTTCCCCTGTCCCCCTTTTGTGGACCAAAGCGGTAAAGGCTATTCAGGGCTGTGCAACAGGACTTCTGTGACAATGGCAATGTTCCAGTTCTGTGCTCTCGTACGGTAACCAGGAGCCACGTGAAGCTTCTGAGCACTTGAAATATGGATAGTGGGAGGAACTAAGGTTTGTATTTTTTAAAATTTTAATTAATTTAAATTTAAATAGCCACACGTGGCTAGCAGTTACCATATGAGACCTCATAGCTGTAGAGGAGTCTTCTGTGGGGAGAGAATGACTAGCTTGTCTTCCGAGCTAGTGCCCGGGCCACAGTGGCATTGAACGGTCAGGGTAGATGTATGTGCTCTGGGCACCCCCCGACTCTCAACGAGGAGGAACCCTCTGTGCTCAGGATGACAAAGCTGGAAGACAGAGGTCTCTGTCCTTGCATCAGGACACAGCAGCCCTGAGCCATGACACTGTGTTTAGAAGTCAAATACTGACTTTTTCAAGCCATTGTTGGGTTTTCTGCTGCTGGTAGCTGAATACAATCCTAATCGCCACCCCCAGTCCATTCTCTGCCTTAGCCTGCACATTGGCAACCAGAGTCTGAAAACTACGTTTGTGAAATGTGATGAGGTAGCAGAATCAGCTGTCACTGCCTACCTGACCATGGCCTCGATCTTCTTTTTGTATTTGGCATCTATTTTGTTGCGGTACTCGGGCCTCATCAACATGGCTGCGAAGCTGAAAGCAGAGTTCTTCAGGCCTGCTCGGTGACACTCGATCACTGTGGACGTCAGGATTGGCACGATGTCTGCAATACACACGGGAGAGCAGAAAGCCCAGGGCTTCTGCTGTCATGACTGTCCCCGTTCAGGAGGACAACACAATCGCACCTCTAAGTTTGCTTTTCCTGGCAAAGAACCAGATAGGACCTGTTTCATGAGGAAAGGGTGCTCATCAAAATGTCCTTCCTGTGGTTATACTGTGTTTTGCCTTGTAGCCCTGGGACCTGCACTCCCTTGATGTCCCCTTTTGCCTGTATCCTCCCCAAACCACTCATGCGTTTTGCGTTTGACAGGACTGCCCGTGAATGGTCAGGGAGATTAGTCATTTTATGCACTGACCTCTCTGTGTGCGTCTATGTCTTCAGGACAGATACCCAGGAGGTGAGTTACTGGATCAAAGAACGTGACTTTTTAAAAAAAATGCTCTTAGCACAAGTTGCCAAATTCCTTTCTAGAAAGGCCATACCATTGTCCATTCCTAGGAGCAGTCATGTGAGTGCCCGTCCAATTGCACCCTTTGCCAGCATGGTATACAATTATTGTAAAGTCTTTTTCATGTAACAAGAAAGAATATAGTTATAGAAGAGGGGTTGGTGAATTTTGACCCGTGGGCCAAATCTGGCCCTCTGTTTTTGTATGGCTCATGAGCTAAGAGTGGCCTTTATGTTTTCAATGGTTGAAAAAAATCAAAAGAAAAATATTTTGTGACATGTGAAAATTATATGACATTCAAAGGTCAGCATCCCAAAATAAAATTCTGTTGGAACACAGCCATGCTCATTCATTTTCTTACATTTTATATAAAAATAGTAGCTGTGACAGACCGTTATGATCCATGAAGCCCCCGACATTTGACATCTGTACCTTTACAGAAAGATTTTGTTGACCCCCGTCATAGAATGTGAGAAAGTCTTTTAACTGAAGAATGTTATAATGACAAGTCGTTAAGAATAATGGGACCTTTTATAGTGGCGGTGGCCCGTTGTGGTTGAGAGTGGAGTCAGACTTACTAGCTAACAGTGTGATCTTGGGCAAGTGTTACTGTACTTCTTTTCCCTCCGTTTGCTTCTCTTGTGAAATAGGGAAAATAATAAGAGTACCCATGGGTGTAGTTTTGAGGCTGTTGTCCTTAGAAAGATCTGTTTGATCTTGGCTGGCATCTGGGAACTTGGATTTTGGGCGAGTTTCTACCCTTTCCAGATGAGAGTGGCTCACTGTGCCTAAATTCTTTGTACAGTATGGTTTATGCTGAACACCTGCTTTCTGGGAGTCTGGAAATGTTTCCATGCCAGGTAGGGGGTGCCTACATGACCAGCCCCCAGTACAACCCCTGGGCACTGAGTCTCTCATGAGCACCTCCGGTAGATACCATTTTACATGTGTTGTCACACAACTCACGGCTGGAGGAGTGTGTCCTGTGTGACTCCACTTGGAGGGGACTCTTGGAAACATGCACCTGTTCTCATCCAGACTTCACCTCGCGCGCCTTTTCCCTTTGCCAGTTTGGTTTTGTATTCTTCTGCTGAAATAAATCTTAGCCTTCAGCACTATTACGTGTTGCGTTCTATGAGTCCTAGTGAACTTGGGGGTGGTCCTGGGGTCCCATTAGACTACTTCCTGGGGTGGGTGTGAGGATTAATGAGTTAATCTGTGTAGAGAAGAGTGACTGGCAGAGTTGGTGACTGTAGATCTTACGATGCCACACTGATGCACAAATATGGGTGACAGGCTCTTCTCAATAGTACTTACGTGATGGAAACTTGCTGATGTTGTTGGCCACCCGAATAAGCATACGTGCCCCTTTCATATGATCTCCATTTTTAACATGAATCTGAAATAAATGACATATTTTACTCAAGAGATTTTGATTAACTCTTAATTCATGCTTTGTTCCCCCAAATAATCAACTCCTTCATTATGACCCTGAGCAGGGTTGTCCCATGATCCTCACAGCCTTACCTGGCTTACGGCACTCGGGATTTCTCCTTTGTTTCTCCTTCCAGCAGCTGCTGCCTGGCCCCGTGGCCTCACTGACTTTACCCCTACTCTATGCTCTGCTTTTTACTTCGCCCCAGACCATATGACATGAGTTCACATCCCTGATCCATCTCTTACTGGCCATTTTTGGAGGGCTAATAATACCAACTTTGCCAAGTTGTGAGACCTGAAAGCTGAGGCTTTCAGGCAGAGAGAGAGATGAGTTGTTAAAGGAAGAGGGCAAAGGGGCAGCGGCAACTGGAGGGCCTGAGATTGGGTAAGTACTGAGTATGAGTGGGGCCCTGTCGCCTAGGATGAGAGGAGGCTTGGAGAGTCAACAGGGCCAGGCCATGATGTCGCCATGTCATCCAGCAAGATGGGGCAGCCCACAGAGGTGGGGGTGGGGGGTGTTGTGGGTAGGGGTGGGGGTGGAGAGAAGTAGAGCCAATAGGAGGCAGAACTGGTGGTATTTGGTGAGAATGTGCAGGGTGAGGTTAGAGTAACTCCCAGGCATCAGGTCTGAGCATTTACTGCTACATGAGAAATACGAACTGAATCTAAAGCTGCTTGTTCTGCGCTGACTCTGGGCCTCAGGCTGCCCAGCTCCGTCATCCAGACTCAAAGGTCCCAGGCTGTGCCTCTGTCAAAATCCCTGTTCCAGCTCTGGGAGGAAGCATCCACCAAAGCTGTCTTGATACCCCTGAAATGTGGATGACTTTCTTCAGTCCTTTGGGCCAAACATGCCTGTGACACATTTACATCAATTTGTTCTTACTTGAAAAGGTTTAACAGTTTCCCTTTTGGTATCACAAACAGTTAAACATCTTGAGAATGTGTGGTGCTTGCATAAAAGTCTAGAACTACAGCAAATGGGGAAGAGTCCCAGGTGCTCTTCAGTGGGAGGGGGAGAGGGTGTCTGGGGCCAGAGGAAAAGAAGTATACTTGAGAACCATCCCTGCGACTTAGGGTGGTAGAAACCCTGGTCCTGGAGGGCTGCTTGCTTATAGGATTCCCCAACTTTTGCTTCCCGTCTTCCACCCTGAAAAGCTCTATTTTGCTGGATTTGGTGCCCGCGGCACATGGGCACCACCACTCATGTCCGCAGTTGAGAGAGACCGTCCTTCTCCCTTTCTACTCCTTTCCAAATGAGACGAGGGATCCTCCTGCTGCCCTGGAGGGAAATGTACCCTCGAGGATTGCAAGTTGGAATTCTCGCTTTTTTCTTACCATCAGTGTTACAGAACTGTGTGGCCTCATACGGTAGCCACTAGCCATATAAGAGCTATTTAAATTTTAAAATTAAAATTATATAAAATTAAAAAATGTAGCTTCTCAGTTGCAGTAGCTGTATTTCCGGTGCCCCACGGCCAGGCTGGCAGCTGCCATATGGGGCAGCACAGACCCAGCCACCTACAACACTGTAGAAAGTTCTGGACAGTGCTGGTAGAGATAATTAGGATCTAAATCATTCATAACATGACTCCTCTATCCTAGGTACCGTCAAAATTAAATAAGCTCTTGTGGACTGGCCTGGAAACCAAATTAACATTAATATGGGAAGATGTACTTTGATTTAATGAAAATTTGGAAAAATATGTAAGTTGGATTCTGCCTGTATCTTTACAGAGATATGTGTGTAAATATATTACAAAATTTACATATATCTACACACATAACATTTAAGTAAATTGTACATACAAGTATTTGAGGTTTGCATGCTATAGTTTGTTTTTATTAAGAATTACTAATTGAAAAGACAGAATACACAACTGGACATAAATATAATCCTAATGTGGTCACACAAAAAAAAAGTGCACACATGTATTTACCAAAGTATAGAGGATATATACAGCACCATGGTAACAGGTGTTACATCTGGTGATGGACTTAAAGGGTAAATTACTTTTTCATTATACTTTTCTACATTCTCTAAATTTCCTCCGTGAATGTATTATTTTTATATTCAGATGAAAACTAAATAGTATTAAACATTGTGGAATTGTATAAAGTCCACTGTCTTAGAATTCATAAACTAGTAAGCTCTGGTTAAACAAAAATGCCTTAAGTAAATCTTCTTTTTGACCAGGTAATACATTTATATGCTTCAAAATCTAGACAAGATAGAAATACATACACAGAGAAACCCGCTCTCCCTCTTGTCCCCTGACTGGGGATTACTGCCATGCCTCCTCTACTTTTGCTAGCTAGACTCTTGAGTCTATTTCTCGTTTTATTTGCAACGAATATATATTCATTCTTATTTTCTGCCCTTTTGTACACAAAAGGTAGCAGACTGTATAATTATCCTGTATGTTGCTGTTTTTCACTTAACAATACAGAGATCTAGAAAATCACTCTAATCCAATGGAGGGGTGCCCATAAGAAATCCCTTCAGGTGATAAACTCACTTGGCAGATTGTGTCCCAAATCACTCAAAGGACCTCACCTTCACTAGTATATAACTGTGCAGAATCATGAGGTTGGTGGCCATCTCAGAGGGAATTTTGATCTTCTGGGATTTAAGTTCTGCATACATGCTAAAGAGAACGTCGTGAGCATTCCGATAGTTTCCTGGAAAAAAGGTGGCAAAATGACATTATTACAAAGGATGAAATCAGGACTTTCTGTAGGCCCTCATTTTATTTTTTTAAAGTTTTTATATAAATTCCAGTTAGTTAACATGGAGTGTAATATTAGTTTCAGGTGTACAAGACAGGGATTCAGTACTTTCATATATCACCCGGTGCTCCTCACAGTGTGGGCCCTCATTTTATAAGGAGATTTTGTTATTAGTAATATCTTTATAATTTCTTATATAAAGTAACTCAGTAGTTTTTCCTGTGGTAACTGATGGTACGAATATCCAGCCGGTCCCTCAGGGAGAAAATGGTGTCATCCTACCCATCTCCCTCTTCCTCAGGACACCACCACCTGCCACCAAAGCCAATGGGTCATCAAGTTTGGAGTCTACCTTCCAAGTCTCCCAAACCCAGCCTGGCCCCAGGCCCACGTTAATGCTTCTCGCCATCTGTTCGCCATCTGTCCGCAGCAGCGTGCTCCTCGCTGCTTGTTCTGCCTCCATGCTGACGTCAGAGTGTTCTTGTAAAGACCTCAAGTTCACGCTCCAACATGAAACCCTCCAAGGGCCTTAGGGATTGGCGGCAAATTCCCAAGCAAAGGGCCGGAGCCCTTCAGGATCTGCCTCTGCCGACCTTACCAACCTGACTTGGCCGTCCCCTCCCTCTGTGCCTCGGTCGGTGCCCCTGTGCCCCCTGCTGCTGCTCTCCCCGCATGCCCCTCTCTGTCCTCCTCTGCCCTCTCAGCCTTCCAAAGCTCCAGAAGCTTCCAACTTCTGTTGCCTTCTGTCATCTCCACCCTCGTGATGAGGTGGACCCCTCTCCTGACCCCCTTCTACTGGATGTCCTTTCCATCGTGGCTCTTCTCACCCTGCATAACAACCCTGAACCTACTTTCCATCTCTCCCACCAAATCACGACTCCCTGAGGGGGGAACCGTGGCTCAGTCTTCTGCATCCTGAGCTCCCACCATGTACCCTACACTAGGTGTTAGGTCAATAAAGTAGTGACTTACTTAATTGCATAGTTGCCGAAACTGTTCTGTATTTATGAACATCTAAAAGAATCAGCTTGCAAAAACTAGATGTCAGACTAATTCCCTTGGTCAATAAATATTTAGAGAGCATGTAAGTAAGTGAACGGAACCATTCTGGAGGTTCTATAAATAGTCCCTGCATGCTATTAAGAACTAGGTCAATTATAATACCACATCATCTCCCATCTTCTAGTATCTCTTCTGTTGTTAAAGGCAAATACATGGGATGGCAAGAAAGTGCTGCAAGTGTAGGAGAGGGGCCGCGGGGCGGAGAGGCCGTGCAGGGGAGAGGAAACAGCATGATCAAGAGAAGGCGTTAGTGGAGTTACTCTGTGATGGGGAAGTATCTTGCTTCTCTCGAACCTTAGTCTTCAGGGTTCGGAGCAAACTCAGATTAGAAAAGGGCTCCTACTTCCTGTGCAGAAAAGGGGCTGGAACTTGATTCTCCTGCTTGAATATGAGAAAAACACGAGTGCCCGGGGCCTACCGGCAGACTGCTCTTCTCTGGCAATGATGATGGCGGTCCGCGCAGCCTCTCGGTACTGCTTCAGGGCCATGTACAAGCGGAACAGGTACTTGGCATCCTGACATACAAACCATTACAGAAACATCACTTTCTTCGTTAGCTAACGGGAGAGACACCTAGAATTTTGCATTTCAGCTGGAATCCGCTTTTGATACAGTTTTTAAAAAATCCATTGAATAAAGAATTTATCAAGTATTTATTCATAGTTGAATATGTGCCAGGTTGTATTCTAAGTCCTTGAGAAATATTAGTGTGTTTAAATCCTCATGCCCTCCCCGGGAGGAAGGCACAATTATATACTAATCGCACTGGTGATAAGCAACCACAACGGGACCTCTCCAGAGCCTGGATCTGAGCCACAGTGGTCAGGCTTTAGAGTCTGTGCTCCTAACCCTACTCCATAGACTTATCTCCTGCATGCTTGAAATCAAAGTGTATTCTTACACGATGTACCAATTCATACAATTTCAAAAATTGCTACACCTATATATATATATATTTCTTTGGCCCATAAAAAACTTTGGCCTTTGACTATTTTTCTATTCCTATTCTCTTCACCTCTAGACAACTTCCTATGCTGGTTTCCTGACTATTAGACTAAGTGGACACTGGGTGAGCTGGCTGGGAAGAGTTTAAGGGCCTGTGCCCTTTGGCAGGTTAATTTAGCCTCCCTGTGTCTCGTGTCTCTACCTGTGAAATACTGGAAATGGACCTGGGGATCAGGTTCGCTATAATCCTCTCCTGCTATGACATTCTAGCGCCTTCTCTCCTAATCAGTACCATGACTTCCTTCACAAGAAAATCACCTCAAACATCAAAGCCAAAGGGAAGAAAAGGCTCAAGGGTATCCTCAAAGGAAACCATACTCATCAGGACTGAAAGAAGACCAATGTCTGTGTGAACTCCCGAGTCACGTACTTTGAAAATATGTTCTTAATGATTTATTTCTACTTTATATTTACAGTGAGTTACTTTTATGCCAAATACGATTGTTATTAATTCCCATAACTTTTGAAATATGAACAAAGTACGCTGATTTTTAGGGATTAATGCTAACTCATAGTTCTAATAATATTTTTCATAGTTCCCAAAATAAATACAACTCTTTAAGGGGCGCCTGGGTGGCTCAGTCATTAAGCGTCTGCCTTTGGCTCGGGTCATGATCCCAGGGTCTTGGGATTGGGCCCCAAGTCGGGCGCCCTGCTTGGTGGGGAGCCTGCTTCTCCCTCTCCCTCTGCTGCCCCCTCTGCTTGTGCTTGCTCTCTCTCTTTGCCAAATAAATAAATAAAATCTTAAAAAAAGAGAAAAATCTCTTCAACCTTTGAAGAAAATTGTGGGTGGTGAGAACTGCTATCCTGCGGGTGAGGACTGTGCCTGTTGCAGGTGGCAATGCCAATTTCAGAGAGTGAAAATATCCAATATCCTCTAAAATGCAGGGTCTGTCCAGCAGACCTCAAGCTGTGCTCACAGAGAAAATTTAATAAGTCTATGACGCAGAAGCCATTATAGGTAAAAACAGGGCAGAATAAAGTCAGATCATAACTAAACTACTTAAAATCCAAGTGACAACAATATTTCTAGTACCTTAGGCATGCCGTCACTCTCTCCCATCAGGTGGTCTATCAGCTGACTGGTCAGCAGTTCGTCTTTGGCCTGACCAACCTGTTGAGGAAGAGAAAGAAAATGTTAAATTCAGCATCTTAAAACTAGAAAGGAAGGGGAGTGGGGGGAGACAAAGAATCTTGTGCTAAGGAAATGGAATAAAAAAAATTGTAAAAATACCTGAAGTCAAGTGTCTGACATGATATAAATTTAGAGTCTTTCTTCATTCATTTGTCATCTCCATTAATAAAAGTCTATCCTTAGAAGCTATAGCTTCTCTAAGTGCCTATATCAAAAGTCCATATATATTTTTTTTTCTACACACACAATATACTTCTTGATGTTTCAGTAAAAACTTCCTTAAGGTAAGTGACTGTGACATCTAGATGACAGGGTCTTTAGCACAGGAACCGGGCCTTCTGTGATAACATGGCACCAAGTGCTGCATCTCCAGCACTCCCCAAGGACATGCCCTTGTCCATGGCCACCTGGAGTCCAAAGCCGAAAAAGTATGGCCATAGGAGCCTAGAAGAGAGCAGGCGGCAAGTGTGGGTGGAGCTCTGGAGAGGATGCTGGCCTGGAGACCTCGATCTGAGAGTCACCTCCATGATGGTCAGAGTTCAATCACTGATGTGTGGTGTGGTGTTGATCAGGAAAAATTATGGACCATATTGGAGGATGGAAATGTGTTAGTTTTAGCTAGTAGGAATAATTATTGACAAGAGTAGGAGGCTTAAGAGTCTTGTGTCTATAAAAAGGGGTGAGCCAAGAACAGAACTGGAACTCCACCAAAGGGAACGAACACTGAAGAGTGCAGTGCTGCCCTCCTCGCATTAATGACACAGTCAGAAAAGCTGCCAGAAAATGAAGGAGACGGTCATCAGGACACAGCAACATATGGCCTAGCTTGCTACACCTCAGGGGAAAGGACAAAGAGAAGTTAGAAAGTTCCTTGTGCACAAGGGATCGTAGTGAACCTGTGGAGTGGAGAGGCTCTTGTGGCTGCAGAATTTCTACACACTTGTGTGTCATCAGTGCAAGAAAGCTACGCTTTGAAAAATCTGTTGCCTCTGCTTTTACCACTGCTATAAGGAAGGGACGCTGTAAGGGAGAGAAATCCTGTACAGTTCCTCATCTTGATGGCTTTTGTGGATGGTTTTGGGTGAATAAGTCAGTACAGAGACATGGTTAAAGCAAGGGCTCTGGAGTCAGCCTGCCTGAGGTCAAAGGATCACCTGTGTGATCTTCAGCAGGTAACTCCTGGGGCCTCAATGAGGATCAAAATAATACCTAACTCACAGTACTGTTTTAAGGATTAAATAAGTTAATACCCTTAAAGGGCTTGGACTGGTGCTAAGCAGATGGTGTTGCCAGATATAGCAAATAAAAATACAGGGCACCTGGTTAATTTGAATTTCAGAAGGTTGAACACACTCAAAATGTTAGGATAGATGGAAAGGGGAGCCAGTAAGGAATAGATGTGGCCACTCAGAATTAAAATTAAAAGGAGGATGGAGACAGAATGCTGAGGAACACTTACATTTAAGGAGCAGAGGAGTCAGTGAAGGAGGCTGAGAAGGGACCATCTGGGAAGTAACTGGAGAAGCAGTGCTCTAAGGGAGTACAAATTTCAGGAAACACGCAGTACAATAGCATAAAATGCTGCCATAACATTGAATAAAGACTGAGAAGAGACTCATGTATTTAGCAAGTAAGAGATCAGTTGGGGACCTTTTAGAGAAGGTTTACAGTGAACCTGTGGGGAGGAGAGGCTCTGAAGTCAGTCCGCCTGAGGTCAAAGGATCACCTGTATGATCTTCATCAGGTAACTCTTGGGACCTCAATGAGGATACAAATAATACCTTATTTTTGTAAGGTATAAAATAATACCTTTACAGAGAGGTGAACGCAGAAGCTGACTGCAAAGAGGCAGGAGGGCCCCCAACAAGATAATGGATACTGTGAAGACCCATCTTTCTCATTCATCTCATGGGTTCACTCAGGTAATGATTCCCAACAAGGGCTCTACTACACACATACACCAAGAATGTATTTCAGAAACTTCAGGGGTAGAGGATGGGGGTGAGTGAAGTATGAATATTTTTAAGATATTCTCAATTACAGGATCAGCAGGTAAGAGTGCACAGATTATAAGAAAATTCAAGTCAGGGGAGGGAGTCTTAAGGTGGAAAGAAATGGAGGACTGGAAGGAAATTTATATCATCTATATAGTGCTTTCACTGAGCTGGGAACCAACATGTATTCAATTCGGCAAATATTTATTGAATGCCCACAATATGCTAACCATTCTATGAAAAAATGGGTCCTTGATCTTGAGGAGCTATTAATCTGAAGGGGGGTAACTGCAGTGGTAAGTGATGTTCAACTACTTAGAGAAGATTCTAAGGAGGGTGAAATTTCATCCAGAGGACATTTTAGGAAAGGCTTGTGTGTGAAGTGGGTCTTGCATGTTGTATAGGAGTGTGAAGACAGAGGTGTAGGAGGGAGGGTGGCCTAGGTGTAGGGGACAGCAAGAGTGAAGGAACAAAGGAAGGGGAGCCCCGAACTACTCACGTGAAAGTGGCCAGTCTAGTGTAGCATAGACAACTGACCTAGAGGAGTGAATAGGCAATTTGCTTGGAGAGAAGACTTAGGGTTTAGTCCTAGCTCTATTATTTTCTATTTGGGTGGCTTTAGGTTAGTCATATCATCCTCTGGGACCTCCGTTTCCTCATCAATAAAATGAAGGAGGTTAGACTGGATCACTGCAGGGGTACCTAAGATTCTGTGATTCTTGAAGGATAGCTTGGGAATAAATTGTGAGGCAATGGGGAGTCACTCAAGGGTCTGCAGCTGAAGAATACAAGGATTCAAAACTGGACTTTAGGAAAATTATCCAGTAGTGAAGTTCACAATGCACTTGTTTGAATGAAGTAAGCCCAGTAATGGATAATAAACACAAATATGTTGGTTTTATAGGCTACATGTCCCTGACTTAATAAAACTTATTATTATAAAATACATAGCATAACACCTAGAAGTAAATACTGTAGAATTAAAGAACACCAATAAAAGGAGAAAAAATTTGATAGCTGCAAGGGACATCTAGAATTTTGTCTGATATTGATTCTCTTGACTTTTCTGAGAAATGCTCCTACTTCCATTTCAACCATGGGGTTCTAGTGGGACTTTCGTGCCCCAGAGGACGCCATTCTCTATGACCAAAGAAGTGGGAATGTCAAGGGGTGGGAATTTAACCCAGTTTGCCAAAGCGGGATATTCCATCCCTGTGGCCACTAGTTGTTTAATCTTGGAATGGACATCTGAGCTAACCAAATCAGAGTCCTTCTGGATTTACGAATTTGGGACCAGAATTCCAGTCCATCTTTGGTAGGAAGGGTGGGAAATGTATTCTTGAGAGCTACTGGAAGTCTTGAGTCCAGCTTTCTGAGGAAGTAGGTCTTAGAAAATGTTGTGGATATGCAGAGAAAACCAGAGAATGTACCTATTTTTATAATAAAATAAAATGGCATTATGTAGATGGCCAGAGAATAATTTCCATTCTTTAATAATTTCACTGCAGCTTCAAATTCAGGTACTTTTAGAAAATACTAATTTTTATGTCACAATAAAAAACACCAACATTTATAACTGAAAAAGCTTAGAAATAGAATATTCCTAGCACCCAAATTATGGTTTCTAAAACTATTTCTCACTAAAAGGAATCAGAACTCCTTAGAGAAATGGCTGATTCCACGTCTGGGGCAAGAAATGGAACCTGGCCACAGCAATTAGGCAAGAAAAAGAAATAAAAGGCATCCAAATTGGAAAGGAAGAAGTTAAAGTGTCACTATTTGCAGACGACATGATACTATACATAGAAAACCCTAATAAATCCACCAAGAAACCATTAGAACTAATAAATAAATGTTGCAGGATATATAATCAATATGCAAAAATTTGTTACCTTTCTATACACTATTAATGAAACATTAGAAAGAGAAATCAAGAAAAGAATCCTATTTACAATCACATCAAAAAGAATAAAATAGCTAGCAATAAATTTAACCAAGGTGAAAGACTTGTACACTGAAAACCATAAGACACTGATGAAAGAAACCGAAGAAGACACAGATACAAGGAAAGATATTCCATGCTCATGGATTAGAAGACTATTGTTAAAAATGTCCCTATTATCCAAAGCAATCTAAGATTCAGTGTGATACCTATCAAAACTCCAATAGTGTGATACCTAATAAAACTCCAATGGCATACTTCACAGAACTAGAATAATTCTAAAATTTGTATGGAACCACAAAAGATCCCAAATAGCCAAAACAATGTTAAGAAGAACAAAGTTGCATGTAGGAATCATGCTCCCTGATTTCAAATTATACTACAAAGCTACAGTAATCAAAACAGTACGGTATTAGTACAAAAATAAACACACAGATTAATGGAACAGAGTAGAGAGCCGAGAAATAAACCCACACATATAGAGATGATTAATCTATGACAAAGGAGCCAAAAACACACAATGAAGAAAGGACAGTCTTTTTAATAAAAGTGTTGGGAGGGGCACCTGTATAGCTCAGTTGGTTGAGCATCTGACTCTAGATTTTGGCTCAGGTCATGATCTCAGGGTCAGGAGATCAAGCCCAATGTCAGGCTCCTTGCTGAGCGTGGAGCCTACTTGGGATTCTGTCTCTCCCTCTCCCTCTGCCCCCAGCTGTTTGTGCTCTCTCTCTAAAAAGAAAAAAATTAAATAATAACAAAATAAAAGTGAATAAGACAGGTGCAGCCCCTGCCCCACTCCCCCACAAAGTTGGGAAAACTGGAAAGCCAAATTGAAAAGAATGAAACTAGATCACTTTGATACACCATCCACAAAAATTAACTTAAAATGTAAAGACTTGAATGCAAGACCTGAAACCATAAAATTCCTAAAAGAAAATATAGGAGGGTAAGCTCCCTGATATCAGTCTTAGTGATGTCTTTATAGATCTGACTCCAAAGGCAAGGCAAACAAAAGTAAAAGTAAACAAATGGGATTATATCAAACTAAAAAGTTGCACAGCAAAGGAAACCATCACCAAAAGGAAAAGGAAATCTGAATGGGAGAAGATATTTGCAAACTATATATCCAATAAGGGGTTAATATCCAAACTATATATAAAAAATTCATATAACTCAACAACAACAAAACCAACCTGATTAAAAAGTGGGCAGAGGATCTGAATAGATATTTCTCCAAAGACATACAAATCGCCAACAGGCACATGAAAAGATACTGCACACCACTAATTATTAGGAAAATGCAAATCAAAACCACAATAATATATCACCTAACACCTGTTAGAATCGTTATTATCAAAAGGACAAGAAATAACAAGTGTTGGAGAAGATGTGGAGAAAAGGGAACCCTGGTACACTGCTGGTGGGATTTTAAGTTGATATAGTTACTATGGAAAACAGTATGGAGATTCCTCAAAAAATTAAGAATAGAACTACCATATGCCCCAGCCATTCCACTTCTCAGTATTTATCCAAAGAATACAAAAACACTAAATTAAAAAAAATGTTCCCTTATGTTTGTTGCAGCATTTACAATAGCCAAGATATGAAAACAAGTTTCCATCGATAGGATGAATGAAGATGTGGCATATATATACAATGGAATACTACTCAGCCATAAAAAAGAATGAAATCTTGCCAAATGTGACAACATGGATTGACCTTGAGGGTATTATGCTAAGTGGAACAAGTTCAAGAAAGAAAGATACCACATGATTTCACTCATATGTGGAATCTAAAACAAAATAAAACCAAAACAAATTCATAATTCACTCATAATTCATATCTTGGCTATTATATATATAATATGATATTAAAAATGAAAAAATAAAAAAAAAAACAAAAGCACTTCTAGAGGTCACCTTTGGAGGATGCTAGGGAACCAACTCATTATTCTTAAAACTAGTAAACAAAGGGGGAAAAAATCAAGTATTTACCCTATTTTTCTTTTATCTTAGTGTAACAAAATAGCTGATGTGGAATTCAGAAGGAATGACAAATATCATCATTTTGCAACCCCTAATAAAATAATGGATTTAAGTAATAAATATTAATGGCTGCTGAAATCATTAGGTGAAAGGCTGATGGGAAACCTTATAATGGAGGGATCAGGCTGACCACTTCAACATCCAATAATCGATCTTAACACCATAAAAACAGAGATGACAAATTATGGGCTACTATAGACTGAATGTTTATGTACCCTGCAAATTCATATGTTGAAGCCCTACCCCATGATGTGATTGTATTTGAGGATAGGGCCTTTGGGAGTAGTTAGAGTTAGATGAGGTCATGAGGGTGGGGCCCTTATGATGGGATTAGTGGTGTTATAAAAAGAGGAAGGGAGAGAAATCTCCTGGAAAGGCCATGTGAGGACACAGCAAGAAGGTGGCCATCTACAAGCCTGGAAGAGAGCTCTCATCAGGAACCAAATTGGCTGGCACCTTGATCTTAGCCTTCTCAGCCTCCAGAACTATGAGAAATAAATTTCTCTTTTTTAAGTCACCTAGTCTGGTAGTTTGTTATGGCAGCCTGAGCTGATTAAGATATGAGCCTACTTAAGCAAAATAAATCAATCAGAGAAAGACAATTATATGATCTCACTCATATGTAGAATTTAAGAAACAAAACCAGAGGATCATAGGGGAAGGGAGAGAAAAATAAAACAAGACGAAATCAAAAAGGGAGACAAATCATAAGAGACTCTTAATCATAGGAAACAAACTGAGGGTTGCTGGAGGGGAGGTGGGTAGGGGGATGGGGTAACTGGGTGATGGACATTAAGGAGGGCATGTGATGTAATGACCACTGGATATTATATAAGACTGATGAATCACTGACCTCTATCTCTGAAACTAATAATATGCTACACGTTGATTAACTGAATTTAAATTAAAAAAATTAAAAAAGATTCAAAATGGACCCAAATGAAATCCTAACGAGAAAAAAAAAAAAAAGATATGAGCCAACTGATGTGATGAAATAGGAAGTACATGGCACCATCTATGAAGTCATCCTCCTAAAAATATCAAATCTATGTCTGATCAAGTCTCTAGATTTAATTACCAGTTAGTGGGAAATACAGGAGATGGGGAAATTTGCATCCTAACTAGATGTCCAATAACATCAAGAAATGACAGAAAAATTGCAATGCAATGTTGGGAATGTAAAATGGTTTAGCTGCTTTGGGAAACAGTTGGGCAGTTCCTCAAAATGTTAAATATAGAGCTAACATATGGCCTAGCAATTCCTAGGTATATATATACCCAAGACAAATGAAAATACATGTCCACACAAAAACTCGTACACAAATGTTAACAGCAGCATTATTCATAAAAGCTTGAAAGGAGAAACAACCCACATGTCTAACAACTGATGAATGGATAAACACAATGTGACAGAGCCCAACAATGGAATGTTATTCAGTCATAAAAAGGAATGAAGTATTAGTACATGCTACAACGCAGCTGAACCTTGAAAACATTCTAAATGAAAGATTCCATACACAAAGGTCACATATTGTGAATGATTCCATTTATATGAAATGTCTAGAGTAGGCAAATCCACAGAGATAGAAAGTAGATTATAATAAAGAATACATATAACACAACAATTAAGACAGTGTGGTGGTGGTCCAGGGGAGACAAATCAATGGAAGAGAATATAGAATCCAACACCAGACTCACACAAAAATGGTCATTTCATCTATGACAAACACTCCATGGTAATTCACTGGGGAAAAAAAGGTCTTTTGATAAATGGTGCTGGATCAACCAGATATCCACATGGGGAAAAAAAGATTCCTGACTCCAACCTCACACCATACACTAAAGTTAATTCAGGATGGGCATAGGCCTAAACAAGAAAGTTAAAACAATCTAATCTCTAGAAGAAAACATATGGGATGGGCAATGATTTCTTAGATAGGACTAAAAAACACTAACCATTAGAGAAAAGCTGGATTTTATTAAAACTTCAGTATTTCTTTCCATCAAGACACCAATGAAGAATAAAAAGGCAAGCCACAGCTTGAGAAATTTTCACAATACATATATTTGATGAAAAGACTTGTATCTAGAAATTATAAAAAAATCCTACAAATCAGTAATAAGATGAGATGATATAATTAAAAATTAGAAAAAAGATTTAAAAAGCACTTCACAAAAGAGGATATCCAAATGGCCAATATACATATGAAAAGTTACTCTATATCATCAGTCTTTAGAAAAATGGATTAAAACCATAATGATATACCACTATACATCTATCAGAGTAGCTACAATGAAATAGACTGGTAAGTGTTAGTAAAGAGAGCACCTAAATTCTTTCACACTGCTGGTAGAGTATAAACTGGTACGACTTTGAAAAAAAAAATGTTTGGCAGTACCTACAACTGCTAAAATGTGTATTTTATGACCTAATAATTCTACTCCTGGATATATACCCAATAAGACAGAGTGTTACGTCCATCAAAAGGCATGAACCAATTTATGGCAACATTATTCATAATATGCCCAAACTGGAGACAACCCAAATGTTGTGGTACAGTCATATAGTAGAATACTACACAGCCACGAGTAAGAATGAACTATTGCTGGGCGCCTGGGTGGCTCAGTTGGTTAAGCGTCTGCCTTTGGCTCAGGTCATGATCCCAAGGTCCTGGGATGGAGTCTCGCATCTGGCTCCTTGCTCAGCAGGGAGCCTGCTTCCCCCTCTGCCCCTCCCCCTGCTCAAGCATGCTCTCTCTTGCAAAAATAAATAAATAAAAAATCTTAAAAAAAAAAAATGAATGAACTATTGCTGCATGCAGTAACACACATGCATTAACAGACTTACTGTTGATTGGAAGAAACTGGACACAAAATAGTACAAGATACGTATGATTCCATTTATATGCTAGACAGATACAATCAATCTATAAGGATAGAGGTCAGAATTGTGGTTGCCCTTGGCTGGGGGCACTGACTGGGAGGCAACATAAGAGAGGCTTCTGGGAGCTGGAAACGTTCTATATCTTGATCTCAATAGGGGTTACACCAGCGTACATATATGAAAAAATGAGTTATACACTTGGGATTTGTGCACTTTACTGCATGCAAGTTACACCTAAAAGAAAATCCAAAGGTTCTTATCTTTTGTATACAGATTTTGTACCCATAAATAAATGACATGATGTTTGGGATCTGCTTTAAAATAAAACAGGGAAAGGGGGGGTATGAATAAGATAAGATTGGTCATATGTTGATAGCTGCAAAATCAGACGACAGGTACATGGGACCTTGTTACACTATTTTTGCATGTTTTTTAAAACTTCAAAAAGTTTTAAAAAATACTGGCATTCTCAAAAGGTCTCATTACAGAGTTTACTTACAGTTTCAATTGCCATTTCTATTGCTGCATTATCTTCTGAGCTCGGACATTTCAGGAAATGTTTAAGTGCCTGAAATGAGAATTGTATAGCAACTGAAAATTTCCAGACCACTTTCACACTGGGGAAAAACAAAGCTGTCACACACGCAAAGTAATGATAGTTCCTGAAAGTATCTTCCTCTCAGCCAGGGGCAGGCATTGTCTTAAAATAGACCCTTAAAAGGCTGAGTGCAGTTTGAACAATGGAAGGATCCAGTGAACCCTCTGAAGAATTTAGTTCTGACTTCTGGTGAGATGAGAATGAAAAATGAGCCCTCTTTCACTGTGAAGGTATAATTATTTTCATTCATTTGTTCGTTCAACAGCTATGAACTGCCCCGTGCTGCTACGTACATGGGTTTGTGCTGGCTGCCAGGGATAATCCCAGGAAAGAGAGGATAAGGCCCCTCTTGTTGTATTATGCACAGCCTAACTGGGGAGATCTGTGTAATGTGATAATATAAGGAACCAATTATTTTAAGTCCTCACTGGCTAACGCCACAACATCACACCACACCTATGAAGAAATTTCAGGTTATAAAAGTTTAAGCGATAAATGGGCAGCATGACCGGTTGTTTTCATAGGTGCTGTGAGGAAGAAAAGTTGATTAGACATGGGGATGATCCCGAAGGTGCCACCCAGGAAAAAGGACTTGAAGACGCACAGGTCCATGTTAGATGGAAGGAGGGCAAAGAGGAATCTAGATGAGAACACGGATGGGAAAAGGCTAATGGGAATATGGGTTTCTTCAATGGAAATAGCTGGACGCCAACAGCTGGTTGGGAAGTTCCGGCTTGTTGGTCAATTTGTGGGAATTCTCTTGGGTGCCAGTTAAGGAGTCTGGACTTTATCTAAGTGGCCAGAAACCGTAAATTGGTGGCCAGAAGGCTGAGTTCACACACAGACATGTTTCTTTGGCGGGCGAGATATTACACAAATACCTGGGCCCATATTTTAAAATTGGGAGACCGAGACTTCTGTTTCTCATGAAAAATCCTCTGATCCGGCACTAGTAGGACCAACTCCTGAAAGGCAACGATGTTCTGGAAGCAGAAGCTATTTCCTCCAGACCAAATAGGTGCTACCCAGTGGTCCCCAACTTGTCACACAATGAATGCACAGCTTCACTTAGTTCCGGCCCTTGCTTGAACACCATAACCCCTGCTGTAGGGGCGCTTTAGCAATAGAAGTACACACCATTTGGGGCACAAAATGAAGGGTGAGTCATAGGGACAGAAACTAAAAACAGGGAAATAGAAATCATATTGTAATAATCTAGTAATAGGTGACCCAGGTTTGAATTAAGCTGATGGTCGTTAGAATGAAAAGGGACAGATGTCAGAGATACTACAAGGGAAGAATGTCATTGGCTGTGGAAGAGAGAGGATGATTTAAAATTAGCTCAGACTTCAGATCTGGGTATCTGGGAGCATAATATATTTTAAAATATTTCTGGGGTGCCTGGCTGATTCAGTCAGTGGAACATGTGATTCTTGATCTTGGGCTCGTGAGTTTGAGCCCCACATTGGGCACAGAGATTACTTAAATAAATAAAAAAATATTTCCCATAAGCATTCCTGGGGAGTTCAATGTATATTTTCTTGGGAAATACTAACACGTGAATATTGGCCACACAGCAAGAAGAATTTTCCAGCCTGAAAATGTCTTTTTTCTCCTTCAAAATATAAGGCGACACTTTGATAGTCTTCATTAGTAGTATCTTCAGAACCTACAACAGAAGTTCATTGAGTAAAATATCTGAGCAAAACTTGTTTACCTTTTATTGTTAACTTAAAAATAAGATCTAAAAACAGTTGATCTAAAAATAGGTGATTAAAAAATTTTTAACTGCGAATATCAGTGTTATCATCAGTGTTTGTTTTCATCACAAAACACATTCACCATCATTATCCCAAATACCAACTCTGTTCCATCTTCTTCTCACTCTTACATAGGAATCAGGACAGGAAATGATGAGGCTTTGTGAGAATCTAGGTTGTGGTCTGACATTACCCTTTGTGACTTTTATCCATCTCTAAGAGTCTCAATCTCATTTCCTGAAACAACAGGAACAACTAGGACGATAATTGCAATCATGATGTGCCTAGAGTTTCAGAACAATCATAGATCAACCTTAATACAAATGTAATCCATCTCCCTGTCTCAGCAATGCCTGGTTTAGACAACTGTCTGTATTTGTCAGACAAGTAAGGAGATAACATTCAAGTAGCCCATAGATGTCATTTAAAGATAATTATTGTTTTTCTTTAGGTTTGAAGCTTCAATATGTTAAGCACAGAGGAAGAAGGACCTCAAATCATTGTTTACATTTACCCAGGGGAGTCGGAGGCCCATTACTGCACCAAAGTATAACAACAGCTCTGGCCCTCCAGCCCAAGGTACATAGGAAGTTCACGAGAGAAGGGGTACAGAAAGGTGGAGAAAAGCAACTGTGCGTGTGTCCATGCGATACAGGATAAGCCACATCCTTATAAATGAGAAAACTTACAATGCATTAGTGCTATGGTGATTTGCAGTGTTAAGACAGAAATGTCATCTGTCAAGTTAAATATTACTGATTCTAATGTTGCTTTTATCTATACTTCCTTTTTTTCTTTAGCTCTTTATTTTCTCCAATTATCTGAATGGCTTTCTAAGATATTAGAAGATGCTTTTACCTATATGTTTCCTTAAAGACTGAAATAAAATTTTCTCATAAATCCTACCATCAATTCTTATGGTCATTTTGTGAATTTTAAAAAACAAAATAACACAGGGCCACCTGGGTGGCTCAGTCTGTTGAGTGTCGGCTCTTGATTTCAGCTTAGGTCTTGATCTCAGGGTTATGAGCTCAAGCCCCACTGGGCATGGAGCCCACTTAAAAAAAAAAAAAATTAAATTAAAAAAAACCCAAAATAACACAAAAGGACAAATACTTCATGACTCCACTTATATGACACACTATGAATAATCAAATTTATATAGACAGAGAGTAGAACAGTGGCTACCAGGGGCTGGGGGAGAGGGAAACGGGGAGATACTGTTTACTGAGTACAGGGTTTTAGTTCAGGATGATGGAAAAGTTCTGGAGATGGGTGGTGGTGATGGTTGTACAAAGCGAATGTACTTAATATATGACTGAACTGTACATGTAAAAATGGTTAAAATGGTAAATTTTTGTTATGTATATTTTTCCACACTAAAAACAAAACAAAATAAAATACCACCACAAATAACGTTATGTATGGCTCTTATAAAGTGAGAATCTGAACATTATTTCAGTAGTTTCTAAGAATAATTGCAAACAAGGGAAGAAAATCTATAAGCAGGTGTTCTCAGAATATAAAATTCTCTTTTGGACTTTCTTCTGGAAAATCACATCTTGTGTATATCACTCTTCATCAAAGTATAATCATAAAATCTTAATTTATAAGACAATTTAAAAAGTTTATGAAAATATTTCTTAAAAAATTCTTTTGTGTTTTCTGTTACCTTCATTTTGGAACCTTGTTCTAACACTGGTTGACAAATAGCAGAATTTGGGAAATCTGACCTCTTTTAAAGGCCCCCCCCCTCCAAAACCTTAATTTTTGAAAATGGTCTTATAATTTCATCTCACTTTGAGATAGTAGGAATCCTGAAGTCTGACAAGTAACATCCAGATATGCATGTGTCTATGTATAAATGGTGTGTGGGCGTGCCAATCTGATAATTAGATCGTTAGAGTCAAGTATACCTATGATACAAATCTTTAAGAGAAATTAGGGCAAACGGTGGTATTTACCAATAATGTCTGCATAGATTTCCATTTTGTTGTGCTGCTGGGCCAGTGTGAAAGCTTCATGATTACATTTGGACATAACAAGAAACTGGATTGCAGACCCGTAGTCACCCAACTGCAGAAAAAACCTAAAACAAAGTACTTTAATCAGCTTGACTCGTTTAAAATAAGTTTGTCATTTACACAATAAAATCTTTTTGCAACTATGAGAAGCCATTTAAAAATAAAAATTAGGCAAACCGCAGTTCTACGCTATATACTTATATTTGAAAAGCATACTCTCATACACTGACCACAACAAACAGACTTTAAATTTAAGCACTTAGACCTAACAAAAAAATTTAAAAAGAATAAATATTCGGGGCGCCTGGGTGGCTCAGTTGGTTAAGCGACTGCCTTCGGCTCAGGTCATGACCCTGGAGTCCCGGGATCGAGTCCCGCATCGGGCTCCCTGCTTGGCAGGGAGTCTGCTTCTCCCTCTGACCCTCCTCCCTCTCATGCTCTCTGTCTCTCATTGTCTCTCTCGCAAATAAATAAAATCTTTAAAAAAAAAAAAAAAGAATAAATATTCCCTTTGAATTTATTTATTTGATGAGGGGAAGTGGGGGCTTTCTTTTAAGGCTAGTTTTTGGAAGTCCAAAAATAATGCATTCTGTTACCTGGCTACCATTTTGGCGCCATCCAGAGACTGGGTCTCCCGGACAATACTGACTGCCTTTTCAGGATTGCTGAGGTGATCCAGATAGATGCGGATTACACTGTTCCACTGTTTTGCATTCTCATAAGCCACAACAGCTTCTTTGTATCTATAAGAAAGATTTAGTTCAGAAAAGCTTTCTTACCACTGTCATATTTAGGGGGAAAATGTCAATAAATGGGACAATGTTTTATTGATGGTGGCTGCTTATTTTTCTTGAACTTCTTTGTTCTTCATCACAAAGAATATAAGGAATCAGCTCACTGAAATGTGTTCTTTTTAGAGGTTTGATAAACTAACAGTAAAATGCTAATATCGAATTGCATTTTCTCATCTGAACCATACAATTTTTTACACTTTACTTTTTTCCCTCACTTTTTTTTTTTAGTTGGAAGATTATAATAGTAATATAAGCTTATTTTAGAAAACAGAAAATACAGACTATTTCACATTTACAGGTACAGCTGAGAGTGATATATAAAATCTTTGCACATCGACCTCTGGAGGGAGCTCAAGACTTCTCTTCATTCCCCACTAGCTCTCCAGTTCTTTCCATTTTAATAAGACATTTAGTGAATATCTCTGTTTCCTAAGGTTGCTTTTCTAAAGGTAGAGAGTATTGACCTTTAAGAATCTCTAAATATAGGGGCGCCTGGGTGGCTCAGTTGGTTAAGCGACTGCCTTTGGCTCAGGTCATGATCCTGGACTCACTGGATCGAGTCCCGCATCGGGCTCCCTGCTTGGCAGGGAGTCTGTTTCTCCCTCTGGCCCTCCCCCCTCTCATGTGCTTGCTCTCTCTCATTCTCTCTCTCTCAAATAAATAAATAAAATCTTTAAAAAAAAAAAAAAGAATCTCTAAATATATATTGCCAAATAACTTTCCAACGGCCACAGAGATTATATTCCCATCAGTCATGCATACAGAGTGCATTTTGACAATATGGTGATTAGTTTAAAATCTTTCACGAGGGTGCCTGGGTGGCTCAGTCGTTAAGCGTCTGCCTTTGGCTCAGGTCATGATCCCAGGGTCCTGGGATCGAGCCCCACATTGGGCTCCCTGCTCAGCGGGAAGCCTGCTTCTCCATCTCCCACTCCCCCTGCTTGTGTTCCCTCTTTGTGTCTGTCAAATAAATAAAATCTTTAAAAAATAAATAAAATCTTTCATGATATGATAGGTTAAAATAACATACTGCTGCTTATTATTTATCATTAATTAGTATTTATTAATAATTATTATTAATTAGTATTAATTAGTAGTGAGGTAGAGCTTTTTCATGTGTGTATGAAATAGAATTTTCATAATTGTGTTTCCTCCTCCGGGACTCCTTGCCTTTGAGTTTCTTATATCAAGATGCAGGGAATCTTTGTATATTTAGAATATTAACTATCCATTGTGATATCTTGATGCTGTTTTGCGGCTCATACTGTATAGTCAGAGGTGTGGAGTTCATATTTCTTCACTTTTCTTGTCCTCTGCATCCGTAAGTTATCCTTCTTGATAAAACAACGATCACTTTGTTTTCATGCCTTATGATATCAGAAATATCAACTTTAATATTTAACTCTCAAATAAAAAGAGACAGTAGCCTATATTTGAATACACAAAGGATCACCTGAGGTATGTAAGATATGGGAGAAAAGGAATAGTCTGGCACTTCAGGCCAGGGGAAGGGAAAAGATGTTTTCTTCCTCCCCTCTGCTTTTCATAGAGGTTGCAAAGGTTGATGGTTAATTTATCAAATTTACACAGTGCTTTAAACTTGTACGAGTTTGAGAAACTGTACAAACCTTCCATCTGCTTCTTTCGCTTTGGCATACTGCAAGTGAATCTTTGGGGAAGAAACACGAGGCAGAAGCTCACCAACTTTTGCCCTAGAATGTAGGTTTAAGAGAATGATGTCAGCACTATGTTCACTCCCAGAGTAGCTCCCTACAATCAAATGTTAGTTTTTAGGATTCAAAACACAGCTATCATCATCTTTAAAAAAATCTTGGCTCCTATAGGTAAAAGCAGACGTAACTGCTTTTCCTTCTGACACCACACCTCTGCCCTCCCTCTTTGTGGGAAAATGAAGGCAGTTCATTAGCTCTTCGGGAACAATAGGGCTTTTTTCCCTAGTAAGTTGTCTGATCAGAGATTTCCCCACACCAAACTGACAGGATGCGCTGTTCTTTGGAAAGCGAACTATGAATATGAACTCATCGAAGAAGAAGAAGGAGATAAAGAGAAGAGGGAACAGGATGTCCAGGCAGGAGGAACAGCAAGGAAACAAGAGGGGAGACCACACAGGACCCATTCATTTCCACACCTGCTCAGAACAAATTTTAGCAAATTCTTACCAATTCTTACAGCGGATGTAAACAGAGGCTGCTTTGTCATAATAGAGACCTTTTTCATACAGTTGGGCTGCTTCTGAAAATTGCTAAATTAATATGAGATTATTAAAACACTGAATTTATTACATGTAAGAGCGCATGAATATTTATGCAGAGAAAAGCATACCTTCATATTCTCCAATATGGCTCCACAGTCTCTTTTAAGGACCCTGCTGGGATGCTTTAGAGCCTGGTTGACCCCTCGGCGTATGTCTCCCATTCTTATGGACATCTGGGCCACCCCAGCCAGACATACTTCATCATGTTCCTGGAACCATAAGGCAAATAACTAACAAATCAGACCTTAAGTTAAACTGATGTATTTCAGCCAAAAAATTAATTTAAATCTAAAATAAGCCCAAATACTACTTTCATTAACCCTTTCAGGCAAATCTCAAGATTATGAAATAACACTGAGTCCTCTTTTTTTTTTTAATCACCTGTTACAAAGTTAAATTTTTTCTTTAGAAGTCCAGATCTTTTCAAATACCATATAATTTTACTCATATGTGGAATTTAAGAAACAAAACTGGTGAACATAGAGGAAGGAACTGAAAAATAAGATAAAAGCAGAGAGGGAGGTAAACCATAAGAGACTATAGGGAACAAACTGAGGGTTGCAGGAGGGGAATTGGGTGGGGGATGGGGTAATTGGTGATGGGCATTAAGGAAGGCACTTGATGTAATGAACACCGGGTGTTATATGCAACTGATTATTCACTAAATTCTTCCCCTGAAACTAATAATACACTATATGTTAACTAACTTGAATTTAAATAAAATCTAAAAAAAAAAAAAAAAAGAAGTCTATATCTTTTATGCTTAAGAACACATTTTTACCACCCCCTGTTATAATGCCTTGTATATCTTTGTATTTCTTCTTGGTATAAAATTTTATGTGAGAAGTAATATACTTGATACACAGCATAAATATTATGAACAAAATTAAGGAAAAAAAAACATTTACCAAATTGAAGATTTCTCCACTAGACATGATTAAACATTAAAAACTTTATGTAAAATTGTTTAATTCATTAAAGATAACTAAAGAACTTTTCAAGTAACTAATCCGTACTAGTGAAATAGAATGTCAGATTGCATTTTATGTGACAGCATGTCTAATGGAACATTCTGTGATGATGGAAATGTTCTATATCTGCCTGGTCCAACATGGTAGCTAATAGTCACAAGTGGCTCTTGAGCAGTTGAAATATGGCCAGTGTGACAGAGAAACTGAATTTTAAATTTTATTTAATTTTCAATAATTTAAATAGCTATGTGTGGCTAGTGGTTAGTGTATTCGATAACACAGATTTAAAAAAAAACACCTAGGGGCACCTGGGTGGCTCAGTTGTTAAGTGCCTGCCTTTAGCTCAGGTCATGATCCCAGGATCCTGGGATCGAACCCCACATCAGACTCCCTGCTCAGCGGGAAGCCTGCTTCTCCCTCTCCCACTCCCCCTGCTTGTGTTCCCTCTCTTGCTGTGTCTCTCTCTGTCAAATAAATAAATAAAATCTTTAAAAAAAAGAAAAAAAAAAACACCTAAAATATATGTAGCCGAAGAAAATATCAAAAACCTGAGCAAAGGATATGATCAGGGAATTCATAAAAAAACATATAACTGACCAATAAATAAAACATGCTCAGCTTCACTAATAATCAAATACACACAAAATACCTTTTTTTTTTTGGCTTATGAAATTGGTAGAGGAGATAAAATGTTAACATTTGATGTTGGAAATGTGGGGGGAAATGGACACTTTCATATATGGTCTATAGCTGTATGAGTTGCTATAAATTCTTTTGGAGAGCAACTTGACATTATAAAAAATTAAAAGCATACATTTTATGACCTAGAAATCCCATCTATAAGAATACATCCTTATACTATCTTATATATATATGTGTGTATATATATATATATAATATATACCTTATACTAATATATACTATCTTAGGTAGTTAAAGATACATGTATACTAGGTGGAATATTCATTGCAGTATTTTGATAGTAAAAAAAGCAAAAACAATTATAATTCAATAAGGGAGTGGATGAAAAAACTGTGCTACATCTAAACAACAGGATATTAGAAACTCTTAAAAGATTAAAATCGATTTGTATGTATTGACTTGAAAAACCATGAAGAAAGCAGAATGCTAATTTTCATAGAATGGATTTCAATTGATCTTTGCTAAATGAATGGAAATGAATGATTTCATATTTAGTAAGAGCCCACATTTCATACATATTTGTATGCTTACAAAAGATTCTGTGTGGAAATATATAAAACTATGAACAGTGGTTACCACTGAGTTGTGTGATAGAGGAGAGAATGGTAGGACTCTCACGTTTCGTGTTACACTGTTGTGATTTTTTAAATGGACTATAGTGAAATTGTATTATTTCTGTAATAAAAATTCTAGATATAAGATTTTCAATCTTTACAAGACAGCACGTAAAAACATCAACTTTCATTGCAAAATTTGGTTTCTTGAGCTAAAATTCTGGGATGGGAGAACGGCTTGAATAGTGGGTAAAGTACATGCTCTCCAGGATTGTCATGTGACAGAGGAAGCAGGAGAATGGACTTTTATGGCCTGCGAGTTACTATACGGGCTTATTGAAACTTTTATTTATGAGAGTGAAAGGAAAAGCCTCGTGAAAATCATAGCCTGTAAGTGGGAAGGGATAAAAATTTTACTCCCGACACTAATAAGAAGCTCATAGTTGGCATATAAAGGAAAAGATATCTTTTTCAGACTGATAAAAAATATTTTCATCTTTAATTTTTAAGTGTTTTTAAATGATTTAACTATATCCTTGCAAAGTTGTTAATAAACTGAAAAAGAGCTCACCTACCAGATATTGAATAAATAAAATGCAATTCTGACCATGGCTTTTTAAATGAAACTAACAAACGTAAAGATAATTACACATATCTTTATTCAAGGTTACCTTATGATCACCAGTTATTCCTTTCTCATAATGAGCCAAAGCATTTACATAATCACCCCTGAAAGAAAAATCAGAGTGAATTTTAATACATAAATATGTATCTTATTTACATATACAAGATTTAAAAGATAATCTTTGACACTGAGTTGCTTGAGCTCACAAAAGGTGTGATACACAACATGCAGGTTTTTTTCAAATGCAGTTCATTATTATTTGCTACTTTAAAAATAATTATAGGGGCGCCTGGGTGGCTCAGTCAGTTGAGCATCTGACTCTTCATTTTGGCTCAGGTCATGATCTCTTAGGTTGTGAGCTCATCCGAGCTGAGCATGGAGCCTGCTTAAGATTCTCTCTCTCCCTCTCCTTCTGCTCCCCGCCTCCTCACTGACTGAGTGAGCACGCACTCTGTCTCTCTCAAAAAATAGTAATTATAAAGCTGGATTATGCTAGACTGTAGGGTACTTACTTTGTAGTATATTAGGCATTTTTGGGAGCTACATTAAATGTGATGGGCCACTTTTGGGGGGAATCCTTTGTGTTTAAAAAATTATTTTTTAAATTCAAGGTTATATTAGTTTCAGATGTACAATGATTCAACTATTCTATACACTCCTCTGTGCTCATAATGATAAGTTACAGTTAATCCCCTTCACCTATTTCACCCCCCCAACTCCCCTCTGGCAACCACCAGTTTGTTCTCTATTTTTAAGAGTATGGTTTTTTGTCTTTTTTCTTCATTTGTTTCTTAAATTCCACATATGAGTAAAATCACATAGTATTTGTTTTTCTCCGACTGACTTAATTTCACTTAGCATTATACCCTCTAGATCCACCCGTGTTACTGCAAATGGCAAGACTGCACTCTTTTTTATGGCCAAGTACTATCCCATTGTGTGTGTGTGTGTGTGTGTGTGTATCACATCTTCTTTGTCCATTCATCTATCAGTGGACACTTAGGTTGCTTCCATATCTTGGCTCTTGTAAATAAAGCTGCAGTAAATGTAGGATTGCATACATCTTTTTGAATTAGTATTTTTGGTTTTTTGGAGTAAATACCCAGTAGTGGGATTACTGGATCATATAATAATTCTATTTTTAACTTCTTGAGGAACCTCCACACTACCTTTCACAGTGGCTGCACCAGCTTACATTCCCACCAACAATGCACAAGCGTTCCTTTTTCTCCACATCCTCACCAACACTTGTTTCTTGTGTTTTTGATTTTAGCCATTCTGACAGGTGTGAGGTGATATCTGTTTGTGGTTTTGATTTGCATTTCCCTGATGATGAGTGATGCTGAGTGCCTTTTCATGTGTCTGTTGGCCATCTGTATGTCTTCTTTGGAGAAATGTCTGTTCGTGTCTTCTGAATAGGCCACTTTTGATGATGTCTTTTAGGGCACTATATGGTCACATGAATGAATCATGTGACCATAAAAATCAATGTATTTTCCAAAGGCCCAATATTTATAAGTAGAATATGTATTGAAAGGATCAGCATAGACATAAAGGAACACTTAGGATTACAGTATTGGCGGCCCTGATTCTTACTGAGATAAAAAGTATTATACATAATATAAATAATAATAATACTCCCATAACTGATGTTAACATGGATCTTCATATCCAGAAGACCTATTTATTATCTTGTTTTGATTATCTGGGACAGAATGAATCCTGTGATTTGTGGCTAAGACCCATTTGGAGATCCATCTTCTCTGAAAATGGCATTATCTGAGACCTACCTGAGCTCCACCTTACCAGTTGAGGCAAGTTATCCAACCTCACTAAGCCTCACTCAGTTTCCCCACCTGTTGGTGTACAAGGAATTTTTTGGAAGAGAAGCCATTCTGCTGTTTAAGAACTTTGTTTTGGACAGCCCAGGCTTTGTGGTCAGCAATGTCTCTAAGTGGAAATTTCTAATATTTGGACCCAATTATGTCAACACAGCTAGGGATGTTTCTTGACAACAGGGATAACAGTTCCTCCATCAGGAGCCTGAGGTTTTCCTTGGGCAAGCCCAATTAGGAGAGGCTAAGTTAAAATTTCTGAGCACTTTATTTTTATGTTATTTTAGATTACTCACTTTATTATTATCTTATTTTGGAACTCTCATATGGATCTAGCTGATTAGTCTACTCTCAGACTAGAGAACTAAATCCTCCCCACAGGTGACAGACTGCTTTGACCTAATCAAGGTCTTGGATGCATATGAAACAGACGTGGAATTGAGCAGAGGCCTGGGGCCTTAGGGGTCAAAGTCAGAGCAGGTGGCTACTGGGATATTTGATGATGATGAGATCCACCTACTTAGTTACTATGATTACAAAGGAAACTCTTGATTGTTGGGGACGGGGGTATGTGTCTAGATCAGAGTCCAAATACCAGTGAAAGTTTTGGGAATTGGTGGCTAGAAAGTGTTGGAAGTTAAAAAAATATCAACAACAAAGCATTGGCTTTCAACTGGCCTCAGCTCATCCAACTATAATAAGACAAAGTTTGAGTTTGCTACAAAAGCTTCGATTTCCTCCAAAAAAGAGAAAATAAACGTCTTTGGCATGGTCCAAGGGTTTACTAGGTTGTCTGTGTTCTGAGAGGATATGGTGGGTCATCTCCCAATATAATGACCCTTTTCCCTTCAGCACAGAGGTTTTGTGCTCTAAGACCCTGTCACTACTCTCAGGATAGAGATGGAGGGCCAAGGCACTGGGAGGCCTTGGCCTTTAGATTATGCACTAAGATTGCAATTTTCCCTTCTTAGTATACGAAGTTACCTTTTTTTTTTTGAATAAGATTTTATTTTTAAATAATCTCTACACCCAACATGGGACTTGAACTCACAACCCTGTGATCAAGAGTCACATGGTCTACGAACTGAGCCAACCAGGTATCCCTACGGAGTTACTTTTTAAGGGGCCAATATATGACAAAATTAAATTGAGGTTGACTACAAAAGAAATAAAATCTCTAAAAAGTTTTTATTTGCAAAACATAAAGTTTCAAATAAGGTAGCATGGTTAGAAATGAAAGACTGCTCTTTGACAGAATGATTTCTACAGCTATAGTTTGGGTGTCAGTACTCTCAATAAATCCAGTCTGCTGAAAATAAAGTAGAACTATATAAAAATATTTTTAAAAAACCATTAGAACCATATTTTCTTTGTTCAAAGACCAATACTTTTCCACATTTCACTATTTTTGAAATTGGAATGTATAATAAATGTCAAAAGAAACTGTCCCGTTGTGATACAGTTGTTATTGTACGTACCTGTGTGAACTTGATTTGCAAGTAAATTATTCACTTGAATTGGTAGCACTAACTATGGCTGCCTGTGAGCTTAAAACTGGATCTTGAATGCTTCTAAAATCACACTTTTATCCTGCAATGAAATATAAATCTACAGTCTGTCGATTAAGACTAATCACAATTAAGACTGTCGAGCAATGAAGAGCACCAGAAAACTCCAAAGCTCTTGTAATAATAGATTGTTTCCCAAGGTAGGAGAGATTTGTGAAGCCTATTCATGCAGCATGAAGGATTATTACTCAAGTGCTGAATAACCACCTGTGAAAAGCTTCTGGCTTGACTTTCAGCCCTAATTTTTATCCATATGCAACTGAATTTAAAGAGAGAAAAACTGTAATTTTAAGCAAACAGAAGATGTAGACCAAATTCTGTGTTTTTTTTCAATATGACTTGAAATTACACTGCAAATCCTCAAAGTGTTCAAAAAGGTCAAGATCATGAACACAGGCTGTGAAAAGCAGTCCGTCACCCCAATGTTAGGTGTAACTGTTGTTGGCCAAGTGTGATTCAAAATAGTATCTAGACAGACTCTGAGTGTAGGAAAGGCTTACACCCAGACTTCAGTTTTGATGCTGAAAATCAAAGTGGATAAAGGCCTGGACAAGCCTTCACTAGTGAGAAAAGACATTTTTTTTGCAAGTACAAATAATATAGCTTTTACCCCTAACAAACAATTATTCAATCAATGGAGGGCCTTCTCATTAATGGCAGTTTGGAATTGAAGATATTCAGCAGTTAGCGACTGACTGAAAAACATAAAGAGAAGGACTTACGTGAATTCAAGCTGAATGGCATATTCTTTGGATATAAACGGCATCTGGTCTGGGGCCAGCCGCTTTGCCAGTTGCAGGGCACTGTCCCAGTGCTGTAAGTCCCTTCTCATCTGCCGGGAAGAGAGAGAGGGAGACCTTAATTCCAAGTGAACAAATTACTCTGCGTAGTCACCATACAGTGCTAGTTTTACTGGAAGTGATCAGAAAAGCTTTTTGTTTAAAAAGTGGAACTTGACCTTGGCAAAGATAGTATATTACTCGAGCATACATTCTCAGTGGGAGTGACAGAGCTCCCACAAGGGTAAAATTAGTTCTTGGAGAGCAAAAACACCTTATTATTAAAATGGTTTATGGTCCTCCAAAACTCAATCCTACCTAACAAAATATTATTCTTTAGTATTTCATTTTTACCAATAGGAAAAAATTAAATTGAATTAAAAATCAATCCAATCAATTAAGATTAATTTTTCTTATTAGAGGGGAGATAATAAAAAAAATGAGAAATACTTTACTATAGGAATTGATGTGTAACACCTGGGTGGCTCAGTCAATTAAGCGTCTGCCTTTGGGGTCCTGGGATCAAGTCCCACATCAGGCTCCCTGCTCAGTGGGGAGCCCGCTTCTCCCTCTGCCAGCCACTCCCCCTGCTTGTGCTCTCTCTCTGACAAACAAATAAATAAAATCTTTAAAAAAAAAAAAGGAACTGACTTTATTTCCTGAGAAAATCTGAAGCTATATCACAACATGAATAATAGCAAACATAAATATAAAATGTGACTGTGTCTTTCTTCCTGGCTCCTGTGGTCTTTTATCTTCATCTGGCACACAATTCCAAACATAAACTAATCACTAAATAATCTTTTAGAGTTCATTCCTCACTTTATTCACACTTTGTAAAGAATTAATAACAGCTAACACTTTTCAACTGCTCTTCTTTGCCAGGTACTATTCAAGGGCATTAGCTTGTTTACTTTTCCTAATTGGGCCTTTTGCAAGGAACTTTTCCTGTACCCATTTTAGAGATCCAGAAACTGAGGCAAAGAGAGGCTAGTTTTATATACAAAGTTATACTGCTGGTACCTGGCAGAGCTGAGTGGTAGGGCTGTGCCTCTGACCTCTTTACCTAGCTAACTCCTCAGCCTTCAAACTGAGGTTAAAGGAACGACAGGTGCAATCACCCCTCTCCACTGGTAAGTCATCACCTCAAATCCTTTACAAATCTGGTAGCACACGGCAAGTGTTCACAACTAAATGCAGAAGAATTAAGGTGACATTTTTGCCTTCATATTGCAGCCATAGTCCTACTTCAATGTGTACCAGTTCAAATTCTGAAAATTTCTCAGGGTGTCCTCAATTATTGCAAATAATATAAAATTAAATTTTTTTGTTAAAATTAATTCAGTTCACTTAAAATTTAAAAATGAAAATTTGCTGTAGGGCAATGTGAAAAAATGAGGTTGTAAAACTAATAGCAAGTATGTTTTCAAAACACCTCCTCTACGTAGTTGTGGAAATGCTGATTTGAGGTAGGATAACGTTAATGACAATAACTACCACTTTGCATCTTTACTATTTTTAAAAAATATTTTATTTACTTATTTGTCAGAGAGAGCACAAGCAGGGGGAGTGGCAGGCAGAGGGAGAAGCAGACTCAGGAAGTCCCAGGACCCCAGGATCATGACCTGAGTCAAAGGCAGCTGCTTAACCGACTGAGCCACCCAGGCGCTCCAGCATCTTTACTGTTGATCAGGCACTGTCGCAAAAGATCTAGCCTCATTTTTAAATCTTTACAAGAACCCTGTAGGCCAGATATTGTTACCCCTACTTTAAAGAAATGGGACCCAGGACACAGAAAAATTAAAATAACTTGTCCAGGGTGACACAGAGCTGGGATCTGAACCCACACATGTCAAACGCTAAAGTTCCTGTTCTTAATTGCTACTCTATATAGCCACTTTGCCCTTGCATTGAGCTAGGTCCTTCTCCCTGTTCTAGTCCTTCCCTTGCAATGCTCACCTCTGGGAAACCAAGGTCCTCGGTCCACCTCTTAACACAGAATAGAATCTCATACACCAAGTAAAAGATACATGTAACCTCAGTTTCCCCATTTGGCAATAGAGAAAATAACTATCTCCTGGGATTGTTGTGAGGGTTAAATGAATTAAAATATGTCAAGTGCTTAGAAAAGTGCCCAGCACATGTGGGCTCTCGATATAAACCGTGGCTGTTTCCATGTGTGTGCATTTTTGTAAATTACATAATCTGTTCTCTTCGGACACAGTGAGACTTGAAATTATTTGGTAACATTACAATAACATGCCTCTTATGGTTCCGCAGAACACAGAATGAAAGTATTTCTGAAGTTAATGAATACTCAGGGGTCTTAAAGCTGAAATGTCTAAATTCCAGGAGGTGGAAGGCACATGGTTTCCGGTGCTGAGAAATGTTAACTATGCAAAGGGGATTTTCCCATCCCTATCTGCTGCCATACCTCCAGGGCAGCAATAGGACAGCTGGATGCAAGGTACAGGTCCTGAGCCAGGTTGAAATCACTAGTAAACATGGCAAGATGTCCTGCCAGAAGATTGTAGTCTTCTATTCCCTATAAATAAGAGCAGTTTTTATGAGAAGAAATACAAGGGTTTCATTTTTTTTTTTTTAAAGCCTTTCCTTAGTAGGAAGTGGTAAGGTTCTATCAATTAACTTGCTGAGTTAGGTAAGATTAACCGCAGAAACGTAAAATGATTGAATAAATACCATTTAAATCCTAATGTAGTAATTCTCATGAGCTGCTGTCTACCTTTATCTGTTCCAAGGACATCACCATGCCAACATTTCCAATGGTCCGATAGACACGGATTGCAAACTCCACTTCCATGTGATGGAGACAAGCTCTGGCCAGCTCATTCCAGGCAGCGTGATTGTCCAGAAGCTTGCACATTTCCCAAGCATCAGAAAACCTAGCATTTGAATATATCAATTTAATCAGGGAGCTCTACTTGCCCCCTAGTTTGCAATTTTCAGGTTATATATAATTTAATGTTAGGTCTTAATTTTTGCAAAACATTTCTTCATCCGTAATCATCATTTCCAAGTTATGAAAAACTACATAAACTTTTCTTCCTTTATTGTACAGATAAATGTTTTTTCTTGCCTGGGTGGCTCAGTCTAGGTTAAGCTTCTGCCTTCGGCTCGGGTCATGATCCCAGGGTTCTGGGATCAAGTCCCGCATTGGCCTCCCTGCTCCCTGGGGAGCCTGCTTCTCCCTCTGCCCCCTGCTTGTGTTCTCTCTCTCTCTCTCAAATAAATAAAATCTTTAAAAAATATTTTTTCTTGAATTTCTTTTACTAATCTGAATCTAATCTGTGTAACCACCCTCCCTCATTAACAACTAACTCTTTTTGTTTGTTTATTTTTGAGTTTACTTCACACATAGGTGAAAATTATTTCTGTTCTCACATAAATCTAATAACACTACTCTACTCCTATAGATTTGGAAATTTAAAACAGGGGCCAGCAAACTATGGCTGACAAGCCAAATCCAGTCAGCTGTCTGCTTCCGTGACCCAAGTCTGACTGGAACAAGGCCACTCAGCCCATTTTTTTAGAGATTGTCTTGGCCACTCTTGTGTTACAATGGCCGACTTGGGTAGATATGAGAGCGATCCCATGGCTTTTAAAGCCTGATATGCTCACCATTTGGTCCATAACAGAAAAAGGTTGCTGACCTCTGGTTTAAAACATGACCATAAATGCGAATTAAACTTTCATGCTACATCAATGCATGTATTACATCTATCCATCTAGTCACCTACGCATTTTCCCACCCAACGCGCATTTACTGAGCTCCTATTTTGTGCCAGAAACTGTGCTTGGAACCAAGATACAAAGATCAAACACACAGTCATTGTCCTTCAGGCGGGGGGAGTACTGTTGTCCTAAGCCCTTTGGAACAGAGAGGTTCCAAGACTGGGGAAGGTGGAAGAGACAGTAAGTCAATGGATGATCCTGACACAGCGTGATAGAGGTAACTGTGCGCTTCCAATACGCGAATCTGTGCCAAACGCTTTGCATAAATTCTCTCACTGGATTACCCTAACAACCCTACCCACTAAGGAATATTGTCATTTCTCCCTTACAGATGAGGAAACGTGAAGCTTAGAGACCTCCCAAGACCATCACGCAGCAGTAGGAGGAAAGTGCTCTAAACCACTGTGTCTATGGCCCCGAGGCAAGCAGCCCACCAGGAAGGCCTCTAACCCAGGCTGCCAGGGCTAGGGGGCTGCAGCGGAGGCATCCCGGAGCAGGAGACGGCTCAGTTGAGTGTGAAGAATGCAGAGTTACTACAGACAGACATAGAGGAAGGGCATTCTGGGAAGAGAAAGCTGTATGTGTCAAGGCAAAGAACCATGAAAAGTATCCCGTTCAAGCAGCCAGCAGAACAGAGAGGGAGTGGAGGAAGGGATAGTTGAGGCTGGTATTAAAGCAAGTGGCCAGTACGTCATACTGAGGTCCCCGAGGAGGAGGGATTTTTTCCTCAAGCCAAGGGGAAAGATCTCCAGCAGAGAGTGAGAGGATCAGACTGGTATTTTCAAGTGTGGCAAATAGATGAGTTTGTCATGAGGCTATCAGCAGAGAGAGCAGTCGGGGAGTGGTTACCTTATACGTTATTCTGAGTGAGGGCCTGAGTTAGTGGGAGAGTATGGGGCGAGAGGAGGGTGCAGGGAGAAGAGGGTCTGGTGTGTGGGTGTGTTGGGACATGTGTACGTGGGATTAGTACTGGGGGAAAAGAGGGGACTGGGGAAGATGAGTTGTTTTAAAGAGAGCAAGTGTAAGGAGCTCATGGACTCTCAAACACAACTGGTAGGCAGTGGTAAATACAGCTTTAAGTGGAAGATACACGTTTTGGAGTCAGCCTCTTGTGAATGCTACTGAAGCCAAGTAAGTAGAGGAGATTCATTTAGGAAGAATAATTAGAGAAGAGAAGAGGGGGCTCATGGGACCCTAAGGAACAGCAACATTTAAGACATGGTCAGAGCCACAAAGGAAGACTCACAGCGGCTGTAACAGGTAAGAAGAAAAAGCAGAAAAAGGAAATCCCAAGCAAGGCAAAGCCAAACTTCTTATGTTGACATTAGGATACTGTTGAAAATTAGGCTTATTAGAATTTCACAGTAAGTGTGCTATTTGGGTGAGGAGAAACCTCTCTGTTCTGAAGGGCTTAGGACAACAGTACTTCCTTTAGAATTTACACACATTCTCATCCCCGTGATCTTGTCTGAGCCTCACAATAATCCTGCAAACAAGGCCAATACTATCATCTCCATCTACTTCCATAGGATATGACCTTTAAAATCACAAAAGCAAATGAGAACTCCTGAGAAGTGTTTGGAGTCCTACCTTTTGAGCATTAAAGTCTGTGTCAGCATTTGCTGCAGCTCGTTAGGCCCCACATCTTTTAAACCGTCCAGGAACTTGTGGGTGCTCAGGTAGATATTGTTTATTTTTCCACTCTGTGTCTGGCAGGTTAGCTCCCCATTATACAACAGCAAAGGTCTATGAGAGAAGGGGACTTTGGTGCCTCCAGCCAAGATGACCTTGGATCCTAGATTGGAAAACAGACATCTTAATGCTAAAAGTGGATCCTCAGCACATAAATCAGAAAGGAATGCTTTAATTTCATTGTCTTAGAAATTTATTTACCAACAAAAAAGTGATTAAGTACCTTGTATCGTGTCCTTGTGAAAGACGTAAGTGTATACCTTATCATCATCGTAAGCAAGAAATACGCCTTTATCCATCGGCCAGTTTTCCCAAAGAACACCTTTAATGGTTGGTGAAAAGTCTGGAATCTCATAGGTAGCATCATTAACCTACAAAACAGGATTTACAGATCTGCCCCACGTCTGCACTGAAATTGTCCTCGCTGGCCTTGGTAGGAGCCTGTTTGCTGCCTTGGTTGGTGTAGCTTTCCCACCGCGTTCACCCCAACAACACTCCAGCCATAGCAGGAAAGAAAGTTCCTTTTCCTACTCCTGTACTAGATCCCACTTGAAAAAAAAAAACAACAACCCCCCTGTGGTTTGTACGGCAAATCAAGACTTTTATCTAAAACATGGTGCATTTTCAGGAAAAAAGACAAGTCTGGACACAGAGCTTCAGCTTAAGAAAAAAAAAGGCTGAAGTTGCTGAAGACAACAGAAATTTAAACTACGAACACACTTGTGTTCAGAAAATTTTCAATACCTGTTATAGAAATGTTCCAGCTAGAGAAGAAACGAATTAATTCATACATATTTGGAAATCAAATAAACTCCACTAGGTCTATTTTATTTCAAAAGCTTCTCTAGAATGCATTCCAATAAATATAAAATGTACTGTTAGTGTTATAAGCTATTAAAAAAAAATCAATGCACATATTCCAGGGGCCTCGGCAGGGAGGCTTATATATACACTGAACGTGAAGCTGAGAAATACCCGCCTCCTCCCTACCCCATCTTGCTCTCAAAATAAGGATGAAATGTAAGATTCTTGCAAAGAATAACTAATACTATAGAGCTGTGCTGTCCAATACAGCAGCTACTATTTCACAGCCACATGTGCCTATCTGAACATTGAAATGTGTCTAGTCTGACTGAGGTGTAAGTTCGAACTATCTACTAGATCTCAGGGAGCTAGTATGAAAAAGAGGGTAAAACATCTCATTTTTTATATTGGTTACATACTGAAGTAATAATATTGGGTTGAATACATTAGCATTAATTTCACCTGTTTCTTTTTATCTTCTTTAAAAAAATGTGGCTAGCAGAAAATTTAAGATTATATGTAGTCCTAATTATATTTCTATTAGATAGTGCTACTTATAAGGTATTATGCTATTACTTATATATTGCAACCTCATTTAATTCTAACTTCATACTGTACAAGATAGGCATTCTTTTTTTAAAGATTTTATTTATTTATTTGAGAGAGAGACTGCAGAGTGGGGGGGGCGGGGAGAGAGAGAGAGGGCACGAGCCGGCGGGGGGTGGGGGGGCGGGGCAGAGGAAGAGGGAGAAGCAGACTCCCTGCTGAGCAGGGAGCCTGATTTGGGGCTCCATCCCAGGACCCTGAGATCATGACCTGAGCTTTAAGTCAGGAGCCTGACATGGGGCTCAATCCCAGGACCCCAAGATCATGACCTGAGCCGAAGTCAGACACTTAACCAACCGAGCCAACCAGGCGCCCCCAAGATAGGCATTCTTATGCCCATTTTGCGGATGAAGCAGCTTAGGCACAAAGAAATTTGCCCAAAGTCACACAGCTAGTAAGTTGAAGAGCCAGGACTTGGACCCAGCAGGCAGTCTGGCCCCCCAGTCTATGCTTCTAACCCCTGTGTGACACTGACCCTTGGTTTGTGCAGATGAGCACACCAGTGCCACCAGACTGGGGGCAGAATTTTTTTAAAAAGGTAACCATTTGTTGAGCACTTATCACATGGCAGGCACTGCACTAAACGCTTTATGGACATCGTCCCATTTTGTTTTTACATAACAACCTACCGAGTAGGTAGAACTGTACCCATTTTATAAACGGTGAAACTGGGACTCTGATCAAAGTGAGGGCTCTGGAGGAAGCCATGCTGGACTCAGACCACAGATGCCATTTTCCGTGTGACCTTGGACAAGTTACTTATCTTTTCTAATCTTAGTTTCTTCACCTATAAAATGGCCAATAGTATGAGTACTTGTTGGGGGTGCCCGACTGGCTCAGTCAGTAGGATGTGACTCTTGATCTCAGGGTTATGAATTTGAGCCCCAGCTTGGGCCTAAAGTTTATTTTAAAAAAATATATGAGTATTTATCTCTGGGGCTGCTATAAGGATTAAGAGATACCTGATATATATGAGGAGTACTCAGCACAAAAATATTAGTTGTTATTATTACTAATCTTAAATCCAGGTCTGTTTGTCTGTCTTCAGAGTCCATGTGCTTAACTTCCACACCCTACCTATTGATCAACTTCCTGTAATATATCACGTCATCCTTAATGGGCTTATAGAGCGATGGGGTACAAGGCTGTTATATTAGGGCGTCTGTAAGGAAAAAGTCACCTCTCCCAATTCTCCTGTATAATGTCAGTCGCTTCCTTACACTTCCTATACACAGTGAGGAAAAACTGGTTGAATAAACATACATATGAGGGAACCTGCATGTAAATATAAGAACTTTAAAGAGGAATAGTGGTCATCTGAATAGTTATATATTTTTTTCTTTTTTTAAAGATTTTATTTATTTATTTGAGAGAGAGAGAGGGAGAGCCTGAGCAGGAGGGAGGGGTGGAGGGAGAGGGAGAAGCAGACTCCCCACTGAGCAGGAAGCCCAACGTGGGGCTCGATCCCAAGCATCCTGGGATCACCACCTGAGCCCAAGGCAGACGCTTAACCGACTGAGCCACCCAGGCGTCCCTGAATAATTATATATTGTCATATATGTACACCACAGAAACAATGTTTCTCTCGGATTCACTGAAGTGGAGTAGAAGAGTAAGCTGCAGTAGTAACATGCTATGACAGGGTGAGTGATCAAATGAAATCAAATGCACGGCACTCTGGGCTGGAGGCCAGGGGCCTCCTCCTGTGCCCTAGGTGGTGAGGAAGGCTCCGCATCACAAGCCCGCCTTCCCCTTCCCTGCCAAGCTCACCTCACTTGTAGAAAGACTGAGCTGGTGTTATTTACAAGAAGAATTCACTCCTGTAGGTGCCATATTCCCCTCAGATATCGGCATATTCCCCTGGGATATCTAACCTAGCAGTGAGATCTCACTTTGGATAAAAGCAAACAGCCGCCCACAGGTTGGGTTAGAGAGGGCCTGTGCTCTCACGCACTCAGGCTTTTGTGTGGATTTTTTTTTCTTAACATTTTTTTCTTAACACATAATGGAGCTGCAGGTTAGAGTTGGAAATAGGAGTGGGAACGGGCAGCAGCAGGTGAGATAATTCTGGAACTGGAGGGGTTTAAGGGTGGTAAAGCAATAAAGAGGCGGGGCTTTAGCTAACACCTGCTAAATAGCTACCACGTGCCCGATCCTGTGTTTGGAAGAATCAACTCACTGAAACCTCACAGCAACTCAATGAGGAAGGTCGTGTAGCCTCTTTAACAGAAACTGTCAAGGAAAGGAGGACTGTAAAAGGTGAAAGAAAGATGCATCAACTCGTTCAGACTGCTCGAACTCCTCACCCTTTCACTAGAGGTCAGACCCCAGTTCTGCCTTAACTCCTGTCAGTCCCTGATTTCCCCACCTGCCTTCTAGGTACCCTCAGCAGCAGCTTCCATCTGTGGTGAGCCCACGCAGGGAAGCCGGGGAGCTCGGACGGGGCCCTGCTACAGAAAGGGGATCTGTCCAAGAGGGATTTCCTGATCAAGTAGAAAGAACTCAGGGTTATCTTTCTATTTATGTCATTTTTTCCTCACTTGTTCTGTGACTGGGAGAGGAATGGGTTGAATGAGAATTGGCACATTGGGAATTTTGCTTAAATAATCCAGATGCTCCTGTGGAAAATTGTTATATTTATCAAAGATAACAAAGATTTATCAAAGATAAAAAGAGAAAAAAAAAAAAAGGAAGAGAAAGAGACAGACAGGAAGGAAGGAAAGGAAGAGAGAAAAGGAAGGAAGGAAGGAGGAAAGTCTCAGTATCTAGTGAAGTGGACAGTGAGGGGAAAGCGGTCTCCACTGAGCGGCAAAGCACAGACACCAGGGGAACAGTTACTAAGATGTGTCTGAGAGGGGTGCCTGGGTGGCTCAGTCGGCCAAGGGTCTGCCTTAGGCTCACGTCATGATCTCAGGGTCCTGGGACCAAGCCTCGCATTGGGCTCCCTGCTCACAAGGAATCTGCCTCTCCCTCTGCCCCTCCCCACTCTGGTCGTGCTCTCTCTCTCAAATAAATAAATAAACAAAATCTTAAAAAAAAAAAAACAAAAAAAGATGCATCCGAGAACAGCTGTAGGCTATATGAACTGTGACCAAGAACATACTAAATCATTAACTGGATATCAAAAGTAAGTAAAGAAAAAATCCAAGTATAGTAAATGATGTAAAAACCCATCTCCTTTTTCTAATTTATTTTAAAAAACAGTAAGGGATGTATAAAAATAAGAGTAACTGATTCTAAAAAGGGTCCATCTGTTTTTAATCTATCTTATTCAAAAATACCTTTTCTTTCTGTTCAGGATCATTAAGGCAAGAGGAAAATCAAGTGAGGTGGGCAGAAAGGAGTCCCTGCCCTCTGAAGCTTATGGCATACCTGGAGAGAAAAGTCATTTAAATTAAGACATACTGTAACATTTTCCAGTAAATAAGGTTAAAGTGGTACAGAATATAACTATTATTCCATTTAAAAAATCTTTCTGGGGGGCACCTGGGTGGCTCAGTTGTTAAGCGTCTGCCTTTGGCTCAGGTCATGATCCCAACGTCCTGGGATCGAGCCCCGCATTGGGCTCCCTGCTCAGCGGGAAGCCTGCTTCTCCCTCTCCCACTCCCCCGCTGTGTTTCCTCTCTCGCTGTGTCTCTCTGTGTCAAATAAATAAATAGATAAAATCTTAAAAAAAAAAATCTTTCTGGGACTGACACTATGAAGAACTGCAGAATAATGGAAAAAGTTTTCTTGATGTAAATAATTGTAAAAATGGATCACAAACATGATTTAATGAAGTACTCTAATCCTTGAACTAGTTAAGAAAAAATGATTTTATATATAATATACATTAAAAACATTTTTCTTTGTATATTACATTTTAAAAAAATGAATGCTTAAGAAATCTTCCAGACTTACTGGACAGTAGACAAATCCATCACTTTTTTCATCAATGAAAACTAATCTGGTCCCATTTGGATCAGGAAAAATCTTTTTCACACCAACAGGATGTCGATAATCATTAACAAATTGCCAGTCTTCGATGTAGAAATACTGAATGACACCAGTCTAAAAAAAAAATCCAGTAATAGAAATATAAACATTGTCAAGAAAATACTTTAAGCACTTAAACACACTTCCAATTTTATTTATTTATTTATTTATTTATTTATTTATTTATTTATTTATTCTTATGTTAATCCCCATACATTACATCATTAGTTTTAGATGAAGTGTTCCATGATTCATTGTTTGTGCATAACACCCAGTGCTCCATGCAAAATGTGCCCTCCTCAATACCCACCACCAGGCTAACCCATCCTCCCACCCCCCTCCCCTCTAGAACCCTGTTTGTTTTTCAGAGTCCATCGTCTCTCATGGTTCGTCTACCCCTCCGATTTCCCCCGCTTCATTCTTCTCCTCCCGCTACCTTCCACACTTCCAATTTTAAGAGAAAATGTACAATATTTTTCATGCAGGAAGAGTCTAAAATTAATATTTACTATATGTAAAGGTACAAATCCAAGAAAGTGAGAATGTACATGTGATTCAACAGTAAGTTCTAATATTCTTAGTGATATTAAAGCATAATTGATTTTCAGATTTTCCACTTATAGGAAATATCCTTACTGTTTCAGAATAACTTTCAAATCATGTTATTTTTAAATATTTTTGCTGTTAAGACCAATTAGAAAATTAAAACAAACAAAACCACCTCATGTAATCAATTGTATTTCTATATATTAGCAATGAACTATAGATACCAAAATTTAGAAATACATTACCATTTACAATCACTCAAAAAAGATGAAATATTTAGGTATAAATTTAACAAAACTTGCACAGGATTTGGATGCTGAAAACTATACAACACTGATGAAAGAATCAAAGAAGACCTAAATAAGTGGAGGGTATACTGTGTTCATGGATTGGAAGACTCACCATAATAAACATGTTAATTTTCCCCAACTAATATACAAGTTTAATATGATTCCAAAACAAATCTCAAGATTTTTTGTAGATATAAACAAGATTATTCTAAAATTTGTATGAAATGGCAAAGGAACTAGAATAGCTAAAGCAATTTTGAATAAAAAAAGAATAAGGTGGGAAACTGACTACTCAACTTCAAAACTTTTTTTTTTTTTTTGGTATAGCTATAGTAATTAAGACTGTGTCATATTAGTGAAGGGACAGACACACAGATCACTGGAACAGAATAAAGAAGCCCAGGATGGACCCACCCAGATATCCTTTACTGATCCTTTTTTTTTTTTTTTAAGATGCCCGCACTTTTATTTTAAATAATAGCATATTGAGGTATAACTCACATACCATGCAATTCACCCACTTCAAATGTACAACTCCATGGCTTTTAGTATATTCACAGAGTTGTATAATACTTGATCACAATTCATTTTAAAACATTTCATCACTTCAAAAAGAAACCCCACTTAATAGTCTTTCCTGAGTTTCCCCAACCTTGTCCCACTCCCCCTCCGCAGTCTAAGGCAACTACTTACCTACCTTCTATCTCCATAGATTTGCCTATTCTGGACATTTCATATACATGGTATCATACAAAATGTGGTCTTTTGTGATTGCTTTCTTTTACTCAACATGATGTTTTCAAGGTTCATCTATATTGCATTATATATCAATATTTTATTCCTTTTTGCTGTCAAAGAATATTCCATTGTGTGGATATGCCATATGTTGTTCACTTGGACATTTGGGTTGTTTCCACCTTTTGATTATTATAAATAATGTTGCTATGAACACTGGTGTACAAGTTTTTTGGACATATATCTTCATTTCTCTTGGGTATAACCTAGGAGTGAAATTCCTGGGTCATATGGTAGCTATGTCTGTTTATTTATCTATTTATGTATAGATTTATTTATTTATTTTAGAGAGGGGGAGGGGCAGAGGGAGAGGAAGAAGGAGAGAGAGCATCTCAAGCAGACTCCCCACTGAGCACAGAGCCCGATGTAGGGCTGGATAACATGACCCTGAGATCATGACCTGAGCCGAAATCGAGTCAGATGCTTAACCAACTGAGCCACCGAGGTGCCCCTATGTCTAATCTTTTATAGAATTACCAGAGTGTTCTGCCAAGCAGCTGCACCATTTTACATTCCCACCAGCAGTGTATAAGAGTTCTGATTCCAGGCGCCTGGGTGGCTCAGTTGGTTAAGCGACTGCCTTCAGCTCAGGTCATGATCCCAGAGTCCTGGGATCGAGTCCCACACCGGGCTCCCGGCTTGGCGGGGAGCCTGCTTCTCCCTCTGACCCTATCCCCTCTCATGCTGATTCTCTCTCTCTCTCTCTCAAATAAATAAATAAATAAAATCTTTAAAAAAAGAAAAAGTTCTGATTCCTCTCCATCCCCATCAACACTTGTTATCATCTGACTTTTTGATTATAGCCATCATAGTGGATGTGAAGTCATAACTTCACATTTACTTCTGGGAACTTTACAGAGAAGTGAAAACCTTTCACACAAAAACCTGTATATGAACATTTATAGAAGCTTCATTTGCAATAGTCAAAATCTAGAACCAATCCAGATGCCCTTCATTTGGTGAATGCTTAAACAAATTGGTGTATTCATACCATAGAATACTACTCAGCAATAAAAATGAACAAATTATTGATGCGCACAATGACTCAGATAAATCTCCACAGAAGTATGCTGAGTGAAAAAAGGCCAATCCCTAAAGGTTACAAGGTGTATGATTCTACTTATGTAACATTATTGAAATGCCAAATTATAGAAATGGAGAACAGAATACAGTTGATCCTTGAACAACACAGGGATTAAGGTTACTGAACCCCCACCCTGACAGTCGAAAATGCATGTATAACTTTGACTCCCCCCAAACTAAATTACTAAATAGCTCTACTATTGACTGGAAGCTTTACCAATAACAAATAGTTGATTAACACATACTTTGTGTGCTAAATATATTATATACTGTATTCTTCCAATGAAGTTAGAGAAAATAGTATAAGAACCATAAGAGAAAATACATTTACAGTACTGTATTTATTGGAAAAAAAACCTGCATATAAGTAGACAGGTACTGTATTCATTGAAAAAAATCCACATACAAGTAGACTCATACAGTTCAACCCCTGTTGTAACCCTTGTTGTAACTATAACTTTGTTACCAGGGATCAAGGCTGAGGTGAGGGCAGGAGGCAAGTGGGGGTGTCTATAAAATAGCAACAGGAAGGCGTCCTTGTGGTTATAGAATTATTCTGTATCTTGACTATCAATGTTAGTATCCTGATTATGATATGTAATATAATGTTACCATTGGGGGAAACTAGGAAAAGAGCATATTGGATCTCTCTGTTTTGTTTCTTACGTGGGATCATTTTGTATTGTTTCTTAAAACCACCTCTGAATCTACAATGATCTCAAAATAAAAAGTTTAATTAAAATAAAAGCACATAACATCTTGGACTTCTATTCAGGCCAAGATAGAGTAACAGCCTGGATTTAACTTTCCTACTCCAAACAACCAAAACCAGTAGACAAAAATCATGAAAAAACAAGTTTTCAAGATACTGGAATGAGGCAACAAAGAACAATTTCTGCCTGAGATTTTGGAAACAAACCAGGTAAGCCCTGTGAGTCCTCCAGCTTTTGCTCTGAGAGTTTTCAAGGCATGGCAAAGGGAGGAGGATGCAGGCAGAGCATGGCTCCCCAAGCTGAGGAGATGGAGCTGAAAGTCTGGGGAGAACAGGGGGCTGGGGTTTGCAGGGCAGAGTACAGAAGACATAAGTTTGGGTTGCTGCACTGGGTCCACTCTGAGTCCTTGGCAGGTACTGTCACTGCATGCATGTGAGAAAACCACAAGGCCAAGGAAAGAGCCATCCAAAGGGATTAGAGGGAACAGGAATAGTAACTATTCCCAACAGCCAGACTGGAAAAAATCATAGTTCACAAGGCACTGGGTAGAGAACTCAGAAAGATCAGAAGCAGGAATAATTAGCTATAGACTGAGCAGTATTTCACATCTGCCTAAGAAATCATAAAACCAGACTCAAAAAGGGTCAAACTACATCTAAGTCAATTAACTGCATTCCAGAGCAAAGCTCAAGAATATTTTTAGAGGGGGCGCCTGGGTGACTCAGTCAGTTAGGTCATGATCTCATGGGTCCTGAGATTGAGCCCTACTTTGGGCTCTGTGCTCAGCAGGGAGTCTGCTGGAGATTCTCTCCCTCTCCCTCTCCACTTCCCCATGTTTGGGTGTAAAAAAAGACTATTTTTAGGAATACAAAAATATCCAGCATCCCAAAAGGTAAAATTACCAGGTATGCAAAAAAGTAGAAAAGATGAACCATAGCTTAAAGTGGTTCAATATGATTGTGTATTTTTTATTATTTGATTTTATCTAATTTGTTGACTTATTAGCTACAACTCTATTATTTTAGTGGTTTAGGTTTTGTAGTATACATACAACCTGGTAACAGGCAACTACAAAAGATCTACAGCTAAAATCATACTAAGTGGTCAAGAACAAGATGAAGATAGCCATTCTCACCATTCCTATTCAACAATGTATTAGAATAAAAGGCATCCATGGGGCACCTGGGTGGCTCAGTTGGTTAAGCATCTGACTTCAGCTCAGGTTATGATCTCTGGGTCCTAGGATCAAGCCCTGTGTCTGGCTTCCCACTCAGAGGGAAGTCTACTTCTCCCTCTCCCTCTGCCCATCCCCCTCCTAGTATTCTGTCTCTTTCTCAAATAAAATTAATAAATAATATAAATAAATAAATAAAAGGCATCCATATTGGAAAGGAAGAAGTAAAACTATATTCAGAGATGACATGATCATCTATATAGAAAATCCAATGAATCTACAAAAAACTACTATAACTACTAAGTGAATTTAGTTAGGCTGCAGTATACAGGATTAATACCCAAAAATCAGTTCCATTTCTATATGCTACAAACGAATAATCAGAAGTTAAAATTTAAAAAAGTAATACTATGCATTAAAAATAAGAAAAATGCTAAAATACAAAAATATGAAATACTTAAGGTATAAATCTGACAAAAGGGGTGTTGGTACACTGAAAACTCAAAAACACTAAGAGAAATTAAAACCTAAATAAATGGAGGTATATATCTTGTTCATTGGTGAGTAGATTTTGCTAAGATGGCAACTGGTCTGTAAATTCAACATGATCCCATTAAAATTCCCAGGAGGCTTTTTGTAAAAACTGACAAGATTATCATAAATTCAAATAGGAATGCAAGGTACTGAGAACATAGCCAAAACAACTTTGAAAAAGAAACTCAAAATTGGAGGGGACGTCACCTGCTTTCAAGACTTATTATAAAACTACAGTAATTAAAACAGTGTGATACTGTTATAAACACAGACACACAGATCAATGGAATGAGCAATTCCAGAAAAAGACCCACACATTTATGGACAATCTGATTTTTGACAAAAGTACAAAGGTGATTTAGTGGAGGAAGGACAATCTTTTCAATAAATGGTGCTGGGACAACTGGAATATCTTTAAACAAAAAAATGAACTTTGATCTAGACTTCACAGCATAAACAAAAATTAACTCAAAATGGATCATAGACCTCAGTACAAAACATAAAACTACAAAACTTATAGAAGAAAACACCAGAGAAAAACTCTGTGACCTTGGGTTAGGCAAAGATTACTTAGATATGACACCAAAAGCACAATCTGTAAAAAATAAATTGGTAAGCTGGACTTCATCAAAGTAAAAAAATTTATTCTCTGTGAAAGACACTGTTAAGAAAATGAAAAGGCAACGGATGCACTGGGAGAAAATACATGCAAAGCATATATTTGATAAATTATGGACTTGAATACAGAATAAAGAACTCTCAAAAATCAATAATAAGAAAACAACCCAATTAAGAAATGGCCAAAGAAATTTGAACAGACACTTCACCAAAGATATACAGAGAGCAAACAAGCATATGAAAAGATGCTGGTGGAGAGGGAAGGAGAGAAGGAAAAAAAGAAAAAAAGAAAAAAAGAAAAAAAAGAAAAGATGTGCCACAGGAGTCCCCTAGGGAAAAGCAAATTAAAATCATACGCAAATAATGAATCATGGAACACTACATCAAAAACTAATGATGTAATGTATGGTGATTAACATAACATAATAATTTTTAAAAAAAGCAATGGTCTTCATTTGAGCAAAAGAAAAAAAAATCACAATGAGATTTCACTACACACTTAAGAGTGGGTTAAATTAAAAAGATTGACCATATCAAATGTTAGTGAGGATGTGGAGGAATTGGAACGCTCACACACTGTTGATGGAAATGTAAAATAGTACAACCAATTTAGAGAACAGTTTGTCAGTTTCTTAAAAACTTAAACATACATATGCCATATGATGTAGCCATTCTCCTTCTCAGTATTTATCCAAGAGAAAAGAAAGCATATGTCCATGCAAAGACTTGAACATGAATGTTTATAGCAGCTTTATTTGTAAATACCCCATACTGGAAATAATCCAGGCTGGAAACAACCCCAAATGGGAAATCCCCAATGTCCATTCCTTAGGTTCATGGTTAAGCTAATGATGATAAATGTATACTATAACATGCCATCCCAGCAAGAAAAAGGAATCAACAGTTGATACACACAAGAAGGCAGATAGAAACAAGTACATACCATATGATTCCATTTACATAAAACTCTAGAAAACAGAAACTCATTTATAGTGACATCAGGGGCAGGACACGAAGGAGGAATCATAAAGGGGCATGAGAAAACTTTTGGCGGTGATGAATGTTTACTATTTTGATTGAGTTGATGGTGTTTCACAGGTATATGCATGTCAAAATTTATCAAATTGTGGGCTTTAAATAGTAGTTTGTTGTGAATCAATCATACCTCACTAAAACTTTAAGAAACATATTTTCAGAATCATTCAAGAAAGAGATTGAGATAAATGCTGACTTATGGACAGACTACCACACCTTGAGTTCTTATTTCAAAATGCCGTGTGGAATAGTGGAAAGAGTGGGTTTTACATCAGAAGATACTGTTAAAGTTCCACATCTGTTACAAACTTACTAACCTCTTAATCTTCAGTGTTCTTCAGTCTCTAACACTTCCCTGATTATTTTATAAAACTAATGAGATAAAATAAGTGAGATCAGGGCTTTATAAACTGCTACATCTCATACAAATGTATTATATTTGCTGTAACTTACCATATCCCTTACCACTTTACCTGACACATGAGACCTACCCTACTGGTGTATATTAGTAAAAAGATGATTATTTTAGGTCGAACTTAAAGTCTCTCTTATGGCAATAAGTATGCAACAAGACATGCTTTTTTTAGAAAACAGTTTAACGTGAGAAAATGAAACATTTGAAAGTCAATAATTGTTTTTCTAATGTGGAAAACAGTGCCCTTCCTACCTTTACTAAATTCTTTTAGAGAATGAACAAGACAACAGGTATGATATGCTTTGAAAAATCTTTGAAAAATTTTTACAAATGTAAGATGCTATTACTATAACTATGTTTTATGTCCATCTGGCTAGTGTAATATTTAGAGATTTAGGGTACTGGTGGTTCAAAAGACCAAAATTGGGGCACCTGGATGGCTCAGTTGGTTAAGTGTCTGACTCTTGATTTTGGCTCAGATCATGATCTCAGGGTCATGAGACTGAGCCCCACATCAGGCTCCACACTGAGCATTGAGCCTGGTTAAGATTCTCTCTCTTCCTCTCCCTCTGCCCCTCTCCCTCCCCAGCTCACACTCTCTCTCTCTAAAAAATAAAACAAACAAAAAAACAACCATCAAAAGATTGAAGTGGGATTCCCAATATTCAATTAATTTTGCCATTTATTAAATGCCTACTAAATGTAGGCACTGGAGATCTAAAGTTGAATGATACGTCTTATGTTCATCACCGAAATAAACCCTTACAGCATCTAGATAAGGAAAATGAGGCTTGGAATGGGTTAAGTAGCGAGTAAGAGAACTGGCACTTGAGCTCAGATTTTCCAGACTCTTTTCACTCTGCCATCAAAATTGCTTATATAATCACAAAAGCACTACTAGCAAATCATGGGACCTATGTGCTGTACATAAGTGTGTATAAAATGTAATGTATATATGTTATATACATACATCTATACGTATGTATATATTATGTATATATTATATATATACACACACATAGATATTACAAAGCAAAAATTAGAAAGTCCCCTATGTTCTATATCAAAGAAGCCAGTACGTACATCTGTACCATAGATGAGGAAATCACCAGTTAAGGCATGGCATAAAATACGGCACTTATCATCCACTGCTGGGAAAAGCCGAGTCTCACGTTCTTCTTGAGCATCCAAGATTTCACTTTCTATCTAAAATATAAAGAATAATAGTACCTTATAGATTTGAGTAAAGCTGGTCTGCACCATCTGGGAGATAGGGGAGGGTCTTCTTCCTAAGTTCGATTAAACATTCAGACTCATTAGACTACCCGTCTATTGAGAAAGACATCAGACAAGAACCACAATCGCCAGCGGGGCAGCATTAAACATCCCTCTTTAGTGGGAATAATCTTTGCAGCAGGCTCTGCAGGGGTCTGGTAGCTTTTCTCTTTGGCTTCCCAGAAGCAAAGAGCCAAGAAATAGATGTAGGAGATGCCCCCTTGCTTAGAAGACCCGTATTTCAGGAGCCAATATCTTTTGAACAATTTAATAGGTATAGTTTCAAGTATCCCCAAAAGGGATATGCCCAAATATGTAAGTCAATTCATGGCAGGAAGCCCAGACATAGAACGTCCCCATCAGTTTTTAATTTCCCTCTAGATGCAGTTTCCCACCAGAGTAAGAAAGCTAATTGAGCATCTCATGCAGAAGGGTAAAGAGTTTTGTTAGTCCTTTAGCCACACCTGACTTTCTAGCTAGTCTGTATGTGGTTGCTTTCTGAACAAAGTTCTTGGTAATGTAACATTAGGCTGTTCATCATCATCACTAATCTGAGTCATCACGAGTCCCAAGGGCTCCAGGATATCAGAATTATACTTACCAAATGCAACTGGACTTTGCCTTCAAAAAGTGCAGCTGCATAGTCAGAATGAAGGCAAACACTGGCGACTGTCCCCAGATATTCCACATCTTTCAATTTTTTAACAGCTGTAACAATATAAAAACACGTATTAAAATATAAATAAAATTACATTGAGATTTGCAACTAATTTTTAAATGGGTGCCTTTTTAAGGATATTCTGAATCTAAAATTTTTATTTTAGCCATTCTAAAGAAAATCGTAGTTGTCATATAAATTTGCTTTCAGGAATTCCGTAATGATTCACATGAAACAAAGTAACAGGAAATAAAATTACACGTGAAACAACCAAAAATTGTACTTCAGCGACAGTAAGCTTAATGGTGTAGTCTATCTGAGGCTAAATCTCGGCGGGCTCTACTCCTGAGGGATATCTGACCTCCAGTGGGGAGAAGCAGCAGCCAGGCTCCCTTCAGATGCTAATGGCCATAACGTAAAGAACAAAAGGAGGGGGGAGGGACCCAACGACCCGACCGAGGAGTGCCTAAGAAAGCCACTGTGCAAAGGCGCCTCACATTTTATTTCATTTAGTTCTCCTCACAACCCCTTGACCCCTACATGTACAAGAATCCTCATTTTCCGGACAAAGCCTTCTCAACCAGGGCTCAGAGAAGTAAAGAATTTGTCTAGAGTCACCCAGCTCCAAGAGGCAGCAGGGGAATTTACACTCAGGGCCTATTTCTAAAGGTCATACTCTGCCCACTATACCACGCTGTGTTCACTACAAAGGCTAAGAATAAAATCTTCCCAAAAATTATGCAAAATTTTTACAGGATTCACAAAACTGTTAAGCTTCTTAAGAGACAGCTGAAGGAAAAGAGTGAAAGGCCCGGTCTTCAAAGAAACTTTCAATGCTCCCCAAATAATAACAGAAATTATACGCTAGGTGAGATGACAACTGGTTTGAGACTTGCCATTCTCTCCAAGGACATAAAACCAAGCTCGATTATTCATTCCCACGGCCAGATGATAAAGCCCGACTGCTATGAAGTTGGGCTCCACGTCAATGGAAACTGCGATTGGCAGCTCCTGTAATACAGGAAAGGAACAGTAGCAGATCAACTGCTACAACTGCTTTGATTTTACTAATAAATACAATCAAAATAACACCATTTTCATACTCCTTCAACAGGGTTGGCTACAGTGACTTCAAGGAGGGAGGTGAGGTACGCAATCCTTGTGCTGCAGGCATCCCCGAGTATGGGAAGCTTGGTCAAGAAAACATGCAGCGAGCCCCTTTGGGTAGACAGTGCCAGCAACTGGCCATCATCTGTCCAGGACAAGGTGCCCAACCCTGAAATAATTGACAGAATAAAGGATCAATCAAAAACAAGCAAATATTTTCACGTAAGCTGCAGAGACATAAAAATCTTCAAGTGTTGTCTTTTAATAGTTTAGTTTATACAGAGTAAAAATTCACCACGGACAGGCATGTGAACACGAGCATTGATTCATTCGGTAGTGGCTCAAAAGGAAAGGATGTAAGAATTTAGGTTTTATAACTGAAATTGAGATTAAATTCACTATAAATCTTTAGATCAAAGTGGACTTATAGCCTTCTATAATTACTAAAATAAGTAAGTTATTTTAGGGAACTTTCATGAAGGGTGTTAATTTTATTCCTCTTATAATGAATGCAATTCAAAAAATAATAAACACATTACTGTGCCATTGCAGTGGTAAAACGTCACTCTGCCTCAGAAAAATCAGTACCTTTATTTTCATCATCCAGGTTGATTATAGCATACATGTCTTTTACTTCTGCCAAGTCATGGATTTTGATGCTGAAAAATGAAAGAAATATGTATATTGTAAATACAAGTGTTAAATAAAATTGTTTTCGTTCACGAAAAATTGTAAGCTATAGAACAGGTCAGTGTTCTCCAAAAAGGGATGTATAGGATAATCTATTGGGTCAAGGTAAGAAAATAATAGAATTTCTGTAATTATATCTTTTATATATATATAATATATATATATTGTGCCCGGCTTAATTTTCTGGTCTACAGTTTTAGGAACATGGAGGTTTAAGTTGCCCTGAAGAAAAGTGTGAGTAGGAAAACATTCTCCTGAGCAGCACTAATTATTGTAAGAGGAATAAGGTTTCTCTTTGCAATGTGCTCCCTCCACCACCCTGACTTCTTTCATACAAAAAGTAATGAGGTATAATAGAAAGAGCATTTGATTTGGAATCAGCAGGCATAGGCTGAAAGCTCTGAAAAACTGGGGACATATTACTCCCTAGGGCTACAGCGAAGATAGGTGGGTTCAAGCCAATGAAAGCTGTGTGGTACAACGTTGGCCCCTAATGGCTGGAAGGTATCTTTCCTCCTTGTCTCCTTTCCTCTCTCCTCCCTTCTGCCCTCCCAAGGTTTTCCCTTGATATATTTCCCCTTGTTGTTTTCATTTAACTTTTTGTTTTGATAGGATTATAAATCCACATGCAGTTGTAAGAAATAACACAGAGATTGTATATACCCTCCACCTTCCCCCGCAAATGATAACATCTTGAAAAACTGTAGGATTAAATATAATCAAAATATTGACATTGATATAATCCACAAACCTTTTCCAGATGTCCCAAGTTTTACTTGTATTCACTGTGTGTGTGTGTGTGTGTGTGTGTGTGTTTAGTTCTAAGCAATTTTATCACATGCAAGATTCCTGAGATCCACAACCACAGTCAGGATATAGAATAGTTCCATCACCACAAGGATCCCTTGTACTGTCCTTTTATAAAGGCACTTACCCTCCTTCCTCTCCACCCTAGCTCCATCCCTAACCCTAAGCCACCGCTAATCTGTTCTCCATTCCCATAACTTTATCATTTCAACAATATTACATAAATAGAATCATACCATATGCAACATTTTGTGATTGGCATTTTTCACTCAGCATACTTCTCTGGAGATTCATCTGAGTTATGGTGTATATCAATAGTTTGTTCTTTTTTATGGCTGAGTAGTATTCCATGAAATGGATGTATCAGTTGAACACTCACCCACTGAGGGATATCTGGATTGTTTCTAGTTTTTTACTATTACAAATAAAGCTGCTGTAAACATTCATATTCAGGTTTTTTCTGTGAATATGTCTTCACGTCTCCAGGAAAAATGGCCAGGAGTGAAATTGCTGGGTCATATGGTAACTGCACATTCAGTTTGTTTGTTTTTTTAAGAAACTGCTAAACTGTTTTCCAAAATAGCTGTACCATTTTACATTCCTACCCGCAATGTATGAGTGATCTAGGTTCTCTTCATCCTTCCCAGCATTTGATGTTATCACTATTTTTAATATACTAATACTGTGTGTTTCTCTGTTTATTTGGGTCTTCTTTGATTTCTTTCAGCAACATTTTGGAATTTTCAGCACACAGACCCTGTACATGTTTTGTTAAGTGTATATCTAGGTATTTCATTTTCTTTGGAGTGATTAAAAATGGCATATTTTTCTACATGTCTGTTGCTACTACATAAAAAATGTGATTGATTTTTTTTTTTGGTGTTGATCTTGCATCCTGAGACCTTGCTACACTCACTCAGTTTTAGTTCTGGGTGTTTCTTGTTTGTAGATTCCTTGAGATTTTCTACATAAGCAATCATGTCATCTGCAAATAGAGATGGTTTTACTTTTTTCTTTCCAATCTGGATGTGTCTCATTTTTCTTGTCTTACTGCAGTGGCTAGAACTTCTAATATTAGGTTGCATTAGAGCAGTGAGAGTAGGTATCCTTATCTTGTTCCCAATCTCAGGGGCAAGCACTCAGTCTTTCACCATGAAGTATGATGTTAGCTGTAGGTTTTTTGTAGATGTTCTATATCAAGTTGAGGTAATTCCCCTCCATCCCTAACTTACTGAGAATTTTTATCATGAATGGGTGTTGGATTTTATGAAATATTTTGTGTCAACTGATGTGATCATATGGTTCTTCAGTTGCTGATACAGTAACTTTGTTGATTTTTGAATGTAAATAAACCTAGCATACTTGGAATAAATCCCAGTTAGTCATGAGGTATAATTCTTTTCATATATTGCTGAATTCAGTTTGCTAAGTTTTGTTGAGGATTTTGTGTCCAAGTTTATGAGAGAGATTGGTCTCTAGTTTTTTTTTTTTTTTTTTTTTTTTTTAATACTTTCTTTGATTTTGGTATAAGGGTAATACTAGCCTTATAAAATAAGTTGAGAAGTGTTCCCTCCACTTTTATTTTCTGAAGGGATTTTGTAAAATGAGTGTGAATTCTTTTTCTAAATGTTTGGTAGAATTCTCCAGTGAAACCATCTGAGCCTGGAGATTTTTCAGGGGTTTAAAATCATTCTTCAATTTCTTTAAGAATTACAGGGCTAATTCAGATTATCTGTTTCATCTGGGTTGAGTTTCAGTGGTTTTTGAAGAATTTTTCTAATCTTCTAAGTTGTCAAATTTCTGAGTTGTTTGTAGTATTCCTTTGTAATTGTAAAGTTGTAGTACTTTCACTGTCCTTTTAATAGCTTCCAGATCTGTAATAATATTCCTGTTTCATTCCTGATATTAGTGACTTGTGTCTTTTTAATTTGTCATTCTTGCTAGAGTTTTATCAATTTCTTTTTCAAAAAATTCCAGCTGTTAGATTTTTTTTTCCTATTCTACCTTCATTGTCATCACCTTCTGCTCTTTATGATTGTATTCCTTCTGCTTTACCCTTATCTTGCTCTTTTTTTTTCTAGTTTCTTGAGGTAGGGACTTAGATTACTGATTTGAGATTTTTTCTTTCATATATAAGCATTAATACTACAAGTTTTCTTCTCAGCACTGCTTTAAGTGTATCTCATATTTTGTTATGTCGCATTTTCATTTTTATTCAGTTGTATGGGTTTGTTTGTTTGTTTGGTTTTTTTTGGTCTTTTAAACTGCTTTATTAACTTCACAATATATAATGAGCATCTTGCCATGCAATAGGGTAAAACTCCCCTGCTGATAGGATCTTACAGATTGAGTCAAAATACAGCATTCAATTAGAAGCTGGTCATAGGAACCCACAAGAGACATGTAACACCAAAAGGTTTACAACAAAGGTACACTGAGAACATGTAAGTTTAGGAAGCAGGTGTGTCTTCCTATTAAGTTCAGGGAAAACATCAGGATTCAAGGCATAAGGCAAAACTCCTCATGATGGTCATGGTGAGGAGGGTCAGTGTTAACCGCCCCTAGACTATGACTGAATTGCTTTTCCCTCAGGTGTCTCACTTCCCCCCACCCCCCCCAATCCTTTCCATATTCTCTTCTCTCATCCTTGCCTGTGGTTCTCCAAGCCTCTGAATCATGTCCCACCTATACTGTGGGATGGGATGCCTAACATGGAACCATCTACAATTTACTCTAGGCACACAATATTCACCAACTTCCAAAGGGAGGGCCAAGGGCTCTCCTTTATTAGCAACTTGTTCCTTTTCATCCTTTTTTTTTTTTTTTCATTTTCCTGGTTGGCATTGTCCATGCTGAGACTTTTTACTGCTTGTTCCTCTGGACGCCATTGCTCCTGGTCCCATCCTTGAGGTCTCCTGCTCCTCTTGATTTCTTGCCGCCAGTGTGCGGATGTGACACTTAGACCTGCACACCTGCTCCCCCCCTCCTCCTCCTACTCTTTGGGGCCCCCTGGCCCACACACCCTCAGGGCCACCGGGAGCAAGAAGGGAGCAAGTGAAGGATGGGTCTGACGCTAGAGCAAGGCACGCGAGTTGGCATTGGTGGGTCACGGCTCAGTTGTGTGTATTTTTAAATTTGCTTTGAGATATACTCATGAATTATTTGGAAGTAGGTTAATTTCCAAGTGTTCATTGAATTTCCTGTTGTTTTCTGTTATTCATTTCAAGTGTGATTACATTATGGCGAAGGAACACATTTTGCATGACTTCAATTTAAATTTGTTGAGGTTTCAGGGCCCACGATATGGACTATCTTGGTGCATTTTCCATGGTGCATAGAAAAAGCATGTATTCTGTTGTTGGATGGAATGTTCTATAGATGTCTGTTAGGTCTAGCTGGTTTATAGTGCTGTCCAAGTCTGCTGAGAGTTTAGCTAAGCTACTCCATGGTACTGCTAGCTCAGCATCCATCCTGTTTGGCCAAGTGGCCTGTAGTGACCTTACACTAGTCCCTCCTGTGAGTGCATGCCCTAGAGAGCAGCTCACAGAGTCACAAGCAAATGTAAGATCCTGATGTGACTTCCCCAAAAGCCCTCGTGATCAACAGTCTCCCGTCTCCCAGCATTTATATGCCTTATGTGCCCCTAGGATAAGATCTCTGGGGCTTACCAAAACCCCACTGTTTTGGTTAGAATTGACCAATCTGGCCTTAGCCTGGGAACCCTAAAGCAGTCTATTCAGGAACCCTATTTTTTTCATGAACCTGCTACCTGCAACATCTTGGCATTGGCATCTTTTGATTGCCTTTTCCCAAGTGAGTTGAAATTTTCCTGATTCTTCATATGTCAGGTAACTTTGGGTTATATTTTGGACATTCTGGACATTACATTTGAGACTCTTGCATCTTGTTTAAATCCCAAGGAGAAGGTTTAATTTTTTTTCTTTTTTTAAGCAATCAACCCAGTTGGGTTCAGGCTATCAGTATCAACCAGCTTTCTGTGAGATGTGGTTTCAACGTCAGTTCCATTTTCAAAGGCTTTGCAGTTGTATTCAGATATGTCCCTGTTCGGTCCACTTTGTGGTCCATAGAACTTGCATTATGACCTGTCCCTTAGTTCTGTTCTCAAAGTCTTTGGTATCTTTAGGATAAGATACACATATATAGCTCAGGAGTGAACCTGGGAGTTCATAAATGTCTTTAGACGGTTGCTTTCCAGAGCTCTTTCCTCTCTAGGATCTCCCTGGTATGTTCTGATTCTCTGGGTCTCCCCTTTTTGGTATTCCAGCAGGAAAGCTGGGGCTCTAGTTACCCTGTAGTGCCTTGTCCTTCCACAGCTGCACCCATACCTGTGGCCAAGCAGTGTGAGGGCAGAGAAAAAAATAAGCAACAGGGGTTGCCCCACTTCCTGGGACCATAGCTCCTCTACTTGGAGGAAGGTTACCCTCTGTCAGAGTTGCAGGTGTCTGGGGGACCTTCCTGCCATTACTGTTGCTGCCACGGCCATGGCAAGGTTGCTTGGTGGCTGGGGCATGAAAGAACAGAGAAAGAGTAAGTGTTAGGAGTTCTCTTTCCTGCAACTTGAGGCCAGAACTAGAAGGCTTCTCTCGGAGCTCTCTCCTTTATGCTCTGGTGTCTACTTCCAAATTTTGGCTGCCTTGAGTCTTGAGAGACTAGAAAACAAGTGGGAGACTCCTCATTGGTTTGGTGGTATTTCACATTCTGCTCTTCTTCTTCAATGTGCCTACTCTTTACTTTTCAGAGTCCTTAAATAGCTGTCCCATGCCTTCTGCCCAGGTTTTATAGTTGTATTCAGTAAGCGAGACAGGGTGGAGCGTGCTGACTCCGTATTACCTGGAATTACCTATTTTAAGATTGATTTTCAAGCATTCTCCATTTTAGGTTTTGTAGTTAGTAAACATTTAGCAATTTGTGTTTTACCCTGCGTGTTCTAGCAGGAGTCCTAGAAATTTTCAATTGCAAACAAGTTTTAAGAGTGCAGGAGAGTATCGCTGGCAGATTCATACTAGCTATCAAAGTCTTGTTGAATCTTTTCAATATTCCTTACATAAGCTTTCCTAGGAATTTTTGAATATAACTTACCAATTATCACCACATGTAGCAGCTTTATTGAGGGTCTGTGAAACTGCAATACTGGTTAGACTATCTTTGTGGTCACGAGCCTGAAATATCTCTTGACCAATCTCTCGAATATGAGTGGAGATGACCACAAAAACTCCACGTGAAAAACCAATCATGATGTAGCCATCACCATACCTACAGTAACAAAGGCAATGATACAGTAAAAGGCTGGTTAACGATCACTGGCAATACAGTACATAAGCAAGTACAATAGAACCAAGGAACTACAGAATACAATTTGTCAAGGGCCAGATAATATGCGAGGTAGTTTCACATAGTAAGTCATAGTCTATAATCCAGAAAATGTTACATACAGAAGTGAAAATGCTATGGGCAAAAATTAAATATAATTAGTAAGGAAAAACACATGGATATCTTTTGGTAATGAGCTTCTTGTACATACCAGCTGTAGCAGACAATGTTCCCATAGTGCTGCTGAAATTCCAGATCAATTGGGCTATCTGGTTCATTCAGATTATAAAGAAACAAAGTTTTCTTGCCAACCACCACGCTGATCTGCCAGAAAAGATTAAGAGATTGTGAAATGAATTACTCAGTACTTCATGAAGACCAATAAGCACATTCAAATAGCTGAACCTAATTTATGAACACAATGAGCCAAGTTTACATTAAATGTTATAACTAATAAGATAACAATGAGACTTAAGAAAATACGTCATACTAATATACAGTCTGGGAAGAGTCCACATCCACCTTTGAGAAGTACACTAAAATAGCTGGGTCGATTAACTCTCTACCTCTCATTAGAGTACTGTGCAATACAGGACTGTAAGTCTGACATAGTTCCACTGAAACTGAATGCATGTTCAGAGTATAGAGAGTCTTCCATCCTAAGAGGTCATTCTGATTATAAGCCACTGGGGATTACAGTCCACACTGTGTGGATAATTGAGCTTGGCTTTTTGCATCATTCTTTCCATCACCTGCAGGTCACTGGTCAATGTGGCTAGACTAGTGTCCCTCTGTTACTCACACAAGTCAATACTTAACTATAATTCTCAGTGGAAGGTGTTAACTGTGTGAGGGAGAGAAAAGAGTACATAACTTATTTGGGCTCGTTAAGGGTGATGGATTTATATAAGAAGAGAAACACTTTGACGTATTTCCTTGATTCTATCAATCATAAGTCACTATCGAGTTAATAATAGCTTTTTAAGAAAGAGAAACATTATTTCATTTAAATAGATTTATAGTAATTGTGAGAATCATCTGGATTTCAGAATAATAAAATGTGGCAGGGAAAATGCATCTAAGATATTAACAAAAACTACAATTTCCAGAGTTCTGGTCACCACCTCTAAGAGAGTAAAAATAAAAAATCATATAGAAATCAATACTTCTGTTTACAAAGGTACCCTCACTCTTTCTGCTACCACAAGAACGAGAAGAACAACACCAACTGTAATAGGAAGATGTCCTCATTTGCTGTGATACCAGGTAGCTAGCTGCTGTCAGCAGCTTTGTAAAAGCAACATACGCCTGCGACACCAGAGCCTGTACTGATTTAATAAATGACAGACCAGAATTTATTTATCCCTATACATTCTGAACCATCCAAGAAAAGGAGAAAGTATAGCCCACAAATTATCAAAATAACTTGGACATGGATGTGACTTAGAATTCTTACTGTGCTTTCAGTAGCAGACATTCGGTCATCAGTCTTCATCATGGAAAACTGCATGTCGCTAGGCTCTGATCTAACTGGTGTCTGCAGAGATAGGAATATTATCACTATGAATAAGCACAACACTTAATTCATTCTGAATATTAACAAAACCAGTAACTTGCTTTCACTTCTGTTATACCTGAAAATCCCACTGCTACAAACATCTAGAAATTCTGGATAAAACAGAACACATGTCTTATTAAATAGAGAGATAAGCTTGAAAGAAGGTAAGGAAAATATCCAGGGACAATAAGCAAAGATCAAATCATAAACCAAAGTATGTGTAGAAACTGATGCTGCAGCTATCCAGAGCAGTTGGTTAGGAGACAATAAAGAAGCCCATTTGACTTGGGCGAGCTTTGGGTCAGAAAAAAAGCTAAAAAAAGCCCTTTTCAAATCAGAGACCTTCCTATCTTCCTTATAATCTGAAGTTCAAATTTATGTGTTGAGTGGTCTAGAAACTCCTTGGAGTGTTTGTCAAAAACAAATCCAAGGCCTCTTCCAAAGCTGCAAAAAATTTCTACAGACAAGCCCTGTTGAAGATGAGCTCACAATTCAAAATGAGAAAAGTCACAAGAGATAATGCTTCAAGAACAAAAGTCAGTAGATCTAAGAATAACAGAATTATCAGAGAGATCATAAAATACTTTAAAAATGAATAAAGATATAAAAGGACTCATAAGTATGACAGAGGATTTAAAAAAAACAAAAGTCCAGACAGAGAGAACTACAAAGTACTTTTCTTTATTAATTTAAAGTACACCTGACCCTTGAACAATGTGGGGGTTAGGGGAGCTGAGCCCCTGCACAGTTGAAAATTCACATATAATGTTGACTTCCCCCAAACTTAACTACTAATAGCCTACTGTTGACTGGAAGCCTTACCAATAATACAAATACTCAATTCATACATGATTGTATGTTATGTATATTAAATACTGTATTCTTACACTAAAGTGAGCTAGAAAAAAGAAAATCTTATTAAGCAAATCATAAGAGAAAATACATTTATGGTACTGTATTTATCAAAAAATATCCATAGATAAGTAAATCCACACAGTTCAAGCCCATGTTGTTGAGGGATCAACTGTGTACTTGACATACAATATTAGCTTCAGGTGTACAACATAGTAATGCAATATTTATATACATTACAAAATGATCCCCATAAGTCTAGTCACTATCTCACCATATAAAATTATTAGAATATTAATGACTATAATCCCTATCCTGTATATTACACCCTCATGACTTACTTATTTTATAACTGGAAGTTTGTACCTCTTAACTCCATTTGCCTATTTTGCCCTAAAGTACTTTCTAAAAATAAAAAGTAGAATCACTAAAATTAAAAAAAAAAACACAATAAGATAGAAGGCCAGACAAATTTAAAGAAAGAGTAAGTAAATTAAGTAAATTATCCAGAAGGTTGCAAAGAGGGACAAAAAGATAGATATTATGGGGGCGCCTGGGTGGCTCAGTTGGTTAAGCGACTGCCTTCAGCTCAGGTCATGATCCTGGAGTCCCGGGATCGAGTCCCGCATCGGGCTCCCTGCTCAGCGGGGAGTCTGCTTCTCCCTCTGACCCTCCCCCCTCTCATGTGCTCTCTCTCTCCTCTCATCCTCTCTCTCAAATAAATAAATAAAATCTTTAAAAAAAAAAAGATAGATATTATGAAAGAGAGATAAAGAGGGGCGCCTGGGTGGCTCTGTCTGTTGAGCGTCTGACTCTTGGTTTCAGCTCAAGTCATGGTCTCAGGGTCATCATCTCAGGATCATGAGATTGAACCCCACATCAGGCTCCCCACTCAGTGCAGACAGAGTCTGCTTGTCCCTCTCCCTCTGCTCCTCCCCTGGCGCTCTCTCTCTAAAATAAACAAATAAAATCTTTAAAAAAAGGAAAGATAAAGAGATAGAAGGTCCAATATATGTCTAACAGACACTCCAGAAGGACATAATAGAAAGGGCAAAAGGTAATACTGAAAGAGATGATAGAATTTTCCAGAATTGATGAAAGACAGCCATCTTCAGATTTAAGGAACAAGACAAGTCCTTAGTAGGATAAACAAAAATAAATCCACACAAGTAAAACTGGAGTGATCTACAGAACAGTAAAGTCAAAGCAATTTAGAGACAACACCAAATAAAGCAATATTTTTAAATGTACGCTTTGCTTACCACATGACAACTTAAATAGTATGTCTAATTCTACAAGCATACTTCTTAGAGATCAGAAATGGGAAATAGCTATCTTGTAATTAAATAATGGCTGAATGTAGTGATTTCTTGGGATGTTATATAGCAAAATATTGTAAGGCCATGTCCTGATTCAGTGGAGGAAAAAAAATGCCAATATCTACTGATGATGTCTGATATGGATACAAGAGTGAGTGGAGAGCTAAAGCATCTGGACTTGTATATCTACCATTCTAATTCAAAATGGCACCAAAATAGAATGATCAAAATTTTAGGCTTCAGAAAATATTTTTTACATGAATTAATCTTAAGAACCAGATTAATCATGCTATGGTTCTACTCAACATGGTTGAGTTACTTCTGCCTAACTTTCAGAGCTTTCCAGATTCAGGAACCAATGTTCTTCTTCAGCCTTATTTTCTATAAATTCTCAAAGCCCCTATCTTCAGTCAAGCCACTCTTGAACAAGCTATAAGTTCTCCCTCTTATCTCTGTCCATGTTGTTTTGCTAGGGTTGAGCGACAGACTGCTAAATGTCTTATGGTATCCACTAAAACAAGTTTCAGTAGGGCACACGATTACCCACAGAGTCTAAATTTGCAGCTTCCCTGGCAGCAGTGAGGTGTGACTATATGACTAGGTTCTAGTGATATGAATGGAAATAATAAATGCATCTTCCATACTAGGTCCTTTAAATATTTCTTGCACTCCACTTCTCTTTCTCCCTTCCCTGGAGTGGAAATGCAGATATGGTGCAGGTAACTATTCAGATGAGGAAAAAACATCCTTGCAAATGGCAGAATAAGACAGAAGGAACTTGGGACTCTGTACAGCCTTATGAAGCAGAGATGCACAGATGATTTGCCTACCTGTCTCTGTTACATGAGAAAGAGAAAGAGGAAAAAACCACCCAAATTACCATATTTTTAGAGCCCTTGTAATTTTGGACCTCTCTGTTACAACAATTTATTCTATACCTTGACTGATTCAGATCGTCTTTTAAAGATTCATAATCCAACTTGCATTGATCTCCTCCATCTCAGATATTACAGGACTTGTCAACTATACCACAAAATACGGCAATCATATAAGGCTGTGAGTGTTTTATCATGATTAGTTCTGTCTTCTTGAGAGTAGGAGCCTATGGCTGGTAGCTTCTAAGATGATCCACAGTGATCCTTACCTCCTTCTTTGTGTAATCCCCATCCCTACCCCTCTGAAGGTGGGCTGGACCTAGGGACTCAGTTCTACATGACAGAATATGGCGAAAATGATTTTGAGATCAGGTTATTTATTAAGAGATTGTGGCTTAAGTTTGAATGGCTGCTCTCATTCTCTTACTACCTGCTATGTTGTGAGGCACTGTATGGAGAGATCCATGTGGACAGGAAATTAGGCAGGCTTTTGATCAATGGCCAGAGAGAAACTGAGGTCCTAAGCCTAACAATCTGTAAGGAACTGAACTCTTGTCAACAACCATGTGATTGAGCTTGGAAACCGATTTTTTCCCAGTCAAGCCTTCAGATGAGACTCCAACCTTGACCAATAAAATGCAGCCTTGTGAGACCTTAAAGCAGCTAGGCTACACCTGCATTCCTCATCCATAAAAACTACAAAACAATAAATGTATATTGTTTTGAAACTGCTAGGTTTGGGGCATAATTTATTATGTAGCAATAGAGACCTAATATGGGACCATATTTCATATTTCCTCTGAAGTACATAGCACAGTGCCATATACTTAGAGGGTATTCAAAGAATTTGCTAGTCAATATTGTCCTAGCAATACTAAACCATATGCCAAGTAGTCCAAAGTAAAATTTACCCACTGGTGAGATTATGTAGTAGCTATTGGTAATACAAATTCACTTAAGGAGCCACTGAAGATCTAATCAGTTGGGAAATTTGAATAGTAGTAACTTTGAATCCTAAAACTAAATTTAATTAGGGTTGGTTTGGAAGCAATTTAACATACCAGTTAAAGGCACGGGCTTTAGAATCAGGCAAACCAGACTCCAAGTGCAGTTATTAACATTTATATTATGAATATACACATACAAAGTCAGAGTTATCTCACAGATATACAGCCTGGCTATAACCACAGAGCTGATAATACATGCCAATACTAGGTAATAGCAAATGTACAAAGGAAGATATTTGGATAAAGGATTCTTAGGAAAGAAAAGTGTTCTAATACATAAAAAGAACAGTTTTCGTTGTTTAGAAAAGGAAGTTATTGCATACATATCTCACATAGAGATTTTAAAATTTCGTAGGCTAGTTTGGTAGACAAACTTTATTTCAGGGAAATTTTTGAATATATCAGACCAAAGATGATACTGTATTACCTGTCTTATCGTGTCACCTTCCTGATTGCTAACTGTAATCATTTTATCTTCACCACCTAAAGCAAGCAGATTTTCTGCATTCCAACATCCACATGTGATTCTCTTAGTATGTTTTCCTGAAAAAGAGATGATTTTTGTACAGACACATGGGTTTCTCAAAAAAATTAAAAGAACTGTGATGTCAATCTGTAAGTCTAGGTAATATGCCGCCGATATTAAACAGACAAGGAATGTTAAATCTCATCAAAGCAGTTAGGTCTAAGCAACCTTATTTAAAAGTTTATTACCAAGTTCTAAAGCAATGTAACGCTATATAAGAGCAATACTGCTTTTCAACTATTTATATGGATATGGGCATGGGCCTTACATGAAAAGATACTCCGCTCAACAAGTTTGTTTGCTTACCATATAACCAAACCTTTAACAATAATGTCTTAAGACCAGTAAATCCCAAGGCACTCAAGTTATCTTTACTGTACTCAGCTTCACAGTGTGGTAGACCCGTGGTATAAACAGATTCAATAATCACAGTTTTGGCTATTCATGTAAAACTAGAGCACATTATGATTTCTGATAATGCTGAGGTGCAAATCTTAATGTACCTTGGTGGGACTTGTGTTAAGAACTGAGTCACTTAACTAGTAAGTGATACTAGATGGAAGCAATAAGTATCAGGAAACTTTTTCATTGAGGAATCTAGCCAGTGCAAAAACTCAATTTTGCGGGGGGAAATCTTATACTTGACACTCTGTGCATTTGTTGAAGGTCCTGGGATAGAAAAATCCTTGAGTCTCAAGATTAATTCTACAATGAAGATTAGAATGGTTAAGTATACATATTCTGGAGCCAGACTGCCTAGATTTGAATCTCGGCTCCACCACTGACTATAAAACATAGAGTAAGCTATTTAACGCTTCTATTCCTTAGTCACCTATCCATAAATTGGGGATAATAGTAGGGCCTGTCTCATAGAGCTGAGGATCAAATGAGTTTAAGCATTTAGAAGAGTGCCAGGCGTATAGAAAGTGCTATATAAGTTCAGCTATTTTAGCTGCTTTTTGAGAGCAGAGACATTAATTTTATTCTTTCTACCCCTTACAGAACGTAATACAGTACCTATGCTGGAAAGAGGATCTAAATAAGTAGGTATTAAGTGAATAGACCCTGAGGCCAGAATCCTGGTGTGTTAGAGGCTCAGCAAGGAGGATAGTGTGGCTGGAGTAGAGGAAGTAAGAAGAGAGGAGTTTTTTTTGTTGTTGTTGTTTTTTTTTTTTTTTTTTTAGAAGAGAGGAGTTTGAGATGAAATCAGAGAGTCTGCAATGGCCAGGTCATGCGGGTGCTGGCTGGCCATTGTGAGGACTCTGGCTTTGACTCCAGGTGAGATGGAGAGCCATTGGGAAGGTCAGAGCAGAAAGCTCACTCTGGCCCCTAGCTTGAGAATATTGTATTACAGGGAAAGAGCTGAAGCAGGGAAACCAGTTCAGAGATTGCAGAAATTCACATGGAAAAGATGTATGAGGCTCACACACAGTGGTAACGGAAGAGGTGGTGAGAACAGGCTGGATTCTGGAAATATTCAAAGAAAGAGCCTATAAGATTTCCTGGCAAATTAGATACGGAGGGATGAAAAGGAGGAGTCAAGGATGATGCTAAAGTTTTAGCCTGAAGATCTAAAAGGATGGGATGTCATCGATGGTTGAGAGGGACAGCTGTGGGTCAAAAGGATTTTAGAGATATTAAATTTGAAGTGTTTCTAGACATCTCATGAGAGATGTTGAATAAGCAGTTGGGTATGAGTCTAGAGATAGGAAGAGATCAATATGGGACTGGTCAGGATATAGATGGCATTTCAAATCAGGAGACCAGGGCACAAAGTGAAGGGACCATTCAGAGAAGACACTGAGATGTAGGAGAGTTTAGTGATCATAGATTAAGGGACTTGTGTGGTACACTGCAACTGGGCCCAAAGAAATGGGCATTAGGAAGGAAAGAAGAGTGCACAAAGAGGTGCGAAAAGGCCAAAGACAAACTTCTTTCTATACCCCAGAAAGGGAGAAGAAAATCTCTTCTTCCACCTTCCTGTATACCTCATGGCTTCTTTGCTTCCGTGCTCAGAACTCAGGTTAGCCTTAACATCAAGAACAGTTAACCTGTTTTGTGTGCCTACTTACAGTACTCTGGGCACTTTACATGTACTGACTTATTTAAATAATATTAACTCACAGTTAATCTACTATGGTAACTGAAGTTTGAACCATATTAGTGGGAGACTGGCAATATTTAATTAAATCGTAGTAAATGAATTTCATGTATATAAGAACCATGCAACATGAGAACTGCCTATATGTAGGGTAGTTGAAGGAAATAAATAAGTGCAAGATTCAACAAGGTTAACAGATTTTAGTTACTGTGAAATGCTGGCAGATCATGCTACCATGCAGAGGCTCTTAGAGTGGAAAGGCTTGGATTTAGGAAAGTGAGTTATTTAAAAGGAAAAAAAGCAGAGCCACAAGTCATAACCAACTCTGAGAGAGGCAGCTATATATTTAGCTAAAGGACCTAAGATATATAATTAACCTGAATCTCCTCAGGCCCATTTTACACAATTAATAAATGACTCAGAAGAGAATCAATATTCATGTTAAATACAAAGATCACCTATAAAATCATGTATATGTGACAAATATCTGACACAAAATCATCATGCTTTGACAAATTATTTTCTTACATGTCAAGTGTCAAATGTTCTGGGGCCTGTAAGTTAACTGCTAGGGTGTTCCTAGCAATGAAGTGGGATACAAAAAAAAGGCCTAACTGAAGTCAAATAGTCAATTTGTATGGTGAAAGTTGATTTTTGTAATATTTTGTTTAGTTTTTCAAAAAGATCAATGGCATTACCTTTTGGCTGAAGCACCAAAAATATAAATATTAAAGATAGACATATATGTGAAAAAAGTTGAAATAATTACGTGTCCTTAATTGAAAGGCACTTTCTCAAGTATTCTGTGGGCACTCTTATCTCCAGAGTCTAATTCTTCCTTAGCAATAAATTATAATTTTTTGGCCACCTGAGTATAATTAAGCCTACTAGTTTCACCATTTACCAGCATGATGTTATAATAATTGAAAAGAATTGATCTGTTTCTTCTTGAGTGTTCAGAGGGCAGATGCTAATGACCAGAGATTCGGGGAATCAAAGAGTCTGAACCGAGGTAAAACAAGGAACAAACACCCTCTAGCCATATACCCTGAGGCAAATATAACTCAACAGTGCATACCCAGACTAAATTGGTGTTTGGAGAGTGAGAGATTAGAATTAAGAATCTAGATATATTCTGACCAAATAGTCACCAAATGTTTCAGTCCTCCCACTAACGTGTTGATATGCACATGAGCTATTCCATGTCCAAAGGTACAATCTGCTAGTAATGTCCTGGTGTCCAAAGGCAAAGGCTGATCTTAGAGCAACCATTCTATGTGGCCTGGTAATTCTTAGTAGACGGTGAAGAGGGATCTTATAGTTTAGCTAGTTACAGAGCTTGACCAGGGGAGCTTTACTACTATACAATTTCCCTTGCAATATCAGAAAAATCTGAGGCAGTAAAACATACATTTATGTAAAGCATCTTAAATAGTGAGCAGTATTTCCAGCTATAACCTACCCAGCACAGGAATCTTTCGAGACGTCTGACGATTATAAATAAGCAAACTTCCTTTAACAGTTCCAACAGCCAGGAAACTTCCAATTTTTGACCAAAGAAGGAAAGACATTTGATCCCTGTAACATTAAGATATAAATCACTAAAAAATTCAGTCATAATCTCCAGATAGTTCTTTTAAAAAGTATTTCATGAATAACTTTAATATCTACTTAGAAACTGAAGTACAAAATTAGAACTTAATGCTTTAGGACAAAGACTAAGGGCTAAAGACATTTTGGAGATGCTTATAAGATGATCTTATGGTCAGTTAGACCTAAAATACATATGTAATGAATACAAACTCTACTTCAGTCATGATGGAACCTCAAATTTCATAAAATGACTCATGATGAGATAGTTTAGTTAGTCTAATGATAGTTGTAAATGTGGAAAAATTAAAAATTAATGGATGATGACACCACATGCTTTAAAAAAAAGTAGGGTCCAGGATGCTTGGGTGGCTTAGTCAGTCAAGCGTCTGACTCTTGATTTTGGCTCAGGTCATGGTCTCAGGGTTGTGAGATCGAGCCCCGCATCAGCCTCCACACTGGGCATGGAGCCTGCTTAAGATTTTCTCTCTCTCCCTCTCCCTCAGCCTCCCCACCTTAAAAAAAATTTTTTTTTTAATTTTAAAAGTAGGGTCCTATAACATATTAAATTGGAAAAACCATTGGGAATTCACTACCTTAAATAGGACATATCTTTTACAGCTCTGTCACTTTTTAAAGTTTTTGTTTAAATTCCAAATAGTTGGGGCACCTGGGTGGCTCAGTCGATTAAGCAATGAAAGGGATACGTTTAATAGGTAAAATGATTTGGAAAGATCTCAAACTTAATGGCAAAGTAGTAGATTTGATATATCACATTATATAACTGGTATGTTCTGCTTCAGTAACGTGAGAATTTAAAACTACATAAGGGGGGGGCACCTTGGTGGCTCAGTCGGTTAAGTGGTTAAGCGTCTGCCTTCAGCTCAGGGTCCTGGGATCGAGTCCTACATCGGGCTCCCCACTCAGGGGTGAGGCTGCTTCTCCCTCTCCCTCTGTCCCTTCCCCCTGCTCATGCTCTTTCTCTCTTTCTCTCAAATAAATAAAATCTTAAAAAAAAATAAATTCCAATTAGTTAACATACAGTATAATATTAGTCTCAGGTGTGCAATATAGTAATTGAGCACTTCATACATTACCTGGTGCTCATCAGGATGACTGCACTCCTTAATCCCCATCACCTATCTCACCTATTCTCCCCCCTCGCCCCGCCCCCGTCACCTCCCCACCCCCGTCACCTCCCCTCCGGTAACCATCAGTTTGTTCTATTTTTTTTTTTAAGTATTTTTATTTATTTATTTGAGAGAGTGAAAGCGAGAAAAATCACAGGGAGAGGGAGAAGCAGACTCCCGGCTGAGCAGAGAGCCCGACGCTGGGCTCGATCCCAGGACCCTGGGATCATGACCTGAGTTGAAGGCAGACACTTAACTGACTGAGCCACCCAGGCACCCCTGTTCTCTATAGTTAAAAGCGTTTCTTTGTTTGCCTCTTTTTTTCTCTTTTGCTTATTTGTTTTGTTTCTTGATTCCACATAAGAATAAAATCATATGGTATTTGTTGTCCACTGGCTGATTTATTTCATTTAGCATTATACTCTCTGGCTTGATGTTGCAAATGGAAAGATTTCATTTTTTTTTTTTTTAATGGCTGAGTAATAGTCCATTGTATATATGTGTGTATATATCTATGTGTGTGTATATAGATATACATACATGTACACACACACATACATACATACCACATCTTTATCCATTCATCAATCAGTGGACACTTGGGCTGTTTCCATAATTTGGCTATTGTAGATAATGCTTCTATAAACATCAGGGTGCATGTATCCCTTTGAATTAGTATTTGAATTTGTATTATCTGGGTAAACACCTCGAGTAGTACAATTGAAGGATTGTAGGGTAGTTCTATTTCTTACTTTTTGAAGAACCTCCATACTGTTTTCCAGAGTGGCTGCACCAGTTTGCATTTCCACCAACAGTGCAAGAGGGTTCCCCTTTCTCCACAACCGCACCAACACCTACTGCTTGTTTTTGATTTTAGCTACTCTGACAGGCGTGAGATCACTGTAGTTTTGATTTGCATTTCCCTGATAAGTAATGTTGAGCATCTTTTCATATGTCTACTGGCCATCTGTATTTCTTTTGCTCATTTTTAAATTGGATTATTCATTTTTTGGGTATTGAGTCTTGTAAGTTCTTTATATATTTTGGATACTAACCCTTTACTGGATATGTCATTTGCAAATATCTTCTCCCATTCTGTAGGTTGCCTTTTAGTTTTGTTGACTGTTTCCCTCACTGTGCAGAAGCTTGTTATTTTGATGTAGTCCAAAGAGTTTACTTTTGATTTTGTTTGCCTTCCCTCAGGAGACATATCTAGAAAGAAGCTGCAAAGGCCGATGTCAAAGAAGTTATTGCCTGTGTTCTCTTCTAGGATTTTTATGCTTTCAGGTTTCACATTTAGGTCTTTAATTCATTTTGAATTTATTTTTGTGTCTGGTGTAAGAAAATGGTCCAGTTTCATTCTTCTGCATGTTGCTATCCACTTTTCCCCACACCATTTGTTGAAGAGCCTGTCTTTTTTCCATTGGATATTCTTTCCTGCTTTGTTGAAGATTAATTGATCATAAAATTGTAGGTTCATTTCTGGGTTTTCAATTCTGTTCCATTGATTATGTGCCTATTTTTGTGCCAGTACCATGCTGTTTTGATCACTACAGCTTTATAGTATAACTTGAAGTCTGGAATTGTGATGCCTCCAGCTTTGCTTTTATTTTTAAGGTTGTTTTGGCTATTTGGGGTCTTTTGTGGTTCCATACAAATTTTAGGATTGTTCATTCTAGTTCTGTGAAAAATGCTGTTGGTATTTTGATAGGAATTGCATTAAATGTGTAGAGAGCTTTGGGTAGTATGGACATTTTAACAATATTTGTTCTTCCAATCCATGAGCATGGAATGTCTTTCCATTTCTTTGTGTTGTCTTCTTCAATTTCTTTCATCAGTGTTTTATAGTTTCTGCTGCTTCATTATTGGTGTATACAAATGTAATTTCTGTATATTGATTTTGTATCCTGTGACTTTACTGAATTCCTGTATCAGTTCTAGCAGTTTTTTGGTGGAGTCTTTTGGGTTTTCTATATACAGTATCACGTCATCTGCAAATAGTGGAACTTTTCCTTTTTCCTTGTTGATTTGGTTGCCTTTTATTTCTTTTTGTTGTCTGATTGCTGTGGCTAGGACTTCCAGTATGATGAATAAAAGTGGTGGTAGTGGACATCCTTGTCTCATTCCTAACTTTAGGGGAAAGGCTTTCAGTTTCAGGTGATGTTAGCTGTGGGTTTTTCATATATGGCCTGTTATGTTGAGGGAGGTTCCCTCTAAACCTACTTTGTAGAGGGGTTTTATCATGAATGGATATTATACTTTATTGAATGCTTTTTCTGTGTCTCTTGAAACAATCATATGGTTCTTATCCTTTATTAATGTGGTGTATCACATTGACTGATTTGCAAATATTGAACCACTACTGCAACCCAGGAAAAAATCCTGCCTGATTGTGGTGAATGATTTTTTTTTTTTAAGTAGGCTCCATGCCCAACATGGGGCTTGAACTCATGACCCTGAGACTGAGTTGCATGCTTTACCGGCAGAGACAGCCAAGCACCCTATGGTGAATGATTTTTTAAATGTATTGTTGGATCGGGTTTGTTAGTTTATGGAGAATTTCTGCATCCATGTTCATTAAGGATATTGGCCTATAATTCTCTTTTTATCTGGTTTTGGTATCAGGGTAATGCTGGCCTCATTGAATGAATTTGGAAGTTTTCTTTCCTTTTCTATATTTTGGAATAGTTTGAGAAGAAGAGACATTAACTCTTCTTTAAATGTTTTGTAGAATTCGCCCGTGAAGCCATTTGGCTCTGGACTTTCGTATGTTGGGAATTTTTTGATTACGGACTCAATTTCTTTGCTGGTTATCAGTCTGTTCAAGTATTCTATTTCTTCCTGTTTCAGTTTCGGTAATTTATTTGTTTCTAGGAATTTAACCATTTCTTTCAGGTTGTCCCATTTGTTGGCATATAGTTTTTTATAATATTCTCTTGTAATTGTTTGTATTTCTGGGTGTTGGTTGTTATTTCTTCTCTCTCATTTGTGATTTTATTTGTGTCCTTTCTCTTTTCTTTTTGAAAACTGGCTGGAGGCTTATCAATATTATTGATTTTTTTCACAGAAACAGCTCCTGGTTTCATTGATCTGTTCTATTGTTTTTTATGTTTCCAAATCATTTATTTTTGCTCTAATCTTTATTATTTCCTTCCTTCTGTTGGCTTCAGCCTTCATTTGTTGTTCTTTTTCTAGCTCCTTTAGGTGTAAGGTTAGGTTGTTTATTTCAGATTTTTCTTGCTTCTTGAGGTAAGCCTGTATTGCTATGTGTTTCCCTCTAAGGACTGCTTATGCTGCATCCCAAATGTTTTGGACTGTTACGTTTCCATTTTCATTTGTTTCCATGTATTTTTTAATTTCTTCTTTTATTTTCTGGTTGACCCATTCATTGTTTAGTAGCATGTTATTTAACCTCCATGTATTTGTGGTCTTTCCAGATTTTTTCTTGTGGATAACTTCTAGTTTCTTGGCATTGTGGTCAGAAAAGGTGCATAGTACGACTTCAATTTTCTATTTGTTAAGGCCTGTTTTGTGTTCTAATATGTGGTCTATTCTGAAGAATGTTCCATATGCACTTGAAACAATGTGTCTCTGGGGTGCCTGGGTAGCTCAATCAGTTAAGCATTTGACTCTTGATTTTGGCTCAGGTCATGATCTCGGGGTTGTGAGACTGAGCCCTGTGTTGGGCTCAAATGCTGAGCATGGGGTCTGTTTAAGATTCTCTCTCTCAAAAAAAAAAAAAAAAAAAGCAAATGAAAGAATATGTATTCTGCTGTTTTAGGATGGAATGTTCTGAATATATCTGTTAAGTCCATCTGGCCCACTATGTCATCAAGGCCATTGTTTCCCTGTTGATTTTCTGTTTAGATGATCTGTCCATTGATGTAAGTGGGGTGTTAAGGTCCCCTACTATTACTTTATTGATTAGTTCCTTTATGTTTGTTATTGTTTTATACATTTGGGTACTCCCATGCTGGGTATATAAATATTTAAAATTGTTATATCTTCTTGTCCCCTTTATTATTATATAGTCTCCTTTGTCTTCGTGTTAAAGTCTAGTTTGTCCAATGTAAGTATTGCTACTCCAGCTTTCTTTTGACGTCCATTTGCATGATGTTTTTCCATCCTCCTCACTTGCAATCTGCAGGTGTCTTTAGGTCTAAAATGAGGCTCTTTTAGGCAGCACATAGATGGGTCTTGCTTTTTTATCCATTCTGACAGCCTATTTTTTTGATTTAGTCCATTTACATTCAAAGTAATTACTGACAGATATGTATTTATTGCCATTTTATTACTTGTTTTGTGGTTGTTCCTGGAGATTTTCTCTGGTCCTCTCTTGTCTTTCTCTCTTTCATGGTTTGCTGATTTTCTTTAGTGATATATTTGGATTTCTTTCTCCTATTCTTTGCACGTTTATTAGCCATGTATGAGATATTGTTACCATTAGGTTTGTATATAACCTCTTCTGTAAATAGCAGTCTATATTAAGTTGATGGTCGATTCAATTTGAACCCATTCTTTTCTCCTCACCTCCCCACATTTTAGGTACATGTTTTATTTATGTCCTTTTTCTGTGTGAGTTCCTTGATATTTTACAAAAATATTCTATAAAATTGTGCTTCCTCCTTTATACTGTCACTTTTGGTTTCTCCTTTGCACTCAAAGAGTCCCTTTTAATATTTCTTGCAGGGCTGGTTTAGTGGTCATGAACTCCTTTAGTTTGTTTGGGAAATCTCTCCTTCTGTTCTGAATGATATCCTTGCTGGATGGAGCATTCTTGGCTGCAGATTTTTCCTATCCAGCACTTTGAAGATTCCATGTCACTCCCTTCTGGTTTGCTAAATTTGTGTTGAAAAATTTGCTAGCCTTATGGGTTCTCCCTTGTAAGTTAGTGACCTCTTTTGTCTTGCTGCTTTGAATATTTTTTCTTTATTACTATATTTTGCAAATGTAATTACAATATGTCTTGGTGTGGGCCCGTTTTGTTGCTTTTGATAGGAATTCTCTGTGCCTCCTGGATCTTGATGTCTGTTTCCTTCTCCAGATTAGGAAAGTTTTCAGCTATTATTTCCTCAAATAAATTTCCTGCCCCCTTTTCTCTCTTTTCTTCTTCTGGGACTCCTATAACAGGAATGTTATTACATTTGATAGAGTCACCGTTTCCCTCAGTCTATTCTCGTGTTGCATAATTCTTCTTTCTTTTGTTCAGCTTCATTGCTTTCCATTACTTTGTCTTCTAAGTCATTCATTCATTCCTTTGGGTCTTTCAGCCTGCTGTTCATTGCATCAAGCATGTTTCTGATCTTGTTTATTGCACTCCTCATCTCTGATTCTTTTTTAACTCTTTTACGTCTTTGGTGTCTCACTGATGTTTTCCATTTTTTTCTCAAGCACAGTGGAGTATCCTTATGATTGTTGCTTTAAATTCTCCACCAGGCATGTTACTTATATCTATTTCACTTAGATCTCTGGCTGTCATCTTATTTTGTTCATTTGGGATAAATTCTTCTGTCTTCTCATTTTTTCTAAGTCTCTGCCTTCTTTTGTGTGTTAGAAAAGCCAGTCTGTCTCCTGCTCCTGAATGTAATGGCCTTATGAAGAGGTCATCTGATGCCCAGGGCCTGGCACTCTAGGGAGTGCCCCCAATGTGTGTTGCATGCACTCTGCTATTGTGTTTTGGCTGCTCTATATCCTTCAGGCCAGTCATCTGCAGAGGCTCTCCTTGCCTGCTGTGTGCAGTGTTTGGTCTCTGACTGAATGTGCTGAGTTTTAACTAGGTGTGCTTTGGTCTGATTGTGAAATGAGATGTGAAATGAGATGTGTCACCACCTCCACCAGAACTGAGGCCCTGCGCACTCTCTGGTTGGGAGACATGGTATGGGCAGGGGTTTGTGCTGATCTTCTGGGGTGGGGACTGAGGTAAGCATGACTGAGAAAAGCAGTTCCACCAAAGCACAGGGAGTGCTTAGTATAAGCAAGTTAGGCAGCCAGTATCCATGCTGCACTGTTTCTGCAGGTGGCTCTGTGTTTATGCTGAGGGGCGGGAGAGAGAAATGGCGCTGACCCACTCCTTTGTTCCTGGAGAGGTATCTCTGTGAATACTATCTCTCAGGGACATGCTCTAGCAAGAGCAAATAATCTCCCCATTTTGTGCCCTGGGCTCTCTTCAGATGTTGTTTCCATGCTGTACATCCCAGGGTTGTTTCCCTACTTTCTCTCTAGGAGTGCGGCAGGGCCTTCCAGGATCTATCCTAGCCAAGCCCACTGACATTGAAAACTCCAGGCTTTAAGCCGCACTGGTTGCAAGAATTCATAAAATTCAGCCCCTCTCATTTTCCACACCAAAGGCTTTGAGAAAATGTTCTACTTCTGTGTTCCCCTGTGTGTTCCTCTCTCTGTTGCCCTTCTCCGTGGCCATGGCTCCTTCCTCTCTACAGCAGCCAGGAGCCGCTTCTTCACCATGCCTCCACACTTTTTACCTTCTTCATTGTGGCCTCTTCTCTCCCTTTAGTTGTGGAGTTTGTTCTGTCAGTCTTCTGGTTGATTTCTGGGGTGTTTAGGATTTGATAGTTAACGAGTTGTATTCATGTGATGAAGTAAGCCTGGGGTTCTCCTACTCCACTGCCATCTTCCTGTCTCTCCCACCTCTGTCACTATTAAGATTAGCTCACTCAGAAAGCGGAAGAAAGCACATTTACCTATCACCAGTTCTTAAGTACATTCTAAGACCTACTGGTTGAACTTTTATACAATTCCCTACTAAATGACATCAGGACTCCGGGAAAGTGGCTCATCCTATGTATCAAGGAAAGAAATCACAATGGGTATAGAAAAGTTGTTCTGAAAATGCAATCCCAGGACCAACAACATCACTTAGGAATTTTAGACATGCCAGTTCTCTGGTCCCACCCCAGGCCTACGGAATGAAAAACTCTGGGGGTGGCGCCCAGCTATCTGTGTTTTAATAGGCACTTTGATACAGCTAAAGTTTGAGAACCACTGATAGATCATTTACTGTTTACAGAAAGCAACACTGCTTTCAAGAATGCTGATATACAGAAGACCAAAAGTCACTTAAAGTATATGGAAAGTTAGTTGTAACAACAGATGAATATAATAAAATGTTTAGTTAGAAAATTACTTCTAATAAGTACTAATATCCTAGGCTGCTGGGTTTCATCTATTAAGTGTATGTTTTTAAAAGATCAAAAAAAAAAAAAAAAGATCAATATGCTTGTTTCTCTATCTGTTTAAGCAGGTGTGACAGCTATGAGAATATGCCTCTTAGATCTCTAGCTATGGAAAGTGTAACTGATGAAGGGTCCCACTGGAATCCATCACCTTGATGTCCCGGGGCCATGCCTTCCCATAGGCTGCTCCCAGATAGTAACTGAGCGGGCATGGGTACTATTGAGGCCCATTCCTGGGAGACATAGGATTCCACTGATGGGTAACTTTGGCTTCAAGTCTCCTCAGAGGCCTAGCTGAACTTAGAATTGGGCTGCATATGTGTCTTCCTTCCCTCTCCCCTTTACAAGGGTCAGACATGCACTGTGGTCTGATGGCTCTTCTAACCTGCCCCTCTATGTTTCCTCACTGGCATTTCCTGTAGTAAATCTCACACACTCAATCCTATCTGGGATTGCTTTTCAGAAAACATGAATAGAAAGAATTGTGAGCACCAGAGGAAGGAGGAACTGCCTGAGAGGCACAAGGTCTGATCAGCAACAGTGGTCACATTTAATAAGAGTAGTGTGACAACAGTCCATTCAATAGTTTACCATCACTAACAGTCACATAACAACCAACTAGAAAAAGAGTTAAACAGTATGTTCCAAGAAGATCAAGTAGCCAAATATCCTCAAAAGAAGAGCCAGCTGAACAGACTCCATCTTTCTTTTCTTCAGAGATAAGGCCTCTAGAAGGCCTCACAAATTACAATAAGATACCACGGCACACATAAGTTCCCAGTAACGCTAGCAGATCAGGACAATATATAGTAATTACATGTATTTTTGGCCAAGTTAAACTTAAAGAATATATTATTTAGGGAAATGCACGTGGTATTAAAAAAAAATGCAACCTATGTAAAAGGCACAGGTTTAAAAAAGTCTTGCTGATATGACAACTGAAGGTCAATTAGAAAAGAGGCTGAGTAGGATGACTAGAATTCAGGTCTGAATGGCCTTGGGAGAAATAACCATGTCCAATGATCCAATCACAAATCAACTGGTTGATAAATGAGATGCTGTATTTAGAGTTTTCTCTGGAAAGATTGCTGTACCCCAAGGACATAACTCCTATAAGCCTAGGTAGGATCAGGGGAAGTACCACTTAGAATAATTCTAAGAAGTTATAAAAATACACTTAGTAAAAATTAATAAATTCAATCCACTGTGTTAACATAATAATTTAAGATAGTTAAGTGACATTATAGTAAGTTTTGCAATGATTATATCTGAATATGTTTTGTGTATTATTTAAGATGTTCGAAATGCTCAAAAGAATAAATTCCAATTAAATTTGTAAATGGAATTTAAATTTTTCAAGGAAATTTGTTTGCAAAATGAATATATTTAAGAAAAACTGATATTCAAAACTGTGTTTAAGTATCTTAGTATAATAGCTTGACCTTTAAATAAAAAACAATTGGTAGTGGGTGTACCTTTGTATATACAAAAGTCCTTTAGATATTAAATATTAATATAAACTAATATTTAATTGGTTCTGCCTTGATAATTACAATAACATCCACCATTCATTGAATTCTTAATTTCATGCCTGGCCATGACACACAATTAAATGTCACAACAACTCTGCGATGATGTGAGGAAATGGATCTGTGGGAAGATAGACAGCAGAAGCAGACATATTCCAGTTTGAAACACCTTGGATTAATTATGCATTTTTCTCCAGGTGAGAACGTGTTCTCACTGATGCTGAACTTGGTTCAAGAACCAGTACTGATGTTTATAAATATTCTCTTGAATTGAAGAACAGAGTATGTAAAATCTTTTTAAAAAGTGATGCATACCCGAAGTGTAAAAGGACAGAGCAAGAAATGAAGGTTCTCAAACCTAGCAAGACTTCATGATGGGTGGACAATATCACCTGTGAATGCATGCTTCATGTGTCAATTTGGAGGGTTAAGGAAAATGACACTAAGGTTACCTTTCATCCTGTTCTGCATGGCCACCTTGCTTCCTCTGGGTTGTTACTCCTTGGCAAACTGGAAATTTATAGTCTAATCTTACAATATGTGTGTGGGCTACTCTGCAGGTCACATGACACCATGAGGCAGATATTATTATTATACACATTCCATATACAAGAAGAAACTGAGGTTTAGAGAGAGGTAAAGCAACTCGTTCAAGGTTGAACTGCCAAGTTTTAGTTGTAAATAAATTTTTCTATTCCATATGTTAAAGTGGTTTCTATTTTAGCAGAGATCTGTAATTTATTCTGTTTGCCCAGTATATTTTCATTTGGGAACTGTACCACCCTTGATCCGACTCTTTGCTTACTGGGATTTTCAATCCCATGGCCCTGCCTACCCTACTCAGAGACCTTCTGAGTAACTGAGCAGACACTGGTGATGTGATGGGGATATGCTCTTCTCTTTGGTGTAACTTGCTGTGAAGAATGACATAAGCCAAGAGTTGGCAGCAGCCATGGAGAGAGTCTGACAGAATAAAGTCAATACAGAGAAAGGGAGAGCTCAGAGATGGAAAGATAGTCTTGACTGCATCACTAGAACCCCTAGATCCAGCAATGCCTGAGGCCAAGCCCATTTCCGGATTTTTCCAGATATTTTGTCTCATCTTTGGACATTTTAGTCTGTTCCACTGAAAGCAACTTTTTAAGAAGCTACTGATAGTTTACAATCATAACAGTTTTATTCTAATTAATTGGGCAAAATCAATAGGATTATATGTAATGATAAAAAAGGAAACTTTCTTTCATAGGAAAATAAGTCACAAATGCATCTTTATAATGATAGCAGTTAAGCACTGTTAGCGTCAAACCTACAAATAACCATATTTGTAAGTGAAGATTTAAAATAAAAAAGTTATTCTTACCTCATACCACTGTCTAATTGGCTGGTTTTATTTGTGTTGGCATCCCATAGATAAATGCAACTAGATTTGTCAGCAATCACTGCTAGGATATCTCCATCTTTATCCCAATCCATAGCAACACAGTTACTTTTAAAAAAGAGAGCAAAATATCACTACACGTTTTCTTAAAGTAGGGAAAAGAAATTTAAATATCTATTTGTAATTTTTATCTACAATAGGACCAATCTATTTTGAGTAGGTCATAAACTTTCTAAAGTGAGAAATACAACTCACTATTGACTGCCTAGATAATATTAAATTTTCTTTTTTTTAGAGAGAGAGTGTGCAAGCTGGGAGTGGGGGAGGGGCAAAGGGAGAGAATCTTTTTTTATTTTATTATGTTATGTTAATCACCATACATTACATCATTAGTTTTTGATGTAGTGTTCCATGATTCATTGTTTGCGTATAACACCCAGTGCTCCATTCAGTACGTGCCCTCTTTAATACCCATCACCAGGCTAACCCATCCCCCCAGCCCCCCTCCCCTCTAGAACCCTCAGTTTGTTTCTCAGAGTCCATAGTCTCTCATGGTTCAAGGAGAGAGAGAATCTTAAGCAGACTCTGTGCTCAGCGGATGTGGGGCTCCATCCCACAACCCTGAGATCATGACCTGAGCTGAAACCAAGAGTCAGATGCTTAACTGACTGAGTCATCCAGGTGCCCCACTAAGTTAAATTTTTTCTTGTTGTTGAGGGGATGGGAAAAATTTAAATTCTATTTTACATATCATTTATATATACTACATTAAATATAATCACACCTAGTAAGTTAGCAGATTTTCTTAGATACTATAAAGATCCTGGCCTTTGGTAAAACAAACTCATCAAGCACCTCTACAAAGGAATCACATTTGGAATCAAGGGGTAATTTGTATGACCAAGTGCTGAAAGGTTATTTCAGATTTAGAGAGAAAAAGCAGGTATGGATAAAAAATGAAGTTATATCCAGATAAATTGTGTATAAAACAGATCATGGTTGGGTAGATGTGGGATTGCAAATAATGGAAAAACTAGATTTTGAAGTGGTAAGAAATGTTATTTTCATTTTGTATCATAATAGAATAAGAGTGATTCAATTAAAATGACAAAACAGTTATACATAGGAAATGCTTTTTAAATATGTTATTGCTCAAAATTATTTCAAAGTATTTATTATAAATCAAAAGGTTCCCTGAGGATTAATTTTTTCTTCTCTGATGCTATTTTTCATTTTGAGACTCTGTTCTGGGATATCAGCTAAGCCATACTCAGATTTACAGTTAAGACAATTGGGAGTTACTCTGGTCATTTTATTTTTCAAAATGCTAAAATATGTTTTGGGATCTTAATTTTCTCTAGTATTTTCAGAGATTTGGGAAGTATGAAAGAGGGAAGCTTTCAAATTTTTTATAAAATCATCTAACAATTAAAGACAATACGTATGGTATTTTATTTATCTAGAGATTCTCTATCAGTTGAATTCAGCTACGATAAATACAGCAAAAGAATTCAGAGGTTAAAAAATAATGTGACCCCCCCCAAATAAAAAATATATATATGGCCATTGTGTAACCAAAATAGAGGTCACAGAGATGATGCAAAAAACCTCATATAATTTACTCAAAGCAGTTCTTTACTACGTACCTTCTTATTTTTGGACATAATTACAACTATCTTGACTTCTGTTTCCCAAAATATAGAAAACAAGCAACAATTAAGAAAGCAATGGGAAATGCCAAAATGGTGGCATCAGGTTAAGTGGGGCACAGCAGGAGGTGGGAAAGGCTGTTAGAGACTAAAAGAAGACAATCTGATTTGCAAAGATGGTGGCAATAAACTACAGAAAGCAGACATGAATTTAAAAAGCATGGCAGCATAAGACCATTTAGGGGAGGGACTCTACATACCTTAATAACGATTGAGACTACCAATAAAATAACTAATAAAGGTAATGATTACACAGAAGCATTAAAAATGCTTATGTTATGGGGTGCCTGGATGGCGCAGTTGGTTAAGCATCTGACTCTTGGTTTCGGCTCAGGTTGTGATCTCAGGGTCCTGGGATGGAGCCCCAAGTTGGTACAGAGTCTGCTTGAGACTCTCTTCCTCTGCCCCTCTAAATAAATAAATCTTTAAAAAAATGCTTAAGTTATGTTTTGTGTAATCCAGAATGATTTCCTGGAAATGGATAGGCTTTGTCCTGTAAAAAGTATCAAGGGGTACCTGGGTGACTCAGTCAGTTAAGCATCTGTCTCTTGATTTCAGCTTAGGTCATGATCTCAGCATCATGAGATTGAGCCCTGCATTGGGCTCTGCACTGAGCATGGAGCCTACTTAGGATTCTCTCTCTCCCTCTCCCCCTGCCCCCGCCCACCAGCCACCCTGCTCACATGCACACACACTCTCTTAAAAAAAAAAAAAAAAAAAAAAAAAAGTTTAACAATGACATAGGGATGTCTGGTGGCTCAGTCGGTTAAGCATCTGCCTTCAGCTCAGGTCATGATCCCAGTGTCCTGGGATTGAGTCCTGCACTGGGCTCCCTGCTCAGCTTCTTCCTCTGCCTGCTGCTCCCCCTGCTTGTGCATGCTCTCTCTCTCTGACAAATAAATGAAATCTTAAAAAAAAAAAAGTTTAGGGGTGCCTGGGTGGCTCAGTCGTTAGGCGTCTGCCTTCGGCTCAGGTCATGATCTCAGGGTCCTGGGATCGAGCCCCGCATCGGGCTCCCTGCTCCGCGGTAAGCCTGCTTCTCCCTCTCTCCCTCCCCCTGCTTGTGTTCCCTCTCTCGCTGTGTCTCTCTCTGTCAAATAAATAAATAAAATCTTAAAAAAAAAAAAAAAGTTTAAAAAATGTGTTGAAAGTAACTATTTTCCAACAATTTATGAGAAGAAACAGTACAGTGATATGGGCTTATCTTTTCTGCCTACACACAAAATAAGACTTGTTTATAATTAAATAAGAATCTTTCATATGGACTCATTTATAATTGTACCTTAAAGTTTCCCTGTGAATGTATGGAGGTTATAAATATCAACTCTAACTCATATGCTATATGTCTACGTATTTCACTAACAACTTATGTATAAAAAAACAAATCCCTGGGGTGCCTGGGTGGCACAGTCAGTTGGTTTTGGCTCAGGTCATGATGTCAGGGTTGTGAGATGGAGCCCTACACTGGGCTCTGTGCTGAGCACAGAATCGGCTTGGGATTCTCTCTCCTTTTCCCTCTACCCCTCCTGCTAATGCTCTGTCTCTAAAAATAAGTAAATATATCTTTTCTTTTTTTTTTTTAAAGATTTTATTTATTTATTTGAGACAGAGAGCATGAGAGGGAGGAGGGTCAGAGGGAGAAGCAGACTCCCCGCCGAGCAGGGAGCCGGATGCCGGGACTCGATCCTGGGACTCCAGGATCATGACCTGAGCCGAAGGCAGTCGCTTAACCAACTGAGCCACCCAGGTGCCCCAATAAGTAAATATATCTTAAAAAACAAAACCAAAAAAACAAATCCCAGGCGCCTGAGTGGCTCAGTTGGTTAAGCGACTGCCTTCGGCTCAGGTCATGATCCTGGAGTCCCAGGATGGAGCCCCGCATTGGGCTCCCTGCTCGGCGGGGAGTCTGCTTCTCCCTCTGCCCCTCTCCCCTCTCTCGGATAAATAAATAAAATCTTTAAAAACAAACAAACAAAAAAACCCCAAAAAACAAATCTCTTCGCAAATGAAGAAAGCAAAAGAAGAGACACAGGTTATATATGAGTTATAAAATTCTATTTGATTATAGCTTTAAGGCAATACTTTTTTATCTTTTAGGAAAGAAAGCTTGAAAAAGTTTCTGATCCACCTCTGTACTTACCCAGATAAGTTAATTTCACTTCTTTTTTGACCATGGCGATCAAAGATTTTCACAATATGATCAGCTCTAAAAGCAGACACAAAAAATATAATTTAAGTGTTTCTTTTTATACATATATATTAAAAAATTAAGCTGCCATCCAAGTGATTTCAATGTTCTCTCATGACAGTTTCATAATTTATATCTACAAAGTTATTACCAGGGGAAAGATTTTATGAACTGTGATGTTAATGGAAGTGAATGTATTATTTTTCCCACTATACAACCATCACAAAAGAATCTCCACTAAATAAACAGTGTGGTTATGCAGACATACAGCCATTTGAAGTCAGGATGATTTACTTAAAACATTCACTGATTTCTTACCCTGTTACTGCAAGGTAGTTTCCTGATGTTTTTTGCCAGGTGAACTGTATTGGTGTGCCAAGCCAAGTCTTTTCGAGCAGTGAGAAAACACGCTAAAAAGATAAAGGTAATTTTTATATTTTCAAAACATGCAATTTAAGGGTTGGTCAAAGATATCAAACCATGATCATGAAGACAGTAGGGTTCAAGATGATAAAGGCTTATTGTTAGAGCTTATCCAGAAAAAGTCAGCAATGTAACAGACAAAATGACTAATCAGATCAACCAACCAACCAACCAACTTCTACAATCTGGTTGTTTGTATGGACAAACAACAAACTTTGTATGAAGTATGGACCTCAATATACAGGCAAGCATTTATTATAAATTTTGGTTTTAAGTGTTTTTGAATATTAATTTTATAAAAATTATAATTTTAATGTTTTACATGTTAAAGAGTAAAATAATTTAAACTTGAATTTAGCTAATAATCAGTAGCATGTCTTTTTAAAAAATTTTTATTTGATTTCAGTTAATTAACATATAATGTATTATTAGTTTCAGAGATAGAGGTCAGTGATTCATCAGTCTTATGTAATACCCAGTGCTCATTACATCACGTGCCCTCTTTAATGTTCATCACCCAGTTACCCCATCCCCCAACCCCTCCAGCAAACCTGTTTGTTTCCTATGATTAAGAGTCTCTTATGGTTTGTCTCCCTCTCTGATTTTGTCTTGTTTCCTTTTCTTCCCCCTCTTCCCCTATGATCCTGTTTTGTTTCTTAAATTCCACGAATGAGCGAACTCATATAATTGTCTTTCTCTGATTGACTTATTTTGCTTAGCATAATACCTTCTAGCTCCATCCATGTTGTTGCAAATGGCAAAATTTCATTATTTTTGATGGCTGAGTAATATTCCATTGTATATAAAAGCATATATATATATATATATATACCACCTCTTCTTTATCCATTCATCTATCGATGGACATCTGGGCTCTTTCCATAGTTTGGCTATTGTGGACATTGCTGCTATAAATATTAGGGAGTAGCATGAATTTTTTTAGATTTTAAAACTACCATTTAAAAAATCTTAACCGGGCGCCTGGGTGGCTCAGTTGGTTAAGCAACTGCCTTTGGCTCAGGTCATGATCCTGGAGTCCCAGGATCGAGTCCCGCATCGGGCTCCCTGCTCAGCAGGGAGTCTGCTTCTTCCTCTGACCCTCCCCCCTTTTGTGCTCTCTCTCTTCCATTCTCTCTCTAATAGATAAAATCTTTTAAAAATAAATAATTAAAAAAATCTTAACCATGATAAAAATACAAACTGCTTCATTCAAAATTTTCTTCCTTTACCCATTAGTTATATTTACTTAATCATTAAGTGCTTAATTTAGCTATTAGGTGGACCGTGTATCAACTGAAAAGCCTTTCTTTTCACTCAGTCAGGAACTGGGGTATCCAACATGGAAGCCACAAAACACAGCTGGACTTGAAATTTTATTGAGGGCTTGAAATGTAGTCCGAATTTAGATGTGTTGTAAATGTAGAATACATAGGCATTCCAAGGAATAGAAAAATGTAAACTATCTCATTGATAATTTTTTATATCGATTACATATTGAGATAATATTTTGGATATACTGGATAAAATAAATTATTTAAATTAATCTTACCCGTTTCTTTTAAAACATTTTAATGTGGCTCCTAAAAATTTTAAATTACATTGGCTTACAGTAGATTTATATCAAACAATAGTGATCTAGAACAACTAAGAAAATAGAGCTTGAATGAAAAAATTTAGATTTTAATATAAGGTTAAATTATAAACAATTAGGTTAAATCATAGACCGTATCCAGGCATATGAAGTTTTCATAGTACTACAGGAGGCCTGACAATGTGAGTGGCCACACAAAACTCATCCAGTGCTTGAAATTAAACACCAAGGCGCACCTGGGTGGTGCAGATGGCCAAGGGTCAGGCTCTTGATTTCTGCTCAGGTCATGCTTTCAGGGTTCTGAAATTGAGCCCTGCACTCAGCAGGGAGTGTGCTTTAGATTCTCTCTCCCCCTTCCTCTTTGCCCCTCCCTCTGCTCACCCATGTTTTCTAAAAATAAATTTAAAAAAATTAAACACCAATCAATAAGCATTTGGTATGTTAAGTAGATGAAATCCACCTCTATTGGAAACAGGAGTGTTCTATAATCACCAGTGCATCCACGTTTTGTGGAGCTTGAAAACACCTTGAAGGCGGGGGGAAGCATAAAGGCATCTTTTGCAATTTTGTGACCACGTGGAGGGATCCCTAAACTTAAATTTCATTAGCTTCATGGTAGACCTCTTCTGGCTGAGATCTTACATATTTTTCTTCCGTGGAGCTACATTTACATTCTCCATTTACAGTATAGTTAAAAAGTACTAGCTTCACAACCAGAAAAACAAGGTTTGAATTTCGCTTTTTACTTCTTAGCTGTAGGGCTTAAAACAAGTCGCTTAAATTGCCTCAGGCACAAAACTCTCAATTGTAAACCAAGAATAATTATCTCCTCTGTTCTGATACTTTATAAATTCTGAAGCGCATTAGAAATGTTGTTATGATTACTGGTCAATTCCAATTTCCATGCTAACAGCCACGAGGAATCCTTAGGACTTAATTAATTTTTAAACTGAACTATCCCTTTCTTTGCCAGTTCAGAGCAGAGAGCTATTGCTGTAGTAAAGCAGAAGGGTTTTGAAATGAGCTGTAGCCAGTGACCGGGGATGGGGTTCACCAGAAGCCCAAGCGTAAGAACGGTGTGTGCAGAGGATGATGCTCTCCGGCAAGACCTGAGTGTGCAAGTGCAGATTTCTCCGTGACTTATGTACATTAGCCACTGAGTGATTTGTACATTAGTCACAGTCAATACAATTTGACATCATTCTTTCGGAAGCTTTTCACTCATTTTTAAGTGCTGAGCAGTCGCGCGGCTTGCCAGGGATTCAGCTGCAGGAAAAGAACCAGCTCATGACACCCGATCCAGCCAATTTCACTGCGACCCTCCAAGCATACCGTCCTTCCCGCGGTGCGAAGTTCGGGGTCTTTTCTGACCCGGACTGCTCATTTCAGGCCGTGCCTTCAACTCCGTTCACGGTCCCAGAAATGAGGCCTCCTTCTCCGCCTTCTCCTCTCCCAATTTTCTTTCTTTTCCCCTCCTTCCCTCAACTTCGCCCCCGCTTTCCCCCTCCCCTGTCACCCAGCTCTCTTCCCCATTCCTAACGCACTCTGGAAGAGGGAGGGAGGGCACAGGCCCCTATCATCGAAGTGACGCTCAGCGGGCTAAGAGCCAGTGGTCGCGTTTTCCCACCCCCTCCCCCCCCGTGGTTTGTAAGTTATTTACCTTCATCTCTAGGCTCGACCGGCCGCGCGATCTCGCAAATGCGCAGGCGCACCTGGTCTGCTCCAAGAGGGCTAACGCGTTCCCGTCACCCAGGAGACCGCGCGAGTAGTGACCAATCAGCGAACACTAGCTGAAGGGCGGTGCCTCGTGGGGTCTTCCGCAGGGGAGGGCGGGAGGCGTGGCCTGGAATCACGTAACGCTGGCAGAGGCAGGCCCCGAAAGATTGCGCGTCAGGAGGCCCGCTGCGCCCTGGCTTCCTCGTTGGGCTCTGATTGGATGAGACCGGGGACTCGCCCGAGGGGGGTGGGCTCTGTGAGCCCTGAAAGGCGCCTGCGTAAATTTCGGCTCCTGGTTCCTAAGATGCCTTTGGTGGCGGGTGGGGGCGCCCAGAATCAAGGAAACGAAAAGGCACTGACTTGGATGAAACGAGAACGGAAATTTGCTCTTGGGGCAAATACTCTTACATAGTACGCGCAAAGAGGACTTGGACAGGCCCGTGTGTCATCTGTTTTTTTACTTTCCAGGCTTCTGGGCTAGAAGAAATAGGATGTAAGAAGTAGTTTTGTTTTGTTTTAAGGCGTTAATAGGCCAACTAAATTGGGCAAGAAAAATGAGTTCTAAGTGCTTCTCTCTTTAGACTTTGGACCTGGCAGCTTTTCCCCAAATATTATGTCCTGCCATAGATTTGTGCTTTATTATTTAGAGTATGAAAGTACTTTTTTTGCCCACCTGTCTGAAAATGTTAAACAATCCACCCTTTTCTTTTCGACTTTAGGTAGGAATCATAACACTTACAGAAAATGATTTCAGGGACAACCTGGGTGGCTCAGTCAGTTAAGCATCTGCCTTCAGCTCAGCTCAAAATCCCAGGATCCTGGGATCGAGTCGCACACCCCACATTGGGCTCCCTGCTCAGCGGGGAGCCTGCTTCTCTTTTTCTGCTGCTCCCCCTGCTTGTGCGCTCTCTCTGATTAATAATAAAATATTTTTATGATTTCAATGAACTAATGAGGGGTGTTGCCATTCTTAAGGAGGGTACTGTTCCCTTACTTGGGGATTTTGATTAGTTTAGGTTTCCCTTTAGTTTTAGGTGCAAGACCTGCCTGTTAAAATGAAGATGTTAATAGGTGATTGAGTGAAAGAAAAAGATTAGAGAAGTAGAAATTCAGAAATTGGCCATGCAATATTTAAAAGAGTGAATGGTACTTTTTAGGTCTAGGGAATGTAGGGAAGACAAAATTTTGCCTCTGCCCTCTTAGGGTTTTTTGGCTAGACCTAGAATTAAGCCGACCTAAGACGGATTAACAGAAGAAAAGCCTACAAATATGTATGTGTTACCTGAAATGGGAGCCATCCTAAGGAAAAGACCCAAAGAAATGATGACACCTACATGCATGCTTTTATTTTAGGTTGAAACAAGAGAGGAAACTGGGAACACAATTAAACTATGTGGTGAGGCTAAAGAAACAATTATTTTAATAAGGTCTGTTTGTATAGACTCAAGCTCAGCTTCTGCTTGATGATAAGAATGCTATTTTCCTTCTGGTACAGGGAGGGTATCTTTCACATGGGAGTTTTTCATCCTCTGTTTTCAGGAAGAAGAGATTACTCATTTGCATCTGCTATTTTTTAGGTACCTTTAGCTCAAAATAATCCTTATGTCAAAGTGGTTTATTTTGGAGTGGCATATTCTGCCACCCTTCAAGGGAAGTCTGCATAACAGAGAAATAAAATTAGGCCAGAAAAATGAAAATCAGGAGAGTGTAGATTCCTGCAAACCAGGGCAAAGCATTTCAAGAGATTCAAAGTAGATATTATTTACTCTTTTAAATATTTATTTATTTGAGAGAGAGAGAGAAGGTATGCACAAGCAGGGGGGAGGGGCACAGGGAGGAGCAGGGAGCCGGATGCGGGACTCGATCCCAGAACCCCAGGATCATGACCTGAGCATGCTTAACTGACTGAGCCACCCAGGTGCCCCCAAAGTAGATACTATTTAATAGACTACTGGGTTTGTCTCAGAAGAGGAAGTTAAGGTAAAAATGATAGAATAAGGATAATAATGAATTGAAAGAGGTCAACTTGGGATGCCTGTGTGGCTCAGTCGGTTAAGCGTCTGCCTTCGGGTCAGGGTCCTGGGATCGAGTCCCGCATCGGGCTCCCTGCTCAGCAGGGAGCCTGCTTTTCCCTCTGCGTGCTGCTTCCCCTGCCTGTGCTCTCTCTCTCTTTCTGTCTCCCTGACAAATAAATAAATGAAATCTTCAAAAACAAAAAACAAAAGAAAGAAAGAAAGAAAGAGGTCAACTTACTTAGGGATAGTAGGTAATTAGGCTTACTGGGCTTTTTTCTTTTTCTTTTATCTTGTTTTTGTGGGAACTTGTTTTTTAGTTAGAAATTCCATGTCCTGTCATAGGTCTAATCAAATTTTCTACTTCTTTTTGAGTCAGTTTTGATTGTTTGTGTCTTTCTAGGAATTTGTTCTTTTCATCTAGGTTATCCAATTTGTGGGCATACTGTTGTTCACAGTATTCCTTTATACTTTTTTATTTCTGTAGGGTCAATAGTGATGTTTCCTCTTTTATTCCTGATTTTAGTAATTTGAATGTTTTCTCATTTTTCCTGTCTAGTCTAGCTGACTACGTCAATTTTGTTGACCTTTTAAAAAAAATAGGTTTTTGGTTTTGTTGATGTGATAAGCTTAATTGTGTCCCCCACCAAAAAAAAAGATATGTTGAAGTCCTAATCCCTAGTGCTTGTGAATATAGCTTTATCTGGACATAAGGTATTTGCAGATATAATTTAGATGCCATTAGCATGACCCTAATTTAATATGACTTATATGTACTTACAAAAATAGGGAGACTCAAACACAGACACACAGGGAGAATGCCATGTGACAACAGAGGCAGAGATTGATATAGCTACACTCAAAGAATGCCAAGGATTATTGCCCACATCAGAGCTAGGAAGAGGCAAGTAATAATTCAGGGGGTACATGGTCCTCCTAAACACCTTGAAGCTGGACTTCTAGCTTTCAGAACTGTGAGATAATAAATTTCTGTTGTTTTAGGTCACATGGTTTGAGGTATGTTGTTACAGTAGCCCTAGGAAACTAATACAGATTTTGGTACCAGGAATTGGTGTGCTGCTATAACAAATACCTAAAATGTAGTAATGGCTTATGGCTAGAGGCTGGTAGAATTTTGAGGTACTTGGTAGTAAGCTTAAATTGCTTTGAAGACATTGTTGGTTGAAATATGGACATTAAAGGTGTTTCTGATGAGAGCTCAGACAGGAGAGCTATAGAGGAAGTTTCTGGGTTTTTTAGAGAATACATAGACTGTCATAACATAATGTTGCTGAAAATTTGAATCTTCACAGTACTTCTGATGAGGGCTCAGATGGAAATAAGGGACATGTTATTGGATGCTGGAGGAAAGTTGATCCTTGTTATAAAGTGGTAGAGAATTTGGCTGAATTGTATTGTGTTGGGTGGAAAGCAGAATTTATAAGTGATAAACTTACATATTTAACTAAGGAGATTTTCAGTTAAGGTATTTCAGTAAGGTATTCAGTAAGGCACAGCCTAGTTTCTCCTTGCTGCTTAGTAAAATGTGAGAGGATAGAGATAAGTTGAGAATGAACTGCTAAGCACAAAAGAACCAGCACTTGGTTATTTGGAAAATTCTCAGCCTATCCAGATAGCATGTTCTGGAAATAGGGTCAAGGGTATGGACAGAAAACTATTTACTAAAGAGATTAGGCATGTGCCTTATGAATCCAATCAACCATCTCAGCGAAAACAAAGATTAGTGAACTTCAAGATATGGCAACATGAACATCCCCTTGTGCCCTGCTGTACCCACACCCACACCCCCAAAAAAACCAACTGCCAACCACTGAGAGATGTATAGAGCACCACAAAGTTGTGAAACAACTTCAAGAGCCAAATTTATGTGTAATTGGAGTCCCAGAAAGAGCTGGGGGTGGAGGAATAGGATATTTGAAAAAGTGAAGGTTAAAAAAATTTCCAAATTTGATGAAAATGCTAACTCCAGAGATCCAAAAACTCAATGAACACTAAGCAAAAGAAACATGAAAAAAACTAAAAAGTTATTTAAAACCTATGATGAGAGAAAATCTTAAGGGGTGCCTGGGTGGCTCAGTCGTTAAGTGTCTGCCTTCGGCTCAGGTCATGATCCCAGGGTCCTGGGATGGAGCCCTGCATTGGGCTCCCTTCTTGGCGGGGAGTCTGCTTCTCCCTCTGCCCGTCCCCCAGCTTGTGCTCTCTCTGTCTGTCTGTCTCTCTCTCAAAAATAAATAGGGCGCCTGGGTGGCTCAGTCATTAAGCGTCTGCCTTCGGCTCAGGTCATGATCCCAGGGTGCGGGGCTCCCTGCTCAGCGGGAAGCCTGCTTCTGCTTCTCCCTCTCCCTCTCCCTGTGCTTGTGTTCCCTCTCTTGCTGTCTCTCTCTCTGTCAAATAAATAAATAAAATCTTTAAAAAAAAAAGAAAAAGAAAAAGAAATCTTAAAAGAAGATTAAGAAGATAAATGCATAGAGGAGCAAAGATAAGAAAATGAGTAGACTTCTTGTTGGAAACCATGCAAGCCAGAAGACCGTGGAGCAACATACTGAAGTACTGAAAGAAAAAAGCTGTCTATATAGAATTCTATACTCAGAAAAAGATCTTTCAAAAATGAAAGTGGCCAGCAAACTGAGTCCAGCAATATATATAAAAAAAGAATGTACACCATGGCCAAGTGAAATTTATCCAAGAAATGCAAGCATAGGTCAGTATCTGCAAATCAATTAATACAATATGCAATATTAATATAATAAAGGACAAAAAAATGTATGATCACATTAATAGACAACAGAAAAACACTTGACAAAATCTCCAACACTTAAAATTCATTCATGATAAAAATGCTCAATAAACTAGGAATGAAATGTATTTTCCTCAAACTGAGAAAGGTCATCTACAAAAAAACATATAACTAACATTATAGTTACTGGTAAAGACTGAATGCCTTCTCCCTAAGCTTAGGGGGGGAAAAGGGATATCCACTCTTGCTGCTTCTACTTACCATTATGTTGGAGGTTCTAGCCAGGGGAATTACTGAAGAAAAGGAAATAATCTCTAGATTGGAAAGGAAGAAGTAAAACGATGCAGATATCATCCACTTGTGCACAGAAAATTCCAAGGAATCCACTAAAAACCATTATAATAAACTAATAAATGAGTTGAGCAAGTTTGTAGGATATAAAATCAATACACAAAAAGTGAATTGCATTTTTCTATACTAGAAATGAATAATCCAAAAGTGAAAAAATTTAAAAATGTATGTATAATGGCATTAAAATAAAATACATAAATTGAATAAAAGTACAAGATTTGTACACTAAAAACTATAAAATTTGTTTGTTTAAAGAAATTAAAGAAAAAAATAAATGTTAATACATACCACGTTCATGGATCAGAGACTTAATATTCTTAAGTTGGCAGTACTCCCCTAATGTATAGATTCAGTAAAAATCTCTATTAAAATCCCAGTTATCTTTTTTGAGGAGATTGAGAAGGTGATCCTAAAATTCATAAGGAATTTCAAGGGACTCAGAAGATGCAAAATAATCTTGAAAAAGAAGAACAAAGTTAGGAAGCTCACATTTTTTTATTTTAAAACTTACTGCAAAGTTACAGTAAACAAAACAGTGTATTATTAGTATAAGGATAGCTATATAGATCAATGGAATAGAATTGAGAGTCCAGAAATAAAACTATACATCTGTGGGCAATTGATTTTCAAAAAGGTTGTCAAGACAATTCAATGGGGAAAAGAATTAAATTCAACAAATGGTGTTGGGACAACTGGACATCCATGCAAAAAATAAAGTTGGATCCCTACCTCACAGAATATACAAAAATTAACTCAAATGAATTAAAGAAATAAATGTAATAGTTGAAACTATAATATTCTTAGAAGAAAACATAGGAATTTATTACTTTGGTTTATGTGATTGTTTCTTGGATATGACACCAAAACCACAAATGACAAAAGAAAAAAAATTGTGGACTTCATAGAAATCAAAACTTTTGTCCCTCAAAGGACACCACCATGAAAGTGAAAAGACAACCCACAGACTGGGAGAAAATATTTGCAGATCATATATTTGATAAGAGACTTGTATTTAAAATATGTAAAGAAATCTTACAACTCAATAATAAAAAGACAATTCCATTAAAAATGAGCAAATAATTTGAACAGACATTTCTCTAAAGAAGATATATGAATGGCTAATAAACCCATGCAAAGTTGCTCAACATCATTAGTCATCAGGGAAATGTAAATGAAAACTACAATGAGGTATGACTTTACATGATATTCATTGTCAGTTTAACTTGTATTTCTCTGGGTGCTAATGAATTCAAACACTTTTCTGTTGGTCATTTGGCTCTTCTGCACATTATTTAACAGTATTCACTAATTTTATGCAGTTGTCTTTTTTTGGTCAATTTGTAAGAGATCTTTTGCATAATCTTGTGTGGTTAAATAAGTATTTTAAAAACAGCTACTTGGTTCTAGTCTTGGTTTTGAAATTGCCCCCTGTTTATTGACTTCTTGATGATTTTTTAAATTCTAATTTTTTTACACTGAAATCTTTAATATATAGTATTTATTTTTGTAAATGGATCAAATGGGGGTCTTCTTTTATATTAAATGTGGCCCAAACTCTTCTCCAGACATTCACTGAGGGTAGAGCTTGCCATACCACATGTATTTTTATTTTTTTAAAGGATTTTATTTATTTATTTGACAGAGAAAGAGACAGCAGAGAGGGAACCCAAGCAGGGGGAGTGGGAGAGGGAGAAGCAGGCTTCCCGCTGAGCAGAGAGCCCGATGCGGGGCTTGATCCCAGGATCCTGGGATCATGACCTGAGCCAAAGGCAGACGCTTAATGACTGAGGCACCCAGGCGCCCCGACATGTATTTTTATTATACCCAAGAAAGGAGTCTGCAGGCCAGAACACCTTACAGTTACTTAATTTAGTTTCGGAAAAAAAATCATTCCATTTTGATCAAACTGCTGCTATACACTGTTGGCTCACCATTCTGGTGTTGGCAAGAAAGCAGATATTCTGCATTAGTCTCCTTAGTTTGTCTTTTTTTGGGGGGCTTTTTCTTCCCCCTATAATATCTTGGTAACTTGCATAATTCCCCCTACTTTCACTGATTTTACTTACTCTGTTTTCATTACCTAACCTTATAGCTTTCCCTACTCTAAATCATTTCCTTATGATTAATAATTGCCCATTCAACAATTCTTAGTCAAGTCATTTAGGAATGCTAGAACTTCACCATATATTGTAACCATTTTATCTTTTTTTTCACTGTATTATAAAATTGTATTGTTATCTTAGCTTTTCATGTTGTGAAAGGTGCTGTTGAAACAAATTGCTTGTCTCCACCCCCAGAGTTTCTGATTTAGTAGGTCTGCGGTACATTTGGAGAATTTGCTTTTCCTTTTTTTTTATAGTAACTTTTTTTTTAAGATTTATTTATTTATTTGAGAGAGAGAGAGAGAATGATCAGGGGGAGGGGCAGAGGGAGAGGGAGAAGCAGACTCCCACTGAGCAGGGAGCCTGACATGGGGCTCCACACCCCAGGGCCCTAGGATCATGACCTGAGCCAAAGGCAGACACTCAACCAACTGAGCCACCCAGGCACCCGCCATTTTTTTTTTAAAGATTTTATTTGTGTGAGAGAAAGAGACCCTGAAGGGGGGTGGGGAGGAGCAGAGAGAGAAGGACAAGCAGACTCTCCACTGAGTGCCCAGCCCGATGGGGGCTGGATGCTACGACCCTGAGATCATGACCTGAGCCGAAATCAGGAGTCAGACGCTCAACTGACTGAGCCGCCTGGGCAGCTCTGGAGAATTTGCATTTCTCACATGTTTCCAGGTGATGCTGATTATGCCTATCTGTGGATTGCTCTTCGAGGCCACTTCAGGTAGTTTCTTATGTCTCCTTCACTTTTTGTCATATGTTACACTAAAACAGCCTGTATTCTTTTTGACGTTGATTAAGTTTACAAAGCAACAATACTTTTCCTAGTATATGCCTTCTGAAAAATTTCAATTTATTGTTTTTTTAAGATATTATTTATTTATTTGAAAGAGCGAGCACGAGCAGGGGGGAGGGGTAGAGGGAGAGGGAGAAGCAGACTCCCCACTGACCAGGAAGCCCAATGCAGGACTCGATCCCAGGACCCTGGGATCATGATTTGAGCTGAAGGCAGATACTTACCCGACTGAGCCACTCTAGCATCCCTCAATTTATTATTTTTAAGTTGCAAGAAGCACTTGGTATTATTTTCTATAAACCAGGGATCCTGGGGCGCCTGGGTGGCTCAGATGGTTAAGTGTCTGCCTTCGGCTCAGGTCATGATCCCGGGGTCCTGGATCGAGTCCCGCATCGGGCTCCCTGCTAGGTGGGGAGCCTGCTTCTCCCTCTGCCTCTGTCTCTCTCTCTCTCTCTCTCTCTCTGACTCTCATGAATAAATAAATAAAACATTAAAAAAAAAACAAACCAGGGATCCTAATTAATGCCTGGTTGTCTATATTTTTGTTATTCTTGTTTTTCTCATTAGGCTGACAGAATAGGTAGGATTTCAGTAGGGGGATAAGAAAGGATATTGAGAGATAATGAGGTACAGTGGAAGATGCAGGCAAGGCGATTTGAACTCAGTAACAACCACTTAGTAACTTAGATAATGTACTTCCTCAGCCTCACTTTTTTTAATTGAAATATGTTTGACATACAACATTGTGTAAATTTAAGGTATACATGTTAATTTGATATATTTATATATGTAGTATGATTGTCATTGCAGTAATAATTATCAGCTTCACTTTTCTTACTACAATGGAGTTTGAAAATTAATAAAAATATTTGTTGTATTCTTCTGGAAATATTTGTATCCTTTGCAAATGCTTGAATCCTTTCCTGAATGCAAAATCTTTTGTAATATGATATTTGGGAAAGAAGGGAAATCCAGCTCCCCATTCTAAAATTTAAGAGCCAAGAACATGGGGCGCCTGGGTGGCTCAGTCGTTGGGCCTCTGCCTTCGGCTCGGGTCGTGGTCTCGGGGTCCTGGGATGGAGCCCCGCATTGGGCTCCCTGCTCTGCAGGAGGCCTGCTTCTCTCTCTCCCACTCCCCCTGCTTGTGTTCCCTCTCTGCTGTGTCTCTCTCCGTCAAATAAATAAGTAAAATCTTTAAAAAAAAAAAAAAAAAAAAGAGCCAAGAACATGATTAAGCCTGTTCATGTGGGAAAGGATCTGGTGTCCACTTATTTGGGAGAGGTTCATTGAAGAGTTTGTTAAGCCATTACACAACCTGTCGGAGGGGTAATTCTAGAATGCACAGAGCTATTTTTGTTTAAGCTATACAATTTAAAATCGATTGCTTATTTAAGTATAAATAAATAGCTGTTATTATAGCAATCTGCAGAAACCTCTAATTTATTTGGAAAAGCATGGCATTATGAAAAAGTTGTATTTTCAGAACCTGCTATAAAAACTGGTAAAGATTGCAGGAAGCTTGTCAAAAGGATCCTGAAAAAAAATGAACATAATTTGCTATAATATCAGAAAAATGTTTTTCCAAAGAGAGAAAGTGAGAGAGACCAAGAGAAGGGAGAGTTTCCAAGATGAAGAGAAAGAGAGATAGCATGGGCTTGGGGATGGAAAATAATGACATTTATACTAAATACAGATAAAGGAATAGGAAATTTAGGTAGAATTCAGGGTGTTTTTTTTTTAAATAAACATATAGAGTTCTTTATTGCACATTACATTTCCAGCAAATGCCAGTATTGTTGATCATCTTATGTTTTTGCCTCCAATTTATCTTTTAGACTTCTGGTCTTTAAAATGGCCATTTGAGGGCGCCTGGGTGGCTCAGTTGGTTAAGCGACTGCCTTCGGCTCAGGTCATGATCCTGGAGTCCCTGGATCGAGTCCCTGGATCGAGTCCCTGGATCGAGTCCCTGGATCGAGTCCCGCATCGGGCTCCCTGCTCGGCAGGGAGCCTGCTTCTGCCTCTGACCCTCCCCCCTCTCATGTGCTCTCTCTCTCTCATTCTCTCTGTCTCAAATAAATAAAAAAATTAAAAAAAAAATCTTAAAGTGGCCATTTGAAGAAATATTTTTTTTTTTAAGATTTTATTTATTTATTTGACAGAGAGAGACATAGCGACAGAAGGAACACAAGCAGGGGGAGTGGGAGAGGGAGAAGCAGGCTTCCCGCTGAGCAGGGAGCCCGATGTGGGGATCGATCCCAGGAACCTGAGATCATGACCTGAGCCGAAGGCAGACGCTTAACGACTGAGCCACCCAGGCGCCCCAGAAATAATTTTTTTTAACCAATATTACATAGAAAGGAAGTCTAATAATCATACTAACTAGGGAAAGATAGTGTATTCAAAAATAACATCTGGGGGCGCCTGGGTGGCTCAGCCGTTAGGCAGCCTTCGGCTCAGGTCATGATCCCGGGGTCCTGGGATCGAGTCCCAAATCGGGCTCCCTGCTCAGCGGGAAGCCTGCTTCTCCCTCTCCCACTCCCCCTGCTTGTGTTCCTGCTCTCGCTATCTCTCTGTCAAATAAATAAATAAAATCTTAAACAAACAAACAAACAAAAAACCAAAAAACATCTGGTAGGGATCCTAAATTGAACATTTCCCTTTGGTTTCCTAACTCATATCAGTAGCTAAAAATATTAATGTCATTTAAAATTACTAACTGCTATAATATATGATTAATTTTAAGCTTAAAATAAAATAGGATGTTCCACATTAAGCCAGTTATTTTTGTCCAATTCTGTCTGATGCATGATTCTAGGTACAGATACATGGCTACGAATCAAATAGCCAAGGAAATTAAGAAATTAAAGTTAGTTCTGGGCCCATGACAATTTAATGATTCCTATTCTCTGGGGGAAAATTTTTGCATTACTTCCCCAGAATTCACATAGAGTAGGAGCTCTCAGTGTTGGCCGCCATTAGAATTACTTGGGGGTCACTTGGGGTGGCTCAGGCTCAATCCAGATTTATTAAAACAGAATTTCTAGAGATGGAGCCTAGATGGAACTTTTTTGCTTGATTTCCTTTTTTGTTTTGTTTTGTTTTGTTTTTTAATCTGTGGTATACAGCCAGAATTGAGAACAACTGATTTATTCTACAGTATGCTAAATCCAAGAAAGCAGATGGAAATCCTGTTTTGTTTTTGAAGGCAAATAGCCTCTTCTCTTCACAAACCTATGCTCAGAAACGTAAAGGGACTCTGGCCCTTTGGAAACCAGTTTGATGGTTCCTCAAAAAGTTAAACATAGAATTACCGTAAGACCCAGCAATTTCACTCCTAGGTATATACTCCAAAGAATTGAAAACAGGGACTCAAACAAATACTTGTACACATATGTTCAGCACTATCACATTAGCCAAAAGGTGGAAACAACCCAAATGTCCCAAATGGATAAACAAATTGTAATACACCAATATTATTATTATTCAGCCATTAAAGGAATGAAGTTTTGATACATTTCACGCTGCAACATGGATAAATCTTAAAACTATGTTAAGTGAGAGAAGCCTGACATAAAGGGTCACACGTCATATGATTCTATATGAAGTATCCAGAATAGGGAAATCCATACAGATTGCAAATTGGGGGTTGCCAGGAGCTGGGAGAAGAGGGAATGGGGAGAACTACTTGAGAAGCTATGGAGTTTTCTTTTGCGCTTCCAAGAATGTTTTGGAACCAGATAGAAGTAGTGGCTGCACATTATGAAGGGACTAACTGCTACTAAATTACTTTTAGTATTTATTCTAAATTTTATTTAGTATTATTAATTTAGTTCACTTTAAAATAATGTCATATTATATGAATTTGGCCTTAATTAAAAAAAAAAAAAAGCTAAGCACAAACATCAGATCTTTACATTTAATGTGATTTTCACCCCTGCGCACACCTCAGTTGTGGAGTGGCCTTTGGTGGCCTAGAGTCCCTGTCCCCGCCACCCGTGATTGCACTCCGAGGCCCGCGAGGGGTCACCCCCTTGGTTTCCACCAGCCCACAAGCGACAGCATGGCAGCCATCCCCTCCAGCGGCTTGCTCATGGCCACACAGCCCCGCCTGGGCTCCACTTCCACTAACAGCTCCTGCAGAGGGGCGCAGCATCCTGGGGAAGCCATCCCTCACCACCCCGGTCTCCGCAAGGCCGACCTGAACCCTGGTGGGCAAGCTTCTTTTTCCAAAAACCCACTCTCCCGTACGTGTCTACAGTCTTGGAGTCCCCAGAACGCTCGAAATCTTCCCAGGCCTCCAGCGGCGCGATCACCTGTGACTTGGCTCTGGAAGCCATGAGGAAGCAGCCCGGTGGCCAGCCTGGCAAAGCCAACACCGGGCCCCAATCCGCAGTGGCTTCACCAGGCTTCAGGAGGCGCTGGGGCCCGCCCGCCCCTCCTCCCCTCCTCCCCTGTAGGCTGCAGCAAGCAGAAGCAGTTGGGTTCTTTTATATCAAAACAGCAAAACACCAAAAAGTAAGTCGAGAGACCCTGCAATGGTGTGCCTTGCACCAAGTGGAAAATAAACTCCAAGCAGCCAGTAAAAAAAAAAAAAAAAAGTGATTTTCCTGCTAAAACCAGCTTTTCTGAAAATTAAAGCTTGTCATTAAAAACAACTAATGAGCCTAGTTAATCATGTGATCCAGGTATTCTGTCTCATAGATAGCCTCAGGTAGAAGCTGTGACTTTCCTATTATTCAGAATATATTCTGAATATACCTAAGAATATACTGTATCTGTATCCAGAGATTTGAACTTCTTTACAACTGGGTGTTTAGGCCTTCAGTGAGGAGCATGCAGGGACCAAAGGGTCTTCCTTGTCCCAATAATTAGTGTTAGTGATTTCAAAACTTCTGGCCTGTCCTCAAAGGGTAAAGGATTAAAGATACTGTTTTCTCTAAAGGGTAGAGAAGAAGCTTACCAAAGAGAGAACAGGAAATGAAGGAAAATAAAGAGAGAATAGGAAAAATCAGAGCAGAAGGGATGAGAGATGTGAATATTGTCTTAAGTAACTGCAGACTTAGAGGTGTTTTTTTTTTTTTGAAAACACACCAGAAATGTGAATTTTTCTTAAAAAAAAAAAAAGATATAAAGATGCTCTATGGTATTTAAAAATGCCAGGCAATGGGATATATTTGGAACCTAGGAAAAAGTTGCTGTTTGAGAAACAATCTTCTGAAAGAGTGAAAATTGTGGGTAAGTAATGCAACCATTCTACCGCAAGATTCTGTGACACACAGGATCACACACATAGGACAGAAGGGGTCAGAGGCCTGACACCTGCCCTTAGATTCTTTCTGGCTGAAGCCCATATCCTCAGGAGGACGGTAGGAATAACATGGAGCTGAGGCCCCAACACACTCTGGTTACATCAGGCCTTTTAAACCCTAAGTTTAGCCCTGAAGATAGAACACATTTTGACCTTCCCGGTTAATGTGTAAAAAATGTGCTATTTGTAGGAAATGCTGCCGCCATGACTCATAAAAAGTGAATTGCCATGCATACCTAATAACTAGCAATTCCCTCCCCTGCTCGTCTTTGTATTTTCAAGAAAACCAGGTTAAATGTAAAGATTTAATTTTTGTACATAAGCTTCTTTTACTTTTTACTTTGAAATAATTGCCGATTTATAGGAGAGTGCGGAGGAATGTGCAGGGAATTCCCATGTAGTCTTCCGCTGGCCTCCCAAAATGTTACCATCTTACACAACTATTGTGCAATACCAATGCCAAGAAATCAGTATTAGTACAATCCATAGTTTATTCAGATTTCACTAGTTACATAGGCACTTGTGTGTGTGTGTGTGTGTGTGTGTGTAGAGCTGTAAGCAATTTTATCACTGACTTGGCCTTGCGTAACCACCACCGCAATCAAAATACTCAACCGTACCATCCCAAGACTCTTGTAATATTCCCTTGTAGCCACATTCATCCCCTCCTCCACCATCTCTAACCTCTCGCAACCACTAATCTGTTCTTCATCTCTATAATTATGTTATTTCTTGAATTTTAAGTAAACGGAACGATGTAGTAGGTAACCTTTTGGCACTAGCTTTCTTCGATCAGCATCATTTCCTTTAGGAGGTTCATCCATGTTGTGGCATGTATCAATGTTCCTTTTTTTTGCTGAGTGGTATTCCGTGGTATGGATGTACCACATTTGTTTAGCCATTCACCAAGTGCAGTTTGGGGCTATTAAGAAGAAAGCTTCTATGAACATTCATATACAAGTTGCTGTCTGAAATTCACTCTCCATTTCTGTGGGACAAATACCCAAGGATGCTACTGCTGCATAGTATGGTGAGCCTATTTTTAGTTTTGAAAGGGACTGCCAAATATTTTCCATTATATGCATAGGCTTGTAAGAGGGGAAAATGTTCACTTTCAGAAAGAATGAATTTCGCAAATGAAGTCTCTCATATCTCCCTAAATAAGTGAAATTTTTAAGGGAGAAGAGAAAGGAAATTCTTTCTTAACATATAGGGGTGCCTGGGTGGCTCAGTCGGTTAAGGGTCTGACTCTTGGTTTAGGCTCAGGCTACAATCTCATGGGTCATCAGCTCGAGCCCTACACCGGGCTCCGTGCTCAGCGGGGAGTCTGAAGATTCTCTCCCTCTGCCCCTCCCCCTACTCTCACTCTCTCTCAAATAAATAATCTTTAAAAAAATAGATACAGTGCTTGGATTAATTGTATTTTAAGTTTTGTGACTCAGACATTTTCTTTTTCTACTTCCTCTGTAATGATTCAGAGGTTGCTCACAGCCGTTGTACCTCCGTGAGTTGTGGTCTCACAGAAAATGAATATAACCCCACAGCAGAGACGGTTGTCAGGGGCTCAGGGATAAAAATAATTTTTGGTACTTCGGTTAAAAAGAATCACGAAAACAATATTTTCAAAGAAAGATTTATGAAAGAAGACAATAGTAGTTTCTATTGGCCCACTGACTTGTAAATAAAGTAGGAATTTCTCATGGTTCGTTATTATAAAACTTCATATAATTGAACTATGGCAGCTGCTAGCCTTCTTAAATAATGAAGGAGAGAATGAAGGAGATGGAGCCTTTGGTAGTTGGTATATTAGCCCAGGGATATTGGCATATTTAGAATGGGACAAGGGAGATGGCAGGCTAGAGAAATAGGGTATTCAGCATCAATTAACCTGTTCCTGCATCTTGTGATTTTTCTTTAAATTTAAATGTAAAAAATTGTCTGTGCATCTTTTCACCTTCTGTGTTCCTGTCTCCTTTTTACTTTTTCTCTGCCCTGGAAATCATAACTATCTGAAAAATAAGCTTTTCCCTCTAAATAAGCTTTTCCCTTGGCTCATCACTAGCAAGATAGTGTAACATAAATATCACCTTAAACTCATAAAAATGTTAATTCCAGAGGTTTCAGCATTTCTTTCCATGCCTTCATTCACTTTCTCTTATCTCTCCCACAGGAAAGGGGATCAAATTTCTCCTAAACATTTCTTGAAAGGAATAGAAAACTGAATTTTATGTGCTTCATTTGCTCTATCATAAATATGGTCATTTTCATAAACTCTATCTCATATGGGAGAAGCTGTCATTGGCATTTCTGAGATCGGATGTGCAGTCTTCAAAAATCAATTATTTGCAGATGATTTGCAACTCCACTAATATTTCCTATGCATCTGGGGAAGGCAAGAAATCTACTTTGTGGAAACCTGGAAGCAGGAGGCCTAGAACACAGAGAACATGTGTCAAGCTGAAAACTGAGCCTTTTTAAAAATATATTTTACCAAATTTTGAAACAATCGGAGAGTTACAGAAACATAATTTTTTTCTGAAGTGTTTGAGAGAACGTTTTTGGCGTAATGGTCCATCACCCCAGAATACTCTGTATTTCCTACAAACACACCTCTGTACAAAACCACAATACAACCATAAAAAAATCAGCAAGTTCACAAGATACATACACCTAATTGTCTCTATAATGTCTTTTTTTTTAAAGATTTTATTTATTTGTCAGAGGGAGAGGGAGAGAGAGAGAGCAAGCACAAGCAGGGGGAGCGGCAGGCAGAGGGAGAAGCAGGCTCCCCAGTGAGCAAAAGCCCGATGCGGGACATCATCCCAGGACCCTGGGATCATGACCTGATGCGGGACATCATCCCAGAACCCTGGGATCATGACCTGAGCCGAAGGCAGACGCTTAACCGACTGAGCCACCCAGGCATCCCCCTATAAAGTCTTTGATAGTGAAAGAATTCAATCCAGGATCATGCCTTGCATTTGATTGTCCTATTTTAGTCTTCAATCTGGTACAGCTGCTCAATCTTTCCTTAACTTCCAAGCCTCAACACTTTTGAAAATTCCAGACTAGTTATATTGTAGAATGACCCTCCATTTTAGTTTGTCTGATACTTTCTCATGATTAGATTCAGATTATGCATCTTCAGCAGGAATATCACAGAAGTGATGCTGTGTTCTTCTCATCCCAACCTCTCATGTGGCCTAAGATTTTGATTTGCCCCATTACTGATGATGATCACTTTGATTACTTGATTAAAGTGGTGTCTGCCAGGCTTCTCAATTTAAAGTTACTCTTTGCCCTTTGTAATAAATGAATATTTTGGAGGGAGGTTCTTTAAAACTATGTAAATGTCTTGTTCCTCATCAAACTCTCAGTGTATGTGTTTTAATATCTGTGTGGGTTCATATTTTATTCAAAGGGTTATAGTTCATTGCTGTCCTTTATTTTTAAGCTTAAATAGGATCCAGTTTGTTTAGTGGAAGCCCCTCCAAGCTGGTTTCCAGGTCCTTTTCCCATGTCCCCCACATTTTTTGAGGCCGATATTGTTTACTGGCCCAATAAGATGTTTTAGGCTCATCTTGTATTTTTCCTGCCCCAACTCTGGAACTAGGCATTTCTACAAGAATCTTTTATTCCTGTTAGGAAATGGTATTTAGAAGTCAAGATCTGGGCACAAGGTGTGATCACTGCTATTCCCAGATTCTCTCCGTGGAGAGAGTGCTAGGGAAATACTTGTCCGTTTGTCTATCTATCTATCTTAACTATCTTGAACTGTGAGTTTGATGCGGGAAACAAAGGCAGAAGAAAAATTATTAAATTTCCTTACTACCAACAGCCCATTAACAAGTCCTTGAAACAGGCAGAGTGACATTCCTCTAGGGACTCAACTGCCTCGATGTTAATACTTTGCTAAGAGCAAAAGGCAATCCTAGCCCGAACTCTGCCTCCCCAGGATCCTGTAAGTCTACTTTAACATACAAAAATTCCTTTGGAAACTTTCTTTATCTCTAAACCCCACAAGATATGTGTTGGCAAACATCCCCCAAGCATATGGCCCACCGATATACATCTGAAGGGTCTCATGACTCAGGTTTTATTAGACAGTAATAAATGACCTTTTCTCAACAATAGCTAGCCCCCTCAAGGTCCTGGAAACCTTGCTTCCAAAATTCCTTAGAGACGGATGCTATCCCTAACCCCTTCCCAACTTGAAAGTCTATAATGGGCTACTCCTCATGACCTCATTGCAGCTCTTTCTGCCCATGGGTCCTGTCCCCGTGCCTTAAAAAAATCACCTTTTTGCACCAAAGACATCTCAAGAATTCTTTCTTGGCCGTCGGCTTTGAATCCTAACGTCTTTCCTCCATCAAGTTCACACAGATGCATCCAATCCCAATTCAATACCAGCATTCATTCTAGTTTTTACTATTCTGTACTTGTAACTCCCTTTTCCAACGGTAAGAATCTTGTGTTTCATTATCCTTAATAATTACTAATTCAATTAATCCCCTTTAACCATTTTGAGACCAATCCCAATGTCTGTGGGTTTTTTCCACACCATCAAGTAATTCTCAGACATCAGTTGGGTATAATACAATTCAACTCAATTCTTTTTTTTTTTTTTTTAAGATTTTTATTTGTCAGAGAGAGAGAGAGCAAGAGAGCGAGCACAAGCAGTGGGAGCGGCAGGCAGAGGGAGAAGCAGGCTCCCCGCTGAGCAAAGCCCGATGCTGGGCTCGATCCCAAGACCCTGGGATCATGACCCGAGCCAAAGGCAGACGCTTAACCGACCCAGCCACCCAGGCGTCCCTCAACTCAATTCTGACACTACCCAAGTAGTGTCAGATCCCACAGGTTAAGGGCTCAGTCCCACAAGACTGCTGCCCCCATTCCCTCAGTTCAGGCACTAATCACAAGTCCAGGTTGCCACCTGTGCTTCGGATCAACTGGCTGTAGATGGAGTTTCCAACAACCCCCTCCTTGGGTTCGATTAATTTGCTAGAATGGCTCACAGAAACATTTTACTTGGGGGAGGGGGGTGGGAGGATGGGTTAGCCTGGTGGTGGGTATTGAGGAGGGCACATTCTGCATGGAGCACTGGGTGTTATGCACAAACAATGAATCATGGAACACTTCATCTAAAACTAATGATGTAATGTATGGGGATTAACATAAGAATAAAAAATTAAAAAAAAAAAAAAAGGATATAACTCAGGAAGAGCCAGGTGGAGAAGATGCATAGGGTAGGGGAACTTACCTTAAAGGTTCGGAGCTTCTCTGCACCCTCCAAGCTGCCGGTTTCCTCAATTCTCCTCAGACTCACCAACTCACTCCAAACGCCAACACTTCTTGTTTTTTTTTTAGGGAGGCTTCATTTCTTAGGCATGATTGATTAAATCATTGGCCACTGGTGATTAAATTCAATCTAGGTCATGGGGTGGGACTGAAAGTTCCAACCAACTATTCACCTGGTTGTTTCCCCTAGCAACCAGCCCCCAGCCTTAGGGGCTTTCCGAAAGTCGCCTCATTAACATAACAAAAGACACCCTCATTGCTCTGGTCACTTGGGAAATTATGTGTTTTAGGAGCTCTGTTCCAGAAACTGGAAGGAAGACATAAAATGTATGTTTCCTATAAATTACACCCTTGTACGCACACACAGATGCACACACTTCCCAATCCTGTCCCTACTCTCTTGGTGTCCAGATACCTGCAGCTCGCTGCTGGGCTCTGACTCCCCTTTCCAGGCTGTCCCCCTTGGACACCTTTTTCACTCTGCTCAGCCTCTGACTTGCCAGGGGCAGCTGCCTGACGGTGTGGTTACCCTCCTCACCTTGCCTGGACTCCAGCGCCCCACACTGGGCCACCATGTCTTCCCTCAACACCACTGGCCATGCTGTCCTTGCCATGTTCCACCTAATGGCTTTAGATTGCATTATTAGGGAAGGAAAATGCTTTCTTAAAAATAAAGTTTAAATTACTTAAATACTATGTTTTTATTTGAATAGATTCATTCTCCAGTCATTCTGTTTCCCTTACTTGGTTTTATTTTTTATTTTTTAAAGATTTTATTTATTTATTCATGAGAGACAGAGAGAGAGAAGCAGAGGGAGAAGCAGGCTCCCAAGGAGCAGGGAGCCCGACGCGGGACTCGATCCCAGGACGCTGGGATCATGACCTGAGCGGAAGGCAGACGCTTAACCATCTGAGCCACCCAGGCGCCCGCCTTACTTGGTTTTAAATTGGCTCAGCAAGAAAATCAGATGGTACTTTAGGCTGGCATTACTGGTAAGCAATGTATATTTTTCAAGGCCTATTGTTTTTACTTAGAAGCTATATAAAGCTCGATATTTTGTTCCCTACTCTTTATTTCCCCCTTTTCTGTTCAACTCCATGATGTCCCCTGTAAACTTTTTTTTCTTTGCCATCTTCTTTAATTTCTTTCTCTTCTCTTCCATTATTTAGTGAGCTCATTTTTTTCCCCACATTTCTCCAAAGAAGGGTCCATAGGTTGGTAGAGATTGCCAGAATAGGTTTTGTTGTTAAGTTCATGCAGAAAAGGAAGAGAACATCCCTTTCCCCTTTCCAGTTGACCTCTGGTTGGAACATGAGATTGACCTCCATGTCCATGCTGAATTTCTAAATCTGAAGTTTAACTGGGGATGGGCAAGGGAATCAGATTATGGAAGAAGAGAAGTAGATGCTACACATTTATTTTTTAAACTGAGATATAGCTTAATTCAGTGCACCACTTTTAAATATACATTTTTATATATTTATACACCTATGAACCATTACCAGATCAAGATGTCAAACATCCCATTGCCTCAAAAGTTACCTCTTGCCTACTTATAGTCATTACTCCTTCAAAGTTAATCACTCTGAGCTCTATCACCATGGCTTAGTGTTACGTCTTTTTGAATTTAAGTAGAAAGATTCAGAAGCATATGGCATGCAGTTTTTTGTGCTCTATTTCTTTCACTGAACGCTACATCTATGAGATTCACCCATGTTGTGTGAATTAGTAGTTGGTTCTTTTTTATTGGTGAGTAATAGCTCATTGTGTCAATAAACCACTTTATCCATTTTCTGTTTCAGGACATTGGGGTCATTTCTAGTTTTGGGCTATCTACATTAAGCTGCTATGAACATTCTTGTTCATGTATTTTGATAGAGATAAGCACTCCTTTCTGTTTAGTATATACTCTGGAGTGGAATTGCAGGAACGTAGGGTATATTTGTACTTAGGATTAGTATGTATGAGAAACATCTTTTACAAAGTGGCTATATTAATTTAGATTCCCACCAACAATGTGTAAGAGTTTTAATTGCTCTGTCCTTACCAACACGCAGTATTGCCCATCTTTTAAAATTGTATTTATTCTAATATGGTGTACAGTGAATGCTATGCCATCTTTAACTTGCATTTATCTAATGACTAATGATGTTGAGCACCTTTGCATATATTTATTGGATACTTCGGTATTTTTTTTGCGAATTGCCTTCAAGTCTTTTACTCACGCTTTAATTGGGTTGGCTGCACAACTTTAAATCCTGCAGAGGTGCTCTCTTGTGCCCAGAAGCAGGACTCAATAGCATCAGATCAAGCACTTTCTGATGCAGGCAGTCATGAACTCAGTTTGGCTAGTCTGAGAGGTGGGACAGAAACTTCTAGCACTCTCTAGAAGTATGAGGGAAATGATCAAACTCAGCATGTTCTATATAAGTTCTGAAGCTATCAGAACACTGCTGTATGTCTTGAAGGATAAAAGAAACAATTTTCAGCAGACTAATTTTTTTTTTTTTTTGCTTTGTTGACAACACCCATGACTCAATTTAACAGGAAAAAAATTAAATTTTTTTCCCAGAGCTTTCTAAAAATAAGATAAAATTATTCTTTTTGGGACGTGAATCAGTGAAATTACAGTCCCTCACTTAGGTGTCCTAATTTTTCTCTGTGGGACGAGTCACACGCTTCTCCATTATCTACACAACCTGGCTCGGTGTGGCTCTTGGACCCTCCACAGCTCCAGCACCCAAACCTGCTTATGCCCGTCTCTTCCCAACTTTGCATATAGGGACGTCAGGTTGGTAGCCTGAAATTGTTACCTGGTGGGAGTATTTAGGGACATCACTAAAATTGGCAAATGCACAAATCAGAGAATGTTTTTTTCTTTCCCCACAGATTCGTTGTTAAACATTTACCAAGACACAGCTGCTTCTAGTTCATGCAAACTGCTCATTGCCAAAAGCAGCAGTCAATTTTAAGTTCCCTACTTCCAGGTATATTTTTAAGTTTTGCAGCTGTCCTGGCTTAGGTCGGGTCATGAAGGTGCAGGGTAAGGGGCTGTATCATGATAGCAATATGCCCCCAAAGTAGGGAAAGCACAGAAGTATGGGAAAGTAGAGGAGAAATAGCTCATATATTGAAGCAACTTGATGCGAATCTTCCCCAAACCTAAAAGATTTACATGACATGAGCAATAATGAGTTGGGAAGCTGGGAGGGGCGTTTGTAAACTATGAACAATAAACAACAAATTATGATCAACCAGGCTAGAGGAACGTGAATTACCTTGCTACCTTTCTATACTCTCTACAGAAAATACTAGAAAACTGTCACCATATGATGAGGTGATCAGTAAGCAGGCAACCAAAAACTGTAGGAGAAAAGTATTATAGAGCTATGGCAGGCAGTTCATAAAATCATTTCATTCTTTAACTTGTACCTTAGAGACATTTAACAAATGGTTTTTTTTTTTTTAAAGATTTTATTTATTTATTTGTCAGAGAAAGAAAGAGAGCGCCCACGGGCAGGGGTGAGAGGCAGAGGGAGAGGGAGAAGCAGGTTCCTCGCTGAGCAGGGAACCCGATGCAGGACTCCATCCCAGAACCCTGGGATCATGACCTGGGCCGAGGCAGACACTTAACTGACTGAGCCACCCAGGTGCCCCTTAACAAATGTTTACCTAATTTCTGAAAATGTTTGCTTGTCTATAATCCGTTTGATGTGTGGTCTTTAAATCTTAATATATTATTTGGGGTTCACTGACTGTTGAAGGTACTCTCATTTTTCTTATTTTACGAATCACACTTCTTCCTCTGAATTTTTCTAAAGTTCATAATCTGTCCCAGTTGTTACTTATCTTCTTGTAGTGGGATTATCTGTCAATATGCTTCTTTTCTACTAGAAAGTTTCCCCTCCTTTTTTCCTTTTGTAGGAAAAGGGACATTGTTATGGTTAGCTGTCTGTGCCCCCAAGCTTGTGAGCTCCTTAAGATCGCGGAAGGGTTAGGGACTATGTCTTTTGGTTTCTTCAGCTCTCAGTACACAGTGGAGATCACACACACATACACACACACATACACACTTGTTAAAATAGACTGACTCACCCTCTTCCTTCTATTCTATATTTTCAGACTACATCTTGATTCACTGTGCCTTGTACTATTAATAGTCATATATGCCAGCTTTTAATTTACGGCTTCTCATCTCCAATCTTCATTACCTGCTCTGTGAAAATAGAGATGGGCCTTTTCCTCCTTTTCCATCTGGCACAATGCTAAATGCTGGAGACGTTGCAAGAGGAAGGGGAAGGCAATGTCCTGCAGTCCCTGAGTGTCCCTCTTCACTACTAGTAACCCGGGCCATTTCTCAGGCTTGTGTGTGTAGTGAGAAACCTCGAGGACAAAAAGCAGGCTTGTCTACCATTTACTATAAAATCATGAATTTCCCTAAGCTCGGTGGATTCCCCACCTGCTCCTGTGGGACTTGGGGGCCAGGGGAATTAACCCAAACTGTGATAGCCACACTTGTTTTTGTACTTTGGGTAATAAAGTTCTTTGTCTCTGCCCCAGTTTAGTGCCCTCTGCCAGCATCCATGAAACAATTACAGGCTAATCTACTAGCCTGCAAGTAGGGCAGTCAAACCCCACACCATGATAACCAGCCAGTCCTGGGTGAATCTCACCCTCTGTAATAGTACCTAACTTCTTATACCAAACCTTCTCTGTTCCACTTACGGTGTGCGTTCTGTCTCCTGATTGGACCCTGACTGATCCAGTACAGCTGCAGAATCATCTTCCTCACATCCTTAGAATCCTGAAGCATTTGTGTCTCTTAAATTATATTAAACGGCGAACAATGGATTTATGACTTGCTAGCAATGGGTCATCCTCTCATTTCCATTCAGGACTGCTCCCCCACCCAGCATCCCTGCTCTTTGCTCTATTGACAGCAACAGTTCTCTGTACCCAGGACATTAAATATGCCCCCCTCACTAACATGCCCTTCTTCTGTCCTCTCACAATGGCGCGGCACTTACTAAGGGCGTGTGTGTGTGTGCACGCACGCGTATGCACTCATGCACATAATAGGCAGAATTACGTAGCCTGTTCCTACTCATTAAAAGTGAGAATTTAAGGGCGCCTGGGTGGCTCAGATGGTTAAGCGTCTGCCTTCGGCTCAGGTCATGATCCCAGCGTCCTGGGATCGAGCCCTGCATTGGGCTCCCTGCTCAGCGGGAAGCCTGCTTCTTCCTCTCCCACTCCCCCTGCTTGTGTTCCTGCTCTCACTATGTCTCTCTCTGTCAAATAAATAAATTAAAAATCTTTAAAAAAAAATAGATTTGCCTCTGCCATTTACTAGCTGGTTTCTACACCATTAAGTGGGAATAATCATATCGACTCCATAGGGCTATTGTAAAGATCTTAAAAATTAACATCCATACGAGGTGCTTAGCACAGTATCTGCCACATAATCAAGTTGAATCAAACTCTCTATATTTCAGTAAACAAATGACCAAATCTGAGGCAATTTAATAAAAACATGAGCTTTTAACCCACTTTCACTTGGTTGCCTCAACAGCTAAGCTAGTCTCTAATTGTCTTCGGGCCCAGAGAAGACTTCTCCAAGACTCAATGGGGAGGCCAAACATACTGAGTTCAAGGCCTCATTCCTCAGACTTGCCTCCTCTCTCTATCTTCTTCCAATCACTTTCTTGATATTGAAAGCTCCCTCTTGGTTTACCATTTTCTTTGCTCTGTATTTTCCTTATTTCCACCCCCTCAGAGGCCTCATCTCCTAGGTGATGGAAAAATGATCCTCCATGTACAGGTTGGCAAACTTCTTCTGTAAACGTCAAGAAAAAGATAGGGTTTCTGTCACAACTCAACTTTGCTGTCATGCACAAAAGTAGCCAAAGGCAATATGTAAAAAAGAGGCACATCTGTATTCCAATAAAACTTTACTTACACAAACAAATGGCAGACAGATTCGCCCTGTGGGCTATAGTTTGTTGACCTTTGATCTGTAGTTTCTCTGCCTTTATTTAGTCTTTGGACCTAGAGAGCTAAAGTATAATTTTGAGTTGGCCATTTTTCTCTGTATTTGGTCTTCAAAAGAGGAACTCATTTGTAGAACTTTGTCTCACCACAGGTAAAATCTTCATTTTGAACATATCCCCCATTCCAGTAGTACTTACTATATTTTATCATGTATCATGGCCCTTCATTGAATGGTTCTATCTGGCTCCCTGAGATTCTATCATCACAGGCTATTCACTATATGTATGTAGATGATTAGATACAAAAATACCTTTAGCTTGAATCTTAAAGCACTATGTAATTACTGAAAAAAATGGCAATGTGCTGAATAGCATTAACTATACAGTATCAATGAACAACTCAGATTAATGAGTCAGCATAATTTTTATACTTTGATGTAATATTAGGAAGTCCATAGTCTAAAATTTCTACTGCCTAAGTAAGAAATTGAACTGAATAATTTTTATTATCAAGAGAGAATAATTTCAAAATAATGATTATTAAAATGTTTAATATTAATTAAGTCATTGTTTTATTATGGTCAAAGAACTTGTCATCATTATGCAGTCATGGCTATATTGGGATTTTGGTTCTCTTAACTAAACTGTCAGTTGATATTTTGTAGGTTTTGCAATTCTTTCTGAATGCTCAAACATTATATAACATGATTATACTCATGGCAATCACTGTAGTGGACAATATAGGAGACTAGATAGAATTAGAGAAGTAACATCTTTCACCATATTTTGAATAATTACAGAATTAGTTTAATGTAATGAACAAATTTAGTATTGTTGAAGGTCATATGAATGAGAGAAATATTTTGTTGAAATTGTATAGATAGGGCATTTCTTTAATGTCATTTTTCTGAAATTAATTTCCTGAGCACCTATTATTCTGTTTAAATACATTTTAGAAAGATAGTCTTCCTTGACTGGTAGAAATTGCCAGTGAAAATATCTGGGCCTGGAGTTTTCTTTGTGAGAAGATTTTCTTTAAATGATTATAGGACTATTCGGATTCCCTATGTCTCCTGTAATGTAAATCTGGGCTGCAACTTTTATGGCAGGTGTGTGGGGAGGCATGGGAGGGGTGGGGGGCCTTCAGGCCCAAAGAAGACTTCTTCTGTAACCTGTTATCAGAGATCCCAAGGCATTTTCTTTTCATTCCTTTTCTTTTTCCTTTTTTCCTTCCTTCCTTCCTTCTCTTTTTTTCTTTTCTTTCTTTTTCAGTCTCCTGATAATGGAGAATGAGGTAGGTATTATTTTGGTTTGCCATTTCCCTCTAGCTGTAGCACTTTGAGATGTCAGCTTTATAGAGGTAGAGTCTTTCCATCTTGGGCATGTCTTGGGTTTTGACTTTTCTAACCCACACCCTAGGAGGCCAACAAAACCAAAGGAAAACTTCCTCAGTTTGGGGAATGCCCTCAGGGTAAAAAAGGTTCAGTGCTCAGCTCATCTTTCTGGATCTTCCCTTTCACTTAGCTTTTTGTCTTCATAATCTTTAATATTTTGTTTGTTCTTCAATGCTTTAAAGAAAATGCATTTTATTCAGAATTTTTGGTTGTTTTAAGCAGGATGATTCATCTAAATAGTCTACATAACCATATTCCCAGAAACGGAGGAAGTCTGCTCTGAGTTGTTCATGTTTTTCAAAGCTGCTTTTCATTTTAGACCATCACAATATCTTCTCAAATAACTTTGTTAAAAATATCCCATTTCTTCTACAAAAATACTATACAGGCTCACTGATTTGGTGTAACATAATTGGGAAAAGCTCATCTAAATTGCGAAAACCTCTAAGTGGTATGTTAAAATAAATTGTATACTTTGCACATGCTAAATAAAGCTAGCAAAATATCATCTCGTAGTGGTCCTTGGGGGAACTTGAACAGATAAGAATGATTTGCAAGCTCATAATTATGTGACTAAATAAAAAATGGTTCTCCTAAAAGGGCTTGAGGGTGCTTGGAAAGTTCGCTCTTGGTGTAACACTGTGGTAGTCTGTGCCAGTTGCTATAAAAAAATATCACCGACTGGATGGCTTATAAACAGTAGAAATTTACTGCTTATAGTTCTGGAGGCTAAAAGTCCAAGGTCAGTGTGCCATGTGGTTGTGGGAGGGCCCTCTTCTGGTTGCAGACTTCCTGGGATATCCTCTCAAGGCAGAAGGATCTAGGGATCTCTGTGGAGGCTCTTTTTTTAAGACACTAATCCCATCCAGGAGGGTTTCTTCCCTCATGACTTATAGGCACTTTCCAAAGGCTCCGCCTACTAATACCATAACTTGTGGGGAAGAGGCTCTGAACGCGTGACTTTGCAGGGACACAAACACTCAGACTACAGCAAGCACAGAGGGCCTTGATTTGAAGAAGTTGGCAAGGGATGACATAGTCTGAGGGGAGTGGAAGCCACTCTGTGGGACATTGGCCTAGGGAATGGTTCTCTACTGTGACTGCACATTAGATTCACCTGGGTTCTGGCTGGGACTGACAGCCTGAGATGGCACATATGGGGTAGAGTCCAGACGCCAGGGGTTTTTTTAAAGTTTGTCAAGTAATCCTGATGGGATGCCATGGCTGAGAATCACTGGACTAGACTGTGCCAGCAATGGGGTGATAATGCCATACCATTCTGGGTTCTGGCTGGGATGGTATCCCAAACTGTCCTATCTGGTGGATATGAATGCCGACAGATAGTCAGATGATATTCAACCTACATTATTGAGTACTGGAGCTGGAAGAGACCTGAGCAATCCTCTAGTACAACCTTTGCAAAGACTATTATGAAAGATTTATATAACAGGGAAAATACAAAAGTTCTCTACCATCCAAATACCAAATATTGAGTTGAATGTTCATGACATCTGAAAATTGAAATTGTTGTAACATTGCTGGGAGAAGAGAAAGCAGGCCACTTAGCTGATATATTTTAGCTGTACGTGGTCCATATGACTCCTTAAATAAGGTCAGATGGGAAGAGCAGGTAGACAGGGGGCCTACCTGTAGACTGCATCCCCGGCATTATTTATAACCATCTGGAGCTTCTTCATATTATTTTGGAGTCATGTGCAGATAGAAACGATGACTGTCATTCTTAATTTGAAAAAAACAATAAATGAGCCAACATTTCCCTCCATCGCCCTGCATGTATCTGATGCCTCAGCAGTCAGCCTGGGCTGCTTCTTCCTTCCCGACCATATTCTAGTTTTCTCACTCCCATGCACATGCTTTCTACCCCTCTCCTTATGTCATAACCCTCTTTCAAAATGTGAACAAGGAAATCTCATAAATTCTTTTTGTTCTATCTTTCAGAATTTGTGTTACTATAAACCCACATTTCAATACATTTGCGGTGCCTGACCTCAAAGACCAAGTCTACTCCATATTTACATCAACCAGTAATTAGCGAGAGCCTATTATGTGAAGGTGTAACAGTGGGTAAAATGCTAAGTGCTACAGTGGGTACAAAAAGATACCCCAGTATATGCCCTTAATGAACTAACATTCTTTCCCCTCCTTTGTGTCATGATCAACAATTATATAAGATTTTAGTCTCCCTACTGCTTTGCTCAATGCACATTTTTTTATCAGAAAGTTTCTGAGATAAATGAATTCTCAATTGGAATAGCTGCCCCCACCCCCACTCTCAGTCCTCTGCAGCTTTGCTACTGAGTTTGTGATACAGAATCAGCCAGGTAAGTAGGTCAGCTTTTGCCAAACTTACTACCTGGGATTTTCTTTCTTTGAAGTCCTCATACAGCCCAGCTATTCTTGTCAGACACAGGCAGCTCTTTGAATGACAGCTTCTCTCTAACCTCATTGCTCCACCACTACGCAAGGACCTCTTTCCGTCCACAAAATTTACTCCATCTAGGTCTCTTTTGAACTGCTCAGCTTATCATGTACTTTAGATTTGTAAAGACGCATAACTTCAAAGAAAGCGATTTTAAAAATGTAGTGGATTCTACTTCTCAATTTCAAGTGGCGTGTTTGTACTCTCTTAAAAAGTGACAATAGACTTTCTGGGTAGAATTCACTCAGAAAAATATAAATAAGCAATCTGACTAGTTTTGAAACTAGTGTAGTCATGATAATGTTAATACATTGAGTATGCCACCACTCCCGGTGTAACCAAAGGGTCACTGAGTCATTGTTTGCCTTCCCAACTTCTATTAGTTATTCTTTAGGCACATATTATACAAGTAGTATTCATTCAACAATATAAAACCAATTACCGATATCTTGATTAAATATGTGTTTATTATCCACAAAGAAATGTCACCAAATGGAACCAACTTCAGCTTGAGCAAAGATGGAGGACACTGAACATGGTTTCCAAGCTTCCTTGCCTTCTTTAGATGCATCTCATTAGCTAAAGGAAATAATTACCCAGGGCTGGAGGGAAAATGGGGTGGCAGTAAACACTAGTTGTGATGCTAATACCTACATCAATCAGTACTGTATTTCTTCAAGAGATTCACAAGATGCCAGAGTTGCTCAGGCCCAGGAGAAGATACAAAATAAACATGGTATTTTCTTAGGTCTTAGGAGTCAGGACAGAGTCTCTGGTGGGGGAGTTGGTCCATTTTTATAAATCATGGAAGGTATCTGAGATTGAGAAGGATGAAAATACCAAAAGTAGGTTTTAATTTTTCATGGCATTTGATTTTTTACTCCAATTAAAAAATGAAATAGAATGAAAATATTACATGGGAATTTATAATCCAGTCACAGTAAAATGTCATTTTACTGAATATTTGTTCAATAACAGTTAAGAAATTACAAACATTTTAAGCATTATACAATTAATGAAAAGATACTTACTTTGACTTTTAACATTTATGGGATGCCTTTGTGTACTAGGCATTGGAAAAGAGCTTCCAATCAAAATTTCCTCTTTGTCACTGTTTCTAAATCTAAAATCTAAAGAGATTTTCTGTCAGACTTAAAAATCCATTTACTTGCACATTACATTGAGAAAAAATCTCTTTGGGATGAATGTAAATGCAGAGTTTTAATCCTAGCAATATAGAGAATGCCTATTGTTACAACATTTAAATAACAATTTGTAATGTACCTACTAAGCTTTTTATTGTAAAATATACATAAAATTTGTCATAAGTGACATTTAGTACCTTCACCCTGTTGTGTAATCACCACTAATTAGTTCCAGAACATTTTTATCACCCCGAAAGGAAACTCCTTACTCATTAAGCAGTCATTCTCCACTCCCTCTTCCTCTCAGACTCTGGCTGCCCCCACGAATTTGCCTATCTTGTATATTTCATATAAATGGAATCATACAATATGTGGTCTTTTGTGTCTGGCTTATTTTACTTGGCATAATGTGTTCAAGGTTCATCCATGTTGCAGTATGTATCTGTACTTCATTTCTTTTTATGACTGAAAAATATTCTATTATATTATGTACCACAATTTGTTTATCTATTCATCAGGTGATGGACATTTGGGTTGTTTCTACCTTTTGGCTACTATGAATAATGTTGCTCCGAATATTTATATGCAAATTTTTGTTTGAACACCTGTTCTCAGGGTTTCTTATTTTGGTAGGGGGGATATACACCCAGGGGTGGAATTGCTTGGTCACATGGTAATTCTATGTTTAATTTATTGAGAAACTACCAAACTGTTTTCCACTATACCCATACTATTTAACCATCCTACCAGCAGTGTATGAAGGTTCCGATTTCCCCACATCCTCTCCAACACTTATCTTCTCTTTTTAAAATTATAGTCATCCTGGTGGATTTGAAATGGTTTTGATTACACTTCCCTAATGACTAATGATGTTGAGCGTCTATTCATGTGATTGTTGACCATTTTATACCTTTGTTGGAGAAGTGTCTATTCAAGTCCTTTGCCCATTTTTAAATAGGTTGTTTATCTTTTTGTTGTTGAATGTAGGAGTTCCTTATATATTCTGGATAGACTTTTTATATGATTTGCAAATATTTTTTCACATTCTGTGGGCTGTCTTTTCACTTTCTTGATCGTGTCCTGTGATGCATAGAAGCTTTTAATTTTGATGAAGTCCAGTTTATCTATCTTTTGTTGCCTTGTGTTTTGATGTCATATAAATGAAACCATTGCCAAATCCAAGGTGATGAAGATTTGTACCTATGTTTTCTTCTTAGAGGTTTATGGTTTTGGTTCTTATATTCAGATCTTTGATTTATTTTGAGTTAATATTTACACATTTGTGAATTAAATGTCCCATTTCATTCTTTTCCACATGAATATTGCTGTTGTAGCACCATTTGGTGAAGAGACTATTCTTTCTCTATTGAATGGTCCTGGCTCCCCTGTTAAAAATCAGTTGACCATAGTTTATTTCTGGACTTTGTATTTCATGCTACTGGTCTATGTACTTATCCTTATACCAGTACTACACTATTTTGATTACTGCAGCTTAGTAATATATTTTGAAATCAGGAAATGGCATTTGATTTTAACTTTAACTTTGTTCTTTTTAAAGATTGTTTTGGCTCTTTTGGGTGACTTCCAATCCCATATAAATTTTAGGATGAGCTTTTCCATTTCTGCAAAACAGGGCCAGTGGGATTTTGATAGGGATTGCATTGAATCTATAGACTAATTTGGAGACTACTGCCATCTTAACAATAATTCTTCTGATCCATGAATGTGGGATGTCTTTCCATTTATTTAGATCTTTATTTCATAAGTGTTTTGTATTTTTCAATGTGCAAGCCATGCACTTCCTTGGTTAAGTTTATTACTAAGTATTTTATTCTTTGTAATGCTACTATAAATAGAACTGTTTTTAAAATTTCCTTCTTGGATTTTTTTTGCCAATGTATAGAAATCACTTGACATTTCTGTGTTGATCTTGTATCCTGCAACATTTCTGAATTTATTTGCACTCAAGTTTTGTTTTGTGTGTGTATGTGTGTGTGTATTCTTTAGAATTTTTAATATATAGAATCATGTCAGCTGCAAATAGAGTAGTCTTACTTCTTCCTTTAAAATCGGGATTCCTTTTATATCTTTTTCTTGCCTAATTGTTCTTCCTAGAACTTCTGGTGCAATGTTGACTAGCAGTGGTGAAAGTGGGCATTTTCTTGATCTGAAGAAGATAGTTTTCAATCTTTTACCATTTAATATGTTGTTAACATGGGTTTTTCATGAATGCCTTTTAACAGTTTGAGGAAATTCCATTTCTCCCTAGTTTGTGGAATTTTTTTTTTTTTTACCATGAAAGGGTGTTGGATTTTATCAAATGTTTTTCTTATCAATTGAGATGATCATGTTGTTCATTCCCCCTTCATTCAATTTTTTTTTTTATAACAAATAGCTTTATTTTCATGTCATTGTCCAACTAGGACAATGTTGCTCCCTTCATGCTATTAATGTGATATGTTATATTGACTGATTTTCATATGTTGAAACATCCCCATATTCTTGCAATAACTATTACTTTGTCATAGTGTACAATCTGTCTGTGTCTGGCTTTGGTATCAAGATAATGCTGGCCTTATTGAATAAATTAGAATGTGTTTCTCCTATTTTTTTTTTTGGAACAGTTTAAGAAGAATTGGTGTTAATTTCTCTTTAAATGGTTGGCAGAATTCACCAGTGAACCCATCTACTGCTGTATTTTCTTTGTTGGGAATTCTTGATTATTGATTCAATCTCTTTACTTGTTATAGGTCTGTTCAGATTTTTTATTCCTTCTTGAGTCAGTTTTGGTAATTTGTGTGTTTCTAGGAATTTGTCCATTTCATCTACGTCATCTAATTTTTTTGGCAATAAAGCCTTTTTGATAAATAAATCTGTTTATGGTTCAGTCATCCAAAATACCATGCAATCCATCTAATATTTATAAAATGTGAAGTATATATCGTGTTTTCTTGCATTTACTTTTCTAAAGCAAATTTGTACGTAAAATTCTATAAGAGATTTAAACAAAATTTCCCCAATGAGACTAAAGAACCAAAATTTTCTGAGAGGGGTATAACTGGTATAAATTTTACTTCCAAAAGCATAAACCTTCTTCATTTTCTTTTTATTAAAATAAATGATTCCTCATTTATTAAAATGAAACCTCTCTTTTTCTACCTAGAGAAAGAAATAAGAGTATGGACTCTCAAGTGCAGAGTGCCTGCATTCAAATTCCTGTCCTACCACTTACTTGCTATATTATGATCTTGGGGTTAACTTCTCTGTGCCCCAGTCTCCTCATCTGTAAAAATGAGAATAATAATGGAACCTACCTCATAAGGTTGTTGTGAGGATTAAGTGCATTAATGCGTGCAAAAAACTTGGTTCTTAATTCATAATAAGCATTCAATAATTACTAACAAATATTATTTTTATAAGGTATCACTAATTGAGGTTAAAATAAAGAGCATCTAGGTATCATCATCAATGAACAAGCAAGTATAAGTCAAGGCAGCAATGTTGGATGATGGATACAAAGAAGAGTCGTATTTTCCTCCAGAGTTATAAGACCCCAGACGAGAAGAATGAATGTTTTGGCGAGCGTTCTGTCACCAGAAAGAATTGGTTCTCTTTATTAGTATTCAGGAAAGCAGGTCCTCTTGACCACAGTTGACCTTTGAACAATACAGGTTTGAACAGTATGGGTCCACTTAGATGAGGATTTTTTTTGATAAATACAGTACAGTACTGTACATATATTTTCTCTTCCTTATGATTTTTTAAATAACATTTTCTTTTCTGTAGCTTACTTTATTGTAGGAATACATACAATATACAAAATATGTGTTAATCAACTGTTTACATTATTGGTAAGGCTTGGTCAACAGTAGGCTGTCACTGGTTAAGTTTCAAGGGAGTCAAAAATTGTATGCAGATTTTTTGCTGTGCAGGGAGTTGGGCCCCTAACCCCTGTGTTGTTCAAGCGTCAACTGTACAAAACTGCATTAAAAAGGTCCTCTATCAAGGTAGAAAAATCAAAGGCACTGTTCATGAATCCCATAAGGAAAGGAAGGTCCTCAGAGAGTGGATGGTGAGTGTTCAAAGGAATAATCACAAGTATAAATCCTTGTATTGTACAAGTATAAATTCCTTTCAAATCACAGGCCTGAGCCTCCCCAAGAAGGTGATGATGTGCTAACACATTTCTGCTTTTGATTTTTTTGTTTTGTTTCCTGTAACTTTTCCTCTTCTTTTCCTCTCTCTTCCCCTAAATACATAAATATACTCTAAGGCTGATCCCTCCTTGTCATGAAAATAATTGAATTTATATCCATAATATAATGAATATAGAAAACATTAATGTATTTTTCACTATTATTTTCTTTGTGGCCACACCAATAAGATGACCACAAGATTTGCTTTGGGAATGGAAGTATTCAGTTTCTTGGTTTCCAGGGTAGAAACATTTCAAGAGCATTCAAAATTGGCTGCCTCCCACCCCACCCGCCCCACCCCCCACCAAAAAAAGAGTTGGTTTAATTTTTTAAAGAAAGCAACTAAAATGAAGTCTACCTTGATATAAAATGTAAAAGCACATTAACCACAGTTCTGTATTTTAAAAGATGGGTATTTAGTTTATACTCATTTTTATATTAAGACATAAATTAATGATTTTTATATCTTAAAGGATTTATCATAAAATGTTACTGCCCAGTGCATTTTTGCCGACAAGAAACAATTCACTGAGAATATTAACATTCACATGTGTAATTGGAGTTTACAAATGTACAAAACTTTGGGTAATAAACACTTCAAACTTATTTTTCAAACATTCAATAATCCCATTCCCCTCAAACTATTTGATTACAAAGAAGCACAAAGGGTTACTAACTGCAGCAAAATGTGAGAAACAAAGCAAGGGAGGCAAATCCAGACTTAAGAACATAAAAATATCCAAACAGTTTTGTCAATATCAAAATCAAAACATCTTATATAATATAAAAGAAAACAAATCCATATAATTAAGTGCTACTTGGGTGAAAGAACATTTTAGGGCATATGACATTCATTTCCTCTACATAAATTTGCATATCTTTTATTTTTTTTAAGATTTTATTCATTCATTTGAGACACAGAGATACAGAGAGAGAGAGAGAGAGAGAGAGAGCATGAACAGGGGGAGAGGCAGAGGCAGAGGGAGAGGGAGAAGCAGACTCCCTGCTGAGCCAGGAGCCCGATGTGGGGCTCGATCCCAGGACCCTGGGATCATGACCTGAGCCGAAGGCAGACTCTCAACCATCTGGGCCACCCAGGCACCCCCATAATTTTGCATATCTTAAATTTAATGCAAAACACTATGTTTCAGTTCCAATTTGAGAATATCATAATGCATAGCTCTTAGTGAATCTAAATATAATAGGATGAATATTTTAAAAGAACCCAAAGATCATTTCATTTTCATTTGGTCATTATTGTTTTAACTCTCATTTTTCTTTATTCATGAGACTAAGCCGACTGAGAAATAAAATCCACAATCAAAGCATATATAATGCAGCTATTTCTGAAAACTGAATATCAGCATAGTGTTTAGTATGTCATTAAAGCAGCGGTTGTGGTTAAATGAACAAATGGATAAAAATTACGGCAACTAATGTACGATAAAGTTACAAAGCAAACGTTCAAAGTGTTATCTGGCATATATGCACTGTAGTAAAAGAAATCTGGATAAAGTGAGTAAAATGTGATTGATTATTAATAAATGACATTCCCAGCTAACACTGGGTCGTGTTGAGGAGCAGTGCATTTGTCCTCATATGTTATGTCGGGAACATATGCTCACAGTCCACCAGCTGTAGCCTGGATTTGCTGAGAAATGACTTACTGAGAAATGTAGGATTTAATCCTGGGTCATCCTCTTGTTCCTCCTCTTCGCTTTGAGATTGGGCACTCTGTGCCCAGGAATGCGGCATTGCAAATTGGCTAAAAATGTATCCATTGGTAGGAGAATAATTTTACTAAATTCATGAGGCAGATGAAATCTTCATTTAGAAAACAAAGCACTATGTTATAATTTGACAGTTACAACGCAAGCCCCAGCTCTTCCTAGGCATAGTGGAGCAACCTAAAATAAAAAAGCAAAAAGACATATTTGTTGGGTATGTGGGTTCAACTGTTGATAAAGCCATACTAGTTGGTAAAATACTGATATGGTCTGTACTTGTCAAAGAGCTACTGCCAAACTCTGCTGCCCCAGCCTTCCTGCCCCGCTTCCTCCAAGCCCCCTGCTGCTGTCAAAGTTTCGCAGAGTCAATTGTTTAGGGTGTATCACAGTATTATGCAGTATTCCCTTCTCTTTAAAGGTAATTCTAAAAAAAAAAAAAATTGCTCAGGACGTATTCTACCTGAAACACTTTATTTGGCCGACAGGATGTGGAATATGGATAATGAGGAACTGGGCAACACTTTGTGACCCATGTGGCGAAAATATCAAGTATTTTCTAGAGAGGGCCTGTGACAGATACCCTGTCTCCGAGCACACCAGATTCACTGCATGCCTGGCTGCTTTTTCCCCGGGGGCACGAGTCATTGCACATTTACTGACTGCCCTCTCTGTGCAGGGCTGGGCCATCTAAGCCCACTCTGCTACTTTTTAGCACAGTAAATAAATAATAAATACGCCTCCTCCAACTCCCTAGGAGTAGAAACAAACCTGGTGAATAAACTCTATGACAATGAGATACAAGGGCAGGGTGCTGGGAAAGAAGTATAATCTTAGTTTATGGATAAGGAGTAATTCCTAAATCTTTCACTTACCCTCCCTCCCTCCCTTCCTTCCTTCCTTCCCTCCTTCCTTCCTTCCCTCCCTCCCTCCCTCCCTCCCTCCCTCCCTCCCTCCCTTCCTTCCCTCCCTCCCTCCCTCCCTCCCTCCCTTCCCTCCTTCCTTCCTCCCTCCCTCCCTCCCTCCCTTCCTTCCTTCTTCCCTCCCTCCCTCCCTCCCTCCCTTCCTTCCTTCTTCCCTCCCTCCCTCCCTCCCTAGACACCAGGCCATTCATAGTGAAACTAAGTGTGGACAAGGATAGTTTTTAAAGAAAGATTACTTTGTCCACAGTAAGACCTAAGAATTAAAACAACAGTATTCAGGGAAGGGGTGACTAATACAAAGCACTGAGAAAATTTGTTTTGTATTTTATAATCTCATTTCGTTCCCTAGACAAATGTCCTCTTGTCCATTTGTTGGAACACTGAATGGAAAATTTATTTTTCAGATTCTACAGTTATAAGTCCAAATTTAGGTGCTTAAAAATAGTAATAGAGGTGATGTGCAAACAATAGCTATGTGGTCACTGATTATTAATTTTGATAAGAGAGTAATTCAGCATAAAGCATTAATTACCTGTAATAACAAGTCTCAAATACCGGCCAAAAGATTTCCTTATAACTAGCCTAAGAGCGTAAATCAACACATCTTAGAAAAAGAGATTTTTACATCTCTTCTTGGGCTCCTTGGTTATCATTCACATTGCCATGGCAGGAGGCTGATGGTGGATAATCACATAATTTCTTTTTTTAAATTTTTATGTATTTATTTATTTATTTTAGAGAAGGGGAGGCAGAGGGACAGGAAGAGAGAAAATCTCAAGCAGACTTCCTCCTGAGCACGGAGTGTGACATGGGGCTCATCTCCCGACCCTGAGATTATGACCTGAGCTCAAATCAAGAGTTGGATGCTTAACCCACTGAGCTACCCAGGCACCCCAATCACATAATTTCTGATAAAATTCTGTAGCGCTGATTTGCGCTCTCAAATGGTCTCTTCTTTCCTTCACCCAGTGACCCCATTTAAACTTAAGAAACAAGATCAAGGTCACACACTAAGTCCCTTTTTCTAACCTCTTCATTTAAAAACTCCTGTCCCTTTCTACAGTCATATTTTCATCTTCTTCTCCAGTCTTGGAAGAGGTCTTTCCTCCAGTCTGAGGAGGACCAGTCTTTGCTCTCAATTCTGTTTCCTGCCCTTCTTTCAGAAGTGTCCTTTAATGCTGCTCTTTCTAGTATCTGGAATCTCTACTCTCTAGTTTTCACCTCTACTGTGAAAAAGACCTTTGGCTCAAATTCTAACTCTACCATTGATTTACTGTGTGACTTGGGTCAAGTATTTAACCTCTCTGTGTCTCAGATTCCTCATCCAATAGAGTCTAGTACATAAAATGTGTTTGATAAATGTTAACTTCCTATCATCATCATTATTTGAAAGTTGTATGCCCCTCTAGGTCCTGCATTTACTTATTTTTCTCTTTACTTTTTACACTGTGTGGTGGTTTCTGCTTCTATCACATTCTCATAGGTTCTTATAACTTCACAAATGACAAATTACCTTCATTCTTCCTTATCCTGTTGAAACCCTGCTTCCTCTCTCTAATTGCTCTATTCCGTTATCTTATCTAAGACACTCTCCAGTCATTAATTTGCTGTTTTCTTCAGAAGTTGAACTTTTAATCCAACCCAGTAGAAAGAAAGAATAGACAGGACTTGGTAATATCTCTTGAATCCTTCTCTAGAGTTGACACCTCAAGCCTTACAAGTGAAGCAATCTTCTAAATGTTTTATTTTTATCCAGCCTTTGCTTCCCCTGCCCTTAACCCAACTTATCCTGTCCCCAACTGCCACATGAACTTTCTATTACTGTATCACTCTCCTGGTTAAAAGTCTCCACTGGCTTCCCACTACCAAACTCTTGAAACATGGCCTTCACTGACTTCCATCCTGACCCCAACCTTGCTCTCTAATAAGAATGTCCACAATAGTCAAACTATGGAAAGAGCCCAGATGTCCATCGACAGATGAATGGATAAAGAAGATGTGGTATATATATGTGTATATATATACACACACACACACACAATGGAATATTATGCAGACATCAAAAAATGAAATCTTGCCATTTGCATTGACATGGATGGAACTAGAGGGTATTATGCTAAGTGAAATAAGTCAATCAGAGAAAGACAATTATTATATGATCTCACTGATATGTGGAATTTAAGAAACAAGGCAGAGGATCATAGGGGAAGAGAGGAAAAAATGAAATAAGACAAAACCAGAGAGGGAGACAAACCATAAGAGACTCCTAATCATAGGAAACAAACTGAGGATTGCTGGAATGGAGGGGGGTGGAGGGATGGGGTAACTGGGTGATGGACACTGGGGATGGTATGTGTTGTAATGAGCACTGGGTATTATATAAGACTGGTGAATCACAGACCTGTACCCCTGAAACAAATAATACATTGTATGTTAATGAATTTAATTTAAATTAAAAAGGGCAGAAAAAAAAGAAGTCCTACTCCTACTAAGCTTGGATCCTTATAACCAGCCACACTTTCTCAATATATCTGGCGTATTTCTTCTTCACTGACATTTCTTTCGTGTTTTCTCACACAATTTCCCATTTCTTTCTACCTTTTGAATTGGATCAATTCAAAGCTTAAGTCCAACTTCTCACTAAAGCACTCTCAACAACCATTTTATTTTTTCTCTTTGATTTCCTACACCACTCAATGCCTACACCATGCGACACTTGCTACTAACTGTTCTACATCGTGGGTTCTCCCCTTACACACGCAGATCATACGTACTTAAGTAGTTAAGTTGTATGGCAGTGCAGATTCTTTTAAGTTTGTTTTCTTGACAGTACTTACCACTGCTCCTTGTATGTAGGAAAACCTTGGCTCAATTAAACATCTGAGTGTCTTTCAGGTACCAGATACTGAATTGGGGCACAAAATTCCTAATTCTGTTCTCGGTAATGATGGAAACAAAGACCTCAAAAGATCATTCTTAGAAGTGCTAGGCCCTCCAGAAATAGACATGGCTGGAATTCCTTCTGTTAATAAGCTTGCCGGGTCAAGTTTCTTACTTGTTAATGTAATTTAAGGTTGCCATCTTTATTAGGTGAATCCCAGACATTTCATCTGCTCCCAAATATCAGTGGCTTGAGTATTTAAAAATTATTGCTCACATCTGCCTAAGTGGTTCACATTTTTCTGATTTCTATCTTTGTTTCTTATTTTCCACAATCTCCCCTCCCTTTGCCATAGCTCTCTTGTGGTCCTATCTGCTTTATCAATACTAGGATCTCATCAATTCCCAGTAATCAAATGGTGGCAGATCAAAACTATTAATAATTTCTCTGAGTATTAACTTACACTTTAAAGATAATTTTGGATTTTAGTTAGGTCATAAAATTAAACATTCCTTCTTGTTTTCATATATTTAATCAAGAGATGACTTTATCATGCTTATGCTATATATTTTGATATTGGACAAAAGTGAGAAGATCATTTTTACCAAATGAATTGTTTTAATAAAAAGAGAGAAGTGTAATAATGAAAAATGAAATGCCATACCTGGGTCCACTCATTTGTCTGCGGATCATAAGCCTCCACTGTATTAAGATAAGTCTGTCCATCATACCCTCCAACAGCATATAATTTATCACCAAGTAAACAGACCCCCACTGCATCTCTGCTAATGCTCATAGATGCCACTGCAGTCCACGTGTCTGTTTTGGGATCATATCTGAAAGAAAATTTTAGAACTGGAGCTGACATTGTTCTCACAATATTTTTAAGTAAAAATAGTTTATGGATGAAAGACTCGCATGTCAGACCTGATACCATAAAACTCCTAGAAGAAAACATAGGGGTAAGCTCCTTGACACTGGTCTTGGCAATTATTTTTTGGATCTGACACCAAAAAGCAAAGGCAACAAAAGTAAAAGTAAACAAATAGGACCACATCAAACTAAAAACCTTCTGCATAGTGAAGGAAACCATCAACAAAATGAAAAGGCAACCTATGGAATGGGAAAAAATGTTTCCAAATCATGTATCTGATAATGTATCTTTATATCTAGAAGATATAAAGAATTGTACAACTCAATAACCAAAAAAAACCCCAAAAAACAAAAAAACCCCAAATAAACCACTTAAAAATGGGCAGAAGGTCTCAATAGACATTTTTCTAAAGAAGACATATAGATGGCCAGTAGGTACATGAAAAGGTGCTTAACATCACAAATCATCAGGGAAATGTAAATCAAAACTACAATGCCTGTTACCAAAAAGATAATAACAAGTGTTGGGGAGGATGTGGAGAAAAGGGAACCCTTGTGCACTGTTGGTGGGAATGTGAATTAGTGCAACTGCTATAGAAAACAGTATGGAGATTCCTGAAAAAATTAAAAATAGAACTACCATATGATCCAGTAATTCTACTTCTGGGTATTTACCCAAAGAAAATGAAAACACTAATTTGAAAAGATATATGTACCCCCCATGTTCACTGCAGCATTATTAACAGTAGCCAAGGGGCGCCTGGGTGGCTCAGTTGGTTAAGCGACTGCCTTTGGCTCAGGTCATGATCCCAGGGTCCTGGGATCGAGCCCCACATCGGGCTCCCTGCTCAGTGGGAGGCCTGCTTCTCCCTCTCCCACTCCCCCTGCTTGTGTTCCCTCTCTCGCTGTGTCTCTGTCAAATAAATAAATAAAATCTTAAAAAAAAAAAAAAAAAAAAAACAACAGTAGCCAAGACATCTAAACAACCTAAGTGTTCATCAATGGCTGAATGGATAAAGAAAGTGTGGTACATATAGAATACATACACATACGCATGCATGCATGCACACACTGGAATATTATTCGGCCATGAAAAAGAATGAAACCTTGCCATTTCAACAACATGGATGGACCTTGAGGGCATTATGCTAAGTGAAATAAGCCAGAGAAAACGAATACCTATGATCTCACTATATGTGGATTCTAAAACAAAAACAAAAAACTAAGCTCATAGATTGGTGGTTGCCAGAGGTGGGGCATGGAGGGGGTGGGTGAAATGGGGGAAGGGGGTCAAAAGAGACAAATTTCTAGTTATAAAATACATGAGTTATGGGGATGTAATGTATAACATGGTGATACAGTTAATAATACTGTACTGTATATTTGAAAGTTGCTAAAAGAGTAGATCTTAAAAGTTCTCATCACAAGAAAAAAATTGTAACTATATATGGTGATGGATGTTAACTAGACTTATTGTGATCATTTCTCAATATATACAAATGTCAAATCATTATGTTATACACCTGAGACTAATGTAATGTTATATGCCAATTATACCTCAATAAAAGAATACCTACATATCCAGAAACACCTGGGAGAGGCAGTATAGCAAAGTGGTTAGAGAATGGACTTTGGATTTGGGCTGAAGAATCTTGAGTCCTTATCCTTCCAATCACTGGCTCTGTGGTATTGTAAAGTTACTTAAAATCTTTACATCTTAGTTTCTTTATTGGTGAAAATACTGCTCACCACGCAGCATTGAGGATTAAATGAAAATGCACAGTAAGCATTTGATAAATGTCATCTTAAAGATGAGTTGGTTCATTTATTACAATTTTTTCCTATTAGCAAAGAATATATTCTTGTAACAAAAATTCAAAGATTACAAAAATATATAAAAAATGCAATAACTAGCCTCATTTCCTTCCAACTTTAATTCCAGAGTCAAGTGGTAACCACTATTAACAGTTTGGTTTGTATTTGATCTTTTATTTTTATTTTTATTTTTTTTTAAAGATTTTATTTATTTATTTGACAGAGAGAGAGACAGCGAGAGCAGGAACACAAGCAGGGGGAATGGGAGAGGGAGAAGCAGGCTTCTTGCCAAGCAGGGAGCCCGATGTGGGACTCGATTCCAGGACCCTGGGATCATGACCTGAGCCGAAGGCAGATGCTTAACGACTGAGCCACCCAGGCGCCCTGTATTTGATCTTTTAAATATTTCACTTTTTATTCTCAGGGCTTGAGATGCCTATTTCAGAACATGTTTTTTTTTTTTTTTAATTCGATTTACTTTTTCTTTCCATGTAAAACATTAACATTTTTTTCTTTCAAGAAAATAAAAATAGTTTAGTTCTTTAAGCCTACCCTTTATCTTATTACTTCTATCTAAAGTCCATCTGAACATATTTTAGAAAAAATATCAGTATTTTCCTGAAAAGCTTTTACTTACAATATTATGGATTCATTTAGTAAATCCATAACACTTAAACTATCCAAAAGAGCTAAAGTAAATACTGAAAACTGCTTTAAGATTTTCGATTGCCTACTGAAAATCTGAGGAAATCAATACACGAAACTCTATGTAAGATGGCTTACAGATGTAATCATTAAAGCTATCCACTTTTGAACCTTCTTGTTCCTTTCATGAAATATATTAACTAGAACAGCCCAAAGTTGTCTATCTAAGAGCAGATACATCATGCTCTAATACATCTATTGCTTCTAATATGTCTTGCACAAAAATGAACAATTTTTCATTGGGTGCAGTACTGCGGTGAGCCTGTAACTTATGGGGTAAAGTGTACAAAGAGTTCCATATTCCTTTCCTGGAGTATAACATGCAGCAAGCGCAGTCTCCCTAAGACAGGTGAAATGTAAGTATATCTTTCCTGCTTTCTCAAAAGACAACAAGCCGACCCTCCTTATTATTAAATAGAAAGCACTCATTGTCATCAAACCTGCATTTCACTTTTTATCTTTCTTCCAATCATGTATCATTAAATAAAACATGAGCATGCACGCACACACACACACCCACACACTTATCAACTTCCCATTGCTCTTTAAAATCCAGAATCCTTAAGACTCCACGTGTTCTGCCCCCATCTCCACCCTAGTCCGCCTCCTTTCCTGTCACTGTCTCCCTCATTCTCTGTTCCCCAGACACAGTGGCCACCTTTCAGTTTTCTGAATGAACCATATCTCTTTCTGCTTTGGAGTGTTCGTACATGCTCCCATTGACTCTACCTCCTAAATACATTCAATTCTCTCCATTCCTTGAACCAGACTAAAGATAACAGATGGGAGCCTGAACTATTGTCCAAATCGTCCACTGATGTTAGGCTCTTTACCTGGCCCCATACTTGAGTTTCATGAGGCCAGTTTGGATGACTTGTATAACCTTTTAAGCCATACTAGTTTTTTATTTTATTTTATTATTTCATAGTATCTCATTATATCAAAATGTGTTAGAAATGTTCCTCTCCTTTTCACCTCTTACTTAGCCTCCAGCCCCATTCCTTCTCTCTGAAATTTGTCAAGCTCCTTTCCTTTTCTTGTCAGGTACAGTATCCAGTATAAAATATGTACACAATAAATGTTTGTCATATAACTCAATTAATAAATTATATAATTAATTCTAAGGTAAATTTTAAGTAGGCAGTAATATGATGAGAGAAGAATCTGAGTAAGCTGTTAGGAGAAAGACCAGGAGATGGCCGGAGCAGACAACCCAATGTTTACAAAGCTGTGAAGGAACCGCCTTGCATGTGGTAGGTGTTCAAAAAGGAGTCATTAATTTGTCTGGAAGGGTCAGACAAGTTTTCCTTCACAGGAAATTACCTCTCCACGCAGTCTGAGAGTCTGGAAGTCAAGTTGGACGCAGGAGCATCATGTCCTCCAATTGCGTACAGCAATCCATTCCAGGTAGTTACTCCTACTCCCCCTCTCCTTTTTGACATTTGTGCACAGAGTGTCCATTTATTAGTATGAGGATCAAAACATTCTACTGATTTGAGGCAAGAACTTCCATCACGACCACCAACTGCATAAAGCCTATAAGAACAAATAGAATAATAAATAAAAAAGAGCGCCATCATTATGATTAAGACAAAGAGATTATTCTTATGGTATTTCATTGAATTTAAGGTGCCATAGATTATAAGACACACTGTCAATTTATGTGCCATCAAGAAAGAAGATATGCTACCAATTATATGACATATGTATATGTACATATACGTATAATATATATATATACCAGATATCACTCTGTATATACATAAAAAAGAACAAACTTACATGGAAGCAATGATAACTATTTCTGACAAGTCACCACTGATTATAAGACGCATCACAATCTTAGAGGCATAAAATGTGTCTTAGAATAGAAAAAATGTGGTATATAAATATACCATGACTTCTTTCTTAAATAGCTAAGATAGGACTAGGTTATAAAGGAAAGAAACTAACCTTTTCTGCACCTACCACAGGCTAGACATTTTACCTGTATTAATTTAATCATCTCAATGATGCTATGAGAAACCATTTATATTCCTGTTTCATGGGTGAAGAAATAGGCTCATGGAGATTAAGAGGCTTATACAGGGTCAAAAGCAGAACCAGGACGCAGTTAGAGTAATGAGCAGCTGTACTGTGAGCAGTCACCTGGGATGTTCTTGTAGTAGTGAAACAGGAGAATAAAAGGATTGCTTGAAACAATGGTATGTAAATTAATATTTATTACATACGAACAGTGATCCTTCATTAATTTAAATTACTGCAGAGAAGGATGCTGTAAGTTATCTAAAATGAATATGGTATGTTAATGTCCTAAATGTTGCCTAGTAGATAAATTTTAATTCATTACCAATCAATATATGGCATTAATTTTAAAAGTCTTTTACTCTGACCTTAAAATATATATAAAATATTATATTTTTCTAATAGTTTTTTCAAGAGTAATAAATTCAGGTCATTGCTTATATAAAAGTCCCCACATTTTGAATTTACAGATACCTTAGTTAACATTTAACTATTTTTCTTACCTCAGGAAAGAATATTTGAACTATACCAAATATCTGCCAATTAAAACTCTAAGTATTTATATTTGGGTAAATACATATATTTTAAAGACATTCGTTCATTTTAATTCATAATGTGAAGTACACTATACCACTCAAACTGGTCCTTTAGTGAGAAGATGACCATATCTTAGCAACATATGGGTGGTGCAATATCTTGTTCTAAACTTTATATTAATAGAATTAATTGAATTTGAAATTTATTTGAAACTTTGTTAAAAGTTTTTATCTGTCAAAAACTACTTTCTTGTCTTATTGTTCTTAATATTAAACTGTTCTCATTTTTAACTAATACTTGGTAGAATAATTGTTTGAATATGGATCACAGAATATCAGAAGACATCAACAATTAGAAAACATCCATAATTTGGGCGCCTGGGTGGCTCAGTTGGTTAAGCGACTGCCTTCGGCTCAGGTCATGATCCTGGAGTCCCGGGATCGAGTCCCGCATCGGGCTCCCTGCTCGGCAGGGAGTCTGCTTCTCCCTCTGACCCTCCTCCCTCTCATGCTCTCTGTCTCTCATTCTCTCTGTCTCAAATAAATAAATAAAATCTTTAAAAAAAAAAAGAAAACATCCATAATTTAAAAAACATGTACACATGTGCGTGCATACGTGTGTGCGCACAGACACACATGGATTCAAGACCATAAAAGAGGCTTAGTCACGTAAGCTACTGACAACTTTTAAGCAGAAAAGTGACATGGTCCTATTTGTATTTTAGGTAGGACATTAGGTAAGTCTCTAAAATGAAGGACAAAAGAGAGTTAAGATTAGGGGCAAAACAACCAGCTTGGGAGATATTCCAACAGAACAGTTAAAATCACAAAGTAGATATACTGTACTTTCAAAATCAAATGTCTTAATCATTAATAGATGAGTGATCTTCAGCTTCTGATATGATTCTTTGATTGCCTCAGTGTCAGTATTCAGTAAATTGTACCTCAGATGGGCTAAAGACTGAAATATTTATTTCTCGTAAGAGAGCAAGAGAAGGTGAGAAAGTAAGATATTTCCATGCTTAGAAGTTAAAGCTATTGTAGGTCTAGAAATTAGACTTTAGAGAAGGCAGCTATGCTTTTGTGCTGTTAGAAATATTTATTTCTAGGCTAGGAAATACGTCAGTGAACAAGAATTAGATCAATGAACTAATCCCAGAAATTTTAACTGAAGGGTTAAAACTGAAAAGATACTGTTAGTTTTCTCTCTTTTTTCTCATTTACTAGATTCTTTGGTGGCTGACTGCTACCAAAGAATGAGGGAAGATACGTAGTGATAAATTTTGAAGTTCTTTCTTTAGCTAAAACAAATGAAGGGAAGGGTTTGGAAATCAGATGCACTTTTTTTATTTTATTTTTAAAGATTTTATTTATTTATTTGACAGAGAGAGACATAGCGAGAGCAGGAGCACAAGCAGGGGGAGCAGGAGAGGGAGAAGCAGGCTCCCCGCAGAGCAGGGAGCCCGACGCGGGGCTCGATCCCAGGACCCCGGGACCATGACCTGAGCCGAAGGCAGACGCTTAACGACTGAGCCACCCAGGCGCCCCCAGATACACTTTAAAAAGTGGGTTTCTATTTCTCTATCTTACCACTTGTAATAGTGCTAAAAACCAACAAAATGTAGGACATAACTAATAGGTCCCGAGGAACCAAGACCTTACGTCATGAAGTATAAAAATCTGACTAATATTTTCTCACTTTCTTTTACCAATCAATACAATTCTACAAATAATTTTAAGTCTCTTTTAACTTTGATTCCTTCCCCTTTCTGGAAATGATGATAAAGCATTTTTTTTTTTAAGATTTTATTTATTCATTTAAGAGAGAGAGAGAGCACAAGCAGGGTGAGGGGCAGAGGGAGAAGCAGACTCCCCGCTGAGCCAGGAGCCCGACGCAGGGCTGGATCCTGGGACCCTGGGATCATGATCTGAGCCGAAGGCAGACACCCAACCATCTGAACCAGCCAGGTGCCCTGATGATAAAGCATTTTAAGTGAGTAAAGGTATGCAACACACAACTTTTATTTAATAACATATAGGGCTTCATTTTATGGAAGAAAGGCCTGTGATATGTATTTAGTCTCTGAGTTACCAAGAGCTATTGGTGATGGTTCTGTCCAAATCTGTTAACTCCAATTAGAGTAGACAAGAGCCAAGAGAGCACCTTTCTAAATCCATTTCAGTTTTCAGCAGTTGACCAAGATAAGAAAGAAGTAAAAGTAAAGATAAGTCAATAGAAGAGATGGAAGGAATTATTTAGGAAAACACAGAGAGGGCCTATAGTACATTTAAAATACTATATACTTTGAAAGCTATATAAACCACCAGATTTTTACTGTATTTATATAAAACTTCTTCACTCAAAATAACTTGAAATTTATAATATCTGCACAATAGAATGAAAACCCAACACGGTAAGTTATTTATATTTAGAACTACAATAAAAAGAGACTATTTTAAAAGTTTGCATCACTCTTAAAGTTTTTCTCTTCTGTGACTTTGTGTATTTTTTAATGTATATTTTTAAGTTAGACGATACAGCTCAGTAAATTTGGCTTATTGTGTTTGGAACAGAATTTTAAATATTTCCTTACTTTCCACTTAGTACTGCCACACCTACTGTGCTCCTGGGGGTGGACATAGTGGCAACAAAATTCCACTGGCGAGCCTGAGGGTCCCATCTCTCCACTGTATTCAGATAGCTCCAGCCATCATGTCCTCCTACTGCATACATGGGACCTTCCAATACAGCCACACCTGCAAGGAGACAGGAAAGAAGCAATGACTCCAGATTTGCTGCTAGGTCTTAAAGATCACATTTCAACTGAAATCTAAATATACAATTCACCACCTATGTTTTCACCTGAGTTTGATGGTTCCAGGTCTTATGTTCAAGTCTTTAACCCATTTTGAGTTTATTTTTGTGTTTGCTGTAAGATAATGGTCCACTTTCATTCTTTTGCCTGTGACTATGCAGTTTTCCCAGTACCATTTATTGAAGACTGTCCTTTCCCCATTGTATATCCTTGGCTCCTTTGTTGTAACTTAGTTGACCACATATGCATGGGTTTATTTCTAGACTCTCTATTTTGTTCCACCAATCAATGTGTCTGTTTTTAAGCCAAATACCATAATGTGTTAGTTATTATCACTTTGTAGCATGGTTTGAAATCAGGGAGTGTGATGCCTCCCGCTTTGTCCTTCTTTTTCCAGTTTGCTTTGCTATTCTTTTTTGTTTTGATTTGATTTTGGTTTTTTTGTGGCCTCATACAAATTTTAGGATTATTTGTTCTTTTTCTTTGAAAAATGTCACTGAAATTTTGATAGGCATTGCACTGAATCGGTAGATTGCTTTGGGAAGTACGATGAACCTTAAACATGCAAATTTAATTAAGGAAACATCTATGGTAAAGATACCTGGTTTCTTTCTAGCTCTTCTTGGTTGGTCGGTGGGTGGGTGAGGGGGAAAGTAGCTCTATGGCTCTGGTCTACTAAGCTTTAGAGGCAGTATCTTGAGATCCAACAGTGGAAAGTTATTTAAAACTATACAATATGTATACATTGCCGTATTTAAAAGATTTTTCAATAATTCAGATTTAAGATATATTTGTAAAATCGTATTTATTCCTTTCCCCCTATTAGTTCAAATTCATGAGATTTTATTCTAGTTAAGACTTGATACCACAATCTATTGGTGTGATTCATTACCACGGAACCAAGTTCCCTTATTCAACAAACATTTAGTTTTTATTAAGTGCCAAACGTTTAATAGAAGATAACAGATAAGGGCCCTGCCATCATGGACCTAGTATTTTAGTCAGGAAACAGGCAAAATATATTTCAGGTATTGATGAGTGCTAATAAGAAAAATGGAACTGAGTAGAAGGATAGGGAGGGTCAGGGAAGACCTCTTGGACAAAGTGACATTTGAACAAAAATGTGGATGAAGTTAAGAAGCCAGACATGGAGATATCTGAGAGAAGATACACACACATACACACATATGTATAGTTCCAAATATATAAAAATATATCCAATTATATGTGTGTATGTATGTGCATGTAATTAATTAAAGAGCTGGAAGAAAAATTAATGGGTCCATCTAGTTCAACTCCTTAAACAATATCTTTGAAAATGAATTTTAGCAGCAGAACCACTTCTTCAAAATGAAATCTTTATTTAATTCTCACATGTAAGAGATAAAAGGAGTGTTTCCTATGTAAAGAGTTTCTTTTGTAAGTTCAAATTTATAACATTGATTTATTATACGGTAAATAAGTAAGAACAAGAATGACAGAAAGATTTGGAAAAAGAAAAACAACTTGAAGAAGACATTTGAACTGGGCACCTGGGTGGCTCAGTTGGTTAAGCGACTGCCTTCGGCTCAGGTCATGATCCTGGAGTCCCAGGATTGAGTCCCCCATCAGGCTCCCTGCTTGGAGGGGAGTCTGCTTCTCCCTCTGACCCTCCACCCTCTCGTGCTCTCTCTCTCTCTCTCATTCTCTTTCTCAAATAAATAAATAAAAAGTCTTAAAAAAAAAGACATTTGAATTATATGATCATTCTCCTTTGAACTTGCTTCAATAAAGCATTTTGTATGGTACCTAGAATTAATGTCAGTATTCTATGCACAATCTAATCTGCACAAAACACAGCAAGATCACGGGCATTCTTATTCTCTATACCATAAGAATTTACCTTAAGTTAAAATTAAATTTCTTTTCTCCACGGTGGGGGAAAGTATGCAGGTGAATCATACTATTGACCCTGGATTTTATGGTCAACCCAAGTTTTTAAGTCTCATTCATGCTGCTTTTTTTTTTTTAAAAGATTTTATTTATGAGAGAGAGAATGAGAGAGAACATGAGAGGGGGGAGGGTCAGAGGGAGAAGCAGGCTCCCTGCTGAGCAGGGAGCCTGATGTGGGACTTGATCCCGGGACTCCAGGATTATGACCTGAGCCGAAGGCAGTTGCTTAACCAACTGAGCCACCCAGATGCCCCTCATTCATGCTGCTTTTAAGATACGTTCCCATTCTGTGCTTACGTAATAAGTTGATCTTATGGACTCAAGATTAATATTTTATAGTTTTGTTAAATCTCATATAGTTAATTTTAAGCTCCCCTCTCAGTACCTTACCCCTAGCCCTCTGGTTTTACTTCCTTACCAAACTTGAAACTTAAGATCACCTTGAACTGAAATCTAATTGCAAATAGTAGAATCACTTTTTTCTGTGATCTTTTTTGCTGTACCCACTATCAGACCAATCTTCATGCCTAGATAATTTTCATTACTGGCTATTGGCTTTTTTTTGGTGGCCTCTACTCTGGTGCTCAGCATTAATAAATCCAATGTAGTACAAAGTTATGCTATCTAAACTGAACTATGACTTCATTGCTACTCATCCATCTTTCAATTCATCTTTCACAACGATCTATCAAATTCTTTTTTTTTTAAAGATTTTATTTATTTTTTGACAGAGAGAGAGAGAGATGGCGAGAGAGGGAACACAAGCAGGGGGAGTGGCATAGGGAGAAGCAGGCTTCCCAAAGAGCAGGGAGCTCAATGAGGGGCTTGATCCCAGGACCCTGAGATCATGACCTGAGCCGATGGCAGATGCTCAATGACTGAGCCACCCAGGCACCCCAATCTATCAAATTCTTTATTGCAACTAATTTAAACCTTTTCCAAACTGTGATACATTGACAATATGGCCACAAATTCTTCTTATCGCTGAATGCATGCCTATTTTCAATGTGACTCTGCAGCTCCTTCCGCCAAGAGTAGTGTCCATCAACAGATGAACGGATAAGAAAGATGCAGTATCTTTCACACACACACACACACACACACACACACACACACACTGGAATATTATGTTATAAAAATGTTGAGATCATACCATTTGAGACATATGAGTGGACCTAGAGGGTATTATGCTAAATAAAATAAGGCAGACTAAGAAAGACAAATGCCATATGATTTCATTCATAGATGGCATCTAAAAAATGATTAATCAGGGGCACCTGGGTGGCTCAGGTGGGCAAGCGTCTGCCTTCGGCTCAGGTCATGATCCCAGGGTCCTGGGATCGAGTCCTGAGTTGGGCTCCCTGCTCGGTGGGGAGCCTGCTTCTCCTTCTGCCCCCCACTTGTGCTCTCTCATTTTCTCTCTACCTCAAATAAATAGAAATAAAATCTTTTGAAAAATAAAATAAAAAATGAATAAACAAATAAAGAACAGAATCAGAACTAAAGATACAGAGAATAAACTGATGGTTGCCAGAGGGGAGGGTGATGGAGAGCTGGGCAAAATGGATGGGCAGGGAGATAACAGGCTTCCAGTTACGGAATGGGTAGGTCATGGGAAGAAGAGGCTTAAGAAATATAGTCAGTGATAATGACATAGGGATGTATAATGGGACAGATGGCAGCTATACTTGTGGTGAACACAGCGTAATGTATAAACTTGTCAAATCACTCAGTTGTACACATGAAACCAATGTAACATTGTGTATCAACTAGACTCAAATAAATATAAATATAAATACATACATACATACATATATACATAAATAAGAATAGTCTTTTTCTCTACTTTTTGAATCTGGGCTTGCCCACGTGACTTGTTTTGGCCAGTGCAACATTAGCAAACATGAGGCAGGCAGAAGCTTGAAAAGTCTTTGTGCACTGTGGCTTGCCTTCTCTTGCTGCTTTTGAAACTCTGACTGCCACCACGTGACAGAGCCTGGCTAGCCTGGTGAATGATTAGAGGCACGTGGCCCACTTGTCTCTGTTGCCCAGGCCAACAACCTGCCTACTACTACACATGTGATTGAGGCTATCTGAGATCACCTAGCTGACCTGCCATCCCACTGGAGATCCATGAGAAAACCCAGCAGAAATCATCCAAGGCAGCCTGGACCAGAAGAATGGCTCAGCGGACCCACAGATCCATGAGCTAAATATACGGTTGTTTTAAACCTCTGACTTTTGGAGTATTTGTTATGCAGCAAAAGCTGGGTGATAACCCCATCTAATTTTATTTCCATCTGCTTTACTCTCATCAAATAATTCTATTTCACCTATTCTTTCTCCTATCAAAAAAAATAGGTCATGTGACACAAGACCCTAAATTATCCTCTACCATACTCAGAGTAAGCCATCAGTTCCTTCAGAGTAAAGACAGTGTCTTCTTCATCTTTGTATACCTACTGAGCAAAGAACACAGCACATAGTACATGCTAATCAACGTCAGTTCAGTGAATTATTGAGTGAAAGAATGAAAAGTCGCTATCATTATATTCTCTGTGCCACCCCAAGATTTCTCTGGGTTTTTATTCACTTCTGCTTAAAAACCAGGGGTTATAGATGAAGATTTTTTAAATAAGCATTTCAATCAGGTTAGACTGTATTCTGTGATTGTCAACACAGAATACATATTTAAAAAGGTGGCTTATCACTCCATCATGCTACAATAAAATCTTTAAATTACTTGTTTTTACTTGTGCTGGTTGCTGTTACACTTATGTATATGCTTGTTTGCCCTGATTCTGCTTCTCAGTTAAGGAGCATGTGAAGGAATGCTTGGTGACTGATTGTTGCTGACTCAGCCGCTGCCACAGTGGTCTTCTTCTGCCTGGTAGATTGTAAAAATGCTGTGGAAGCCTAATGTATGATATCATGAATGAACCTGCATAGTTATACTCACCAAGGCCATGCCTGTGGGTGGACATAGGAGGCATCACACTCCAGGTTTTTGTTTTGGGATTGTAGCATTCTACAGTGTTCAAAGTCTTCAGTCCATCTCTTCCTCCAACCACATACAGTTTGTCATCTAACACTGCAACACCAAACTGTAGCCTCCTCCCATTCATATTTGCTACAGGAGTCCACATATTTGTACGAAGATCATACTTTTCAATGCTTGTTGCTCCTTAATAGTAATATACAGAAGTTATGTAAATAAAAACTTTACCATGTTTGAGTATTTTATGAATTTATACATATAAAAGTATAATTTTATTAGTATTGACAATAACCCTTTTATTATATTTCTGTGAGCTCCTGCATGATCAGGCCCCTGCTTCTATCTCTGACATCATCTCCTACTATTCTCTAGGGCATACACAAGGCTCTATATTAAAAGGTCAAGTGAGAAAGGTTTATTTGTAACAGCCTGTAGTGGGAGGAAAAGCAGGGTAGATTAGTGTCATGAAGCCAAAGTAAAAAAAAATTAGCAGGTAGTTTTGAAGGCAAATGGTGGCAGAGTCCCATGAACACAACTAGATAACTATCAAATCCTAAATACCCCAGGAATGAATCTGAAGACTGGCAGAACAAACTCCACAACTAAAGGTAGGGAAGAGGCCACACAGAAGATGATCGGAAGTATGGAGACATGGCTTGGGAGAGAAACAGATCATGGCCAATGTGGTGAGGAGGGAGCCATGGTCTCAGAGAAGGGTAGGAGACAAACTAGCACACAGGGGAGTGCATGAGGAAAATGAATCCCCTTAGCAATTGGCTTGGCAAGTGAGAGGGCCTGCATTTTATGAGTTCTTACAACCAGTGGGGCTTAAAGTTTGGAGATTTAAAAGTCAGCATGCTTGGCTTTGGAGAGCTTGGAGGACATTGGGGCTGCTCCTGAAGAAGACTGTGGACATACAGCATGGAAACATTGATCTGAAGAGCACCTGGGGCAGGCAGTGGGGAGGTTAGTTGCCATCAGAGCATGTCTCAGGGAGGCAGCATTCATGGAGACCCTTCTGGGAACAAAAGAACTGACAGGTGCCATTTCCCTCCTCCTGCTTCTCAGCATAAGCACAGGGCTAACTGCAGGAACCAGTGCAGTGCTAACACTCACCACCTACCTTGCTTACACCAAGCCCTGTTCCCCCAAACTCCAGTGGAACTGCCCTTCACAGTCACACTTGTCTTAGTCCCAGCACAGCAGGCCCCTTCCCCAGAAGACCAGCCCAAAACCCTGCCAACACCATGTCTGCCAACTGAGGAGTTTTGTGAGGACTCAGTTCCAGTGGCAGTGGTGACAGGTCTCATTTCACAAGCGGACCACAGCACACCTAGTTAAAATGCACCACGTTCAGGCCAGGGACCAAACACTGCCCACAACAAGCAAAGAGAGCCTCTGCAGACAACTGGTCTGAAGCATAAAGTGGCCAGGCCACAATAGCAGAGCACACACAGCACACGCTGGAGATACTCCTTGAAGCACCAGGCCCGAGGGAACAGGGGACACTACACTGCAGGGCACTATAAGACCTCTTCTTCATAGAGCCATTACCCTCAAGAACGGAGATATAGCTGACTTTCTAAACACAGAAAAACAGGGTGACTTAGACAAAACATAGAGACTTAGACAAAATGAGAAGACAGAGGAATTTGACCCAAAAGAAAGAACAGGACGAGGCCACAGGTGGAGATCTAAGCAAAACAGATATAAGTGACATGCCTGATGGAGAATTTAAAGCAGTGATCAGAAGGATACTCACTGGACTTGAGAAAGGAGTGGAGGACATCAGTGAGACTGAGAATAAACTTAGGGAACTCAGTGACTCCATCAAACATAATTAACATTTGTATTATAGGAGTCCCAGAAGAAGAGACAGAAAGGTGACAGAGAATTTATTTGAAGAAATAATAGCTGAAAACCTCCCTAATCTGGGGAAGGAAACAGATATCCAGATCCAGAAACACAGAGAACCCCCGCAACAAAATCAACAAAAGCAGATCCACCCCAAAACATATTGTAATTAAAATGGCAAAATAGGGGCACCTGGGTGGCTTAGTCGGTTGGGCATCTGCTTTCAGCTCAGGTCATGATCCCAGGGTCGTGGGACCTAGCCCTGCATTGGGCTCCCTGCTCTAAGGGGAGCCTGCTTTTCCCTCTCCCTCTTCCTGCTGCTCTCCCTGTTTGTGCGCGCTCTCTCTCTCTGTCAAATAAATAAAAAAAATCTTAAAAAAAAATAAAATGGCAACATATAGTGATAAAGAAAAAAATATTAAAAGCAGCAAGACAAAAGAAGGCGGTTACATACAAGGAAACCCCATAAGGCTAGCAGCAGCAGATTTTTCAGCCGAAACTTACCATGCCAGAAAGGAGTGGCATGACATATTCAAAGTGCCGAATGGGAAAAATCTGCAACCAACAATATCTATCCAGCAAGGCTATCATACAGAATAGAAGGAGAGATAAAGAGTTTCCTAGACAAACAAAAACTAAAGGAGTTCATGACCACTAAACCCAGCCCTGTGAGAAATATTAAAGGGGACTATTTGGTAGAAAGGAATGATCAAAAAGACAGTATGAAGGTAGGAAACACAAAAGCAGTAAAAAGAATATTTCTGTAAAAAGTCAGTCAAGGAACTCACAAAATAAAAGGATGTAAAATATGACACCATATACCTAAAATGTGTGGAGGAGAAAAGAAATGAATGGGTCCAAACTTAAATAACCATCAACTTAATATAGACTGCTATATCCAGAAGAGGTTATATACAAACCTCATGGTAACCACAAATCAAAAAACACTAATAAATATGCAAGAAATAAAGAGAAAACAATCCAAATATCACTAAAGAAAACCAGTAAACCATGAAAGAGAGAAAGACAAGAAGGGATCAGAGAAAATCTCCAGAAACAACCACAAAACGAGTAATAAAATGTCAATAAATACATATCTGTCAGTAATTACTTTGAATGTAAATGGACTAAATCAAAAGACAATCAAAAGACATAGTGTGACAGAATGGATAAAAAAACAAGACCCAGCTGTATGCTACTTACAAGAAACTCATTTTTGACCTAAAGACACCTGCAGATTGAAAGTGAGGGATGGAAAAACATTTATCATGCAAATGCATGTCAAATAAAGCTGGAGTAGCAATACTTATATCAGAAAAAACAGACTTTAAAACAAAGATTGTAAGAAGAGACAAAGAAGGACATTATATAATAATAAAGGGGACAATCCAACAAAAAAAATAACAATTGTAAACATTTATGCATGCAACATGGGAGCACCCAAATACATAAAACAATAACAAACATAAAGGACGTAAGTGATAACACAATAATAGTAGGGGACTTTAATACCCCACTTATATCAATGGACAGATCACCTAAACAGAAAATGAACAAGGAAACAATGGCTTTGGATGACATACTGGACTAGATGGATTTAACAGTTATATTCAGAACATTTCATCCTAAAACAATAGAATATACATTTTTTTCAAGTGCACATGGAACATTCTCCAGAATAGATCACATGTTAGGCCACAAAACAAGTCTCAAAAAATTTAAAAAGACTGAAGTCATACCATGAATCTTTTCTGACCACAATACTTTGAAACTAGAAGTCAACCACAAAAAAAAAATCTGGAAATACCACAAATACATGGAGGTTAAATAACATGCTAACTAAACAATGAATGGGTCAACGAGGAAATAAAAGAAGAAATTTAAAAATACATGGAAACAAAAGAAAATGAAAACACAATGTTTTAAAACCTTTGGGACACAACAAAAGTGATTCTAAGAGGGTAGTTTATAGCAATATAAGCCTACAAGAAAAATCTCAAAACACCTAAGCTTACACCTAAAGAAGCTAGAAAAAGAACAACAAAGAAAACCTAAAATCAGCAGAAGGAAGGAAATAATAAAGACTAGAGCAGAAATAAATGATATAGAAACTAAAAACAAAACAAAACAAAAACCCCAAAAACAATAGAACAGATCAATAAAACCAGGAGATCATTCTTTGAAAAAACAAAAAAACAAACAATAAAATTGGTAAGTCTCTAGCTAGACTTATCCAAAAGAAAAGAGAGAGGACACAAATAAGTAAAATCACAAATGAGAATGTAGAAGTAGCAACCAACACCACAGAAATATAAGCAATTATAAGAGAATATTATGAAAAACTATATACCAACAAATTGGACAACCTAGAAGAAATGGATAAATTCCTAGAAACATATAAACTACCAAAACTGAAACAGGAAGAAATACAAAATTTGAACAGACTGATAACTAGCAAAGAAACTGAATCAGCAATCAAAAAACTCCTAACAAACAAAAGTCCTGGACCAGATGGCTTCAAAGGAGAATTCTACCAAACATTTAAAGGAGAGTTAATACCGGGGCGTCTGGGTGGCCCAGTCGTTAACCATCTGCCTTCAGCTCAGGTCGTGATCCCAGAGTTCTGGGATGGAGCCCTGCATCGGGCTCCCTGCTCAGCGGGAGGCCTGCTTCTCTCTCCCACTCCCCCTGCTTGGGTTCCCTTTCTCACTGTGTCTCTGTCAAATAAATAAAATCTTAAAAAAAAAAAAGAAGAGTTAATACCTATTTTTCTCAAACTATTCAAAAAAATAGAAAAAGGAAAACTTCCAAATTTATTCTATGAGGCCAGCATTCTTCTGATACCAAAACCAGACAAAGCCAGCACCACAAAAAAAAAAAAAAAAAAAAAAGAACTACAGGTCAATATCCCTGATGAACAAAGATGCAAAAATTCTCAACAAAATACTAGCAAATTGAATACAACAATACATTAAAAAAAAAAAAAATCATTCGCCATGATCAAGTGGGATTCCTGGGTTCTAAGGGTGGTTCAATATTCACAAATCAACCAACATGATACATTGCATCAATAAGACAAAGGATAAGAACCACATGATCATTTCTTTTCTTTCTTTCTTTTTTTTTTAGAGAGAGAGAGAGAGTGAGCGTGAGTGAGCAGGGGGTGGAGGAGAGAGAGGGAGAGAGAGAATCTCAAGCAGGCTCCATGCCCAGGGTGGAGCCTGATGTAGGGTCAATCTCACGACCCTGAGACCATGACCTGAGCCAAAATCAAGAGTCAGACACTTAACTGACTGAGCCACCCAGGTGCCCCATGATCATTTCAATAGACGTAGAAAAAGTATATGACAGAGTACAATATTCATTCATGTTAAAAACCCTCAACAAAGTAGGTTTAGAGGGAACATACCTCAACACAATAAAGGCCATAGCTAACATCATCCTCAATGGGGAAAAACTGAAAGCCTTTGCCCTAAGGTCAGGAACAAAACAAGGATGTCCACTCTCACCACTTTTATTCAACATAAAACTGGAAGTCCTAGCCACAACAATCAGACAACAGAAAGAAATAAAAGGCATCCAAATTGGTAAAGAAGAAGCAAAAGTTCCACTATTTGCAGATGACATGATACTATATATAGAAAACCCAAAAGACTGCACTACAAAATTGTTAGAAGTGATAAACATATGCAGTAACATGATATAAAATCAATCTATAGAAATCTATTGCATTTCTAGACACCAATAATGAAGCAGAGAAAGAGAAATTAAGAAAACAATCCTATTTATAATTACACCAAAAATATTAAGAATACCTAGGAATAATCCTAACCTAAGAGGTGAAAGACCTGTACTCTGAAAACTATAAAACACTGCTGAAAGAAATTGAAGATGACACAAAGAAATGGAAAGACATTCCATGCTTATGGATTGGAAGACCAAATATTGTAAAATGTCCACACTACCCAAAGCAAGCTACATATCTATCTGTCAATCTATCTATCTATCTATTTGTTTTTTTAAGTAGGCTTCACATCCAGCATGGAGCCCAACACGGGGCTTGAACTCATGACCCTGAGATCAAGACCTGAGCTCAGAGCAAGAGTCGGACACTTAACTGACTGAGCCATTAAGGTGCTCCTATCTATCTAGCTATTTTTAAGTAAGCTCTATGCCCAATGTAGGGCTTGAACTCACAACCCCATGATCAAGAGTCACATGCTCTACTGACTGAGCCAGCCAGGCACCCCAGCAATCTATATATTTAATGCAATTCCTCTCAAAATACCAACAGCATTTTTCACAGAACTAGAACAAACAATCCTAAAATTTGTATGGAACCACAAAAGACTCCAAATAGCCAAAGCAACCTTGAAAAAGAAAAGCAAAGCTGGAGCCATCACAATTCCAGACTTCAAGTTATATTATAAAGCTGTAGTGATCAAAACAGTATGGTATTGGCACAAAAAGAGACACATATATCAGTAGAACATACTAGAAAATCCAGAAATAACCCCACAATTACACGGTCAATTAATCTTTGACAAAGCAGGTAAGACTATCCAATGGGAAATAGGCAGTCTCTTTAACAAATGGTGTGGGGAAAACTGGACAGCAAAATGCAAGAGAATGAAACTGGACTACTTTCTTTTATCATATACAAAAATAAATTCAAAATGGATGAAAGACCAAAATGTGAGACCTGAAACCATAAAAATCCTAGAAGAGAGCACAGGTGGTAATTTCTCTGACATTGGCCATAGCAACTTTTTTCTAGATAGTTTCCCTGAGGCAAGGGAAACAAAAACAAAAATAAACTATTGGGACTACATCAAAATAGAAATCTTCTGCACAGCAAAGGAAACAATTAACAAAACTAAAAGGCAACCTGCAGAGTGGGAGAAGATATTTGTAAATGACATAGCTGATAAAGGGTGAGTATCCAAAATATACAAAGAACTTATATAACTCAACACCCAAAACCCAAATAATCCAATTAAAAAACAGACAGAAAACATTAACAGACATTTCTCCAAAGAAGACTTACAGATGGCCAATTGACACATGACAAGATGCTCATCATCACATATCAGGGAAATGCAAATCAAAACTACAATGAGGTATCTCCTCACACCTGTCAGAATGGCTAAAAACAACAACAGAAGAAACAACAGGTGTTGGCGAGGATGTGGAGAAAGGAGAACCCTCTTGCACTCTTGGTGGGAATACAAACTTGTGCGGCCACTCTGGAAAACAGCATGAAGGTTCTGCAAAAGGTTAAAAACAACTACCTTATGATCCAACAATTGCAGTAATGAGTATTTACCCAAAGAATCCAAAAGCACTAATTCAGGGGTGCCTGGGTGGCTCAGTTAGTTAAGTGACCGATTCTTGATCTCAGCTCAGGTCTTGATCTCAAGGTCATGAGTTCAAGCCCCCTGTTGGGCTCCATGCTGGGCGTGAAGCCTACTTTAAAAAAAAAAGCACTAAGTCAAAGGGATACATGCACACCTATGTTTACAGCAGCATTATTTATTTTAGCCAAGATATGGAAGCAACCTGAATGTCCATGGATTGATGAATGGATAAAGAAGTTGTGGTATATATATATAATGAAATATTACTCAGCCATAAAAAAGAATGAAATCTTGCCATTGCAATGACATGGATGGAGCTAGAGAGTATTATGCTAAGTGAAATAAGTCAGTCAGAGAAAGACAAATACCATATGATTTCACTCATGTGGAATTTAATAAAAACAAAACAAATGAACATAATGAGGGAAAAGAAAAGAGAGGAAAACCAAGAAACAGACTCGTAACAATAGAGAACAAACTGATGGTAACCAGAGGGAAGGTGGGTGGGGGATGGGTGAAATAGGTGATGGGGATTAAGGAGTCACTTGTCATGATGAGCACAGGGTGATTAAAATAAAAACTTAGGTCATGATCCCGGGGTCCTGGGATTAGCCCGCATCAGAGGTCCCTGCTCAGCGAGGAGCCTGCTTCTCCCTCTCCGTTCCTACACCCCACTTGTGCACTCTCTTGCTATCTCTCTGTCTCTCAAATAAGTAAATAAAATCTTAAAAAAAATTAACTGTATAGAGAAAAAAATTTTTTTTTAAATAAAAACTTAAAGAAAATTTTGTAGCAGGTAAAACTACTAACAGTATCAAATGCTACCAAGAGGACCAAGTAAGATGAAGACCACAAAGTATTACTGGATTTATCTTCATGGAGGTCATTAGTAACTTTATAGAGAGTCCCTTGTCTGAGTGGTTATGACATGATGGGGAGGTGAGGGGATAAGAGATAATGAGCACAGATGACTATATGAGAAGTTCAGCTATAAAAGGGAGGAGAGAGATAGGAGTTACTAGGTGGGTTGAGAGAGGTTTTGTTTTGTTTTGCTTTTCAACTGGATAAACTCGAGTTTGCTCACATGCTAATGGGAAGGATCGAGTTGTGAGGAAAGAAGCTGAAGGGGTCCTACTGAACAGCGAGGTTCCTGAGGAGGCAGGAAAGGGCAGTGTCAGAACACAGGTGTGGGGCTGGCCTTCCTAGGAGCAGGGAGGGGATACACATTCTATTGCAACCTAAAAGGACAAGAGCGTGAGGGCAGATCATGAAGTTGGGAAACTATGAGTGTGGGGAGTCTGGGAGTAACTGTCTGGTCCTGTCTATATTTTTTTAAGAATTAGAAGATTCCAGGGGCACCTGGGTGGCTCAGTCAGTTAAGCGCCTGACTGTTGGTTTCAGGTCAGGTCATGATCTCACAGTCATGGGGTCTAGCCCCGCACTGGGCTCTGCACTCATCACGGAGTCTACTTCAGATTCACTCTCCCTCTCCCTTCCACTCTCTCTCTCAAATAAATAAAGAAAATCTTAAAAAAAAAAAAAAAGAATTAAAAGATTCCAGGAATTCTTTTGTTTTATGAAGTGAGAAAAAAATTTAAAAGCCCCACCCCTCTAAAATAACCCAACCTCCATTTATGAAGATTTCAATTAGAATCTATTTTATTTCTCTCTTTCTAAGCTTCTAACACAACATGCAATCAGAGCTATCTTTATAGAATTAAAATCAGGACAAATATTTATTCTAAAGTATTTGTTATAATTAGTTCATCAGAGCACTAATACTATTGATAATCTAAAATTTAGAAAGTTTTGTTATATATATATATATAAAATACATTATCTCATATGTTACCAGTTTTTATTTTTTTAATTTACCCTACAAAATTCTTAAGTTATTTGGGATAAAGTCCGAGTCTTTTTCCATCTCTGTATTCTTGTTTTTTTAAGATTTTATTTTTAAGTAATCTCTACACCCAACATGGGGCTTGAACTCACAACTCCGAGATCAAGAGTCACACTTTCCACCGACCAAGCCAGCCAGGTGCCCCACCATCTCTGTGTTCTTCACATCAACAAATAGAGTCCCTTGTATGTAGTAGCTGTTCAAAAATATTTTTTGAGCTTGAATAATCTTTATAATTTTTAGGTATAATGAGATTTTATTCATACTATTTCATGTAATAGTATACTTTATTCATCACTCTAAATTTAATCTTTAAAAATGTCTTCATTCTGTCAAATAAAAAGGCAATGCTAATCATTTTTCCTCACTAATGAGTTTAAGGAACTTTTTTTTCATTCAATGTTATTTTACTTCCAGTTCACTAAGCAGTATCATAGTTCCAGGAATTGGTGACTAAAATTTCCTTTGCAAACACCAAACATAATTCTTTTTTTTTTTTTAAAGATTTTTTTATTTATTTGAGAGAGAGAATGAGATAGAGAGAGAGCATGAGAGGGGCAGGGTCAGAGGGAGAAGCAGACTCCCTGCCGAGCAGGGAGCCCAATGCGGGACTCGATCCCGGGACTCCAGGATCATGACCTGAGCCAAAGGCAGTCGCTTAACCAACTGAGCCACCCAGGTGCCCCAATTCTTTTTCTTTTTAACACTCACTTTTCAGATTTTATTCATAACCATTGAATATGTGTATGACAACGCAAATACATTATTACTAGAAAGATAATTTAAATAAACAACAGACACAGTATAAATAACTGCAACACAATGATATTGCTTAATAAGTCAAAGCATAATCTTTTATGACATTTTTGCAAAAAAAATGGATATTTTTATGGGGTACTTTATATAATAATTTTAATTTTTAAAAAGATTTATTTATTTATTTATTTATTTGGGAGGGGCAGAGGGAGAGAGAGAATCCCAAGTAGACTCCCAGTTGAGCCCCAGTCGGAGCTCGATCCCACAACCCTGAGATCATGACCTGAGCCGAAATCAAGAGTCAGACACTTAACTGACTGAGCCACCCAGGCGCCCCTATAATATTTAACTTCAAAGGAGGTAATATTGTTATCAAGGCAACAATGCCCCCGCCAAATCCATGTTTACCCAGAACCTCAGAATATAAACTATTTTGAAAATGAGGTTTTTGTAGATGTAATTAGTTAAGATGGAAACATGTTATGGAAAAGTATGCACAAGCAGGGGAGCGGCAGGCAGAGGGAGAAGCAGGGTCTCCGTTGAGCAAGGAGCCCAATGAGGGACTTGATCCCAGGACCCTGGCATCATGACCTGAGCCGAAGACAGACGCTTAACTACCTGAGCTACCCAGGCATCCCACCAAACATAATTCTTAAAAAAAAAACCCAAATATCCTCAAATAACAAATTCCTAATAATTACAAAATTCTATATAAAAGCTTAGAAGTTCCCTGACTTATACTAAAAAATTAACCTTTAAAAAAGTAAGCAGAAATATATCCTAACTTTTTCTTAGTGGCTATTTAGAAACATTTCCAGCTTATTTGTTGGGCCCTATACTAAGATATATGAAGGGACCAAGAACCCAATGATCAGACTGCCATCCAATTAATGCAAATTGCTCCTCATTATAAAGACTTTGGGTACAAAGTAAGTTAAGGCCAGGGAAGATAGCTTGAATCAGACAGAAGGTGAGAACAATTGGCATCTAGGAAAGACTCAGAAATAAAGTTGGTCAAGTAATAATGGTCAGATTACAGAAAGTCTTGGAAACTAGAAAGAGGAATTGACATCTTATGTGGTAAGAAATGAAGACTGTTGTAGTTTTTGAGCAGAGTAGTGCATGTTAACAGAAGAGGTAATAAGGCAGAGGGTGTAGTCTCCAGAGTCAGTGCCTGCTTTGAATCCTGATTCCATCACTAATTAGCTGGGTATTCCTGGGAAAGACAGGTAACTCTTCTAAGTACAGGCATCCTAGGGCAATAACAACATTCAGCTCTTAGAGTTATTATGAACATGGGATTAAAAATGATAGGTGAAGCACTTAACGTAATGCCTGGCCCATAGTAACAACACAAGGAATGCTCTTCGCACTAAATGAACATGATCAAAAGATGTAGGCTCATAGGAGGCTACCAGGAACTGGAAAGTAGCAATGGAAATTTAGAAGAATAAGACTCATTTGAAAGAAGACTTGGTGATTGTCAAACTGTAAGATTTGAAAGAAAGAAAGAAAGAAAGAAACAAAGAAACAAAGAAGGAAAGAGAGAGAAATGTATTATTTACTTTGGGTACCCCTTCTTATGCATGGAGAATTTTCCACTGTACGAAAGAGCTTTGATGAGAAGCAGGAGCCCCATCTCCCATAAAGCCGAAGACAGATATTCATCCTCACTGTCCTTGGAAGTTTAGGGCCCAGGATTGCCCTAAAGCTAGTAAAATAGATACTTGAACCTAGGATTTAAAGTCCAAGGCAGGGGGTGCCTGGGTGGCTCAGATGGTTAAGTGTCTGCCTTAGGCTCAGGTCATGATCCTGGGGTCCTGGGATCGAGTCCCGCATTGGGCTCCCTGCTCCTTGGGGAGCCTGCTTCTCCCTCTGCCCCTCTCTCTCTCTGTCTCTCATGAATAAATAAATAAAACCTTTAAAAAAAAATAAAATCCAAGGCAGGCATTAGAAAGAAGGTGCAGTGGTTATAGTTCCTGCCTATTTCTCCACGGCCTTCCTTATCTGCTTAAATGGGCCAGGGCTGGTGTCCATTCATGCTACTGAAAAATGCTGAATTTCAGTTCCAAGTCCTCAAGTCTGAGAGACATGGTCAGAGAAGACCTGAACACACATAGTTTGAGATGAAAGCTGAACGACAAATAGATCTTTCACACAAGTTGAAAATACGAGAATGAAAGCAACACAAGAGTACAAGCAACACAGAAATAACAAAGCCTTAAAAAAGAGAAGGAAAGAAGGAGAGGGAGAAGTGCTAGTAAGGACTACAAAGCTGAGCACCAGTTCCAGGCATATAGTAAATACTTAATAAGTATTTGCAGAATGATTACCTGGACTGTGGCTCTCCAGAAATTTCAAATATTTATACTATGACTCTCATCAGCTATTTAACTTTACATATTTCTGTACCATTCAGTGATCAAGCCTATATTTGGAACTTAAGTATCTATAAATACATACTTAGCACCATGTTATGTTATATGGGATAATATCTACATCTTTGTCACCATGAAGCTAAGAGTTAAATTACAATAAAACTCTTTTGATTAGCGCTCCTATTTTTATATCCATTAAGGATATCACATGGAAAAGAAATCTTTAGATGTGAATAATGCATTGAGGGCTTCAGTCCTACAAATAATTCAAGAGATGGCAAAGGACAACCTTCATTCATATGGCAAATATTTATTGATGCTGTCTACGTGCAAGGCACTGTTCTAGGCTCTGTGGGATTTATTGTTGAAAAAAGCAAGTTTCTTGCTTTCCAGAGCCTACCTGGGGGGAGGAAAGAAGTAGATAGATCAGGTGCTATGAAGAAACATAAGCAGAGGAATGAGATACAAAGAGGTACGCACAAGATTAGAAAGCGATAGACAGGTGATAACTGGCCAATGGGAATCTTTTTTGGTTAAACTGATGTTTGGGGATCTGAGTGAATAATTTCTGCTAGCCATTCCAACATCAGGGCACAGAACATTCCAGTGAGAGGGGACAGCTAATGTAATATCCCCGATGTGGGATAATGTTTGGCTTGTTACATGAACAAGGAGGCCACTGGGGCTGTAACAGAAAGAGTGAGGGGAGAAGTAGAATGAGTTGAGCTCAGAGATGTAGTCCCAAGTCAGAGAGGTGCTGTCAGGGATGGAAGGCTATTAGTACTAGTAATTCAGAGAGAAGGGAGATCAATGTATACTGAGAGATAACACAGAAAGCTTCTAGCACACTACCTGGCACTGAGGAGGAACTATAGATGGTGTTTTATTACTATTATTGTTGTTAGTAGTAACAACTGTTGCAAGAACAGTACAAAGAATTCCCAGAGACCCTTGGCCCAGATTTTCCAAATGTGGATGTTTTACATTTGCTTTCGATGTATGTGGTATGTATACTTTTCTCCCCTCCGAACTGTTTAAGATTAAGTTGTAGAAATGATGCCCTTGTATCCTAAATACTTCAGTGTATCTTTCTCAAAACAAGAAACCCTGTTACGAAACCACAAAACAATCTTCAAAATCTGGAAGTTAACATTTATACAGTGCTGTTATCTAATCTACAGACTTTATTTTGGATCTTATTGTTTGTTCCTATTATGTCCCTTACAGCAGAAGAAATTCAAGCTGATGCACTGCCCTGTCTTTATTTGTATCAGTGTGGACTCATGAATACTTATTGATTTAATAAATGATAATCTTTTATCATTATTTATTTTGGTGTTGAAATTATCCCAGATTTGGACAGTGGTGGTGCCTACAAACGGCCTCTTCTGTCCCTTGAACTGTCTCCATTATTCTTTGAGCACTTCCTTACTTTCTGGCACTATAAGATGTTCTGCGACTACCTGGTATTTTTCCAGTCCTGGAACCAGCCATTTCTCTAAAGAGCTTTTTGGCCATGTGTGTTACTAATTAAAATTCCTTCCCTCCCTCTGCCCTGTTTCCCCACCCCCCCGCCAAAAGATTATTTAATACCTTTTGTTGAATCCATTCCTCCAACTGCAAATAATGTTCCAACCGTTGACTTTCTAGGTTTTGTCCGAGGGCTTTGTAACATGGGTCGTCTCTCTGGTAATAAATGGTACTTCATTGCTTCCATAATAAGTTTCTGACATTCTATATCATCCCGAAAAAGTGCATTATTTTCCATGTCTGCCAGGAACTAGAAAAGAATAGTGAGTATGTATGCTGAATGAGCAAGAAAATAGTAATTAAAAGAAGACATAGTTTACAAATGGAAAGCGTCTCATTTAAAAAAAAAAATCCAAGTCTGGACACCTATTTTTAACTAAAATATGCAATATTTACAAGATTTACATTTTAAATTTCATTGAAAAATATAAACTGAAGAGGATCAGTGGTATACTCTGAAACCTGAAATAGTGCTTATCTCTGGGGAGTAGAGAAATGGTGCTTCTTGAATGATCTTTTTTACTGCTTTTCTATATTGTCTAGATTTTCTACAATAAGTCATTTTTACTTTTTAAATTAGAAATGATTTTAATTGAAAAAGAGTAATTATAAATAAAAGTTGACTAATTAGACTGCATTTACCTGACCTATCTAAACAGAGCTCAAAGAACAACAGCAGGGGTGCCTGGGTGACTCAGTGGTTAAGCATCTGACTCTTGATTTTGGCTCAGGTCATGATCACAACAGAGTCATGAGATCAAGCTTTGAGATGGGCTCTGTGCTGGGCGGGGAGTCTGCTTGAGATTCTCTCTCCCCCTTTCCGCCTGCCCCTCCCCACCTCTAAAAAATAAAAAAACAACAACAGCAAAAACTTACCAGTTTCTTAAGGGGCAAAGAACTCTAAATGATGATTATCCTGAAAGAATTTAAATCCCTTGTGCTTCACTGAATCCGATTTTTAAAATTTATATAATTTTATGCAAAAGTATAGATATGGTTTCATCCTGCCTTTTAAAAAGTTATTTTCTTGTCTTACCAGATAAAGGGCTAGTATCCAAAATCTATAAAGAACTTATCAAACTCAACACCCAAAGAACAAATAATCCAATCAAGAAATGGGCAGAAGACATGAACAGACATTTCTCCACAGAAGACATACAAATGGCCAACAAACACATGAAAAAATGCTCAACACCACTTGGTATCAGAGGGAAGTACAAATCAAAACCACAATAAGATACCACCTCACACTGGTCAGAATGGCTAAAATTAACAAGTCAGGAAATAACAGATGTTGGCGAAGATGCAGAGAAAGGGGAACCCTCCTACACTGTTGGTGGGAATGCAAGCTGGTGCAGCCAGTCTGGAAAACTGTATGGAGGTTCCTCAAAAAGTTGAAAATAGAGCTACCCTATGACCCAGCTATTGCACTACTAGGTATTTACCCCAAAGATACAAATGTAGTGACCCAAAGGAGCACCTGCACCCCAATGTTTATAGCAGCAATGTCCACAATAGCCAAACTATGGAAAGAGCCCAGATGTCCATCAACAGATGAATGGATAAAGAAGATATGGCATATACATACAATGGAATATTACTCAGTCACCAAAAAAAAAAAAGAAATCTTGCCATTTGCCACGATGTGGATGGAACTAGAGAGTATTATGCTAAGTGAAATAAGTCATCAGAGAAAGACAATTATCATATGATCTCGCTCATATGTAGAATATAAGAAACAAGACAGAGAATCATAGGGGAAGGGAGGGAAAAATAAAACAAGACAAAATCAGAGAGGGGGACAAACCATAAGAGACTCTTAATCATAGGAAACAAACTGAGGGTTGCTGGAGGGGAGTGGAGTGGGGGGATGGGGTAACTGGGTGATGGACATTAAGGAGGGCACATGATGTAATGAGCACTGGGTATTATATAAGACTGATGAATCACTGAACTCCGAAACTAATAATATATTATGTTAAATAAAAAATACAAAAAAAAAAAAGAATTTCTTTTCCTTTTGTGCTTGTTTCTCCATCCACCTCCCTACCTCTTTTTGCTGTATTTCTTTTATTCAGGTTATTGATCCATGTGAAATTAATTTATAAATAGAGTATGAGCTGAGGAATATTTTAATTTCCTTCAAGGTAGATGGCCAATTCTGTACCAGCACCATTTATTAAACAATCTCCTCCATTTCCAAGTGAATTGAACTTTGGTTATATATCGTATTCTTATAAATACATCTCAGGATACAGAAGACCTGTTTTCTGACTATTCTTTTCCATTGACCTTTTTGTCTATTCCTATTCTAATACCACATTTTTTAGTGTCTTGATAGCATATTCTGATTTTTAAAAAGATTTTATTTATTTGTCAGAGAGTGAGCGAGTGCACGTGTACAAGCAGGGGGTGCAGCTGGCAGAGGGAGAAGCAGGCTCCCCTCTGACAGGGAGCCCGATGTGGGACTGGATCCCAGGATCCTGGGATCATGACCTGAGCTGAAGGCAGATGCTTAACCATCTGAGCCAGCCAGGCATCCCAGCATATTCTGATTTTTTTATAGAAATCTATCCTGACTGTTCATTTTCATAGTCTTCTTGGCTATTTTTGAGGCTTTGCTTTCCATATAAGCTAAAGATAAATTTATCTAATTCCCTTTCACCAACTTGATCCTGTTGGAATGCTAATATGAACTGCATTAAATTATTTATTAATTTCGGAATTTATATTTTTATGATATTACGTCTTTCTTTTCAGGAAGCCTTTCCATTTATATACCTTTCTTCATATAGGTTATATGCCTTTCTTTTATTAAATAAACATATTTAATATACATATTACACATTTTATTATTTTTATTGCTATTGGGAATGGATTTTTAAATTTTCATTTTGCCCATATTTTGGAGAGAAAAATCTTTTGATTATTGTATACCTATAATCTACTATTTTACCACATTCCTTTATAAAACTATAGTTATTAGGCATACAATCATAATCACCACCAAAGAGGGATATAGTTGACATCTCTTTCTAATGTGTATGCCAATTACTTCATTTTTATTTTATTTTTTATTTTATTATTAGAACTGCTAAAACATTCAAAGCAATGGTTAAATAATCAGGGTGATACAGAGTACCCATTTCTGGTTTGAATTGATATGGTTTTAGTGTTTGACTAGGATGAAAGTTGCTATAGCAATTAGTAATCCATCTTTATTGTATTTGGGCTCTTTTCTTTTCTCCCTATTTTACTTCAGAGTTTTAAAACTAAGAATGGTTCCTACATTTTTTCCAAACGCCTTTTATACACCTAGTGATATGATCATATGGCTTTTTCTCTTTTAAGTTACTGATATAATAATTATCTTGACAGATTTCCTGATAATCATTCTTACATTCCTGGAAAAAATATTCCCAGTCATAGTGTATCATTCTTTTGATATACTGCAGGATCATATTTGATAATATAAGGTATATTTTACATATCATATAATTCACCATTTGAAGTATACAATTCAGTGGTTTTTAGCAAATTTGCCAAGTTGTGCAACCATTACCATAAACAGCTTTGGAACATTTTCATCACCCCACCTAGATCTCACGTGCAGTTTGCTGTTTAATCTGTGTTCCCATCTCCTGTCCCATGTGCTTATCTGTCTCTATAGATTTGCGTTTTTTTTTTTTTTTGATGTTTGATATAAAGTCATATAATATGTGGTCTCTTGTGTCTTGCTCTTTTCCTTTAGTGTGTTTTTGAGGTTCATCTATGCATGTATCAGTACATCATTTCTTTTATTAAAACATTTTTTAATGGTTTTTTTTTTTAAATGCAGGTATTCTATTTTTTTTTTTCAAAGATTTCATTTATTTACTTGTCAGAGAGAGCGAGCAGCAGGCAGAGGGAGAAGCAGACTCCCCACTCAGCAGCGAGCCCGACGCGGGACTCGATCCCAGGACCCTGGGATCACGACCCGAGTTGAAGGCAGACGCTTAACCGACTGAGCCACCCAGGCGCCCAAAGCAGTTTTTTATTGTAGTTGGCACACAAGGTTACATTAGTTTCAGGTGCACAACATAGTGATTCAACAACTGTATATTATGCTAGGCTCACCTCAAGTGTATGCACACCATCTATCACTGTACAACACTATTACAATACCATTCACTATATTCCCTGTTATAGCTTTTATACCCATGACTTATTTATTCCATACTGGAAGCCTGTCTCTCTCCCTCCTCTTCATCCATTTTGCCAATTCCCCACCCCCACTGCTCTAGCAACCATCAGTTTGTTCTCTGTATTTATGGCTCTGTTTCTTGCTTGGTTTGTTTTTAGATTCCACATAAGAGTTAAATCAATGGTATTTGTCTTTCTCTGTCTGACTTCTTTCACTTAGCACATAATACCTTCTAGGCCTATCCATGTTGGCACAGATGACAAGATCTCATCCATTATTTTTTTAATTATTATTATGTTATGTTAATCACCATACATTACAACATTAGTTTTTGATGTAGTGTTCCATGATTCATTGTTTTCGTACAACACCCAGTGCTCCATGGAGAATGTGCCCTCTTTAATACCCATCGCTGGGCTAACCCAACCCCCACCCCCCTCCCCTCTAGATCTCATCCATTTTTATGGCTGAATAATATTTCTGTGTGTGTGTGTGTGTGTGTATACCACATATTCTTTATCCACTCATCTATTGATGGACACACGGGTTGCGTCCTTATCTTAGCTATTGTAAGTAATGCTGCAATAAACACAGGGGTGTATGTATCTTTTTGAATAAGTGTTGTTTTCTTTGGGTAAATATCCAGCAGTGGAATTATTAGATCATATGGTATTTCTATTTTTAATGTTTTGAAGAACCTCCATACTGTTTTCCACAGTGGCTATGCCAATTTATATTCCCACAAACAGTGCATGAGGGTTCCTTACTACTTCATTTCTTTTTATTGCTAAATAATATTCCATTTATGGATGTACCACATTTTGTCTATCTGTTCACAGTTGATGGATACAGATTATTTCCAGTTTTTGGCTGTTACAAATAAAGCTGCTAAGAACATTTGCATGCAGGTCTTTATGCCAATAAATGTTTTCATTTCTCTTGGGTAGATACCTAGAAATAGAATTGCTGGGTCATATGGTAAATACATGTTAACTTTTTAAGAAACTGCCAAACTGTTTTCCAAGTAGCTGCATCATTTTGTGTTACCACCAGCAATATATGAGGTTCCTGTTCCTCCACATTCTCCCTAACAATTGTTACTACCTCCTTTTTTTTTTTTTTAAAGATTTTATTTATTTATTTATTTGACAGAGAGAGACACAGAGAGAGAGGGAACACAAGCAGGGAGAGTGGGAGAGGGAGAAGCAGGCTTCCCGCTGAGCAGGGAGCCCGATGTGGGGCTCGATCCCAGGACCCTGGGATCATGACCTGAGCCGAAAGGCAGATGCTTAACAAATGAGCTACCCAGGTGCCCCGTTACTACCTCCTTTTATTTTAGCCATTTGAATGGGTGGGGAATGCAGTTTTACTTTGGAAATGCAAATGAGGAATAATGTTGAGAATATGTTCATATTTTGATAATGGAAGAGTTTCTAACAAAAGTCACTATAAAAAAAAGTCTGTGGCATTTGGAAACTGAGAACAGCATGCTAACAGCAAAAAAGCCAAATTAAGACATAAGTCTTAGGGCCTATGCCAGAGTATAAATTATGGTATTAATTATTCTGTATTTTTTCTAGCACACAAGATATAGTTATACTTGCTACAGAAACCATTACCGAATATGCACCGAGCTGGCTCATTCAGATTGATCTTAATGTTTATATTACTTCTGTTATATATAATTACTTTAGTCCTTTGTAAATAGAAATAAATGTGAAAAATTGTAGGAAGTAAAGTCTTGGGAGACTTAATAGTTACTGCAATTTGAAGTAAAATATATTCTTTTTTTAAAGATTTTATTTATTTATTTGAGAGAGAGAGAGAGATTGAGAGAACAAGTGGGAGGAGGAGCAGAGGGAGAAGCAGACTCCCCCCCACCAAGTTGAGCAGGGAGCCCCATATGGGACTCAATCCCAGGACCCTGGGATCATGACCTGAGCCAAAGGCAGACGCTTAACTGACTGAGCCACCCAGGTGTCCTGAAGTAAAAAATATTCTTAAACATGCTAAGAGTCTCTATATGTTATGAATAAATGAGATTAATCATATTTAAGTTGAGAGATGAGAGTAATAGAAGGGAATATAAAGCCATTAATCCGTGTATCAGATTAATCAAATGGGAAGTAGCAGAAATCACTTGAAAAATCATTCAGAAGGCAATGAAAGAGAACTAAAAATTACAGACTCTTGAATACTCTGCATTTTAGATGAACACTATGTGCCTTCTCTGCCATTAGATAATGACAAATTACTTAAATGAAGGCATTTAGAAAAAAGACGAAACATTTTCAATGTGTACATTTTTATCTTCACTCACATACTTGATCTCCATATGACTATTTCTCTAAAACTGCCCCCTCCAATACTAAAGTAAAAAGTAGAATGTGAATGATTTCTGAATTCTATAGGCTTTAAAAATGTTTTGGTATCAAAAACACGTAAACTCAAAGAATGGTAAAGGTAAATACTGGCTCATTTTATATTTTTGACTTTCAGTAGAAAACAGTAATGAAAATTGAGAACAGAAGAGTGAAGACCAAGATACTTATAACACAACTAACCATTGGGACCTTTAAGAATTTAGGTGTCAAAATATTTTAAATAATGTACATCTGTCCTAGTATTCCTATTCACATTGTTTAAAATTTGATCATACAGAAAAGCTTATAATGCATTCAAAGGTAAAACAAAAAACCGCAAACATGTATCCTCTGGATTATTCAGAGTTAAAAAAAAGTCACCACAACCAACCACACTAAATGATCAGTTGGTAGAGGATTATAATTACATATATTATTTCTTAGGTCATTTTAAGGATCTACACTACAATATACACTATAATAAAATTACTGCATATGTAAATTTCATCCCTTCTAGCTAGACCGAATACTGTTTCATATTAACAGAGTAGGGTAAAAGTTCCTGAGGAAGGAACTATTTCACAAAAGTGGATGCTTTTTAAAAATTTTATTTATTGTTTTTAAAAATTTTATTTATTTTAATTCCAGTATTGTTAACATACAGTGTTATATTAGTTTCAGGTGTACAATATAGTGATCTGACAACTCTATAGATTACTCAGTGCTCATCATAATAAGTGTATTCTTAATCCCCTTCACCTCTTTACAAAAGTACATTCTTTAGGTAACTGGACCTGATGGCCATTTAATATTAGTCATTTGTTATTATCTGATACTCTTTGGACAATTTAAATAATTGTCATACTGTCCTACCTTTTACAGTAAAACGTACAGAATACAACCCAACGTTTTCTTGATGATTTTAGAGTCTACTTCCAAACTTCATCACTTGATAACTATCATTTTGCAACCTTGCCTTTCACTTTTAACAAGGAAAGCAAAAAAAACACCCCTACTGGTATCTCTAAGCATCACAATAGTGCAACATGGTATTATCCTTGCAGGAAAACAAACATGGCTCAGAGAGATGAAGTAACTCGTTTGAATCATACAGGGCAATGCGGTTTCCATCAGTCACCACTACTCATCTGCTAAGATCTGGTTCCCAAACTTGAGTGTGCCTCAAACCCACTTGCAGGCAAATGAAAGCACAATCTGCTGGGCCCCACCACCAGAGTCTCAGACCCTGGAGCTGTAGAATGGGGCCAATAATTGCTGTAGAATGGGGCCAATAATTTGCATTTTAAACAACTTCCCAGGCGGTGCTGATCCTAGAGCTGGGGGCCACACTTTGAGAATCAATGGGCTAATCCAGTGGATCTTCTGTCCTTAACTGTCTCCTCTGTAATAGCCGATGCTGTTAAAATTTCCTCCTCCTTAACATGGAATCTCTTTTTAATAGCACTTGAGTTATTTAGGCAGGTTTAGGAACTACCACCATATACTACTATTTCTGAGGGTTCCACCCCTAGTGCCCTTGTGTTCTCCTTGGCCAAGTCATTCTCTTCCTTTTGGCTACGACAACCTAAATAAGAAATTTTCAAAACTTCTTCCTAGGCTCCAAGAGGACTAAAGATACCAAGAAGCTCTGGGAACGTGATTCTTCCATTTTCTTCCCACCTTGAAATCAGCTCTTCCTCCTGTATTCTTTGCCTTAATGGACAGCGCCTTTCTTAATCTCATTGCACAAATCAGAATCATTCTGGATCCCTCTTTCTTTTTTTTTTTTTTTAAAGATTTTATTTATTTGACAGAGAGAGAGACAGCGAGAGCAGGAACACAAGCAGGGGGAGTGGGAGAGGGAGAAGCAGGCTTCCTGCCGAGCAGGGAGCCCGATGTGAGACTCGATCCCAGGACCCTGGGATCATGACCTGAGCTGAAGTCAGACGCTTAACGACTGAGCCACCCAGGCGCCCTGGATCCCTCTACCCCGCACCTTTCAATCGGTCATTAAGTTGTATCAGTTCTACTTCCTAAATAGCTCTTGAGCCTGGTAATTTCTCTACCTGCTCTGCCCGAGAGCACCTAATTCACTTGTCTGAGTCCCATAGTCTTCCTAATGGATTTCTACTTTGATCGCTCCAATCCAATCTCCACAATGCAGTTAGAGGATCTTCCTAAATAAAATGATAATTATGCCATTCCCTGCTTAAAATTCTTTAGTGCTTCCTCACTGCTTTGGGGATAAAATGCAAACTCCCTGGCATCACTAGAGATTCTTTGTCTCTCCATACTGCCCTTTTATGTCTGCACTCGAGCCATGTGAGCTCTCTTCAAATTCCAGAGCATGACACATTTGCTCATGACACCATAACTAGGTATAATCCCCTATCTCTCCTGGGCTATCATGCCCCCTCTGCGGGGTAACTACTCAGGATGTAGACCGAGTGACACTTGAGAAAGTTCTCCCAGATTCCCCACCATCAGCCCGGGCAGGCTACTCCAGTTACTTTCATAATGCCATGTTCATATACCTGTCATTGCCTTCCTCTCATTATATTGTAGTCACAAATTTATTTTATTTATTTATTTTTTTACATATTTATTTTTTAATCTATTTCTTCCTCCACGTGATATATCTCCCCTGACCCAGCAGTTTTACACATAGTATGTTCAGGGGGCTGACTGGTTCAGTGAAAAAGGCACAGAACTTAACTTGGGTTCAAGTTCTCCCTCTGTCTCTTATTAGCTCTATGATGTTAGCCAAGTAGCAAAGGCAAATAAAACTACACTGCAGAAGGACAGAAATTTATGCAATCGTTTTATGATCTTGAGCATATGGTTTTCCTTTTTTGGTCTGTTACTTCATTTGTACAATAGGTGTCAGGCTAAATGATTGCCTTTCAACTCTAAGATCTTATGGTTATGATTATCAGCAGTACCCTGGATAACAGAAGTGTTAAACGTCTCTCGGAATCATGCAAACATAGTATCATAAATATTTGAAACTGCAGGACTGAAGTCAATCGTCAGGTTACTTAATCGCACAGATTCTTTTCAAAGTCTACTAGGATTTTTCACATTTTATTTTCTTTAACCTAGAAAAGGATAAGAAAAATAACTTCTGCTAAGTACCAGTAAAATGTAACTTTCTTCTTTAAATCTGATTTCAAGGGAAACGTTTTACAACGTTATTTTTCCTGAATTGGCATCAATTCGTGCAGTTTCATGTCTATGAATTCACATAACATGCTACCTCTGAAGAGGACGTCTTTCTTATAAAGCATCAGCACTACTTCTTGTCTCTATAAGGTTGAGAGCGAACAATAGCTTCTGCTAACAACCGCTGGAAATAATACAAAATGCTCAAGATAAATACAAATAAGATAAAATTTATGGCACTTGAACAACAAACATCTGCCCTCGAGCAGTCACAGCTCATTCTTTCTTCACTTTCAAGGCCTCTTTCTCTATTCAAGCCTTCCAGCTAAGCAGCAGAGGAAATTATTGTACATTAAGTCTCCTTTATGTTCCAAGACCCTCAGTGGATGCCTGAAACCGCAAATAGTACCGAACCCTACATATATTATGTTTTTTTTCTATACATACACACCTATGATCAAGTTTATATTTAAAAGTTAGGCACAGTAAGAGAACAGCGACTAATAACATAGGACAATTAAACTGTAATAAAAGTTATGTGAATGTGGTCTTTCTCGCGCTTTCCTTCCTCTTGTGATGATGAGATAATAAGACGCCTACATGATGAGATGAAGTGAGGTGAGTGACGCAGGCCCTGTGAGGTGTGGAAGGATATTGCTGCCCTTCCGACAAGAGATCAGGAGGACCATGTGCTTCCTGACCACAGCTGACCGCGGGTAACTGACACCGTGGAAGGCAAAACGGCAGATAAGGAGGGACTGCTATACCTCCCAGTTAGAACTGTACAAGGGGGAAACTACGCGTGCCAATGTGTTCCGACTGATTGCCTTGAATACACTAACTAGACAGCTCTCAATTCTAAAAGAATGCTGATAATTCTACCATGATTATTTGTAGCACATTTGATGTTACAGAGCACTTTTCTCATCTTTATAATAATCCTGTGAGATAGTCAAAGAGGATGTCATCTCCACCTGACAGATTAAAAGACTGGGGTGTGTGAATATGCCAAGACACAGAGTTTTAAGATGTCAGAGCAGGAACTCTTACCATGCCTCAGTTTATGTATCACCAGAATCCAGCATTTAGTGGATACTTAATAAACACGAAGCAAATGAATTAATCTAAATTTCTGGCTCCTGATATTCACTGCTACTTTCATCCGCAGCTTTACTAATTCTTCAATAGCTAGAATAGGTTTGTAAACTGAGTCAAATAAAATTATTAACCCTGAAGCAACAATGTTATTTAATTAATGCAATTTAGGTAGTGAGAACTTCTGGGTTGAAAACACAAGCAGAAATTTTTTTTAGCTAAGTATCTTTTCACCTACACATTTCATCAAATATGTAAAATAACCTTGTCGGATAGAAGAGCCAAAGGAAAAAAATCTATATTCACGTAATTTTAACATGATTAGCATAAAAATCAATACCCAAATGTTGTTGAAATTAGGATACGGGGGCGCCTGGGTGGCTCAGTTGGTTAAGCGACTGCCTTCGGCTCAGGTCATGATCCTGGAGTCCCTGGATCAAGTCCTGCATCGGGCTCCCTGCTCGGCAGGGAGTCTGCTTCTCCCTCTGACCCTCTCCCCTCTCATGCTCTCTCTCACTCTCTCTCTCTCAAATAAATAAATAAAATCTTAAAAAAAAAAAGAAATTAGGATACGGATTTTAAATAATCAAAAACAGTTTACCTGTGGTGCAAGAAGAGGTAGCCTAATATAAGCCAAAAGTTTACTGAGATCTTTCCGTCTCTGTTCTAGATCATGACGGACCCAAGTAAGAAGTGCATTCAGTATTGTCTCCTCGTTAGGAATGTTCATGTCATCACTTGCCAAGAGCTTTGCGATTTCACTGGCTGGTAATAATACAAATTCCTGGTTTCGAATTACTTCCATGAAATGTTCCTAGAGGGGAAAAAGCAGCACATCAACAATATTGTTCCTTCTGTGCATCAGTTTAAGAGAAAATAAACACATTTGAATTAGATGCCAAAACACAGTTTATACTTGAGACCTTCCTTACCATAGCATTACTGTTTATTAGGAAAGAAACACAGTATAAAATAACATTTAAATTGCCATTATGTTGTGCCGCTGTAAGTCTCCATATCAGTAGAATTAAATTTTACCATTTTGTACATTTTATTTTTTTAAGAGATTTGTTTATTTGAGAGAGAGAGAGAACATGTGAGTGGGGGTGGGGCGAGGGGCAGATGAGCACAGAGCCTGATGTGGGGCTCGATACCAGGACCCTGAGATCATAACCTGAGCTGAAATTGAGAACTGGCTGCTTAACTGAGCTACCCAGGTGCCTCCACCATTTGGTACACTTTAAAAATGGACCTGGGATTTTTAGGTTTTGCTTTACTCAAGTTTGGGAATAGTTCTGGCAAGTCTTTCGAGAGTTAGAGGGTAGAAAAAATGAATTAGACTCTGAGATGCAGGATAGTCTAACATCCAAGTTAGGTTACATTTGTGGTTGCTGAAGACTTTGGCTTAACAGTGCAGCCAGATACCTGCGTGAGCCGTGAAATTATTTCTCTTACCCAGAAATGGCTGTCAGTCAGGCTGGCTGGATTTCCCAAGACCATTCTGTACCACGGAAGTCTTCTCAGACTTCTGGGAAGACTACATCCTTATGGCTATCCTGGCTCTGATTGGCCTTCAAGAGTGTTTTAATGTAATTCATAAGACCACCCAGGATTTTAGGTCTGTTTTAAAACTTCGAATGGGTTAGCCTGGTGATAGGTATTAAAGAGGGCACGTACTGCATGGAGCACTGGGTGTTATACGCAAACAGTGATTCATGGAACACTACATCAAAAACTAACGATGTAATGTATGGTGATTAACATAACGTAATTAAAAAAAAGAAAAAAAAACCAACTTCGAATCTGATATATGTATGAAGTTCTTTTGGTCTCAAAGAAAAAGAGCCAAAGCAAAAGCACTGACATGGAATGAGTGCACCGGGACTCCAGGACCTTGGACTGAAGATAATTCAGTTGCAGCCACATACTAGAATCAGGCTCCTTCTTATCATTTGAAATGGGAGACAGAAATGACTTCAGCTGTGAGATAATGATCTTTAGTAGGGTATTATGCTAAACAGTCCAGAGAGATGGGAAATTTACTATCTGGTTTGCAAGGTTACAAGTCTTAATGCATTCACTGTTTACTCAGCTATAATATAAATGCAAATGCTATGCATATTGTCCCTTAATGTTTTTCTTATACTTCCTACTGTGTTGTGGCTGTCTCAGCATACACGGTTTAAGTGAAATAGGTAGGGCCATTTAAATTAGAGCTAGAGATAAGGATTACCAGCAACTATCTTCTACAGTAAAATGAGAATTATATGTTCCCTAGAGCTTGCAGTAACCCAAATTAGGTACTGATCTAAAATATATCTTGGGTTGACATTCCTTCCTTAGAAATTCTTAACAGGAAACCATACATGAATAATTAACTAAATTCAATTGCTTCAATTCATCATGATGTGCTAAAGATGCCCAAATGTATCTATTTTAAATGACTGATTATCATTTTCAGAAATATATTTTAATAAAACCTCGATGTTGGCTTCAAGCAAACTGTTCTACTCAATTGTATACCGACATTATAAAACGATCTGGTAACACATTGCAAGAGCTATAAAAATGTTGAAGCTCTCAACCCAGTTATCCTACTAGCAGTTTAATCCTTAATAAATAATTCACAAGAGGAAAAAAAAAAAGCTGATGCTTCTCTAACGATGCTTCTCTATATTATTATTTATAATAGTACAAAATGGGAATTAGCCTAAAGGTCCAGCTATAGGGGGTTGTAACTCAATGGGCTATTAAGCAGGCATTAAAAATTTCAAAAACAAAGATCACATTGATACATGGAAATACATTTATTACATAATGTTAGGTAAGATTCTAAGAAATAAAAATAATACACATTTCTAATTGCTCAAAGGTAGTGTATAGGACAATCAACATTTACACCATACTGACATAATAACTACTGCTTTACTTTCAAATGGTATTAATGGCATTACCAATGCAATGGTATTAACTCATCAAGTAGAAAAGGACGATTATATATATTATTATTATTGATTGATTGATTTTCTATTTCAGAACCATGCCCATTCCATTCTAGTACAATTCATTTTAAGTGAAAATTGAGTCTCTCAACAACTTATGGAAAGACTACTGAACACAAGGTTAAACACAAAGTGCTTTTCAAAAATATTTGGTTTTACAGCGGGTATTTTAGCAGAATTCAGTGTTTTTTCTAGGTCGAGAAACAAAATTCAAAAATTTAAAATTAAATGCTTATATTTATTTCACAAATCCATAATGCCATTAAATATTTGTAATGATACACCCAGCGTTAGTCAGACTTTTTCGTAGAGGTTAAAGGACCCATGCCAGGTCACAGTGAGTGTCAGTCAGAGTGAGAACAAGTTTCCAGATTACAAGAAGGAACTCCTCATCCTTTCCTACCTGTATTCATAGAGGATGAGTGAACATTCCAAGTACGTGCACCATTTACTGATTGTGACAACTGAATTGACTATGTGGCATTATGCTTACTTCGGATTTTAAATCTATTTTGTGTTGTTGTGATGAGCACCGGGTAACATATGGAATTGTTGAATCACTATATTGTACACCTGAAACTAATATAACACTGTATGTTAACTAACTGGCATTAAAATAAAAACTTTAAAAAAAATCTATTTTGTGATATAAAAAGCTATCATGCTACCAAATACTTGCTAGCATTATGCCCTTTCCCCATTTGGAATTAGTTTCCAAGCAAATGAAATTACTGAGGGATTTATTTAAATTGAAGACTGAATTTTGCTATACATTTTCATTGAGTTCCCATAGCAACAACTGAAATCAGACAATCTGCCTCTAAATGACTTATTGTTATTAGAATTAAATTTCACCTCGCTGTTGAAACTGAATAATGTCAAATAATAGCCTTGAGAAAAAAAAAACCCCAAAAATGACCCAACTAATTGGCTGTGAAAATAGCTTTAAAAACATTGAGCTGAATCAATAATATTGTAGTAACTCTGTATGGTGACACAAAGTAACTACAATTCTCATGGTAAGCACTGCATAATGTATAGAATTGTTGAGTCACTATGTTGTACACCTGAAACTAAAATAACACTGCACGCCAACTTTAATTAAAAAAAAAGAGCCAATTTAAGTTTAATTTATGTCTAAGCCATTATGTCTTAGCAGCCACTGTGCCTCTACTATAAACAACAGGAGTGACTTAAATGCATACAAGTGTTTTCATGTGAATCAAACTCCTTCCTAGGAAAGAGATATTACTTAAATGATGAACTGATTATGAAGAAAAGAAACCTGTTTTATTTTATTTATAGTCATCTTACTCCCAAAATTATTTGAACGTGAGGTTTAAGGTTAAAATGAGAAATCTGCAAGGGAAAGATAAAGATGGAGGTGGGGAAAAATCTTCCATGGGACTTAATTTAGAAGATGCCAGTTCTGTATAGTACTGCCTTGTCACACAATCTCTGTGACTGATTAACTGATAAACAAGAAACATTCCTGAGAAGTGATGATACCACAGGGGCGAATACAAATCATAAGGGCTGCACTTTTGTCTGAGTGCTTTTGTTCACTCACATCAATCCCTAATGTGTTGAATAGAGCAATGATGGTACAATGATGGTGACGATGATGAGGATATCATTTATTGACTGGGTATACTATGTGTCAATCACTATTTTCAGTGCTACACTCCTATTAACTCATTTAATCCTCATACCGAGCTTATGAAGTAGGTAGAATTATTCCTCCCAATAGCTGTAAACCCCTGTTCTTATCATTGTTCTAAAATCTCTATTTCTGTAGTGAAAGATTTCTAAAGTATTTGTCAATCCCTTCACAGACAAACCAACTCAGTGGAAGGATGGAGGAGAAGGTAGACAAAAACATCTTCTTCATGTTGATAAACTCAGTAATACGGATAACTAGCATAAGCGTGTGTGAATGTTCACATTCCTTCTTCTCTTAGGAGCTGTAGTGCCGTAACTGCAGGATACAAAGTAACAGTCTTCAATCTCTGCCCAGCTGTGAAGACCTAACTGCCACAGTGTGACAAGAGGATCATTCCTTAAAAATCCAAATATCCTCCCTTCCCCAAATGCCTGTACTATGAAGACTGGGGGGTGGGGGGGCCTGGTCCTAACAAAATGCCTTCAACATGCCCTTCTTTTCTTGCTGTCCTAGATCAGTCTGTATCCATTATCCTCTGATGTCTGAATGAGAACCTCCTCTGCGATTTATTTTGAGCACATAATTTGCTACAATTCATAAGATCTTTCTACACAGCTAAAAACGCTTCTTACATATAATCAGATTTACCTTTAATAAAAAGCCTCCCTTTCATCCTATCATCTGTACTGCACCAATACCCCCCACTCACGGTCACCAATTTCCATCCGTGAAAATTCATCCAAGTGCTACAAAGAAAAACACCGGGGAAATCCTGCTTTAAAAAGCAGCAGATCTGAAAATCTTGACTAGAACAGTCCTAGGCCACTGCTCTGCTTCTTAGTGACTGTAATAACTTCAGGCTTGACTCATAGATCCAGGAGAAATATTACTTGGTGTTTTCCCCTTATAACTCAATGAAAATATCATGCAGTAGACGGTGAACCTGAACCTCAAGACGTGTGGCAGAGCCAGGGGAAAACAGCACCATGGAGATAAACCTGCAACAAGAAGGAATGAGGTAAAGAGCATTCTGCTTCTCAGAAAATACATACCATGGTATAATTGTGAGCCACTTTATGCAAATCTGTACAACCCTGGGCATCAGCAAAAGAACGGATTCCAAGGCAGTTGGATGGGTGAAGCTGTTTCATTAAAAACTTACAGCAAGCTTCCACAACCTGTGAAAGCTGAAGGAGGCAAGCTGTAGACAGCAGGCACTCAATATTATCTTCTTTTAATTCAAGGCGGCCTTAATGATAAAAAGAAATTCCATTAACCATAGAACTATATTAACTTTAACTTATAAAACAGTGCTAACAGTAATAATTCTAAACAAGAGCTCTGTATATGAATTCTGGATGGTTTTAGACAGTCCAAAGAGAAAAAAAGTACTAACTATGAAAAAACCTTATTAGCTCTTTGTGACTTTTATTAAAATAAAAAACGAATGGCTTCTTTTCAGAATTTTTAAATGATGCTTTAATTAAGTAGCATATCTATTAAATACAACGCTCAAATTTTAAATGCAATAACTTAAAAACATTATATAATTCATCTAATTATTATATTAACATTTAAAAATACCAATCATAGGCTTAATTATGACCACCATTTTAAAGATTCTAATATAAAGATTTCAACCTTTTATAAAGGTATCACCAGCGGTGGTGATTCCAATAGCAGAATTCACGGTTAGCTGTGGCAGGCTTTCCTAAAAGCAGAAATCTGAAATCTCATAATGCACCATAATTTTAAGAGGTTTTAGATATTCATTTTCAGATTTATTACCTGTATATGCGTACTGAATCAAGGACCATAGTGAATTGGGTTCAACACCTTCCATTTTTATTTCTTCTTGTCTTGCTTCCCTGACATCATTAGTAAACATGGCAGCAAAATAGTCTGAGACCGAGGAGAGCACCAACCTGAGAACATATCAGAGGGAAAAAAAAAAAAATCAGTGACCACCTTAAGGTTGATGTTCATTAACAAACGCTGCTTCTCTCTCTCCCCTCTCTCTCTCCCTTTTTTTTTTTAATTTGTTACCCACAAAAAGTGCGTGGTACCGGGAAATGCATTTTAAGTTTGACAAATTGCTTTATGCTCTAGTTCTTTCCTTGGAATAATAAATTACCATTACTGAAAATTTTCTGCTGAGGTAAATGATTTACCCATTCATTACTCAAATATCACTTTATAACATCCAGACAAAAAGCTAAAGCCCACAGCATTAAACTGACTATATAAAAAAAGGAAAAAAAAATATAAAGGTTACTTTCTGTTTATCACTTTTGGAAATAACCTAAGTGTTTTTTTCTTTTAATTTAATTGTAGTAGTAGTAGATATATGGGAGAAATTTGAGAATGGTTTTAGCAGGTTGTTCTTAACTTTTGTGATTTATTATTATAATGTTCACATTTTATTACCAAATGATAATATTTTTGTTATAACACCACAAAACTATTTTTATAATAGTACAGTATTATATATTAGGTACATCTCTGACCAGATTTTTGATGGCCAGATATGAAAAAAAATAGGTTATAAATATATATTTTGAAATGTGCATTTTTTTTTTTTATTTGACGTCTTGGAGATCTTTCCATGTCAGCACATTTATATAGATTCACTTTATTTATTTATTTATTTTAAGAAATAGAAACCGATAATCGTTGAAGCTCTCTCTGTGTTCCTCTCTACTTCCATTCTCCGCCCTCCTCGGGAGCACACTGCCGTGTCCTAGGTTTGCCAGGCTGCTCTCCGAAGTGCTGTGCCAATTTAGACCCCCCACCAGCACTGTGTGAGAGAGAACATTTTCCCACAACATTGTCAGATGTTAAAATTTTTCGCCATCTGCAAGGTGTTAAATGGCATCTCATTGTTGTTTTAATTTTCATTTCCCTGATTGCTAGCGAGACTGAAGATCTTTTTAAATGGTTATTGGCCATTCAGGTTTCTTCTGAGAATTGCCCATTTATTCATTTACTCATTAAAGACATTCACCCTAGTAAGGACAGGGCACTGTTCTAGGTACTTGAGCTATCATCAGTATAAATAAGAGACAAAAGATCCCTTCTCTAAGGGAGTCTTACATTCTAGAGGGGAGGGAGATGAATAATTAACAGCACAAATAAATTCTAGAGTACATTAAGAAAGGGAAGTGCTAAGGGGAAAAAGTAGGATAAGGGCAAATGAGGAATAGACAGGGGGTTTAAATAAGTGGTCTGACTGGAAAGTGGCGATTGGGCAAAGACTTGAAGGAGGTGCAGGAATTAGTCATACAGGTATCTGGGAACAGCATTCGGGCAGAAGGAATGGTTTTAGCAGGTTTAGCAGGTTTTAGCCAATGCAAAAACCCAAAGGCAGGAGCAGCATGTCTGGCACATACAAGGACCACACGGGCTGAGTGGCTCAAGCAGAGGGATCAAGGACAGAACATCAGATGGCAATGGCCATCACACGGCCCAGTGGGCTTTCATAACTTGTGACAGGAGTCACTGAAAAGTTAGATCACAGGAGTGACTGGATCTGAGTTCTATTTTAAAGGATCACTCGGGTAGCTGTGCAGCAAATAGAATGTAGGGGGAAAGAGTGAAAGCAGGGAGACCAGTTGGCAGTTTCTGGCACTGAGGGAGACGGTGAGTTTACACATAAATGGAAGAGAAGGTAATGAGCTCTGTGTTGGAAAAACAGAATTTCAGATGTCTCTGTGACATGCAGGTTGAGGTATCTTTTCCAGTAAACCCATGCTCATAACACGGACTTTTTGTCACAGTATCTAGTAGCATCTCAATAAATGTATGCCCATTGAAACATTGGAAACTAAGACCAAGCCCATTTTTCCCAATGATTTCACTTCCACTTTGGAACGTTTAAGAAAACCTTTGGGACGGAGTGTTAATTAGTTTTTAAAAGCATTAAAAAAAAAACAAAACAAACCTTTTGGGGTCATAATAGTGATTAACACAGAACAACTGAACACAGAATTATCAAAGGAAACATAATGAATTGTTCTTTATTAAACATCTCTCTTTTCTCATTTCAAAAAATAGTACTTCATTTGTGTTAAAAGTTTTTGTTCCCTAACATCACTGCTTTTCCTATTTTTTGGAGGTCAGCAAATAGAAGTTGGGATAGATGTCGCTATTTTAAGACTCTTCAGTTTTTGCCATTTCATTCCACTAGCTTTTTTGCTTCTAAATACTCACAGCTCTAATTACTGTCGAGTTTACTTATTTAATAGGTAGAATTTAGGAGAAAAGCTGCTCGTAGTAGCTGAAATCTTTGCCAAACAATACTGACTGATCTGAGGCTAGTGTGTTTTGTTTTTGTGTTTCTGCCGAGGGAAAGTGACCCTTTTGGGGTCATTTAATGTATAATAATTTCACATGCACTGTTTTCTTTGCAGAAATCCCATGAAAGATACCCCCTCCCAAAAGCATATGGAATAGTTAGTTGGAACAAATTATCTCAACATACATAACAGATTAGTAAGGAAATACTTCTCACATACAGAGATTTAGAAAACAATTACCTATGAGCCGGAATTCTGCGATCACCAGCAACTAGAATTACATCACATAACTGTTTGTGTCTTAAATAGTTTTCCATCTTTTTAAATGTTTGCTCAGCATGATTAAGGGCTTGGAAAAATTCATCTGATGAACATGGCTCCATAGTATGGCAGGATGATAACGTCTCACTACTGTTGGAAGTCCTGACAAGAAAGAGAACATGCCTTTTGAAATATTACTATCACATTGAAAAGATCTTTTCTATCAAGTCCTTTAAAAACCTTTAAATGTAATAGAAGTCATCACTGCTACCAGTCAATAGTAACGTGTAGTCATTCATCATTTTTGTCTTTTAAATTCAATGATGGCTCAAATCATACGTCTTGTAAATACTGTGAGTGAATGTGACATCTGGTAGTTAATAACTATATATATTGTTTGCAGTGTCTGTTTTTGAGATCTTTTTGCCAGTCAACATAATTTCTCTCTTGAAAAAGAGCCAAGCTATATTCATAATGATAGTATATCTCTTAACATTATATTTAAGGGTATATGAGATCATTCTTTGAAAGCAGGAAGGCAATTAAACTATTTTAGAGACAAAAATCCAAGCCATCCTTTACTTAAAAATGGGTTACAGTCCACAGTTCATTTACAGGATAACTATTTGGAATATTAAACACAGTTGACCTTTGACCAACATGCGCTTGAATTTGGGGGTCCCCTTAATACGCAGATGTTTTACAATAAACATAATGCAGTATTAAAAATGTATTTTTTCTTCCTCATATTAGTATTTATAACATTTTCTTTATTCTACCTTACTTTTTTGTAAGAATATAGTATATAATACATATAACATACAAAATGTGTTAATTGACCGTTTATGTTATTTGTAAGGTTTGCAGTCAAGAGCAGGCTATTACTAGTTAAGTTTGGGGGAGTCAAAAGTTATATGTGGATTTTTGAGCATGGGGTCTGGTATCCCTAATTCCCGCATTGTTCAAGGGTCAACTGTACACGGTCATAAAAACAATGTTATAAATTATTCATTTGATTCTCTAGTCAGTCTTCAAAAGCCCAGATGACCTATAACTTATTTATAGATAAAAGAAATGTGATGACCTAACCTAGGTATCTAGAAATTATTTGCAATTTCCAAATTAGAATTTGAAAAGTATGAGTTCTTTGTTTTCTTATGATTTACTGATGGAAATGGTGAAAAAATGAAAAGGTTACTACTCAGAACTAAGTCCTAAGTCCACCCCTCCCTGCACCCCCCAGGATCACTTGTAATCAACATCCATTGGCTGTGCAATTAACTACCAACAATGCCATAACTTAGTTCTCAATTCTTGTCACATTTACTTTTAGGGATTATGATTCTGACAAATACTTTATTGATTCAATCCTCACTGTATCTTAAGACAATATTCTTAATATAAACATCTAATAACCTTCCCAAAAAAGAAAAAGTCACTGGATCTTTAGAGTCAAGAGAACTAAAGCCTAGGAGATTAGGTGCCTTGCCAAGAGTCCTACAGTTTGTTCATGACAGAGACAGGCCTGTCACAGAGATCACTATGTGTTCACCTTTAAAACCCTTTCTCTTTTTCTTTGGAGAATATACCTAGGCAGCATTTCCCAGACTCTCTCAAAGACAGGTGAGGTCTTATAATGGAAATGAACTACGTCACCTCCAGGCTAACGTGGCTAAGAGCAGGTGTTCCTTTCTCATGCTTTTTTTTTTAATTACAAGCTTTTTTTTTTTTAGGATTTTATTTATTTATTTGACAGAGAGAGACACAGCGAAGAGAGGGAACACAAGCGGGGGAGTGGGAGAAGGAGAAGCAGGCTTCCCACGGAGCAGGGAGCCCTATGTGGGGCTCGATCCCAGAACCCCAGGATCATGACTTGAGCCGAAGGCAGACACTTAACCGACTGAGCCACCCAGGAGCCCCACGCTTTCTTTCTCAGCAGTGTCTCTACCTAAATTCTCCCAGCCCAATGCATTTTTAACACATACAAATATGGGTCTTAAAAAATGTTCCTGGAGGATAACTGTCAATAATAATAATAATAGAAGCAAAATATATATTATCTAGAATGCATGTGTCATACACTATGAATATTATTGGTGTAATGACTTGGAAAATCCAGGAAAATATACTCAAATTTACATTTAAGATAATTATCATAAAAATATATTGAGTAATGTGTAATTATATGTTGCTTATATAAATGAATGAAATTAAAAATTATTTTAAAATCTAGGAGAAAACATAACATGAGCAATAACAGATGATGGTAACTTTGGTGAATAACAATTTGAAGATTTAAAACATTTTTCAATAAAATGAAGTTTTATATTGTCAAAATACTAACAAATGATTATAAGAGTTTTACTGATCTAAGAATGAAAGAAAATTAGAACATTTAATTTTCATAAACCACAAATTCTTTTAAGAACAAGATTAAGTAAAGAAATCAAGTACTTCTTTCTTAGGGTTCCTATATATTGTATCACGTTTTTAAAAAGATTTTATTTATTTGAGAGAGACAGCATGAGTGGGGGGGGGGAGAAAAAGAAGCAGGCTCCCTGCTGAGCAGGGAGCCCTATGCAGGGCTTGATCCCAGGACCCTGGGATCAGGCTGACCTTTAACTGACTAAGCCACCCAGACACCTCTGTATCACATTTTTTACATTAAATTCTTAGTAATGGCAAGACAGTGAGTTAGTTGAATGTTTTTGAGTGATGAATTGCCATCATCCAAACATAAATGCTAATCAATGTTAACTTCTGAAAGAACAACAGAAATTTATAATATGATTATAAGGCTAGTTTTGATGTTGGTATATAAGCCCAATTAATAAATAGGCCATCTCTTTTCTTGTCAAGAACTTTCAGGGTGTTTGGTTCTTTAACTTCTGGAATGAATAAGAATAACCCAGGGAGCCTTTCAGCATCTGCGTTCAGAGCCTCATTCCCTAAGACTGATTCACTAGGTCTAATATTTAATTCAAATACTTTGAAACTCTTTGAAAGCCCTACAGGTGATTCGAACACGTGTTACAGGTTGAAAAGCAGTGGTGTGCACTTCAGGGAGAGACAGATAAATTATACAGATCATGTGATAAATTTACAGGTTCAAAACATTGCTTTACACAATAGATACTTTACTTCAAACATGTGTCAACTGAATTTCTTTGCCTTTAAATGAACTAGTTGAACTTAATGGAATATTTGTTATTTTTAAAATGAGCATAAAGGTAAAACATCAAAATCATTTATATGTATGCATATTAACAAACAATAACTTATGTTTCTAAAATACATCTCAAACTTTGTAATTTGCTTTCAAGGCTTCCACTGCCATCACATGTTAAATAAACATATTATTTCAATGCGACAATTAATTTACTGAGATTTCTGGGTATAGAAATCACTTCCATCCACTGCTACAAATGAAGGATCATAAGGAATGCAGGCTTCTGATTTGTATCCTATGGAAAAGTGAAGCCACCCATTCACAAAAGGAGCATGAAAGAGGGAGAAACAGAGCTATTCGAAAGACTTGAAGAGCTGCACAGCTTTCTAGCATATCTTGTTTTGTTTTTAAGAAATTTGGAGGTTTACATATATAATTTTAATAATACAGAAATTTACTAAGAAAACTACTGCATCTCCATACAGTTATAGGATCTTGGCCATTAGAAAAATTATATATGGAATTTTTACATCTAGGAGGAACCTATACATTTAATTCAATTCCCTTATTTTGAGATGAGAAAATCTGAGGCCCAAGATGGACAAAGTAATCAACCAAAGACACATAGGCAGCCAGTTACAAAGCCAGATCAGGAAGCATTCAGAGTGCTGGCAAACCACTCACAGAGAAATGGGAATTCTTGCCTACCTTTACTCTTAGGGCATCAGTGAGCTCAAGGACTAAGGGTATAAAAGGAGAATGATGCTACAATATGAATGAGGGTAATTTCACAGAAAAAAAAGATAACAGAATTAAGAATTTTAGACAAATGTCTACTGCTGTGTGGCTGCCTCTTTGCTGGGTATAAGAGAGCAAGAATCTTTTAGGTTTCCATGGGACAGAGATCACATCTCTATCCCTGGCTAATCAGACTGCTTTTAATACTATGACTCCGTGCAATTTACAATGCTAATATTTCCTAATTACTTCGTTTCTTATTATGTACTTTGGTTTGGAGAGTTGAACTGGAGAGGTATGGTGTAGTGATCAAGACCATTTTAGGAAAATTCTAGAGCTGTGCTGTCCAATACAATAGCCACTAGCCTCATGGTGCTATTTTAATTTAATTACAATTAAATTAAAAATTTAGTTCTTTAGTTAGAATAGTCATATTTCAAGTAGTTGATAACTTCAGGGGGATAATGACTGCCAAAATGAATAGTGCAGATATAGGACATTTCCGTCAATGCAGAAAGTTCTACTAACTTTTTCAATAGCAAAACAGGAATAAGTAATACATAGTACTTTCTTTAAAGGATCCCTCATGGGGGGTTCATTAAGTGAAATGATGAATGCATAGCCCTAGCACAGAATAAGTACACAATAAGGTAAGCTACTGTTACTGGAATCTATGTTTTAAATGGCAAATGGAAAGGCCTGTCTCTTGTCTTTATATAATGTTGTTTGGTTGGTTGTCTTTTAAAAAAACGATCCCCAGCATTATCAATTTTATAACCAAATCTCATATTTCCTAATTAAAATGCTCTTTAGTAAACCTGGTAGACATCAAAACTCATAATACGGATATTTGGGAATAGGCCATTTACGGAGCATTTAATACATATTTCTCTGAGATTCTACTCGCTCTTATACATGATAACAGAGGAAATATATCTAACATCTCTGCTTCATTTTATTTATATGTTACTAGGATGGTAAATCATTAAAACCATTCATAATAGATGTTCACTATAGAGAACTATGCATTGCTGAATATTTCCGGGCTATGAAGAAACATTTAATTTTTAGCCTAGTACCTTGCTTGGCAGTGGGCAATGAACTTGTAAGTCAGAAAAACACCTAATCATAGAAAAGAGGCAAGTATCAAACAGAATCAAGTCATCAAATATTTACAGAGTAACTCCTAATATGCAGTATTGCACCAGTTTTAGAAACTGGGGGGATGCAAAGAAAGAGAGGATTCTTTAGTGAAGGAATTTGAAGAGTCAAGTTTCATGAACTGGAAAAAAAAAAATTAGATAGCAACACTGCCTAGCCCTTGCAATTCCTCAGATTTCACACATGTGCACACACGCATATGCACGTACAAAATACGTTCCAGGACCGTACCTTTTAGTAAAAACTACTTAGATTTCTTCACTTTCGTCATCAGAATTTACATTGGTCTTTCTTCATGGAGTGATTTTTCAAAATAAGTTTTAAAAATCACTTCATAAGAATTACACTGTATGTAGATTTGAGGAGAAAACAAAGCTGCATTGAAACTCTAATTGGTCTGTTTGGCTGGCTCCCTTGATAAGTGATTTACTCCCAGCTATCTGCCTCATAGCTTCTGGCATTCAGAATTCATGCTTTTGCAAAAGTGAAAATTACTGTATCATGAATCTTTTGGCATCCTCTACAAATATTCAAAACCACAAATGTAAAATAAGAATGTAAATTGCTTGGTATGGGCTAGCAGTCTCTAAATCTTTTTTATGCATATCCTTTCCAGTACCCTTTTAAACATGTGCCCAAATACATGGATATTTACTAATTTATAAAAGATATACAGATACCATTGTACAATTATTATTTATATTCTAAAACACAGAAAAAATAGAGCTTTAAAGGATAAGATAAAGGAATATAGTCAATAATGTCATAACAACTTTTTTTTTTTTTTTTTTTGACAGAGAGAGAGACAGCGAGAGAAGAAACACAAGCAGGGGGAGTGGGAGAGGGAGAAGCAGGCTTCCCGCCAAGCAGGGAGCCCGATGTGGGGCTCGATCCCAGGACCCTGGGACCATGACCTGAGCCGAAGGCAGACACTTAACGGCTAAGCCACCCAGGCGCCCCTTGTAACAACTTTGCACGGTGATAGATGGTAGCTAGATTTATCGTGGTGATCACTTCATAATGTATATAAATGATCACAGTTGTATACCTGAAACTAATATTGCATGCCAACTACATTTCAATAAAAAAGCATAAGACAAAATGGAAATAGAAGCTCTATTTTTACCATCTCTCCAGCTGATCATTTTGTACATTCCCAATTGGAGAGTAATTGCTATTGGAATACAGAGAAGGGGAAGAGCAATATGAGCTGGTGTTTGGAAAGGCAACAAGTAGCAGGTGAGATCTGAAATGCATCTTGGAATTCAGTGGGTGAGGGAGAAGAGGATTCGGGGTGTCTCCTCTAAGGGGAGGACAAGTCAGGTATATGAGGAGAAATGACAAGAAAGGAAAAAGAATACCTTCACCTCTTCCCTTCTCGAGACCAAGATTTTTGATTTGGGAATTTAAAGGCATTTTTCCGGGGAACCTGGGTGCCTTAGTCGTTAAGTGTCTGCCTTCGGCTCAGGTCATGATCCCAGGGCCCTGGGATGGAGCCCCGCATCAGGCTCCCTGCTCAGCGGGAAGCCTGCTTCTCCCTCTCCCGCTCCCCCTGCTGGGGTTCCCTCTCTAGCTGTGTCTCTGTCAAATAAATAAATAAAATCTTAAAAAAAAAAAAAAGAAAGGCATTTTTCCTGGTACCATGGCCAGAATATCTACAGCGAAGAGAATTAAATGTAAGAATCAAATTTTCTTACATAATAACCAGTATGGAGGGGAAGGGCCAGCAGACACTTTCATACAATGCTGCTGAGAATTAAAATAATAGTAATGTCCCTGAAACGACTTTGAGAATACAAATCAAGCACCCTAAAAATGCGCACATCCTTGGGATTTTATCCAAAGGAAACAATCATCTGTGGTATATAGACCGCACTACATGGAGGGTTTATTGCAGGTTGTTTCTAACAGGAAAATACTGGAAACAATCTGAATTCCAAAAAGAAAAAGAACATTGGTTTAACACAAGGTGTATCTGCACATGGGAGGATGATGCAGCCAGCTAAAGACAGGAGAACAGTTAATGACATGGAAAACTGTTTTAGTGGAACATTGGTTTTGCCTCTCTGGTACTCTTTCTTATCTGGTACTCTTTCTTACGGGAACAGACCCATTTCTACCCTTTGGGAAACCACACATTCCCCACCTCAGTCCACATGGCGTGGGCAGAGATGAATCTTCCCCTGGACAAAAATGAACAAGGGCCTGGGACCTGGCTAGTAAAAGTTATCATACCTCCTGGCAATTATGATTGGTTTGAGTGAACCCATGATTCAAACAAGGCCAATCAGAGCCAGTTCCAAGATGTTGGTTGGCACTCTTGGAAGAGTCACTCTCTTTCCATTGAGGTTGCTAAGCTGATAAAAAGTTAATCTATAGCTGCTAGTAGCTTTTGCTACCACACTGAGAGCCTGCCCGGGAAATGCCATCACAGAGGAAAACAGAATCTAGACAGGGAGAATAATCGATTTCTGGTGTTATTGGAGTATCTGGATTCAGCCACGAATAAAGCTAAGTTCTATCCTTGGATATTTTATTTACTTACACGAACCAAAAAATTTCTAGTTTTTGCTTAAGTCATTTTGAGTTGGGCTTCTGTCTTTTGCGACGAGTCCTAATTTTAATATTTATATTAGGGCAAAAAAGTGGTTTACAAAATAGTATTTACAGAAAGGTTCAGATTTTCACTCTAAAAATACATATTTTTATTATACATGTATAGAAAATATACTGGAAGGACACTCCCCCAAATTGTTAATGGTTGTTATTTTGGGGTGGCAGGGTAATTAGTGATTCTCTATTTTTCTGTTTTTATTTATCTCTATTTTCCAATGTCTCTATGGTAAAAATATTACATAATATGGAAAAAAACTAATTAAAAAATTCGATCTGAAGAATTCTGTTCAGCTGTCTTCACCTCTTGCACCTGTTGATTATGACTCCTAAATCATTCTTTCCTTCCACCACAGTAATGAGTTTTGCTGGACACATGGCTACCCAGATAAAGAGGACAGTTCTGAGTCTCCCTTGCAACTAGTTGTGGCCATATGACTTGGTTTTCAACAACAGAACGTAAGCAGAACTGATACATGCAACTTGTGTTATTGGCTTAATGTCCTCCCTTTTGCTGGTCCCTCCCATGGGCTAGAATGCAGAGGGGGAGTTGAGTAAGCTAGCTTTGAACATAAAAAAAGGATAATACCCTACAGGATGGAGAAACAGTATGGAAGAAATCTGGGTCACTGAGGGAACCCGTGAAGCAGAGCCACCTATCTGCCCTGAGCTACCTGCCCATCGGTTGGGAGATAGAGAAATAAACTTCTATTTTATTTGAGCCACTGTCTTTCTGAATTTCTTATTATATCATCTTAGCCTGTTCCCTACTAATAGGCTCCCTAAAGGTAAATGACCAAATTATATGGCTGTGTGCACTTGGGTGTGTATGTGGGGTGTGTGTGATTGTTTTCATGCCTAATATACCTAATATTAAAAATATAAAACCTCACTATCTAGTTCTAAATGGAAAAAATGAAATACAAGCAGTAAGTGGCATAAAGGCACATTCTTCTGCCTTTAAAATCTGGAGTTATAAAGGCCAGTTGTGCAACTGAAGTGCCTATCCTTTGTCCTAGGCTGATTCTTCAGCTTTCCCAGCAGTTCTGAGAACTAATAGGATTCCAATAAACTCCTATTCTGTTTAAATCAGCCCGTCAATTTCAGTTGCTTAAAGCTAAGAAGGCAGAATGATACAGCAGACACAGATGCCTTAGAAAGGTATATAAAATACTTAACACTCACACGTGCACACCTGCATGTGCACGCACAGAGTGTCTTGTGGGAAGAGGTTCCATAGCTTTTGTCAAAGGAATTTATGCCGTGACTTGGGCATATATGTGTAAAGGAGGACATGCAATATATCCTTCCCAGATATAAGTATGGTAGAGTTGAACTTCTTTGCCATCTCTGGAAGCAGAATTCGTGGAAATGCTGAGGATTTAATTTCAAACTGTACCAGAATTAATACACTGGTTCGAACAAGGAGATGCAGAGACAACATAATGAGGGGCAAGAAAAAGGAGGTAGCGCTTGAGAAAAGGTGAAGATAACGCCTTGTTGGGAGAGGAGGAGGACCTCCGTGCCTCCAAGAGGAGTCAAAGAATAGTGCGTATATCTGCAGTTGAAACAGGGGACATGCAACCAACCATCACGAGTCAGATAGAGGACTGTGGGTAAAGAGTTGTGGCCCTATTAAGAGACTATACCTGTAAGCCAGCCAGGCTTGGCATTTTCAAGAACCAGGCTAAGAAAATTAGCTGAGGAGAGAAGGTGAAAGTGGTGAGAACGAATCATTAACTATTATGTTAATCCAAGTTGAACTTGGTGATGAAAGTCAGAGAGAGCTGAAATAGTCACACACAGACTGGCGTGTGAGCATGAAATCTACATCTTAATTGTTTGGGGTCAAAATGCGGCTACTTCCAAGTGATCAAGTCAATATCAACAGCGATAATTCAGGCTGATAGAACGGATCCTTGATATGATGTGATGAAAATGCACTTTACCTTTGTGGTGTTCCTCCCCAAAACTCATAACCCCAGTCTAATCATGAGAAAAACATCAGATAAATCTCAGCTGAGTAAGACATTCTGCAAAACATCTGACCCCACTCCCTGAACTGCCAAGGTCATCAAAAACAAGGGAAGTCTGAGAAACTGTCCCAGCCTAGAGGAGCCTAAGGAGACATGATAACTAAATGTAACATGGTGCTCTGGATGGGATCCTACAACAGAAAAAGGTCATTAGGCAGAAATTCAGAAAATCTGAATAAAGTATGGACCTCAGTTAATAATAATGTACCAATATTGGTTTATTAATAGTAACACATGTACCATTCTAATATATTAAAAATAAGAGAAACTGGGTGTGGGGTATAAAGGAATTCACTATACTATTCTTCAATTTTCCTATAAACCTAAAACAGTTGTAAAAATATAAAGTTTATTTTTTAAAATGCAGTTTTATTTCACTTACTAAACTTGAGCAAGTTACTTAGCCTTTCTGTTCCTCATTGACTCATCTATAAAATTAGAATGAGAACAGTGGCTATCTCAGAAATTTGTTGTGAAGACTAAAGGAATTCATACTAAAATGCTTAAAACAGTGCTCCACAGGTACTAAGCACCCAGCTGGTATTAGCTATTATTATTTCTGAATATTTGTAAAGTACAGCAATATTTTACACATATTGACTAAAAATGTGACATACAAATCTGACATCTAAAATATTAAACTTTACGAACAAAGCTTGAAATAATGAAATTTCCCTCAATATGTTAAAAATTACATAATTTCAAGGCTGGCAAATCAAGTGAAGTGTAAACTGAGTTTGTACTATGGTCACATGGTGGGTCACAATGGAAACTCTCCTAGCCTTCCTAAGAATTCATCCTGAATTAAGGTCTTAGGAACCTACTGCACACTGGCAACCCTCACTTAGGGTCTAAAATTCCTCACAGTGTAAAGAATAAGGGTTGCACTTCAATACTGAAGTAATGACTTAGACAACTGCCATGGAGAAAATGTTGGCTAGGCTACAGACCTAAGATCAAAATTAAAATATGAAAACTTCTAAAGATTTTATTTATTTAGAGAGAAACGAGCTGGGAGGGGCAGAGGGAGGAGAGAATCCCAAGCAGACTTCATGCTCAGCATAGAACTTGATGTGGGGTTCAATCTCACAACCCTGAGATCATGACCTGAGCCGAAATCAAGAGTTGGATGCTCAACCGACTGAGCCACCCAAGTGCCCCCAAAAGATGAAATCTTTTAAATCACTTAGACGTGTGGCAGGAGAAATTAGCGGAAGTCTAAGGGCTGAAGCTGACATGTCTCCTAGTTGGAATGCAACTAATCAAACATATAAGCAACATATGATGTCTTTAACTTCTGTCTGAAATTGTGCAGACCCACTGTGGGTGCTAGGATTTTGTGTAGGTAAAACCACTCAGCTGTTTTCCCTTTTTTCTAATAATTCGAAATTTCAGTCTAAGTTCTGAGATCTACCTACGTAATTACTATGAATGCTTAAATAAGAAATTCTCCATATATCATGTATATTACCGTTATGTCTTTAATATTTTAAGATATCAATTCATAACATACTCAAATGTTCACTATGTTTTATTTTTTGTAAATATTATGTAAGAAAAAGAAAAACACTTGTGCCCAAGTTATATACAAAAATTTGATGAATGTCAGTGTAGCTTCTTTTGACATTAACAGTGACAGCTTTTGATTTGTAGAAGGGCCACCACCTAAAGAGACTGCTCACTTAATCAAAAAGCTAGAGGCAAATAAATGTATCCTTATGACAAAGATCAAAGACTCAGAGCTGAAGGACTGAAGTAAGATGTGAGAATCAGATATATTTAATCTAGGAAAAAACAGAGGAGTAGTACTATACACAAAAATGACATTTCTAAATCTAGAATGGTTGTTTTTTGCAGTAAGATATTAGGATAGAAATTTCAAATCTTTGAGAATATTAAGTTGCTTTGACGTGTTTTTATATCTAAAAATCAGGGACTTTTTAAAAGCACATTTTATTTTTGAAATAATATTTTAGGAATAGTTTGATCACTGCAGATGTAAACTATTTACTCCCATCTTATTATTTAATTTCTCAAGCTTCTTTTAGCATTTTAAAAACAACTACAATCAGATTTTTTAAAAAAATACCATTCTTACTTTTATATCTCCTATAAGTGTCAATTTTATATTCTTGAAGTACGCATACAGCCATCTCTCACTTAAAAAAAAAAGGCAGTCTTTTTCTTTCATAATGAATATCCCACTAAGATGATATTTCAATATGGATACTAAAGAATACATTAACTTGATTTCAATAATCATTAGTTATGCATATTACCTTTGTTGTAAGGAAGTAAATTATAGCAACCAATGTGTCTATAACCTTTACAACTTTAGACATTGCATATAAATTTTATACTCATATATGTATAATCTCTCCAGGTAGTAGATACATGTTAAGATTTTTATAACTTATGGTGATAAATGAATGAATGTTTTGTTTTTCTGGTTTTGTTATAATAGTCTTGATACATTGCATTGATTTTCAAATGGGAAGATGATTACTTTTTGGGTTTCCATAAAAATGATAAACCCTGAGCCTTTTACTGTATACATTATTATTCTCTTTATGGCAACAAGTCTCCAAAGAAAATGCAAAGCAATGAAACCATACTAACTCAACTGATCTCCATATTAAAATTATTTGGAGTTCTTATTCACTTAATGCCAAGTCACAGACTAATTAAAAAATTTTTAAATTAAATACACTAGTTACCTATGTAAAGATACGCCCCTCTCTTCATTATACAAATGATTATAGATGACTGGTCTATATTTATTATTCCAACACCACAATTCAGAATTCCATGTTCTGAAGGTTAGAAAAGGAGAAAGCAATAAATATCCCCAAGTAAGAAATACTTGAATCTATGAATTCATTTTGTCTCCATCTCTTATGATGCCTATAATTAAGAACCAACACACAAATTACAAGTGTTATCAAAACCTGCAGAGAAATTTTTAAAAAAGAATCCAGTAGTCAAATTAGACAAACAACAGCCTTTAAAAACTGAGAAATATTTCTGCATGAAGATGAACCAGAAAGATGAGTTTTATGCTGTGACTTGTTACATAATATGCTATAGTAGTTTAAACTGATTGATAAAATTCATTTCAAAGATAAAGCCAGGTTCCAAGGGGGAAGATGGATAAAGTCATTGAGACATCAACCAATTTTTTTTTTATGTTCTCTCCTCAAACTCACTCTCCCTTCTTCTCTCCCTGCTTTTAGCAGCTGACCACATCTAGCCCCTCTGTGTTCCCTGATACTCTCCTGAAGGAATGTCCTTCACTTCCCTAAATAGCCCAATTTTCAGTGAAGTGAAGGTAACAGGAATTAGTAGCTGTCATCTCAGAAAGAGACATGCTACTGTATTTCCTGTATTAGTCTGGAGGGCAGCAACATAGACAGGACAAAGAGAAATAACCATAAGAAAAATATTATTGTAACTACAATGGTGTAAAAAAAATTACTGACAACTACAATGTACATCTCCTTGTAAAACTCTTCATTTTCATTAAGATTTAAAAATGACTCCATAATCTGTTGCAAAGTAAAATGTCAGGTCTTCTATAGTTTTGCTATGACTATAGAAGGTAAATGAATGAAGCAAACTGCAAGCCCATGATGCATAAAATTGCTACTATATATTATTTTCAAGGCAGAGCCATATCTATATATGGAACATAAGGTATTTCAAAATGAATGCAACTTGTAGTCTTCATAATTTTACAGAATCAAAATTGAGAACATTTCAGCAAACCCTAGCAAAAGTACCATATATGCATACCCAGATGTTATATATGTGTATGTATGTAGAGGTATATATCATAGATAAATAATACTACTAAATCATTAACACTATAGAGAATATACCCCCACACCCCGTTTCTAACAGTAAGAAAATAATCAACCTGCATGAACTGGAATCAGATTCATTTTCTTCTTCACTAGTGCCATCATCCACTTCTGGTCTATCCAGCCAATGTGCACCGCCACAATCTTCTGCTGTAAACTCAAATGCAGGGACTTCAGAGGTGGATGCCATTGGCCAAGAAGGTGAATTCTGAAAATCCAGTTGGCTGGACCTTCGGTAACCAATTGAAGCCAAAGGCAATTGTAGGCTACATGGATTTAAAAACTTTCTCCCACCGTTTGCTCCAGTCTGTCCTCGATTCCAAAATTCTCCCTGCTGGCTGTCAACTGTAGAGTTAGATGATGCTTGATGGCTAAACCACCTCCATCTGATTTTCAAAATCTGCTTCACATCAAACTCTTTACGAGAACCAGACATCCTCAGAGAAACCAAGTGATCGTCTAGGCAACGGGCAAAAAGCACTGCACACAGATTTGTGCATCCAACCAAGACAAGAGAAGTCTATGCCCTGCTGTACACAATAAACAGATTGAAAGGAAATAAATCACGTTCACATATATAACTACATTAACTTTTATACCAATATAGCAGATTATAAAGAACAAAGGAGAATGAATAGCGATGAAACACGGTGGAACATTCCGTTCAATCAGAGCAAACTCTCATCCACCTATCCTGAAGCAGCTAGACCACTTCCCCCCTCTCTTTTCCCATACTGACCATTAGCTCTCACAAACACTGACAGCATTCATTAAAGTCCTTTCAAATGCAGAACACCACCCTCTTTTCTTAAACCACAAATGACAGAAACAGAAAGCACTATCCCTTGCAATATCTCAGTCTCTGCTGCTTAGTGTATTAACTCTTTCATTGCTGAAACAAGGAATTTATTCCAGAACATTTTCCTTTGTACATAAAAATCACTGTAAAACGAAAATGTTTCTAGTTTTATACTAAATTCCCAAATGAGATATCACAAAATAATCGTTTTTTAAAAAGCGTGTTTTAATTAGATGAGTTATAGTGACTTTCAAGCTGTGCTCTTTAGAGGGCAGGAGGAGGGGAAGGGAGACAAAGGTGGGGCTCCAGTTTGTTGCTTTCCATGTCTATCTTCTTCCTTCGGGGAAAGGAATGTATTTAATTAATACAGTAAGATCTGGGGTAAGATTTCATTTGGGCAAAGATTAGGAAGACAGAGAAAGAAAAAGTCTGAAAACTACAAAGGATCAAAATATGACAGTACTTACTCTTTTTTCAAAGAAATAACTGGAAGCCAATATAGCTCTATAGTTAGGATTGGGCTGCTTTGATTTAGTATAATTTCCGAATTTGTATGACATCGTTTAGGAGGAGGAAAGTGTGGCTCAAGAAAGCTACCAAGGAGTGGGACAGGATTATTTCTTGGGTGTACAAGTATCCTAATGGTGCCCTCTGTTGTTAGCAAAACAAAACAATGGTCTGAGCATGGTTACAGTTAAGGCAAATTGATAAAGCAAATTTAAAAAATCAATCAAAATTTAAAATACTGAGTATTTACTGTGAGCAAGACACCCTGCTAGGCATTGTGGGGGACACAGTTACATAACATCTTGGTTCCTACCTTCAAAAAGAATTAAATCGAGTTACTGAAACAAAAAGTACTTGGCAATTTAAATATAAGACACAATATAATGCTGCAATATTAATATACTGTGATCTACACATGCAGAATTTAAGTTTTCAGGGTGCTCAATATCTAATGCTATTTCACTTGAAAGACAATGCCTATTATCAACTGACCAAAACAAGGCTCCATTGGAGGCTTATAAAAATATTGGGAGGCATAGATCTTAACTTTACACAGCTCTTCAGAATAAAAATTATTCAGAGAAATAAGAACGAGAGGCATGAAAAGCCATCTACGATGTTGTGGTCAATATGGCAGAACAAACCATAAATACTCTAAGAAAGAGGAAATAGATATCGGGATGGTGTGGAGTGGTATGTGCCAATTTCATTAGGGAGAAGATCTCTGGGAATAGTAAGTTGTATAGAAAGAATGAGGATATTTTATAAAGGAAGAAAGACATTAATAAAAGCATGAAGTGAGCATATTGACAAAGAAAGAGGGGGTAAAAATAGCAGTTTGATCAGCCAGCCAGACATACCTAATTAATTTTAAGGAGTAATAAGACATAAACTGGAATGAATATGATGAGATAAAATGCATTAAGCATAAAGCAAAGGTGTCAAGACTCACAGGCAATATTAAGTGGACCGTTGAACTGGGCAATGTTTTAGAAAATTAATTTGGCAGTAGTATGCAGGATGCATTCAAGAGTAAAATGACACTTTCCCTGTCTGCTCACCTCTGTCACACTCCTTCATATCAACAATTCTAACTCCGCTCTATCTATCCAACTTTATTTCTATCTATCCAACTTTATTTCTATTATCCAACAAGGACACACTGCTTCATCAGGTGAGATAGAGTCTACATTATGTTGCTCCCTCTTTTATATGCTGCTTGTGTCCCAAAGTCTCTGGTTTTAAGATCTTACTCATCCTTCGAGGTTAGCATAGGCATTACTGCCGAGAGAGAGGCTCCTCCAATTCCTCTAGCCTTGTGATTCTCAACGTGGGTAGAGCCTCCACTCCTGCACCCCAAAAAGGCTTCTGGAAGTCACAGGGGGTGGGGGGTGAATTTGTAGTTGTTGGATGACTAGAGAGTGCCACAGGCACTGAGTGGACAGAGGCCAGAAATGACCAACATCTTGCAGTGCATGGTACAGACCCATGCCATGGGGAGATGCCCCTGTGGTAACTCATAAGGATCTCGTCATCGTCTTCATTCAATTTGACATAAAGGATTCTTATCTCACCAGTGTTTTGAAACTCATCTGTGTTGTTGTCTGTAGCAGCTGATAGCTGGTTTTTATGGCTATATAGTATTCCACTGTATAAATATACAACCATCAAAATACATTCTATTGCTCAGACATTTTAGTTGTTTCTAGTTTTAGACATTTGCCAAGTAATGCTGCTATGAATATTCTTGTCTGTGTTATAGGATGCACATGTATATGCATTCCTATTGCGTATATATATAGACAGAAGCAAAACTGCTAGATTATAAGATATGCATATGTTCAATTTTGACTGTTATTACTGATTTATACTCCTACAACCATATGAGAACTCCAGTTACTCCACACGCAGCCAACACTGGTATTGTCAGTCTTTCATTTTAGTCATGCTGATAGATGCAGAGTGGAATCCCATTTGATTTTACTTTACATTTCTCTGGTTATTAACGTCATTGGGTAACTTTTCATGTTTACTGGGCATTTGGATATCCTCTTTGTGAAAGGGTCTTTGCTAAGTTCTCTTTTTTTTTTCCTATTATCTCTATCTTTTTGATTTGTTGGAGCCCTTCTTATTTCTAATATGAGCCCTCTATTATCAATATAGTTTTAATGTAAACCACCCTTTTTCCACTGAATTGAGGTATTACTTTTGGTAGTAATTAGCATCTCATATATAGAGAAATTTCGGGGTGCTACTTCTGTTCTATTTGTCTATTTTTATGCCAATAGTACAGTGTTTTATTTAGTCTATTAGATATAATGTTTGCTAAGGTTCCTACTTCCACATATACCCTTTTTTAAAAAAAGATTTTATTCATTTGGGAGAGAGAGAGAGAGAGAGAAAACAAGCAGGGGGGAGGGGTAGAGGGAGAAGCAGGCTCCCCACTGAGCAAGGAGCTCAATGAGGGACTCAATCCCAGGACCTTGGGATCGTGACCTGAGCTGAAAGCAGATGCTAAACTGACTGAGCCACCCAGGCATCCCTCCATATATGTCCTTTTAAAAGAATTTTTAAAGCTAGGGAATCTGGGTGACTCAGTCAGTTAAGCATCTGATTCTTGATTTTGGCTCAGGTCATGATCTCAGGGTCGTGGGATTGATGAGTCCTGAGTCTGCTCTGCGCTCAGCAGGGAGTCGGCTTGGGAATTTTTTCTCTCCCTCTGCCCCTCCCCACCTAAAATAAATAAATAAACCTTAAAAAAATAAAATAAAATCATTTTTAAAGCTAATTTTAGATATTTACCCTTGTATATACTTTAAAGTAATATTACCCAATCCTCTCAACAAAAAGCCCTGACCCCACTGAGATTCTAATTGGAATTGCATTAAATCTGCATATTAATTGAGTTTATTGGCATTTTATGATATTAAGGCTTCACATCTAAGCATATATGTTATTTAGTTTGTTCAGATCTCATGCTCAGGAATAAGATTTTAAAATCTTTTGACTATAGGTTCTATGTTTTTCTTAGTAAATTTTTTTTATCATGTTCTTTTACTTTCTTTTTTTGTCACTGTAGTAAATGCAGTAATTCTTCTCTAGTTTCATTTCCTCATGGTTCTTTTTTTTTTTTTTTAAGATTTTATTTATTTGCCAGAGAGAGACACAGCAGGAGGGAACACAAGCAGGAGGAGTGGAAGAGGGAGAAGCGGGCTTCCCACTGAGCAGGGAGCCCGATGCGGGGCTCCATCCCAGGGCCCTGGGATCATGACCTGAGCCGAAGGCAGACACTTAACGAGTGAGCCACCCAGGTGCCCCTCACATGGTTATTTCTATTATAATGACAGTATTGAATACATTTATCTTGTACCCAGTCATTTTATCACACTTCCTCATTAGTTATATTTTTTTGAATTGGTGTTCATTTCTCATTATGTTAAGTTACAGGTACCTTTGAGACATCTAAGTGGAGGTGTCAGAAAGTTGAATAAATGTTCCTAGAACTCAGATCCAAGCTCCAAAAAACTCTAAAAGAAGTCTAATGGTGGAAAAGCCACCAGAGGAGACTGGTAAGGAATAACCAATGAAGTAGAGGAAAATCCTCAGGGTCTGGTGTCAGGCAAGTCAGAGGATAAAGGTGTTTCATGGCCAAAGTCATGGCCACACGTCAAATAGGAGGTTGGGTACCCCATGCAAAGAAAAATGTCCCCTGGAATTGTCAACAAAAAGATTCTGCCAAATCAGATAGGAGCTGTTTCAGTAAAGGGAAGGTGACAAAGCCAGACTGTGGTGGGTTTAAGAGTTAATGGAGTATGAGAGGAATAGGAGAGGACATGTATAGACAACTTGGTCAGGAAATCTGAACAGTGAGGCTGCAGAATGGGATTATAGCTGGAAGAGGTGAGGGATCAAGGCAACAGATTTGCTTACTTGCTTATTTGTTGATTTTTTAAAACATGGAACATATTAGAATGATGAGAACGATCCTGCAGAAGAGGAGATTGATGACTATAGGGAGAAGCACTGAAGCAAAAAACAGTGAAGACTTTGATAAAAGGGAAGGAATGGCACCTGAGTGCCGTGGATGGCTCAGACAGTCATAGGAGGGAGGCTTCTTCTGTTGTAAGATTTATAACTTTCTAACTGCATTGATTTTTTAAAAGGAAAGGCATACATTAAGCAGTCTACTCAAGATGAAAATCAAATCAGCCCTCTAAAAAGAGTCATGAAATAATAAAGATCAGAGGAGAAACTAAAGAATTAAGAAGTAAAATGACAGAATTAATAAAGATCCAGCTCTTAGAAAATTTGCCAGTGTATTCTCTTACCTTCTAGCAAATATAATCAAAGAAAAAACAAATTAGAACTTAGAGGATAAAATAAGTTATAATAAAATAGAATATTTAAATAAGAGTTAAAAAATAAAAGACTAATATAGCTACAAAGATTTTAAGTGTCAAATTGAATAAGGGAAATGCTGACAAATGGAGAGAATTTAGGCAAGTGAAGTTAGAAATTAGTCTTCAAAGATAGAATTTTCTCAAAATCACTTACAGCTAGATCTCTATTTAATAGTTTTGCCTAAGGTTAAGCTTGTCTAAGCACGGGTACTTTAGAGAAAAATCTTCATTCTGACAAGAAAAGTTCAAAAATTATCTATTGATACAGTAGCTTGTTATAGACCCCATGTTAGAAAGAGCTTTACAGAAATTATTCCCCAGCTTTAACTCAATTCTTGGGCCATACTTTATGAAAAATATGTAGTAGGCTTAAGAATTAATACTTTCATGGCATGGAATTCAGCATTTATTTTTTTAAAAGATTTTATTTATGAGAGAGAGAGCGTGGGGAGGAGCAGAGGGAGAGGGACAAGCAGACCCACACTGAGCACAGAGCCCATCGCGGATCCCAGGACCCTGAGATCATGACCTGAGCAGAAATCAAGAGTCGGTTGCTTAACTGACTGAGCTACTCAGGCGCCCCTCAGCATATATTTAAATAACAGTTTTTCTTCTGTCTCATCAACTTTAATATAAATATAAAATAATTTATTTTTTATTGTTGTGTCTCTCTCTGGCAAATATAAAATTGTTTTGCTCAAAAATTTATCCAGCTCTGATGAGAGGTACTCCTTACGGTAATTATTTTTACAAGATCAATATATATTAAAAGTCATTATATTGTTAAATTATTAAAAAGGTCTGCATGGACTACTCCATATAAATTAGATCCCCCCTGTTCTCTATCCCCCAACTCTTTAAGTTCTTTTCATAGCACTTATCATTGCCTGGCATACTAGGTGTTTATTCCCTTATTTATTGTCTTTATCCTTAGTACAAAGTAAGCTTCAGTAGACTTTCGTTAATCACTGTAACCTTAGTACTTAGCATGGTACCTGGCAGACAACAGGTGCTCAATAAATATTTCTCTAATGAATGAATATATCTAACAATTATAAGAGCAATAATAAAAAATAGACATTTTTGAAATTGTAAAATAAATATTCTACTTTAAAAAATATTAGAAAACATTTACTTCTGGGGACAAACCATTTTCAGTATTTTTTCAACTTAAGAGGACAATCACAGTATGTTACTCTACGAATTTCCTTTTTCTATTTCATTCTTTAGGCATAAAATTTTTGTCACTTTGAAATCTAATGGATAAATAGCCGATGTCTTTTCAGACTGACATTTTCTTCAAACCTATTATGAAATTATATTTTGTACCTCTTTTATTTTAATAAGTTGGCTTTACTTAAACTTGAGATACAGCTCAAACTATTTAAAATAGGAAAATTCCAATTCTGAATACATTTTTCAAAATGTAATTAAGGAGTCCACATGCAATTTCTGCTGCAAATCTGCTCAAATGTTAGTTTGTAAATTTATAAGATGACTCTGTTCAGTACTGTAACAGCAACAGTGAAATGTTATGAAGACAGACTGCAGACAAGCTCACTTCAACTTTAAAAAGTGCGACTTTTAAAAGAACAGCTTCACTCAACAATAAAAATCAAAGCTACTGAGGAACCGGGTTATATGGGTAATCGTTATTTTACAAACCTCTCTTCACATAGCATTTTTAAGACAACATTATTTGTTTTATGGAGTAATCAATTATAATGAATCTACTCTTGTAGTTTTAAATGTGTACTATAGATCGCATAAAACACTTCAGGAATTAAGTTTTCCTTCAACTATAAGAAGGAGTTACAACACGTGATTTCAAAGAATCCTTTAAAGTTTGATGTTCCGGGGTACTTTTAAAACTTAGTAAAAATGGGTCTTTTATCAGAATTTGGCTTAAACATCAGAAAACTAATATAATTCCACTAACACTTAAATTCCACTAACATTTAAAAATGATGGCAGAAAACAGTTAATTATTTACACAGGTTAGAAAAGATGTGAAAATTAAACTTTAATTTCAGGAATACATCAGATATTCTGTACCTCTCTCCAACTACATAAAAAGCAAATGTTATAAATGTGAAGAAAAATCCTGTTTATGTAAACTCAACACATTGTTGTGCTGTATGCAAAAAGAACTTAAAGGTGAGAAAACAGACAATAAAATCGATCAGGGCAGGGACCATTATATCCCTAACAACTCATATAGTGCATGGCATTCAAATATTTATTACATTTAAATCAAAGAATAAATGAATGACACAGACCTTGATTTGAAAGATCTTAAAATCTAACAGAAGAGGTTTTGGATGAAACTACGACTGAATTATCAAGGAGGAAGTGTGTCCTTTATCTGGGAGAGGATGAGGTTCTTGAGTCAATTTAGATGTATGCTTCAAAAAAATTTGGCATTTACTCTTGACAAATAAACTATATATCTACATATTTTAAAAAATTGGCAACAGTGAATAATAGATTTGTGAGGGAAGAGACCATCAGTAGGGAAGCCAGTTAGAAAACTCTTCAAGGTGGGTGCCTGGGTGGCTCAGTTGGTTAAGCATCTGCCTTCGGCTCAGGTCATGATCCCGGGGTCCTGGATCCAGCCCCACTTCCTTGAGAACTACTAATAGTCCTGGATCCAGCCCCACTTCCTTGAGAACTACTAATAGTGTAAAACCAGTTAGCTGGCCCATGAACAGGCACTGCTTTAGACTTTGATGATCTCCAACACACACACACACACACACACACACACACACACACACACACACCTAAACCCACCCCCACCCAGTCTTTTACAGTTATCCAGCCTTCATCAAATTTGAGCAAATTTGTTAAGAACTCTTCTATATTGAGATGTCCCAGAGCAATCAACTTAATTTTCAAAGAATGACTTTTCTTTTCTTTATACTCATTAATTAACATGCCTAAAATGTTTCATAATTATTAGAAAAAGCATACCTGTTAAAAACGGGTTTGTAAATAAACACAAACAACTTTTGGTGAGTACCCAGCTCATTAGGTAAGCACAGAGTTGTGCCCCACCATAGGGCATCCTATTTAGCCATGAGTATTTAGTTGGCCCTGGGGATCAGTAAGTACAATTTACAGAGAGAAAAGAATGCATTAGGTTAAAACTATGAATCAATTTAGAGGAAGCCATTTGAGGGTGCTTCTGCTATTATTTTCCCACATTATTACTTATCAGTGGTAGCCTAAGTGATATAGCAGAAGGCTTGAGTCAATAACTAAGCCACTCACCAGCTAGCTGTATGATTTGGGCAAATCACCTCTTAGGTCTTCAGTTTTCTTTTCAGTTAAATGGGATTAAGTAAATAGCACCTGCAAATTATAAGGATTTGAATACTAATAGCAGCTACTATTTCCTAAGTGCATAAATGTGCATGATAATACATGAAGTCTCTACATTGAATGGGTCTTTAGTTGTCTCACACACTCTGGCAAGCAGGGGTCATTCCTCTCTCCCCTTACATATGAGGACACTGAAGTCAAGTGAGGTTACAGGTACCTGCTGAGTAGCAGGGTTCAATGTGAAGCCAGGACTGACTCTAAAGACCATGTATGTTCAACTGTAACACATCGCTTCTTGCTTGTAAAATATTGTCATTTGGAACTCGTAACTACCTTGTGAGAAGGTACAGTATGCATTTACCCCCATTGTCCGAATTGGGAAGCAGATTCAGAGTACAGTTGATTTGTACAAGATTAGATAGCAAGGAGTAGCAAAGCAGACTTAAATTCTTTACCAATAAGATCTGACCAAAATAAAAGCAAATAAGGCACTAAAAGAGAAAAACAAAAAACAAAAGACAGTCCTTAAAGAACACATCACTCCTAAAATAACAAAATACTAAGTTCATCATAATTGCAATTAAATGCCAAAGTGGCCTTTACTCCTGAAGTACAAGAGCCTCCCAGATTTCTCCCCACTTGACTCCTTCCCAATTTCTGTCACTAATTCTTATAGGGCAAAGTGCTGAGCCACATTAATATATATCAAAAGTACGTTTTCATCCCTCAACTGCTTAGTGGTACTAATATCTGGAAGTAAAGCAAGCAACATTTTAAAAATCAGTTAAATTAATATATGGACTTTTTATCCCTGAACTCATCTATAAAAGTTATCACAGTTGATACTATGAAGACCACAGCATAATTATAATAAAAGATTTACTTTCTAAAAAAGCCCTTTAACTTGGTGTGCCTGTGTGGCTCAGTCTATTAAGCGTCTGCCTTTGGCTCGGGTCATGATCCCAGGGTCTGGGATTGAGCCCCGCATTGGGCTCCCTGGTCGCAGGGAGCCTGCTTCTCCCTCTCCTCCCTGCTTGTGCTTTCTCTTGCTACCTCTCTCTCTCAAATAAATAAATAAAACATTTTTTTTAAAAAGCCCTTTAACTTGATGACAAGTAAAAAAAAAAAAAAGGAAGGAAGAAAGATAGATAGATAGATAGATTTCCTTGCCACCCATTCTTAGATTTTGTGACTTTTGGTATGTATTTGCTGTGGCGCAAGGATCAAGACTGTTAATACCATAAAGATAATGGCAAACCACAAAGTCCTGCTTGATCCTTTATGGTTGGCATGTGCTGTGACACCCAACCGTCTTATGTGCCATAAAAAGTAATAATCTGGATAACCATCAGTTTGTCTTTTACTGACCTGAACCAAATCCAGTATTTCTATCTTCTATGTAGCTTTATGGTGATGGAGGGGAATAAAGGAATCAGTCAGTACTCTCTGGATACGAATATAATCAAGCAAAATTAGCTGGGTTCTCGATACACATAATCAGCCAATCACAGATCAAGTTGATTCTGCTGCAGAACCAGTCAGATTGTATAAATTGTGTATTAGCTGGAACAGCGAAAGCAGGGTAAGTTAAGGGTAGTAAAGGGCAATGTAAACAACAGAGAAAAATGTGAACCACTGTTTCTCAGCTGCTTGCAATTAGAAACAGTTAATCAATACAAGTTAACCATTATAAAGAAATTCCCTACCTAGACCTTAAAAAAAAAAAAAAGCCACCAATTCATCCTATAATTCGACTCCAGCAAAAAGTAAAATGAGTTATGTCAGTGAGTCAAATAGCAATCAGTGGAGACCAGTGGAGGCTAGAATTATTTCTTAGTGTTAATTCAGTGTTGTTAGGAGGCAGGTCAGAGAAGTCCTCCCCAACTCCCCATCCCCAGGGTGGAAGGGGGAACGTGACAAATTTAGGACAAATTGGTCAGGCCCCTCCAAAGCACCATGCCAAATCTGTCCAGCAATTCTAAACTCCTGTGGAGCAGGAGAATTGGGTATTCCTTCTTTCTGCTTATCAGAGAAATATCTCCCCAAACAGAGGCAAATATTAAGTAAAAGTGAACCAACCAGCCTCAGTCTAAATCTCCTCTCATCCACTCTCCACATTATAGACAAAGTAACCTCCCAAAGTCCAATTCATGACCATATTACTTTTACTTAAAACTTTTTGTTTTCAATCACCTACAAGCTCAATAAAAGCCAAGATCTTTAGTATGGAAACCAGTGTTTCTAATAATCTAGGCGTTCTTGCTATCTTTCCAGCCTTACTTTGCTCTCAACCTTTCTTCCTATGTCACACTTTCCTCTCATAAAGAGTTAAAACACACTACATCAAAGGAAGCAAAATGAATATTATTGAATACTTCCCAAATGAAAAGGGCTATGGAAGACACTACAGATAATACAAGTGTGAGTGGAGTTAAATCTCTTTCCCTTCTGCATTTAACCTTGTTAACTCTCTTAGCCCTGTTCCCTGGCGATCTGATAAAAGTAGGTATGCCAACTATGTTACTAGGCAACATTGCTTATAGTAAAAATGATTAGTAAATTCGCAGCTGGACTCAGAGGAACTACAAATAAACTCTAAATATCTCATAGGAAGCCATAGCTTTGACTTCCCTGAGTGTGATGGCTCTCGTAATTGTCATATCCCTTATGGGGTCCCTGGATGCTAAGTCTATGGAGTTGTATGGCATATTGTCTCTTGTGAGACACGAGATTTTTTAAACCAAGACAGCTCCTGCATCCATCTTGTGTGAGCTTTCTCTCCTTCAGCAGAGCTTTCACTTGGAGCAAGGACTCCCAGATGGCTACAGGAACTGCTTACATGGACTGCTGTGAGGATCACAACCACTGATGAGGAACATTTGATGCTGCCTTGTTGGCAAGCTGTGGTTCCTGCCTGATAGCCTTCTAAGTAAACAAGCCTATCGTAGTTTTCGGTTTAGTTGAACCTAGAAAGACCCGTCCATTTGCATAGCAAGAAGAGTAAAAGAACGCCTTAGAATGACGTTCCAGGTGTTCTATAATTTGTACCCAAACTCCTCCCTGTCTGCTCTTTTAGATTAATATATATCCTTGACAAATCACATACACAGCTTTTACTCACCTCTCTCTGTTGTTACTCCTTTTCTGGGGAGCCCGTCTTCCAGGTAACATATACTACCCCCCTTTAGTCCATCCCTTCAGCCATCTGCTGAGATGAAGCTATGGGTATTTGCAACCAGAGAGAAAGGAGATATTGGCTAGGTAAAGGATGCAAGGAAATTTCCTAAGAGAAGCTAAGTGTACACACTTGCCGAAAAAGAATGGAAATTTACTGAGAATAAAAAAATAGGTTGAAGTTGGAGGAGAGATGTGGCAATAGCACGTTAAAGTGTAAAATGTTTAGACAGAGTGTCTAGACCAATTGTAGAAAAGAGCAGAGCAAGGCAGTATATCGAATGCTCCCCCTTTTCCGCATCAGCCGTGGGGGGAAGCCAGGGAGCCCTGCGCATCAGCATTAAAAGCAGGTGACTTGTAAAAGTTAGACAATTCAGTAATCTGTACCTTGGGGGAGGGAGGAGGGATGGAGGAAAGGATTACAAAGGGGATGGCATTTACCAGTGGTTCAGGTAAGGGACAGTGTTGCCACAAGTGCTCCAACTCTACCTTCTCACCCCATTACCCTAACCAGCGTGCCCCAATAGAATGTGCAAGCTGATGTTAACTGTGTCGTAGAACTTTCAATGGCATCACAGCTTTTTTTAATCCCAAACTATTAGAACTGCCTCCTTCTCTATTACAAAGTTGCCGGATACCCTACCTTGTTATACTTTAGGGGCAACTCCATTATTTCCAAACTCTGATTGTGGTTAACTGAAGAACTAACCAAGATGTGGCACTGGACTTGCTAAAGGCTCTAGTAGGTTTCCTTTAAGTGTGTGAATTCTTAGGTTAAAACGCCCATTTAAAAGCAAAATATAGAGAATCAGTCAACAGAGAAAAAGAGGAATGAAGTATCTCCCGGAGAGACACTAGCAAGATATCATAGAGATGTGAAGGAAAGCAGTTCCAGCTCCTTTTTTTTTTTTTTTTAAGATTTTATTTATTTATTTGAGAGAGAGAAAAAGTGAGAGACAGCACAGGGGGAGGCAGAGGGGAAAGGGAGACCCAGGACCCTGGGATCATGATCTGAGCTGAAGGCAGACGCTTAACCGACTGAGCCACCCAGGTACCTCTCTGGCTCCTAATTTTCTGTTATGGATGTCAGTTGCCTCTGAGACTGAGCTGTATTCCCTGCTCTTGGACTCTGTGACATAAAGCTATATCCTTCTTCTAACAACACTCTTTTTGCTTAAGCTAGTTTAATTTGTCACCAAAAAAATCCCTAACCCAAAAACAGTGGTTGGAGCAAAGTGTATACATGATCAGGTTCTATCATAGTGAAAGATTCTGTTAATGTTGTTTTAAAGAGGAGAACTCAACTATTTTATTTGGGGTTGTAAACTTCCCATTCATCTTTTTATTCTCACAGGATCTAACATAGTGCCTTATACACACCACATTTAACACATTTAAATGTTTATAGAATGAAAAGAATAAATGTTTATTGAATGAACATATAATTAGAAAAGAATGAAATCCACTTGGTCAAAATAGTATGTCTAATTACGGAGTCTTCAAAAGCATTTCATTTCCAATTAATAAAAAATACTCTTTGCAATTCTCATTAGCATAATTCTATGATTAAACATACATACATACACCCAAAAATGCTGCATTCTGTGCTCTAAATACTAAAAGCATAATTTGGATTTCATTTATTCAGATATTTTGTTAATTCATGAGACTATAAAGCCTGCTTAGTGCAGACTATTCCAGTTCTTCTCCTTTTGGGCACATGACAGAATTGCATCTCTCAACTTCCTTGAAGTTGGGTGTAGCCATATGATTTCTTTGGCCATTAAAATGTTAGCGGAAGTTACACGTGTCACTTCCAAGTAGAAGCCTTTAAGAGCCAAGGTACAATTCATCACCTCCTTCCCCCCCACCCACCCTAACAATTGTGGAAGCATGTGTTGAGATGGAGCCTCCGATAAACTGGTGTTCCAAACGACTACCTGGAACAGAATTCTCCCGTTGACCCTACTTGGACATGGTCCTGTGACTAAGATACAACCCTTTTTCTAAACCACTGAGATGTGAGGGTCTTTTGTTACAACAGCATAATTTACCCTACCTGACATATTCAACAAGCACTTCTCTCATATATGGAGTAAAAACAACGAACAGCTCTGGCCTTCAATTTGTCTTCAGAATAGTAACATTTTGTATAGCACTGCATTATTTATATAAGAATACTTTCTTATAGAAGTGTACCTCATCATCCAGACTCTCAAAATCCAAACACAGGAACTAAATGGAGTCAGATCCATTTTTGGACCAATCCCTCATTCTCTCAACTCCCCACTACCTGCTATCTGAAACTCAGGGACCAAATACATTTGGATGAGGTGCTATTCCTTGCCTTTCAAACTCTTGCCATCTGAACTCAGGAGTGAAAAAAAATTTAGACAGTAAAGGATTCTTGATCCATTATTTTATTTGTTCCCATAAAGCTGTTTTGCTACTACAATACCTCTTAGCCCCTCAACATCCATTGAATGAACTGTGTGCTGTTATCATTCTAATTTTACAAACAAGGAAAAAGATTCAGGGAGGTTCATAAATTTGCTGGGAACAACCTTACATGTTAGTAGCACAATCCCAGATGTACCATGCTTTCTAAGGTCTCTTACAGCTACAGAATTCCAGGATTTGATACTAAATTAATAGTATCAATAATGTTGTGATTTAAAAAAAACCTATGTTAATCACATATTTACATTCAGGAATAATTAAAGTCATTATTGAAGCAATTCTACTTGCCTGAACGTGGTCTAATTCAGGACCCTGAGTGCCCTGAAGCACAGAACAGGAAGAAATCCTAGAGATCTCTTGGTCAAACAGGCAACTTGCAGAACAATGAGGAATTAAGAATTTAGGGGAAAGGTAGCCTTTTCCTTTGACATACAGTCTATTTAAAATTCTGACTTTTAGATTCTCTTCACTTCGGTTCTTACCAAATTGGCTAACCTCAAACTCTTTGCTCTCCCAATTTTTTATCAAACTTCGTGAAGGACTGCCTGTCCATCCATTTCTATAGGTTCAGTGGTTCTCAATGGTCAAATAAATTTGTAAAAGGTCACCAAATAACCTCCTTTAAAAGAATCATCTTTCACATCAGCCAAGAAATTGAGTAAAAAACTACTGAAATTTGTCTAACCCAGCTATTTCAAAATTATGAGTTCAGACTCTTATTTCAAGAAATAAACTATTGATTACTCATTTCTTAGAACACAGTTTGGGAAATACTCTTCTAGGTAATTCTAAATATTATGAATAGATCAAGTTAAGCCTTTAGAAAACATCTTTAGAGTTTTATTACTGCCCTACGTTGAAGAACACTGTCTAAAATTCATTATTTTCTGTAGGGATTTTTTTTAAAGATTTTATTTATTTATTTGATACAGAGAGAGCTCAAGAGAGGGAGCACAAGCAGGGGGAGTAGGAGAGAGAGAAGCAGGCTTCCCGCTGAGCAAGGACCCTGGGATCATGACCTGAGGTGAAGGCAGACACTTAACTGACTGAGCCATCCAGGCGCCCCTGTAGGGATTTTTTAAAAGATGTTGCCAACTTCATCATTCAATCTAATCTCCCCTTTTATTAGTGCCCATGAGAGACTGCTCTTCTCAGGCTTCATAACCAGAAAATACCCTCCTTAGGCAGAACTGATTTTTATCTTATAAGTAGAAACACACTGAAACTTACTTTATCGCCCCCCCTCCTTTTTTTCTGGCTGCTGTGAAGCCCAGAGCCAAAACTGTGACTCACTTTTAGTACAGGATCTTATACTATGTATGCACTTGTTGTTATCTTTTCCCTTGACTTTGTTTCCTTTTTTCCGGCTCTGCCTCAATTTTCTCATTTAGTTTTGTTTTATCCTTTGTACTATATGGACACAAACTGGCTTCAAATCATTCTTGGAACTCTATGTTATATACATTAAGTCCCATCTTCTTACTAGTTTCATACTGATTTTTCCCTACCTGCCCCATTACCCAAAAATATCCCTGTATTCACCTTAGTGTAAAAGTATTCATAGTTATGACACCAACAGAACATACACATTCACAATACAGTCAAATCCGCAAATGCTTAAAACCAGAAAAAAAGTCATTATTGTTCTTTTAGCGGTCTGATAACCAAAACGACTTATTAAACTGTGTTCTCAATAGAAGAATTACCATTTATTGGGTACCAGTAACTGCCAGGCACTTAATATACACCAGTTTCACTTTTTAAAGAATGAAGCGAGGGCATTTGCATATGCACTCTCTCTGAAAGGATCAATTAGAAACTGGTAATATTGAAAAAAAAAAAAAAGAAACTGGTAATATTGGTCGGCTGGGCGGGGAGAAACTTTGTATATCCCTTTTGTACCTTTTGAATTTTGTGAAAGTATCAACTATTCCAAAATATTTGTAAAAATCAAATGGGATAGTAAAGATGGCAGTAATGCTTTACTCTGCTATCACAAACTTTTTTCATCAGCTTTGGATCCCTGAGTATGCACTGAAATGCCCACAGGAGTTACAGGCAGGCACGCCAGTTTTTAGTGATATAAAGTCCCTTTCTGATTCTCCACTCTTCGGGATGAGGCAATTACTTAACAGAAAAACTGAGATTGCGATAGCCTGAGGACAACAATGGAAAAAAAAATCCGAAATAGTTTCCAGTTGGTTTTATTAGTGAAAGAGTGCGGGGAGGAAGCCACGCAGTCCACGCCTCAGCCGGCCGGCCGCACACCGCGTGCCCAACTTTGCCCAAGTCGGAGCGCGCGGCCGGGAGGCCGGACCGGGGTTCGAGCCCCGGCCGCGGCTGGGGCAGGTCCCCGCCCGACCCACCCCTCGGCTCGGAGGTGCCCCGGAGGGCCCCGCGGGACCCCGGCCGCCGAGGCCCCGCGGGAGGGTCGCGTGGGGGCGGGGAGCGGGCCTCGTCGCGCGGCCGGCCCGCCGCGGCCCCCTCCCCGACGCCGAGCAGGAAGGCGCACTTACCGCGTCGGGCTCCGGAGGCCGCCGGGGGTCAAGGCGGGGCGGGGCGGCCAGGCGTGAGGCGGGGGGCAGGCGGGGGGCAGGGGCCAGCGGGCCGGGGATAGGGATGCTCGGCCCCACGGGCGCCCCCAACCCCTCCCCGGCAGCCTCACCCTGGACGCCGGCCGGCCCGGAGCCGGCCACTCCCCCTCCGTCAGGATGCACCAGGCCGAGGGGGTACGAACTCGTCGGGCAGCCCTGGAGGGGGCGGGCGAGCTGGCGGGGGGCGGGCCGGCTTGCCCGTCAGTCCCGGTGCGGCCCGAGCGGCTGCCCGCCCCGCCCCCTCCCGCCAGGCCCCGCCCCCTCCGCGCGGGGCCGCGTGCCCCGGGAGACCGCCGCCGCCGCGCAGCAGCCGCCGGGTTGCCGCTTTCTCTCCCCCCCACAGCGCGGCGCGCGCGGACGGCCTGGGCCCGGGAGGGAGTAGGTCGGCGGAGATGGAAGGAGAGGGAGGGGAGGGGAGGGGAAGGGAGGGAAGGGGAGGGGAGGGAACGGCGAGGCGCGGGCTGCAGCTGGGGGAGCTCCTGGGGGAGGGGAGCTCCTTGGGAGAGGGGGGTGGTGGACGCCAGGCTGGGCGGGGCTGTGGGGCAGGGGCGGGGCGCGGCGGACCTGACAAAAATTCCGGTTGTTCCCGCCCCCTGAAGCTGGGATGAGGGGAATTCCTGGGGCTGGAAGTTTAGGAAGAGGCCCCTCTTCAGGGCAGGAAGAGAGCGGGCCTGTGGATTTGATTCCTTAGAGAACTGGACTGTAGTGTCCTAGGGCTTTGAGGGAACTCAGCAAGAGTTGCCTCTCTTCTCCATCCCCTACAACCCTTCCCCTTCGACAGTCTGATCATTAATGTGTACCAGGTAGTGGGTTTGTGCCACAGCAATTGTGATCCTCAGCTGTGTGACCATAATCCTTGTTTTCCAATGGCGGGATAATAGGAACGTAACAGAAGTAGGTTCTTTATTCATTCCTATAGCCAACGTACATTAAGCAACAACTGTATGCTAGGTGCTGAGAATAACGAGAACTAATTTATTCAGAGCCTATATGCCAAACACAGATTTTAAGGGCTTTACATATGTTAGCTCATAATCAGTCTTGGGCGAAACAGCTAAGGTCTCTGCCCAGCTTCCCCCCATGGAGCTCATGGTGGAAAAAGGAGGGAAGGAGTTTCCTTAGTTTGTCTCAGTGATACGTAAAGAAAATGTTCACCTGCTTTTGGTTCTCAAAGTAACTCATATGTTCATTATTTGCAGATTCCATGTTTGCTACTTTGAGCTAGCCGTGTGATGTCCTTGAGGATGAAATGTGGTCATTCTCCCCCACAAGATGACATTTGCTTAGGAGATCTTCAGTATGTCTCCACCATAAAAACCCAGTGCTAGCAAGTGGTCCAGAAAACTGATGGATCAAATCATTAACAGAACAATTTAGGCCAATTACCGTAGCTGCCTGCGATGGCTGGGAGATCTCTTTAGGGATCTATTTTGTACCCTCCCACTTGAGGAAGTGGTTAAGAAAAAGCAACATAATATACAACAATGAAGCATTGACATGGACTGCTAGCTCAAAGGGAAGCGGATGGGCCTACTTACAACTATTAAAATCAGGAAAGATACATCACAGAATCTAGCAATCACAAAGCACAGGATATATTTTTTTATCAGAGCCATGTGGTTGTGACTTCCACCCCACCCAACCCCATCCCCTTTGCAACCACACCTACACGCACAAACAAAAATTACTTCGGTGGCATTGTTTTTAAGTACAGAAGACAGTTGCGTAAGCCCTTGGCCTGAATTTTTGGGATTTGGTACTATTTTTCAGCCCTTACTTGATTTTTTTCAGTGTTAACATTTGTGCACAGTACCAGCAAATGACATTCTTCTCATAGTTATTTTGTCCCCCCTCTCATTTGTTGTTTTGGAATTTTAATTCAGCCTTTCTCTTTTGGGTTTATGGTGAGAAAGATTAGAAAAACATTGCAATCAAATCAGATTACAGTTGCAGTAAAAAAAATGAATCCTAATTTAAGATAGGAATTCCTATAAACCCTTTCCTTTTTTTTCATGTGAAATATATTGTTTGTCTGTCTCAAAATCTGTTCTCTTTGATTTACGCATCTGTATTTTCAGCTTATTTGCTCTACCACCCCAATAAACACAAATTAAAGAAGACATTCCTCATGATCTGGCACCCTGCTGCTGGCCTCAGCACCCACCTCGCTTCTTCTCAGGCTGTTCCCCACACTGGACTCCTGCCAACATACCAAGCACTTACCAGTGAAGCCTTTGCTTGTCCCTCTGTCTGGAGGGCTTTCAGCTAACCACATGCTGCCTCCCTTTTCCTTCATGTCACCTTTCCTGACTATCCTATGTCAACCTGCAAACCATGCCTCCCCCCCACTCTCTAGCTACTCATTTCTCAGCACATAGCACCACCTGACATATATATCTGTCTCTATTCCCACTAGAATGTGAACTCCATAAGAACAGAATCTTGGGGTGCCTGGGTGGCTCAGTCGCTGGGGGTCTGCCTTCGGCTCGGGTCATGATCCGGGGGTCCTGGGATGGAGCCCCACACTGGGCTCCCTGCTCAGCGGGAAGCCTGCTTCTCCCTCTCCCACTCCCCCTGCTGGGGTTCCCTCTCTCTCTCTGTCAAATAAATAACTAAAATCTTTAAAAAGAAAAAAAAAAGGAAAAAAGAACAGAATCTTGTCTGGTTGAATGGTACATCTCTAGTGTCTATTACTTATCAAGTCTGTCACATAGTAGATATGCAACAAGTATTTATGAATGAATGAATGAATGGCTTCACATAGGAAAGATAGTGTGCATTCCTTTTTGTAATGGCCAAAGGGTTTTCATGAAATTCACCTTATAACTGAGTCATAGGACAGAGATGTATTAAAAAGGTCGAAAATAAAGCCATTTCACCCTACTTAAAATTAGTATTTGAAATAGCTGTTTTTTAATCTCCTATTCTGGCAATATACCAAGGAACAGAATTTGAAAAAGCATTCACAGCTAAGAATTCAGGTTGAGATTTTACAAGTTGGCCCATAAATGGATCCATGGAATCAGAGGGTAATGATGGATCAGTAAAACCTGTCAAAGGCTTAATATTTTTCCCTGAGATGAAACAATATAGCAGTGATCAGAAGTGGAATAATTGAACCTAAATTTGATTACTGATAATTTGATAGATGGTATTAATGCTCCTTTGTCAGTACTCTAATAATTTTAATTGACAATCATGTTGGTGAAGTTAACAATGTTTTAATCTGGTTAAAGTGCGGTTCTGAAAGATAGCAAACAGAACTTAATCGTGTTGTGTAGACACCTTTAACAAAGAAATAGTGTGACTTCTGCCCTGATTACCAGTTTGTGTGAGTGTGGAAGGGGGATTAGAGGCTTAAATATCATTAAATATAGTGTCTATGTACAAAATCTGGATCCCAGGGATGGGATGTCTTTTAGAGGATTTAGGATTTCTTTTAAAAGTACAGCTGCTGTCCATGTTTTGGCATGAAACAGCCTCCTATTAAAATATGGAGCTTTAATAGTCAGGAGCAGATCATACCCCTGGAAGAAGAACTTCCATGTTGACAGAGGCAGGTGGCCAAGTAAACCCAACTCAAACTTTGTCCCCTTGAAGGTCACCTCAGATTTTCACTCTGGTTTCTCTTGGTTCCCCAGGGTAATTCATTTCCCTTTTAACGTAGATTATACAAAAAAGTGGGGGATGGGGAGAGAAAGACAGAAAAAGGAAAAAAAAAAAAAAGCTTCCTGGACTTCCTTTACCGGGGCCAAGCCAGTCTAGAATTTTCACCATGAGCTTTACTAGAATCTAAAGGAGAAGGAAAATGAAATTGTTATGGAAAATGTAAGAACATACATAATTCCATTCATTTGTTAAGTGGCTCTTTTGCAGTTGCCATTCTTCTAGGAACAAATATTTGCAGGCATTCTCCGTAGTTTCCTCCCATCTTGGCTCCCTTTCTTTCTCCACATGTTAGGTCCCTTTTCTGTCTTTCCCGTGGGAGCCATCAAGCCTGTCCCAATCACAGCCAAGGCTAAAAGCCTCACTTGTACTGTTCAATTCCTACCTGTGGTTCACAGGGATACAGCATGGTCCCAGTCCAATCACAAGACTTGGGGGCTGCCACTGTATATGAGCTCCTTCCTCAGGTGGGAAGGGTCCTGCCAGCCCACTGTCAGGCCACGCCCATCATTCCCCGGAACAGCCCTGGTGCCGGGGAAAAGGGGAAGGAATGTGCATTCTCTCATGCACATTTCCATCCACCCATACGTAAGTAGCCCTCCTACAATCAATCAGGCCACATTGTCCGACGGAAAAAAAAAGTTTTTGTAAAACAACTTTAAACACTTCCCGTCAGTCCCCTCAACCTTTGTACAAATCACAAACCCGATTCTGTTCATTTGCCAGGACCCCGCTTAACGCACTTCAGTGACTCTTCATCGTCTTCAAGGTAAAAGTCAAACATCTTAGCATGGTTATAAGATCCTTCCTAATCTAACTCTTCTCTATCTCCTCAGGCCTGTGCCCATTGCAGTGTCCAGTGTTTGTTATTTCTCCCACAATTATATCTTTAAATATGTTTCCTCCATCTGGACTGCCCTGCCTTTCCAATCCCTGCTTGTTTAGGTCCTTCAAGACTCAACTTAAGGATCACCTCCTCTGGCAGTCTTTATCCTGATCTCTCCAGGCTGAGTGTGTTCCTCCTCTGTATTCACATAAGACTGCAGGGGAGGAAAAATAATTTTCCCTCTACCCTTCTAAGGTTCTTGGCTGAGACACTCCCTGTAATAAAAGATTAATCATATGTATACCTCCTGTATACATGGGAAATACTCAGGAAAACTGAGTAACTCCCCCACATAGCCCAAGCCACTACCTTAAATTCCATCTCCAGCTGAAGACAAGAGATGTTAGGGCCGCATGGGGGGGGGGGGGGGCAGTTATGGGAGATTACCAGGCAAAGCACAGTCAACAAAGGTATGGTTGTTTTGCAGGTCTAAGTCAGTTGACTTATCCAGATATAAGGGTCTCTACAGATTTGGCCATCCTCCTCTTCCAGGTACAGAGGAAACACCCTCAAAAATGGAGATTAAGTATCCGACTCTTGGTTTCGGCTCAGGTCCTAATCTCAGGGCCCTGATCTCAGGCTCCTGAGATGGAGCCCTGTATCGGGCTCCACCACTGAGCACAGAGTCTGCTTAAGACTTTCTCCCTCCTTCTCTGTTCTCTCCTCTGTGTGCTCTCTCTCTCTTTAAAATAAGGAAGAAAGAGAGAAAGAAAGAAAGAAAGAAAGAAAGAAAGAAAGAAAGAAAGAAAGAAAGAAAGAAAGAAAGAAAGAAGGAAGGAAGGAAGGAAGGAAGGAAGGAAGGAAGGAAGGAAGGAAGGAAGGAAGAAAGAAAAAGAAAGAAAGAAAGAAAGAAAGAAAGAAAGAAAGAAAAAATATTTTTAAAAAATAGTATGTAAATGCCTCTTACAAAATGGTATCTTCTACTTGGTTTTCAGTGTGTCTGTTGTTTCTTAAAAATAATCAGCCTAGGGGTGCCTGGGTGGCTCAGTCGGTTAAGTGTCTGTCTTCGGCTCAGGTCATGATCCCAGGGTCCTGCGATTGAGCCCCTTGTCATCAGGTTCCCTGCTCCTCGGGGAGCCTGCTTCTCCCTCTCCTCCCCTTTCTCGCTATCTCTGTCTCTCTTCAAATAATAAATAAAAATCTTAAAAAAATAATCAGCCTAAATTAATCCTTATGTCAAAGGGGCATATTTTTGGGTGATATATTTTGCTCTTCTTCAAAACCCTGTGTACCCCTCTACTGTAGCAGTTACCTGATGGGCTGTGAATACTGGCTCACTTGTTTGTCTCCCTGACTAGTGAATGGTCTATGACTGCAGGTACTCATAAAGATTTGTTGAATGAAAGAAAGAAAGAAAGAAAGAAAGAAAGAAAGAAGAAAGAAAGAAAGAAAGAAAGAAAGAAAGAAAGAAAGAAAGAAAGATAGAAAGATAGAAAGATAGAAAGATAGAAAGAAAGAAAGAAAAACGTCCCTTGCCTATGAAGGCTTGAAAAATAACAATTTATTAGAGATGGCCATTTTTTCCTCTGAGCACCATAACATGTACAAGCAGGACCTTTCCTCTAATTTACTGCATTAGACTACCAGTTTCATGAAACTTTAGAAGGTCCTTAATTTAGGATTCCATAAACTTCAAAGGCAAGGGAATGAACACAAAGTACTTATATTTATTTTTATACATTAAAAAATTCTTTCAGCGTTTCAATATACTTTTAGAAAATAACAGTTTTACTGCTTTTACTTTTAAAAAATAACACTTGCAAGACTACAAATTGATGTCGCTTTCTTAGGAGTTAAAAAAAAATGTTCCAGGGTGTATCTTCATATTTGATATACGACTTCCTGATTCACCAACAGACAGGAAGCACTCAATCTGGCTTCCATTGTAATGTTCTCAGAGCACAAGTTCATAACCACTAGACAAGGTTTGTCACTGTGCTGAGGGCTTACTTATGGAACATTTATTCAGCAACACTCACCAGCTGTGATGAAGAGGCCCACAGGGTAGGAGATGCTGTGTTGCTTGTTATGGGGGAGAGAACGAACCAAGATGAATCAGACAGATAAGTAAACTGAAAAGTCCTTATCAATCATTATGCTCCCCCTTCCTCCTCCATTTTGTTCATCTTTTTAAAAGCACACATGCCTCTGTGTTCACACTTATATTCTATATTCAGTGACTATACTTAGCACAGAATTCTTGGGGAAAGATTCTGGCTGAGTAACAAGCAGCTGACCTGAGACCGGAAAATAGTGGGTGAAAAGAAGGTGGTTCTCACTATACACATTCGAAGACACTAGGAGTCAATGGTCTAAGCAATACAAAGACGGGAGAAAATAAGCATTTCATTTTCCTCTCCTAAGAAAATCAAGAAATAGTATTACATGAAGAGTCCCCATAAAAAAAGAGACAGAAGAGCACAATCAAAATGTTCTTCATGATGTCAGAATAAAACAACCTTGACTCTTTACAAAATAGAGTCCTAGTAATTGCTCTATTATTATTAGGTCTCATCGGTGCAGCCTGAGATAAAAAGAACTGGCTGCAACAAGAGGGCTCTTCTGAATCTAAGTAATACTATTTCTTGATTTTCTGGGTGGTTGGAGGGGAAGAGAATGACATGCATTCATAATTTGACATTGAAATGCCCTCTTGTTACAGTCAGTTCTTTTTCCCTCCGACTGGACCTATTGGACCTGATACTTTCAGACTCTGAACAATTGATTTTACTCTATTTCCTGGAGAATCAGATTGTTATATTCTAGCATCATGAAGAATGTTTTGATTTGTGCTTTTCTGTCCCTTTATTTTTTTATTTTTATTTTTTAAAGATTTTATTTATTTATGGGCGCCTGGGTGGCTCAGTTGGTTAAGCAACTGCCTTCGGCTCAGGTCATGATCCTAGAGTCCTGGGATCGAGTCCCGCATCGGGCTCCCTGCTCAGCAGGGAGTCTGCTTCTCCCTCTGACCCTCCCCCCTCTTGTGTGCTCTCTCTCTCTCAAATAAATAAATAAAATCTTAAAAAAAAATAAATAAATAAAATAAAAATAAAAAGATTTTATTTATTTATTTGAGACAGAGAGAATGAGAGAGAGAGAGCACATGAGAGGGGGGAGGGTCAGAGGGAGAAGCAGGCTCCCTGCCGAGCAGGGAGCCCGATGCGGGACTCGATCCCAGGACCCTGGGATCATGACCTGAGCCAAAGGCAGTGGCTTAACCAACTGAGCCACCCAGGCGCCCTTTTCTGTCCCTTTATACATGTAATTAACAAGAGAGTGCATTTCAATGTCAAACTGAGCCACCCAGGTGCCCCTGGTTTTCCCTTCCTGCTTCCTTCCCCTCTCTGAGTGTACTGGCTAGGCAGACAAGCCTGCCTCATATTCCTTCTAAGGAGAGTGGCCCCACCAGGTTCTGTCCTGCATAGGCCGATATCTCGGTGCAGTGGGTTTTGTTAGTGAACACAGACTCTGTTTTCCCTGCCACAGGTGATTGGCCACGGGGACCGTGTAGGCAAAGCAGCTATGTATGGGCCAGGCGCGAGAAGGCCAGACACCTCTGAGGAGGCCTGCGTGTGGAGGCCCCAGGTAAACTCGGCCCTATCTCCGGAGTTCTAAACACAGTGGTGGCAGATCAAACCAGATACTCCCCAGAGGGGAGGGGAACAAGGAGAAGGCAGCGCAGTGATCTGCAGTCTGTAGTCTGAGCAACGCTGAGCACCTTCTCTGCTTCTCTGAGGGGCAGGCTCTACTTCCCAGGGGGGGCCTGGACGCCCTGGCGACTGAAGGGGTGACCTCCTGCGTGCCCTCATGCCCAAGGATTCTTTGCAACAGCCCCACCACAGCCACCAAAAGCAAGCAGGGACAGGACTGGGGTCTCTTCCGAGGCTCTGTGCGAATTTCCAGCTCTGGCCCTGGCTCCCAGGCCCTTTCTCAGTAATCTTCGTTTCTAAAACAGCAAAAAGACCGTGTGGAGTGGAGGGGAGGAAAACGTCACCTTTCTTCCCTTTTGGATGCTTTGGCTGGCCTAATAATTAAATTGACAGAAGATAGATTAACAGGAGACAAACAAATTGAGTTTCATACATACCAGGGCTCATAGAAATATGAGGCTCAATGAAGGAACCAGAGCCGGTAGCTTTTGTATCTTTTAGACAAAAAAACAATTATTTGTGAAGACTGGACAAGGGGTTTGGGTTTGGGGTAGCAAATTAATAAATAACAAGGTTTGTTAATATAGCCTTCTTGGCCCTGCATTCCCCATCTCTGGCAATAAGGATGCCTTCTACCCCTCTAGGTGCAAAGAACCTACTTTTCACATGGGGAATTTATTTCGTGTTTTCAGCGGGGCAAAGGAGGGTCTGAGTGTCCTTCTTGCAGTGATGGTTTCTTAAGTAATTTTATTTTATTTTTTTAAAGATTTTATTTATTTATTTGAGAGAGAGAGATAGTGACAGAGCTAGCGAGAGAGAGCACAAGCCAGGAGGAGAGGGAGAAGCAGGCTCCCACCGAGCAGGGAGCCTGAAGACGTGGGGCTTGATCCCAGGACCCTGGGATCACGACCTGAGCCGAAGGCAGACGCCTAACCAACTGAGCTACCCCGGCGCCCCTCTTAAGTAATTTTAATTGAAAATAATTAATATGCAAAAGTGGCATATTTTGGTGGCCTGCCTTGACCCCCATCAGGAGAGAAAGAGAGAAAATATGTATTGGGTTATAATTTACATATGGTAAAATCCACCCCTGTGAACGTACAGTTCTAGAGTTTTGACCAATGCAAACAGTTGTAAACCACCACATCATCGAGATATAATCCAAATATAGAACATTTCCATCACCCTAAAAATTCCCTCAGGCACCTTTGTAGTCAACCCTCCCTCTACCTCCAGCCTCTTGTGGCAACCACTGATGTATTTTCTGTCCCTGTAGTTTTGCATTTTCCCTAGTGTCATATAAATGGATCGTACAAGACCTTCTTTAACATTCTTATTGAGAGCATCATGTGTCCTGCCCAACTCTCTGTTCGCATATCATATTTTGCCTTATTTTTTTTTCAGAACAGTTAACGTTATCTGAAGATAAACTGTTGTCATTATTTGATTATTGTCACTGGAATGTGGGTGTGAAGACTTTGCTTCATTTGCTACTTCATCTCCAGGGCTCGGAAGGCTGCCTGACGTTGTGTAGGCGTTCAGTAAATATTTGTAGAATGAACCGGAAAATGAATGAGGACGTTGGAACTTCCCAAATCCCTCTCCAAACTCAGGCCAACTTCGTTACTAAGAGATTATCTCCTCTCACAAAATGTGTTAATCCAGGCATTGCCGTGTTGCCAGAGTAGTTTGTCTGCAAGCAACACAATTAGAAGTCATTTGGCTGACCCAGATCATGAATTGTTTTTTAAATTCACTTTCTGGATGATTAGATTACCTGGAATACAACTTGTCTGAAGTGAGTACAATGGAAATCATGACAGTAACGATTTCACAGAGTGGTCGGGAGGATGAAATGACTTCATGTAAGTGAAGTGTGAGGCTCGATGGTTCTCAAGTGGAAGCTATTTTGCCCCCTGCAGAAACAGCTGGTAATGTTGGTGATATTTTGTTGTTGTCAAAACTGGGCTAGGGAGTCTCTACTGGCATCTGCTGCGAAACATCCTACAAAGAACAGGATGGCCCCCTACAAACAGAATTATCCAGCCCCAAATGTCAGTAGTGCTCCCCGTGAGAAATCCTGGGTTAGAGCCGTGTCTGACAGAGTAGGGGCTATATTTGTGTTTGTTATTATCCTTACTGTTTTATAAGTGCCCCTTCTTGACAAATGTTCTCACACACTCTGAGGGTGGGGGGATAGCACAGTGGTTGAAAGCATTAAGTCTGCAGTGAGACTCTCTGGGTTTGAAGCCAGAACTTTTACTTTGTGTTAACAATGTGATTTTGAGCCCTTTCCTGACTTTTCAATACCTAATAGTCTTTGCTTGTAAAATCAGAATAACACAGTGGTAACTCCCTCGGAGATTTGATGGGGGATTGAATAAAAGAATCCATATAAAACATTCAATACTGTGCATGAGCCCACAATAAATGTCCAATAAACATCATTGGTCATTGCTATTGTTTTTGTTGACCCCAAAAGATCTCTCTATACAATATAATGAAGGGATTAAGGATAGTTTCAATGAGAAAAGAAATGGAGAATGTATTGCTCACATAAAGTATATACAAGTGTATATTTCACATAATAATAGACGACTACATAGAACTTAATTCAAACTATCCATCTTAAGGCTGTTATTATTTTTTAAAAGTATGTTGCTCTTGCTTCCTTGGGTAGAGCAGCTCCTGGAAATAAAGAATTCTGTATTTTAAAAATTTGTGTCTAGGGGCGTCCGGGTGGCGCAGTTAGTTAAGTGTCTGAGTCTTGGTTTCAGCTCAGGTTGTGATCTCAGGATCGTGAGATTGAGTTCCTCCCTCCCCTGCTCTCTCTCTCTCTCCCCCTTTTTTTTTTTAGATTTTATTTATTTGACAGAGAGAGACACAGCGAGAGAGGGAACACAAGCAGGGGGAGTGGGAGAGGGAGAAGCAGGCTTCCCGCCGAGTAGGGAGCCCCATGTGGGGCTTGATCCCAGGACCCTGGGATCATGACCTGAGCAGAAGGCAGACGCTTAACGACTGAGCCACACAGGCGCCCTCTCTCTCTCTCTCTCTCTCTATCAAATAAATAAATCTTTAAAAAATTGTATCTAGCACACAATGAATAATTATTAATTAGGGCTTCAGTCTTGATTAGAAGCATGAATACTTTAGCGTACTTGGAGAACCTGAGTCTATGATATGAAGTATAAGACTTAGGAAAGTTAAACACTAATGTAGCAACACTCTCTTGTGTTTTAGATGTATTAATTTCTTACTCCTTCATTGAGGTAGGAGAGAGAAGCCCACAATGGATGGATAATAGCAGATTTGTACTCATGTTCTTAGATTCTCCCTTTATAATCTAATATCTGTGAAGGTGCTTTGGAAATTATAAAATGAAACTACGGAACTGTGGTTCATTACCATTATTATTAAGAGGGTCGGATGTTTCCATTGTTAAAAAAAAATGACCAGACTTCTTAGTTTGTTATTATGCATTCCAGGCAGCCAAAATCAGGCTGCAAGTAAATTTTGTATTTAAGAGTAAACTACTTGATAAGCTATAAATTATTAGGTTTAATATTATAAATACAATGAGGAAGAATTGTGTTTCTTAGCATAAAATTTTAAGTCCATAATCTACCATATTTTATATTCTATCTCAAAGAGGGGAGAAAAAACCCACCCTATACAAAAAGAAATGGAACATGACAACTTGAGGAAAATGTTTGCAACATATATGGCAAGGGATACATATTCCCAGTAGAGAAAAAGGCCTATAAAGCAACAACAAGGATACAAATGCTCCAGTAAGAGACATGAACAGGCAATTCATAAGAAATTCAAATTGCCAGCAAATATGTAAAATGCTCAGACTTACTAGCACTCAAAGAAATGAATATTAATACAAGTGTTTTTCCTTCCTTTTCAAATTGACAAAAGTTAAGAGAATAAAATGACCAATGGTAAAGTTTGGTAACATGGGCACTCTCGAGAATACACTCTTGGTTGAGTATATATTGACTCACTTTTTTGGGAGATAGTTGTCTATATGGATTAAGAACTTCAAAAATCTTTACACTGTTTGTCTTAGTAATTCCACTCAATAATCAGACTCACACAAAGATTTATATATATGAATATTCACATTGTAGTGCTACATAAACAAATATTTTTAAATGACGTAATTGGAGTACCATTAAATGAATTACCTAAGGACCATTAAAAATCTAATGAAGTCTTTAGAAATAAGTTATTCTGCAGAGTTTTCATGTTTGGTTGATTGAAAGGTGATGGTACAATTAAAAGAAGAATGAAAGGAAGGAGAACACTGAGGTAAGGGGGGGATATTCCTGAGATATCTCAGGGCATATAATATTTCTCATAATTTGCTAAATCAGAGATGACACACTGGTGTCCAGCAAGTGGATTATAGACCAGGTGTGAGATACCGACTCCCCCATATCCTCAGAGCAGTGAGGCAGTGGCCTGGGATTTAAGAACCCTGGTTGGTCTCTTGACATCCACCATTTGTACAGCTCCAGAGAAGCCGGCTGCAGAGAACATGGGTCAGCACATTATGGACAAACAGCCCATAGAGTTTACTAGGGAAGTTGGTCTTCCAGGTGCTCAAGAATAAAACAACCAGTCTGAGGCCATATTAGGGAGAGGGGTGGGGAAGGAAGAAGGAGATCTCCAAGAATACTACCACAAAGAATACTCACAAATCAATAAAATTTGATATGGACGAGAGAGTTAATCCATCAACCAAAGAATTGTTAAAAAAAAAAAAAAAGCATAGATACTAACAAAACTAATTTCAGTAAAATCAAATTAAAATGGAAAAATAAAGAAGTGGTTTAGCTGCCCTTTTAAAGAAAACTGATCAAGGAATTAAACTACCTGAATGGTGTAACATCAAGTTAATATTTTCTTTATCAATTTATTCCCCATTAGTAAAATTATGGTTGGAATATTTGTATTCATACATAAAAATTAGGGAGTCAAAACAGGGTCACATGGGGAGTAGAAAGTCCACTGTCACTTAGTGACACCTGTAAGAGGGGAAAGAATTAAAGGACAGGGTCTCTTACCCCTTTCCACCAGAATCTTTACTGAAGACGCTGCTGAACATATAACCTAACATGTCTCAGTCAAATACGCTGTGCAGGCAGTGACTCTCATCAATTCCTCTCTTCCTTAGAATGATCCTTGATGTTGTTCATAAAATAAGTCTAATGTTCGAAGTTCTAGTCCCATTATGACTCTTCTCAGATTCAGTTTCTAAGGTCTCTTAACCCACAATTTCCATCTGTCCATCAAATCCCCCCACCTAATCAGAAGACGAGACAGTTAATTTGCACTCACAACATATTCACAGCACGACCTTTGTTCCCTGCCTCCTACTCCCCACTCACCCCTTGTTCCATACAGCCCAGGGTTGGGTGGGATGAATGGAAACAGATGCGGTGATGGAGGTACCATAGGGAATGAGCAGGCAGAAAATGATTGGACACATTCCCTACCATTTTTTTTTTTTAAACCAGAAAACAAGAACAATGGAATAAAAGTATTTGTTTGCACATATTCTTTCTTCACCATGAACTTCCCCTACTCTTCATTTATATTCTAAGACAAAGTCTTTTACTTCACTGGAATTATCATAATGAAAGATCTTTTTTTTGAAATGGGAACGGACAGTGTGGATTCGGTAACAGTTATCACACTGTTTATAGGCATAAGGATAATGAGTCCCATTCCACTGCTTTATACAAGGTAGTAAAGTAGAATTGAAATTTTGGTTTATCCTTACATTTGTACCGTTTACTGTCTTATAGACACACTCTTTTCTGAACACCAGAATCCAGTTCAGCCTGGCATTTAAAAGGGGCCAACAATCATTTAATAAGTAAATGAGTAACTGGACACCACTGACCTTCATCTTGTTGTTTTTGGTGTATATACTGTGGGTTTATATTTACTCCTACAGATAGGTAAACGTGGGAAAATAGCTTCAAATTGAGATGAGGACAAGACCCCTTTGCTTCTTGAGATCATTTTTTTTTTAAACTTTCTTGTTTAGAAGATAGTTTGGAAGTGTCTTACTTCTTAGGCGGTAGTTTTCATAATGTAAAGTGAATCGAAATGAAGACGTCTCTGTTCAAGGCCTCTTTTTTTTTTTTTTTAAGTCTTACCCAAAAGGAAGTGAGTATGAAGTAAATTGCACAAACTTAAAGTACTGCAGAGATGAAGACCGAAGCAGGAAGAAACATGCCACCGATGTCCTGGTCGGGAACATACTGTGTCATGTGAAGAGACATGACAAAAACAGCCCTCTTTAAATTACTGTTGGCAATACTGATCACATTCATTTTACTTTTGCCTGAATATTTTAAGACACCAAAAGGTGAGTATATCATTATCATTTATCTTTTCTTTTTTCTAATTTTTAAAAATCATGATAGCTAACAGTTACAGGAAAGGTCTTTTTGGATACACGCTGCATGGGCTGAAAGAGATCTGTGTCTAAAAAGTTAAGAAAATAAGATTGTAATTTTAATTGACTTTTACAGAGCACAGTAACCTTATTCCCAGTACTTCATTATTGTGGCACACAATCGTGAGATGAAAAATGAAGAGACATATTTAAAATCTGTAGTCTAGATTTTAAACATCGAAGTTTGCATTAATCTTATCACATGATTTTGCTCTCTGAAGTAGTTTCCTTCAAAAACAGTTTTAAGTATGCTTTTAGATTCTGGAAGCATTTTATAAAGCAAGTAATATTTATTATGTTAAAAATGCTTGATTTCCCTCCATCCTAGCCATTTCACACAGATAACTCACTGTTGCCTTTTGAAAAATAAGAGTGTTCAAAATATAATTAAAATAAGATGGGTGCAAATTCCAGCAGGTGTGTGTGTGTGTATGTAGATTTGTAACTAGAGTAAAATGGAACAAAATGAACTCTGTGGATAATTCAGGGACTTGTGATATGATTGTTGAAACCTAGGATAAGAAAATAAATAAATGTAAATTTAAACTGTTTTTACATGTCAGTAAAAGATTTGAAAATATATTAATGTGACTGTTCAGATGATAAATGTGCTCCCCAGCATTTAATAAGAAGAAAGGGTAAAAAGAAAATGCTGTATTCTGTCATTAAAGTTATATGAATTTGCTTAAAATCAGCAAAAAGCTTATATTTGATGACTTGCTGCAATGATTATTGTTGCATATACATGACGCTAAGTGGCCAGATAAAAATATTTTGCTGAATAAACACTATGTGCAATTTTGTGAATGACTGAATTTTTCACATTTTTCTTGGTTTTCTAGCATTATGTTGCTTAGGTTAAAAACCATATATTTTTTAATTCTTGATTCCACATAGTGAAAAATATAAAGAGAATAGTAAGAATTGAAATGGAGATAACATATTTCGATTTTTAAGCTTTTTGTGGTGGAGAGTAAGCTCATTTAATAGTTATCTAAGGTAGGCCATAACGATGGACCTTGCACCTCCAAAAAATTAGGTTCGTCTAATGAAAACCAGGTAATCAGCCTAAAAAAGATTTCATAAACTGCTAACTATTGGTTAGCGTTTTATGAGAACTAGTAATTGCCAGAGCATGTTAAAAGTTTTTCTTTTTTGAGCAGATGCCTTGACAGTAATCAACCATCAATGATTTCCATTTTCTTACTTTCATAACTGATTACATCAGCCCTCAATACTCCCTATATTGCCTCCCCAAACTGAAAATAGCCATTTGTCTTTTCCTGGTCCAAGAACAGCATAGATATTTCCTTGGACTCTTTGGGGGGGATGAATTTATTTGGGAATTTTGTTTCAAAGAAACCCTCCTTGGGGCCAACAAACAAAGATGTTTGAAAACCATCATCTTAATCCTGATGTCATTTTGCGGTAGAAGGAATTTTGCACAGAGCCACCATTAATGAAAGGTTGATTATTGGGCAAAATATTTTACACATGCAATAGTGCAATAATAATGCTTTATATTTTATAATGGCTTATGGATCACCAGGAACAAGTTCATATAGCCTCACTTTGTATAGTCTAATATAGATTCAACTAAGGGCACATAATTGTTTCACTTTTTTCAGTAATTTTTTAAATCACAATAATATTTGCCTCATGAAATGTGTTGACTTGTCAACTAGAGCATTTCATAAAATAAAATACCTGGTAAATTATTTAGATGATGAGCTAAGAGTGTTCAAGAAGTGCTAAAATTAACCTTGAGACTTTCCTGTATATCTTACTCTCCTTATCAGTTACTCGTGGTTTTTCATTTTTTCTTATATTCTATTCACTTTTATTTCTAAGATAAATATTATAAAATGATTTTTACTTATAAATTACTCACTGATACCATGTTGTTAGACATCACATGAATTCAGAAGGAATCTTAATGAGGAATAATGTATTCACGAAGTTTAATAGATTTGATTTCAAAATAATAAACCCTCTGAAGGCCTAAGTTAAAAATAGAGAACTGTGTTTGATCCTTTTTCATCAAGAATGTATCTGAGTCTCTGAATAATCATTACTCAGAATATTCAGTTATCATAATTACACATATAAGCTATCTAGTCTAACTTCACTGAAGAAGAGGAACTTCTTCAGTGGTGTTTTGGACTTTTAAGGAGTTTGTACTGAGCATATGCTCTGGCAAGAGCAACTATTTTAATACTTTCAGTGTATTTGAAAGGCAGCTTATCCTGAGATCCAATAGTTAATATAATGATGTGATAGACTTCTGTTGCACATAGATAATGGAGATAGGAAAGGGAACGGATATATTTTGATTCAGAGCTGCTTGCAATTAAGGGAACCTGGGTTGCCCCCAAACAAGAGACTTCACCAACCTTTTCTTGGACTTGGCAGTGTTTAAGAGAGAGCTGGTTAACTCAAATAAATCTCAGTGATCTTTTATTTACTTATTTATACTTATGAATAGCGCCTCCCTGTTCTCACTTTGGCACGTGTACTGAAATTGGAATGAATAGGATCTACCTGCACCAGGAACCTGGGGCTACAAAAACGAAAGGCAATTCTTCCTTCCAGGAGTCTTCAGTAAGGGGGATGCCTGACTGGCAAATAATTAAAGATACTACTGTAATTACTAAAATAGCAATGTAAAAAGGTGTGATGGAACCTAAAAGTTGCTTCCAGGCCTGTCTGGGGAGGATGTTCCTTGCATTTTTGTTGCAAAGAGAAATCGCTGTCTGTCAGAGTTCTAATGATCAGCTAATATTTCTCCTTACCTACCTGCAGAAGCACTTTCTAAGAGAAGCAATTATTATTGATTTTCAGATAAAATGTACTCATCTAAATACCTCAGAAATTCTTGAAACCAGAAACCGTACCGAGTTATACAAGCGTCTTACTGATCATTCGTGGTAATGCGAGACAGGAATAGCAGACGTGAAAACACCTGAAACCTAATTTTATCTAGCTGCTCCACTTCCTCACTTACATTTAAGAACCAAACTGACATAAACCGTGTTTACCAGCTTTCATTTCCCCCTTGCATTTCACACTTTCTGTTGGAAATGGTAGGATAACGGGCAGTGAACTTTAAGAAAACAATGGAAAAAGCAACCTGACTTACGAACTAGAGGCTAAACCCTGAAGTGTATGAGCCTGTGTACGCCTTACTTCTGTCTGGATGATAAAGAACGGTGTTAGCAGGGGTCACTGCAACTGATCTGCCTGAGAGTGTTATCTTTGTTCTTAAAAATGGGCACCTTATTTCCCTCTTACTGACTGGCTCGTTGATAGAAAGTTAATCAGCGATGTCTACCTCCTCCGGGGCGGCGCTGGGACGCCCCTGTCCCCGGACCAGTTGCTTCCGAAAAGCGATTCGGAGGAGCTGGAGGAGGAAGAGGAGACGAGGAGCGAGAGGAGACCTGCCGGGAGAGACTGTGGGCGCTGCCGGAGATGTTCCCACAGAGGGTCCGCTCCGCGGCTGGAGCCACTTTTGATCTCTCCCGCTTTGCGCCTCCAAAAATGTACAGGTTGTCCCGGGCAGCCCTGTACGGATTGGGACCACTTCCTTCATGACCCTGGTTCTTCCTGTTCTCTTCGAGACCGAGAAGCTGCCCCTGGAGCCGCAGCGGCAGAAGCTTCCAGGGCCGCACCCAGGGCGCTCAGGAGGAATGCTCAGGAAGCGCGCTACCTTCGCTTCCTGGAAAGATCTAGATCGCCACTGCCAATGACTGCTTTGGTGGGACGAGTTTGAAAATTCAATAGTGTTTGAACTGCTGATTATTGGGATTCTTTTTTTTTTTTTAATTTTGGCGGAGAATTCTCCCCAGTGTCTCACAGAGACTCCCAACCTCCAACTGTGCCCTCCGCGCTGTCCCATTTCTTCTGTCCTTGCTCTGATACCAGAGTGGCGCAATGCGGACGGTTAGGCCAGCCCTGGCCATCCCACCCCTTTCCCTAAATCGCTCATGACCAGCGGATCTCACAATCCCATTGTGGCACAGGAACCGATGCCACTGGGAAGGATGCACCACTGACCCTTTTTGTTTTTAAGCATGGAGATGTTGCACACAATATGAAATCCGTACTGCATTACAGCCGTAGTGTTAAGCAGACGCTGTGAGTTGCTATGTTGGAAAGGAGGGAGGGCCGGGCAGCAGTTTCATCCATAGATGGGGACTGCGAAGGCCAGAGCAGGAGCTCATTTCCTCTGCGCATTTTTGGCTATGAGAGACCTGTGTGTCTGTCTAAAAAAGGAAAAAAGTAAGCGCTCACTTTTTTGTATTTAAATATTAAAAACAATTCCAATGGAAAAAAGAAAGAAAAAAAAAAAGTTGATCAGTAATCCCCAATAAGGCCTGGGAAAGAGACTAATGGGTATTAAAGGTTTTTTTTAAAGATTTATTTATTTATTTATTTGAGAGAGGCGAGAGAGCAAGCACGAGTGGAGGGAGGAACAGAGAGAGAGAATTTTAAGCAGACTCCCTGCCTAGTGTAGAGCCCGCCGTGGGGCTCGATTTCATGACCCTGAGATCATGACCTGAGCCAAAATCAGGAGTTGGGTGCTTAACCGACTGAGCCACCCAGGTGCCCCTAAAATTTCTTTAAAACGTAATAAATACTTACACATGTACCAGGTACTATACCAACTACTTTTACATATAACTCATTTTGATGCATTCAATATTTCAACTCCTTCATGGGGAAACATCATTCTCAAGAGAGACTTTTCCAAAAATATTCGGAGAGAAGGAATAAAACTAGATGGGTACATTTACTTTGTTGTAACATTTTATTTCTTATGGAATTTTCTGAATCTTTGTAGATGAGAATGACTACTTATCGACACAATATGTTTACATGTATATTTCACATCCTAGGTGTTGGCAAAAAAAAAGATACGGCTGCTTTGGCAGAACTGGTTTTATTCTCTCCTCTATTAGGTTCGATACCACCAACCCTTGCTTGGGATGCTTTCTATCAGCTTGTCTCATTGCACTGGTAGATAAATGCTCTCTCTGTATATCTTTTTTGTTTTTATAGAAAAAACAATTTTCTTTAAAACAGTAAGGTGGTAATATATATTACCCCTATACTGCTCTGTTTCTTTTCTCCATAGCACTTATACCCTATATAACTTATTTATTGTGTATACTTTTTGTTGTCTGATTTCTCCAAATAGAATGTAAGCTCAATGAAAAGGAGGTTCTTGTTTATTTAGGTCATATTTTAAGCACTTTGGACAGAACTTGTCACATTAGGAGGCACTCACTGAGTATTTGTTGACTGAGTGAATTTTCTGAGTCATATTGTAAAGAAATAAAAGGGAAACATTCTTAAAGGAAACACTTCTTAGCTGATCTTCACAACCATCTTCTGATTTGGGCTGACTAGGCATCTTACATTTCTGAAACAAAATTTTACTGCACACCTAGAATTTTTAGGGTTCTGGGATTGAGCCCTTCCTCTAGCTCCTTGCTCAGTGGGTCGTTTGCTTATCTCTCTGCCCCTCCCCCCTCGTGCTCTTTCTCTCGCTTTCTCTCTCTCCTCCTATCAAATAAATAAAATCTTAAAAAAACCCAAAAAACAAAGTTGTCTTTCCCAAATGTACTATGAATAAATCCATATCCTGTCCAGACTCCCCTGTTCCTTTTCTGGTTAACACCATGAATATATCATTCATTTGCAACATGACATATTTTTACCCTTTCCCACTCAATATTACTAGAGAAGCTTCAATTATTGAACCCAAAATATAAATAAAATTATTTGAATTTTTGCTATTGAAATTGATGCTCTGTGAGTCTATGCCAATTGTTAAAGAGGCAGACCTGTGACCAAAGGAAAACAATGTAAGTTAACGAATATCTCTGTAAATTAGGTAGCCAAGCCATAAGCTTTTTTCTCTCCTGGTAGCTAATATATATTTTCTTAAAAATCTAACCATATGTTTTTTTTTTTAATTAACATATAAGGTATTATTTGTTTCAGGGGTACAGATCTGTGATTCATCAGTCTTACACAATTCACAGTGCTCACCATAGTACATATCCTCCCCAATGTCCATCACCCAGCCACCCCATCCCTCCCACCCCCCTCCACTCCAGCAACCCTCAGTTTGTTTCCTGAGATTAAGAGTCTCTTATGGTTTGTCTCCCTCTCTGGTTTCATCTTGTTTCATTTTTCCCTCCCTTCCCCTATGATCCTCTGTCTTGTTTCTCAAATTCCTCATATCAGTGAGGTCATATGATAATTGTCTTTCTCTGATTGACTTATTTCGCTTAGCATCATACCCTCTAGTTTCATCCACGTCATTGCAAATGACAAGATTTCATTTTTTTTTTGATGGCTACATAATATTCCATTGTATATATATATACCACATCTTTTTTATCCATTCATCTGTTGATGGACGTCTTGGCTCTTTCCACAGTTTGGCTATTGTGGACATTGCTGCTATAAACATCAGGGTGAATGTGCCCCTTTGGATCACTACATTTGTATCTTTGGGGTAAATACCTAGTAGTGCAATTGCTGGGTCATAGGGTAGCTCTATTTTCAACTTTTTGAGGAACCTCCATACTGTTTTCCAGAGTGGCTGCACCAGCTTGCATTCCCACCAACAGTGGAGGAGGGTTCCCCTTTCTCCACATGGCTTGTTTAGTACTTAATTACAGATTTGTACCTTTAAACACCATCAATCTTGTCCCCCCATCCTCATCCCCTGATAACAACTGTTTTACTCTTTATTTATGCATTTGATTTTTAATTTTTTTAATTTTTAAGTTTTTATTTAAATTCCAGTTAACATACAGTGTAATATTAGTTTCAGTTGTACAATATAGTGATTCAGCACTTCCATACAACACCTGTGCTCATCACAAGTGCCCTCTTTCAACCCCATCACCTATTTAATACACTCCCCCACCACCTCCCCTCCAGTAACCATCAGTTTGTTCTCCATAGTTAAGAGTCTGTTTCTTGGTTTGCCTCTTTCTCTCCTTTTCCCCCATTATGTTCATTTGTTCTTTTTTTTTTTTTTAAGATTTATTTATTTATTTATTTTAGAGAGAGAGAGAGCATGCTTGGTGGAGAGGGGCAGAGGGAAAGAGAGAATCTCAAGGAGCCTCCCTGCAGAGCTCGGAGCCCCATGCCAGGCTCCATCTCAGGACTCTGAAATCCTGACCCGAGCCGAAATCAAGATTTGGGCCCTTCACTGACTGAGCCACCCAAGTGCCCCCATTTGTTTTCTTTCTTAAATTCCACATATGAGTGAAATCATACGGTATTTGTCTTTCTCTAACTGACTTAATTCACTTAGCATAATATTCTATAGCTCCATCCATATCGTTGCAGATGGCAAGATTTCATTCTTTTTTATGGCCAAGTAATAGTCCATTGTGTATATATCCCACCTCTTCTTTATCCATTCATCCATTGATGGACACTTGGAATGTTTCCATAATTTGGGTATTGTAGATAATGCTGCTATAAACATCAGAATGCATGTATCCCTTTGAATTGGTGCTTTTGTATTATTTGGGGTAATACCCAGTGGTGCAATTGCTGGATCATAGGGTAGTTCTATTATTAACTTTTTGAGGAAACTCCATACTGTTTTCCAGAGTGGCTAGACCAGTTTGCATTCCCACCAACAGTACAAGAGTGTTCCCCTTTCTCCACATCCTTGCCAACACCTGTTGTTTCTTGTGTTGATTTTAGTCATTCTGACAGGTGTGAGATAATATCTCATTGTAGTTTTGATTTGCATTTCCCTGATGATCTGTGATATCGAACATCTTTTCATGTGTCTGTTGGCCCTCTATATGTCTTCTTTGGAAAACTGTCTATTCCTGTATTCTGCCCACTTTTTAATTGGATTATTCATTTTTTGGGTGTTGAGTTTCAATTTTGTTAAATGTTTCCTTTACTCTGCAGAAGCTTTTTATTTTGATGAAGTCCCAATAATTTTTTTTTTTTTGCTTTTTGTTTCCCTTGCCTCAGGAGACATATCTAGAAAGAAATTGCTATAGCTGATGTCCTAGAGGTTACTGCCTCTAGGACTTTTATGGTCTCATGTCTCACATTTAGGTCTTTAATCCATTTTGTGTATCGTATAAGAAAGTGGTCCAGTTTCATTCTTTTGCATGTTTCTGTCCAGTTTTCCCAACACAATTTGTTGAAGAGCCTTTTTCTCATTGGGTATTCTAGCCTGCTTTGTCAAAGAGAAATTGACCATATAGGTGTGGGTTCATTTCTGGGTTTTCTATTCTGTTCTACTGATCTATGTGTCTATTTTTGTGCCAGTACCATACCGTCTTGATCACTACAGCTTTGTAATATAACTTGAAGTCCGGAATTGTGATGCCTCCCACTCTATTTTTCTTTTTCAAGGTTGCTTTGGCTATTTGGGGTCTTTTGTGGTTCCATACAAATTTTAGGATTGTTTGTTCTAGTTCTGTGAAAAATGCTGTTGGTATTTAGACAGGCATTGCATTATATGTGTAGATTACTTTGGGTAGGATAGACATTTTAACAATATTTGTTCTTCTAATCCGTAAGTATGAAATGTCTTGTGCGTCATTTCTTTGTGTCATCTTCAATTTCTTTCATCAGTGTTTGATAGTTTTCAGAGTACAGGTCTTTCACCTCTTGGGATAGGTTTATTCCTAGGTATCTTACTGGTTTTGGTGCAATAGTAAGTGGAATTGATTCCTTAATTTCTCTTTCTGCTGCTTCATTATTGGTGTATTGAAATCAATAGATTTCTGTATGTTGATTTTATATCCTGTGACTTTACTGAATTTGTTTATCTGTTCTAGCAGTTTTTTGGAGTCTTTCAGGATTTTATATATAGTATTGTGTCATCTGCAAATAGTGGAACTTTTATTTCTTCTTTACTGATCTGGGTGCATTTCATTTCTTTTTCTTGTCTGATTGCTGTGGCTAGGACATTCAGTACTATGTTAAATAAAAGTGGTGAGAGTGGACATCCTTCAATTGTTCCTGAACTTAGGGGAAAGCCTCTCGGTTTTTCTCCATAAAGGATGATGTTAGCTGTGGGTTCTTTTTTATATGCCTTTATTATGTTGAGGTATGTTCACTCTAAACCTACTTTGTTGAGGATTTTTTTATGAATGGATATTGTACTTTGTCAGATGCCTTTTCTGCATCTCTTGAAATGATCATATGGTTCTTATCCTTTCTCTTATCGATGTGATGTATCACATTGATTGATTTAAGAACATTGAACCACCCTTGCAACCCAGGAACAATCCCACTTGATCATGGTGATTTTTTAAAATGTACTGTTGGATTTGATTTGCTAGTGTTTTATTGAGAATTTTTGCATCCACATTCATCAGGGATATTGGCTTGTAGTTCTTTTTTTTAGAGGAGTCTTAATTTGGTTTTGGTATCAGGGTAATGCTGGCCTCATAGAATGAATTTAAATGTTTTCCTTCCTTTTCTATTTTTTGGAATAGTTTGAGAAGAATGGGTATTAACTCTTCTTAAAATGCTTGGTAGAATTCACCTGTGAAGCCATCTGGCCCTGGACTTTTGTTCGTTGGGAGTTTTTTGATTACTGATTCAACTTCTTTGCTGGTTATCAATCTGTTCAAGTTTTCTATTTCTTCTTGTTTCAGTTTTGGTAATTTATATGTTTCTGGGAATTTATCAATTTCTTCCAGGTTGTCCCATTTGTTGGCATATTTTTCTCATAATATTTTCTTATAATTGTATTTCTGTGGTGTTGTAATTTCTCCTCTCTCATTTGTGATTTTTTTATTTGGGTCCTTTCTCTTTTCTTTTTGATAAGTCTTTCTTTTTGACAAGTCTGGCTTTGATAAGAACAGAACAACAATCTGTTCTATTGTTTTTTTAGTTTCTATATCATTTATCTCTGCCCTAATCTTTAGTATTTCCCTCCTTCTAGTTTTAGGCTTATTTGTTGTTCTTTTTCTAGCTCCTTTAGGTCTAAGGTTAAGTTGTTTATTTGAGATTTTTTCTTGTTTCCTAAAGTAGACCTGTATTACTATATACTTACCTCTTAGGACTGCTTGTGCTGCATCTCAAAGGTTTTGGACCATTGTATTTTCATTTTTATTTGTTTTCATGTATTTTTAAAATTTCTTCTTTTTTTTAATTTAAATTTTGCTTAATTAACATGCAGTGCAATATTAGTTTCTGGAGTAGAATTCAGTGATTCATCACTTACATACAACACCCAGTGCTCATCATTAATTTCTTCTTTGATTTCCTGGTTGACCCATTCATTGTTTAGTAGCATGTTGTTTAACCTCCATGTATTTGTGGTCTTCCCAAATGTTTTCTTTTGGTTGACTTCTAGTTTCAAAGTGTTGTGGTCAGAAAAGATGCATGGTATGATTTCAATCCTTTTGTATTTGTTGAGGCCTGTTTTGTGACCTAATATGTCATCTATTCTGGAGAATGTTCCATGAGCACTTGAAAATAATGTGTATTCTGCTGTTTTACGATGGAATGTTCTGAATATATCTGTTAAATCCATCTGATCCAGTGTGTCATTTAAAGTCAATTTTTCCTTGTTGATTTTCTGTTTAGATGATCTGTCCATTGATGTAAGTGGGGTGTTAAAGTCCCCTACTATTACTGTATTATTATTGACTATTCCTTTATGTTTGTTATTAACTATTTTATATATTTGGATGCTCCCATGTTGCATGCATATTTACAATTGTTAGATCTTTTTCTTGGATTGTACCCTTCATTACAATATAGTGCTGTTCTTTACTCTTGTTACAAGTCTTTGTTTTTAAGTCCAGTTTGTCTAATATAAGTACTGTTACTCCAGCTTCCTTTTGACATCCATTTGCATCCATCCCCCTCACTTTTAATCTGCAGGTGTCTTTAGTTCTAAAATGAGTCTCTTGTAGGCAGCATATAGATGTCTTGTTTGTTTTTTTTTTTTACCCGTTCTGACACCCTATGTCTTTTGATTGGAGTGTTTGACATCTATTTGCATGATAAATGTTTCTCCATCCCCCTCACTTTCAATCTGCAGGTGTCTTTAGTTCTAAAATGAGTCTCTTGTAGGCAGCATATAGATGGGTCTTGTTTTTTTTTTTTAATTTTTAATTCTACCAGAATGTTTAATCAATGACACATATGGTGTCCATACATCTTATTTTGGGCTTTTAAAAAAAACTGCCTGAATAAAGCATCCCATAGAATTTTTACCCCCCTTGATCATATATATTTTTTTAATTGAAATTGTTATTTTGAGATAATTTTAGATTCACACAGAATTATAAGAAGTAATACAGAGATATACCTTATACTTTTTTTTTTTTTTAGTTTTTTGATGTAGTGTTCCATGATTCATTGTTGGTGTATAACACCCAGTTCTCCATGCAACACATGCCCTCCTTAATACCCAGCACCAGGCTAACCCATCCCCTCACCCCCCTCCCTGGTCTTGCTTTTTTTTTTATCCATTCTGACACCGTATGTCTTTTGATTGGAGCATTTAGTCCATTTACATTCAAAGTAATTATTGATAGATATGTATTTATTGCCATTTTATTACTTGTTTTGTGGTTGATTCTGGAGATTTTCTCTGATCCTTTCTTGTCATTTTTGGGCTCTCCTTTGTACTCAAAGAGTCCTCTTCAATATTTCTTGCAGGGCTGGTTTAGTGGTCACAAACCCCTTTAGTTTTTTTCTGTCTGGGAAACTCTCTATCTCTCCTTTTTATTCTGAATGATAGCTTTGCTGGATAGAGTATTCTTGGTTGCAGGTTTTTCCCATTCAGCACTTTGAGTATATCATGTCACTCTCTTCTGGCTTGCCAAGTTTCTGTTGAGAAATCTCCAGCTAGCCTTATGGGTCTTCTCTTGTAAATTAAGGACTCCTTCTGTCTTGCTGCTTTAAAGATTGTTTCTTTATCACTATATTTTGCAAATTTAATTATAATATGTCTTGGCGTTGGCCTGCTTTTTTTGTTTTTTAAAAAAGATTTTATTTATTGGTTTGAGAGAGAGAGAGAGAGACCATGCACAAGTGGGGGTGGGGAGGGGTCAGTGGGAGAGGGAAAGCAGACTCACAGGGCTCAATCCCAGGACCCTGAGATCATGACCTGAGCCAAAGGCAGATGCTTGCTTAATCAACTAAATCACCCAGGCACCCCCCTTTTTTTTATTTTGATGGGATTTCTCTGTGCCCCTGGATCTGGATGTCTGTTTCCTTCCCCAGATTAGGAAAGTTTTCAGCTATTATTTTATCCAATAAGTTTTCTGCCCCCTTTTCTCTCTCTTTTTCTTTTGCGACTCCTATAATATGGATGTTATTATGTTTGATGGAGTCACTGAGTTCCCTAAGTCTATTCTCGTGTTGCACAATTCTTTTTCTCTTTTGTTTAGCTCCATTACTTTCCACTGTTTTGCTTCTAGGTCACTAATTCATTCCTCTGCCTCCTCCAGCCTGCTGTTCATTGCATCAAGCCTGTTTCCAATCTTGTTTATTGCACTCTTCATCTCTGATTGATTCTTTCTTAACTCTTTTATCTCTGTGGTAAGGGTCTTACTGATGTCTTCTATTTTTTTTCTCAAGCCCAGTGAATATACTTAGGATTGTTGCTTTAAATTCTCCATCATGGGGCGCCTGGGTGGCTCAGATGGTTAAGCGTCTGCCTTTGGCTCAGGTCATGATCCCAGGGTCCTGGGATCGAGTCCCACATCGGGCTCCTTGCTCAGCAAGGAGTCTGCTTCTCCCTCTCTCTCTGCCTCTCCCCCTGCTTGTTCTCTCTCTGTCTCTCTCGCAAATGAATAAATAAAATCTTTCAAAAAATAAATTAAAAAAATAAAAAATAAATAAATTCTCCATCAGGCATGTTACTTATATCTGTTTCACTTAGTTCTCTGGCTGTGGCCTTATCTTGTTTTCATTTGGGATAAATTCCTCTGTCTTGGCATTTTGTCTAAGTTTCTGCCTTCTGTGTGTTTTAAAAGCCAGTATGTTTCCTGCTCCTGGAAGTAATGGCTATATGAAGAAGAGGTCATGTAGTGTCCAGGGCTTGATCCTTCAGGGAATGTCTCTGATGTGCACTGCATGTGCCCTCCTATTGTGTTTCAGTTGCTCTATTCTGCAGGCTAGTCATCTGCAGAGGCTCTCCTTGCCTGCTGTGTCAAATGTTTGGTCCTTGGCCTGAATGTGGCAAATTTTAACTAGGTGTGCTCTGATCTGCTTGTGAAATGAGACCTGATATCACTTCCACCAGGACTAAGACCCTGCAGAACTCTCAGGTCAGGAGATGTGGTGTGAGTAGGAGTTTGTGCTGGTCTTCTCAGTGAGGGGCTTGCTGAGCTGGGACTGAGGCAAGCTTGACTGAGAAGGGCAGCCTAGCTGGAGAGCAGTTGTGTGGGGCTTGGTGTCAGCAAGTTAGGCAGCTAGTGTCAGTGCTGCACTGCCTCCTGCTGGTGGCTCTGTGTCTATCCTGAGGGGCGGGGAAGGGAAATTGCACCAGCCAGCTCCTTTGTTCCCTGAGAGGAGTCTTCATGAGCACTGCCTCTCAGGGACATGCTCTGAGAAGAGCAAATAATCTTCCCACTGTGTGCCTCAGGTGCTCTTCAGACTGCTATTTCCATGCCATCTGCTCCCCCCACCCCCAGGTTGTTTGCCTGCCTTCTCTCCAGGAGCAGGGCAGTGTCCTCCAGGTTCTGTCTCAGCCAAGCCTACTGACCTTTCAAAATCCAGGCTTTAAGCCCTCCTTGTTGCAAGAACTCACGGAATTCAGCTCCTCTCATTTTCCAAGCCCAGCACTTTGGGGAATCATTCTCCTTGTACATTCCCCTGTGTGCCTCTCTCTCTCTCTCTTGCCCTTCTCTATGACCATGGCTTCTTCCCCTCCATAGCACCCGTGATCCATTTCTCCCCTAAGCCATGTCTCTGCCTCTTCTCTCCCTTTAGTTGTGGAGTTTGTTCTGTCAGTCTTCAGGTTGATTTCTGGGGTAATAGGATGATTTGATAGTTATCTAGTTGTGTTCATGGGATGAGACAAGCCTAGAGTCCTCCTACTCTGCCGTCATCTTCCCTTTCTTCCATTGGACTTTTTTAGATTTCACATATAAATGATATCATACAGTAATTGTCTTTCTCTGTCTATCTTATCTCACTTAGTATAATGTGCTCAAGTGCATTCATGTTGTTACAAATAGCAGGATATTCTCCTTTCTCATAAGTAAATAATATTCCATTGTATATGTAACACATCTTCTTTATTCATTCACCCATTGATGGGCACTTGGGTTGTTTCCATATCTTGGCTATTGTGAATAATACTGTGATAAACATGGGAATGCAGATATCTCTGTGAGCTCCTGTTTTCATTTCCTTTGGATATCTACCCAGAAGTGGAATTGTTGAATGATATGGTCTATTTTTAATTTTTGAGGATCCTTCACAGGGGATAGACTAATTCACATACCAACAGTATATAAGGGTTCCTTTTTTTTTAACCACACCAAGAAATTTAATTTAAAGTGGTTTTGAGATAATGTGCTATTAGACACTAAGCAGAGGTAAACACCAATCCTCTCTGGAGGAAAACATCTTCAAATTAGATCTCAAATAATTTCCCAAACAAAATTCTAAGGAACATGAGCTGCTATCAAAAATCATAAAACATGAAGACTTAATAGACAAGAGTCAACAGAGACAAAAAAGCAGAATCAGATCTTTAAAGAATCCAGATTGGGGTTATGAGATATATAATATAAAGTAAGTATTTAGTTTGTTTCAATAAAAATGATATCAAAAAGTATGAGTAAGAAACAAGACTATTAAAAATAATCAGGCAGATTTATGGATCACTGTATTATATACCTGAAACTAATATAACACTGTATGTTAACTATACTGGAATTTAAAATTAAATTAAACTTAATTAAATTTAATTTAGTTTAAAAAATATAATCACATAGGGGCACCTGGATGGCTCAGTCGGTTAAGTGTCTGCCTTTGGCTTAGGTCATGATCCCAGGGTCCTGGGGTTGAGCCCTGCATTGGGCACCCTGCTCAGCTGGGAGCCTACTTCTCCCTTTCCCTCTGCCTGCTGTCCCCCTACCCCCCACTTGTGCTCTCTCCCCCTCTCTTTGTCAAATAAATAAATAAAATCTTTTAAAAAAATGTAATCAGGTAGATTTGAAAAAGAATCAACTCAAAATTCTAATTATGAAAATATAATAACATGAAGTAGAAACACAAGGAATGGAATAAATGAATCAGACACAATTGAATAGTGAATTAATGAATAGGAATATAGATCTGAATAAATTAAAGAGAATACAGCACAGAGAGCCAGAGAAAGAGAAAATATGAAACAGAGGTTAAGAGACATAGAGAACAAGGGGAGAGATCTCTAACTAAAGCTACCAAAGGAGAGAAGAGATAGAATGGGGAAAAGGCAATGTTTGAATCCTCAGATTCAGGAAACCTAACAAGTCCCAAAGAGAATAAATACAGAATTCCATAGAACATGAAAACTAAAGAGCTCTTAAAAATAGCCATAGATAAAGACTGATTGTCTTCAAAGGAACAAGAATTAGCCTGGCAGCTCATTTCTTGAAAGAAACAATGAAATTCAGAGGCCAGTGGAATAATGTCTGCAAAGTACAGAGGTAAAATTAATGTCAAGCTGGAATTGATGAGTTGTACATTTTTGCATGAGTGAAAACAGAGAGTTTACAATCAGCAGATTTTCAGTGAAGGAATTTATAGAGAATTAACTTCAGGAGAAAAACGATGATCTTAGAAGGGAGGCCAGAGATGCAAGAAATGTCAGGGAAAAGACCCTTAATAATTATAAGCATGTGGATTTATCTAAATAAATCTTGAAAAGATTAACTGCATAAAACAAAATAACTACTCGATTGTGTGTCAATGATAAAACAAGATAGAGCTAAAATGCTGTACAAAAATAGCATTCCCTTCAGAAGCAGTAGGTGAGAATCCATTTTGTTGTCTTTTCCAGCTTCTGGAAGCTGCCTGCATGCCCCAATTTGTCTTCCTTCCATCTTCAAAGCCAGCAATGGCCTGTTGAGTCTTTGTCACGTTGTGTTACCTGACACAGATTCTTTTGCCTCCCTCTTCCACATTTGTGATTATATTAGGCCCTTGGATAATCTAGGATAATTTCCCTATTTAAAAAAAATTTTTTTTAAAGATTTATTTATTTATTTTAGAGAGAGGAGGGGGGGACAGAGGGAGAAGGGAAGAGAATCCTTAAGCAGACTCCCCATGTGGAGTCCGACATGGGGCTGGACCCCAGGACCCTGAGATCATGACCTGAGCCGAAATCAAGAGTGGGACACTTAACCAACTGAGCCACCCAGGCGCCCTGATAATTTCCCTATTTTAAGATAAGTGCACCAGCTTACCTTCATTCCATCTTCTGCATTAATTTCTCTTTGGCAAGTAATGTAACATATTCACAGGTTCTGGGAATTAGGATGTGGCCATTATTCTATTAAAACTGAATAATCAAAAAATGAAAAATGAGCAGGCACTAGTAAGTAATGTTAGGACTGGAAAAGGACAAAGTAGAAATTTAAAATGTAATAAGAGATTATTATGAATAACTTTAAGTCAATAAATTTAAAACATTAAGGACATATTTATAGAAAAATATAACTTACCCAAACCTACTTAGGAAGAAATGGAAAACTGAAGAGTTGCATAACAATTAAAGAAATTGAGCCAATAGTTTAATATTCCCTGAAAGAAACACTAAGTTTCAATAATTTTACATGCATGTTCTGCCAAACTTTCAAGAAAGAGATTAAATAGATAAATGCAATTTTATAATAAACCTTTTCAGAAGATAGAAACAGGGGAATATTGAGACAGCTGGGTGGCTCATTCGGTTAAGCGTCTGCCTTTGGCTCAGGTCATGATCCCAGGGTCCTGGGAGACTGCTTCTCTCTTTCTTCCCAGCTCATGCTCTCTGTTGCTATCTCTGTTGCTATCTTCGTCTCTCTCTTTTCAAATAAATAAATAAAATCCTTAAAAAAAAAAAAAAAGAAATGGGAATATTTTCCAATTTATTTTTTAAGGCTAGTTTATCTTGGTACCCAAATCTAACAAAGATGGAACAAAAAAGAAAAACTTACAGGCCAATCTCATTTATAAACAGATAAAAAAATTTGGGCGGCACCTGGGTGGCTCAGTTAGTTAAGTGTCCAACTCTTGATTTCAGCTCAGTGCTTGATCTCAGGGTCGTGAATCCAAGCCCTTAGCAAAGTAGGAATAGAAGAGAACTTCCTTAAAGTGACACAAGTCCTCCAAAAATGATTATATGAAATATTATTCTCAGTGATGAGACACTATAAGTATTCTTAAGATTGAGAGCAAGCAAGGATGAGCTCTCTCAACATGTTTATTCATTGTGGTCCTGGGGGTCCTGGCAGTGCAATAAGAAAAGTAAAAGAAATGGGACACCTGGGTGGCTCAGTCAGTTAGGTGTCTGACTCTTGGTTCTGGCTTAGGTCATGATCTCAGGGTTGTGAGATCAAACCCCACTTCAGGCTCTGCACTCAGTGGGAAGTCTGTTCACGATTCTTTCCCCTCCCACTCCCTCCCCCTCTGTTTCTCCCTCTGCTTGCACACATGTATGCTCTTCCTCTCTCTCAAATAAATAAAATCTTTAAAAAAAGTACAAGAAATTACTGTATAAGGATTGGAAATCAAGAAATAAAGTTGTTATTATTTACAGTTGCTATGCATATCTACATAGAAAGCCTGAAAGATTTATAAGAAATAAAAGTTAATAAGGAAGTTTATAAAGTGACAAAGAATAAAATTGATATTCAGAAGTTAATTGTATTTCCATATATCACTAACAAACTGAAAACATATTCCTTAAAAGGTCCTGTTGGTACTAGCAACAAAAAGTAAGGTACCTAGGAGGAAATCTAACAAAAGATACATGAGACCATCATGGAGAGAATTTGGAAATTTCACTGAAAGATTTCAAAGAAGGCCCATATAGATAGAGAAAGAAAGGAAGAAAAAAGAAGGAGGAGGAACTCAGTATTTTATCTTTCTTCTCCAGGGGATTTCAAGATTCAAGTCAGAGTCATAACTAGGTTCTTCACTGAACTTAACAAGCTGATTCTAAAATTTACTGGAAAGAGTAAAGGGCCAAGAATAGCTAAGACACTCCTAAAGGAGATGAACAAGTGAGGGGACTTTTCCTATCAGATATAAAGACTTTTACAAAGCAAAAGCAATTAAGTCAGTATAATATCTTTGCCAAGATAGAAAAATGGACTGATAGAACAAAATTGAAATCCCAGAAACACACTCATATATCTATGGATACTTGATATATGGCAGAAGCATCTTTCTAAGTAGTGAGGAAAACATAAACTACCCAATAAATGCTAGTGCAATTGATTATCACGTGTGGAAAAATTAATGTGGCTGCCTACCCCACACTGTACCCAATTCTGGATAGATGAAGAACATACATGGGGGCTTCTGGGTGGCCCAGTCAGTTAGTTAAGCATCTGACTCTTGATTTTGGCTCAGGTCATGATCTCAGGGTCATGAGATGGAGACCTGTATCGGGCTCTGGGCTGGGTGTGGAGCCTGCTTAAGATTCTCTCTCTCCGATGGACTCTGAAGGGCAGGCAGGGTTCTAGAGGGGAGGGGGGTGGGAGGACGGGTTGGCCTGGTGGTGGGTATTGAGGAGGGCACGTTCTGCATGGAGCACTGGGTGTTATGCACAGGCAATGAATCATGGAACACTTCATTTAAAACTAATGTTGTAATGTATGGGGATTAACATAAGAATAAAAAAAAAAAAAAAGATTCTCTCTCTCCCTCTGCCCCTCACCACTCACGTTCTCTCTCTCTCTTAAAAAAAAAAAAAAAAGAACATAAATGTAAAAGGCAAAACTTTAAAACTTTTAGAAGATCTTTTTAACTTTAAGGGAGACAGATTTCTTAAATGAGGCACAAAGCACAAATTGTAAAGAAATGATTGATAGCTTTGCTGCATTCAAATTAAGAGCTTCTTTTAACTAAGAGATCATAAAGAAAATGAATGATAAGGTATAATCTATGAGAAGATATCTTAATGAAATAATTAAAGAATTTCTCGGGACACCTGGGTGACTCGGTTAAGTGCCTGACTCTCAGTTTGGGCTCAGGTCATGATCTGTGTCGTGAGCTTGATCAAGCCCTGTGTCAGCTTCTGTGCTCAGCCCTGGAGTCTGGTTGAGATTCTCTGCTTTTCCATTTCCCTCTGCCCCTCCCCATTCCTGTACACACAGGCGTGCTCTCTCTCTCTAATAAATAAATAAAATGTTTTTTAAAAAATTAAGAAAATAAAGAACTTCTTAAAATTTTAAACAGAAAAATTAAAGAACTCCTAAACAGTAGTAAGAAAAAGACAAACAGGGGCGCCTGGGTGGCTCAGTTGGTTAAGCGGCAGGTCATGATCTCAGGACCCTGGGATCCAGCTCCGCATCTGATCTCTGCTCAGCGGGGAGTCTGCTTCTCCGTCTCCCTCTGTGCTGCCTCTCCCTCTCTCACTATCAAATAAAATCTTTAAAAAAAAATGAAAGAAAAAGACAACCTAATAGAAAAAATGGAAAAGTAGAAAAAAAAAAAGAAAATACATTTTTAAACCGTGATAAGATTCTATTTAACACTCACTGAATTGGCAAAACTTGAAAAGCCTTGGCCAAGATGTATGTCATTGGGAACTTTTATACATCACATGTAAGAGTATTAATTGGTACAATCACTTCATATAATGATTTGACATTTTCTTGAAAAATCAAAGATGGGGGCGCCTGGGTGGCTCAGTCGTTAAACATCTGCCTTCGGCTCAGGTCATGATCCCAGGGTCCTGGGATCGAGCCCTGCATTGGGCTCCCTGCTCCGCGGGAAGCCTGCTTCTCCCTCTCCCGCTCCCCCTGCTTGTGTTCCTGCTCTCGCTCTCTCTGTCAAATAAATAAATGAAATCTTTAAAAAAAATCAAAGATGCACATACTGAATACCCAGCAATTTTACTCAGTATGTATACTAGAGAAATTTCTGTATTTTTGTACTAGCAGATACGTTTATGAATATTCATAGTAGCATTTATCAAAAATACAATTTATTGAGATAAAATTTACATATAATAAAATACTCTCATTTTAAGTATATAGTTCAAAGTTTGACAAATGTTTACACAAATGTAACTAAATAACTACAATCAAGATATAAAATTTTCCAACACCCCCAAAGGTCCCTCTTTCTCTTCTGTATAAGGACCCTTCTCCCACTATCAATATACTTTTCTGGGGCACCTGGGTGGCTCAGTCGTTAAGCATCTGCCTTCGGCTCAGGTCATGACCCCAGGGTCCTGGGATCGAGCCCCGCATCGGGCTCCCTGCTCGGCGGGAAGCCTGCTTCTTCCTCTCCCACTCCCCCTGCTTGTGTTCCCCCTCTCGCTGTGTCTCTCTCTGTCAAATAAATAAAATCTTTAAAAATATATATATACTTTTCTATTTTCTAGGATTTCATATAAATGGAATAATGAACTATGTAATCATTTGTATCTGGCTTCTTTCCCTTGACATAATGCACTTGAGGTTCATTTTGTACATGTTGTTTGGATCAGTATTTTCTTGCTTTTTGTAGCTGAGTAGTATTCTGTTATATAGATATGTCAGGAATTGCTTTAATATTCACTAGTTTTGGGCTTTTGGATTGTTTCCAGTTCTTGGCTATTACAAATAAAAAAGCTGCCATGAAAATACATGTACAGGTATTTCGATTTTTCTTGTGTAAATTCCTAGGAGTAGAATTATTGGGTTATGGGTGCCTGGGTGGCTCAGTTTGTTAAGCGACTGCCTTCGGCTCAGGTCATGATCCTGGAGTCCCTGGATCGAGTCCCGCATCGAGCCCGCTTCTCCCTCTGACCCTCCCCCCTCTCATGTGCTCTCTGTCTCTCTCATTCTCTCTATGTCAAATAAATAAATAAAATCTTAAAAAAAAAAAAGAATTATTGGGTTATATACTAAGTGTATATTTAACACATAAGAAATATAAATCTGTTTCCCAAAGTGGTTGCACTATTTTACGTTCCCACCAGCAATGTATGAGGGCTATGGTTCATAGCAGCATTATTCATAACAGCAAAAATAGAAACAACCCAAATGTTTACTGTCAGAAGAATGAATAAATTGTGGTTTATTCATTCAAAAGAATACCACAGACAATTAAATTAACCATAGCTATATGCAGCAACATGACTAAAACATATTAAAAAAGGCTAGTCATAGATGAATACATAAAGTATATTACCTGTATATATATACATGTCTAAAGTATGCTAAATGAAACAATGTTATTTAGAAATATATACATTTTGGAAAGACTTTAAGATAAAGCAAAGGAGTGATAAACACAAAATTCATGATGGTGGTTAACCTCTGGGAAAGGGTATGTAGGGATGGGAAGGGATAAGGTGCTTGCAGATATTGGTAATATTGGTAATATTGGTATCATTAATTTGCACAATAGATACATGGTGTTTATCTTTATTATTCTTTAACTGGCACCAACATTTTACATATGCTTATATATGATAAAGTTTTATAACAGAAGTTAAAAAAGAAAATAAAGATAGTTGATGTTTCTTTAGTCTTACTCTCTGGTTTTCTTAAAAAAAAAAAAAGATTGACTTGAGCATTTGTCCTATACTGTAATATATTTTCCTAATTCTATTTAGTATTCTATATACTTATGTTGAGAGATTGCAGTTATAGTACAGGAATAATTCTGGAATGCATTTCTATCTGTGGGAGTAAGAATTTAGATGTCTGACTCTCAACAATATTAATAGCAGTAATTAAATTCACATATCCTTGTTTATGGAGATGAGAATATAGCTCACCTGATAACAAAAATGATTGAATAGAATTCATTATTTCTTAAAATTATACCAGGGAAGGATATATCTTCTATTTATTTCCTTTCCAATTGAATTATTTAAAACTAAGGTTTAAAAACCATCATAAAATGACCCAACAGTCAAATATAAAGGATATATCATTAATTCTAGAAAGCCTAGATGGTCACTTATTGGATAAGAGGACTGTAATATAGACAGTAAAAATTTCCCTCTATTTCCCAATCTTGGTTGTATCATAGGATTACAGGTTCAAGAAATGGAAAATTTTGTAAGATCAAAAATGCCAGTGAGTAAAATGGAAACATGGCAAGAAATGTTTTTGTGTGTTTTGGTAGTATAAAAAAACCATAGGTTATAGAGTTCCATCAGATGGTAAATTTCTATGTCCTTCCTGAGACTTTATTACCAAAGACAGTTGTTTTAAAAATTAGTTATAATTTGATCATAACTTCATCTATAAATATATTAAGACATAAAATTGTGGGTTTGAGTAAAATACCATCTTCTCCCCAAAAAAACCTTTATAGCAACTCAAGTATGAAATGTGTTTATCGCTGGAAATCACATGTGAATTATTACAGAAACAACTTCAAATGTAGAGGGCTGGTAATAAGCCTCTAATTTTATTAAATAAAAATATAATCATCAGCAATGAGACACTTATGGAATTACTATTAAAGTACAAATTCCACACATAAAAAATTCTTTAATATCAATCAATTGCCTGGTTTTCTCTTAAGATTGAACTAAGTTCTATGACTAAGAGTAATCGTAAGAACTCAAGTGATTCTTTCATTGTGCTCCACATTATTTAGAAAAATTACAAAACTTATTTTGCCCTATATGATTACACAAGAAATGGTAAAGAAAGCCACATAAAGGTACAATTGAGCATGTAAGTTATTTTCTCATACTAGCAAATGATTGTCAGACTAGGGACACCTGAGAGAAAGGTTACCTATTCCTTAAATGATATTACTGCTAAATAGGGATTCTTGATTTTTATAGAGTGAGCTTTAATTACTTGTATGAATTGAACCACAGATAATCCTACCCTAAATGAAGGGTATGGGATTTGAATTATTAATTTTCACTTGGGAATGTCAGTTCAAATATTTTTAAAAAGATTTATTTATTTATTTGACAGAGAGAGAGCATGAGCATGAGTGGGGGGAGGGGCAGAAGGAGGGAATCTTCAAGCAGACTCTGCACTGAGTGTGGAACCCAACGCAGGGCTCGATCCCCCCACCTGAGCAGAAACCACGAGTCAGTCACTTAACTGACTGAGCCACCCAGGCATCCCTACAGGTTTGAATTTTAAATAATATACATTTGTACACATTTCAAAAGTGTTCTCATATGTACTATACCACTTGATGTTACTATAACCGTATGAGGTTAGCAGGATCTAGAGTTACTATTTCTATTTTGCTGATGAGAAAACAAGACTTACAGAGATAAAGTAAATTGTCCAAGTATCTTGCCTGATGACAGATATAGCACTAGAGTCCTTATCTTTTATTTTGAATGTAGTGTTCTTATCTTTTATTTTGAATGTAGTTTTTTATTTTGTAGTTTTATTTTGTAGTTCCTTATCTTTTATTTTGAATGTAGTGTTCTTATCTTTTATTTTGAATGTAGTGTCCTTCCTTTTGTATCATCATTTCTATACCTGATGTTTGTCTTCAGACAAAAGTAAAAATTATGATGTCATCCAGTTAAATTTCATCTTTGGATGAAAGGTAGATTGAATGATGGCTACCAAAGATATCCTGTGCTAAAGCCTGGAACTTGTACATGTTACCTTACAAGGAAAAAAGGTCTCTACAGGTGTGGTTAACTTCAGGATCTTGAGATGGGGAAATACTTCTGCATTACCCAGGTGGAACCTAAATCCAATCACAAGTGTCCTATATAAGATGGTTATAAGAGAGAGGCAGAGAGAGATGACACAGACAGAAGAGTAGAAGACAGAGACACAGAGGAGAAGGCAATGTAACCAGAAAGTCAGAGATTGGAGTGATGTGGCCACAAGCCAAGGAATACCAACAGCCAGCAAAAGTTGGAAGAGGGGCAAGGAACAGAGTCTTCTCGAGCCTTCCAAGGGATGGTGGTCATGCAAACATCTAGATTTCAGACCAGCTAAATTAGTGTTGAACTTTGGCCTCTAGAGCTTTCTCAGGAGAGAATGGTTAAAATGTTAGGGTTTCCAAGAACATCTTTAGTTATCTTCTCCGAAAATTAATAGGGAATGTTTATAAATCTTTAAAAGAAATATTTAAATGAAGTAGATGTTGTTAATTCATATAAAAACAATCTTGTCACTGACAAACTGAAATGTACTGTATCCACCTAAGAAAAACTGAGAGCTTATTGTGTATTTATTGGAATGACAAAACCTCAGAATATAATAGTAAATAATTTTTTTTCCTTTATAGGAAATATATTGGAGCTATCATGTCTGGAAGTGTGTTTGCAACCTAATTTCAACTATTCACTCCGCTCTTTAAATTTTTCTTTTGTGACTTTTCTGAAACCAGTAAGAGAAACTCAGACTATTATGGGCATCTTTCTAAATCACTCCAACTTTCAAAACGTCACCAGGATTTGCCAAGGCATCACAAGTGAATTGAAAATGTGCTCCTCATGTTTAGCTTGTGAGTCCAAAAAAAGTCTGGATTTTATTTCTCAGGAACAAACATCAAAAGGTAAATGTAAAGTGATAATAAAGTTTATCAAGAATAAACTACCTTAGTCTGTTAAAAAAGTAATAATATATTCCAATTTAAAATCCAATGGTATCAAAACCCTCAGCAAGTGTGGCTTTTGATGAGTGATTTGTAGGGCTTTGGGATACTGCTTATTCTTGGTTTACTTTATCAAAAACAAAATATCTACTTTTAAAATACATCATATGCCACCATAATTTATGTACATTTGATGGTTAAAAGAATATTTAGCATGCTCTCTTCAAAGGTATTGAATTTTTAAAAATTAAAAGAGTAAAATCAAATTTGGATTTTCTAAGAAATCATTAAATCTTTGACACATTTGTACCTTCTCCTGCCTAACATGTATCCACTGTATTTGAATTGCCTTTTTACTTGTCTAAATGTCTGCTCAATGTTGGGGACTTTGTCTTTGTTCACCATATTTCTAGATCCTTACATAATGCCTGACATCAGGTGCTCAATATATATTTCTTTAATGAATAAACAAATGAAAGAATAACTATGTATTATGTGTAATGTGTAACTGAATCCTGCATCTATTTTGAGATCAATATATATTATTTAATTAAATCAAATCAACTTGCATGATTGAGAAATTAAATAACTCATTTGTAGTCAGAAAATATACTAGTGGCCTCAGGCCCAAGCATCAAATTTATTATTTATACCTATTTGGTGAGATTGCTTCCTGTATCGCTCCATATTGGCGTCTTTCCCCATTCTTTCAGAATGGGAATGAGATTTCTTGGCATTGACTTTGGATGAAGTATAAAACCTATCTTTTTCTGGGTTCTTACTCAAGTAGTGCTATAGTTGTTGCAGGGTTCTGGGTCAAATTCACCAGAAAGCAAGTTGGGGAAATACCTTTATGGTGATAGAGACCGAGGAAGTGTTTTAAGGCTTGGTAACTCCAGATGCTATTTCTCTGCCTCCTGGAAATGTAGGACAGTGCTTTGATAAGTTATGTCTGTGTAACATACTACCTTGAAACTCAATGGCTTAAAACAATGGCAATCATTTTATTCTTTTTCTTCCTTCCTTGTGTTCTTTCTTCCCCCCCACCCTGCTCCTCCTCTTCCTCCTCCTCCTTCTCCTTCTCCTTCTTCCTCTCTGGTTGGCTAGGACTTCAGAATGGGCATAATGGGGGCATTTCTGGCTTGGAGCATTATAACCTGTCGCACAAATGTCTATATTTCTTTGAGATTCTATTTCAACCCTACTATTATCTGGTTTCACAATCTTAAAAAAATGTAAGCACTTTAATCATTATTTTTAGTGCAGTGAACTTCTTATTTTGACTTTTTTTTTGTAGAGGAAGGATGGTATTTAGTTTTGAGTGGTGTGTGTTTTCTTACTATGTATTACTATTTTGCAAATAACATTTTCTTAATCTCTTTCTAGTTCTTATCATGAAAGGATCAATGGAAGTGAAGGCAAATGATTTTCGTTCACCTTGTCAACATTTTAACTTCACTGTAGCTCCTATAGCTGATCCCTTGGAAGAATATAACATTACTTGTAATCTAAAAACCCACATGAGAAGGCCAGCCATCACGGAGGAAGATTCACCCAAGGAAAAGTCTATGAACCATACTTGTAGGACTATGGAATACCTGAATAATTGTACACATATCTCCTTGCACCTAGAAATGGATGTCAAAAGTAAGTATTTAAGGAAGTTAGAGGAAAAAGAGAATTGGATACAAAGTTAAATAAAGGCTAACACATTAACTTCATTAAAAGTTAAATATTTGAAAAATTTTGTTGTTGCAATAATATGACTGGAAAGAATGCTAGTTCTTTTATCTGTTCATTCCTGAGGCCTAGCTGGACTCAGAAGCAGAGGAGGCATCTGTGGGTTGTGATTTGAGGGACACTAGAAAGACCTCAGAGTAACTTCGGACATGCCTGTTAGCTGTGCTTGAAGCAATGCTACCACACCTGGGTATTAAAGGGTGAAATTTATTTTTAAATATAATATCCATCATTGTGATGGGCTATTAAAATCATATTTTGAATTGACTTGTATCTTCTCCTAGAGTCGAGAACCAGGACTGAATACAATGGGATTTTTGATATAAAGCCATGGAGATAGGCAGGGTGCAGAGGAGGCACTTTGGGTCACAGGGTAGCTCTGAGGGAACCGTAGGCATCCAAAGGATCAAAATCACATCCATCTTACTTCTAAAGCTTATTAGCTTCCGTGACACCCTCTTCGGAATTACCACAATTGATCCTTTCTACTAAGCGGTGTGCCCCACTTTACCTAGAAAGTCTATTTTGGAAGAGTATTTTATGATATAACCACTTAATACGTGCTACTGTATGCCAACCAATGTGCTAGCATTAGGGACCCAAAAATAGATGAATGTGAAACAATCGAGCATGTGCATCTGGTGTAACAGGTGCAAGGGTAGAGTCAGTTGCTGGGCTTTGTGATCTTCCAGACACATGGAAACCTTTCTTGTTGCCTTAGAATTTTTTTTTTAAGCTTTACTTTTTTTAGAGGTAATTATTTAAACAATATTATAATTTCAAGCAAATACGACCAAATAATATGTATGCATTTTTACAGTAAAATAGAAGGCTTCAAAGGAATTTCTCTTGTGAGTCAGTCTTCAAGGCCCCACGGTCTCTGCAATTAAGGGTTATTTCAAGGTGTGCGTGTGTGTGTCGGGTATGGGAGAGGATCTGAGGAGATCTGAACAGAGAGGTCAATTCCCTCGGGCTCAGGAGTGAGCTGGAAGGTAGACTTTGGAAGGATGGCATAGAGAAGGTGACAGTGATGAAGTCTGGAAGATAAAGTGGGTTGGATTATAAATATTAAGATCATATTTATTTCCATGCATCCATCTAAGTGCTTTTTATGCTTTTTAAAACATAAAGGAAAAAGAAGCATTTCCATAACTATGATTTTCAGAGAATTTTTTGTGTCATGAAAAAAAATCCATACATGCTAGTCAAAGTGAAATAGTAGTTAAAACTTCCTTGGGCCCATAATTCAGAAAGATCACTGTGACACACAAATATATAGTCTTGTATTCTAGAAAAATTATATCCATTTGCCACGTATAGAAGTTTTAAAATTTCTTTATATTTTACTCTGCTGGGCAGAGACTAATTTGATCTCCCTTAAAAGCCCTATCCACCAGGGGATGAAAGTAAATTTAGTCCAATCTGGTAAATTTACTCTGGAACAGTAATTTAAATTGTCTCTTCAGATTTTTTTTTTCAGATTCCTGTCTGTTCTCCCTTGCTCCTCTCCAAGATGACTGCCGGGATGGGGGGTAGGTGGGCAGCATGGGCTGTGGGGACACACACTCTTCTGCATTTGCACTGGTGCTTGGGTGGGTGTTCTGGCTGCCCTGACCCCAGCTGTGCACATTCTGCTATTGCTATATGAAGTTGGTGAGTGCCTGGTTCTCTTTTCATAGCTTGATCATCAGTGCCCTATGACACCTTGGTCATTGGGCCCACTGTGGCTCTTGCTGGCACTCTAAGTCTTCTATTCCAGTTAACGAACTGCATACTTTTAATTTGCTGAGGCGAGGAATGCAAGTTTGCAGCTGAATAGCATGGGATGATTTTGGGAAGGCTGAGTGCTGCCATCCCAGTCAACTTTTACCTTTTCTGCATTCTGCCTCTTTTCTAAGTAAATGTTGGATGGCTATATAATGTACATCTGCACATGGGGGTGGGTCCCTGTGAAAGGGGTACCCAGATGATGCACCTCACAAGGGCAATAATCCAAGGGTATAAGCAAGTTATATATCTTGCTAACTTTGAGAAAGTGCTATGTCTTGTGTACAAGGAAGAGGGTACACAGGGTGGCTTGGGAAGACAGTAGACAGTTATGTCTTGGACAAGATGAGGTCACCTTCCGTTATGTCACTGATTCCTAGGTCTACTGGCCACTGTATCTTTATGGGAGCAAAGGAGATGGTGCTAAACTATTGCTGGATGGGGACTATCCTTCCCATGTGCCTCACTGTTATTTGAATGAACAAGTTTTTACCTAAGGTTACTGTATGTTTAATTAATGTGTGCACCTGATCTGATCCTTGCAGTGAAAGTCTGTGCAGAAAGGGGTTCTGATTATTCATCTGCATTGGCCTTTTATATGCCTCAGTCCAACCTTTTCTCTTTGTATGTCTTTTTTTCTTTCCTCTCCATCTTCCTTACACTCACTATCTCTTTGTCCATATGAGGGCATAATTTTTGACTGTGTGGCCCAGGGCCACCGTTGTTATTTACAAATGGCCCTGATTTTGGGACTCAGCTTGTTGTAATCTTAGCTAAGTGATAGCAACCACAAGGAAACTAACACCTACATGACCTGTAAGTGAAATTAATCCTAGAATCTTGGGATCAAAGGGATCCCTGGAAGCTCCCTGGTCAAATTTCTTCATTTAATACACTCACTTAACATATCAGGGAAGAAATCAGGAGGGCAAACGACCCTATAACAGGGATGATTATATACGGAGCTTTTCAGTTAAGGCCAAAATATGTAGTAGAACACAACCACATCACCATATGGCCTCTCTCTGTTGCATCATTTTATTGTATTTTTATAGTATTTTTTTCTTTGCAGATTTCACTTGTTCCATGAAGATCACTTGGTATGTTTTAGTTCTGGTCATTTTTATATTTTTTCTCGCCCTCACTCTCCACAAAATACTTGAAAGCCACAGAAGAATGTGGAAATGGCAGAGTAAGTATTGAGGAATAAATCCATTGCTTGGGACAATCCAGTTAGGATCTTCTCTATAGATGTACATTCTTTTTAAAGTTCAATTTATCATTTATTGAGCCCCTACTGTGTGTAAGTGGCAGTTCTAGGTAACCTGGGGAATATAAATATAAGTGAAACACAGTGTTAGCATTCAAGGAGGTTCATGTGTTTTTGTCTACTTGGACAAGTGAGTAGCAGGGGAGGCTGGGCAAGGAGCTGAAGGCGGCTGGAGGTTGAACAGAGGTTTAGTGCAAGTGAAGGGAGAAAGGTAGAAGAATAGGATGGTGATCCAGAATTTCAGAGTGGGAGATCATGAACAGAGTGGCTCTAAGTGATGAGTGGGAGTAGAGGTCAATCTTTAATAGGTGTAAGGGTGTCAGTAGATTTTTGGCAGGGCAGAGCTATAATGTATAATTGGAAATCAGGCAATGGGGGTGATATTAAAAATATTTAGTATGACCCAGGCGTCCACCTATCAGGATGGACATTGACTTATGGTCCTAGTGGTGTGTACCCACGCATACACCAACCCTTCTGATGTGTAACCCACGCATGTACTGGCTGAATATCAAACCTGAGGGGGGAGGGTAGAGGGCGAGGGAGAGAGAGAATCTTGAGCAGGCTCCATGCCCAACACAGAGCCCCACACGGGGCTCCATCTCATGACCCTGAGATCATGACCTGAGCCAAAATCAAGAGTCGGACGCTTAACCGACTAAGCCACACAAACGCCCCTGTTGCAGGTATTTCTAAGAGCAGTTTCATATTAGGTCTTGCCATTGATACCTTAGTATATAAGGCTAATATATAATAACATCATCAATATTATGTATTTGTAGAATAGCCATTTTCAGAGCATTTTCACAGGTCTTTTTTTTAAATTAGATTCTCCAAGTACTTAAACAGAGTGTGTACTATTATTTTCACTCATAGATGGAAAAAACCCCTGAGCTGTAGAGAGATTAAGTGGTTTTTCCAAAGTTATACAGCTAACAAAAGGTCGGAGTCAAGACCTAGGGTCTTTCTAGTTTTAAAAATTATATCAGTTTAAATAAAAATGTTATTTGCAAATATTGCACATTTTTGAGTTTCTTCATCCACTTTTCCATATAACTGCATATGAGGAAAGAGAGACAGAAGCCAGTTAGAAAAAACCATCTAGAAAGCAACAGTGGAGAGTGAACATTTTATGAACATCCACCCAAATGACAGGCTTAGTGGCTTTTGAAGGCTTGCCTTACAAATCCAAGCGTGTAAAGTAATGAAACATGTCACACCATTTAGGACATTAAATATTATTAAATATTAAATATACATTAAATATTCTGTATATGTCTATGTATATTCATGTAAGCAATATAATATTCTATACATAAGAGCTGGTGCTTTTCATTAGAGGAGACGGCATGAAAACATTTAGGGTAGTGGAGAAACCACTTGTTTTAGAAAGATCCTGTGTTTGTTCATGGAAAATAACTTAGAGGAAAGCCCTTAATGTCTTGTTACTCCTGGCCCTGTTGTAGATGGCCCATTTTCCTTGGTAATCCTTTGAATCAACATGGGGAATATATATTAAGAATGTGCTTGTTTATCATTTAAATATTTAATTTCTTTTCTTGGAATAGGTCATAAATACAAACCTACCTCTGACCTCTTAAGAGGACAGGATTCCGAGAAACTGCGAACATTGAACGTGCAGGTTATTTCAGGTGAGTTTTGGGACGTGCCAACAGAGCACGGCTTTGAGAATCCCAGTCCCTCACCGTTTCACTATAGACCCAAGATCAAATGATCTGAGCTCATTTAAATTAGCCTTGTATCTGGAAGAAAGGAGCTGTGGGCAAATGAAATCTAGTTTAATATGTCTTATTATCAGGGGACAGTTACGATCAAAAGTAGCTCCTTAAATAATGGAAAGTTTGCCTGATTGGCAAGAAGAAATTCATGTGAGTAGGCAGAGGAGAGAAAGCAATAAGGAAGAAGCCTCAGATTTATTTTTAAATGAGACAAGATACCATTATTCCTCAGAATTGCAAGAAGTAATTGCAGAGTGGGCATGGCTTTTTTGCTGGAGCTTTCACTTAGGAAAGGGTGTCATTGTGTAAAAAGAACTTCTAATAGCCCCAATTAAAAAGTCCCCCGTCCTCTCCCGAGAAACACAAATGGAAGAAGGGAACCCTAATTAGAGCAGCTAAGAGAGCTGTTGGCACAGACGCTGTGGTTCGATCTCCTAATTGCAAAGCCTCCTTCTGAATTCAAGCTGTCAAGTCATATTAAAAAGGAAGAGAGGGAGATTGGGACGCGGGCAAAGTGCTCTTCTTCATCAGGAAGATGTCATCTCCTGGACTCCGTGCAAACCGCGGCCTGAGGAGTGATGTTTCTACAGCTCCTTGCGTCCAGCTGGTTAGCAGGCTCCTTCAGACTTTGTGAGATGTCAGAGAAGGAGGCTTCAGGTCTGGTGTCTAAACGGTGTTCAAAAATGCAAGGACAGTGAACCAAGCCCGAGGTGCCCCCCACAACTGCATGGTAGCCACATGCAGATCTGCACACGTTTCACTGGGAACTCTGCTCCCGAGGCTTTTCTTATCTATTTAAATTAGCAGGGACTCAGACCCCTAACTTGAGGAAAAATGGGATTGCGTGCACCTGAAGGACTGACTCAGTTTTAAAAAAATGCAGACTTTCTGTTCTCCACGTATTCACCGATGGCTAATAATAAGCAGTAGCGGAGTGATCATTTGATACCTGCTACATGTGGGGAACGTTGATGGAAGTTTTGTGTGGTCAGTGACAGTTTTGTTTGATTAATGGCATTAAAATCAGAAGGTTGTTTCCAATGCCCAAATTCATCTTTATAGGGAGAAAACGGCATTTCCCCTGTTCTCCCCTCTTAGGTGGGCCCCAGGCCTGACATCCATGCACCAGGAATGTCTTAGCCTAGTTCTGCTGAGCTTTTTCAGTGGCCTCGGGAATCCTGGTCCTTGCTCTTTTCAAGACATAATTTTGAGCACTGCGGCTTTGTCTGAGAAAAAGTCGATAGTCCCCCTGTCAACTCATATAATCGGGGGAATCACAAATTTAAAGTACTAGCTAACCACAAGACTAACCTCACAAGTTGTATTTATGAGCCTTTGATTTTCATTCACCAGAGGAAACGGTCTCGGCCATTAACCTAGATGCAATTTCCCCCCCTCCTATTATAAGTTGCTCTTTCTGAGAGAGAAATGGGGAGGAAATAATGTCTCCCTTGAGTGCCGTTTTTAAGGCATCTCTTTGTCATGATGGGTTACAGGCCGCGGTGAGAATGTAAGGAGAAAACGCACCAGCATGGTTCTCTGGTGGAGCAGTAACACGAGTAGAAAACACGGTTCAAAGGGAGCAGCGACTACAGTCCCATTCAGCGAAGCAGCTTGCCGTTGTCTCAAGCTGTATGTTCCAGAATGTCCCTCCGGTTGTTCATGTATTACAAAGGAAGTGTTGTTACACACGTACACATGGAGATAGACAGGCTCACACTCTCAAAAGGATGAGAGAGAAATAAAGCGAGATGACCCAGACCCTGGCCCCACGTCCCAGAGCACAGCGAACATGGGCAGAGTAAGGCATCTCCCTGCAGAAAGCCGTGTCGCAAAGAATCAAATCCCAAGCTTTAACAGGCCTCCTGTATTTTCTTCCTTGCTTTGAGAAGCGTGCTGGCTTCTGTTGCCTGTTTTGGCATGAATCTACTTTACATTTTACTCAGTTGACTGTTATCTTCACACAGGTGATGATTCTCTTATTCAGCTTTGGATCCTTGTCCCCAGCATAATTTTTGGCATGTAGTTTGTGCACAATAAAAGCTTGTTAAATCACACAAAGCCTAAGGGGAAATGAGGATAGAGTCAAAAAGAGCAGATGAGGAAGGAATTTATCTTGGGGTTTGGGAAAGATGAAAACAAAGAGCCAGAGAGTGATCGGAGGGAACATAATTTGACTTCAGTAAAGAATATATAACTCTATAGAGTTGCCAAGGACGTCAGAGAATCATGGAATACACTGACCATCTTGAAGAAGAGATTTGGAGAACTATGCAAAAGTCACTTTGAAATGCATCCCTGGAAACAGTGTTTAAAGGGTTGGTCATGTTGGGAGACCAAAGTCAGGGGCAGGAGCAGTGGGCTAGGACCCCAATCACTGGACACAAACAATAGCGATCAACTTGGCTGGCTTGGCCGAAAGGAAACCTATTGGAAAACCGGTAGGTAACCCATAGAAACACCAGGAATGTTAAGCATTCAGAGGTTGGAAAATGAACAGGAGTTAAAGGAGGCCAGGCAGCCAAGAGTACAGCCAAAGTCACCATGGGAATGGTCTGGTGGTGTCACCACCACTCGACATTCCTCTGAGCTTCCAGAGCTACACCCTTTGACCATCCAGCTTTGCATCACTGTCCAAGATGGTGAGCCCCAAGGAAGGGTATCTGGCTGACTGAGGGCAGGCCACAGATTGGTACTCTGGGTGCCAGGAAGCAGGGAGAGGGAATTTCTACCCCTCTGGCTTCCTGCATCTTTGAGAGCACCCCAGAGATGGCCTCATGTTGGAGAGCCAATATCTAAATATCTAGGACACCAAGTATCCAGGATTAGAGCTTCCATGGACTCCTGCTGCATGGGTCAGTGAAGGGGCTCCTTTCATCTCTCCCCTCTATGTCCACTGAACATGGTGAAATCTTGAAAACTTGAAATTCTTTACCTTCAACTACTCAACCAAAATCTGTTGAACCCCGACTCAGGATCAGGCATTATGCTAAGCGTTGATAAGACAGTGGCCTGGACCAGCGCCGTCTCTGCTTTCACGGAGCTGATGTCCCAGTTAAGGAGATTCTCACCCCGCTCCCCACCCCCATTGCCTTAGAAGAAGGGAAACCTAATTAAACTATACACATTCATTAAGCGACTTTCATAGACAACATTTTATCTCATTTCACAAGAATCTCGCTTTTTTCCTGATGCGAAAACCTGGAACTAAGAGAGTTTAAGTAATTGACCCACAGCCCGTTCCTGGCCGAGTCGGGTTCAAACTCAGTTCTGTCTGGCGGGCTTTTCTGGCACAGAGCTTACGGGCTCTGGTGAACTGGGGAATTTCGTCGTGCTGCTCAAGCCACAGATCAAAACGCACCTTGTTCTTTTACAGTTCACACTGGAAACCGAGATGAAACCTTTTCTGTCTGCTGTAGAAGCTTGTGTGTGACAGTGTGAGTCACCCTCAGAGTGACATTTAGCATTAGTGAAATATTTTTTTGCAGCTAATGTGGGTAGGTTCTTAGGGACCGTGACGCAAAGAAAATGGATTTTTATTGCGAAAGAGAATTACTAAATGCCAAAAGGAAGTGGATGACCCAGTAATTTGTATTACCCCAAAATATAACTAATGGCAATGTAAAATTATAATTTGCAACATGTTTATGGCCAGCATAATAAAGACTAAGCCGGTTTCAATTTTCAGCAGGAGAGAAAATAAATTGCTCGTGCCAGATGTCCCACAACCAGGCAAAATAACATGGAAATTTAATTTTTACTTGCTTAACTATAATATTTATGACTCCGAGAGTACAGATTTGGGTTCATAAAACAGTAAAGGTTGGAGCCATCTGCTTGATTACAGAACAGAGCAGAATGCAGAGGGTGACTTTTTTTTTTTTTAAAGATTTTTAATTTATTTATTTGACAGAGAGAAAGAGACAGCGAGAGAGGGAACACAAGCAGAGGGAGAGGGAGAGGGAGAAGCAGGCTTCCCGCTGAGCCGGGAGCTGGATGCGGGGCTCGATCCCAGGACCCCGGTATCATGACCTGAGCCAAAGGCAGAGGCTTAACGACTGAGACACCCAGGAGCCCCTGCAGAGGGTGATTCTTGATGCAGGAAGAATTTCTTAAGTGTGAAGAAGAATCTATAGGCAGAATAGGATGATTTATTCTAACTCATCCACTGAATGCCTTTACGTGATAGCCTTTTGTGCTAGGTCTGGAAGACCTGATGATAAAACATATACAGATCAACATCTTCTCCAATCTTTGTGCAGATTCTCCCCACATGGAACATCCTGCCTCCCTTACCCCTCCCTGCAGACCTGCCCTCCTCCCACCCTGCCTTTGTCTAGTTCACCCCAAGCCTTGCTTCTGATCTTAGCTTGACTGACCCTTCCTCAGGGAAGTCATATTGGACCTCCTAGACTAGGTCAATTCCCCTTCTCACACATCCTCATAACACCACACAGCTCTCTCTGTGCCAATGTCACTACTGTTATATATTATATATGTGTGTTATTATTGGATTGACATGGCTCCCATGAGCCACTGAGCCCCTGGAGATCAGGGACTCTGCCTGATAATATTCATCACTGCGTCCCCAGCTCATAGCACAGTGTAGATGAGGGCACAGAGTACGTACCTAATAAATATTTGTGAAGTAAATACAACTCTACATGGACTATGCAGAAAGAATGCCTGCTGCTGTCTTACAAAGACCCTTCAAAACCGTTCCCCCCCCTAAATTATAACTTTTAAACTCTTCATCAGCTTCATTCCTTGGAGTGCTAAGGATAGCCGCAGTGTGAATGAGCTGGGAGCTGAGACAACGGCTCAGAATACTGGCAGCTGTCTGTTCTCTTTAGCTGTTAATTCTAGGTAATTTTGCAGTCATGTACTTTCCCACCCTCATCTGATTTTCACACTGGCCAGATTTGGAACAGCTGAATGGTTTTAGGATCACTGTTAACGATAACAGATGGAGCTCTGAACGTAGTAGAAAGTTGGCTCCTTGAATAATGGAAATCTATTTTAAGCTACCATAATTGGTTCTATTAGCCCTAAAAAGCCACTAGCTATCTTGGGCTTGCACAAAAGGGCCCAGGTTTTTATGTGATGCAAAGGTCAGAATGATGCATAGCAATGTTGAAGTTCTGCATTCCTAGGACAATAAGAAGAAATAGGGTCTACGGCCATCCCACCCTGAACGTGATCGATCTCGTCTGGTCTCGGAAGCTAAGCAGGGTCGGGCCTGGTTAGTACTTGGATGGGAGAAGAAATAGGACTGGAAGGGTTTTTTGGAGGCAGATTAGAGAACTGAGTAAGAATCACCAAACCATTTGAAAACATCCGCATCCACCTTGACTGCAGTAATCTGTGAAGATTAACGCGAATTCCTTCATTTCTGGAGAGGCTCTTATAAGGAGAGCAAGTACTTTGTGGGAAACAGTGTAGACATTTATTGCTATCGTCACCGCAGAATCATGGCTGAATCTCCCAAAGTACAGGGAAGGGAAGGAAGCGCTGAGGTCCCCATTTCCAAGGTCAGCCATCCATAGCCCACCCCTGCTGAGCGCATATTTGGGTCCTACCCAATTTCGAGCTGACCCCTCAAGTGGGCTTAAAAAGGCGCTTGGAAAAATACTCTGTTTTGCACTTGGTAGTGCGGAAAGTACATCAAAATACACCTTAATTACCTCATTTACCCTTACCTTTAGTTTCTTCCTTATAGCTTCAAGGCAGTCACACGGGCTTTGCTGAAGTCATGAGGAAGTTCAGGCATCAGTACACACTGCTGAACCTTTAAAGAGAAGGCGCGGGGCGAGGCCAGGGCCCTGCCAGGGGGGCTGCCTGGCTGCTCCACCCGCAAGGCAACACAGGGGCCTCACATTGGTGAATATACCTGGTCCGAAGCCTTCCTTCCGGCCTGCGGGCTCAGCCTCCTGCAATGGCGGCCCACCAAAAAAGATCCACTGTGTGATCCAGCTCACAAAACAGGTTTATAAGAGCAGAAGGCAATACAGTTGAGAGAAAATATGGGCCAAAACACTTCTGACAACTAACATGTGTGCCCTCTCTGCTTAGACAAAACCATGTGGGAAGTTGAATCACCGCCAAGGCTTGTTTGGGAGGTCTTAAAGGTAGAGTCCTTTGCCAACACAGCTTGAAAGGCCTTCCTCCTCATTTTAGGGGTAGCCTGATTGGCTCATTTAACACAGCACTTTTCACACTTAATAGGCTTTGGCCTGGGAATGATTTCTGAAGATAACTTTGCACGTTTCTGTTGTGATTATGAGTTGATTTTATAGACCAACTCTCAGAGGACAATCTTATTTTTCTTATCCCCAACTTCCTACGTGGCACCCCAGAGTTGACTTCTTGCCCTGCTTGTACCCACACATTTTTATTAAGGAAAATGAGGCACAAAGAAGTTAGATGGCATTCTTTCAGTCATTCAACACATATTTTTACCTATCATGTGTCATGCTCCAAGGTTGGTTCTGGGGAATATAGTGCATAAAATACAGTCTTTGTGGGGCGCCTGGGTGGCTCAGTCTGTTAAGCATCTGCCTCTGGCTCAGGTCACGATCCCAGGGTCCTGGGATCGAGCCCCGCATCGGGCTTCCTGCTCCGCGGGAAGCGTGCTTCTCCCTCTCACACTCCTCCTGCTTGTGTTTCCTCTCTTGCTGTGTGTCTCTCTCTGTCAAATAAATAAATAAAATCTTAAAAAACCAAAACAAAACACAGTCTTTGTACACAAGGAGACAGACAAATAAGCAATTACAACAAAATTGGGTAAACTCACTATTGGGATTATATATAGTATGGGTATCTAGCCCTGTTTACCGCTCCTTGTTCTGTTTTTGTTTCTAGCTATTTTGACTTTCCAATTTCATAACCAAGTAGAGCTGAGCAAGTAGTTTTGGAAATACAAATATAAAAAATTGATGGGGCAAATTCTCTAAACAGCCAAGAGATCCTGGCCAGGATGAGGAGGTTTTAGATGTACCTTCGCTGTGGGAGATGCACCTTGTCTTTGACATGAAAATCATCAGGAACAAAGTGAAGAAAACATCTTGCAAGTTTCCATGACTCAGTGGGAATCAAGAATTACTTTGGAAGGATGAATTGAGGTTAGATGCCAGATGTCATAGATATAAAACACTTCTGAAAAATGATAGAGATCTAGAAAAAAAAAAGAAGAAGAAGAAGAAAAAGAAAAAGAAATATCAGAGGGCGACCTGGACGATGTCATGGGCATTGTGACAGGGGTTTATTCAAGAACATACGGCATGGAGTTTTATTTTTAAACAAAGTTTCTACTGCTGGAAATTCATTTTGTTCTCTAGATTCAGCCAGGTCAAAACTCATCCTGAGGTTCTTTTTAATTTTTTAGGCTCTTCTGAGGTTCTTGAAAAAAAGTCAAAGAAATGTTTGGTTCAGACCTTTGACAAATTCATGAATAGACTTCTGTGAAGTTTTAAAATATTCCTGGCTGCTTCTGCTGCCTTAACTAGTGTTGGTGAATTAATATTATTTGAAAGAAATTCTATTTCCCAGTGTAAAACTAGAAAAATATCCCACCCATCTTAGCTATTCTGAAGAAGGCATTAAAATGACATATATCCTACCTTTTTATCAAATTTTCAGAAGTTTTCCTATTAGTATATAAGTTACATGTCCTTGGAAACTAGGAGAAACAGAATATAATGCACCACTAGAGAGTTATTTTGGACTAACCATCACTTTGACAGATAATAGCTTTCTGTAGTAAATTATGGTTATACCATATTATACAACATCAGCAAACCAAATGAATAAGCAAATGATGAGCAGTTTAGCTTTCTAAGCAAAAGAGCTCTGTTAATTTTCTTTGGTAATTATTTAATTTCATGAAAAGGTTCTTTTGGTATTTTAACTTTAAAAAAACTGTCTCCAAATCTCAAATTCTGGACATGATAAGATACTTTGTCAAAGATTGTCTAAGCAATTATCTGCCTGGTAAGTTCATTCTGAAGGCTTAATGTGCATCAGAATCAACTTGGATGTCTGTAAAATCTCAGGCTCCTGGACCATTTTGAAGGGAGATTATAATTCAGTAGATTTGGGACAGGGTTCTAGAACCTGCATTTTAAATTCAGCTTCTTATGGTTTGCAGGCCAAGGGTCCGTTGATCACTTTGTTTTCTATTGTTGTGTGACAAATTACCACAAATTTAGTGGCTTAAAACAACACACCTTTGTTATTTCAGTTTCTGTGGGTCAGAAATCTGGGCATAGCTTTGCTGGATCTCAGGGTCTCACAAGGATAAAATCAAGATGCAAGCTGGCCTATGTTCTTATATGGAGGCTCTACTCCTAAGCTCATTCAGGTTGTTGGCAGAATTAATTTCTTTGAGGTTGTATACTAAGGTCCCTGGGTTCTCACCGCCTGTCTGCCAGAAACTGCCTCAGGACCTAGAGGCCACCTGCAGACTCCTGCTACGTGGCCTTTCTAGAGACAGTTCACAGCTTGGCAATTTGCTTCTTGAAGTCCCACAAGAGATCCTCACTAACTTCCGGGAGGGCCCAGTCTTTTTTGTAAAGGCTTTTACCTCATTAGGTCAGGCACACCCAGAGTGGTCTCTCTTTTCAATAACTCAATACACCTGCAAAAATCTCATCTTTGCCATATAATGTAATCCAATCACAGGAGGGAAATTCCATTCATGGTCCTGCTCATGCTCAAGGGATGGGGATTACAAGGGGCATTCCACCAGGGGGTGAGAAGCTGGGGGGCTGTCTTAGAGTTCTGCCTACCACACCCACCCTCTGAGAAGCACAGATTTAGAAAGACGAAATCCCAGCTTCCTAGGAACTTTCAGTGTGAGACAAATAGGGATGAGGGAACTAGCCCCGTAGATGCGGTTTGTACTTAGTGACAATAAGGTAAAAATAAAGGATGCTAAGGGGAGGCAGTGCAATGGGTCTGTGAGGAGGAGAGCAAGGAGATGAGAGCTTTGTGTCCAGGTAAAAACTGGTCTCATTTTCTCACCTTTGTCCTAACCAGTCAGGAAAGCTTTGTCACTTACCGTTTAGAAGGCCAAATTCTCTGTAAGAAGAAATTCTAGCTTTGGTGGTTATTTTAGCATTTCCATAGAAATGGAAGGGTCTTCAATGTCTGTGGAAATGGTCCCCAAAAGGCATCTATTCCTGCTCCTTAAAGAGCACTTGCTACTTTTTAACATCTCTAATTAAGATCGATAATTTTCTGGAAAAATTGACAAAACCTGATACCAGAAGAAATAGAAAATCTAAACAGAACAATTATCATAGAAGAAATAGAAAATTTGTCAGTTATCCCTGAAAAAGTAACAGAAAGAACAGTTCACAGGGGAATTTTTACCAGTCTCTAAAACATTGATATTTCCAGTTGTATTTAAACTGTTATTGACCATAGAAAAGAAGGAAAGAAGGATGTTTCCTAATTCTATTGTGAAATAAACATTAATAACATATAAAGCTAAGAAAGATTGTGTCTAAAATGAAATCATTGAGCAATCTTACTCATGTATATCTACGCAAAAATTCTGAGTAAATATTAGCAAAAGAATCCACTAGTATCACAGTATAAAAATATATATGTATATATACATACATATACACACTCCTACTATGACCAAGAGGAGCTTATTCCAAGAATATAGGAACAGTTCTCCATTAGGAGATATCTATTAATGTCACTCATATTAATAGATCAAAGGGAAAATTTGGTTATCTCTCTACATCCTAAAAATGCACTTGATAAACTATAATTCCCATTCTTCATAAAACTCCTAATAAAAATAAGATAAATAGGTACTTCCTTAACATGATAACATATATCTGTCTCAAACAAAACCCCAGAATCATACTTACTAGGGAGACACTAAAAGCATGTCTGTAAAGCCAGGAATTTTCAAGAATGTTCACTGTTGCCACTTTACCTACCATTGTCCTGAAAGTACTGGTCAACACAATTAGGTAAGAGACAAAGATATCTGGTTGACAAATTGGAAAGGGAGGGGCGCCTGGGTGGCCCAGTCGTTAAGCGTCTGCCTTTGGCTCAGGTCATGATCCCAGGGTCCTGGGATCGAGGCCAGCATCAGGCTCCCTGCTCGGCAGGAAGCCTGCTTCTCCCTCTCCCTCTCCCACTCTTTAAAAAAATAAATAAATAAATTGGAAAGGGAAAATGATCACTTTGTGTACCTGGAAAATTTAAGAAAATTCTCTAAAAAAATTCTTTAAAAATAAAATTCAGTAAGAGACAAGGTATGAAATTAAGACAAAAAATCAATAGCATTCATATCTTTATATATTTTTTTAAGATTTTATTTATTTATTTGACAGAGAGAGAGAGAGACTGCTAGAAAGGGAACACAAGCAGGGGGAGTGGGAGAGGGAGAAGCAGGCTTCCTGCGGAGCAGGGAGCCCGATGCGGGGCTCCATCCCAGGACCCTGGGACCATGACCCGAGCCAAAGGCAGATGCTTAACGGACTGAGCCACCCAGGTGCCCCAGCATTCATATCTTTTTTTTTTAAATAATTTAAAAATATTTTATTTGAGGGTTTTAATAATTTCAATATTTAATATTTTCCTTAATATTTATTCTTTTTCTTATAATAGTTAAATGCAAAGAGAATATAGTGATCTTTTTTTATTAACATATACTGTATTATTTGTTTCAGGGGTACAGGTCTGTGATTCATCAGTCTTACACAATTCACAGCGCTCACCATAGTACATATCCTCCCCAATGTCCATCACCCAGCCACCCCATCCCTCCCACCCGCCTCCACTCCAGCAATCCTCAGTTTGTTTCCTGAGATAAGAGTCTCTTAACCCCAGCATTCATATCTTTAAATAACAACCAGTTAGAAGATACTGCTGCATTTAAAATAACCATAAAAAGATAAAATAACTAGGAATAAAATTAATATAAAGAACTACACAAGATCTTTCTGAAGAAAACTTCAGAAAAATTCTCCTGAGAGTCATAAAAATGACTTGAACAACAATGAAATGGTATATCATGTTCTTGAATAGAAAGATGAATATATAAAGTTATGAGTTCTTCCTAAATCATGAACAAGGTCATTTTAATATCCTGATGAAAAATAAGCTGTCACTAATAGCCAGAAAAAATTGACATAGAAGAAGAAAGAGGAGAGGTATCCGTTCCACCATGGTACTGGTACTTAAGTAGATGAAAATATCTAATGAGGGGCACCTGGGTGGTGCAGGCAGTTAAGCGTCTAACTCTTGATTTTGGCTCAGGTTGTGAAAATTAGAAAGTTTAGGACTTGAGTAAATGATGAGAGAGGCATATCTAATCAGTAGGAAAGAGAAGGATTATTGAATGAATGGTATTGGGACAACTGAATAATCATCTAGGAAAGAAGATTACCTTAATCCAGAGTTCACACTAATACTAAGGTAAATTTCAAATGAGTCAATAATTTTAATGTAAACATGAAAGCATAAAAGTAATAGAAGAAACAACGGTAGAATTAATTTATAACCACAAAGTAGGGCTTTCTATCCATGACACAAATTTCAGTTAAAAGGCTGATAAATTTGACTACATGAAAAAGAATGTACACAGTAAAAACCATTAGGGAAAAGTTGTTTGCAATTCATCACATATGATAAGCAACATTTCCTAGTAAATAAGGAAGTTCTAATAATTGATGGAGAGAAGACCATAACCCAGTAGACAAATGGGTAAAGGATATAAATGGACTGTTTATAGAAATGGAAATACAAATGGCTCTTAAACATATGAAAGCTTGTTTAGTCTCATTCACAATAAATTCTCCCAAAAGAAATTTTTCTTTTGATGTCTACTATGTTCCAATAATATTGGCCTTCTGGGTATAGGAGACACAGCAATGAGCCAAACAGAGATCTCTGGTCTCACTGAGCTTACGTTCAGGTGGAAATGCAAATTAAGGCTACACTGAAGTGCCATTTTCATCTACCAGACTGGTAAAAATCCAGAAGTTTGCCATCACACTCTGTAGCAAGGGGCGATAGGCCCTCTGCACTCTCATGCTTTGCTAAGGTAAACAGGGAGGCTAAAGTGGTACAACTTCTGTGATATGAAATTTGGTGATAACTATCACAGTTACACATGCATAAGCCCTTTGAGCCAGCAATTCTATTTCTAGGAATTTCTCCTCTGGATTACTTACATAGGAGAGAAATAACGTATGTGCAATGTTTATTGCTAGGGTGTTTGCAATATGAGATTAGACACAATCTAATAGGAGGGTGTTTGAAGACAGGATGATACATCCATACTATGGAATACCAGGAAATTGTAAAAAAGAATGAGGGAGCATTTACGGGGAAAGATCTCTTAGACCATTAAATATACATACATATATATGTATAGTATGCTACCAATTGTGTAAAGAAAGACAAAAACGACATGTGTACATATACGTGTATAAATCTATCTATCATCTATACTTCTATCCACAAAAATCTGAAAACCTTGTTTGTGGCAAAGGAAGGAGAGAAGGGAAAGAATTATGTGATGTGGTAGAAAGCAGTTGTCTGTAGGAAATGGGGTAAGAGGGAGACATTTTGAATATCGCTTCATAGTTTATAAAATTTTAATCATGTGAATGTATCTTTTATTCAGAAAATTAAGTCCAAAAATGTCTTTTTTATTAAATTTTTTTCTAATTAAAAGAATATAACTCTGAGGGATGGTTTGACAGTATTTCTCTTTTGATAATCAACGCCAGTGTTTCATCATCTTCATGAATAAGAAGCATGATATTCTTTTTATTAATGCACGTAGAAATTTTTAAAAATTAAAAAAAATTTTGATAAGCATCATAATCTTGATTACACTTAAATCTTCCTTTTTGATTTGTCTTCTTAAGAAGCAGCTACTCAAACTTCTCTTTAAATTATAGGTCACCTCATTTCCATTCATGTCCAAGGCTTTGTATAAAAAGTAGAGACATCTGTGAAGCAAAAACCACATGTATTATGTAAAACTCAAGTTTCAATATAAAAACTAGAAAAGTAAGGCCCCAGATCCCAGTGGAATGAAAGAGACACCATATGCCATGGGCCTGAAATTTCATCTCCTACCTTGAAGTCAGCTGCAGATAATATTAGAAGGATTTGATGTCACATAGTCCTAGAAAAGGAGGACAGATTAGAATCCATCTGATTTGGAACTTGGCTTCTTGGTAAAATTCTCCCTGAAATCAAAGATGGTATTAATAAAAATTCTTAGGGACCTATTTTAACAAAATGCAAAGAAGAAAATATTTGCAGTCAGTTTCCATACTAAAGTTCTTTTCTTTCTACTTGGTATTGCATGTAAAAAGTGTTTTTCTCTACTTTGCTCCTGTAACTATGCATCAGGTCTAGAGCTCAGGAAGTGGGGGGAGAGGAGAAATGAAAGAAACAGAATTAAGAGAAATGGGTTAACGGTGTCACAGTTGTAGGCAGGAAATTTAGGGAGTGATGGAAACTGCCAATATCCTTGCTAGATGGAGGGCATTGTTCTCTTCGCACGTTGGAAAATGTTGTTATCTGTTTTTGCATTGCTATTGACTAAACACAGACTAGAACAGTTCTCCTTCTTAAAAAATAGAGACCAAGCAGAGGGTGCCCTTGACTCAGGTCAAGAAAGTGCTTCCCCCAATACCGGAACTAGAAGTTACTTCCACGGTGCATCTGCAAGATCAGTATACACGGTGAGTGATGATTCGGCTTTACTGATGATTTACCTTTGTTCATTATAAACGTGAAAGATCCAAGGAGGTACAATTTACCCCAACCTTCATTTCTATCTGGGAGTAGGAGACAAAAAGTAATGAACTTGCAAAAGCAGTTCATGTGAATTAGATGACATGAAATAAAATCACTATTTCTTCCAAGGTCTAAGAAGGACCAAAAAACGAATCTCTTAGTCTGTTAAACAGCATGTGCCCCTGAGATGTCAGCTTAGCCCTTGGCTGTTTCCTCGGGTTGGGTCATACATAATCCCAGCAGAGCAATCGTTGTTTCAGTCGGAACATGAGAGGAGAGAGAATGTGAATTTATAAGCAGAACAACCACTGACCCTCAATTACTGAAATTAAGAACTTCCCTCAATGTAACATCTAATTAATGTGCATTGATTTTCATGTACTTAAATCCCAAACTGTGGTCAGAAGTGTCTTAGAAATATTTTTCATTCATTCAACACATATTTATTAAGTAGCTATTATGTTAAGGCACTATAGATAGCTATTGTAGGAGGTATAAAAATTAGAGAAGAGGGGAGACACTAGCATTTATCAGTATCCTTTTATTGTGCTTCATGGTGATAGGCTAGATCATTTACCTGTCTTTATTTTTTTTTTCAGTTTCAGGTGTAGAATTTAGTGATTCAAAACTTACGTACAATACCTGGTGCTCATCACAAGTGCCCTCCTTAATCCCCTTCACGATTTCCCCCATCCCCCCAACCTACCTCCCCTCTGGCCACCAACTTTGTTCTCTAAAGTTAAGAGTCTCTTTCTTGGTTTGCCTCTCTTTTCTCCCCCCATATTTGTTTGTTCTGTTTCTTAAATTCCACATATGAGTGAAATCATATGGTATTTGTCTTTCTCTGAAAGACAAAATATGTCTTTGACTTATTTCACTTAACAATACTCTCTAACTCCATCCATGCCACGCAAATGGCAAGATTTCATTCTTTTTTTTTTTTTTACGGCTGAGTAATATTCCAGTGTGTGTATACCACTTCATGATACATGATACCTAGGTAGTTATCAGTCAAGATTCTAGCAGGAAACTAATAGTATACTCAAATGGAATCAATCATTTGAGGTGAGTTTAATAAAAGGTCTATTAAGTCAGGTTGTGGAAAAATCCAAAAGGAGAGTGCAGCACCCTCAAACTAGTAACAGTGAGGCTCTGCTACTGTCCCTAAGACTAAAGGAGCAAGGAGCCCAGAGAGACAGAGACAAAGGCAGGCAGGCAGGCAGACACACACACACACACACACACACACACACTGATGGACTATGTTGGGAGAGCTACCTGATAGGGACTGTGACTTTTAGTCAAGTGACAACAGCCTGTGATTGCCCTGAAGAGAGAATATTTCACTTTGGCTGTTCTCTTTCCCCGATGTGCCAGTACTTACCATTGGTCAAACCCAAACAGAGCGAGGACACTGGAGCTGGATTGAGGCAGTTCATACAGATTGGCCTCCCAGGGTACCAAGCAGGGTGGGGAAAAAAATGGAGTGCAGATCTAGAGAAGCAAAGGGATCAAGCATAGGTGGCTCAATATGTCAAACTGGAAACTAAGTGCTAAGGATATATTTGTGTTCAGGACTAGAGAGAAGCAGGCCTTAGTGTTTGGGTCTTAGTGGAATCAGAGTCTGCTATTGGCTCAGAAATTGCTAGGTAGACTAATGTAATCATAGAGTTGTTTTAATGAAATATTGTGCTTGATACCTCTCATTCTGGTCCTCCTCATTCTGGGATGCTTGACCTTGCATATGAAGAGATCCCCTTTGCTCATTCACCTAATGTTTTTTGAGCACTTACTGTATGTCCAGAATTCTGCTACTCATTGGCAAAATAACATGCAGTCAGTGGAGAAATCAGATTGAGGAATCTTAATTCCAATAGAGAGCCAATAACATGATAGAGGTATTCACAGGGGACTCAGGGAGCATAACGGAGAGACCCCCTCATTCAGAGGAAACGCTGCCTAGCATTTAGTAGGTGTTCAGTAAGTATATGTTGAGTGGATGATTAAATCCCAACTTCTACATCTCTTTAAAAGAAATTTGCATGAACACTTACACTTTCATTTATAGAAAAGGAAATTAACCCAAACATACTGTAGTGACAGAAGCTCGAGGAGACCCTATGTTTCCTGGGTCCTAGGCTGAGAAGTTTGTAACCACTAACCACAGAGTCTTCCTAGGTTTATAACGGAGGCTCTATTGCCTAACACAGGATTGGAAAGAGCTCTTAATCAGTGATATTGGGGAGCGCCTGGGTGGCTCAGTTGGCTAAGCATCTGCCTTTGGCTCAGATCAAGATCCCCAGCTCCTGGGATGAAGCCCGGCATCAGGCTCCCTGCTGAGTGGGGAGTCAGCTTCTTCCTCTGCCCCTCCCCCCACTCATGCTCACTCTCTTATGCTCTCTCTCTCACAAAAAAATAAAATCTTAAAAAAAGTGATATTGGGAAGTTTTTTGGTATTCTTATAACACACAGTTTTAATAAATGATTTAAAAAAATTATTCTCCACTAATTCTTTTCAGGTAATACTTAACATTTTTGTGGTAATAATATTTGTCTTTTTTTTCTTCAATCTTCAGGGTATCCTTCTGAATTCCTCTGGACCATTTGGACTGAACCCTTTTGAAGAATACTCATAACCTCATTTTGGGAATGAGCTAACTAGTAAATATATGAGTCCAGCTGAGGATTCACAATAGGAAACAGTAGGAATGCTGACTGGTTGATGAAAACTGGCTCAAGAGCATTCATTTGACCCATGAGATCAAAGAAATGAGAGTTTTTTCAGGAAGCCATCATGAGTCATGGAAAACAAGCTGATGAAACCCATGGAAACAACAAGGGAATGCTCACTGTCTTTGCTTATCTGTCTTTATACAGCTTACAGTGGCCCCAAGATTTTGATTTTGAAAGGAACTAAAACCAGGGTCAAGGATGAAAATCTTTTCTCTCATTTGCCCACATTGCAGATTCTAATTTGATGGGTTTTCCTATACAGATGGATTGTTTCTATTTGGCAAATTACTTAAGAGGGCCTGGGTTGTTCGTTTATACATTTGTTTGGATTTATAAATGTTGCCTCCTTTTGGCACTGAGGATGTTTTAAAAAATTTCAAAGATACCAAAATAAAATGAATTTAAGTGAAATACTAAATGAAACGAGTATTTAAATCTAGTAGCAAAATGTTTCTTCTGATTCTTCTTGGTGTTTGTATTTTTCAGAGCTATCACTGATGTCAAGAGTAATTATAGTTATTAATTACAATAAAAGCACATATAGACAAGAGGGCATCTCTCAACATTGAAAAATATAAAAATATCTTTCCAGAGTTAAGGTGGAATTTAATCTCCTGGCATCATTATAAGGTTACACTTGCTTGTCTGAGCAGATTTCTAGAGTTTAACTGCAGGGTCAGATTTACTATTAAGCAACCTAACTGGAATGAATGATTCAGCACAAAGAGGTTTTTTCTGGTACTCTTCTTCTTTTCTTTCTTTTTGCTAGATCACAAACTGAGATTCTAACCATAACATTTAGGGATTGAAGATTTGGCAAATGGAATTCTAATAGTCTCACTTTTTATTGTCTCTGTGAACTTGATTAATAGGTGAGTCAGGCTCAGGTCTGGGATTATTCAGCAGGAGTTTAGGGGTATCACACTCCATGAGGGATGGATATTATACAATTTCTGAGAGGCCAAATTATTGTTTCCTTGCACATTGCCTATTATGTTCAGACAAATGACTTGAAAATCGGTGGGAACTTGGCTTACAAAAGGCATAAATTAAGCTTCAAATTCTGTTAAATTGTGGCAGCTCTCTGGAAGCTAATTTCACTTATTTATTGAAATAATAGACTTTAATAGATAGTGTGAAGCAATAGAACATTGTAGATGGCCTGCTGTCTGCCTCCAAAGAGTCTATAATCTGGTAGAGGAGACAGGGCATGCATACTACTAGTGATAATGCTAGACACAGTAGGATAAGATAAATGTCACGTACAGGCTTCACGCTTCTTTCTGAGAATTCACAGGCCAGTGAGTCATATCTGGTTCGGGGTAAGCAGGGTAAGCTTTTCAAGAAAGTGGGTGTAAGCTGCACTGAAGATGGTTTTTCTTGATCTTTCAGAAGAGGTCAAACTTCCCAAGTATACACTTTCTCAGCCCCCATAGCCCTTTTCATATCTGTTATTTATACTTATTTTTATGGTTATTAATTAATTCTGTTCCCCTTTCTAGACTGATTCTGCTCACCATAATATTCCTGGCAGCTGGTATGATGCTTGGTTCACAGAAGCTTCTTAATACATATTTGTTGGAACAAAACCATTTACTGAGCCCCCTGTACATCAGGCACATGCCCTGTAGAGTTTCACTTCTTCCTTATAATGACTCCTGTAGACAGGTGTCATTGTCCCTAAGAACCTCACCAATTTGCCTATGGTCTCAGGAGTGATATGTGGATTCAGGTTGATGTGTCTCAAAAATGCTTTTGTACCTACTCTATACTTAATAAAATCAAATTTTACAAAAGACAAATATCATATGAATTGCATTTTCCTTTCTTCCTCTTTCAGTAGATAGCTTCTCTCTTTTGCTCTCCCAACTATACTTCTTTCCCTTCATGTAAAACATGGTAGAGTAAAGACTTGGGCTCAATTTTTTGTCAATTTATTCTCATAACTTGACTTTGATTGCTTGCTTCCCTGTTTCTTTTTTATTTTACTTCTCTTTTCTGTCTACATCTTTCATAATCATCCCTAACTATTGGTGCTATTCTGATGGGTGGTGATCTTAGGACAATGAGTGGAAGGAAGGTCTTATATTTTTAAAATCTAAATAATGTATGTTATCAATTAACCTAGAGGTATGACAACCAAATCTTTGGCTGGGTTTAGAAACCCCTCTGTGAACTGGAAATCATGTACTTTAGTTAAGACAAAATAGTCTAGACGTTCCTGTGATTTGAAGGACAAGATGAAGTGTACATGCATGGGAAGGGGAAAATCAGGACATTTTGGTAAAAATACACTTCACAAAATCCTCTGGATGAGTTATTTTCCTTCCTGAGAGTTAAGGCTGTTCCCAGAGGGAAATATGGATTTAACATGGCTGCTTACTGGAAGAAAATCATTTTGTGGGCTATCAGTTGAGATACTTTCATCTGTAAATAATAACAGACCCAAGTCAAAATGCCTTAAATGATAAGATGTATTGTCTTACCTAACAGGAATTCTGAAGAGAATGCTTCCAGAATTGGTGAATTCAAGACCTCCTACCAAATGCACCCAGGTTTTCCCCCAACTTTCCTCTCTGCCATCATCTGACTTTTGTCTTCAGGGGTTCCCTCTTGTGGTTCCAAGAAGAGATGAAATGGTGGTGCCAGAGCGCCAGCAATCATCACATGCTCAGCCCACAATGTCCTTTTTAAGAGTAAAGAAACCTTTATAAGAAGCCTTCCCAGATTTCTCCTCATGTCAGAGCATCTAGAATTGGATCATGGACATGCTCTTAAACCAACCAATGACAGGGGGGTATGGGACCATCGTGACAAATTTAGAAGTATCCAGATTTGCCTGGTTCTTAAGGAGGGGAGAGGAACTGACCATCAGAATCAAAACAGGGCTCTGCAAATATGGAAGAGGAGGAAGACTGGCAGGTGCCTCTGGGCACGTGCCTCCTCAATTCCAAGGAAATGTGCAGAGAGAAACTGGCTGAAAATAAAACCAAGGCTTGGTTTCTCCCCCAGAACAATCTCCTGTAACGTGCTAAGGCTATTCTTCAAGCATGTGTTGTTGCCCAAACTTTCGCGAAGAGGGTATGCAAAGTTGTCATGGTGTCATAATCTCCCTGCAAAGTTTTATTTATTTTCAGATGGACTGTAAAAATAGCCCATCTGTTTTCACACGGAAGAGTGATATCAGGGTGTGATATTTATTACAAGAGCAGGCACAACATCCGTAGTGAAGAGCCACATAGTAGTCATGATCTTTCTTTCATACCTTATGCCAATTTCCTCTTAGGGAAATTACCTCTCACCCATGGAATGATGTCTTGATGGGACTGTAAATCAAAGTTTCTTGCCCATCAGCCAAGGGGTGACATGTGGCCAGAGCTAAACCAATTTGACCCTCCATGTCAGGACTTTGATTTACAGGTACAATGACATATGGGTGGAAAAAAACCGACTTGGGCTTATTCATTCCAGCAGCAGAGTTGAGTCATTCCAGCTTTTAGACGCCCCAGTACACCCCGAACTCCCACCAAACTGCCTTGGTTCTGAGACTGGTTCTCCAGCCTTCCCTATGATTCTGTGAGCTACCAATAATATCTTTGCAAAGATCCTTTTCCTGCTTAACTTTCCAGACTTGGCTTCTGTTGCCTGCTGAATATAACATCTAACATCTACTTTATGTCGTAAAGTCAGGATGTCTGAGCTGTAAGAAATCTTAGAGATCATCTGGTTAATGCCCTCATTTTCCAGGTGAGGAAACCAAAGCCCCGGAGGTTGAGGGTTTCAGCCAAGTTCATTTCGCAGACTGTCCGTGACAGAACTGAGATTAAGACAAGGTCTTCTTTGCCCAGGATTCTGGAGTCTGCTTTTTATTTTAATTCCTTTTTAGTACAGACCACAGCCTCCTTCTCTGTCTTTTCTCTCTCTCTCTCTGCAATGCTTAATAGAAAATAGTGGCCTAAAAATCTTCATTCTCCCCTCCCCCAACTGACAATTTGCTTTGTACTGTTTAAAAACTTGTTTCAGAGATAGTCCTTTCTGGGATTTGGCATCTGGTAACGACAGGCATCAGTTTATATCCTTATACGGAGCCCTGATTCTTCCCAGCTATCTTTAAATGTTTATTTTCCCCTTACATGAAAATAATGTTGGGAAAGGAGGTGGTTTGCCCTGGGGAAGTGTATGGGCTGGGGTTCTCAAAGTGATTACTTACCACTAACAAGTCTGACTTCTAGCTGTGTGCATTTGGGGAGAGCCTTCCTACCTGCACATTAAAAGATATATATCCGCTCTATCTTTTTCAGTTGTTTAGGGCAGTCATAGCTCATACAATCACTGCCTAAAGGGCCAAATGTTGGGGTAGGAGCTGGGGAGGGGATTAATAATAATACAGTAGTCTCCCCTTATCTGTGGGGATATGTTCCAAGACCCTCAGTGGCTGCCTGAAACGGTGGATAATACCAACCCCTATGTATATTATGTTCTTTCCTACACATATATACCTCAAGTTTAATTTCTAAACGAGGCACAGTAGATTAACAACAATAACTAATCACTGAAAACAATTATTAACAATATACTATAACAAAAGTTCTGAGAACATGGTGTCTCTCTTGAAAAAACTCACCGTACGGTACTCACCTTTCTTCTTGATTAATGGTGTGAGATGATAAAATGCCTCCTTGATGAGATGAATTGATGTGAACGACTTAGGCCTTGTGATGGAGCCTTAGGTTACCTTTGGCCTTGGGCTGATTCATTGGGAGGATCGTCTGTCTCCAGACCACCGGTAACTGATCCCAAGGCAAGTGAAACCCTGGATAAGGGAGAACGGCTGTAGCAGTAATTATGTGCCCGCCGCTATTGTAAGCACCTAGCAGGGATTAGTTGATGGGTTTTGTCTCATAACTAGCTGTCTCATAACTCACAGCTGTACATTCTAGTCCCCTTTTGGAGAGTTCCAGTGCAGAGTAACAGACTAAAACGTTTTCCATGTCCCTGTAGTTTAAAAAAATGTAAAGAAAAAGGTTTACTGACGGTTAAATACAGTTCTCAGGAAAATCTTTTCCTTTTTCCTTCCCAATTATCCCTAAAGACCAGTATTGAATCAAAAGGTAAGGACTATTATCCATCACCCCAATTTACAGGTGAAAAAATTAAGGCAAAGAGAGGTTAAGTAACTTACTCAAGATCATGCAGCTATTAAGTGGCAGAGTTGAGGGGACCTGCAGTCTGTTAAGTCTCTGACAGGCTCAGGTCATGATCTCAGGGTCCTGGGATTGAGCCTTGCCTCGGGCTTCACACTCAGCGTGGAATCTGCTAGAGATTCTCTCTCCCTCTCCCTCCCACTCGTGCTCTTACTCTCTCAAATAAATAAATAGATCTTTGAAAAAAGTGGCAGAGTTGAGATTTGAACCCAGGTAGTCTAGGTTTCAAACTCCATGCTCTTAACCCTCTACTCTGTTGCATCTTAATCATCTCTTTACGTAGGGAAGAGTAGTTTCTTTTCCTTAGGAAAAAAAGTTGTCCAATACAGACCAATGCCTTTCATAAACACTTTTTTTTTTTTTAAGATTTTATTTATTTATTTATATGTATATAGAGACACAGCGAGAGAGGGAACACAAGCAGGGGGAGTGGGAGACGGAGAAGCAGGCTTCCCGCAGAGCAGGGAGCCCGATGCGGGGCTCGATCCCAGGACCCTGGGATCATGACCTGAGCCGAAGGCAGACGCTTAACCATCTGAGCCACCCAGGCACTCCTCATAAACACTTCTAAGAGGGGTTCTGTATCATGAATCTCTGTGTTTCGACAATGCTTCAGGGTACACTACATACAATACACCACCACAAGAACTGCTCTGGTGCAAATGCTTCTCTTGTGTCTACCCATGTATCAAAGTACCTCCACAGAACTGCATTATTTGGTGGTTGTGAGAGGAATTGCACAGAAAGAAGCTTTTGGCTCCAGATGCTCATAAAATAGGCTCAACAAATAATTGTCTCATCAATTACTTAAAAAGAGCTAAAATCTTTTCACTCATTTCACGATCACCTATGGTGAGAGATAGTAATGACAATGCAAAAACACCCAAATATTGATGAAGAAAAGCTGTGAATCGAGTACCTGGAATGTCCCTTTCTGCTTACTGGATTCAAAGCACATTTTTCGACTTGAAATTTGCTACACAGACACAGGAAATCATCATCTCTATTCCCCTCCCTATTTTGGCAAACGGACAATATAAGTTTTATTTTTAAACAGTGTATCATAACAAAGTTCCACTATGTCAAAACAAACCAATGGTGCTTAATAATTACATCATAGTGAGATTTTTTTTCTTATTTTATTCTTTATTCAGAGGGAAAAATTCAGTAGGAAAAAAAGTTATTTTATAAACTTTCTATTTTATTCTAGCTATTTAAATAACAGACTAATACTAGAAGAAAAGTTCTCCATTATTCAGTAATTGTTGCTTTTTTTACAGAACAATTAGATTAATGTGAGCAATAAGAATCTTTTTCAATGGCATGTTTTAGTGCCAGAAATTCCATCAGAGACAGAAATCACATAGGCCATATTCTAGACAATGTGCTCATTTAAATGGGATGGGTAGTGGTGGAGGAGCAATAGGGAGGTCAGACAAGGAGGTGAGAGGACAGTATCCTGCCTCTCTTGGGAACCAGTTGTACGAGCTCTGGGACCCAGGTTGGCCTACTGGTGTCCCAAACAAACCAGTGTTTGAGACTCCATCTTTCCTTCCTGTTTAATTAATACCACCACAATATTTGAGTGTGGAACCTCCCCCACCATCTCAGCACTCAGACTTAATTTTTATTAGTTTTTTCAATGGAATTTACTTGGAGTACATTACCCATTAAAGCTTTGGATGGGCTCCCTTTTGATTATTAACATATTGCTGATGTGGAGGTCTTTTAGTTATTCATCCATTTGTTAATATAACAGCTACCTTATTCCAGGCACAGTCCCATAGCTGAGACAGGTAATGGAGACAATTATAATGCAGCCTGGAAAGGGCTGGGCTGGGGCTTAACTCCTTAAGGAACTGGTTTCATCCATCTTTGAAAATCCAGTACCAAGCCAGATGCCTGGAAATTACCAGAAATTACCCAATAAGTGTTTGTGGACTTAATGAATAGAGTGCTATGGGAACCCAGACAAGGGACACCTAAATGAAGGAGGAAGACAAAAGTGAGGGAAGACATCCTGGAGGAGTCTGAGTCTTAAAGGATAAGTTGGCTAGGGTAGAGGGAACACATATAAAGGCACTTAGGCAAAGGTGTACAGAAAAGGGGGCCCTACTTCAAGATCTATGTGTCTTTCAAACACACATACATATGCATACACCCACACGTGGGCTGACATGAGGGAGACAGAAGTATGCTCTCTTTGCAAATAGTAATAACTATGCTATTCTCTATTTCAAGGACATTGCAGTAGTTAATGTGTGAAAGAGATGGGCTTTGTTAAGCTTGAGAATGTCAGAGTTCTGCAGGGGAAATTGACAATACTGTGATCTATTGTGATATTTTTCACACTATATAATTTGAGCTTGTAACTGCTTAACCAATTAAAGATTAAGCATGCAGGCCTTAAATGCTACCGCACAACTGAAAGAATGATTTACTACAGCAAAGGATACTGGAATAGAGGGAAGGCAGATTGCAATCAGAGGAGCACCACTGCAGGGTGCTGTTAACCGGTGCTCTGGAACGAGGCTTCCCTGTTCAACCTGGAGAAAAGTTGCACCATAAATCCTCATTTTAGCGAGTTCCAGTACACAATAACTAACTAAAAGGTTTGGGAAGTCCCTATAGCTTAAAAAAGGTGTGTGTGTGGGGGGGAGCTTATTAATGGTTGAACACCCTTCTCAGGAAAATCTCTTTTTTTCCCTTCTCAGTTATCCCTAAATACCAGTTTTTGAATCATTGTGGTAAGAGAAGACTGAGACACTGGAGGATATATGGAATTTCATCCCACTTTTGATGTTATACTACAGCCAAATTTAAAAAGTTCAGACAAACATCAATTCCATTAAAGCACGCTTTCATTTGTCTAATGATGCTATATTGATTTTGGAATGCATTGTTCTATGAAGTATTGTTCAATACTTTAATCCATGAAGGTCCTTCATAGGCTCCAGTCAATGCATGGTGGCAGTTGCATGTGTTCAATTGCCACTACAGAGAGGTGAAGGGGGCATGGTGCCAGGAGCAGCCTGCAAGAGTCTCTGTGAGTTTGACCCTTGAGTTGGTGAGGAATTGATGAAAGTACTGGAAAATGTAGGATCAGACTGTAAAGGTTTTTGTTTGGGTATTTTCCAGAATGCTGAGGCCAGCCAGTGAAGGTTTTAATCAGGGGAATAACCAGATTTGCACTCTCAGAGAGTCCATGCTGATACCACCTTCATGGAGAGGGACTGGGACCTGTGCTGACATCAGGTTGGTGTTATGGGGGAAGAGAAACAACCTCCCCTCTACTTTTCTGAGTTCTTAGCTGAGACTTTTGTAATAAAAGTCAGAATAACAAGAGAAAAACAAAAGGAAGTTTATTGCAACCTCGTGTAACATTAGAGATAACCAGGGGAAAATGAGTAACTCAAAGTGGTGGCTTAGAATTCAGGCTTATATACCAACTTAATAGGGAAAGGGGAAGGAGATATAGGCCTCTTTGGGGAAAGTAAATGATTTTTAGGAAAGATGAGTGGGCCCTGAGAATAGATGGGAGGTATGGTAGGTTGTGACGAAGTCTGCCTGTCACTTCCAGTCTCCTCTCCTGTAATAAGAATCAATCTTCCCGGTTGATGAAACTCCAGGGGAAGGGATTTATGACAAGTGAATTCCTTTTTGGGGTTCTGTCTTGAGGCAGATAAGGGGAGTGCAGAGAAAGACTTTCCCTGCATTTGCTGTTTTTCAAGTGCCAACAGCTCAAAATAATCAACATACCAAAGCAGCATATTTTGGGGTGGCACATCCTGAGCTCCTACAGTCATATACTGGGGTGTCATATTCTGCTACCCTTCAATATCTATCACACTATTTCATAGAATGGATAAGAAGATAGTGAAACAAGACTGAGGCAATGAGATAGAGGAAGATACACAAAGAAGTAAGCAATAGCACTTGGCAACTGACCAGATGTTGAGGATGAAGAGAAGCAGCAGCCTAGGGTGACAGCTAGGCTTCTGGCAGAAGTAACACTGTGCATCCAACAGAGAATGTAGGAGGAGAAGGAGAGATGATGAATTCAATTTGGATGTGTTCAGATTATGTTTAGTGGGATATTCAAATACTGATGTACAGATGTCTGGTAGGTAGGCAACTCTGGTTAGAATTTAGGAGTGATGTCAGGGTTCCAGGTAGAAATTTGGGTGGCATTAGCATACAGGTGGGTGTTTGCAAAAACCATGGATATACCTACTGGATTTTTTGGCTCAAACTGATTTACCTAATTTGGGATGGGAGAAGGGCAGAGTGAATTTCAAATTGAACCCGATTTTATTTTACTTGGGCCACATAATAAATGTTGTGGACCTACTGGATAGATAGATGAATGGATGGATGATTGAATGAACGACGGGTATAGGTTCATGAAAACCAATAGATGTTCTCTTTATCTCATGATTTGTTTCAGTTTTAGCTCTGGTTAAGAAAAAAAAATAAAACAAACGTCTACCTCAAAGAGGCAAAGGGCAACATTTGGATGCAAAACATGGAGGACTTTATTCCCGCCTTTAAAAATCAACAAGCCTTTCATTTTTTAAGCTAACTAATTTCAGCCCATTTATGTATATTATTCTCATTAGGTATCAATGACCTAGCAGTGACTGACCAACTGCTGCCTTTGCAGCAAATCCAGAAGGAGATGACCAGCTAAGTGACAGACTAGGTACTGCTCAGCAAGCAAACATGCTATTTTGCACAGGACTTCACTTGAGTAAATGTGAGTCTTCACATTCCTTGCCAAAGACCGAGTGGTTTTAAAAGAAAGAGAGATGTGGGATACAAGGCATTGGCTTGTAACACCCATATCTTATATAAATGATCATACTATGGTCCCAGGGGCTGCAGGACAATCAAGACTCCTTAATAATCAGTCACAACCCCATGAAGGCAGCAAATGTCTAGGGCAGGATGGAAACAAGTCTTTCATTACCACTGAGGGATAATTTTTATTCTTGCCAGGGAAGGGTAGTTCTGACCCTTCATGAATTGTTGAGGAAATGCTTAAAATGTACAGTTGTGGCCCAAAGGGGCCAAAATGTTTTCACACCTCACTACCAGCACCAAATAGTTTGGGCAATGCCAAATAAATTACAAATCCATTTTGTAGTTCAGGAAGGTTATTAGGACTCAGATTCATTATCTACTGAGACTTTCCTTTGCTTTCCATTTATTACTCTCCTTTGAGTGAAATGAAGCTGTAGGAGGAGAGCAGAGACCTCAATTCATTCAACCCTGACACATTATTCGTGTCTACAGTTTTGCCATAAATTTGGAGGAAAGACAGAAATTGCAAATGCAGGGATTTAAATCCCCTTGTGCTACATTTGTCAAGAAGAGCAGATTGTAAACTGCTTCTCGCAAATATGATATGCATTTGGGCATCAAGCTAATAACTCTGAATCACAGACTCATTTATTTGTGCGGTGTTTCCCTCCAGAAGTTTCTGAAATTGCTTCTGTTGCCATTATGTATCTCAGAGCTGTTTGGGTTTAGTAGGAAGATTACAGAGACTATCTGGCTAAGAAAGTTGGAGTCCATCTCCAATGAGATGGAAATGACAAATTTTTCTGTTTACATAATCACAGTCTTTACAAACTATGCATTTGGAATACTTGGCTTGGGCTTCTCTGAGGAAAGCAAAAAGAGATTAGTATAGTCATCCAACTTGTCTTAGAACCTTCTAGGAATATTGATGATGAAGAAATCCAAATCATGAAGAGGCCCTCACTCATACTTCTGACTCTTCTACTGAAAAATAATTTGTGTGTTTTATGCTTTAAGTCACTGGTAGGGCCCTATCCTCTTAGCTCCCTGATCAGAAGGAATTTTCTTTTGCTTCTTGTTTTGATTTTTTTTAAGTGGGGAGGGGCAGAGGGAGAGGGAGAGAGAGAATCTCAAGCAGGCTCCACACTCAGCTTAGAGCCCGATGCAGGGCTCGATCTCACAACCCTGAGATCATGACCTGAGCCAAAATCAAGAGAAGGATGTTTAACTGACTGAGCCACCCAGGCACCTCACTTCTTGTTTTGATTTTTAAAAATTTTGTTTCATAATACATTCATAAGTCATTAATACAATTTCATTATAAAAATATTTAATTATTACAAATAGCACTGGAGTTCCCTGTGATTACTATGCCAAATCCTCTACCTTATCACAACACTTTCCACCCCTGGTCACAGCATTGTTGGTGGTTATATGTGTATCTTTCTAGATTTCTTCTAGGGGGGTGTGTGTGTGTGCGTGTGTGCGTGTGTGTAGTATATCTTTGAGTGTGTGTGCATGTGTCATTTTAAATAAATATTCTACAAGTACCACCATACTGTGAATTTCTTTTTTTCATTCAATAATACATCTTGGAGATCTGTTAGTCCAGAGATCTATTCCATCCTGCTATGGACTGAATATTTGCATCCCCCAGAATTCAGCCTAATCTCCAGTGTGATGATATTTGGAGATAGGGCCTTTGGGAGGTAATTGGGTCATAAGAGGAGAACCCTCATGAATGGGATTACTGCCCTTATAAGAAGAGACACAAGAGAGCTTGCTTCCTGTCTCTCTCTGCTCTCTGTCATGTGAGGATATACTGAGAAGACAGTCATCTGCAAACCAGGACACCAGCTCTCACCAGACACTGGATCTGCCAGCACCTTGACCTTGGACTTACCAGCCTCCAGAACTGCAGAAATAAATGTTTGTTCTTCAAGCCACCCAGTCTGTGGTGTATTTGTTACAGCAACCCAAAATGACTAAGACACTTTCTTTTTATTCTTTTTAGCTGTTGCATACTATTCCACAGTATCAGTATACCTATAGTTACTTATTTAGGTGGTTTTAATTTTTCACCATAATCAACCCCTGCTTGATGAAGAGTCTTGAAAAATCTTTCATAGAGTGAATTCTTCTAAGTAAAAAATGCAATTCCATTCACCTTAATGGAAAAAATGTTTATATTTTTCTAAGCCTCCAAATCATATCCATTTGTCCTACAACATCAAATACCATTAAAATGGACACAATTATTTCTATAGTTAACATCTCGTAACATAACTCAACCAGACATTTTCTCATTAACTGCCCTATAATATGGCTGTTTCCATCCTCTCATTCAGTATTCACAGATCATACACTTAAGACTTTGATGTATTTGTTCATTCAGCAAATAATTACTGAGCACCTACTAGGTGCCAAGCAACAGCATTGGGTCCTGGCAATATGGTAACAGACAAAAAAATCTGTCTTGCGGAATTTACATTCTAGTGCAAGAGATAGATAATAAACAAGTAAGATACAAAGGATGTTAGCTATGATACATCCTGAGGAGAAAAAAACTGCAGGGAAAGGGAATATGAAATATTGGGAAGGTTGCAATTTGAACTGGAGAGACCTCACCAAGAAGGTGGCTTTTGAATAAAGACCTGGAAGAAGTGAGGGAGGGAGCTGTGAGTCTGCCGGAAACAAAAGTATCCCACACATCTGTGACGGAGATGCCCTCCAGGACCAAATAATTCTTTTTGACGGAAATGGCCAAAGTCTTTCTGTCCGGCAGTCCATCATTTGGTTTCTTGTCCTTTATCACATTTCTTAGCTGTGGGACTTTTTTTTTTTTTTGCAAAGATAGCAGGCTAGAGCTTTCCTGCAGAAGTGTCAAAGAAGGCAATCGTTGTTTTCAATGAGAAACGGATCATTCAACATGAGGTTTATAACATGAGGGAGAATGGGATGTATAGGTTGCCCACCTTCTCTTGGGATCAGAGGCATCAGCAGGAAAAATGTGGTTAGGCTTCTGACAGGGAGATTTGTGGAACAATTTATCTCTGCCTGAAGCCACAGGATAGGAAGAGGAGAGCCCAGGTATTAGCTGGAGAAGGACTCAACCCAAGGGAAAATGTCCTTTTTATGACCAGGTATCTGCTTGTCCGTGGGCTCTGTCCAGTATTTTATATACTGCCTGGACATAAATCCTAGCTCTTCCAATTATTCGGTGGATAAGCATAGAGATTATTGAACCTCTCTGAGCTACATTTTTTCACCTGTAAAATGGGTATAATAATAGTAGCTATCTCATAAGATTGACAGTGGGGATTAACTGAGATCACAGAGGTAGAGTGTCTGGAACATAGTAAGTACTCAGTAAATAAGAATGCCACTACCATCACCGTCATCATTATTTGGGTTTCATAGGGAACAGCATCAAGGTCAGAGGCAAGAAGGCATTATTCAGTACATCTTTAAGATATTTATTAGTATCTCACAGCACCTGGTACTGAAGATTCAGCTAAACGGCTGCCTAGATAAGTCGGTAATCTTCAAGACAGGGAGAACATAAAAAAAAATCCCTATGCTCCAGGCAGGTGGTAGAGGGTTAAGGATTTTCAGGAAGGGTGGTGATTTACAAATGGGTTTCCCTGGCACCAGGGAAGGGGGCGGGGGAGGAGGAGGAAATGGAGCCATTTTAGGCGTATCAAAGGCACCTGTGAGACAGGAGGCTGAGTTGATGGCCAGGAAGCTGCTTGATGTAAATGTCTGTGAAGAGGTGATGTGGCCAGCCTGGGGTGAGAATCATCCAGGGGTGACCTTGCATGGCTTCATTCTGTGTCTCTTTAGTCCCACTTTGTTCTCAGTTGCATGGAAACAACCAAAGCTGACAACCAAATCTTTCAGCTACAAATCCACCTCACCGCGTAGAGAGCTAAACATGTAAGTGTGTGGATGTCTCTAAAAATAACACATGACGTTTCTTTTTTGTTTGGAGGCTGTGTGTAGTACTTTAAAATACGCTGGCTAGTCAGGTCCAACTGCCCTGGGTTTGAATCCTGGCTCTGTTTCACTAGTTGTGTAACGTTGGATGAATTCTAGAATTTCTCTGGGTCCCAGCGTTCTCATTCGGGCCGTGGAGATTGTAATAATATCTACCCAGTAGTGTAATTATGGAGATGAAATGGGACAATGCTCATAAAATACTCAGCACAGTGTCCGGCACATAGTAAATACATATTAATTATTATTATTGAAATCTTTTGGATGGATTGTTTTCTGAGGAGATCAACGGGGAAAGGGTAGTATCATCAGAAAGAAAGGGGAAGGGAAGAAAAGCTGTAGAAAAGAGAAGCAGGACTGTAAAGGCTGATCCAGGAAGAGAGGCACTTATGAGCTGTCAAAAAAAAAACAAAAAAATCCTGAGAGAGAAAAAGGATAACATGGCAGGGACTCAAAGGCAGAGAGAGGCTTAGCTTTGCTTTTTGCCAGGGTTCCATCCATCTGGTCTTGGCTTCTCTGCTGGCTTTTTCCTCCAAATGATAGCTCCAGAAGCCCAGCGGTGAAACCCAGGGCAGGGAGATAGATCATCTCTGAATCACCCCAAATTCTGCACTCAGGGGAGGCATATAAAAAATGTACATATTATTCTTTTGCAGTATAGAATTCCCCTGAGACTAATAGAAGAGACAGGCCTGTCAAGTGAGTCAGCAGTGACCACAGGCAGACATAATCCCATTGCTTTTTGGCTGACAACTCATGCAGAGGGAAATATTCTCTGATCCAGACAAAGGTAAATGTGGCTTAAATCCCCACACAAAATTCTAACCGTAATTCTCTTCTATCCCCAGTCGATGATGACCCCAGATGCCAGAAATATCAGAAACACCATCTCTGCATTTCTTACTGTGGGGTTGTAATAATTTAGTCATTGCTAAAGGTAAGATTCTCAAAGGGTAGGATAACTCATTATTTTCAGATCTAAGCAAAAAAAAAGAAAAAAAGAACAGAGTGATGTGTTTCCTCAGATTTGTTTAATAGCGGGTATCATAGCACAGACTATTACGGGGGAACATACAGAAAATGAGCACAAACCTGAATAAGTTATGAGCTATCTAGAAGAACAAAACACATGGTGAACCACATGGTTTTTTTTTTTTCTTTTATGTGAATGAAGGGTGGCTGGTCTGGATCCACTCCTATGGCTTTTTGAATTCTAATCAATTATAAAAACAAGGCAAAATTGCAGTTCTAAAACAGATTGTCAGTATGTCCTCCTCTGATGTGCCTTCACAAACACAGTCATTTAAGAAACCAGGTTGAAGTCTGGATCTGAGTTATCAGAATGTAGGCCATGCTTAAGAGGAAGATCAAAGGGCAATTTTCACATTACAAAAATTAGCTTAATGCTGAAGAATAATTGCTCTTGTAAAATGAAACATGATTGAAATCATGTATTATGATCCACCCCATCTGTTTAGCATACACTTTATCTATCTATCATCTATCTATATCTATCTATCATCTCTATCCATCTATCATCTATCATCTCTCTCTCTATATATATATATTACATATATTATATATTTTTTAGGAAAGAAGAGAAATATGTTTATTTTACATTTTTGCTAAATTACTTTCCTAAGACGTAATTCCAAGACCTCTGGGATGCCTTTGATTGAAATCCACCTGTTTTTGTTTCTAACTTAAGTGCAGCGTGGCCAGCCTGTGTAGAAGGTGACTTTCCCCGATAGGTGAGCTCCTGGGTCAGCTGACGTCTACAAAGCACAGAAAAGCTCTCCTTTCTGCATTCAGACTTCAACCCTATATTTAGCACTTTCCTTTAGCCCACCCAAAGCCGATGCTTCTCCATCCCCTCCGAGTTCTGCTGCTAAGGTCCCTGGTTCCTTAGCTGGTGTTGCTGAGGCTCCTGCCACCGCCTCAGCTCAGCTGGTCACACTACTCATTTAATCATGAGCTTGCAGTGCAGCCCAGTGTGAGACCCAGAGAGAAGACAGGATTCTGTTCTCAGTGGGATAGAATATTTAAGCTTAGGCCTCTGCTTTAAGATTTGGGACTCAATTTTACCCTTTAGAGCCGTATGTATCAATACCCCAAGGCAATTTTTTTCTGGGATGCATTTTGCTTTGAATTGGAAATATGCTTTTGATGTTTTTTTATTTAATAAGGCACAGGCCCAGGACTACATTCATTATTTAGACTAGAACTTATTTTGCACTTGATGTAAGGAAAAAAGCTGCTACACTTGTTCAGGGTAATTGCATAGAGTGAAATGAAACCAATTTATGTAAAGGATTATTGAAGGAATACAAAACTTCCATAGTAAGCCTGCTAAATCATTCATTCAGTAAGTGATTGACATTTGCCCAGATTGGGATCGTGGGCTTTGCTTGGTTTTAAAGGAAAGCAAAGAAGCAATTATTTAGAAGTGAACATGAAAACCAGCATTGAAAGAGAGCGATCCTGGAGGGTGGATATATTTTAAGTGATTATTCTCTCTTAAATAATGTAATTCACAGACTATTGGGCTCGGCCCCAGTAATCATCTCTCAGCCTGTTTCTACTTGGCAACCTTTGATATTCTATCATTAAAACATATGTAAATGCAACGTAAATAATGTCAACTACATTTTTAAAGGATAATTATCTCTTATTCTTCTACAGATTCCTATTTCATTTTATGATTAAAAATGTTGCTATAAACTAAATGGGTGCAGTTGGGCTTAAAGTCTATTTCTGGGAATCCAGCTCTTGAAACTACTCATTCCTGTTACATTTCCAGTTAATATCTATAAATCCATCCGACACTAAAAAATCTGATGTGAAGAAATTGTAAATCTAAGTCCTTTCCTCTACTCTAGACATAATACGTCCAAAATTTACAAAGAGGTAAATGCAACATTTTCATCAGTTAATTGTTCTCTAGACTTAATATCAGGAACATTTCAGGCAATCAAGGAGAGGAAAAAAGAGCATCTTTAATTGATTCCTCAGAGAATTCTTTTCCAGATTGTAAATCATTGTTCTTATGTTTTCTATTTGGTTGTTTCAGGAGCTACACAAATGAAATACAGGATGCAGATGAATAAAATGCTAACAAGATACAGGGCAATATTAAAATGGTCCCACTTTACCTGGATCGGATAACGACAGTCTACTCCATCAGAGGAATAAAAGCAAATGTCAAGGAAGGATTTTTACCCTTACAAAAGTACATGCTTCATTTGCCTTGGAGAGAGCCATGGGGCAAGATATCTTGTGATGAGGCTTGTAGGGATGCAGAAGGGGCTCTGAAATAGGAGCTGGATATGAACCCCCACCCGGAATGAACGAATGAACTTAGCGAGCTCATGAGAAGCACCCACTGTCAGTGCCTCTCTTGGTTTCAGAGGCTCCTCGACAGCCTCTCATGGATCAATATACCAGTCAGTCAACCCACACATCAGTATTTTCTGCCCTTTAGAATTAATGATGGGATTTACCATCAGTGAGTGTGATCTGTGAATTTATAGAATATCTTGCCTCAGATTGAAAGATGTAGTCGGGGGGTCTGCTGTGTTAAGATCCCTTTAATTTTCTATTTGAATGTCTCCAAGCTTTGTAATTATGCGATCATGTACTTATGGTCATAATGAGTCAAGTTTAAACTGGATTCTCTTCAGTACCCCTTTTTCATATATATTTTCACCCCATATATAAAGTTTGGGGTCAAAAAGTCCAGGGCGTGTTGAAAAATACAATAATACATTGAAGGGCAGAACATTAAAAAAAAAAAACAAAACCACTAGTTTACCTTGCTCTTCAAATTTTTTAAGGTTTAGAAAATTTATTAGTATTTTTAAGCATTTTAAGAATTATTCTAAACCATCTTCTGGAGTATTTGTCTAGGGGCACCTGGCTGGCTCAGTTGGTAGAGCGTACAACTCTTGATAGCAGGGTTGTGAGTTTGAGCCCCCCGTTGGGTGTAGAGATTACTTAGAATGACTACTGTCTTTACTGGGTTGAGATCATGTTCCTTTATTGTGAGCACGCACTAGAAGCTCGATGAAAGCTTCTTTTCAGAATGAGTTACTATAAAGAAATACTTACGTTTCTCTTTTACCATAATAGGTACTATCTATAAGTAGTGTTATCTTTGCCTATGATATTTATATAACAAAACCAAGTTCAGTATAAGAATTGACTTAAAGTAATACTATAAAGAATGGGAACTTAAAGGTGGGAAATTAAAGGATTAAAAAAAAGTCTCGGATCTGCCCATGAATTTCTAAATATAGCATGCTTGGCCAGGAAAATGGAAATGAATATTGGTGAATGAACTTCAAATGAAAGGCAATTATCAGTATAAAGCCATGTCAATTTAAATTAACATAAAGAAAACACAACTATTTGTAAAACCCCCATATACATTAAGAGACAGGATACTCTCTCTCAACTTGCATTCTCCAGACTGTTCGTGCAAAATTGCCTGTAGAGTCCTCCAAGGGGCGTCTGGGGCCAGATGCGTAGAAAACATCCCCGGAAATGGTATTAGCAAAGCAATGTGGCCTGCGCTCCTCTTTAACCAGACGGAGTCTGGCCAGGTTCCGGCTGAGCTTCTGAACAACCCGTCCGGATACGTGAAACCTGCAGCACAGGCAGCAGCAGCTGGAGGGCGTCCTGGATGTACGTGGTGCTGTTGCAGCCCTGGGAGGAGGGAGACACATGCTTGGAGGGCTGCCTTCAGGGTTCAGGCCTGACAATTCTTCCCATCTGATAACGGTCCCTCTCTTCAAACCTCACAGTATTTTATAATACGGTCCCTTTAATGTTGGTGCTTAAAGCAAATGTAAACACATTCCTTCGGGTGGAATGCATTCAGCTCTTCAACAGAGAGAAGACTTCTCTCCGCATGGGGCAAGTCATTTCCATAGACTTGGAGGGTACAGCGATATGTGTGCATGCATGACCCAACATGTCTGGTCGTACCCATCCTTCTCCCAGACCAACCCCACTGTCCTGAACTAACCCAAAAGCACAGTGTGCAGGGAGCTCTAGCGTGTGTTAACCTAGAGGTGAATAAACAAGTATGGGATCTATAAAGGGAAGTGGAGATATTATTGTGCAATTATTCACAGCCAATCCTTGAGGGCTATCCTCCTCCTGTGCATGTTGGTACCTTCTCCTTGGTTTGGGTATTCGATGTTGCCATTCGTGTTCTGTGGTACCCTAACATACAGCAGTGCACAAAGGGGCCATTTAATGTTTCCGGTCACCAAGTCATAAGAAAACTCCCACTGGGGAAATGAATCAACATTTGACCACATATTCTTCACGATCAACATAGTAAGTGAATCTGTGGATGCCTTCTGCGTGGCCGGGAGAGACACTTTCTTGTTCCACAGTCTGCCTCTGACTGCCTGGCTTTCCTCTTAGCTGGGTCCTCCAGAGCTTGCCTCCTTGTCCCTGATGGTTGACCTCACCCCCCTGCGTGGCGGTGTCCTAAATGGTGACACCTGATGCCACCGCTTTGTTACTTTTGTACCTTGGTTGTTTTCCTTAACAGTAAGGCACAATTCGCACAGACATCACTGTAAGTATGTAAGTAGCCTTCCCTGACTTGCATTTGGTAATTTCTAAACTCGGCAATTGACAGCTACTTCAGTGTATGTCAAAAACTGCTGGATATGCATTGCCCGTGTTCAGACTTCACCTGTGAACACCTGTGGTTGCAGCTGGGCGCCCTGGGGCTATAGATGTGCCAATTCCTTATAGTGAGGCCCCTCCTGGAAGGTCTTCCTCCACTAGTCACAGGCGGAACACAGCAAGAATGAGGCCTCCCAGGCCTATTTTCTTCTCTCTTAGGTTACTACCTCTGGCAAGACCACAGCGGTCTGGGGACAGCTTCATAGCAGTGTTACCGAGTCCCGGCGAGCCGGCAGGTCATGGACTGAGTGGTCTCTGAGGACAGAGCCTCTGGTCACTGAACAGGCAGAGGCTAAACAGTCAACTGGTCGACACTGCTAGTCTGAAGCTTAGACCCAGCTAAACCAAAGGTTCTCTTGAATGGAGAGAAGTGCCCATTTTTACAAAAATCACCACTGAGCAAGAAGCCCTCATTGCAGCCGCTAATCACAGTGTTAAATCTGGTGTCAAACTTGGCAGCAGAAATGTGCTTCTGCCGGAGGAAACAGCAACAGAAATAACGTGCAAGCTTAGCATTTCTCTTTATAATCAGGAATTCTTGAAAATTAGGGATTGTTGTTTCACCCAAGGGTTTAACAGCTGGTTGGGTTATACACATGTACTCAAAAAAGACTGTTGATGGTAAGATTTAGAATTGCTATAACACTCGCTGCCTGGGAAAAAGACAAAAAAAAAAAAAGTAGCTCTAACATTTGCTTTGATTCAGAAGCACTTTCTCTCTGGGGGCCACTTACCTCTAACAAGACACTATTGATCATGGGGTTAAGGACCTCAGCCTTCTTGTCGCTCTGTGGAATCAAAAGGATGAAATTGACAGATTAGGTGCTCATACTGCAAGGCTTGCCACGTCAAATGTCATATGCTGGCTTTGTTGAGGGATTTCTTAAAGAGGAAGGAGAGGAGAAATGGAATGCTTATTATAGACCAGGCTTCACATTTGGTGCTTCTTCTATATAATCTCATTTAATTTTGACCGAAATCCTAGTAGGTAGGGAAGTACCATGATATGATAACCTTAATTTAGAGATGAGAAACTAGAATCAGGAAGGTTGAGCAACTTGTTTAAGGTCACATAGCTAGAAATTTAAACACAGATGTTTTTAAGTATTGAAAGCTTGTAGCATGTCTGGGATTACGGAGGGGTGAGTGAGGCTGAGTCGTACAAATACAGGATTGGGTCCGGTCTCTACTGAAAATGTTGATATTTTGTTCATCATGATCTTTTCGCATTCATTTTCATTTTTAAAATTTTACATTAAAATATCTATCTAGCTGACTGATGTTGTTCCTTTGTTTTTTTTGGGGGGGTGGCTGGGGGCAGGGTAAGCTCTTAAATTTTGCGGTTGAGTTAAGTACTTTACTGGCTCACCCTAGTCCCAGCCCCAGTCAGTAGCCTTATTTTCTTTCTTGTTTTAAATGCAAACATGGGTACTTGGTCCTAGGGTATGTCTTCCAGATCAGTAGCAAAAATAACACATTTTTTAAAAAGATCTTTGTCTTAATTCTTTTTTTTAATAAATAGATTATTTATTTTAGAGAGAGGGGGAAAGGGAGAGAGCGCACTCTCTCTTTCATGCCGGCAGCAGGGAGGGGCAGAGGGAGAAGACAGAAAATCTCCAAGCCGACTTCCTGCTGAGCGCAGAGCCCAACATGGGGCTCCATCCCAGGACCCTGAGATCATGACCTGAGCTGAAATCAAGAGTCTGACGCTTAAATGAATGGGCCACCCAGGCACCCCCAAATTAAATTTAATATCACTTCCAGACAGATCTGAAGATTCCAGTTTGCAAAACATGAATATATGTAAAGCACAGAGATACAGAGCCTGAATTAAGTAGGTGTTCAAAAAGTGAGAGCTAGTGTTAGTATCATTATTATTATTTCCACTATAAGTCTATCAATCAACAGTCTTCTCTAAGTGTTCACTTTACTCTTAGACAATAAATAGTTAAAGGGCCTGGAAAGAGAGAGGGCAAGTTTAATAGGCTGGTGTTCCTTATTGTCCCCAGATGACTTTATGGTAAACAAAAGTATATAGATGGAATCATATCTTTCCAGAGCAACGCATTTTCACTGACACTACTCTACTGAGGGCAAAGTAATGTCTTACTGGGGAAACCACAATGGAGTTTGGGGAAAAACTCTTTGAAAACCCAGTCATTTTAGTAACTAACCAGAAAATCCATTATGGTATTTGCCTTCATGTTTATTTGATTATCAATAAACCTCTAAAATACAATCAAAATGAGGGCAATAAAATGACATTGGTTTTCAGAATCAATGAGATATGCATGCAACTTAAATGGAGTCTGGAGAGTGATATGCATTCATTAACTTCAAGTTATGAATAATGGCTATTTCAGAGAACAGAAACTCAATGTAAATGATTCATCTTAGCACAAGATCAGGGGGATTGTTGTGATGGGACGGCATTTCAGTAAACTCTGTTTAGCTTTAGCTTTTTCCTTCTCCAAAGTGGTAACCCGTGTCTTCTGGGTTTTGTGCACACAAACATTGGTACGCATGTACGATATACCTAGGTGTGCATACAGGTGTAAGTGCAGGTGCACACCCAGTTGCTAGAGCCTTGCTACTCAGAATGTACACTGTGGATCAGCAACACTGTTACTGAGAACTTATTAGATGTGCAGAATCTCAGTCCTCATCCCCGGCCTACGGGCTCAGAACCTGCATTTTAACAAGTTCTTCAGGTGATGTGCCTTCACCTTCAGGTGTGAGAAGCACTGTGCTGGAAGACAACAGGTCAAAAAAAATGGGAAGGAATACCGTGAATATTACCCACGAATGTAAATAAATGGATGTCCAACATAAACCATAGATAACATATAACACACACACCTAAAGACATGTACATCCTCATCCCTAGATAGCCACAGACAAACAAACAGTTGGCCATCTGTCTGGCGGGCAGCCACCTGGAGGTGAGAGATCAATTGAGAGGCCTGGAGGCATTGGTCACCCCTTCGGGCCTCAATTTCCCACCTAGTGAACCGGGGAAAGAGTGAGAAGAGGGTACAGAGAGCCTTGGGAAGCTGGGTGGCTGAGGCCATCTCATCCTGATTAAGACCTCGCACATCTCTGTAAGCCTGGCAGTTACACCACAGTCCACAGGTGTCGGTTACTCAGACAACACTGAGCACACAAACGCGTTTTATCAAGCCTATCGTATCAATGAACTTCTCTCTCTCCCTTCACTCTTCCTACATACAGTGAAGCTCTTACTGTGGAAGCCCCCAAATTATACAAGTGTGAAAGCTCATGCTTTGCAAAATAGGAGAAGCAAACCAGATGCCTTGACAACAGAATGAATAGGTGGTAGGTAGTTCAGCCCTAATTAGTCGAGTCACTTCTCTGCTGACTGGTCTATAATCATTTCCACTTCTTTTGAGAACTGCCCTTGGCCTTGGTGGGGAGGGGGGTGGGGAAAGTGCGCCCCAACAGCCGGGCAGGTCTGCATGATATGATCCTGCCCCAGTCGCTACAGGTGATACCAGGTGGACATGTGACCTGCACTGATGAGCCTTGCAGGCTTCTCACTCATGAACCCCGAATCCGAATGGAAAGACATGGGGTTGGGAAGTGCTACAACTCGGTCACATGAATGGCAACACTTTGGAGAGAGAGGGTATTCGTATCCTGGTGCTGGGTCCCCACAGCTGCTCACATTGCTCTACCTCCTTTAATAAAGTCCCTTCTCTGGGTCGATTATGTAGAGCTTGTTTCTGGTCCTTCCTGTTAAAGGCTGAATTGAGTCCTCGCAGAAAAGATATAGTGCAGTCCTAACCTCCAGGACATGGGAATGTGCCCTTACTGGGAGGCAGGGTCATCGCAGATGTCCTGAGTCAAGATGACGTCACACCGGTCATACCCGAATTCCATACAGATGGTGTCCTTATCAGAGAGAGAAATCTGGACACGGGCACAGAGGGAGGATGATGTGAAGACAGAGAAAGAGCTTGCAGTTAGGCAAAGCACGCCTGGAGCCACGGCAGTTGGCAGAGGCTCCTTGAGAGGGTGCCTGCGACACCCTGCCTTCAGCCTGCCCGCCTCCAGAACCCGGACGTGACACAGCTCGCAGTACCCGAGAAACAGGCCCCGACGGACACAGGAAATCGAACGTGCTCTTCCTCACGGCAAGATCTGCCCTTGAGTTCAGGGCCTTAAGAGAAACAGTAGAAAGGTTAAAAAGGAATAGTTTCCACTTGTCTTCCTGATGCCACTAAGGTGGGGTTATATAATGTAACTGGCCTCTGAAGAAAATAACCAGAAGCCGCACCTCCGAACAGACGCCGAACCTTTCAGAGTTGTTCCCTTGAGAACAGAAACACTTATGCGAATCGGTACAATTTTTTTTCTTTTGGTTACAGTTGAAGTGTAATCATAAAGTAAAGAAACCTCTCACCTTGGGTGGTGTATATACGACAGGTTCTGAGGGCAACAGTGAATGCAAGCATTCAAAATTATTTTAATAGAGATTCTTGAATTATAAGTCACAGATATTAATTAATGAAAGGAACTTCCATTTGACTTCTATTTATTTATTTGAGAGAGAGAGAAAGAGCAAGAGCTGGGCGGCGGGGAGGGGCAGAGGGAGACAGAGAAGCAGACTTTCCGCTAAGCAGGGAGCCTGACTCGAGACTCGATCCCAGGACCCCGGGATCATGACCTGAGCCCAAGGTAGATGCTCAACCAACTGAGCCACCCAGGCGTCTTTGACTTCTTTTTAAACAAATAAAGAAAATGAGGCCCAGAGATGTTTCAAAACCCACCTATTACGTTGTAAGTCGGAGATGGCAGGGTCAGGACTAGAACCCAGTCGGGTGAGAGCCCGAGGCTGCCTGTCCTGACAAGGTGCTCCTGGTCTGGTTTCAGCAGACATCATGGCGCAGCTTCCGTTTACCGAGCTACCAGAAAAGGCACTGCAACCTGCACTTCTCCTCACACTTCCTCACAGATCCATCTTCCATAAAGGGTGGAAAAGAGAATCGATATTAGGAACTTACCCCAACAGTGGTTAAAGAAGTCGTAAACTTCTTTGATAAGGAGGCCACTTCTTTACACATCGCAGTAGTTAATCTGAAAGAAAAAAAAAAAAGTGGTTTGAGGATTTTCCATCAGATAAAATAATTTAACCATCAAGACAATGACTGGTATTGATACCGTATTCCATTTAAAAGAACACACACAAGTTTGAAGATGCTCTGTAGAAATGGGGTTCCTCAACAATCTTCCATGATTCACAATCACCGTTGAATCGAATCCTGGTTTTCTCTGCAGGCGTAGTTAATGAATAATCACCTGATTCACCCTACTTCTTTTTAGAATCAAAAGCATATGCAGGAAAATTTGAGGCTTGAGCTCCATATGTTTAGAGGTGTAAGCCTCTTGCCAAGTGGTTTTTCTCTAGCTTTCTGGTCATTTTGAAATAATAATGAGCATTCACTGAGGTACTATGTTAAGTACTTTATTTTTTTTTTTTAAGATTTTATTTATTTATTTGAGAGAGAGAGAGAAAAAGCGCACAAGCAGGGGAAGTAGCACAGGGAGAGGGAGAAGCAGGCTCCCCGCTGAGCAGGGAGCCCGATGCGGGGCTCGATCCCAGGACCCCGGGATCATGACCTGAGCCGAAGGCAGATGCTTAACCACTGAGCCACCCAGGCACCCCATTAAGTACTTTTATATGAGTAATCATATTTAATCCTCATAGTGACCTTATGGGTTACATTAATATCCCCATTTTATAGATGATAAAACTGGCACTTAAAAAGGTTAAGCAACTTTTTTTTTTTTTAAGTAGGCCCCATGCCCAACGTGGGGCTTGAACTCATGACCCTGAGATCCAGTCGCCAGCCAGGTGCCCTAAAAGGTTAAATAACTTGCTTAGGACATGGGATAGAGCTGGGATTCAAACTCAGATGTCTCTTTGTTTCCTGATTATGTTTTTTATTAGATGCCTCATAATAAAGATCCTATAAAATCTGTTCTTAAGACTTTTATCAAAACTCCAAGTTCATTCTAGCCATTTGACTTGTAAGGAGTTTCCCCAAGAAAATAATGCAAGACAGGCGGAATATTTAACAAACATTGCTTTGATGACAAAAACCGAAAACAACCCAATTAATGTAACGATGTGAGTGTTATCTGTTTCCTTTTATAATTCATATATATGACTTTTACTAATAGTGGTTAAAATACTACTAGAAAAACAGTAACTCCAAGTCAAGAATCTTACATGTTAAAATATCTAGTGAAATCAGTAGAGGTAAGCTTTATTTTGATAAATTCTACGTTATGTATGTATTTGTTGAGCTCTTTCTGTCCACCATTCCTTCCATCCATCTGTCCAAAACTTATCTGCAGAAAGGGTCAGGAATAAGATCCAGGGATAGCTCAGAGCATTTTGTCTATGTCCTTGGGCAGGTGGGTGGAAAGGCACTTATTATACAGACAGATGTGAAGTCTTGTTACCTTTTGCTTGGTGCAGCTTGGCAAGGTTGGGATAATCTGGACTGGAAATCAGAGGTGCTAAGAGTAAGGTCCTGCTATACATACTTAGGGACTTCTGAACACCCTCCCTTTACAAACAAGTACCACAAATATAAAAGAGCACTTAGATGTTTTCAAGTTTTCCTCCTTTTCCCATTCCTCTGGCTTTTATACATTAAGGTAAGTACATATTTTTCCTAACTCTATTAAGTGCAGGATTGTGTGGTTCTTATAATATCTTTCATTTTCCCATGTTTAGGTAGGAAAATCTAGACTAGATGACACATCCTTACAAGGGAGGAGAAATGCTACCAGTAGTACAAAGATGCTAATATTGACTTTTTGGAAGGTTCTTCGACGAAACATCTGCTCCCCAACCTACGATGCCAAATGCAGTAATAAGCAAAGACTAGTTAGCTAGCAAAGTGAATGGGTGTGTTGCAATGTGTGTGTGTGTACCCATATATTTTTAGGAGGCTCTATTTTGTCTCCTGTGTCTGTGTAGTAATGAGAAGGTGTTCAGATCTGTGCTAATTTTCTATACCATGCATAAAGCCATGTGGGTAAAGTTAATGGCTTGTTTTTCAGCTCCACACCAACTGTTTTAATATATGCTCCATACCGACTATTTTCATGTATATGAAGTTACATCGATACACATTTTTATTTTACTGGATAAACTAATAATAGGGGGTACTATTTGTTGAAGAAGATAACATATGACAGCACATATGCACACACATGCAATCCGCAGGGAACTGGCTTACATCACCAACCATCACTGCCAGTATTCAGAATACGCAGAGACTGGTGCTGGTGTAAGTCCCTAGGAACAGCAGGGGTGTGTTGGAATATCTTTGTGAAGCTGACTGAGAAGTCGCATAAAGATGTTCTTTCTCTATTCTTGTGGTACGTTAAAAACTCAATTACCTTAAAAATCTGTACTTCTAAGACTTCGATCTATGAAAATAAACACTTACCCTTGAACGATTTAGTGTGTCTTTCCTTAAATCTCTTCATAAATAATTCCTAGTTAACTATTATTATTCTTGCTAACATGATTCGGCTAAGAATCTTATGAGTCCTAAGAGAGCCTATTTCCTAAGATGACCACAGACCAATGGAATTAGTTGACTTGTAATTTAAATCTTTAGTAGCCTACGGGGGGGCAGGGGGGGGTGGGTATGGGTGCACATGCGCATGTGCATCTGAATGGCACATACACATAAAACTGGAAACATAAGAATTAAAAGTAACATTTACTTTATCAGAACTCTTGCTTGGTCCTGAGCTGGTTTTTCCTCTTCTTGCCCATGAAGAATTAATTCTGCTACTTTGTGAAGCTGCTCGATACAGCGTGCTGTTACTTCTGCCAGACTTTCGATGGACAGCATATATACGTCCTGAAACAGATAAATGCAAGTAAGACAATTATTAACTGAGCAGAAACTTTTTAAAAAACCCTGTGATGTGGGGCGCCTGTCTGGCTCAGTCCATAGAAGCATGTGACTCTTGATCTTGGAGTCGTGCGTTGGGGATAGAGTTTACTTAACAACAGCCACCACCACCCTATAATGTCAAAAAAAATTATATAATTCTTTAAAAAAATGGCCTGAAAAGTTTACCCAAAGATTAATGGGCATATCTGAGGCTCTTCTAAGTAGAAATGCTGCCATAAAAAGGAAGTGTTGCCAGGTCCCCAGGGACATGGCAAGCCTTACAGCTGTGTCCCTAGTTCTTAGACCGATTCTGGGCACACACCAGGCAGGGGCTCAAAAATGCTTGTGGAAGGGCAACTGAGTAAATAAACCTCAATGGCCATTTCTTTTTACAGTGACTAAGTTTAAAAAGTTACTTTCTTGGGGCGTCTGGGTGGCTCAGCCGGTTTAGCAACCAACTCTTGGTTTCGGATCAGGTCATGATCTTGCAGTTGTGGGATCGAGCCCCTCATCGGACTCTGCGCTCAGTGTGGAGTCTGCTTCAGATTCTCTCTCCCTCCCCCTCCCATCACTCTTTCCCTCACAAATAAATAAAATCTTAAAGAAAAAAAAGTTACTTTCTCTAAAATGAAAAATTCAATGTAAAAAATGAAGTTATGGCAAACTCATTTTTGAACACAGGCAGGCTATAAATTATGCACACATAAATTTATTAAACTACAGAATAAAAACTGTGGCCGTGAAATTTTTTTGGAAAAAAGCTTCAATTACCTCATTAGTTTATGGGGCATAAAGACATTTTATAGTTACAAATTTGCATATCAGATGGAATTTTATCCTAATGATAAATCAACAGTGTTCTCAAAGATCTTTTTTCCTTTAAATTGTCATCATAAAGCTCTGGAGAAAAATGACAATATCTATGCTAAGTCACAAATTGTCCTGGCATTGAAGAATTTTCGTATTTGTCACATTAATCTTCATATTTCTTTTTTTTTTAAAGATTTTTTTTTTTATTTTTATTTATTTGAGACAGAGAGAATGAGAGAGAGAGAGCACATGAGAGGGGGGAGGGTCAGAGGCAGAAGCAGGCTCCCTGCCGAGCAGAGAGCCCGATGCGGGACTTGATCCAGGGACTCCAGGATCATGACCTGAGCCGAAGGCAGTCGCTTAACCAACTGAGCCACCCAGGCGCCCCTAATCTTCATATTTCTATACTGTTAAAACAGGGCGCAAATGAAAATGAAGTGGTTTCTCCTCACTCGAAATTCAGCTGCTAATAAAATTGAAGTCCTATTGCTGCTCTTCAGGTGGCAAATCTGAATTTATTAAATAAATAAATTTACCTCAACTGTCTTAGTTCTCCTTTCTTCCTTTTTGTCTTCTTCGGGATTTTCTGATTTCTCTTCCTTTTCTTCCTCTGTAGTGTTCTCCTCCAACTCTTCCACCATATTTATGGACACTGTAGTCTGATCTTCTTCTACCCAGTCATAAGCTTTCTTCATGGCCTGTGAAACCCCCCCATCCAACCAAAGCAACACTTTTGTTATGCAAATCTGGAGACTAAGACATTCCAATCCCAAGACTGCCCTCCACCTTCCCGGGGTGGGGTTCTCTCTGCATTCAAAAAGTTGAGGGGCAATTCCTCAGTCTCCTTAAAAACACCTTGTTGGTGCTTTCTGGTGAATATAAAGAAAGGCAAGGGGCCAGAACAGAAAGGAAGGATGGAGAGAACACTGCAGGACCTTTTTAAAGAGCACTGTAAAATGATACACAGATAAGAATGAAAATGACAGTCACCTTGAAAGAGCGATAGTATACTTTTCACTTTTCATGACCAACTATAAGAGAATAACAGTACTTTTTTTATATATATATGCGAGAGATTTAGCCAGGGTCATTGCTAAAGCAAATTTCCTCATTCGATATGTCTCATGAAGCCCTTAATGTTTCATGAACCTAATAACGTATGACGCAGGGAGGACGGAGGATGGCTCAGCTCTTGCCCAGTCACACCAGGGGAGGATGGGAGCTGTTGTCGAAGATCCGGGGCTGCTCTGTGACTAGTTTAATTTCACATGAGTGCAGGTGGAGCAACCTGTGGCAGAAAAGAATTACGGCTAACTTGACCAAGCAGAACGGCCTCCCTTCCCTGCCTGTTATTCCCTGAATTTAGAAAGGGCAGCCTCACCCAGCTTTTATCATGATAGTTTAAAGCTGTTTGCTTAAGTGCAAGTTGTATCTGGGTTTATGTTAAACTTGCTTCTCCTCTTAAAGCTCACCTGATTTTGTCAATAAGCCAGTGGGACCTTGGAGGCACCACACGCACACGCACATGCGCGCGCGCACACACACACACACACTCTCTCTCTCTCTCTCTCTCTCTCTCTCTCTCTCTCCCCCTAAGCAGGGGCAGGTGCTACACAGAGATGAATGAGGCAATTTCCCACTGTGTTCAAGTCACTGACCTGTCAGAATCGGTGACCTCTATCTGAGATAAAGAAATTACTCATATCTCCCCCTCACTGCCTCATCCTGTCCTTTCCTCACCCACCTTGATAAGTGAGGGGCCTGCATTCCCTACTGCTTGCTAAAGAGAAGGGAAGAAAAAAAGAGTGAGCGAATGGGAAAAAAAGCACAGTTTTAAGTAATTAATAATGAGTGTCCTCATTGAGAAACTCCACAGCAAGACCTTATACTAAAACTTGCAAAACGTACAATTAGAAGAAGCCAGAGTGATAAAGCTGGATCGTTCTTGGACACCATGTGGCACTGGCATTTGGGGTGGGTGGGGGGAGACGTGTGGCTGACTGGGCTGGTGGGCTTCTGTTTGCCTGATTCTGGCACGTCCCCCAGTGGGGATAGGGGAGATGGAATCTGAAAAAGCCCTTTGGTGATTCTGCACCTTGTCCTTCCCCTGCGCGGAAGATACCCACTGCTCTGATATACAATTCTATCTTGAGGAGAAGTGACTTGATCAAGGTCACAGGGTAATTACTAGTTAAGTTGCAACTAAAATGCATGTCTCAGCATGGCACAGTCTTGCATGTTCTCTCCCAACACATTTCACTGTGTGGCCTCCTGGGATCTTAATTACCGGCCTCATACTCTCCTCCCCTCGTGTGCCATTTGGGGCTTGGGGTTTTTCCATTTCAGGTGGATCACTTGAATTTTACAACCAATACCTTTAAAAAGCACAGCAACAATAAAAACTCCGACATAGCGCTGACCTTATTGAGTTTGTCAGGCGTGGCTGCAACATGTAATTCAAAGAGAAGTTCCGTAAGCATGCTAGCAAATTCTTCTCCCTTTTCTTCTAAGGCTGGAAATAGAAAATGACAGAAGTAAGAAGCATGATTTATTTTTCATCCTTCAAAATGTGGCAGCTCCCCTGACCTTACAGCCTGCAGTCAGAGTCAAAGTGGGGGGGCTGCAGCAGCGCCCCAACCCTCCCACCCCCTGGCTTACAAGCATGACAGTCAGGCAATCAGCTACTGCTGTGTGAGGGACTGCCCAAGCCTTGTTGCTCCACGTTCTAGTTGGGGTGCCCCCAGGCTGGCCTGAAGGCAACATGAGGACAGGGAGGGACGATCTGTCTTGCTCACAGCTATAGATGATCGGTAGCTATTTGTTGAAGGAGTGACTGAATGAACAAATGAATGATGTATCTCAGGTCTAGAAGACCTGGACCACACTGTATTTATGACCTGGAGTATTGTTGTGCTTAGCACTGCAACCCTAATAATACCCAGGGCACCCTTTTATGTCCACAGAGCCACCGTGCTAAGCAAGCAGAACTGGTCTCCACGGGCCATACACTATCTGATGTAACGACACTGAATCTCTGGAGAGATGTCCCAAGGTTTGCAAGGACACCTATTGGTCCCATAATACTTCTTAGTATTCTTCCTTCCAGAATGGGAGCTACCTAAGGACAGACATGCTATTTGTTTCTACTCATTCCTGAATCCAGAGTATCTAACACAGTGCCTGGAACATAAGTGTTTAATAAATACTTAGTATTTATTTAATAAATATTATGTATTTATTGTAAGTATTTATTAAATAAGTATCAAATAGTTTGTTGATAAATTATGTCATATAGAATAATATATATATATCACATATATCATGTTATGCATAACATATCCTCACATAAAAATAAATTGATATCATTGGTGGGTAATAAAGAGAGATTTTTAAAAGTTATAATCTTATTTCTTTTTCTCATTTATATCTATGGGTTGAAGCCATTTTTAAAGTTTCTAAGTGCTAAAGAATTGACTACACAATGGGTTTACCACCAGTTTGGGGAGGAATAAAAGCATCATTAATCTGCCCTGATTAAACCATCTGAAAATACTCTGGCTTACGTCAGTGGGTGAGGGCAGTAGGTTCAGGGAAAACTAAGCCATGTGAGAAAAACTGTATTTAACACTTGTGTGTATGTGCCCTTTTCTGTTTTACAGACAAAATGGCTAATTAGCAGCTCGTGAAGATAGCCAGGGTAACCTGTAGGTCTTTGTTCACAATATTTGGCTTCATCATTTTATCATCACCTAGAATCCACATATTCTCAGGGGAGAGACAGATTAATAAACAGATTAGAGAAGTAAAACATACATGTCAGATGATAAGTTTTATGGAGAAGTATAAACCGAGGCAGAGGAATAGGGACGGCTGGGGGTTGGGAAGCAAGAAGGCAACTGACAAGGTGCCATTTGAGTAATGACCTGAAGGAGGAGAGGGGTGAGCAACACCAGATGGGGTGCAGGAAGGGAAGTCCAGCCAACTCAAGGTCCGGGAGAGAATGTGCCCGGCTTGCTCAGGGACAGCAAGGAGGCCAGAGTGGGGGCAGGGAGGTGTGTGCCTTGGCGGGGGTGGGGGAAGAGAGAGGACTGTCTCTGTTCAGGGTGAAGCTAACACCAGCAAATAATTATAACCCAAAGAGGTAAGTGCGCTGAGTGAGGAGGCTTTTGCAGTACCTAATCTTGTCCTCAGAGGGGTGTTGAGAAGGCTTCCTGGAGGAGGTGTTGCCTGAACCTAGCCTAGCTAATGCCTACTTGCATGAAAGGAGAGATCGAGAGCTAGAGAGTCAGAGAGAGAGAGACAGAGAGAGACAAAGCTGAGATTCTCTCTCTGCTGGGCAGAGATCTTGGTCTAATCCTCTCTAGGTAGGCAAAGTAAGAGGGGGTAGGGACACATCTGGGCGGCATCAACAAGGTCTTGTTCCCAAATTACCTGGTCCTTCTTATTTTGTATGTGGCAATGTTGCAGGGCAGAAAGAGCCCCGGACTTAGTTGTGGCAGGTGTGGGTTTTACCCCAGCTCCTGCATTCAGAGAATCTGTGGCCTGGGGCTAGTCATGGGTCTAGTCATGCCCTCCTGTAATTAAGGATAATAAAACCCACCCATTGGGGCACCTGGGTGGCTCAGCTGGTTAAGCAACTGCCTTTGACTTGGGTCATGATCCCGGGGTCTTGGGATCCAGCCCCAAATCTCACTCCCTGCTCAGCGGGGAGCCTGTTTCTCCCTCTCCCTCTGCCCTTCCCCCCTGCTTGTGCCCTTATTCAAATAAATAAAATCTTTAAAAAATAAAATAAAAACCACCATTTCAGCTGTAGCATTGCTGTAGGATCAAATAATATAACAAATGTAAAAGTGTTTTGTAAACACTAAAGTTTTATCTACCTATATTGTTATGGGCTACAAAGATATAACCATAGGGAGATTAAAAGTATCTGGGAATCATTACTCCTAAATTAGGATATAAGTACTTTGTGTAGCTCCAGCTTTAATTTTTTTTATTTTTAATTTTTAAAGATTTTATTTATTTATTTGACAGAGACATGGAGCCAGGGAGCACAAGTGGAGGGAATGGGGGAGGCAGAGGGAGAAGCAGGCTTCCCGCCGAGCAGGGAGCCCAATGTGGGACTTGATCCCAGGACCCTGGGACCATGACCTGAGCCAAAGGCAGACACTTAACCAACTGAGCCACCCAGGCACCCCTAGCTCCAGCTTTTAAATGTGCATTTGTTCTAGAAAACAGAGAAGGACACCAATACCTTTTAGCACATATTTTAGGGAAAAAAAGTCACAAAAAAAATGGAAGCGGATAAAAACAGATGACAAATAATGTTGCCACAAAGAATACCTATTACTACAGCGCTTGGTTCGTACATATGGTCCAGATCTTCACCAAGGCAATATAAATAGAAAAGAGCCTTTTAAAACCTCTTCACAACAGTGGTAAACCAAATTAGAGACCCATGGCAGTGTGATAAAATTACACGCTGCTGGAAAGACAAACATGCAAATCATTAGCTAAAGCTATCAAACGCAGAGAAGCCCAAGGTTGAGTTTATCTAAAAATGACAGTTTGTTACATTTTTCCAAGACTTGCAAATGAATTACTTAGGTGTTAAGAGGCTTTTAGGAATGTAAATGCTTACAAGAAAAAAAATGGATGAAATGCTCTGGTTTCTCCCAGAGTTTTCCTCCTGGCTTCTCTGCTCACCCCCACTGATGAGATTCCTCTTTATAGCATTTAGATAATCCCTCCACCTCTATGGAGTTGTCATGCTCCATCATAATTGGATTGATTTAATGACAACCCTGCTATTCTTTTCTCCCAGTTTTTCTTTATGTGTTTGACATTTATTTATTAAGTTAATTAAAATTAATAGTGTTTTGATAATCTGGAGATGCCCTATGGGAAAATGGATATATTATGGGAGATAACAGGGTTCTGTCACTTAAGGAGAGACGAATCTATTTCTTAAGCATGCTGCTCAGGACTTCATATATGTATATATTTTTTTGGTCATATGAAAAAAAAATCCCAGTTTACTGAAGCTCTATATTAAGACTGGAACACATCGTAGGTAGTAACATTTTCCATTTAATAGTATTGAATCAAGGTTCCTCTCTAAGAAATTGCGCTAGTTGGGGATGCATACTGCTTTTACTTGCACGGGCAACACTAGTGCTTTGATGTTAGGAGGAATCTGGGATCTTCTTTTTATCCTTTCTGAATGACACATCCTATAGGATTAAGATTTACCTTTGGCACCATGAAACCAAAGAGAAATAACCTGGATCCTTTTGGGCGATCGTTACTCTGGAAATTGGTTCATCTTGGGCCCATAATACTACCTGTATGAACTCTGACAGCTGGTGTCTTAGTTTCTCATTATTAAAACAAAAACAAGGCTGTCCTCCTTTGTGACTCTTTTTTTTTTTTTTTTCTAATTTATTCATGAGAGACAGAGAGAGAGAGGCAGAGGGAGAAGCAGGCTCCCAAGGAGCAGAGAGCCCGATGCGGGACTCGATCCCAGGACCCCGGGATCACGACCTGAGCCGAAGGCAGACGCCCAACCATCTGAGCCACCCAGGTGCCCCCCTCCTTTGTGACTCTTGCAGAAACACACAAATGCTCAAAAACATCGTTCTCCAATAGCCTCGTTGCCATTGGCCTCTTCCTATTCTTCAGTATAATTGAGTCTTCTATTTTGATGCAATGAGCATAAATCTCATTCAACTGAAGGCACATAAGGTCCGCATGGGTGATAAAGCAGGAGATGGTATTTAAATAAGTTTGCAAATGCTTAGAATAATTTTGCCCTGAGCATCGAGGCTGAAGCACTTGGCCCTCATGTCTGAGCCTTGATTAAAAGTATGCAACACACCTGGGCAGAAAACACTTCCAGCTACTCGATGGGGCTGAATGTGCATGATCACTACTCTGTGTGTGGGTGATAAGTACAATCATAAATAAAAATACAGTTTACTGTACCTTTACTACTTCCCCAGCATTGTTTTAGTACTTTAACAATACCGGAGAACATTCTTGAGCAGTTCTGTGCGCCAAGCTCTGTAAAATATATGTTTACGTACATTATCTAATTTGAGCCTCACAATAGCCCTTGGGAATATGTATCCGTGTCTCCATTTTACAGATGCAGATAATGAGTTTCAGAAAGGTTATATAACTCGTTCTAGGCCATGCAGCCAGCTCGCGGTGAAAATATTTCAAATGGACCTTTGAGAGAGGAGGAGCCAGCCTTGTGTGTCAGCCTCACCCGAACAACGGTGGCTGTGGGACTAGGTGATGATACCAGTAAGAAATCACTCTCCATGTACAACAGCAAATGTTTTGCTATATTCTGCTCCTAATTAAATGGGCAACATAAAGCAATTCTTTTTTTAATTGCCCTCGATATTTTTTCTTAAATATTTATTTATTTGAGAGTGAGGGCACAAATCGGGGGGGGGGGGCAGAGGGAGGAGAAGCAGACTCCCCACTGAGCAGGGAGCCCACATGGGGCTCGATCCCAGGACCCTGAGATCATGACCTGAGCTGAAGGCAGACGCTTAGCCAGCTGAACCACCCAGGTGCCCCTAAAGTAATTCTTAAGCATGTCTAACTTTGAAAACCTTTTTTTCCCCTCTCAGGGAAGACTTGCTTCAGACAAAACAGGTCCTCATCTCCTTGGGGTCCGTGTCTTTGGCTGGCTGGAGGATTATCAGGAGCGTGCACCTGGCTCAATTCAGTGATTGACAACCTGATACATCCTCCCTCCCCCCGATTGCACTTTCTAGACGGAGGGCAGGCCACTTACAAATACACGTTAACTCCTAAGCATATAAATTAAGTATAATAAGAAAAATCTAAGGAGAAATCTATTGAGAGACCTGCCTGCTGCATGCAGATAAAGGCTGTGCTCAGTGCACCGCATTCTTGGCTCCTTTGCCAAGGGTGCCTGGGTGGCTCAGTCGTTAAGCGTCTGCCTTCGGCTCAGGTCATGATCCCAGGGCCCTGGGATCGAGCCCTGCATCGGGCTCCCCGCTCAGCGGGAAGCCTGCTTCTCCCTCTCCCGCTCGCCCTGCTTGTGTTCCCTCTCTTGCTGTGTCTCTCTCTGTCAAATAAATAAAATCTTAAAAAAAAAAAAAATCTTTAAAAGAAAAAAAAAAGACGCCTCCCTCAGGAGTGCCCACCTGGAGAAAGAAGGCTATAGATCACGTGGTCAGCTCCTGTCACGAGAGCAGGTGCACAGAGTGTTTTGGAAGCGAGGAGGAGGAGCTCTTGAATGAAATAATTCCCCATTGAAAGGGCTGTCTGTAATAACCTCTTTGTTTTGCTCTTTAACTGATGATTTTCCTTTACCTTGTTCTTCTTGATTCTCTTCATTCTCGAATTCTTTGGCTGCAAAGATGTCTTTAATGGAAATTAGGTCGTTTTTTAAGAGTTCCAGCTTCTCTCCATCGAGTGATGCTAAAAATGACTGAACCTGAAAAAAGAAATGGGTCAGCATAACTGTCATCTTTTCCTGTTAATCACGTTTATGTACAGCTGTCATCAGGGCTCCCAGGACTGAGGTGATTTGGTGGCGTGGGGGGCAAGGCCGGGTTGAATGCTGGACTTACTGCCTATGAACTGTGCGACTTTGGGTGAGTTACAGAAGCTCCCTGGGCCTGTTTTTTAAATTTTGAAGTGAGATCCACACTTCATTGTGATCCTTTGTGAGGTAAATGAAACAGCAAAGGTGAAGTAACTACCCAGGTGCAAACAGCAGAAGCTAAATAAGTCGTGGCGGTAGCCCTTCTAGCCTCGTGGGCAAAACACATGGGCTGTCAACTCTGAATTCAAATACGAGCCCCTCACTGATGAATTGTGTGCCCTTGGGAAAATGAGGACGAAAAGCATCTACCATGTAAGGTTATTTTGAAGGTTCAATTAAATAATATACCTAATACTTGTAGGGGCTCCTGGCCAGCTCAGGCGGAAGAACATGAGAGCTCGATCTCAGGGTCGTAAGTTCGAGCCCCATGTCGGGTGTAGAGATTATTAAAAAAATAAACTTAAAAAAAAAGTGCTTGTAGTGAAGGTCAAGAAATTACACATATATTACGTATGTTAACATACAGAAGAATATTAATATATATAATACATATACACATAAACCCATAAAGAAATGTTTTATACATACAGATATACGTATATACTTGCTAGATGTGGGTTATTGAACCGGGGTTACAAAAACACACGAGATGCATTTTTCTCCTCCGAGATCTTGCAGGCTAGAGGAGGGAGGCCCAGGTTAACCGCTAACAGCCATGACAGATATGAATAGAGTGGCAGTGGGGTACCAGGGAGGGAACTTCAGTCCCCCTTAGGGAGGCAAGAGGGTGGGCAGGGAGAGTTCACAGAGGATGATGCTTGAACTGATATCCTCCCTGCTCATTGTCTTCAGAACCCCTCTTTTCAAACTGTCCTCTGTAAACATTTGAAAATTATCTGCACACATGGCCAGTCATCCTCTGCGAATCTGAAGACTGATCTGAATTTCCAAAATGGCCAAAGTGCACGGAGAACCATGTAAAAAATGAAGTAGGGGGGAGGTGGGTGGGGGGATGGGGTAACTGGGTGATGGGCATTAAGGAGGGCATGTGATGTGATAAGCACTGGGTGTTATACGCAACTGATGAATTACTGACCTACATCTGAAACTAATGATGTACTATAGGTTGGCTAATTGAATTAAAAACAGAAAAATAAAAAAATAAAATCTAGGCCGCAAGTAGAGTGCGACATAATGGAAACTACTCAATCACTATTGTTAAATAAATGAGCGAATGGTTTCTGAAAAAAAAAATGAAGTAAGGGTATAAAGTAGTAAGGTTTTCATGTTTTCATTCTGCAGGTCAAACACTTGCTCTGGAGGGAAAGCCCATAGACGCACCACAATGCCTTTGGAATATGTTTTAATACTCATTATGGTAGTAGATTCACACGCCAGGATAAGTGAGAGAGAGAGCATCAGGGATGCCAGGGCACCATTTTCCTAAAAATCGTAATGCATATCACCAGGGCATAATGCAATCGGCAAGGAGGCTGGGGAGAAGCTCAGCAGGAAGCCATCAACACAAAACTCATTAGCGAGAGAGTTCAGCAGGTGGAAGGAAATGCACCCTGCATGATGGCTGCCAGCAGGCCTTTTTGCTCTGACCTTTTCAGAGCCTTTTTTTCAGCTCATACACTCATGAGTAGGCCTCAGGGTCCTAGATAGACCCACGGCAGATTCCTACACTCTAGATATATTTTCCAAACAGCAGTTTTCTAGGAGTAAAATTAAAAGGTAATTATTGAATCCATGGGCTTGAGCACAACACGGGTGAAAATGTATACACAGGTGTGAGACATTATGGCTTCCCCATGGCTCCTGGAGGGTAGCCAGCCTCTGGGAGGGAAGGCACTGGGGTTTTATGCTTTGGGTATCCTTTGGGAAGGGTTCTTTTTAGCAAAGGACTCTATTGTCAGCGTCTTTCTACCACAGTATCTCTTTTGCTTCCTCCTAGTTCTTTCCATTATGCCAAGGTGATGAGCAATGAATCTTTACTTCAATCCAGTAATAAATAATCATGCACTCCTCAATAAATATTCATAGAATGCTGACTATATGCTTGGCACTGTGCTAAGTGTTGTTGGAAACACAAGGGTAGACAGTCTGCCTTGTCAATCTTTTTCCTGAAAGGGAGTATGGGGTGCCATTTTGAAGATTCTTGTTTACTGTTTTTGTTAGCTATTGAGTATAATAGCAATAGAAATTATCAGGTTTTTTTCTTAAGATTTATAGTATACCACATTGCCATGCCTGTTGCCATCCTAGAATCAATCTAAGAGAATAGTCATGATAGTAATTCCTTATATTTCTGTGCAATGTGTCAAAGTTTTAGCCAACGAAATGTCGACAGAGGTGATGTGTATCATTTCTGGGTCAAAGCTCTTAAAAAATGGGAGTGGGGGCACCTGGGTGGTGCATTGGTTGAGTGTCCGATTCTTGGTTTTGGCTTAGGTCATGATCTCAGGGTCATGAGATCGAGCCCCATGACAGGCTCCATGGGTGGGGAGCCTGCTTGGGGTTCTCACTTCCTCTCCCTCTGCCCTTCCTGCTCATGCCCTTTCTCCCTAAAAATAAATAAATAAAAATATTTTTTTAAAAATGGGAGTGTACCCTCTACACTCTCTGTCCTTATGCTGTTAGGATAAAGAAGACAAGGAGGCCCTAGAGGATGGTGACAGCCAATACTCAGACCCAGGGGAGTACACAGGGCCAAAGGGATGTGCCCACACAGAGCCCACACTCCCTCTTCCAGACCACTCTCTAGGTACTAAAGTTACTAAAGTTTCCCTTCCACAGCCTGTATGGATCTCTTCCCAGGCTATGCTCCTTGTGGTGGGACCATCCACCTCTTAGATGTTTGGAGGGCTGCAGGTGCAGCTTGAACCAGGGCATCCTCACATGTGAACAGAAAGCTTCTTGAAGGGAGAGACAGCTAGAAATAAAGGGACAAGAGCAGGCAGGAGGGTGGTGGGACATGTGAGGGATTTGAGAATTCTGAATGGGAACCTGGTTTTCAAAGTCGTTATGAAAGTGTGTTTGTTGAGGTAGGATGACGGAATATATTTTCTTTAACAGTTTGTTTCAAAAGTCCTTTAACTTTTTTTTTTTTGAGATTTTATTTATTTGACAGAGAGCACATGAGCACAAGCAGGGGGAGGGGGAGAGGGAGAAGCAGGCTTCCCGCCAAGCTGGGAGCCCGACAGGGGACTCAATCCCAGGACCCCGGGATCATGACCTGAGCTGAAGGCAGAAGTGTAACTGACTGAGCCACCCAAGTGCCCCAAAAGTCCTTTAGCTTTTAAGTATTTGGTATGTGTAGGAGGTCTAGTTAAATTTGAATTCTAAATAAATAATATTTTCTTAGTATGAGGGTATGTCCCAAATATTGCACAAGACATATTTATACTAAAAAAGTATCCATTGTTTATCAAAAGTTGAAGTTTCACTTGTCATCCTGTGTTTTTATTTGCTAAATCTGACAACCCCAGTAGGGCTCTCCATTTGTATTCTTGCCAGAGGCCTGTGAACATCAGGATGGGTCTAGTGGAGCCCCAAGATGGACAGAGTCTGGCCGCTGAATCCCCAAAGCAGGAAAGCTGCCTGATGACCAGGCACTCCCATCTTGGACTATTATAGGCATGAGGACAACTCCTACTGATTTTGACCCATATGTTTTTAGGACTTGTTTATTACAGCACCCAGTGACTATCGATACTAATCCATGAAAACATTCTGCATTCCTTACCATGAATACTACTATAAAAATCTCGGGGGGGGGAGGGGGCGCCTGGGTGGCTCAGATGGTTAAGCGTCTGCCTTCGGCTCAGGTCCTGATCCCAGGGTCCTGGGATCGAGCCCCGCATCGGGCTCCCTGCTCTGCGGGGAGCCTGCTTCTCCCTCTCCCACTCCCCCTGCTTGTGTTCCCTCTCTCGCTGTCTCTCTCTGTCAAATAAATAAATAAAATCTTAAAAAAAAAAAAAAAATCTCTAGGCCGGGGGCGGGGGGAGGAAGAAAGCAGAGCTCATAGGAGCAGTGTGCAAACAGAGGGAAATGTTTGCATTTCCTCCAGGGACCAAATCCCCTTCCTAGCAACATCGGTCCTTTGGGGCTCTTTTCTAGGGACCTGGGACTTTCACAGCTGAGACCTGCAATGAAACCCACCAGAGTAGACTCTCTCTACACCATGATAACCTTAAGGGTCAAGCATCCCTGTCATGTTTTTAATAATAACACACACATACATATAACATAAGAATACATGTAAAAATAAAATGTCGACATACATGCATATATACCTACATGTATAAAAAGGCAGCTAACATTTATTGAGAACTTATTATGTATTAAGCGAGCTGCAACTGGCTTCACATGGATTATCTCGTTTAATTCTTTTAATACTCCTACGAGGTAGGTTTTATTATTATTATTCCCATTTCATAGAAATTGGAGATTGAAGTGAGATGGGTCCAAAATCATACAGCTACTGAATGGTATTTGATCACGTAATGGCTAATTCGAAATCCAGCTTTTGTAGGAGCAATTTGTGCTGCCGTGGAAAACTGCATTTTCTAGAGCATGCATTACCAGATTATCTGATTCTGAGTCTATGGGAGCAATTTCACAGCTCTTTAGATTGTAGCTCACTGATAGCAGTGCAAAATAATTCTTGTCTATAGACAGGTGAGTAGATTCTGTCTAGCAGAGGGCCAACCTCCCCTCCTGTGGAAAAAACAGGTTTATGCCCATTTGCACATTCATTTCAAAATTGCTTTACTCCATACAAATGTGTGTGTTGGCTTTTTCCCTTGAACCAGTTATAACATTCCTTCATGTAATAAGGGGGCTAAATAAATTCTTTAATTCATGTTCATTTTGCATCTGTATATGAGGCACGATTTTGCTTTTTAAAAAAATCACCCTTTCACAGTTTCACCAGAAGACTCTCCCTGATGGCTCATGGTAACAACAAGAGGAAATAAGCACAGATAGTAACATGTAACTCAATCACCTGGAGGGAGGGCCATTTCCATCCTGTTTGGTTCTTGGTGGCCTGTTACCCGGCAGAGGCCATTTTTCCCCGTCTAGGTGGGCATCAGGAATGTCTCCACCCCCTCAGAGTCCTAACTTAGGGACGTGGCCGAGAGAGAGTCAAGAATCACTTCTCCGTTCTAAAGCCCCCTTCCAACCTCCTCTTCGCATCAGAGGGCCTGCTTCTCTCCAGCCAATGTTACTGAGATGACCCAGAGCCTCTCCCAGGAGGTTCCCAGGGTGCTGCCCTGTGGGCTCCACCGGAAATACACCCCGAAGTACAGTCAGCCTGACTTTCACACGAAAGAGCTGTATGTACAATTAAATGAATCAATAGGTTTAAACTGCTTAGAAGAGTGACTATAGAAGGGCCATATGAATATTGGCTCAATAACCCTCCCTCCCACATAGATCCTCTAAAAAAAAAAAAAAAATCTCCAAACCCTGCTGATGTCTGCTATTTCTGTTTTGCTTCTTGAGATCCCAGTGGGGGAATGCGAATGTGCGGGGCTGTCAGGTAATTCCCAGGTTTCTGTTCAGGAACATTCTCAAATAGAACTTTAACTCCCAGTATGATGATCCTGCCTTTGGTGGCCCAGGCATTTTAACAAATGGGTGAATAAACCACTATATAGCCCCTAAAACCGTATTTAAACCCTGCAGTCTGGAAGAAACCTCAGCTGCTTTGTTTTCACAGGGTGGAAGTGGCAGCCTGGCCTGGTAGGGCATCCCTGGTCTGGGTGCTACATCACCAAAGGGAAGCACAGGGCCAGGAGCCTGACAGCCAAGTTTCTGAGCAGCCTTCTGTCCCATGAGCTGGGGGCAGTGAGGACTGTTGTTTTGCTGGCCCTCTTGGGGCCGGGGCGGGGTAATAGCTTAGCACTGGACAGAGAGGAAGTAAGATGGCACATGAGGAGGTCATCAGGCTGTAGAATATTTGTGACCTCAGCCCAATACTAATGAGGCCCTAAAAATGAGATATTTTAATGGCAGACTTTCCAGTTTCTTTCGTGTGTAAGAAAACACATTAGTGACCGTGGTATTTTAAGCGACCAGGGCAGACATACCTTGCTTTCACTTTCATTGGAAAGAATTTCCAGAGCTTCCAGGTGCGACAAACCTTGATATTCATCAAACAGCATCCCATAGTGGGCAGTCCTCTCGGCCGTCAGCTGCTGGGCCAGTCTCTCCTTCTCTTTCTCCTTGGCTTCCCTTAACATCTGCAGAAACACACAATGTTTGTGCCCTGGATGTAGGCTTGAAAGCCTCATTTCCTTTGTATGATGTAGGGAGAGATGAGGACTGGCTTTGTCTTTGTGTCACTTAGGAATTTCTAACAAAATGATTCTTTCATTGATTCTACTGACAGTTTTTACATATTACACGTCGAATCTTACATGTTCACTATATACACAACAAAGCAAAAATTCTACCGCTCGCAAGAGGATTGGAAAGAAGCAAAACAGAAGCTGAACGAACAGTGGTTTCCGCTGAAGTGTTTTCTGTGTGTGTGATTAATTTCCTTATTTTCTGAAACACCCGAATTTTCTATAGTGAGCAAATTGATGTACACCGGGAAAGTGTAATCTGTTGTGATAGGGTTCATTGCAACTTCCGCACCCAGCCAGACCTCAGAGTAGCCACAAGTTGGTCTTTGATCGGAGTTACATTATTTTAAAAATTTTATGTGTGGTTATTAACCATCTTCGATGAAAAAAAATTCATAAAATATAAACTCATAATGCATTCCTTGTCAGATACTTGGTATAAATAAGAATATTAGCTTATCAATTCTTGAGAAGTAAGACTGGGAATGGAGTTCCTCTCCATGTTGATCATTTTTCTCCAGTTATTTTTTGTTGATTACATAAAGAGAACAAAAGGAACACGAGTACCTCAGTCACTCCCAATTTCCTCCACTTGCTTTCTGTGATTCTAAGCATCTTTTATGTGATTCCTCATTAAGTTTCCTGGGCATTATGTTTATAGGGTTCTTTAGTATCTCTGGAGAGCACCATAAACACAGTGGCTGCCACAAGTTCACAAGGGAAAGATCATGGAAGAACAGACCGTGGTTTTTACTGGGTGTCAATAAAACTGGGTGTCTTCTCCTTCTGGGTTCTTGAGGCCATTAGCCAAAAACTCACTGGGCTTCCGACAGAATTCTCCCCTCTGTCTGTCTGTAAGACTACATATGCACGAGCTCTGAATTTTAAAATTTTCAAAACAACTCCATCAAATGATCACTGGGGATTTTTTAACACTTACAATAAAACCCAACTATTCTCACTGATCTTCCTGACTCGGCACTGGTAAAACAAAACAACCAAGCGACACCAAAATTGCTTCCTTTCCCGAGAGCCACTTCTGTCTCTAACTTTGTGCTTTGGAACAGAGGGGAAGGGATGAAATGAAGGGGGCGTGGGGAAGGTCGCTCTGGAATGATTTGGATTCACTCAGAAGATAGAGAGAAATTAAAGTTGCTTAAAGAAGAACTGGCTTCCCAGAGGATGTCGGTCTATTTTCCACCTGGAAAGGAAAAGGAGATGGTTTGGAACAGCAATGAGTGGTTGTGGCGTGGGAGTCTTCTTCCGGACAGAAGGGTAGCTCTGGAGACTTGCGTCTGTGGGTCCGGAGACCACCCCGTGCCATGCAGATAGAACACAGGAGAAGTTCAGGGAATGTGTGTAGGAACATTTTGGGCTTCTACAGTTACTCAGTGTGGATTAGGAAAAACCCAACAGACTTCCCTATGTCAATGGACGGCAGCTTCATCCTTTGAGCTGTTCATGCCAACACCCGTGGAGTCGCTCTTGCTGCCTCCTTATCTCACACCCCACGTTCCCTCCAACAGGAAGTCTGGGTTGATCTTCAGAATATCCCTGGAATCAGCATTCCCTGCCCCCAGGGCTCCACACTGAGCCCCCACGTCCTCCTGCTTAGGTAACAGCACTTGCCCCCGGAGGAGGCAGTGAGAATTGCAGCATCAGTGACCAACGGCCCCGGATGCTGGATTCACTCAGAAGATAGAGAGAAATTAAAGTTGCTTAAAGAAGCAATCCACGCCTCCTGTGATGAATCACCAGTGCAGCAGGGACCCTGGGGAGACCTGTCCCGGGAGATCAGCTGAAGGACTGTCCCAGGGCTCTGCCCGCCTTTCCTCAGAGGACACAGCAACCTAGGATGCTTTCACCCCATCTTCTCTCCCTCTCCCGATCCCTGGGGTCAGACGTGCATCTTAGTCTGACGGCCCTCTCAGCCGTCTTGCCCCCCACTTCCACTTTCTCGCTCAGCATTTCCCCTAATAAAATCCTCACATGTCAAGGCCATCTTGGCCTCTGTTCCTGGGACAGCCTGCACGGGTACACACTCGACCTGGTCTCCCTGCCCTCAGCCCTCCCCATACCCAGTCTGTTTTCAACACAGTGACTAGAGTGCTCCTGTTACAGGCAGATCTTGTCACTCCTCTTTTCGAAATGCTGTAACGTTTTCCCCATTTCACTAACGGTACAACCTGAAGTCCCTACAAATGCCCTCCAGGATTTGCCATGACCTGCTCCCCATTAGTAATCTAGCCTCATCTGTAATAGTTCTCCTCCCGGCTCACTCCTTTCCCACCATGTAGTATCTTGTTCTTTGTCCACACTAGACAGTCCTGCCCCAGGGCCTTTGCACAAGCTGCTCTTGCTGCATGGAATGTGCCTCACTCAGATTTCAGCATGGTCAAGCCCCCCATCTCCTTAAATTATTTGCTCAACTGTCATCATCTCCATGAGGCCACCCCCCCAACAATCCAATTTAATACCTAACCTGCCCCTCACTCCTACATACCTTCTTCCTGCTCTTTTTCCTTTTTTCCCCCACAGCACTCAATCATCTTTTAAAATACTAGATAATGTTGATGGTTTGTTTATCTCTCCTCACTGTAACAAAAACTCCTTAAGGACAGGGATTTTTATCCATTTTGGCTACTGATGTATCTCAAGTGCTTGGAAGGGTGCCTGGCACATAGTGGACATTCAAAATGCGTCTGTGGAATGAATGAATGAATGAATGAATGAAAAGTTACTGTGTGGCAGGAAGTTAGAGTCAGTAGTGTTGTGGGGATCCATGTGAATTAGAGGTGCCGTGCTCAAGTGTGCCCCCGAATGTTGGGTACCATACTCATTGCACTTTTCTGATGTGTAATTAGAATAAACATTACAGATGGCTAGTGTGGATTCTCAGGTGACATATTTCCATGAGCATTGCTCCTTACTTTTTAGCAATAGGCTGATAAAAATTGTGAAGGTGGCCCCAAACCTACAGTAATCTGGGAACCTGACCAGATCCAGTTCTCCATTTTAGAGGTGTGTAAATTTCAGACGAGAGTAGAATTAGCCAGTTTCTGTACTTGGTCACATTTCCCCCACATTATCAGTTTCTTAACCAGAATCAAATTTATATACCTACATATATACTTACATATGTATACATAGGAATGCTTATATGTACACATATGTAATATATGTATGTATGTGAATATATATGTATATATATGTATATAGAAATTTTATAGATATATGAAATCTCATGGCAAAAATATTCCTACGTGCTCACCAAATATCCTTTTCCTCCTAGACACATGGCTAAACTATATTTCTCAGCCCCCTGAGTTGAATTAGGTAGATAAGTGAGAGATAGGTGTGATTAAGTTTTGGCCAGAGGAATGAGGGTAAAGTTCTAAGTTGTCCCACCTAGTCCTCCCCATCTCACCTTCCCCTCTCTATGAGGCTAGAAGTAACGAATTTTAGGATGGCAGAGTCACGGGATACGGGCTCAGAAAAGAGCTACCTGGAGAGTCCCTGGACAGGAATGCTTACATCATAGAAGCAAAAGATAGACTTTTTTCTTTTCTTAGCCACACTGATCCTTGAGTGTTGGTTTTTCTGTGTCGCTTTTGTTTTGCAACAGCTAGTATTAATTACCTGATTAATATAAATTTATTTTCTTTTTTTAATGCTTTTTAAAAAAAGATTTTATTTATTTGAGAGAGAGAGAGAGAGCACGAGTTGGGGGGGGGGGGGAACAGAGGCAGAGGGAGAAGCCAGACACGGGGGCTCGATCCCAGGACCCTGAGATCATGACCTGAGCTGATAGCAGATGCTTCACTGACTGAACCACCCAGGCGTCTCTCTGTTTTCTTTTTAAAGATCAGTAGGGTGGTGGTTTAGGTGATCCTGCCAAGTCCCGACCTGAGCTATAATAGCAGAGTGGTTATATGAGGGTTACTCTGGAAGAGACAAGGGGAAATAGTTTAAAACAAAAGCTTTTCAGGAACTGCCACTCACATGGTGTCAGTAATAGTTCCTCGGTGGCTTCCTAGTACTGAGCTTTGAGAAGCTATGTTCGTCCTGCCTGCGAAATTTGCAAAACCCAGGGCTATATCCGCCGCTCCTGATTTCAGGAGAGCAAAGACAGATGTGGTGTATCTGACCGTGAGGGAAGAAGGGGACAAGGGGCCACCTTGCACTGCAGTGCATGAATTGGGCACGTGCCATCTAAAAGAGCAAGTTCAGTATTAGTGTTCTATACTTGGAAAATAAGATAAATAGTATTTTTAATTTACCTGACTACTATAAGTAAGCAAAACACAGATTAAATTCTTTTTTTTTTTAAAGTAAAAGCCCTCGATGGAGGGCTTGAACTCATGACCCCAAGATCAAGAGTCACATGTCCTACCGACTGAGCTCTACCAGGTGGCCCACAGATTCAATTCTTCGTATCATATTTCTCAAGGAGGGTTGGGAAACTTTAAAACTGGAAGTGTGAGAAGAGAAGCCCATCCTTGCCCATAGTAAGAGCACTGTAAATTAAAATGCAAATGAAATACCATTTCCACCTATTATATGGACACACAATAATAACAACAATAACCGGCATTCCTGAGTGTTTGCTAAGAGCCGGGTACTATGCTCACTCATTTAATCCTTACATCAAAGCTATCCATAGGTACTGATGTTATACCCAGTACAGATGAGTAAACCAGGGCACGGAGGGGTTAAGTAACCTGTTCAAGGTCATATGGCTAGAACGTGGTAGAGCAGGAATACATACAATAGTGTTATAAACTGAACGCTTGTATACCCCCAAAATTCACATGTTGAGACCTAGTCCCTGGTGTGATGGTATTTGCAGGTGGGGCCTTTGGGAGGGGATTAGGTCGAGGGTGGAGCCCTCCTGAATGCGATTAGTGTCCTTATAAAAGAGAGCCCACAGAGCTCCTTCCCTCTTCCACTATGTGAGGACACAGCAAGAAGACAGCTGTCTGTGAACCAGGAATGGGCCACCACCAGATACCGAATCTGCCAGCACCTTGATTTTGGGCTTCCCAGCCTCCAGTGCTATGAGAAATCAGTGTTTGTTGCTTGTAAGACACCCAGTCTATAGTATTCGGTTATAGCAGCCTGAGTGGACTAAGACAAATGGCAAAAATGTAATCATCTTCAAGAAATTATTAAGTGAATAAAGCAAGGTACAAAAGAGTGTGGTTAGTATACCACAATTGGTCTGAGAAAGTATCTATGTATCTACGTATCTGTATATCTGTATCTCCATCTCATGTATGTATGTATAGCTATATGATAATTCTGAGAGTATCCATAAGAAGCTGTTAACAGTGTTTGTCTCCCATGAGAAACCAAGTGGCTGGGGAAAGAGGTGTATCAGAAACTCAATTTTCATTCTCTACTAATCTTATGTCATTTGAATTTAAGTCATGTGCTTGAAAATACCTATTAAAAAAGATACAGGGCGCCTGGGTGGCTCAGTTGGTTAAGCGACTGCCTTCGGCTCAGGTCATGATCCTGGAGTCCCGGGATCGAGTCCCGCATCGGGCTCCCTGCTCGGCAGGGAGTCTGCTTCTCCCTCTGACCCTCCTCCCTCTCATGCTCTCTGTCTCTCATTCTCTCTGTCCCAAATAAATAAATAAAATCTTTAAAAAAAAAAAAAGATACATAAAAATGCATTTACTTTACAGACTGAAAGAAAACATTGCAAACGTGTATAATCCCACCTGTGATAAGGAAACGGTTCTCTCCATGAGTGTCTTGGTCCGCTTAAAGCCTGGGTCACTCTCTGCAAGGACATTCATGGTTTTCTTACCGATGAATTCCAGAGCATCAAGACCACCCGTTAAGACACTTTTACCCTGCCAATGAAATAATTGCATGAGATTAGTTTTTGCCTTTTGCTTTTCCACAGCAGTCAGCAACTCCTAGATGGCACCATTTTCAGATATTAAAATCAATGTAAAGTCACAATTTTTTCTCATTAGCTGTCTTCTTAATATCCACTTCATCCTATTTTCTTTTCCTTGGAAGGGCATATGTCATATAATTTGTAGGACAGATGATATTATTTAAAAAGGGTGCTTAGGAAAAACCAAAGCATATTGGGATAAATTTTGCTGGTTCTGTGTGTAGGAATAGATATGTATCTAAGACATAAAATTAATAGGTGATCCCACTACTGTTTTTGTTTGAAAGAATGTTAACCCAAGTAACAGAATTATGTGGAGCAGTCTATTAAGATGTCAAATACTCTTGCCAATTTAGTGAATTCTTTAATCTAGAGCCTTGGAGTATAGGACCCCCAGGCTGTGTCAGATGGCTCTTGCATACTTTCAGAAACTACTAATAACCGCCTATAATTAGTATATTCATGAAATAAGACAGGTTGATTTCCATAGACCACTGGCTTTAGAAACTGTTCGATCATACAGTTACCCTTCTGCAAATCCTCTTGTCAGCCATTGTTTTCCTTAAAAAAGAAAGATTAAAACAACCAAGCTTTACTCACATAAACTGTTCATATAACTAGAACGGCTTACATTTCTTTGCAACTTCTATACAAACACTTCCACTTCACAACTGCTCTTACACTATGCATACATCTGTGTTTTTTCCACCTTACATCAATTTATATACATTATATTTTAGTATTATGTTATTGCCTATATACATTTCTTTTTTTTATTTTATTTTTTTTTAAGATTTTATTTATTTATTTGACAGAGAGAGACACAGCGAGAGAGGGAACACAAGCAGGGGGAGTGGGAGAGGGAGAAGCAGGCTCCCCGCAGAGCAGGGAGCCCGATGCGGGACTCGATCCCAGGACTGTGGGATCATGACCTGAGCTGAAGGCAGTCGCTTAACCAACTGAGCCACCCAGGCGCCCCTGCCTATATACATTTCTAATCTTAATTATTGCTTCATTAGCAATATTAGACTTCACTGAATATACTTTAGTTGTCATTTCCATCTTGGACATTTAGACTTTGTTTTCAGATTTGGGAGCCAATCAACAGTCACACTATAAAACAGATTTTAACACACACATATTGTGGAAGGACTAGGGGATATCGGCAATGTATATTTTTGCGTAATATGGTTTATTTTCTTTTAACACCCTGAGGTGTTACTTTGGTAAACATCACATGGGAGAAGGAAGGACATAGGGACTTCGATGAAGGGCGGACCTGGTGGGAGGGTCTGGAACTTTGGTGTTACTTTGGTAAACATCACATGGGAGAAGGAAGGACATAGGGACTTCGATGAAGGGCGGACCTGGTGGGAGGGTCTGGAACTTTGGAAAAGAAAGTATCAGAAGGTAGAAGTGAACACAGTGGAAATGGGGGTGCTGAAGACAAACTCAGAGTGCCCTGCAATGTCTCAGGGAGACGAGGAACTCAAGTCTCATAACCACGGCTACCGAAGGAGCTCCTCCCCATCCCCGATCCTACCCACCCCTCACTGTAGACATACTGGACTTGCGATGCTCTCTGACTGCTCAAACACATTTGCTGCTTCCCATTCACCCTACTTAGTCTACAGGGCCTCAAGTCACCAGGAGAAGAGCTGGCATTTTCTAATTCTGGCATGCCCGGACCCCAGAGTCTGGGTAAGATACCCTCACCTTCTCTTCTTCCCACATTGCTTTGTACTTGCCTGTCGAGTTGTCTCTATCTTCCAGAATGTTCTGCCCTCTTGTTTGTCAGTATATGCCCAGCATCTAGCATAGCTCCTGCCCCACAGTGAGGGCTGATCACCTTTTTTTTTTTTTTTTTAAATGAATGAATGAATAAGTTGGATAGCAACTATATTTCTAGAAAAACTAGCTGGTTGGTTTTACACGGCAGAAAATAAACCTTTTCTTCTTGTCACTGAAGACAAGCTAGGTGTGTCATCTCGGTTGGGGGGGCTTCCCTCTTTTTTCATTATTCATCAGTGTGTTGTTGCCAATAACACACTTCTTTAGGAGGCAGGAAGGGGTCTGGGGCGGGGGAATAAACAGGGTTATTTTAGGAGAGTAGGAATTGGGAGGTAGGGATGGGGGAAGAATGTCGGTCTTAGTTACCTGGAAACACTTCAGAAACATCTCGGGATGTTGTTCCCAATTCCCTACCAGCATTTTTTTTTTTTAATCTGAATGGTTTTATCATTTTCAAATTGAAGGTTAAGAAACACAGACCATCTAGGAAAAACAGCTGTCTCAGCTCTAAGAAAGAGCCCTCTCTCCTCCCCCAGCCAGAGGCTGTCCTTGCAGCTGTTGGAAAGGACACTGTTACATCAGACTGAAAATATTCCTTCTAAGCAGCTCTCTTCTTTTAAACATAAAATATATATCTTTTGCCCTTATTATTTTGGTGCCAAGGTTACGCCTACTCTGGAGGAGAAAAAGCATAATAAAACCATAATCCAAAGTTATGAGCGAGGCCATCTTTTCTCTAATGTATCTGGGTCACTGGTAAATACAAATATCAAAAGGAGGTGCTGGAAGACACAGGGGAAACAGAGCAGCAGCTAAGGACTCACTGTGTTTTGAACGACGTTGGTGATGGTTGACAGCATGCCCCGAGACCCAGATGCAGGAGAAGTGGGTGGGCTTTCTGCAGGGCTCTGATCTGTGGCCACATCTGCTAGTAGGGAGAAAAACATCCTCTTAGAGTTCATTCTGCTGATCTGAGCTTAGAAAGCTTCCATTTGTGCACATACGGCCCAAGTCCAAAAAGCGCCCCCAATAAATGCATCACTCACTCTGAGGCACTCCATTTTCAGCATCAGGTTGGGCCCCTTCGGGAGAGCTGGAATTTACACTATGAATCCGCAGGGTGGCCCCTGCTTTTTCCTTGACTGCTGTCAATCCATGGCCTGTCAGGAAATAAAAGTATGGTTCAGGAAAACAATAGAAACCCCTGGTCTGCCAATTCAATAGCTCATGTTCCAGGGCTGTCGTGAGCTGTAGGTGTCCACCCTGGTTGTAAGAGACTGCGGTGGTTAGCAGCGTGGACGTATCCTCTTTACTCTTTTCTAAACTCCTCAAAACAGGCATGCATTATTCATTTTTGGATTCCTTACAGGCCTAGCCCGTCACAGACCCTCAATTCATATTTGTTGAACTGAAATCAAGTGAGGCTCATCATGTTCTCTCACAGGGTTCATCCTTCTTTCGGGGCAGAGAGTGCAAGGTCTGGGGCTGATAGGTCAAAATTAGAAGTCCAATCGGTGAGAAAACAGGAGGGGCACCCAACGGCTCTGACAGTTGTCCTAAGCAGTAACAGTCAGGATGAAGGACACTGGCTTTACCCCAGGCAAGCGGGGCCCGCACATCCACATTCTCTGCAGCCCAGCACAGAGCATATTCGAGAACTATTTGGTAAACACAGAGCTGACCTCCTCATCCCAGCACCCCTGCCACACACACAAACAACCCCCCCGCCTGGCAGAGAAAGAGTCTTGTCTACATTTTATGGAGCAATTTTTTTTCCTCCTCAGAGGCCCCCACGATGAGCTGTAGCTTTTCTTCTCAAGTTCCCAAACTGAACACAAAAATTAATAGTCTACCGAGAGTCCTAAGTGGCTGTTTGGGTCCTTGAAGGAGCAATAGCCCGGTGTGCCCCTGTCTCAGCACGCACCTCCCCCTCAGTCTGCAGGGAGGGAGGCGAAGATTTCACTAGGAAGCCAGGCAACGTCAGGTTATTAAAACCCAGGGCAGCAGCAATATTAATATGTGGGGGGAAAGTCCCAAATCATGGCAGGATTTGAGAGCCAAAGAGAAGCACCTACTCTTAGAAAGCGCTGTCACAATGACCAATTATTCATCTCCTGAATAAGAGAAAGACATGGATGAATCCCAAACCCAAATAAGAGTATTTTATCAGTTGTAACTCTACTTATCAGAGTGAACTTTTTTTTTTTTAAAAAAGATTGTATTTATTTATTTGACAGAGAGAGACACAGCGAGAGAGGGAACACAAACAGGGGGAGTAGGAGAGAAACAGGCTTCCCGCAGAGCAGAGAGCCCGATACAGGGCTCCATCCCAGGACCCTGGGATCATGACCTGAGCCGAAGGCAGACACTTAACGACTGAGCCACCCAGAGTGATCTTAACATAATCAGGGCACTGATATCAGTCCACCAAACAGAGGACTAATTAAATCCACTGGAAATCACCTGTCATTATACACTATCGAGAAAACAGGGAAACTTAAGAAATATTATTTACAATGCTTACCACATTAATTTCATACAGAAATATGTCTATATTCATGTGCAGCTCATCAGATATAGTTCAAACTTATTATCGAGTTACTTGGGAAAAAAACATGCCCTGTAACTGCTAAAACTAGGCTGAAATTCATTCTCTCTAGCTTCCGGTAAATTCCAAGCATTTCAAGGGAAACTTACTGGAATTTCAGTAGCACATTGAAGTTAAAGGATATCATTGAACTTATTTACACACCGAGTCCATATTCCTTGCCATATTTTAAAAACATACATTTTCCAAAAGGAAATAATGTACATCCAAATCACAATCATGATTCTCATTGAGATTTCTGAGGGCTTAAAGTAAAGTAATAAATGAGTTGAAGAAGGCTGGGAGGCATCTGCTACACTTTCTTTGTGAAAGCGGTACAAGAAAGATGATTCCACATCCTTCACGCAGGGTTCAGTGAAGCTCATTGTCATTATCTCCTTCACCTTCTTTGCCCCTTTCATGTGAGGACCACGTCTGATTCTTTTCCTAGGGAAAAACAGCTTCTCGCCATCTCAGAACACAAATTAGGGGTATGTCTGCATTAACTGTCTCTAGAAAAGTTACTGTTTCTGGAAGGAAATACCATGTTTGTGTTCATATAAATGGGATGTGCCTGTTTAGTACATATGATACTATGCTGATACTCCAGCCTCTCTCTTTCTCTCTCTCTCTTTCTCTCTCTCTCTCTCTCTCTCTCACACACACACACACAGCTTTACTGAGGTATAACTGCTATACAAAAAATTGCACACATTTAAGTTTGCTCCAACTTATTTTCTGATGAACAATTCTCTTTCCTGAATTCTTTTGTTAAAGTACATCTTTACTGCATTCTACCAGAAATAGAAAGCTATGGTTCTTCACAGATAAGGTTTAGACAATGCCACACCCTACTTTGAAGAATAACTTCTAAAACTTTACTTAGTGTGACATCTAGTGCCCAGAATAAGTAAGTAATAATATGGAGTTGTTGCCTTTTGACTGTGAGTGACTCATTCTCAGAGATATTGATTAGGTTTTACCAGTAACGGGGGGAAAAAAAAACCTAACAAATACGAATAATACTCTAATGTATAATTCATGGATTCTTTATACATCATCACGAACCCTAAGTATCCTCAAAGTAATGAAACTCCTCCAAATTCCACGGCTCTAAAAGTAGGCTATCCTTTATGCCTTGACTTATTGCACAGAAATAGGTGAATATTGCAAAGAAGATAAGAACGCTGTACAAATGCTGTGAAACTGTACCATTTTAAAGCAAATGTTAAATGACTGGCTGGTGTTTAATTTCTCACCTAAACTCTAGTGGGAAACATCCTTAACTTAGGAGTCAGGAGGCTTGTGGAGGAATTTGGGTTCCGTCATTTGTTAGCTGTGTGATCTTCGCGAGTTACTTCACCTCTCTGAGTCTCTACTGTTGTGTCTTCCCTGAAAGGAGGATTATAACATCTATCTCCCAGGGTCCTACAAGGTCAGGAGAAATATGTGAAACCCTTGGTCCTGGCCAACATTTATTGAACAGTTACTATGTCCCAGGCATTGGACTAAATATTTTTAGTCTAGTAAATTATCTCATTTAGTCTTCTCATTATGAGGTAAGGGATATTATTATTCCCATTTCACAGTGGAGAAAATGGAGATCTGGTGACATGTAATCGTCTGCCGAAGGTCGCAAAGCCAATAAGGGGCAGAGGCAGGATTTGAAGCCAATCCTAACTCTAGAATTTACACACTTAGTCGCTATGTCATATTTAGAAAGTTTTATATGCCATTTACAGTTGATAAAATGTCATTTTAGTCCCATTTCTATAACTGCTTAGAAATCAGATCCTTGATCAGGAGCTTTCTTATTTTTAAAACACTGGCTTAGGCTAAAATTACTTGACTTACCTTACCTTGACTAGAGAGCAAGGTGAAGGTCACCTCCGGAATGGAAACTTCCTCTAATCCTGCCCCTTTTAGCCAGGTCTTGGGTCGGCATAATGTGATGTTTTTGGGATCACCCCCATGCTGTGCAGGCACAGATCCTAAGACACGGTGTGGTGTTATCTTATACATCCAGTTTCATTTTTTTTTCTCCAAAAAGCACTGCGATATCACCAAGCCATTATTTTGTGAGTCCACCAAGATCAAAACCCAAGATCAAAACAAATTAAAAAATAATTTGTTGGTGGTGGGAGGGTCTCTCTGTCCAAGTGGTACCTTAGGGAAGCAACAGCAGTTCTCTGTATCACCCTGGATGACTGGCTAGCGCTAGGAGTACTTTCTACTGGTCCCCTACAGTAAAGCATCTATAAGTAGGGCATCAGCTAGCTCATCCAGAGGGCTCTCTCTCCACTTTAATTTTTTAAATATTTTTTATTTTAATTTTATTTTTTTAATTTAAATTCAGTTAGTTAACATATAATATATTACTGGTTTCAAAAGGTAGAGGTCAGTGATTCATCAGTTTTATATAATACCCAGTGCTCATTATATTACATGCCCTCCTCAATGTCCATCATCCAGTTACCCCACCTCCCCACCCCACTCCCCTCCAGAAAACCTCAGTTTGTTTTCTATGATCAAGAGTCTCTTATGGTTTGTTTCCCTCTCTGATTTCGTCTTCCCTATGATCCTCTGTTTTGTTTCTTAAATTCACATATGAGTGAGATCATATAATTGTCTTTCTCTGATTGACTGATTTTGCTTAGCATAATACCCTCTAATTCCATCCATGTCATTGCAAATACTTTAATTTTTAATATAATGTTTCTTTCATTTCATTTTCTTTAAAAAATGGATATATAAAAAAGAAACTAAAAAAATCTTATAATCTCACTTTCCTGATATAGCTGGTTGATTTTTATTTTATTTTATTTTTTTAAAGATTTTATCCATTTATTTAGAGAGAGAGAGAGAGAGAGAGTATGTGTGAGTGGGGAAGGGGCAAAGGGAGAGGGAGAGAGAATCCCAAACAGACTGCAGGCTGAGCATAGAGACTGACGTGGGGCTCCAACCCATGACCCTGAGATCATGACCTGAGCTGAGATCAAGAGTCAAACACGCAACCTACTGAGACCCAGGTGTTCCCTGTGGAAATACTTAAGACCTGGAAAAACATATTGCTTCTAAAAGACAAAAAGGAAAATTATATGCAAACAATGAATCCTGGAACACTACATCAAAAACAAATGATGTAATGTATGGTGATTAACATAACATAATAAAATAAAATAAAATAAAAAGAAATAAAAAAATAGTGTTAAAAAAAGAAATGAATCAATATTTACTTAAATGTACTCAAAATGTGATATTAGGTCAACTGGCCCACTGTAGTTCAAATGAATTCAACTCTTACACAGTTATACGTAAATTACATATTTAATGAGGCACACGGCTACGTTTCATTATATCTACTGTGATGAAGAGGGCCTTCAAAAGGAAAAGTGCTTGGCACTCTTAAAAGACTCTGACTCTGCCTTCCTCCCCATCCCCCCCAACCCCCCATTTCCTTTCCCAAGGCCCAGTTCTGCTTCCCAATCTTTGACTCTCCTGCAAGGCTTCCTCCTGAGAGCACTTCACAGAGAGACTCCCACACCCTAATCTCTGCTTGGGTCTCTCCTGGGCATCCGATCTAGAACACTGATCCGCTTCATTCTTTTTAACGGTTGCATAGATTATTCTTCCAAATGGCTAGATCACATCTTAACCTTCTCTGTGGATGGATACTTGGGGTGTTTCAAGGTTTTCACAGATGCCGGGTGAAGTCCCTCACCCTCCTTCAGGTCTTTGCTCAAATATCACCTCCCTGAGGACTAGCCCTCACCATTTTAAAACCTTACGATTTGGGGGGACTACCTCCCAAAATCTAATTAACATATATTAATTAACATATAATATATTACTGGTTTCAAAAGGTAGAGGTCAATGATTCATCAGTCTTATATAATACCCAGTGCTCATTATATTACGTACCTCCACTTTACGATTTTGGGGGACTTACCACTTTCTGGCCCTCTTTATCATTTTCCTATTCACTCTATGTATTGTTTATCATCTGTCTCCTTCCATTCACTCGTACATAAGCCCTACTAGGGTGAGAGGGTCTTTGTGTCATTTGCTCGCTGCCTTATCTCAAGTGCCTAGAATAGTGCCTGGCACAAGTATTTGCTGGATGAATTCTACATTGAACATCTTCATATATATTAATGACTTTTTGCAAAGGATCAACAGAAGTGCTGGGCTAGAAGGTATGTGCATTTTTCAAATTTGATAGTGCTAACTGGTCTTCTGAAAGTTGCATCACTTTCCACTCTGGGAGGGGGAGGTTTGAGGAATACATAGTTTAGAAATATTTGCTGCATCTCAGACTTCTATCAAGGAATTGAAGATAGTATAAAAAGTTGTGAGGAGTAGTTGTTTAGAAAAACACACAGATGATGTTGCTTCACTCAACTAAAGCAAAAAGAGGAGCCATTCAATCTTCCTTCTGGAAAAGTCTTCCCTCTCCATAATGATGGTTCGTGTCCACTCTGTAATCAGTTACTCACTTCTTTTTAGGTTCAAAACTGACAAGAAGTGTCTCTGAACTGATAGCATATGCCTGGCCGTCAAACAGACTCATGAACTCCTGGGTCTTATTCATAGATTGTAACTGATGGTGAACAAACTCCATGCACCAACCTATAACCTATAATCTTTTGTATTGATGACCCTTGAGAATTTTTTTTTTTTTACATATTTTATTTATTTGACAGAGAGAGACACAGTGAGAGAGGGAACACAAGCAGGGGGAGTGGGAGAGGGAGAAGCAGGCTTCCTGCCGAGCAGGGTGCCCGATGCGGGGCTCAATCCCAGGGCCCTGGGATCATGACCTGAGCCGAAGACAGACGCTTAACGACTGAGCCACCCAGGCGCCCTGATCCTTGAGAATTTTCACATTATCAGCGATGTCACCTTCAAAAATGAATCCATGTGATATCAATAGTGATTTACCCATATAATAGTTCTCATTGTAGTATGATTTTGACAAGTTTGCCAGTCTCTGGAATAAATGCTGTCATTATTTCTGACAGTGCTGGTAGAAGGGTTTCGTTAAAATGTGCAGAAGGGAAAAAACTGTGTGACTTGGAAGAGGGTGGGACAGGGGAACAATGGTAATTTTGAAAAGGTAAATATACACATCAGATACACCTTTTCCCTATACAGGTAGTCCTGTATAGGGTGTTTACACTTATAAAACTGTCAAAACTAGAATTTAAAAAAAAGTAAACATTTAGGGCTTTTGTAATATCTAGAAATAAATTGCTCTATTCTACTATAGGATCTTTATGTTGGTATATTTGTATATGTTTCAGCATTGTCGACTTTCATTTTGATTGTCAGTTTATCTATCATTTAGCTTAGCAATATAGTCTAGGAATAAGTCAGTCTCTAAGATGCTGGTGGGAAACCACATCTGGTTCTTACAGCATCACTTTGACATGATCATCAAAGTAATAATTTTTTTATACTTTCCTTTCCCATTCTGGTTTCTGCCTGGATCTTAAATAATAACCATTTTAATTTCATTTTCTGAACTTGCCCAAAGGCAGGGGCGGCAGGTGATCAAGTTTTCTTAGAATGTGACAGCGTAGCTGTGGATGAAGCTAATGCAAGAGCTACAGGGTCTCCAAAAATAGTTGTTGGCTGAGAACTTTGATTTCATATAAGCAGTGGGGAGGTTACTTTTTCTCATTTTCCCTTAACCTTGGGGTCAAAGTAGTGAGGCAAAAAGACAAAATATAAAAATACAGAGCAGCAAAAAGTCAATCAGTTTTTTGTATTTTCCCGTTTAGCACAGGGGTTTATAAGTATCTTTTTCCTTCTATATATAACCACAGACTATGGAATCATCATGTTACGGAAATTGGAAGGAATCTTAGAATTTCTCAACTTCCCCCACCCACACTTTTCCAAATAAGGAATCCGAGTCTGAAAGAGGTTAGGTGCATGGTGTTGCTAGTTAGTCACCATCCTCTGTGATCACACATTAGTAACGGTGAGGACAGGGCTCAGGTCTTTATGACTCCTGGTCCAGTGCTCTTTCCAAGAGAGAACCACCTTCCAAATGTTTCAATTCTCCACGTGCTCTCCTGCTTACTCCACACAGCTCGAACTACTATGATTGTAGTTTTTCAACAAGTGTAAGAAGGTTTCGGGTGGGGGGATAGGTTAGCCTGGTGATTGGTATTAAAGAGGGCACGTTCTGCATGGAGCACTGGGTGTTATACGCCAACAATGAATCATGGAACACTACATCAAAAACTAATGATGTAATGTATGGTGACTAACATAATAATAATAAAAAAAAAGAAGTATTGGTTTCTCTTTCTGGTTGACAGCTCTGTGTTGTGTTACCGACTAGGTGTTTTGCACTCCTGTCTGCAACCAGAATTACCCTGGGGGTAACATGAGGTTTCTGAGCCAGAATCGATTGCGATGGAATATGTGGTTATTTTCTTTCTTTGTTTTCCACAGGCAATTTATAAACCTTCAAGAGCTCATCTACTGCTGTGAGTGCTCTGTTTTCCAATATGTTTCTTTGCCCTGTGATAATAACCTATTAGTGCTGCAAAGTCTTGGGCGGATGTTCGGGCTGTACGTGACAGAAGCCGTGCCTGGCTTGCTTCTCTCCATCCCTGGGTAGCAGGTCGATATGGACGACAACCCAGGATGGCACCCATAACTTTGTAAACCCTATTCCAACCCTCTGTTTCAGGCTGTGAGCTTGGCTGTGGCACCTCTCCATTTGTGGGATGCTTGCAATCCCTATTATCTTTTGGGGAGCCAACTCCCAACCACCACCAAGGTTTTCAGCCTTGGAACCTGTAACTTCAGCCCCCCCCTTACGCTATAAGCTTTAGTTCTTTCTCATGTCCGCAGAGAGATCCTTACCCAGTTTTAAAGTATGTATTGCTATTATTTTAGCTACTATTGTAAGACACACATGTCTTGACCAGAAATCTCCAAAATAATGCCTCAGGAGCAACTTACGGAGGGTAATCGGGGTTATTGCTTTTGCATTCATTGGGTGATAACCAATGGTGAGGAAAAAGTTTCCACTCTACTTTTCTTTTCTAAAGATAGCTCCAATTTGTCTAATAGGATTCTCAGAATAGGCATCAACATTTCAAAATTACTTTGAGCTCTCTCATGTGCCCTTTGGACATTGTGGATGCAAATAAGAGAAAAATGTCAAGATTTAAATACTTCTAAAAATCCCAGCATGTAGCTAGAGGCATAAAAAAAGTAAGTTTCTGGACTTTGTGGGATAACTGAGGAGGACTTCAAACAGAAGAGGGAAGTGTGGTAGGTAGTTTTGAGAGAGTGCCCCCTAGTGTATACACCCAGGGTAATCCCCTCCCCTTGGAGCGTGGGCAGGATTGTGAAAATGATGGAATTTCACTCCCATGATTAGGGGACATTATATGGCAAAGGTGAAGGGATTTTTCAGTTATAATTAAGGTCCTTAGTCTGTTGAATTTGAGTCTGTCAAAGGAGATCATCCTGGGGGGGCCTGATTTCTCAGGTGAACCTTTAAAAGGGATGAGGCCCTTCCTGCAGGGAGAGATCTGAAGCATGGGTGAGATTATCCTCTGAAACAGGCAGCCTGTAGGAGCTGTGAGTGACCCCTGGCCAATAACCAGCAAGACAATGGGAGTGCCAATCCTACAACCTCAAGGAATTGGATTTTGCCAACAACTTGAATAACCTCGGAAGATGGTTCCGGAAGACCCTGGATATCACACAAGAACACAGCTGGCTGACACCCTGATCTCAGCCTGGTAAGTCACTCGGCAGGGAACCCAGCTATTCCCTACCTGAACTCCTGACCCACGGAAACGGAGGCAGTCAATGTCTATCATTGTAAGCCTCTAACTTTGTGGTAATTTGTTATACAGCAATAGCAACGAATACCAGAGGTTGTACTGAACTTCATTCTGATATTTTATGGGGCGATGTGCAAATGTGATACAATCGTAGAAACAGTCTATCTGCACCAACCATGGAAGGGAATATGGCACCAGTGACTGGCACAGTGATCCTGTTGGTCCACGACAGTTACCTCTCTAGGCTATTCCGGATCAATTACTGCACAAAGCTAGGGAAGAACCACCAGACATTTTAAGTAGTCGCAACATTAACAAGATCCAGCATTTCTCATCTTCATGGTGCCTTAGACACAGGGAAACTTCAAGAGTAACAGCAAATGCAAAGACAGCCTATAAGATCAACACACTGACTTCAGATCAAATTAAAAGATGAGTGCCCCCCATGATGAGGTGGGACCCACCACAGGAATCACATCCTGCTTTTTAAGCAGTAAATCTAGCATCATCTACTGGTTACACGTGAACCAGGTAACAAAACCCAGAGGCTGTGGAACTCAGTCCACTGACCACGGCCGCACCGGGCTCTCTTTGTGCAAAGGTCGGATTACAACAGGACACCTGAGAAGATAATGGATGGTAAATTTAACAGGCAAGCTGTCGGTTGGTAGACGGAAAACTTTGTAAGGATCCAACGAAGCTTGAAGTCAAATGGTTAGGTGTAGCCGCTGACTGATGAGAAACAATAGCAAACACACGAGCTTTTGGCAGACCAGGTCCAGGTAGGGGCACCTGTAAGTGTACCCAAATCTTCTGACCTGCGACCCATGGGGCAGGTGATTTCAATGTTTACTGGGGAAGGAGCTTATATGTAATTTTTTAATGAGAAAGTAAATCCTTTGTCTATAATAGAACTTTTCGAGGCACCAAATTCATTATAGGCCAGGACATTTCTGGACACCATTATTACTCCTGGAAGCACCCAAAATACTTCATGTTTTATGACATAAACCACGAGGAGAGCTGTAAAATTTGGTAACCATATTATTTACTGTTCTATGAGATATCAAATGTCAAAAACTTTTGGACTCCACAGTTTTGGGGTCAGAAAGCATGTCACTCCTACATGCTGTGGGTGGCAAGATCCATGTGAGACCCACTAAGAGCTCAAATGTTTTCCTTAGGAAGCAGGATGCCTCCAGGCACCTATCTTCACTATTGAAGAGACTCTGTCCTGTTCAGAACACAAAACAGGCCCCTCTCCTGTAACTTGGCTGATTTTTCCATCTGCATAGGTAGTATCCACAGCACCCTGGCCCCTTCAATTAGCAACAGAAAAAATCTGCTCTCCAGGGTCTCCCCAAAGACCAACATTATTTGACCACCATCTCCTTCTTGCCAGAGCTCCCTGACATTCCAGACACGAAATAGAGGAATGTAGTCTACCCATTCTTGCAAGTAGTCTATCCAATTAGATATCTGGCACTTAGACTGTGACCATGGCCCATTGGAGTGGGACAAAGGCTTTTCAGCCTTCCTATCCCTCCTGCTTTTAGGAGTAACAGCCATGGACTACACCTCGAGTACACCTGACTTAGATGATCTGAAAGCTATGTTACCTGCGGCTTCCCCTATCCTTCTCCTTGCTCTCCACCTTCAAGATGAAATGCCTTTGCTAAATCAGCTTAGACATGTTGATGTTACACCTTCAGTTTTCACAAAGAATGCCCATGAGAAATGGTCACATGAAGAATATTTTCACACACCTGTTCCGATGAAGACATTGCCCACTATATTTTCTCTTTGTATATACAGAGCCAATACAAGAAATGTCTTCAAAAATGTAACACCAGGAAAAGAAATTTATCTAGATAAACTAAGTTTTGGTTGATCATTCCATGAAAAATTGATAATCTACTGGCAGCCAAGACACTCAGAGTCAAGGTCAATGCTCAATTACAGTAACTCTACCAGCCTTGGGATATATATTCTATATCCTCTGTCCCTGCATATATATATATATTATTTATTTATTTATAAAGATTTTATTTATTTATTCATGAGAGACAGAGAGAGAGAGAGACAGAGAGAGAAGCAGGCTCCCAAGGAGCAGGGAGCCTGATGTGGGACTCGATCCCAGGACCCTGGGATCATGACCTGAGCTGAAGGCAGACGCTTAACCATCTGAGCCACCCAGGCGCCCCTGTCCCTGCATATTTTAATGAAATACCTCAAATCCTTTCAGGGAGTAGGTTAGTTGTATATTTTAAAACATTCAGGTGGGAGGACAAGTACAACACTTTAAGAATGTAAGACCTCAAATCTTATATTTTAAGATCAATGTAATATAGTGGTTAAACCTATACTAGTTGGTTCAAATCTCAACCCAACTACTTCTGACTTTGGACAAGGTCTTAGCCTCTCTGTGATTCACCTTCTTTATCTCCAAAGTGCAGAAAGCAAAAATACCTGTTTCTAGGGTTATTTTGAGGAATAAATGTATCAATATACATGAAGCCCTTAGAACAGCAGGCACTAAAAATGATTTGCTCTTATTATCTCGCCGGCTAATGGCAGCCTCTATCAGTACATTGTATGATCAAAATGTCAAATGCTATTATTAGCCTTCTGAACTTTATCCATTCAAATGCAACATATAATTCTTACCTACTGTAGCAGATGCTGATGAGAGCAGAGATTTGCCCCAGGAGCCCCAGCCTGCCCATCCCCCTCCACCGGAAGGCAAATCCACAACCTGTAGAAAAACAGATTAGCAGAAGGTTAGCAATTCAGTATATGCAGGAATGAAAAAACACCCATTGGTTTGAAACAAAAAGGTTTTAAAAAAATCACCAGGAATCATATCTCCCTGGCTTAAAGTTCATAAGGGTCATAAAAGAATACACCAACCCACATTTCAATGTGTACTTTGGAACAAAACTGATTAGTAGTGCTGTTGGCTTCTGCGGGCTCGGCTTGAAGTGAGAGGAAGGGAGTTTGATGTTAACAAAGACTCAAATGTCCCCTTGTCTGGAAGACAGGGACAAGGGCTGTAGGGAGGAAACATTTAATACATTAGGGCACAAAGTGATTTGAAAAAGTTCAAAACTCTGGCAACTTTAACATAGCTAAACAAATGTTCTCTTCCAGGCAGAGGTAACTTTCAAATCTCTGGGGTGATACAAGGGAGCTCTGATGGATGACAGGTGGAGTGTCTAGAAAAGCACCAATAAGCCTGGGGATGGGTAGCAGCAACAGGTAGTCTTTTGAGGTAGACATCTTTCTTTTTTTTTTTTTTTAAAGACTTACTTATTTTGAGAGAGAGAGAGAAGGCGGGGAGGAGCAGAGGGATAGAGAGTCTTAAACAGACTCGACATTGAGTGTGGAGCCTGAGACTGGGCTCGATCTCACAACCCTGAGATCACAACCTGAGCCGAAATCAAGTCGGATGCTCAACCGACTGAGCCACCCAGGTGCCCCGAGGTAGATCCTTTCAATGTGTCTTTCACCGTCCCTGGGCTCTGTGGGTTCAAATTCTTCTGCCTAAGTATTTGGATTGAGATTGAGAGACTCTGGTTCAGCTTGAGTTGTTGCTTGAATAGAAGATGAAAACTCAGGCAATGTAGGGTGACCATATTCTATCCATCATGCCAACTAAGGATTAAGAGAAATCAGAGTGAGCAGAATGAAGGAGATATACTCAGAGAAGTTGTTGAATTCCTGACAGCTTCTCAGCCCCTGGTTCCTGTCCCTCCTCAAGGCCCTATTACATCCTTGGGGTCCATGAGATTCCAGCATAGTCAATGAGTCTGTCTGTTTCTTTTTTAAATGTTTTGTTCACTGATGTATCCCCAGAGCCTAGAAGAGTACATGGCATATAATAAGTGCTTAATACATTTATTTGTTGAATAAATAACTGAAATTCACCTATTTTCTTAAGTAATGTAATAGTTTCTTGCAACCAAGCAGCCCTGACTCAGTGGAACTACAGCTTTCCCTTATTATCTAGGAATACATTCTAGAAAATGAGGCAAGAATACATTAGGAGTAATACATTAGGTGCTGAAGAATCACAGCTCTTTCCTCCAAAAAAAAAAAAAAAAAGAAAGAAAGAAAGAAAGAAAGTTCAGTGAAATATTCCTACAGAATTTGTGGCTTCTGTAACTTTTGACCCAAGGCTGGTCCATCAGTCAGCACCCTTCCCTTCTCCCTGCTGCCTTCTACCTTTGCAGATGAGGGTGGTCATGTCAAATAGTTTGGGCCAATGAGATACAAATGGGAAGGCTTTTGCTTTCATGATAAACAACACACTTATGGCTGGCGCCAACTCTTCCCACCATCCTTTTTTTCTGCCCTAAATGTGAATCCGATGCTTGAGACTGAAGCAGCCATTTTTGCAGCCATGATGGAAAGGCCAGGGAATCACAGAGTCACTGGTCCTGGTACTGTTGAGCTACTAAACCAGTGTGAGTAGTTGACTGTCTTCATTCTTTCTGTTAAGTGAGGAAAAAAAATAAGTTGCTATTTGGTCAACTACTCTATGTTGGATTTTAGTTCTTTGTACCCAAATGCATTCTTAACTGATTCACCTAGTAAATATGTAACAGCATCCATCAGTGTAGAATACTGGCCAAGAGAAAAGGTTATGGAATTAAATTGCTTGGGTTGGACTCCAGGCTCTGCCATTTTGGACAAGTTATTCAAGTCTTTCAAGACATTGTTTACCCTTACAAAATGAGATATGGTAGCATAAGAACCGTAAATATAAGAACCAATAATCTCACAGGGTTATTGTGAATATTAAAAGAAATAATTCATATAAAGCTTTGAGCATAGTGCCTGGCACATAATAAATACTCTACCAATGTTAACTAGTAATAATAATAATAATAAACAACTATATTTTTAACACTAAGAAGCAAAAAGCTCTGAAAGTTGGCTGACATTTATTTCTGTCTGGAAACAATGAGGAGCTTGTTAACATGAATGGAAATACTCATGATTCATGACTGTCTGCTTTCATTTTTGGTGTCTACATTGATTTACTTCACTTCTGCAATGGAAGCCAGTGGCAATTTTATACCATCATGAAGACAGATGTAAGTTGGGTGATTAATATCATTCTTTCACAGGACAAATCACTACCTATGTGATTAGGGAGAGTTAATACACTTAGGGGTGACAGCTTTTGACTCAAATTCATAATAGTTAATATACTCTGACAGCCGGTAATTGACTAGCAAATGAAAATAAATGTTAAATGAGTCTAGAACTTTTTGCAGTATAAATTACTGCTTCAATTGCTTTATTAATAAAGCTCCTTTGACATTGAGCTGTGACCTTGTGATCAGCTACAAAGAATATTCGTTATCAATGGCAAATACTCAAATGACTAAATGTGCACATTTAATATAAAAACCATATAAACTATTCAACATGAATTCTCATCTTGAGTATTGTCTCCGCTTTAAAAGGCTTTCATGTTACACACTTATGAGTCTATAAAGTAGGCAGCATGGATCTACTCAGATCTTTCATTACCAAATATGGTTATTTTAAAACTTTTTTTCTTATCCTCATCCCATGTGACCCCCATCTCCTTTAACAGACAGCTTCACATAAGAATTTGCCGAGAAAACAGAGGCCACCAGATGGGAACTCTTAACTTCCTGTCCCTCCTCATAAGCTCTCAGAAGAATGACCTCATTTCACAAAAGCAAATCAGACTTGGCTTGATCAAGAGGGATATCCAAAACTCAACTGAAGATCATTTAAACATCTGCAACTGTTGTGTGGTCCTAAGAATATGAAGAATGCAGGATTCCATCAAGTTCAAAGCTCTTTAAATAGAAAAGATATGTACATATCTGGTGTCCCATTTAAAGGTCTTTATCATTAAATGGAAAATACATTATTTTAGGCTATCAAATTTACATGTGTCATTAGATAGAAAAAATGTACAAATGTTAGAATTCCATTAAATTTGAAGGTCTTTAACATTTAGATGGAAACGAAAGTACCTGTCATAAAAGATCCAAGATCAACCTGGTTGTCCTATGTTCTTGAGGAGATCAAGAATCAGGTACTGTCCACAGCGCACATCTGTGAGACCAAACCCATTTTAAGTTTTGTTACTCATGACATAGCTGCTCTAAAAAGGGGCTCAGTGTGACATTCAGGGAGATGGAAATCACTCTGGATGCCTGCAGTTCTGTCAAAATATTTGCTTGAAAATGGTCTCGGTTATTTCCAAGTAATTTTCTTCCTTGGTGAGTATGTATCATTCCACTCTGGAAATATTTAAAATTAAATATAGAAAGGTTTAAAGCATCAACATCAGGCTATTAATATTTTTATGCATATTTGGTCTTTTCTGCACTATTGTTTAAGAAATTAAAGTGAAACTTAAAAGAAAACGATTTAAAGTGAATAACTGAATGATTAGACTTTTTTTTTTTCTTAAGATTTTATTTATTTGCGAGAGAGACAATGAGAGACAGAGAGCATGAGAGGGAGGAGGGTCAGAGGGAGAAGCAGACTCCCCGCCGAGCAGGGAGCCCGATGCGGGACTCGATTCCGGGACTCCAGGATCACGACCTGAGCCGAAGGCAGTCGCTTAACCAACTGAGCCACCCAGGCGCCCATGATTAGACTTTTTAAAAAAAGATTTTTTTATTTGACAGAGTGAGAGAGAGCACAAGCAGAGGGAGTGGCAGACAGAGGGAGAGGGAGAGGGAGAAGCCAGGCTCCCCCACAGAGCAGGGAGCCTGATGTGGGGCTCAAGCCCAGGATCCCAGGACCCCAGCATCATGATCTGAACCAAAGGCAGAGGCTTAACTGACTGATTAACCGACAGAGGTGCCCCGAATGATTAGACTTCTGATTTTAAGTTGAAATCTTCCTAAGTTTATGCATGGTATTATAACATCTAACAAATCTTTAGGTCCACTCTATAATTTCATTTAATAGGTTTATAATACTTCCTATGCACTCAGCCAGGTTTTGTTTGAGTAGATAAATGAGGTGCTTAAAAAAGAAAACAGAATACATTACATTCATACAGACACAGTTTTAAAGCATTTGAACATACTTAAGTTGGTAAAAAGGACCAAGCATTCATCAAAAGTCCCTTGAAAGTGCCTGTTCAATTTTGCTAGACTTCCAAATAGAGTAAGATTTGTGAGATGAATATAAAGCCTAGGACGAATTGCATTTTTGAATTTATAATCTTAATACATTGAACACTAATTGTTTAAACCAAATTAAAAGTCCGAGTAGTCCTTTTTATTTTTTAAAATTTTTAAAAAGATTTATTTATTTGAGAGAGAGAGAGAGATGGGGAGGGGCAGAGGGAAAGGGAGAGAGGAAGAGAATCTCCAGCAGACTCCCCACTGAGTGCAGAGCCTGACGTAGGGCTCGATTCCAGGGCCCTGAGATCACAACCCGAGCCGAAATCAAGAGTCAGACACTTAACCAACTGAGCCACCCATGCGCCTCATGAGTAGTCCTTTTTATGCACAAACACACACTGGCCTACACCAAAAACCCATGTAAACACAAATCTAACTTAAGTGCACCTCCACTCACAATTACTTCCTTCCCTTCTAGCATTATGGAAGTGATGTTTTCCTCTTAGTTATAATTATCACCTCCACGTGAACTCCACCGGGTCTGGGTGGGTTGGTCTTCCCTCCTCTCCTGGCTTTTCAACATTTCTCCACCTGCTACTTCCCACATTCAATCATGTATATGATTCCTCCACCTTAAAACCAACAAATGAAAATCACAATGACAAAACGTTTCTTTCAAACCTATCTGGTGTCTGCTCTACATCCTGTTTCTTCACCTCTTTCCAGACGCGCCTACTGTCCGTAACTGCCCCCCCTTCATTCCTCCACCTGCCACAGGACTCTCCCATGGCCACCAGGACTGCATGAAACCATTCTCATCAATGTCGCAGTGGCTTCCTTTAGTCATTTTATTTCGTGACCTTTCACTAGCATCTGCAGCTTAACCACGTCTCCATTCTTAAACTACTCTTTTCTCATGGCTTCCATGCCGTATCTTTGGATTCTTACTTTCTTGGACCATCTTTTATTTTGATGATTTCAGTTTACTTTAGAAAGTTTTAAATGTGTGTTATGATATTATGGGGAGTGCTTAATGAAGCTGCAATCCAAGTGCTTCCAGCATTCCAATAAAATATGCATAGTTCAGGGTAGTCAGTTGGCATCCTAATCAGGAAAGCCATCCTCCAGAGGCATATATCATGAGCATTTCTATTATCTGTCACTTTTTTAACACCTGATGCTTTGCTAATTAGCATACTGAATTGCAGAAGTGGGTTTAACTGGTAGACACGGTGAACTATAAACTAGCATTCTGTCTACATGGTGAAATTAAAGGTATTTAAGTGTTACAGATGGCTAAATTTATTTTAGAGCCTCTTTCTATCTTTTTATGAATAGGGCATAAGAAAGGTTTTTGCCCTGTGCTAAATGGGGTTCTATCCAGCTCTGAACTCTGGGCAATTCTAGTTTTTTGATGCCAGCTCTAAAGGAAGAAAACCCTGCCTCTAGAATTCTAGATATTTGTCTTGAGTGAAACTCATTCAGTGTGGCGATGGAAGCACCTAAAAGGACAGAACAATGGGATATTCTCCAGCCTACATTAGAAACAGTTGTCGTGAACTGTTTTTAATTTTCTGGTTAATTAATGTTCAATTTTAAAATGTCAGTGTTGGGCGCCTGGGTGGCTCAGTTGGTTAAGCGACTGCCTTCGGCTCAGGTCATGATCCTGGAGTCCCGGGATCGAGTCCCGCATCGGGCTCCCTGCTCGGCAGGGAGTCTGCTTCTCCCTCTGACCCTCCTCCCTCTCATGCTCTCTGTCTCTCATTCTCTCTCTCTCAAATAAATAAACAAAAAATAAAAAAAAATCTAAAATGTCAGTGTGCTACAATGTAATTTGTGATTTGATTTCCCTTATAGAATGTGATAAGATCATGAAGAAAAGAGGTAACCCTCACCATCTCAACTTCTGGCTACCACAACCTATCAAAAAGAACCTAAGAGCCAAATTGGCTTAGGGACAGGAACCTTCCAGGGCCAAGGCCTTGGCCTCTGTGCTTCTTTATTTACATATAACACTGGGGGCAATCTCACCCACTCCCATTTCTTAAATAACATTCAAGTATTAATGGTTTCCAAATCTCTCTTCTGGGCTCCAGGCTATTATAACCAACTACCCACAAAATATCTTCCCTTGGATATCCCATGGCATGTTCAATACTGAACTCACCATCTTCTCAATCTCACCCGATGCCCCAGCTAGTTCTTTCTGTGTCCTAGTCTTAGTAGTTTCCAAACACTGGTCCATAGACTGACCGCAAGAGTCTCACCTAAGGGGAACTTATTAAAAACACAGAGTCTTAGCTCCCACTGTGGTCTTTTGAATAAGAATCTCAGTGTAGAGCCTAGGAATCTGAATTTTTAACAATCTCCCTAGGTTATTCCACTATACCACCAGATTTAGGAAGTATTGCCTTATATGGCCAAACTGCCCCAGCATCCACCAAAGCCAAATATTGAGTGCCATCACGGAGAGTAGGCTTAAAGGGGGAAATACTCAAAAAGAACAGAAGCAAACTTAACTTATTCATTGAAGAGGCAAAAATCTGCCATCTGTGTGTCTTGGTCTATGTTCGCTCTCCTTTGTCTCCCCTGACAGCAATTTTATGGCCTTATACATTCTGTTTTTCCTTTTCTAAGGAGAGAACTAACCGGTGGTAGTCTATGTTTTCCTCTGTGAGTACCTTTAGTGATAACATTGGAATTCTTTACTTTCATAATTGACCTTATGTACTGGTGTTAAACAGTAGAGATGACTTTTTTTCCACTCTGGGTAACATTTCTTGGTGTTAAGAACTTAGGGAAATTTGATTTACATCAGATCTTGTAGGGGCTGATAGGCCAGTTTATAAGTTCCCAGAAAAAATCTCTGGAAATAAGTGTCACTCCTGACTAGCACTCCAGACAAACATCTCTAAATTGAGGCTGAAGTTGTCCCTGATTCCTGAAGATTAATTTAAGTGCCCCATCTAAGGCTTCCCCTGTGTCTGTCCTATCTAGTACTATAGGATATGCTATCATTACTTTTATACAACACTCCCTTCTCCAACTAGACCGTAGGCATCCTGAAGATAGTTGTGCCACTCAGATTCCTGGGCACAACACGTGGTGTCATGGGGCTGGTAGAGGCCTTCGAGAGTCTAACCTCCAATGTTCAAATGAGTTTGGGGGCCATCTCTCATGGATGTTGTAGAGTAGATCCTGCAGGAAGTCTCAACTCAGTGGCTTCTAGTCTGTACATCATTATGGACGAGAAAAAGAAGGAACACCAAGGACAGAGATCGCTTCTTTGAGTACATAAACTGTGAGTGGTGTGATCCTTCAAAGCAGAGGTGCCAGCCAGGCAGTTGGCAGAACCACTGGCCTCCTCCTCTTCTCTGGGGCCCTCCTAGTCACAGCCCTACCTGCCAGGTTACAGCCACTGGGCTGACTCAGGCAAAAGCAAAGCTAATAAGGTGGGTTTTGAGGGGACCCAGACCCAAAGAGACTATGCAGATACAAGTCACTTAAAGAAAAAAATATGCACACATCTAAGCACATTATCACAAAATCTAGTGTGTCCTAGAAGATACTGGTTTAAGCTTTCTCAAAGGCTATTCTGCCAGCTTTTTGTTTTTGTTTTTGTTGTTGCTGTTTTTGTTTTTGTTGTTTTGTTTTGTTTTGTTTTACATCCCTGCAAAACCACTGTTTGCTTTTGTTTAAACATCTCCGTTCACAGGAAACACCCTCCTCTCTGAGGAAGTCCGTCTCTTCTTGGAACGGTTCTACAAGTCAAACCCCTTGAGGAAACTGAGGCACAAGGAACATGACTTTGAATAAAAGAATCACAAGACATTAGTCAGAAGAATACCTAGTGCTATTCATGTACACAAGTCTTCATTTTAGGTCCGAGGGGGGAAGCCAGGCCCCCTGGTTCCCTGTGTAGTCTCCTCCCTTCATTGATCACATGCAGACATTTTCCCACAGAAGCTTGTTTAAAGGGATAATGAGATTCTTTTAGGCTCAGATATACCTGGGATCAAGTAGGCTTTTGAGCTTGTCTGTTTTCCTATTGGACCTGCCATTCCTCAGGGGACCTGTGTTCAAGATCCATACAGTCAACTTATAAATGAACTTTCGATTCAAGGTTTTCTTTAGAATTAATTCTCTTCTAGATCAAGAGAAAAATAGTTGTTTTCATCGTTGCAAAAGGATTTTTCATAAGTATCCAACAAGACAATAAAAAATAGAGCAAATGAACAATGCTTGAAGACAAGGCGCAACATTGACTTCTTGTATAGACTTAAAAGGATAAGTTACCAAGAGAGATAGCAGAACCCCCTTCTCTGGGTAATCCCTAAAAAGAGACTAAATTTGTACCTACTTAGAAGTGTTTAAATATGACCTGGGTGGAAGAGGTATCCTCTTCCCGCAAGGCCCTTCCACCAGCCATATCGGCTTTCTGCCTTCTTAGAACAAACGTACTGACGGGCATTCCTCCCACATCTTGGTTTCATCTGAGCTCCTGGTGCAATGCCACACACATACACCCAGAGCCACAGTCCCAACCCTGTGGCCAATATTTGCACTTCCATCCAGATACTTTTGGGATGCTTCATGATGAAGAAATACTCTTTTCCAAGTCCTTGAAAACTATCGGGGTCATGCAGGAAGAGGAGGGCAGTATCTGTCTGCTTAATTGGGCTTTAACCCTGTAGCATCAAGGTTTATAAAGAGCTTTCAAAAGCAGGACTCATTCAGTTTGCTCAAAAAATGAAGAAGGCAGATATGTAGGCACACACTGACTTTTTATTGTGCTATCTTTAAAATTAGCTATCTCATTTTCATTATTAGAAGTCTGGAATTGGAATGTATAATCTATCCATCAGGAGCATATGTATTTTGAATTAGTAGAGCCTGTGACGTTTCTTTAGGTCATCTCAGGTCACAATGTTGCGGCCAAGATGTGGTTTTCTTACTGTACAAAGATATTTATTAATAGCAGCACTTACGATAAGAATTGAGAACCAGTGCTTCCCACAATAGAAAGCGTGCAGAAAAAAGTTTCCAAAGTCAGGTATATGGGTAGATATAGCTATAGGATTTTTATTTATTTATTTTCTTTTTTCTTTGTTTATTTTTAGCTATAGGATTTTTAAATAGATATCCTATTGGCTCTGTTTCTCTGGAGAACCGACTACTACAGCATTTTCTAAAGCTTTCCCAGTGGTGGAAATGTTCAGCTAGAGTTGAGAACCTCCGGTCTAGGAGTGCTTAATCCCTTAGGGGGTCCGTGGATGGCTTTGAAGAGTCTGTGAACCCTTGGAACTCACAGACGAAATTGTGTCTGTGTGTTTACCAGATCTCATTCAAACTCTCAGCTGGTCCTCAGATCCTCTCCCCGACATCCCTGCCAAACAACTGTTTGCTTTTGTTAAAACACCTTCGTTCATGGGAAACACTGAGGAAGTCCGTCTCCTCTCGGAATGGTTCTACAAGTCAAACCCCTTGAGGAAACTGAGGCACAAGGAACCTGACTTTGAATAAAAGAATCACAAGACATTAGTCAGAAGAATACCTAGTCCTATTCATGTGCAAAAGTCTTCATTTTATAGAGGGAAAAACCGAGGCACGGAGAAATTAGGTGTCTCGCCCAAATTGAGAGTGGTAATGTTAGTTCCGAGGGGGGAAGCCAGGCCCCCTGGTTCCCTGTGTAGTCTCCTCCCTTCATTGATCGCATGCAGTAGAGTCTCTTCACGGAGGTAACCGGTGGGACACGTCAGAGGAGCAGGGCTGGGGCCTGACTGAGGGAAAACCCTGATTCCCCATCTTGGACCATTCCTCTGGAAGGCAGGATTGGCCTGCTTCCTTCTTTCATGCTGAATGCTTCTCCATCCCCACCAGCCCCCATGTGGTTGAAGATGAAGTTGCCAAGAAAACCCAGCTCCACAATCATACTGATGTTGTACAAGGAACCAGTTGGGAGACACTGGTCTATCTTATCCCCCAGAAAGTCAGGTGCAGGCACCAAAGGGAACAGGCCATGAGCATGCTCTGCCTCTGGTCCTCTGGAAGGTGGTGTGTGATGATAAAACAGTGATCTGAAGGTTTAAGATCCATCCCCACAGTGGATTTGTAACTATGTGTTAAAAGTTAAGTGATATTAAAAAAAACACTGACTTGTTTAGGGTAGAATCAGGCTCATTAATAACTTGGACTCATGATGTTCAATATTTCAATATCTTCTCTTTATTACCAAGTAGCTTAATATCTCACTAGGCTGCTTACTATCTCTGAGCCGGATTGCCTCGTCTACAGATTTAGGTTAATAATATCCAGCTTAGAACCTCAACGAACCATTGGATGAAGCAAATTACATAACCTATAAAGGGGCTAGCGGGGTGCCTGGCATACAGGATGTAGCCAGTCTTGGTGGCTGTTACTTTTATTGCCACAATTATCAAAATGCAAATATTATAATGACCAATTATTCTCATATATGCCTTTTCTCACCACACAACCCCCTTTTGAAGACAGAGGTGATGTCACAGTATATTCCGAATCCCCCCGATCCCCGTAAGCATCGAAAATACCCCGATCTGTGCCCATGACAGGTATCAGTAAGAACTTAGGTTGAACTGAGTCGAATGAACCACACCTACCGGATTAGTCTGTTCTTTCAGGGGTATTTCAGATCCAAGTTCTGCCTCGAGGCTGACGGAGTCAATGCATTCAGCAAGTGCATCCTCAGTCACTTCTCCATTGAGGGGGGGCTCCGTGGCACTGGTGTGTTGGGGCTGCTCAAGATGCCCAGTGTCAGTAGTCTCTGCACCCTGGACGGTGGCATTTTCATGCCCATCTCCTCTGGCATCAGCTGCTGTTGGCTCATTTGAAATCATAGCTGAATCACAGCGCGCTTCTGTGTCTTTGGGTGAAAACTCACTCTCGGGCATCTTGGCAATTTCTGCTTTGTCTCTAATGGCTGAGGTGTCACCAGCATCGTCAGACATTTTAATATCTGTCAACATGATTACAAACACTTTCTGCTTTAATCTGAATTGTTAAACCTTAATCCAAAACCCCCAAAATCAAATCTGGCAGGGGAAGACTTTCTTCTACCAATAAGAAACTTTATGTAACCTTGGGGTAGGCTGAAATATGGCCCCCAAATATATCCGTATCCTAATCCTTGGAATCTGTGAGCGTTACCCTTATATAGCAAAACGGATTGCACATATGGTTGAATTAAGGATCTTGGGATGGGGAGATTATCCTGGGTTATCTGGGTGGGTCCTAAATGAAATCATAAGTGTCCTTAGGGAAAGGCAGAAGGAGATTTGACTACAGAGAGGAGAAGGTGATGAGAGGACAGGAGCAGAGCTTGGGGTGATGAAGATGAAAGAGGGGCCACAAGCCAGGGATTACAGGTGGCCACTAGAAGCTGCAAAAGTCAAGGAAACCATTCTCCCCTCAGAGATGCCAGAAGGAACAGACCTACCAATACCTTGACTTTAGCTCAGTGAAACTGGTTTTGGACGTCTGACCCCCAGAACTGTAAGAGAATAAATTTGTGTTGTTATAAGCCACTAAGTTTGTTGTAATTTGTTATAGCAGCATAGAAAACTAATACAACCCTATCTCTAAACTTTCATGGATCTCTTACGTGGTATATGGGGATATGTATATGGGAACTAAGAGTATTATCTCTATCTGTGAAATTATTTAATATCACTTTATTAATAATTGTAGCAATAATGAGAATAAGCATAGAAAATACCTGAGAGCTTATCGAAAACTACTTGACATTTAGCTTTGCAACAACATCAGGGAGTCACATTGAGAAAGAGACATACGTACACATAAGTGTGCTTTATTGGACACCAGCTGGTGAAGGCCTGGGCTCTGCTGGGCAACAGTTTACACAGGGAAACACAGGAGGAGTTGGAAGGGAAAGAAGTGCAGTATTAAGTCAAATGAGGCATGTTACCATTACGAAATTACCTACAAAGATGAAAACTCTCTACGAAGCTTGCAAGTTATTGTATCATATAGGACAGCACCATTCAAGAGAAGTTTTTGCAATGATGAAAATGTTCTATGTCCACACTCTCCGATGTTGTAGTTAACAGCCACATGTACCTATTGAGCATATGAAGTGTGGCTAGTGCAACTGAGCAACTACATTTTTTTTTTAAAGATTTATTTATTTGAGAGGGGTGGGGTAAAGGCAGAGAGAGAGGGAGAGAATCTCAAACAGACTCCCTGCTGAGAGTGGAGCCCAGTGTGGGACTTGATACCCTGACCCTGAGATCATGACCTGAGCCAAAATCAAGAGTCGGATGCTTAACTGACTGAGCCACCAGGTCCACCCCCCCCAACCCTTTTTTTAAGTAGATTACACACCCAGCATGGAGCCCAATGCGGGGCTTGAACTCATGACCTTGAGACAAAGACCTGAGCTGAAATCAAGGGTCAGATGCTTAACCAACTGAGCCACCCAGGCCCCCAGCAACTACATTTTAAATTTTATTTAATTTTAAATGATTTATGTTTACATTTTACATAGGCATACATTGCTAGTGGCTACCTTACTGGATAGCACAGATCTACAAGGCTAGTTCGAGATGATAATTTTCTTAAGCTAACATGAAAACACAGTGTTCTCACTACGCCAGAAGCCAAGTCTCAGTCAAATCAGTGGGTATTTTTGTTGACCTCAGTGTTTACCAATTGGTCAAACCCCAAGTTGCTGCTAAAGCCACGGTATGTAAGAAGCCACTTAACATACTGGTTACATGGAGTACAGGCTTAGAATCACATGCACACGTAACTCTGGTCCCTCACTCAGCTGTCCCTAAGGTTGTTTGGCTATTGTCCTTGCTCGTGCTACATTGTCTCCCTTGGTGAATCACATTCCTTTCTCAGGGTTTCACACACCACTCTCAATGTTGTGAGTTTCAAATATCTACCTCATTCCATTGAGATGGAATGTGAATTAGTGGTTTCCAGGAACTGAAGGGAAGGGGAATGAGGAGGGACTGCTAATGGGTATGGATTTCTTTGGTATGTGATGAAAATGTTCTAAAATTAGATAGCAGCCATGCTGTACAACTAAGTGAATATTCTGAAGACCACTGAACTGTACACTTTCAAAGAGTGAATTCTGTCGTATGCGAATTATATCTCAATATATTAAGAGTAGATATAATACATATAATCTATAGGGTTACATGTTAATAATGCTGTCATTAAAAAAAATTCTATTTCTGGATAAGTAATTCCAATGGCCAGCTGGACATCTCTTCCCATCCAAAAGGAAACCTGTTGTCTTACTGTTAATACTCGTTCTTCCTCTTGACTTTTGTGTTTCCTTTAATGGTGCCTAGATTTCCCCAATAACCCAGGCTTAAAACCTCAGGGCTGTCATTAACTAAACCTTCACTCTCTCAAGAATATATAACATCGATAGTTATCATTTATTGAGTGCCTATTAAGTGCAGACTCCTTACATGCATTGTCTCTTGTGAGTTAGATATTATGATCTCCATTTTACAGATGAGACAACTAAGGCTCAGAAGTCACACTTTCAGTAAGTGGCAGATTTGAGATTTGAACCCACATCTAACTTTGAAATTGAACCATATCAGAAATGTATCTGCAGCCTCTTCTTTCACATTCACTCAGTGCCCAAATCCTAGAGGCTCTTGATTCAGAATTCATGTCTTGTCTTTTACCTCTCACCTCATGGCCACCCAGCTAGCTCAGGTTCTCATTATGGTTCACATTGATGGTTTCAACATTGGGTTCAGCCCTCCCCTGTTGCTCTTCCTTTCACTTCCCCATCGCTCCCCATCCTGTTCCTACATCCTCAGGGCCTTCCCACTTACTACTGAGATGAGGCCATTTCACCTTGGTTAGGGTTACTTGAGCATTTTGCTATTCCAGCACATTGTAAATACTATGAAGACAAGGGTCTTCCTTGTCTTGTTTTCACATTTTATGTAGCACTTAACGTGGTTTCTTGAATATAGTGGGAAGCTCAACGAATATGTGTGTTGTTATATTACTATTTTTGGAGATTTAAAATTAAAATGTAATTTGGATTAGTGTTTTTGTATTTCTTGGGTAAATATCCAGTAGTATGATTACTGGATTGTAGGTGTACCTCTATGTTTATAGCAGCATTATTTACAATAGCCCAATGATGGAAGCAGCCCAAGTGTCCCTCAGTAGATGAATGGAAAAAGATGTGAGATATATATATATATATAAATTCAGCCAGAAAAAAGAATGAAATCTTGTCATTTGCAATGACATGGATGGAGCTAGAGTATAATGCTAAGCGAAATGAATCAGTCAGATAAAGACAATACCATATGATTTCACTCACATGTAGAATTTAGGAAACAAAACAAAGGAAAAAAAAGAGAGAGAGACAAACGAAGAAACAGACTCTTGACTACAGAGAACAAACTGATGGACACCAGAGGGGAGGTGGGTGGGAAGATGGGGGAAACAGGTGATGGGAATTAAGGAGTGCACTTGTGATGATCACCAGGTGATGTATGGAATTGCTGAATCACTATATTGTACACCTGAAACTAATATAACACTGTATGTTAACTATATTGGAGTTAAAATTTTTAAAAATGTAATTTGAAATGAAAGCAAGCAGAAAATGCCTTTACCCCATTTACTACTCAAGAGCTACCTTAGAGCAAATGGTTCCAAATGATCCATATTGTCTTCCCTTTTTCCTTCACCTCCCAATGAACTAAGTTAGCATGTTTCCTTTCAAACAAAAAATCCTGAATTCAGTAATAACACTCCTGTAAACAAGTCTATGGGCGGGAAAGGCAAAAAAATGCATACGTCCCTTTAGCTGGCATATAAAGTTGAGGAGAGTGAAGGTGGGAGGTGATCCGTCAAGGTGATCCGAATTCAGTAATAACACTCCTGTAAACAAGTCTACGGGTGAGAAAGGCAAAAAAATGCATACGTCCCTTTAGCTGGCATATAAAGTTGAGGAGAGTGAAGGTGGGAGGATGGTCAATGCCTAGTTGAAATGATAAAGAAGAAAACAAGGCCACTGTACAGGAAAGGTAGTTGCCGTGGCTTATGGGAGGAAGGCAGAATTTGAGCAAGGGTCCTTGAGAAGCTGCTGTCCTTTTGGAAGCTTATAAAATCTTCTTGAAAATCCCTGAGGCAGGACTGGGCTATTGGCAAACTGCAGCATGCTGGCCAGACCTTGCCCTCCGCCTGTTATGGGAAGTAAGATTTTACTGGGACACAGACATATTCATTTGTTGCTGTACTGTCTACAGCTTCTCTAGTCCTGCAGCAGCTTTGTTGAGTAGCTGAAAAGAACTTATGGCCAGGACGCCTGGGTGGCTCAGTCGGCTAAGCGTCTGCCTTTGGCTCAGGTCAGCAACCCCAGGTTCTGGGGTAGAGCCCCACATCAGGCTCCTTGCTCAGCAGGGAGTCTGCTTCTCCCTCTCCCTCTGCCGCTCCCCCCGCTTATGCTCGCGCTCTTGCTCTCTCTCTGACAAATAAATAAAATCTTAAAGAAAAAAAAAAGACGTTATGGCCCACAAAGTCGCAAAGCTTAAAATATTTACTATCTGGCCCTTGACAAAAACGTTTGCCGACCCATGGTTTAGAACATTGCTTGGATGCCATGACCCAAACATTTTTCTATTTTATCCTATCCTCGCCCGGGTCCTAGGGGTATAAGGAGAATGGGTCCATGAATAAATGATGCTTCGGCATCACTTTTGTTCCCACTTTGTATTCATCAATAGCTGGTCATAGGCACTGTCTGATATTTTCATTTCTTTGTAAAGTAATTTGAAAATCCTTATTATTAATCTGAATGACTAAGGCACTCCAAACGATTTCACTTTTCTATAAGCAGGGATGTGGGAAGAAACCTGGCTATAATAAACATTCACGGGCAAATAAAAAGCATCTTGGACACTTTGTTGATTATGCTTTGTCCTACATGTGTCGCCATGCTGTTCATAATGTGCTCTGAAATACTTCAGCATCTATTGTGTGACATACATGGAACTTAGGTGTAATTTACAGCCTAGGGGTAGATGGTTAACACCTGAGATGCCCTATTCAGGAACACACTCTCCAGAGGACTTGAGTTAGCATTCAAAATCTGTAATCGGGTGTCCTCCTCTAGAGAGCGTTTCACTACCACCCTCTTTAGTTTAGTTTGTGCTAATGCACAAGGGAAATTAGAAACCATTTCTCACTGGTGAAATGGGAAATGCTTAAGATATGTGGACTGGTAAGTAATCATGTACAGGGGCAATCTGCTCTTCGATTCCCAGGCCATAAGATCATATTGAGTTCAGCAGCTTAGCGCTCTTTGAGATAGAGATTTTCTAGTTATGCTTTGATTGTGGGAGCACCCCAAAGCCTGACTGGGTTAGCTGAGTCCTGCCTCTAGAGCAGTCCTCGCCAGAGGCCCTAAAAGGACGGAGATCATGGACTCCATCAAGCTTCTAAGAACAAGCTGAGGGCCCAATTGCCTTAGGTCCATTTGCCTCAATCGTAGAAAATTTGGCTGTGACAAAAACCTTTTTTCCCTGCAACTGCTCTGCATTCAACCAGCAACAGGAAGCCATCCCTTTAGAAATACCCCAGATCAGCTTTAAGGTGTTGAACCCATACTGTTAAAAATATTTACGGGCAACTTATACATTTCAGGGACTGTATTTTTACCTCAGTTTGGATAATAAAAATGGTCACCATAATATTCAGCCCTACTTTAACTGCTAACTGCATGTATCTTTAATCTCTATTTACTTCGACCTGTTACAGGTCTCCATTTTCTCTAAACCACAACCAAACCCCCAAATCTTCTTCGTTTGCTCTGGTGGACCTTCATCTCCTCTGGGTGTTATGACAGGAGAGATGTAATCAGTTTGAAGACTGTGCCCTTGTATCTGAGGCCATTAGAAGCTGTTGTGTCCTAAAGACACGGCCGTGTGGGCACAGTGACCGTCGGAGTCCACCCGGACTACAGCTGAGACACACGCTGTTTCCTGGGACAGTCCCCATCTCGGCCTGGGTGCCCCAGAAGCAGTCAGACACAAATCTCTCCCGATTTAGGGTCTGGAACACTCATCACTGCAGCCATGTCTTGTGGCTTTGAAGCTAGCGAAACTCAACCCACGGAAACAAGGAGGCTTCTTTAGAAAACTTCAAGGAGGAAGAGTAGCATATAAAGGAGCCTTTGTGGGCTGGGAATAAGTTAGTTTTTCATGAGTAAATTCATTCATCACCTAAAATGCTCCCAGGACTATGCGAGGTATAGGAGCAGCAACATCATGGGCTCCAAAAATAAGCTGAAAACGGAAGACATGGCTACTACCCTTCGGAAAATGACTAATCTGTTTTCACGTTATCCCTGGTCAATGAAGGTCCAGGAAACTATTTCAAGCTAACATGCAATGGTTAAGTGAGGATACAAAACAGCACACCAAATAAGGGAAAGATGTGCTGGAATGAGACTGACCTAGTGCCAAGAACCTTAAAAGTGGCTTTGATGGGAATACTCAGGCATGGTGGGATAAGAGTATGTGCAAATGCCCGGCTTCAGGAATGAAGTCTAGATAATCGGGATGAATGTGTGGCCGGGCCAGGAGGCAGTATGGAAGAAGAGCAGAGCAGTTGGCTGGGGGGGAGGGGTACTCTGAGGTAGGAAGAGCATGCTCTGGTCGCACCATCTCTTTGTGGGCGCACAACTCAGTCCTCTTGGGCTTCCTCACTTCCTCCTCTGCAGAGTAAGACGGGACAAAATGATCTGGATACCTGGCTCCCAAACCCCAAAGACTGCAGGACTGGGACCAGTCCATGATGTTAGAGAAAAATGAGGACAAGATCACAAGTTTTTCATCAATCTACATTTATTAAAGGACTGCCTTCATCTTGCAAGTTTAGCCTTCATGCTTTTCTTGGTATTAAAATCTTTCATTTTATGAAATAGTGCAGTGGATAGATTTTTTTAAATGGTCTCATTTGGCAAAATATGAATTTGCTAACACGATACCCTATGTAAAATCACTGCCCCCAATTTTAAAAAGGACTGGTCAATGAGGACCAGGAACAAAAACTCTGGATGAGAGGTTAATCAGCTCCTAAGAGTTCCCCCCTTACGAAGCCCCAGGCTGTTTCCTCGGATCTAGCCTCCACCAGTCTCCTGTGTATTTTTCTGAAACACAGATGGGACCTATTTGCTCCCCTGTTTAAAAACCATTAGGTTTGGGACACCTGGGTGGCTCAGTTGGTTAAGCATCTGCCTTCGGCTCAGGCTACCATCCCGGGGTCCTGAGATCGAGTCCCGCATTGGGCTCTTTGCTCAGCTGGGAGTCTGCTTCTCCCTCTGTCTGCTGCTCCCCCTGCTTGTGCTCTCTCTCTTTCTGACAAATAAATAAATAAAACCTTAAACATAAATAAATAAAAACCATTAGGTTTAAACACCTTTGCATGACATCTGTGGCCCCTCATGGTTCAGCTCCGATCTCTTTATCCACCTTTTGCAACTCTTTGGACACCTTACGCTCTTGCCTCACCAGACTTTCCATTAGTGCCCACAGCTTGTAAGCACTCCCACCGTGCCTTTGCCTGTCTGGTTCCTCTGCCTGGGCTGCCCTGCCTTCAACAGCCTGGCAAACTCCTATGTCTAGTGTCGCTTTTTACTCTAAAATTTTCCTTAATTTCCCCCACTCTTTTCCCAGAATTGCTTCTCCTTCCATGCTGTGTGTGTGTGTGACACTTTGCACTGACTTCCTAAGGAGTATCTGTCTCTGTGTCATTTCCTCCTTCTCCAGGACTGTGACCAACAAGCACTTAGCTTGGGTTCTGACCCTCAGATGTTTGCAGAACATATTGTTTGATATTGATTCAAGAGAGAGAATATTTGACATAAGCCAGACTTATAAATGGCTACTTATATGGGCTGAATCCTTGGTATTCTAGAAGGCTCCCTCTCGCCCTCAAATTCCTTCTGCACTGGCTCCCTCGTGTTTCAAATACCACCCTGGAAGTTTCATTCCTTTGCTTAAAGCTTACAATGTAAGGAGTTATCAGAGTCCTTCCCAAGCTCAGGCTCTGATGGAAAGGAAGGAGGGAGCAGGGGGTGAATATGGGTGAGGCTGGAAAGGGGCACTAGGAGGAAAAGAGGGCAGAAAGAGGCCTCTGGGGAGAGAGGCTGTCTCCTGGGTTACCTCGGGTTGGGGTTCAAGAGACACTGATTTTAGAAGCCACCTGCTCGTACCCCTAACGTTCAGGATGGGAACTGATGGGATGAATAGGGCACAGATATACAGCCCTTAGCCCAGACCGAGATGTCTTCCTACTCCAGGAAAGGACAGTGAAGTTCAGGCGCCTGATCGGAGATGGCTGGAAATACTCACCAGGTTCCAGGGCAGAAAAGGAGACAGTGGGTGAGCGGGGCCTGGGGAGCTGGGGGTAGGCTCAGACCGGGGGCTGTGAAGCCAGGTGGTACTGGCTTAGGGTGTTGGCTGTGGCGGAAGAGCAAGCGAGGTTGCAGGCAGAGAGATGATGAAGTTGAGCGGGAGGTCAAGGCCAGAGCTCCTCGGTTTTCCAAGGCCAGAGCTCCTCGGTTTTCCGAGGCCAACGGCTGGCAAACCCCGGGATGGAGGCCTTTGCCTTATGGGGACCCACTCCCTCTATGCCCCCCCAACCCCGGCGGCGGGGGGCCCTGCAGCCTGCCTCTGACTCGGACCTGGGACCCTGAGGAAACTTTCTCAGCCTTGCTTGGGTGCCGGGACCAGATACTTGGAGAGCACAAGGCAGGCTCCGCGGAGGTTCACGCCGGCCGAGGGAGCAGACCCCGAGTGCAGGCGTGTGGGTGTGTGCATGAGCGTGGACCCGGAGCGACACACACTCACACACACACACTCACACGCCCGCACCCACGCAGGGCCCTCGGCCGCGCCGCCCGCGCCTCCCCGGACCTTCACCCCAAAGTCCGGTCCTCCCGGGTCCCGCGCGCGGTGCCAAGTCCCTGCCGATAGCTTCCCACTAACGCGGCGGGCAGGATTCGGGGGCCAGGGCAAGGAGCGACGGCAGGGTCTCCCCACCACCCCGCCACGGCGGTGCCCGCACCCCCCCGCCCGCCCCGAGAAGGGGATGGGGAGAAGGTGCCCGGGGCTCTTACCACTCCGGCTGCCGAGTGCGCGCGAGAGCGCCCGGCGGGTTCCGCCCCGCCACGTCGGCAGGGCCGGCGGGGACGCGGCCGGAGGGCGGGCCGGGAGGGGGCCCCGGGGGCGGCCGGCGCAGCTGCCCCGCCCCGCCGCCGGCCCAGGAGGAGCCCCGCCCCCGCGCGCCGCCCGCCCCGGAGCCCGAGCGCGGCGGACGCGCCCCGGCACCCCCTCCGGCCGGGCTGGGAGCCTCCCTGGGAAACTTGGTTTCTGCAGGTCTGTGCCTCCACCTGGGGGGGGGGGGGGGGGGGCTCGGGGTTCCCCGCAGCAGTTTCCTGCCTTTAAAGGCGCCGGGAAAACCCCGCAGGCAGTTTCCCCGGGAAGGGATCGTTCAAAAGTTCAGCAAGAGTTTACGGTGCCCCGATTGTGCGGTAAACAGCTTTCCCTTACCTTGCCTGAGGGAGTGCAATCTGACTTAAAACCAACCAACTAAACGAAAACGCTTTCTAGAAGGCCAGTTTGGAAATGCGGATCAAAATTCAAAAGCATTAGCTTTGGCCCAGGAATTCCACATCGCAAATGTGTCTTAAGTAAACAGTCAAATGTGCGAATATGTACGTACAAGGATATTTATTGTTGTTCATGCCCGGGAAAACCCGGACCTAATCCGTCCCACAATAAACGATTGGTTAAGTAAATTATAGCAGCTTCCAACAGTCGCATATGCTGCCGCCATTAAAAATGATTAACTATCCATTCGATTTGTTGGCATGCAAAGAAGGCAGGCATAGCCAAATTTTAAGTCGAGGCCGGGGGAAGTTTACAAAAGCTTATGTATAGTGTAAATATTTTCTTGTAAGTACATCTGTATGTATATACCTATATATTATATAAGTTAGGGAAAATACAGTTTTAAAAACAGATTCTTTCCGAGTGCTGCAATTCTGAGTGTTAGCAAATTTTGTTCAAAAGGTATGACAGGTGTGTTCTGGCGTACCACGGACACAAACACGGTGCCTGTGACTCCCGCGCCCCCTACGGACAGCAGGTACCTTTGCCCCACCTGCGCCCCCTGCTGCGCGGAACGGCAAAGCGCAATCAGACCTTCCCTTTGAAGGGCTGGTTTCCTTTGCTCCTTTGACCCAAACTACATAGGCTTTATTGCCTATCAAGCAAGCAACTCCAGCAACAAGTTTCGCTGCTGACCGCAAATGACGCCTTTTTACTCAACTGATGCTGCTTCCAAGCCCACCAGGTTTTATTACAAAAACTGTGATTTTTTTGCAACTTAAAAATTCTTTATTCATTGAAAAAATTCCGGAGTCTTTAAAACATATAGAAAAGCAGAGAATAATAGGACAAATACTTGTCTGTGTAAGAAAAAAAGTAGAGAATATTATGACAATAGGTAGATTGAACAACTTTTCTTTTTGTCATATTTATTTTAGAACCTTCTTTTAAAAGAAAAAAAATGTTAAAGATATGTTGGAAATGCTTTCCCTTGCATTCTCCACCTTCCCTGAAGGTAACAACTGTCCTGAGGTTGCTGTATATCCTTCCCACCCATATTTCTATACTTTACTGCACATACCTTTATCCATATGATGTAGGAAAGATGTTAGGGTTCGAAGCCGACGGCCAAGAAAGAATTCTGGGGACGTCTTTGGTGCAAAAAGTGGTTTTATTAAAGCACGGGCACAGGACCCGTGGGCAGAAAGAGCGGCACGAGGGTCATGAGGAGTGGCCCATTGTAGACTTTCAAGTTGGGAGAGTGTTCAGGATAGCGTGAGTCTCTAAGAAATTTTGGAAGCACGGTTTCCAGGACTTTGAGGGGGCTAGCTCTTGTTGGGAAAAAGTCATTTATTACTGTCTAATAAAACCTGAGTCATGAGACCCTTCAGATGTATATCGGCGGGTCATATGCTTGGGGGATGATTGCCAACATGTATCTTGGGGGGTAGAGATAAAGGAGGTTTCCAAAGGAATTTTTATATGTTAAAGTAGACTTACAGGATCCTGGAGGGTTGGGCTAACATTGCCTTTTGCTCTTAGCAAAGTATTAACATTGAGGCCGTTGAGTCCCTAGAGGAATGTCACTCTGCCTGTTTCAATAGGCTGTAGATAGTAAGGAAATTTAATAATTTTTCTTCTGCCTTTGTTTCCCACATCAAATAGATACTAAATAGAATTTTTTCAATGTTTTAAGATTTTATAAATAACATCCTATACATTTGTTTACTCATCATATTTTTGAGAATCATTTATGTTCATATGTGTAGATCTAGTACATTGATTTCAAAGTCTTAATAGGATTCCACGGTATGAATATCCACAATTTTTCTATTCCCCAATTGATGGACATTTGATGTATTTCATGTTTCGCTATTGCACAAAGTGCTGCAATGGCCATCTTTGTGTATCTGGTATCTCGGGCTAGAAATGGAATAGCCAGGTCACCTTTACTAGATATATGAAATTGTCTGTTCTCCTGTGTGGTTCAACTGAGATGAGGAAGCTGAAGAGACTCCATAAAAATCTGCTTTTTGCTCCTTTTCCCGCTTCTATTCTTGCTAGGACCTGCACCCCCACCTTGCATGTGCCTCATAGTACAAATAGTACATGTCTTCCTGGTAAGAGATAAGAAGTTAACGATTTCTTTAGTCTTTCAGCACCATAGATAACATCTAAGAAAGGACTGGGTGCAAATGACCAGACAAACCGTATTGCAGACCACTGGCTCTAGTCATCTCAATGCCAAGACCCTCTGGCTCCAAGCGATACGTGACTTATCGAGCACACCTGGACCCTTGTCTTTGCTCTGACCGGTTCTTGGATGCCTGAGTGGCCACATACACTAGACCATAATCCTCAATAAAAACCCCAGGCCCTGAACAAAAAAGAGACCCTCTTTCCTTTTCCTTTCTGAGTCTCCCCGATGCTCTATCTGTATCTGCCCTCTCTATATATCCTTAATAAAGTCTGCTCTCACTCTTTCCTGGCTCACATTTGATTTCTATCCTGCACATAGCCAAGGACCCTCTTGGCTGGTCCTGTGGGACCCCCTCTGGGCCCTTGGCCCCATCCTGCCTACATCACAACCATTCATTAAACAAAACTTTGGTTTTTTTAAAGATTTTATTTATTTGTTTATTTAAGTAATCTCTACACCCAACATGGGCCTCAAACTCATGACCCTGAGATCAAGAGTCACATGCTCTTCTGACTGAGCCAGCTGGGCGCCCCAATTAAACAAAACTTTTTTGAGTATACTATGTACCTAGATCTTCTCTAGATGCTGGGAATACATTAAGGAGTAAAGCAAAGTCCTGCTCTCAAAGAACTTACATTCTGTTGAAAGGGAGAGACCCTAACTAGATAACATACCAGGTGGGGCGTCAAGCAGGATATAGTGCCCATAGGCCTACAGAATGATGGGTGGGAGCAACTGTGATCTGGGAAGGCCATGGCAATGAAGTGATATTTCAGTGTAGATTTTAAAGAAGTAAGGGAGTGGAAAATGGTGATATGGGGGGACCATTTTAGGCAGAGAGAACTGCAAGAGCAGTGTGGGAACATGCTTGGTGCATTCACAGAATGGGAAAGTGGCCAGTGTGGCTGGAGCAGAGGGAGGGTGGGCCAGAGTGGAAGGAATGAGGCCATAGCGGTAGTGGAGTCTAAGACAAGAGGCAGACTAGTCAGTGTCTTGCAAACCACAGTAGGGATTTTGGCTTATACTTTGAATGAGAAGAGAATCCTTACAGATTTTGAGTAGATGTGTGCCATGATTCTAGTGTCTGATTCCAACTGGGTTGGGAGAGAATGAAGGTGGGTGGGTGGAGGGAAGAGCAGAGGCAGACAGATCAGTTAGGAGGCCATTGCAGTTATCCATGTGAGAGATGACTATGGATTTGGCCACCATGGGAGTGGTGGAGGGCATGAGAGGTGTTTTGCTTATGGAGATATTTCAAAGAAACACTCAGTAAAATTTGCTGAAGGATTGGATGTGGAGTTGGAGGAAACGAAAGAAGTCACACATTAGTCCAAGGATTTTGACCTGAATGATAGAAAAATAGGATAGAATAGAATAGAAGTATCACAGGGCACCTGGGTGCACAGTCAGTTAAGCATCCAACTCTTGGTTTCGGCTCAGGTCGTGCTCTCAGGGTCAGGAGATCAAGCCCCACATCGGGCTCCACACTGAGCCTAGAGTCTGCTTGAGATTCTCTCTCCTTCTCCCTCTGCCCTCCCTGTGCTCTCTCTCAAAATAAATAAATACATCTTTTTTTTAAAAATAGAATTATCACTTATTGAGATCAGGAAGGATGCAAAAGGGACAGGCTTGTGGTCTGAGGTAGTGAGGATTCAAGCATTTGATTTTTAACAAGAAAAGTTTAGCAAATGTTTAGTAGACAGTTGGATGTAAAGTTTGGAGTTCAGGGGAGAAGTCTGGGCTGGAGATAGTAACTGGGGAATCATCAGCAAATTGGTAGTTTTGAAGCCATGACCCAGGATGAGAATGCATGGAGTTGCAGAAGAGAGGAGGGTCAAGACTGAGTCTTGGCTGTGCCAAGTCAGAGAGACAAGGAGGACCCAGAAGGAGACTGGGAAGGAATGTAGTGAGTTAGAATGAAGTTGGGAGGGAGGTGTGTGGGAGTGAGAGTGGAGGAAGGGAGTATGGGGTCCCAGAAGCCAAGTTAAGAAAAATTGCAACATCTTTGAACTGTGTTAAATACTGCTGAGAGTTCTGATGAATCCTGAGAATTGACCCTTGGATTTGGCAATGTGGAGTATTAACAAGAACAATTTCTCTGGAGTGGTGGAGAAAGAAACCAGATTGGAGTAGTTTTGAGAGAATGGAAGGAGAATATTTAGAGACAGTGACTAAGGTGACTTTTTCAAGGAGTTCTGGTATAAAGAGGAACAAAGATGAAGAGACTGGGAGTTCAAATATGAGAGAAAATGTAGCATTTTACGCTAATTAGAACCATATATTAGAACAAAACAATGATGATATAGTAGAGGAAAGATAATTGCTAGAGTGAAAGAGTGGTTTTCTTGAGTAGACAAGCAGGAATGGAATTCAGTGCTCAACGGGGAGGCGTTGGCTCTTGACAAAGTTCATTCAGGAGAGGAGAGGAAAGTACAGGTAGACAGGTGCAAATAGGCTAGTAGAGTTTTGTGGGGGGATGAGGAAATGCTCTTCTGGTTGCATTTATTTTCTGCATGAAAAATGAAGCATCATCTGCTGAGAGAGGGGAAGGAAGGAGGTGTTGGAAGCATAAGAGAGGGAAGGAGGTATAAGATAGAGTAAATGGGCTAGGGAAGGGGAGTAGAAAGGGTAGTAGGATTGCTGCTCCCTCTTGAGGTTGGGACCCAGTCATGAATTTCAAGTAAAACAAGTCAGCATGGATGTGTATTTTCTCCAGTTGCAACCAGCTGCTCAGGCTCAGTATAGTCCGTCCAGGGATGAGTTGGATTTAACCTGGGTAGAGGACAGAGGAGCAAAGGAGTTGAGGGTGAATGCAGAGGGATGATTAAAAGGATGCCCACAGTCCAGTGCAGTGGGGCTGAGGAATTGTTGGCAGCAGAGGGAAAGAGTTGGAGGTGGTAGCTGGAGAGTGGGATGCTGGCGATTGAGATTATGGAGAGGATATGGCCATTGGTAGTAATAATATCTATTATTATTATTATTATTCCCTCTATATTATGAGGGAATGCATGGCTGAGGTAGGTTGCAGTATAAGATCTATTAGAGGAGAGAATATCCAAGAACTAAGAAGCTGGGGGAATGAAAGAATCTCTACATAGCTATTAAAATCACTAGAATTATGGTAGGGGCAGTGTTGCTTTGGGATGGTGAGTAGCGCTGAAATGCTCAGTGAATGAGGGAGTGATGGGCCTCTGTGGATGAGTGCACCCAGGAGGGGTAGGTTTCAAGGGTTGGAGGGAGGAACAGTGATCTGGAATGAGCAGTGACAGTCAGGATGCCTACATCACCTCTAGGCCCTGAGGTATGAGGGATTCAGTTGAGGACAGTATGGACCACTAGAGGGGGATGTGTTCAGGATGGCATTTAGATCTCAGAGTGCCCTGTTCCTTTGGAACTAGATCACCTGGAGAGATTATTTTATTTTTTAGAGCTTTTAAAATAATACAGATGCCTGGTGCCATCCCAGACCATTTAAATCAGAATCCCTGAACCTGTGTGAGAGTTCCTGTTTCCTCACATTCTGACCAATATTTGGTATTATCAGATGTTTTAATTTTTGTCTGTCCCAGGTGTGTACAATGGTATCTCCTGGGTGTCTTAATTTGTATTTTCCCATATCCTAATGAGGACGCATTCTTTATATCTTTGATCTATTTACTTTCCTGTTGTCCATCTGTTTATATCCTTTGCTAATTTCCCCCCACTGGGTTTGTTATTCATTTTCCTATTGGCTTGTAAGAACTCGTTATATATTTTGGATATTAATCCTTTTGTAGTTATATGTATTGCAAATATCTTTTCCCTGCATGTGGCTTGTTTTTGTTTTTTTTTATTCAGCAGATTTGGATTTTAATATCAATATTTAAGTTACCAATTTTATTTCTAGTGGTTTGTATATTTTATGATATAATTTTCATATAGCTTGTTTTAAAGCTGTTGGTAGACACAAGTATTTATTGATTGATTTTCCAGGGAAAGAGAAAGGCAGTTTTTTAAAAAGTAAAAATCATCAAAATAATGTTTTGCTCTGTCTATATTGGGATAGTATATTTGCCATTCTTAGACTGTTATTTTACCTATCTCGCTATGACACTGTTGTTTTTTTTTAAGATTTTATTTATTTATTTGAGAGAGAGAGCAGGGGGAGGAGCAGAGGGGGAGGGACAAGCAGACTCTGTGCTGAGCATGGAGCCTGACTTGGGGTTTGATCCCACAACTCCGAGGTCATGACCTGAGCCAAAATCAAGAGTGGGTCATTTAACCGACTGAGCCACCCAGGCGCCCTGTCACTGTTTTAAAAATAAAGCCAATGCATGTACCTAGTAAAAAAATTCAAAAAGGACAAAAGAGCATGAAACGGTGAGTAAAAACCTCTCTCTCCTTTGGTTCTTCTGCTCAAAGGTAACAGTTTCTTAAGATTTTTATGCATATACCAGCATATATATGTAGACCCTGGTGCCAGTTTCCTGTGGGTGTCATAACAAATTCCCACAAACTGGGTGGCTTAAAACAACAGAGAGGTTCATTCTTTCCCAGTTCTGGAGGCCGGAAGTCCAAAATCAAGGTGTTGGCAGGGCTGTTGGCTTCTGATGGTCCCAGGCATTCCTTGGCTTGTGGCTGCACTCCAATCTCTGCCTGTTTTCCCACCTGCTCCTCTCTCTCTGTCTCTCCTCTGTGGGTCTTATAAGGACACGTGTTATCTTCCAAGGCAGCCTGGTGCGGTGCAGAAGCACACAAATGCTGGGCTGAATTTCATCTGGGTTCAGACCCCCGGCCCAAGTACGCACAACCTGGGACAGTTACCTGATGGCTCCTCGCCCCAGTTTAAGTGGGGATAGAGATGGGACTTATCTCAGCATCTTTATGAGGGTAAAGTGAGTTACTATTTGTAAATTACCTCAGAACAATGCCTGGCCAGAAGATAACCTAAGTAAATATCCGACAGACCAGATTTTATGCAAATGATATCACGCTCTCCTTGTTTTTCTTCACTTAATAGTATATCCTGAAGTCTTTCCATCCCAACACGTAAAAATGTAAGGCTTGTATAGAATTCCAAAGCTCCTTACCATAATAACTACTCTTCTGTGTCAAGCACGATTCCAGCCACTTTATATTCATTATCTCCCTCAAAAATCACAAATACTCCCATTTGGGATAAATAAATGGAAACTCTGTGAGGTTAAGCAACTTGCCCAAGATGTTCTTGGTATTATGAGTTCAGCCCAGTACTGTCTGTTTCACTGTGATGCTATCTTCTATACAAGCTGACTTCTGTGGGTTTATCATCTCCTTAAAGACATTTCTCTGGGGCGCCTGGGTGGCTCAGTTGGTTAAGCGACTGCCTTCAGCTCAGGTCATGATCCTGGAGTCCCGGGATCGAGTCCCGCATCGGGCTCCCTGCTCGGCGGGGGGTCTGCTTCTCTGACCCTCCCCCCTCTCATGTGCTCTCTCTCATTCTCTCTCTCTCAAATAAATAAATAAATAAAATCTTAAAAAAAAAAAAGACATTTCTCTGAATTCTAACAGCCTCAACAGGAATTAAAACCTCAGCTGGCCCCTTTCTCCTCTGCCTGTTTCACAAAGCTGGCTCCCAGTGCCACAGACAGTTGCGGCTCCCTCGCTGTTCCCTTTTGCTGGCCCTCCCTGGGCCTGAGAAGACTTCCTGTTATGGTTGATGAGTAAGAATGAATAGTAAGAAGCTAGCCTTTCCCTTCTCCCTGAAAGCAGAAGTGATTCTTACCCAAACGTCTCACTTTGTTAGGGGCCAAATTGTAGGGTCTTAACTTGTTTTTCATAAAGATGAGGTAATGCTGGACAGCGGGATCGATTCTAGAATAGTTATTTAACTCATATGTTCAGTTCTTTATAGGATCTTGATTAAGTGGAAAGTCTTGGGAATTGGATATCCTGGCTGCCTGTTAACCAGACACCATCTTTTTGTATCAACCTTTGTTGATTGTTCTAAAATTATTCTAAATGGCCTTTAGAAAATTGATTTTTATTTAGTCCCGCAGCATCTCAGGGTCATTTATTATTCTAGAATTAAGAATTCATGCATCTATTGGCCCTTACTAGCTGCGGGGCTTTGGGCAAATTCTGCAGCCCTTAAGGCTTAGTTTCCTCATCTACAAAATGGGCACAATCATAATATCTACCTCGAGGGATCGTTATTACCATCAAATGTGATAATGGCATAGAAAGCCAATAACAGTGTGTAGTACACAATGAAAGCCCAATAAATGTGATTAATAGTGTAAAAAAAAAAAAAAGAATGAATCCATCTAATAATACCAAATGTTGGTCGGAAGGTGGGGAAACAGGATGCAACTTCCCCCAGGTGTGGCTACATACATAGGTATCAACTACTAAACTTTCCTTGAAAGTTGATTTTTAAAAAAACAAATCTTGGACCTCAGCTTATTTTACTTTAAGGTACCTCATCCAGCTAAAGTAATGCTCCAAAATAGCTTGATAACGGTGGTTGCAACTATTTTGCAAATGTTAAATATGCTGATCATAGAAAACAGGCCACATTCAATAACTCTACCCTGGTGACACTTTTTAACACTCTGGCTGCAAAGTCTTATAGACAAATCTTACCTTAGGAGAAATATTTTCCTTCCCACTAAAATTGTCCTAAAATGTGTGCTCGTACGAACTTAAAAATTGGATTACTGTTTGAGCCCGTAGCCCAGACAAAAAAAAAAAAAAAAAAAAATCTTGCGGGCCTACGTGCTTTTCACGTGACTTTTGAAAAGGAAATTCCTATGTCGGTGTAATTCCAAGGAGGCTCAACAGATGGCACAAAATCGTTTCTGTGGCACCACGGTACTTAAACCAAGGAGCTGCATTTTGTCAAGCACTTGCTTTCCCCGTGCGTTCTGAAAGTTACTGTCTCTTTTCCTGGGAAAGAAACCCCCTGGTAAGTAAGCAGGCTTTTGTGGCTTGTTCACATTACGGCCTCGAGTACCCCAAATGCGCGAGAGAATGCGAACGATGGTGACACCGGAGACAGGTACCGCCTTTTGGAAATGTTTGCCAGCTGATTTTCAGCGTCCTTTTAATTTCCAAGAACGATAAAAAAAAGTGGGGGTGTCTTCCTGGACTGTCTTGAAAAGACGTAAAAACAACTAGCACTTGCAGCCATTGTTCAGGGAAAACACTGATGCTATTTCTTCGGTTTCTGTCTACATTTCTCACCTCTCTCTAGCTGCTGGCTTCCAGTAACGTTTACAGCAGTCTCTGCCCCTCGCGCGGCACCCAGCCCAAGTTTTGTGTTTTTGTAGGAGACGGGCGGGAGCCTTTGATCGCCCCCCGTGACGTCACGTGGGGCTGTGGTTGTTCCTTCGGATCTGTCACTCAGGTAGCAGCACTTGGAAAGCAGGGATTATGTCAGCGTTCTTCGAATTTCCAGCCCCGGCTCCTGACGCCTGGCACAGTCCGTGCGCTCGGAATAAACATTTATTAAATGGTGGAAGTGGCAGGGATGCGTCTAGCACGGCTGTCTTCCAGGTCTCTTACCTAAACTTTGGCAAGTAAAGCAATGCCTTTCTTTCTGTCTTAGTTGACTTAACTGTGGACTCACACTTACCTCAATGTTTTGCTCATCGTGTCTTTTTCGTAGTTTTAATTTTCATAGATCCTATCCACCAGAGTTCCCTGCCCCCTTGAAATAGAGCTTCTTTCATCTGTCTTTTTTTTCTCCCTCTTTTTGTTGGATGCATTAAAGAAAAAAAAAAAATACTTTTACCTTTGATCTCTTTTTACTTGCTTTTAAAGCAAATTATGAACTCTCTGACCGTCTGCTCCCTCTTTTCCCTCTCCTTTATTTTGCTTAAATAGAAAAGCTGGCTGGCTTGTTAAGTGTATACACTAGGAGCTACTTGAGAATATAAATGCTCTTGGAGGAATATTTGTGTTGGGGGGGGTGGGTAGGATGTTCTCAGGGCAGCTGGTCAACTTTCCTACATAGTGGCGGAGTTTCAGTCCCCTGAATAGACACCATGGAGAGACCTCTCAGTGCGTTCTCATCCATGAGTGTCAAGGATCTACTATCGTGTGGAAGAGGTTCTCTGTATGTATCAATATTCCAAATAATATAAGCAGGTTTCTTTAAGTATAAAATATTTTTACATTAGCTATATTTTGAGACAAACCTTTTGAGTTACAAAATGTTCAAAATCAGAAATTTTACAACTATATACAAAAGTATAAGAAAGAAAATTAAATGTATCTATGATTCAGAGATCCAGAGATAACCACTATTAGCATTTGGTATATTGCCTCCTAATCTCTTTTTCCCGAGGCTTTGTGTATTTTATCAGGTTTTAATCATATTTTACAAAATTTGAGTCCTACTACATACATGATTTTGTATTCTTTTATTCATTATATTATTTATAGCTTATATTTAATATAAATATAAATTATATTTATATAACATATTCTATTATTTCAAAAGTACAGTATTTGAGGCTGCATGAGGCTACCTATTCTGTGTTTTAGGTATACAGTAACTGATTAAACTGTTTTCTAGACTAGACTTCATTTTTTTTTCAATTTTTTATCACGTTACAAGCATTTTCATAGTAATAGTTTTATGTGTATTTCTGATAATTCCTTTAGGGAAAATTCTGAGAAGTGGAATTGCTAAAATAAGGGGAAGCATGTTTTTAAGGAATTTCTGTATGTGACCAAATTGCCCTTCAGAAAGCTTGTACTAATTTTTCATTTCTGCCAGTAGTAAACAAGAGTTCTCATTTTAGTCACACCTGCCAATGCTGGCTATTATATTTTTTAATTCTTCCAGTTTGGTAGGTAAAAATAATCATACATTTTTTAATCTTGAAGAAACAAGAATTCCCATTTGATTCACTTTATCTTTTTATGCTTGAATAAATTATAGACATCATAACATTCCCTCTGTAAATGCTTCATTCTATATCTCTTAAAAGAAGTACATTTTCCTACATGGCCAAAGCACATTATCAAAAATTAACATTTATTATCTTTTAATAGAATCTAGTGCTGGGTCCATTCTAAAATCCCTTCTTCCTTTGTTATTCAAGTAACTTCTTTGCTGGGTCTGTCTAAACTGAGATCCAGAACATGATTCATCTAGATGTTAGGTCCTGTCTTGTTTTAATATGCATTTTTAAAAAATTCAAGTATGGTTGACAGGCAGCGTTACATTAGTTTTAATACATTAGTATCAGTTCACAATATAGTGACTCAACAAATCTAAATGTTATGCAGTGCTCACCCCAAGTGTGGTTACCATCTGTCACTATATGATACTATTACAATGACATTGACTATCTTCCCTATGATGTACCTTTTATCACCTTGACGTATTCATTCCGTAACTGGAAGCCCATACCTCCCACTCCACTTCACCCATTTTGCCCATCTTCCCACCCCTCTCCGCTCTGGCCACCACCTATTTGTTCTCTGTATTTATGGGTCTGTTTTCTATTTTTTGTCATTTATTTGTTTGTTTTGTTTTTTAGATTCCACATATAAGTGAAATCATAGGGTATTTGTCTTTGTCTGACTGGCTTCACTCAGCATTACAGGTCCATCCACGTTGTTGCAAATGGTAAGTAATAATTACGGTTGAGGAATATTCTATTGTATAAATACTGTATAAATATCTTCTTTATCCATTCATCCATGGATGGACACCTGAGTTACTTCTATATCCTGGCTTTTGTAAATAATGCTGCAATGAACATAGGGAACATTTTTATTTTTTGTGAGATTGGACATAATTCATATTATTAACTATTGATTTTTAATTCTTTGGTATATTTTCTGAGCAAATAATGTGCTCTTTTTTATATATTATCGTTATTTTTTAATTAATTAATTATTTTTTTTAGAGAGAAAGAGTGCAAGTGGGGGGGAGGGGCAGAGGGAGGGAGAGAGAGAATCTTATGCAGGCTTCACACCCAGTGTAGAGCCTGATGGGGGGCCCTATCTCACGACCCTGAGATCAGGACCTGGCTGAAATCAAGAGTCAGATGCTTAACAAACTGAGCCACCCAGGCACCCCAATAATGTGCTCTTCTTAATTTTGAATGTTGAAAATTTGAAGAGTACAGGTAACAGCTAAGAGGAAAATAAAATTCCCTTATAATCTTACCATGTAGAGATAATTACTTAGTATCTTGATAATGTATCTTAATTTTCCCACGTGTATCTATACATATTTATTGCTGTACATTTTAAAAATAAACTTTTTGTCACTTACATATAGATGGTGTGCAATTTCCCATGGAATTAGGTTTTCATTATTTTTAAAGGCCACATGGTAATATTTAATTATATGGAGATAACCATAATTTACTTGACAACCCACTATTTTTAGATAATTAGATTTCCTTTTCAAAAAATAATTTATTTTGTACTGGCCACTTTATCATACTCTTTTTTACTGGTTTTAACAGTTTTTCCATTACTTCTCTTGGATTTTCCATGCTAACAATCATATATCTAAAAATAGTGATCATTTTATTTTCTGCATTCCAATATTTCTATCTCTCATTCCTCCTCTCCCACCTTAATTATAATGGCTGGAACTTCTAGAACACTGTTAAATAACAGTGGGCATTTTTGACTTTGAATTTAACAGAAATGCCTTGGGAGTGGGATATTTAAGTTAGGTAATATTTTTTCATCAAGTTTTCAAAGTATCTTTTCAATATCTACTTTAATTAAAGTTGTATTTTTAGTCAGAGATAAATGCTGAATTTAACAGGTGAATTTTTAACATCTGTGGAGATGCTCATCTGCTTTTCTCCTTTTATCTATTTATATATTATCATCATAGATTTGTTAATAATAATAAGCCATTCTTACAGTATTAGGAAAACCCTAATTAATCATTATGTATTACTCCTTCAGTTAGGAGCTAGATGGATTAGGATTTCTTCATTCTGAGCTTCTCCCCACCACCAAATGATTGGAATTTATCTCTTTTATTTGTATTTTCTAGTAATTACTCTTAATTTTATAATATACATACTTAGACTTGTATTTTTCTAGTAACATCTTGAATTAACTGGTATCTATAGATTCTCCTTAATCAGGCAAGGATCACAGCATGCTTTTAGTTCACTCTCTCCCTCTCCCCCATTGTCTACTAACTCCCTTGTAATTGTTGGCAATTTTAGTTCCACATTTTTATTAAAATTTTTGTCATTCATACTTATTGGAATTTAGCACTAATTTTTCCTACCTTCTTTGCAAAGTATTCCTTCTTGTGTCCCCTTTATTGCCTTTTTTTGTTGTTGTTGGGGAGTCAGTTTATTTTTCAGAGGATAGTCTGTCCTCTGGTAATTTAGATGGTGGATCTGTCTTCCAAGTCTTTTAGTATTTCTTGTTTATATCATTTGGCCTCTTGTGCTGTGTTTTGGGAAAATTCTCTTCTTGGTCTTCCATCTCACAAATTCTCACATCAGCATTGCCACTCTGCAACTCAACTCATACAATGAGTTTTCCATTTCAGTTATTAAGTTTTTAATTTCCACGATCCCTATTCCATTCTTTTTTAGAATACTTATCTCTCTCTCAGGATATCTATCTATTATCAATGCTATTCTGCTCTTTTATCTCTGTTTTCTTCTCTCTCTCTCTTTTTTTTTTTCCCCATTTTAAAATAGTTGTTTGGGTGTTAACTTCTCTTATATCTTGAGTTTGGTTCCTTTCCATCATGGTGGGGTTTTTTTGTTTCATGCTTTTTGATTGTGCAACCCAAATTGTAGTTGAAGCTCCATGTCAAACTGCTTGTTGGTCTGTTTTCACAGCCTGTTTGTCAGAAGCATGGGCCAAACTAGTCTGTATTAATTTTATATTGCTGCTGTAGCAAATTACCACAAACTCAGTGGCTTAAAAAACACATCTATTATCTTACAGTTATGTAAGTTAGTACTCCAACATAGGTCTTGTTGGGCTTATATAAAGGTGTTGGCAAAGCTGCATTCCTTCTGGAGGCTCTAGGGGAGAATCCATTTACTTGCCTTTTTGAGTTTCTGAATGCTACCTGCATTTCTTGGCTCATGGCCCCTTCCTCATGGCAACTCAAGCCCTTCTCACATCAGGTCACTCTGACCTCCTCTTCTGCCTCCCTCTTCTGTTTTTAAGAACCCTTGTAATTAGACTGGTTCTACTTGAATAATCCAGGATAACCCTCTTTTTTTTTTTTTTTAAAGATTTTATTTATTTGAGAGAGAGAATGAGAGAGAGAGAGAGCATGAGATGGGGGGGGGGTCAGAGGGAGAAGCAGACTCCCCGCTGAGCAGGGAGCCCGATGCGGAACTCAATCCCGGGACTCCAGGATCATGACCAGAGCCGAAGGCAGTTGCTTAACCAACTGAGCCACCCAGGTGCCCCAGGATAACCCTCTTATTTTAAGGTCAATGAATTAGCAAATTTAATTCCATCTTCAACTTGAATTTCCTTTTTCCATGTAATAGCATATTTGCAAGTTCTGGGGTTAGGAGGTGGACATCTTTCAAAAGCTAGTACTCTGTCATAGTCCAGTCTGCTTGTGATTTTCAGAAACTTCTCTTGGTTTCAGTTCCCCTAAAGACTTCTCTTCCTGGCTTTAAATATGTGTGTGTGTAAGTGTGTGTATTTTTCTCCCCCATCATTTAGGGGATTTAGGGCAAGAGGAGGAGGCTAGAGTATGTGCACACGACATTGTTGACTCTCATAATTTTTAATGTTTGTAATTGAAAATGTGATTTTCTTGATCCAGAAAATGTTTAGAACGTTTTAAAAAGTGGTTTAAAAAGTTTATTTTGTAGTCTGAAAAATGACTTTACAAATTTCTGCTTTGGAGTATTTATTTAAAAATTTATTTGACTTAAGAATCAATATTAGCAAATGCTCCATGAAACCTGGGGACTTAGTACAATATTCTTTTCCTATAGGTTCAAAGTCTCTATTAAATCCTTTATTAATTATTTTATTCAAATCCTCATATGCATATCTTATGTGCTTGATCTATTTGTGACCCAGAGAAATGCACTACATGTCTTCACCATCAATATCTCCTTGTGCTTTTAGCATTTTTGCTTTGTAAATTTTGATGCAGTTATTCACTGTGAAGTGTCTTTATCTGTTATATTTTCATTGTGAGCTATTTGTTTTAACCAGTATGAAGTAGTAAACTCTCTTATCCTCATTGCCCAATTCTCTGATACTTTGACCTAATGGAGTATTACATATACAAACTGCAATTCCTGATGAATACAGCCCCCTAGTGTTCTTATCTTTGCCCTTTTACAAGTATTGTTGTATGGCTTACACATCTCAGAATGCAATATGCACCCACCCTAAAGTCCCTCCCTACCTCTTATTCAGTTCTTTTTCCCCCCTAGATTTATTGAGATATAATTAACATATAACACTGTGTAAATTTAAGATCTAAAATGTGATAATTTGATACATACATATATATAGCAATATACACACATATATAACAATATATATGTATATATTGCAAAATGTTACCACAAAAAGGTTAACAAATCCATCACCTCACATAATGACCTTTTATTTTCAGTTGTGAGAATCTGCTGTCTTAGCAACTCTCAAGTATATAATACAGTACTGTTAACTATAGTCATTAGGCTGCACATTAGATTCCCAGAACTCATTCATCTTATATCTGGAAGTTTGTACCCTTTGACCAGCATCTCCTCATTTCCCCTGTCTCCAAGCCCTTGGCAACCCCCTTTCTACTCCCTGTTTCTATCAGTTTGGCTTTTTTAGATTCTCCTAAGTGAGATCATACATTTATTTTTCTCAGTCTGACTTTATTTCACTTAGCATAATGCCCTCAAGTTCTATCCATGTTGTCACAAATGGCAGGCTTTCCTTCTTTTTATGGCTAAATAATATTCCATTTTATATATATCTCACATTTTGTTTACCTATTCATCTGCCATTGGACACCTATGTTGTTTTCATGTCCTGGCTATTGTGAATAATCCTGCAATGAATATACTGAAGCATGATTTTTTGGGACAGTGATTTCATTGCCTTTGGATATGTGCCCAGAAGTGGGATTGCTGGATCATATGCTAATTCTATTTTTAATTTTTTGAGGAAACTACTGTTTTCCACAATGGCTGTACCAATTTACCTTCCCACCAATGGTGCACAAGGGTTCCCTTTTCTCTACATCCTTGTCAACACAGGTTATCTTTGTCTTTTTGAGATCCATTCTAACAAGTGTGAGGTGATAGCTCATTGTGGTTTTGATTTGCATTTCCCTGATGATCAGTGATGTTGAGCATCTTCTGATGTACTAGTTGGCTATCTGTATGTCTTCTTTGAAAAAATGTCTATTCAGGTCTTCTGTCCATTTCTTAATCAAATTATTTTAAAAAATTTATTATTATTTCCTATTGAGTTCTCTGAGTTCCTTATATATTTTGGGTATTAATCCCTTATCAGATAACATGATTTATAAATATTTTCTCCAATTTTTTAGGTTGACTTTGCATTTTGCTGCTTGTTTCTTTTGTTGTACAGTACTTTTTAGTTTGATGTACTTTCATTTGTTTATTTTTGTTTTTGTTGCCTATGTTTTTGGTGTCAGATCCAAAAAATTATTGCCAAGACTAATGTCAGGAGCTTTTGCCCTATATTTTCTTCTTGGAACTTTATGATTTCGCATCTTTTAGTTAAGTTTTTAATCCACTTGGAGTAAGCTTTTTTGTAAGTGGGTAAGATAGGGGTCCAATTCTTTTACATGTGCATATACAGTTTTTCCAATACCATTCACCACTGAAGAGACTACATTTTCAAGTATTTTTGCCTCCCTTGTCAAATATTAGTTGTCAAATATTAGTTGACTGTATAAGCATGGGTTTATTTCTGGGTTCTTGATTCTGTTCCACTGTTCTACATTGTCTGTTTTTATGCCAACACCATACTGTTTTGATTACTACAGCTTTGTAGTATAGTTTGAAATCATGAAGTATGATGCCTCTTTGTTCTGCCTTAAGATTGCTTTGACAGTTGGAGTCTTTTGTAATTTCATATGAATTTTAGAATTCTCTTTTCCACTTCTGTGAAAAATGCCCTTGGGGGGCGCCTGGGTGGCTCAGTCATTAAGCGTCTGCCTTCGGCTCAGGTCATGATCCCAGGGTCCTGGGATCGAGCCCCGCATCAGGCGCCTTGGTCTGTGGGAAGCCTGCTTCTCCCTCTCCCGCTCCCCCTGCTTGTGTTCCCTCTCTCACTGTGTCTCTGTCAAATAAATAAATAAAATCTTTAAAAAAAAAAAATGCCCTTGGAATTTTAATAGAGATTGCACTGAATCTATAGATGGCTTTGGGTAGTATGAACACTGTAACAGTATAATTCTTCTGATCAATGAATACTGGAATTGTGTCTTCTTCAACTTCTTTCACCAATGTCTTATAGTTTTCAGTATACAGGTCTTTTACCTCCTTAGTTAAAATTATTCCCAGCTATTTTAGTCTTTTTGATGCATTTGTAAATGGGATTTTTTTTTATTTCTTTTTCAGATAGTTTGTTGTTAATACATAGATATGCAACTGTTTGTATGTTGGCTTTCTATCTGCAACCTTACTGAATTTAATAGTTCTAACAGTTTTTTCATGAAGTCATTCAGACTCTCTACATATAAGATCATACATCTGCAAACAGATATGCAAACAGAGGGAGGGACAAAATTCCTTCCCACCTTTTGTCAAGGAGTCTATTTTCCCGAGACAAAGCTTGAGTATGATGGATTTTCCTTAAAATGGCTCCTGATACCTTTCCATGTGTGTAGATGCTTTTGGATCCCACCATCAATTTTCTATCCTTCTTTGTTTTTGATGGCAAGGTGGGTTTTTAGAAGTTTCTGTGTTTTCATGGGTGTTTTGGTGGCAGTTGGGAGAGGCTGCAGAAGAGGAGCAGTGAGGGACTTTTAAAAATTCTATTATTTATTTATTTATTTATTTATTTATTTATTTATTTATTTATTTTGAGAGAGTGAGTGAGTGTGTGTGTGTGTGTGTGTGTGAGTGGTGGGGGGGTGAGCAGAGGGGGAGGGAGAAGGAGGGGAAAAGAATCTCAAGCAGACTCCATGCTGAGTGCAGAGCCGAGGCGGGGCTTGATCTCATAACCCTGAGATCATGACCTGAGTCGAAACCAAGAGTGGGACGCATAACCGAATGAACCACCCAGGCACCCCTAGGGACTTTTAACCATATGCCATTTTGTAATAAAATTCTCCCGCCCAGAAGAGTTTTACTCTTCCAAAGAATGGTTCATTGAAACCCTACTTACCTCTTAACTATTTTACTATTTCCAGTATACCTTCAGGTGATGAACAGTGGGTCCTTTTGTTAATAAAACTGAACAACAAGTAGTCAACATCTGCTTTCAATTGTTCCTGCTACACAAGGCCCTACTTAAGAAATGTCTGCTCTTGTCACCTGGGAGCTTCTAGACATTTACCTGTGTAGATCAGCTCTTGAATAGGGTATAGTGAACCTCACATTCCAACCCTTTGTACCAGTCTCAAGTATGGCGTCTGTGGCTTCGTGCACCTGCCTCCACTCTTCAGACAGGTAATCTTTACTCATTCACTCAGCATCAGTGTCACGAACATCAACACCTCTAATCTGCTGTAGTACAGTAAGACTTTCTGGGCTCTGGGAAAACTGTTATCCCATACATACAGCAGCTTCAAATTGACATGCCTTCTGACTTCTTCAATGTACTTTTTAATATTTCACTCTCCTTTCCTGTTTTATCCGCATGTCAACTGTAGGAACTTGATGTTTTCAGATTATCAAATGCCAATTCCTATCTCTCTCAATTTGTTGCTTTTAGTCTAGTGGAATTGGAAAAACACAAATCCATTTTTATGGGAATTGTGTCAAAGAATGAGATCCTGTGACTAAAAAAATTTCCCGTGGCCACAAAGGGTGGAGTATTTATGTTATCTCATCTGCCTCTTCCCGGTCTGTAAGAGTACCTCTAACGTCTACGTGTAGGTGGTTCCAGGCAGGTGCGGCTGTGGGCACTCTGGTGTAGGTGCAGGATGCTGCCCTGTGGACATCACAGCTGTCATTGCTGCTTTTAGGATGCTGCAGTGGGAATTAGGCAGCTGGGGAACCCTGTCTGTCCTGCTATCTTTTGTTCCCTGCAGGGGCTCATAAATGCTTTTCCGTGCAGATCAAAGCTGGAATGGTATAGACTCATGAGTGTTTGTCTTAGTTTCTGGGACTAGCTTCTTGCTTGATCTTTTGCACAATTATAGTCCCACTGCTTTGTCTCAGTCACAAACATGGGGTCTGTGGGCTGCTGTGCCTGCTTCTACCCCTCAGCCAGTCATAAATGTCCAGTTTGGTGTGTCATATCTTCTCAAATGGCTCCATGAACAGTGGTATCATCTCTCCCAGCCCAGCTACAACTGGTATTGGTGAGGTCCAGTTCATGGAGGTGGAGGGAGTAGGTGGTTCTTCCTTGTGACACAAACTTGGCCTTATTCCAATCTTCACCCTCACAAAAGGATTTATCCTGTCATGTACCACAGAGATTTAGGCATCAAGCCACAGGTGGATGGACCTTCTAACCTTCACCCACCTTCCTCCCCATTCCTTTTCTTTAAAGATTTATTTGTTTTTAGTTGAGAGAGAGAGCATGTGAGCATGAGCAGGGGGTGGGGCAGTGGGAAAGGGAGAGTGAATCCTCAAGTAGACTTCCTGCTGAGCATGGAGCCCAATGTGGGACTCGATTCCAGGATCCTAAGATCATGATCTGAGCCAAAATCAAGAGCTGAACACTCAACCAACTGAGCCACCCAGGTGCCCCCCATTCCTTTTATCTCATGTTGCCTTGGCCAAACTAGCTGAGGATCTGAACGTCTGGCCAACTGCGTGCATGGCTTCACAATGACCACCAGGAGCTTATCTCACACTCATCTAATGTTTTCTGGTAACACAGTGGACATTCTATGTGTGTCAGGTTTTCAGAAAAGAGCTAGAAAGTTAACCCTAGGTAAGATTAGTCCCTGGAGAAAGAGATAAATGGGTTTGTTAGCCCTTGACCCATGAGAAGTCACTGGTTGCAGCAGATGGCTGAGTCTAGTGCCAAATTGAATACTGGTGTAGACTTTTGAGAATGTCTTGTAGTTTCTGGAAATAGCTCCTTGATTGCCCTTTTATACAATTTTAGATTATCAAACTGAGTGATATAACCTTTTGGAGGGATAAAGGACTGCCTTTTAAAAGAGAATAAAGTATCCTCTAAGTCCAATGAAAAGAGACCATAGTCATGTAGTTAACTTCTAAGACAGTTGATTTAAAACCTTTGTCTAGTAAGTAAATGCCTGTGCTTCTTCAGTAACCATTTCTATTGATTTTTTCTTCTCCTTTTTTTCCTGTTTTTTAAAATCCATTTTGATTTTATTTTTGTGTATGGTGTAAGTAGTGGTCCAATTTTCCCAACACCATTTTTTGAAGAGACTGTCTTTTCCCCATTGTATAGTCTTGCCTCCTTTATTGTAGATGAATGGACCATATAAATGTGGGTTTACTTCTGGGCTCTCTGTTCTGTTCTATTGATCTATGCATCTATTTTTGTGTAAGTATAGGTTTTTTTTTTTATTACTACAGCTTTGTAGTATATCTAGAAATCTGAGGCTGTGATACCTCTGCCTTGTTCTTTTTTCTCGATTGCTTTGGCTATTCAGGGTCTTGTTGTTCCATACAAATTTTAGTATTTGCTCTAGTTCTGTGAAATGATGTTGGTATGTTGATAGAGATTGCATTAAATCTGTAGATTGCCTTGGGTAGTATGGACATTTTAATAATATTGGTTCTTCCAATCCATGAGCATGGAATTTTTTAAATTTGTGTTATCTTCAATTTAATTCATCAATGTTTCATAGTTTTTGGAGTACAGACCTTTCACTTCCTTGGTTAAGTTTATTCCTAGGTATTTTATTATTTTTGGTGCAATTGTAAATGGGATTGTTTCTCTTAATTTCAAATTGGACAACAGAAGAATTTGTAACCTTCCAAAACTGAATCAGGAAGAAATAGAAAATTTGAACAGACTGATTACTAGCAATAAAATTAGATCAGTATTCAAAAAGCTCCCAACAAAACTCCAGAAACAGATGGGTTCACAGACAAATTCTATCAAACTTTAAAGAAGAATTAATATTTGGTCTTCTCAAACTATTCCAAAAAATAGAAGAGGAAGAAAAGCTTCCAAATTCATTCTATGAGGCCAGCATTACCCTGAAACTAAAACCAGATAAAGATACTACAAAAAAAGAGCTACAAGCCAATATCTCTGATGAACATAGATGCAACAATCCTCATCAAAATACAAGCAAACTGAATCCAATAATACATTTTAAAAAATCACTCATCACTATCAAGTGGAATTTATTCGAGGGATGTAAGGGTGGTTCAGTATTTGCAAAACAATTAATGTGATACATCACATCAAGAGAAAGGATAAAACCATATGATCATCTCAATAGATGCAGAAAAAGCAGCTGACAAAGTATACATCCCATTCATGATAAAAACTCTCAAATCAAAGTAGTTTTACAGAGAACATACCTCAACATAATAAAGGTCTTATATGAAAAGCCCACAGCTAACATCATACTCAGTGGAGAAAAACTGAGAGCTTTTCCTCTAAGATCAGGAACAAGGATGTCCATTCTCACCACTCTTATTCAACATGATACTGGAAGTCCTAGCCATAGCAATCAGACAAGGAAAAGAAATAAAGGCATCCAAATTGGTAAGGAAGAAGTACTATTTGCAGATGACATGATTATATACATAGAAAACCCTAAAGAGTCCATCAAAAAACTGCTAGAATTGTTAAATGAATTCAGTAAAGTTGCAGGATACAAAATTAATATGCAGAAATTTGTTGCATTTCTATATACTTCTCCTCTTTTTAAATTAATGGACTCTATTTTTTTAGAGACGTTTTAGTTTTATAGAAAAATTGAGCAAATAGTCCAGGAGTTCCCATAGACCCCTTCTCCACTCTGTATACTTTTCTTATTACAACATTTTGCATTAGTGTGGTACATTATATAATTGATATATTATTGTTAACTAAGGTCCATAATTTACATTTGGATTCAGTCTTTGTGTTGTATAGTTGTGTGGGCTTTGACAAATGCAGAAGGTCCTGTATTCACCATTACAATATCATATGGAACAGTTTCACTGTCCTAATAATCCTCTGTGCCCTGGTTATTCATCCCTCTCCTCTCCCAAACGCTAGCAACCATTGATCTTTTTATTTTCTCTTTAGTTCTGCCTTTTTATGAATGCCATAAAGTTTGAATTATACAGCATGTAGCCTTTTCATATTTGTGTCTTTTACTTAGAAATATGCATTTGGTTCCTCCATTTCTTTTTGTGGCTTGATCACTCCTTTCTTTTCAGCACTGAATAATATTCCATTGTATGGATGTACCATAGTTTGTTTACCTTTCTACCTACTGAAGGACATCTTGTTGCTTTCAGTTTTTGGTAGTTGTGAATAAAGCTGCTAAAACATCTACATGCAAACTTTTTCAGTGGACTAGATTTTCAGTTCATTTCATTAAATACCTAGGAGTGTGATTGATGGATCATATGGTCAGAGTATATTTATCTTTGTAAGAAACTGGCAGACTGTCTTCCAAAGTGTCTGTACCATTTTGAATTCCCACCAGCAATGACTGAAAGTCCCTGTTGCCCCATAGCCTCACCAATATTTGGTGTTGTTTCAGGATTTTGGCCACTCTAATGGTATCTCATTATTTTAATTTGCAATTCTCTGATGACATATGATATTGAGTATCTTTTCATATGGTAATTTGCTATTTGGTGAGGTCACTGTTCAGATCTTTTGTCCATTTTAAAAATTATTTATTTATTTATTTATTTTAAGATTTTATTTATTTATTTGACAGAGAGAGAGAGAGACAGTGAGAGAGGGAATACAAGCCGGGGGGCTTGGGAGAGGGAGAAGTAGGCTTCGCACTGAGCAGGGAGCCTGATGCAGGGCTTGAACCCAGGACCCTGGGATCATGACCTGAGGCGAAGGCAGACGCTTAACGACTGAGCCACCCAGGTGCCCCTCTTTTGTCCCTTTTTAAATTGCTATTTTCTTATTGCTGAATTTAAGGGTTTATTGTACATTTTGAACACAAGTCCTTTATCAGATATGTGTTGCGTAAATATTTTTTCCCAGCCAGGGGCTTGTCTTCATTGTCTTAATGATGTCTTTTGCAAAGTAGAAAATTTTTAATTTTAGTGAAGTCCAACTTAACAATGTTTTCTTTCATGGATTGTGTTTTTGATGTTGTATCTAAAAAGTCATCTCCAAACCCAAGGTCACCTAGTTTTTTCTCTATATTATCCCCTAGAAGTTTTTTAGTTTTACAGTTTACATTTAGATTTATGATCCATTTGGGGCTAATTTTTGTGCAAAGTGTAAGGTCTGTGTTAGATCCTCCCCTCTTTTTTTTGATCTTGTTGTTGCATGTGGATGTCTTATAGTTCCAGCACCATTTGTTGGAAAGACTGTCTTTTCTTTACTGAGTTGCCTTTGCTTCTTTGTCAAAGATCAGTTGGCTATATTTGTGTGGGCCTATTTCTGACTTACTCATTCTGGTCTGTTGATCTGTCTGTCCATTTTTTCACCAATACCATATTGTCTTGTTTACTGTAGCTTTATAGGAAGTCTTGAAGTTGGGTAGTGTCACTTCTCTAACTTTGTTCTTTTTTTTCTCCCATAGATGGATAATACTTTGTAATTTATTTGCATGCCTTCTATTGTTTAAAGTAGGCATTTTGGGGGCACCTGGGTGGCTCAGATGGTTAGGCATCTGCCTTTGGCTAAGGTCATGATCTCCAGGTCCTGGGATCGAGCCCCATGTTGGGCTCCCGGCTCAGCGGGGAGTCTGCTTCTCCTTCTCCCTCTGCCACTACCCCCCTGCTCATGCTCTCTCTCTCTCTGTCTGTCTCAAATGAATAAATAAAATCTTAAAAAAAAATAAAGTAGGCATTTTGAATATTGTAATATGGTAACTCTGGAAATATTACAATGTAGTAACTCAGATTCTCCTCACTCCTAGGGTTTGTTGTTGCTGCTTGTCGTGGGGTGTGGTTGGTTGTTTGCTTAGTGACTGCTCTGAAGTATTGTGTAAGGACTGTATTCTTTATGTCTGGCCATTGAATTCTCTATTCCATTAGCTTAGTGGCTAGCTAGTGCTTTGATGGAGATTTTCTTAAACACCTAGAGAAAAAATAAAACAAAACTTCTGATCTTTGTAGATTGGCTCTGTGTTGATGCATTTCCTCAATGCTTATCCAGGCTATTCACAACTCTGCCTTAGCCTTCACTTTATGCTTTCACAAAGCCAAAGGTCAGCCAGAGGTGAAAGTTTAGGATTTTCTTAGATCTTTTGAGCTTCCATACAGCCCTGGACATATGTGTAGCTTTCTAGATTTCATGGTATACATAGAGTTTTCCAAAGACCCCCCATCTCTTTTCCCAGGCTCTTCTTTCCCTGGCTTTTTGGTATGTGTGCTGTTTGTTACATTTGTTATTCCTTGTTCCAGGTGCCTGTGGCTAGTATGTTTGCCTTTAAAGATTTTCAGTAAACATTACCCAGGAGGCTGCTCCAGCCCTGAGAAAATTCTGAAGAGGGTGAAACAAAGCCAAGCCTCTGAGTGGATCCCTCAGAGAGTGCCCAGACAGGATAAAACACAACCATAATTCTTGGGTAATAATGTCTGTATTTCCTCCCCTGGCACCAGCAAGCTGCATAACTGGGAAAATATCACACTTCAGTATGTGGACAGAAATGACTCTGATAGTGAATGAAAAGATCATTGAGATTTTGTGTTTTAAAAGTGGAGGTTTGAGAGCAATCATCCAATATTTATACATCTTAATGTTATTATATTTCTAGAATTTGGACACATAGCCAGAAGTTCTGAAGAACAGCAACAACCATTTCGGGAATAGCCAGTTCAACATCATGACCAAAGACAAAGACTCTATCACAGGAAGCTTTCATTTTGTGTACATTGTGACCTTAATAGTTGGAACCATAATCCAGTTCTCTGATGAAAGTGAATTTGCAGTAGACATGTCAAATATGAAGCTTATTCATGTCCCAAAAGACCTGCCACCAAAAACCAAAATCTTAGATCTGTCTCAGAACAACATATCTGAGCTTCACATCTCTGACATGAGCTATCTCTCAGGGCTAAAAGTTTTGAAACTTTCTCATAATAGAATCTGGTGCCTTGATTTTAGCATTTTCAAGTTCAACCAGGATTTGGAATATTTGGATTTATCTCACAATCAGTTACAGAATATATCCTGCCATCTTATCACAAGTCTCAAGCATTTAGACCTCTCGTTCAATGACTTTGATGTCCTGCCCATCTGCAAGGAGTTTGGCAACCTGACGCAACTACATTTTTTAGGATTAAGTGCTACAAAGTTACGACAACTAGATCTGCTACCAATTGCTCATCTGCATCTAAGTTATATCCTTCTGGATTTAGAAGGTTATTCTGCAAAAGAAACAGAAAGTCCTCAAATTCTGAATACAAAAACACTTCACCTTGTTTTCCATCCAAATCAGTTATTCTCTGTCCAAGTGAACATATCAGTTAATAGTTTAGAGTGCTTACAACTGACTAATATTAAATTGAATAACAACAACTGTGGAGTTTTAATTAAATTTTTATCAGGACTCACTAGAGGTCCAACTTTACTGAATTTTACTCTCAAACATGTGAAAACAACTTGGAAATGCCTGGTTAGAATTTTTCAATTTCTTTGGCCCAAACCTGTAGAATATCTCAATATTTATAATCTAACAGTAGTTGAAAGGATTGATAAAGAAGATTTTCATTATTCTAAAACAGCACTGAAAGCATTGAAGATAGAACATGTTAAAAATGAAGTTTTTATTTTTTCACAGACAGCGGTATACACAATTTTTTCTGAGATGAACATTATGATGTTAACCATATCAGATACACCTTTTATACACATGCTTTGTCCTCCGCCATCAAACATATTTAAGTTTTTGAACTTTACCCAGAATGTTTTCACAGATAGTGTTTTTCAAAATTGTTCCCAACTAGTTAGATTGGAAACACTTATCTTACGAAAGAATAAATTAAAAGACCTTTACAAAGTAGGTCTCATGACTAAGCATATGACATCTTTGGAAATATTGGATGTTAGTGGGAATTCTTTGGAATATGATAGACATGATGGAGATTGCACTTGGGTTGGGAGTATAGTGGTGTTAAATTTGTCTTCAAATATACTTGCTGACTCTGTTTTCAGATGTTTACCTCCTAAAGTGAAGGTACTTGATCTTCACGATAACAGAATAAGGAGCATTCCTAAACCAATCATGAAACTAGAAGCTTTACAAGAACTCAATGTTGCTTCCAATTCTTTAGCCCACCTTCCTGACTGTGATACTTTTAGCAGTCTTTCTGTACTGATTATTGACTCTAATTCAATTTCCAACCCATCAGCTGATTTCTTCCAGAGCTGCCAGAAGATTAGGTCCATAAGAGCAGGGAACAATCCATTCCAATGTACATGTGAGCTAAGAGAATTTGTCCAAAGTCTAGGCCAAGTATCAAGTGAAGTGGTAGAGGGTTGGCCTGATTCTTATAAGTGTGGCTATCCAGAAAACTATAAGGGAACCCCACTGAAGGACTTTCACATGTCTCAGTTATCCTGCAACACAACTCTGCTGCTTGTTACCATTGGGATCACTGTGCTGGTGTTGACTCTTACTGTGACTGCTCTCTGTATCTACTTTGATCTGCCCTGGTATCTCAGGATGGTGTGTCAGTGGACCCAGACCCGGCGCAGGGCAAGGAACATACCTTTAGAAGAACTCCAAAGAACCCTCCAGTTCCATGCTTTTATTTCATACAGTGAACATGATTCTGCCTGGGTGAAGAATGAACTGGTACCTTGCCTAGAAAAAGAAGATATAAGGATTTGTCTCCATGAGAGAAACTTTGTTCCTGGCAAGAGCATTGTGGAAAATATCATAAACTGCATTGAGAGAAGTTACAAGTCCATCTTTGTTTTGTCTCCCAACTTTGTCCAGAGTGAGTGGTGCCATTATGAACTCTACTTTGCCCACCACAATCTCTTTCATGAAGGATCTAATAACTTAATCTTGATCTTGCTGGAACCCATTCCACAGAACTGCATTCCCAGCAAGTATCACAAGCTGAAGGCTCTTATGACACAGCGGACTTACTTGGAATGGCCCAAGGAGAAGAGCAAACATGGACTTTTTTGGGCTAATATTAGAGCTGCTTTTAATATGAAGTTAGAATTAATTGCTGAAAACAATGATGCAGAAACTTAAAAAAAAAGTCAGGAAATTCTATTTAAGAAACCGTCATTAACTTGGATTCTGCTGAACATGATGGTTTTGAGTTGCTGTCTAGGTGGTGCCTTTATTAGCTCTACACATTCAGGGAAGACTTAATGGAAACTATATTTCAACTAAGCTAGTGAGCAAGGCTGAAGGCTGAGGTGATGCTCAAACTTGCCTATTACAGGTACCTCAGTCCCTTCTGGTTCAACCATTCTTTTTCAAATGGAAACACTCTTGAGTACATGCCCATTCAAGGACATTTGCTCTCCCTTATCCTTTCCCAAATGGATTCTGTGTGAGCAGGAGATTATGGGACTTCATGGCAGCAAGGAAAGGGTCAACCTCTGAAGTGTACTCAGTGGCCCTGGGAGTGTCTTATGGAGCCTCACTGGCCTCTGGGTGAGCTTTGTCATCCTGTTCAACTTCAGAGCTTGGGAAAGAATTAGACCAGTTATGAAAAATAAAGATTTTTTGTTCACATCTGAGTATATTATTAAATTTATGACCCTGCTACACAAATATGTAGTTAACCAGTGGGGACTTATGACTTAATAATTTATGTATATAAGGGAAAATACAGTTGACTCCTGAACAACATGGGTTTGAACTGCATGGATCCACTTGTACATGGACTTTTTTACAGTGCAATACTATAAATATATTTTCTCTTCCTTATGATTTTCTTACAGTTTTGGTTTTTTTCTAGTTTATTTTTGAGAATATAATACATAATACATATAACATAAAATATGTGTTAATTGACTGTTTATGTTATTGGTAAGGCTTCTGGTCAACTGGAGGCCGATAGTAATTAAGTTTTGGGGGTGTTAAAAGTTATACACACATTTTTGACTAATTAAGTTTTGGGGGTGTTAAATGTTACACACAGATTTTTGACTTCACAGAGGGTCAGCATTCCTAACACCCACATTGTTCAAGGGTCAACTGTATAGCCCTCAGTCACAGGCTATTGAGGGCAAAGACATGGATTTATTTGCTTACAAAGGAAACTCAGAGCCACATTTATTTATAACTGGTTATTGAATAGGGCTTTTTCTGGTTGTCTTAGAATTTTAGCAAATGGCTGCTTTCTTGCTGTGTCCTCAGATGGCCTTTCCTCTGTGTGCACACATCCTGGTGTCTCTTCCTCTTCTAAGAAGGACACCAGTCATATTGGATTAGGGTCCCACCCTTATGACCTCATTTAACCTTACTTACCTCTTCAAAGTCCCTTTCTCCAAAGAGAGTCACATTCTAAGGTACTGGGGGTGAGGGCTTCAACATGTGAATTTTGGAGGGGGCACAATTCAGTCCATAACAGATGACTATGCAGATAAATTAAAAATGTTGTGAGAGAGACTGTAGTTGTCACCAATATCCCTTCACCCTTTATTTAATTAATGTGTGAGTTTTTTTCAGAGCAGCTGACAACCCAGCTAGAGAGTACATTTCCCAACCTCCCTTGCAGCTTCACGTGGACACGTGACTGAATTATGGGTGCGGGATGTAGCTGGAAACTGTGTGCCACTCTGGGTCCTATCTCTAAGAAAATTGCCCCTTCTACCCTTCTACTGGACAGGAGATACGAACTAGAGGATCCATCCAGAACCTGGAGATGAAAGCCACATATGGAGGGCATGCTCCTCAGTGTACCACTTTTGTGCTTTTTAGGCCAGCCTCTCACCCAGCCCTGGAGTGCTCACCTCTTTATGTGAGGCAGAAGTAAACCTGCACCTTGTTTAAACTAAATATGTTCTGGATCTTTCAACAAAGCATCCTCATCTGCACCCTCATGGATACAGTCATTAATGCCTCACAGGCCGTGGTACAGCCTTTGACCTTTTCCTCCCTGTGTATACCTATTATGAGAGGAGAGTGTGTTTAGTCCATTCTGCAACCCCTGCCATCCTGACTAAGCCACCAATACCTGTCACTTGGACAACCTCTGGCCTCCTAACTGTCCTCCTTGCTTTTACTCTTTCCTCACATATTCTCCAAACAGCAATTGGAGGGATTGTTTTTATACTGTAAGTTATATCAAGCTATTCCCCTGCTTTAAACCTTCTAATGACCTCCCCTTACAGTTAGAACAAAAGCCAAGCCCCTCATGACCTGTCATCATGGTCTGCCTTCCTCCCACTCTGAACTTACCTGTGCATCTTTTTCCTGTCTCCCCTTGTCTGCCACACTCCAGCTACAGCTGCCTCTGGCTCTTCCCCAATGTGCCACATGGATTCCCGCCTCTGTCCCCTCTGCACCTGGCACTTGCTACTCTAGAGCAAAAATAATCTAGAGATTATTCTTTCCTCAGAACATGCCTAGCTTGTTCTTGCCATTTGTGTCTCAACTTAAATGTCACCTCTTCAGAGAGACCTCCTGGAATTCCCAACCCAAGGAAACATTCTTCCCAGTCACTCTGGCACCCTGCTCCCTTTGGTTTTCTTTACAGCACACATCACTCTCTAAATTATCTTGTTACTTGTTTTCTGTTTCTGTCCACTAAAATATAAGCTCCAGGAGAAAAAGAACCATCTGCCTCTTGTTTTCTGCTCATCCCCAGTGCTAAGAACAGTGTGGTCCACTGTAGATCTTTAGTACAACTTGTTGGGTGAATGAATAACTCTGAATGGCCACAAGCATAAAATGGCTTTGAAATCCTCATTTTTATCTTAAAACCCCATGCAAATAGAGTGTCCCCTTCCTTTATATTTGTTCAGTGCATTTTACATGCTCCAAATCCATTGCCACAATTTGAGAAGTTTGTCTTAATACGTTTCTCATTGTTAGCACCATAAAAAGAATAAAAATTAAGTACCTCAATAAGGTGACAGGTTAGAAGGAATGGGCCATGGCAAGGATGATTAGGGAGTGCTGCTGGCTTGAAAAGTGTTGGGCAAGGCTGGGGCAGCATAAAGGCCCTGAGGCTTTGGCTGGGGAGACCCTTCAAAGGGAGGCTACATTGGGCACAAAGTTGGAATTGAAAGGGAGCTGTGAGCAAAGAAAGCATCTACCTGGCAGCCTTGCTGGATGTGTTGGTTTTCTAGGGCCACCAGAATCAATTACCACAAACTGGGTAGGTTAAAACTCCAGAAATGGATTCTCTTATAGTTTCAGAGACCAGAAGTCAAAATCACAGGAACTTTTTTTTTTTTAAAGATTTATTTATTTATTTTGAGAGAGATTGAGAGAGAGAGAGAGAGAGCATGCAGGGGGAGGGGCAGAGGCAGAGGAAACAAGAGAATCCCAAGCAGACTCCCCGCTGAGCGTGGAGCCCCATGTGGGGCTCAATCCTACCACCCTGAGATCATGACCTGAGTTGAAACCAAGAGTCAGATGCTTAATTGACTGAGCCACCCAGGCACCCCCAGCCACAGGGACTTTCTAGAGGTTTTTAATTATAGTTAGTTTATGAGAAATCTCAAGAGAGCCACATGTAAATATGTAGTTTTTACTTTTCCCCATTCAGTCAACTGGATTCTGAAACTCTCCCCTTCTCACCCCTTAGTGATGAGCAGACCTCATAGCTCTCTGGTCCTTTTGAGGTATTAATATCACAACTTAGTTTTAAAATTTTAATCTCCGTCTCCATCTAAAGCTCATCTCCTTTCTCCATATCCTAGGCGGAGCTTATAGCTCAATCTTGGCATATATATGGGAGGTGGACATGGTCTGAGATACATACTTCCTGCCACTCCCTCTTAAAAGACCTGATGTAGGGACCAGGGGTAAGGGGTAGGAAGGCAGATATCCTTTTCTATAATTGTGTTGGTTAAGGTATGGAATGAGGAGACCTCAAACACAGGCGCTTAAATAAGATAGAATTTTCTTTCTTTCTTAAATGTAAGTCAAATATAGTCAGGAGGTCTAGGGTAAGTAGCAGTGTCTACTCCACAAAGTCATTCAAAAGCTCAGACTGGCCAGTTAGCTCTGTTTCCCATGAGGGTGAGGTAATGGTGGGAATGGCTAGTGCCTGGCTCAACTGCTTTTTAGAATGCCCTTAGTAAGGTGCTTGGCCCCAGCTGTTGGCAGCTCTCTTAAGAACATGCCGTATATAACACTTTCTTGTTTTCAGTTTTGGATCCAAGTCATTGGGAAAATTCCAGTCAACACCGTATTATGTAATGAGTAGGACCAACAGATGGGAAGGGAAATTGAAATTGTTGGTGGGCTACTGAATTACATAGCAGATGAGCAACTTAAAATTCTATCCTAAATTTAGATTAAATAGTCATAAAAAAAGGTGTATCATTCATGGTAGTAGAAGAAAAAGCAGAGAATAATGGCATAGATTTATGTCCATTGGTGAAGAAAGTCCACTTCATGGAATATATTCTTTTTTTTTTTTTAAAGATTTAGTTACTTATTTGAGAGAGAGACAGAGACAGAGAGAGAGCACGTGAATGCATGCACAAGTAGGGGGAGGGACAGAAGGAGGGGAAGAGAGTTTCAAGCAGACTCCCAGCTGAGCATGGAGCCCAACATAGGGCTCAATCCCACAACCCTGAGATCATGAACTGAGCTGAAATGAAGAGTTGGATGCTTAACCAACTGAACCACCCCGGCACCCCCATGGAATGTATCTTAAAGAAATAATTGTTCAAACATATCTTAAGGAAATGTATGAACATGCTGTTTATTGCAGGTTGTTTATAATAGCAAAAATTGAAAATAACTGAAATGCCCAACAACAGATTCGTTAAATACATTGTTAATTAAAATATACATTGTAAATAAGATAGAATATTATTTAGCCAATAGTAAAATTGTAGATGATGAGAAGAATAAAGGCAAAAAAAAAAAAAAAAATGTAGGTCAAATTGCATTTCCTTACAACTTGCAGCCCATTGACAAATACTTGAGACAGGCAGAGTATGACATTCCTCAAGGAACTCACAACTGTCTTAGTGTTAATGCTTTGCCACAAGCAAAACAGAGCCTCAGCCTGACAATAGCCAGATCTCCAGGATCCTACTATGTCTTCTTTAACATATGAAAATCCTTTTGGGAACTTCCTTTGTCTTTACCCCCCAACTTAAAAGTATATAATCAATCCTTCCTCACAATCCCAGTGCAGCCCTTCCTGCCCACAGGTCCTGTCCCTGTGCTTTAATAAAAACACCATTTTGCACCAAAAACATCTCAAGAATGCTTCTTGGCCATTTGCTGCTGGGCCAAAGCACATCATTTTGGTGCCCACTGTGGGGCCTGAGTCTTCTCATCTGGACTCCAAGCCTTGGTGCACATTTGGTGAGGACTTCTGCTTCTCTTCCTTCACTTTCATTTCAGGAGCTTTTTAAGGAGTACAGTCTTATTGGAACACTTTTACATTGATTGCTTAGGCTGCAGTCCTCTAGCCTGTGGCTACTCTACGGGAAGGAACAAAAGCCTGCCTTTCACCTGGCAGCTAGTCCTCTGGCTAGAATGGGAATAAGACCCAGAAACTTGAGGCCCTCTCTTTATTCTTATTATTATACAAAGTTGTCTTTCTTGGGCATGGATAGCCACCTAAGTCACTAGGATGGCTGCCAACCTTAAAACTCCCGTATGTTGTTTCCTCCTCACCTGTCTAATAGGATACCCTCCACATCTCTGGTCTAGCCACTCTGGCTACAAGACCTCCACTAGGAGCCGGCCAAAACCTGTACCAGATTGAATTAAAACCCAACCAGGGACCTTTTCCTAGGGAAGTCAGCTGGAAAGACTACATGTGTTGGAATGTCGCTTAGACCATGACAGATTTCTATCTTAACTGTTTTTCCTCAATGTCCCCTCCTAACTACTTACATCACAATGTTGGGTAATTTCCCCTTGTAAAGTTTTTCTAGTGATTTCCATGGGTTAAAATGGTAGGTTTTTCTTCAGTCCATTCACTGGCACCCATTTGTAGCCTAGGATGCAATGGAGAAGTGTGGGGAAGGCCAGCATCTTTCCTACAAGACAAGGCAGTGTTCATAGCGATTTCATTCAAGAGATGCTTCCAGTCATTTTGATACTAGGAACCTCTGACATATCCTGCATGGGACACAACCTGGGAGTCTGGGGGGATTTTCTTGGTAATGGTCCTTCCCTAACACTGCATGGCTCTAGTACTCCTTAGGAGATAAGGAAAAATGGTCCATTAATGGGACATTAAACTTGAATATGATCTATCGTTTAGATCTCTTCTGCAGGAAAGAGGGCAAATGAACTGAGGTACCTATGTGCAGGCCTGCATGACCCTAAATCAGGACCCTGACCTAAGGGCCTCTTGCAGAATGTGTTTGGCCACTAACCAGGATAAGTCCCCTCCCAATACATTGGATGATGATAGTCTAAACAGGCCTCCCTCCTCCTAATAAACCCAAGTTGCTGGAGGAATCACAGGTGATCCCTAACAAAGCAGACACTGACTCTCTCACTGTTCCTCCTCCTAATAGACCCAGGTTATCTTTTTTTTTTTTAAAGATTTTATTTATTTATTTGAGATAGAGAGTGAGAGAGAGAGAGAGAGCACGAGAGGGGGGAGCGGGAGAGGGAGAAGCAAACTCCCTGCTGAGCAGGGAGCCCGACGTGGGACTCGATCCCGGGACTCCAGGATCATGACCTGAGCCGAAGGCAGTCGCTTAACCAACTGAGCCACCTAGGTGCCCCTCAGGTTACTCTTCTATGTGGGGGCTTCTCCCTCATTCATTTCCTGGGTAAAAGGCTATGATAATTGGAGCCAATTGTCTCTGGCTAGTCTACCTTGGGACAGGGACTTTGAGGAATATTCCCAAGCAGCTGCCAAACTCCTTTTGTTTCAGGGAAGTCTCCTATCTTCTCTGGCCCAATGTGGACTGCCTATTTTCACTTGTTGGTGGAAAGAAAACATGTCTTTTCATCTGTCCCAGCTGATGAGCTTTAGGACCAGGAGTCCACTTTGTCTGCCCTTTGGGCTTTTATCCACCTCCAGCCTTGCTGGCAGCACCTCACCTCTTCTGCCTTCCCCTCCCTCTCCTATTTCTGCACCAGCCTGGGTGTGACTTGCATAACTGGTTCCTACACTATCCTGGGTGCCTCCAACACCATTGGCTCCTCCTCCTACCCTTGCCATCAAGGAGTGCACCCCCCTGGACCTACATCACCCACTTCAGATTACCCCACTGGTGCCCCAGGTAAAAATTGACAATGGGGAGCAAATTGATTGAATTTTAAGTGGATTGACTTTAAAGGTGGGACATATTCGGTATTTAAATTAAGTTTGTTAACTTTAATGAAGACAGATCTATCTTTAGAGTTATCAGCATTAAATATAAAAATTTATTCTACTCAGGTTTACTAAAGTCAAATAAGCTCCTGTTATCTCTGTTATAATTTGTCAGCAAAAAGATGACTTAAAATGATGCTTAATTTTTGTCTGTCTCAAGTTTTCATGGGTAATTGTTAAGACAGCTTTCAAAGTCTTTGGTAACCTTGAAACTTTAAAGTTTTGCTTGGATGGTAAATTGGATTGAATTTGTTGGACATTTAAGTCTTTTCCAAATAAGATAAAACACTAAAGCATTGATTACAGAATGTAGGTTTGTGTTTTTGGCTTCTTATTGCAGAAAAGCTGAGGGTACTTGGGTCTGTTGGTAAACATGCTTTGTGCTTTATTAAAATTGTACTAGGGAAAAACATGTTTTTAAAAAATTATGAAATCTACTCATAAATTTCAGATCTAAAGACTTCTGGTATAACAGACAGTTCACAATTGGTTACTACTTAATTTTCCCTGGACACTAAGGTTTCTAAGATTCTGCTAAATGTAATTAAGCCTGATGGAAATAAGGAAAGCAACTCTGTATGTAGGAAAGTAGGAGATATATGGGAAAGATATAAGGAATGGGAATACATTTTATTGATATGAACGTAATTTCATCCTAAAATGAGACTGGTTGTTTGGACAGAAAGGCTTAGGACAAAATCCGAATGAAAAAGAAAGTTGTAGAAGGTTTATGAAGGGAAATCTTTGGAAAGGAATTTTATGTGTGGTCAGGACTGAGGTTGAAATGGATAGATTTTAAAAGTACACGGGTATACTGGGGAGCCTGGGTGGCTCAGTCAGTTAAGTGTCCAACTCTTGATTTCAGCTCTGGTCATGATCTTGGGGTTGTGGGATTGAGCCCTGTGTCAGGCTCTGCACTCAGCACAGAATCTGCTGGAGATTCTCTTTCTCCCTCTGCCCCTACCACTGCTCCTGGGCATGCTCTCCCAATAAACAAACAAACAAACAAACAAACAAATCCTTTAAAAAAAGTACACTGGTATAAAATTGACTCTCTGTTAAAAAGATAAGGTTTTCTCGGATTGCTGGTCTGCTCTTGATAAGAAAATATAAATAGGGCACCTGGGTGGCTTAGTCGGTTAGGTGTCTACCTTTGGCTCAGGTCATGATCTCAAGGTCCTACAATTGAGTCCCACATCGGGCCCTCTGCTCCTCTCCTTCTGTGCTCCTTGCTCCCCTCTCTCCCAAATAAATAAATAAATAAATCTTTAAAAAATAAGCTAAAAAAAAAAAAAAGAAAATGTAAATAAAGTTTTTTTCTCTTTTGTCTGCCTGGAAAACCAAACCTTTTATGCTTTGTCTTTATCAGGTCTTTGATTACTTAAGATGGTTAAAACTTCTCAATATTAATGGAGCTAAGTTTTGCTAACAACTATATAACTCTACATATTTGCCTTTGGAAACTTCTATTGCCACCTTAGTTAAATAAATAAGTTTCAAGTTTTGTAATGATCTGTAATCCTATTTAGGCATGTGCTTTATAACTTTCTGAGGCTTTAAACAAACTTCCCCACGATTTGAATTGTAAGTGAAGTCTTTTTGACTAATTAGGCCTTTTTATTTGGTATGTTAAATTACTTCAGAAGCACTGTTAAATAAATAATGATAACTTTAGGTTATATTGTTTGGGTAAATGCTATAGCTATCCTAGAAATTGTATGAAATTCCTGAAGTTTTAAATATGTTTTGGCATAAGGCCATTACTTGATATTCTGATTATTGAAGTGTTATGTGTCATAGAAATAACTGGATTTCCTTATCAGCTATATTATAATGACCTATCCTATCAGATCTTTCACCATGTCCATTTTTGAGCCTTTGTCATTTATTGTCCTTATTCTCTTTCAAAATGTGTTTCACCTTCAAGGAGATTCATAAAAAGGACTTTTGACAAATATAGGTTTTTGACATTTTTAAAATCATCAAACTAAAATGAGTAAGAATTTCCAAAACTAACTAAAAAAAAGCTGTATTCAAACTGAGCAAGAATTAGTAACACGGGACTAAATAAATTGAGGAAGATGATTATAGTTTTTGTGACTCGCCTTTGACACATTGTTGGTTCGTTAATGTTTGCTCTTCTAGATTAAGGAAACTTTCTCTAAGACATCCATGATATACAGAAATATGATAAAATATTCCTTTGTGAACAGATTGAAGCATTTAACTTTTCTCTTTACCTGAACCATGAAATGCAAAACTCTCAGTGAGTGCTCTTTCTTTCATGGCAATTATAATTATTTGCGAAAGTTCAATAAAAACCGTTCCCTTTATAACAGGACACCATTGGATACATTGGTTATTTTACTGAGGCTTTGACTGGAATGTCATATTGGAGAGACAGTGCGTAGATCAGATATGGCCATACAGCTTTAAGGAAGAAAGATTGACTGTATGAAGCATGAAGACAATAGAGCCCCTTAGACACGTTGGCTTGACACCTTGCTTAACAGGGTTTCCGGCAGCCTTACTAAGTGAGTAAAGAATGTCACTTCCTGGCAGGTGCAGAAACTTCAGGATATTTGGGGGACCTCAAGAAGAGGAATTCACCCAAGTCTACAGGTATTGCAGGCATGTCTGATGTAAGGGGAACAAAGGCAAAAGAAATACAGATAAAATTACATTTCCTTACAACTTGCAGCCTGTTGAAATACCTGAGACAGGCAGAGTATGACATTCCTCAAGGAACTCACAACTGCCTTAATGTGAATGCTTTGCTAGAGGCAAAATGCAAGCTTAGCTTGACAATAGCCAGATCTCCAGGTTCCTAGTAAGGATTCTTTAACATATGAAAAGCCTTTTGGAAACTTCCTCTGTCTTTACGCCCCAGTTTAAAAGTATATAATCAATCCTTCCTCACAATCCCAATGCAGTTCTTCCTGCCCACAGTGTCCTGTCCCAAAAACATCTCAAGATTGCTTTCTTGACCATTTGCTCCTGGCCCACATCACATCAGTAGATAGATATTTACTGACATGAAAAGATATTTATGATATATTATAAATTAAGTAAAACAGGTAATAAAACAGCATACATAGTCTAAAGCCATTTGAGTGTGTGTGTGTGTATGTGTAAAGTGGTACAAACTTTCTGAACAACAGTTTAACAGCCATCAAGACTGCTAAATCATGTTCATTTACATAAAAAAAAGTCTGCATGTTGCTACAAAAATGATACTGGTGTATCTCTATATGGTGAGATTATTGTTGATTTAATTTTTTTCTTTTCATTGATTTGTATTTTCTGATTTCTTTTCAGTGAACATGTATTACTTGGATAATAAAAAAATTAAAATAACTAAAAAATTATACTTGAGAAGAACACATACACGTGTATTTGTTTGACCTTGTTACAGAGAATTTTTTAAACCTAAAAGCAATGTAGCAGGGGTCTGCTGGAGTTTGTATACATTGTGAGAGCCAACTGTTAAATATTCAGAAATTTTGCAAGCAAGTCAGTTGGCAGCTAGAAGTCAACTACTGTGGAAATGTTTACAGGGCAGATATTGGCAAGTGCTACAAATCAGGCTTTTTGGGGGGGGGGTGAGTAACTTGGTTTACTAGACACAACTGAATGATAGTGATAGCAAAGAAAAAGTCAACTCACTTGTTTATATAAAAATATGTACTTATTGATTCAAAAGATAATGAAATGAGAAGTAAATAATGGGGGAAGACGTTTGCAAAAAGTTTGACAGAGAGTTAGTGTCAGTAACATAAAAGAGAATGTATAATTAAATAGAACCTGATAGAGAAATGGGCAAATGATGTGAACAGGTAATTCACTAAAAGATACAAATTGGCAATAAACATGAAACACCATCTGAGACACTTATAATAAAAGAAAATAAAAATGAAACAATAACAAGATATCCTCTTCATGTATGAAATTGTCTCCAAAATGCTACTTTTGTGGAGAATGTGGAGAGTATTCTGACATCCTTGGGGGCAGGCAAATCGGCACAAACTTAACAGAGAGCACTTTGGCAGTTAGGCATCAAGAACATAAAGTTGTTCATGCCCTTTAACCTATTCATTCCTTTCAAAAGTTCACCCTAAGACAACAGTAAAAAATTCCAACCAAGTTTGTGTACAAAGGTGCTTGTTGACATTTTATGAAACTGAAAGAGGGAACCTCTCATCAGGTAAATAGCTGGAGACAAAGCCTGTAATTAACTCAGGTGGCAGTTTCAAAACTTTGGCTGGAAAACTTTAAGTAATTAAGGAAGAATTAATTTTAAGGCAAATGTCCAAGTGATGCCATTTTATTCCCAGCCAACTTGATGAGGCATAATTTGAGCTCTAGGGTCAGGTGGGTAGGAAGAACGGTGGTGTGGGAAAAATAGGAGGGCAGGAAGGAAGCAGAGGCACAGTCCCCAAAGCAGGGCACTGTGGTCATAGCATTGTCCTCTTCCTTATTGATTCAGAAACCATATTCTCTACCCCTTCCTGATAAAAGCACTAAACAAACAAGGACTAGATGGAAACTTCTTCAACCTGGTAAAAATTATCAATGAAACATTCACAGCTGACATCATCTTTAATGATGAAATACTCAAAACTTTCCCCCTAAAATCAGGAACAAGATGAGGATGTCTGGTCTCACCACTTCTATTCGACATTGTCCTAGAAATGCTAACCATGACAATTAGGCAAGAACATATTATAAAAGGCATCCATATTGGGAAGAAAGATGGTATTTTGCAGATAACATGATCTTGTTTGTAGAGAATATTTAGGAAAGCACTAAAAAACTAATTAGAACTAATAAACAGTTTCTGCAAGGTTGCAGAGAAGATATACAAAAGGCCAATCTGCACATGAAAAGGTGCTCCACATCATAAGGCATCAGGGAAATGCAAAATAAAACCATAATCAGATACCACTTCATTCCCACTAAGAAGGCTATAATAAAAGTCAGATAATAACAAGTGTTAGCAAGGATGTGGGGAATTTAGAAGACTTACACACTGCTGGTGGGAATGTAAAATGGTGCAGCTGCTTTGGAAACAGCCCAGAACTTTCCAAAAGGCTAAACATAGTTACCATATGATGCAGCAATTCCACCCCTAGGTATATACCCAAGAGAAAATATGTCTATAGAAAAACCTGTACACAATGTTCACAACATTATTCATAAAAGCTGTTAAGTGCAAGCAACCCAATCATCCATCGACTGACAAATAATTAAGAAAATGTGGGATATCCACACAATAGAAAATTATTTAACAATAAAAAATAAAAAGAAACACTGATACCAGCCTAACATGGATAAATCTTGAAAACATCAAGCTAAGTGAAAGAAACCAATTACAAAGAAACACATACAGATTCCATATACATGAAATGTCCAGAATAGGCAAATCTATAGGGATTAGTACAATGTATCATGATTTTCTAAGGCTGGGGCATATGTAGGAGTGAAGAGTGACAGTGAAGAAGTGTGGTGTATCTCTTTAGGGTGATGAAGTCTTCTAAATTGATTGTGATAATGGTCGCACAATTCTACAAATTACTTAAAGCCATTGAATTATATACTTTAAATGGGTGAACTTTTTTTATGGTATGTGAATTATATCTCAATAAAGCTTTTGTTTAAAAAAGAAGAAAACAACTACAGGTCAAATCTAATTGGCAGGATATTTACAATGCCCTAGATCCAAAAGGAAATACCTGGGTATGGGGTAGGCAGAAACTGCTATTGAGAGTAGGTGAGGAGAGCCTAGAGTCTAAGATAAGAAAGCTCTACTTGGAGTTCGTTCTCTGGGCTGCTATTAACCAGACTTAGGCTTGTCCTCATTTGCATGGCTGTGATGACTGCATCTAGACCTGGGCTCTCCCATAGGGTAGCCACCAGCCCAGTGTGACCATTGAGCAACTGAAATGCGGGTAGTCCAAATGAGATATGCTGTAGGTATAAGACACACACTGGATTTTTAAGACTTAGAATAAAGCACATATAAAAGATCTCATTAATAATGTTTTATATTGATTGCATGTTGAAGTAATATTTTGGACCTATTAGGTTAAATAAAATATTTAAAATTTTACAAAGAAGCCATATTCTCTGAGAATTAAAGTTTTTTTAAGGACATGTGGATCCATGCATGATTACAAGTAGACATGATTACAAGTTCGTCCAATGACAAGAGGGAGGAAAATAAGAGGCAGGTGGGCAACTCAGAGTGGTGGGGAGGAGTTTGAAGGGAAGCACAGGACTGTAGAATGCTCAAGTGCCCCCTCTCTGAACCTGGTTCACAGTCAAGTACCTTTGGGAGCCAGAAGCTGAATTGTTAGTCAAAGACGACCCTCATTTCCTGTTAGGGGTCAGCGGGAAGAAATGGTTGACATGGAGGAGAAGGAGGTTCATTCTTTCAGTTTCAGAAATATATTTATAGACACATTTCCCCTACTGAATTGTGACGGGGTAGGCAGAAACACAGAGAGAGTGACAGAGAGACAGAAGTTGGCCTTGCTCACTGTGGAAGAAAAAGCTGATTACAGCAAAAAACTGTATCCAGGCTATGACCGCACATCATGGAGTCCTAGGTTGGGGACATGTTCTGAGGCACACAGTGGGCATTTCTTAGCCTTGTCTGCCCGTCTGTTATTGTTCCTTTTTGTTATTTTAAAAGAGTGGAGCTGTCAGGATGGATTCCTTGAGTGTGCAGGTAACTAACCCGAAGGAGATGTCTTAGACCTAATTGGACAAAAGAGATTATTAGATAGCATGTTTTTCACATGGAGTTTGAAAAATCACTTTTTGAAGAAAGTTTGAAAATATCAGTGGAAAAAATCTGAGCACAGATTTTCTCTGAAAACCAATTTGTCAAAGAAAAAGACATGATTGTCATCCATTCTATATCAGCACATGAATGATCTTCCCTCTTTATGAGTTTGAGCAGCACTTTGATCTTGAACCCTTCCTCTTTCCTCTCTCAGTCACTTTTAATAGTGGACTGATCAAGAGGCAAGATGAAAAGCAAAGCACCTGATGTACACCCGGACCTGTACTCCGTCAATCAGCACAACTGCAACCATATGCATTTTGAATTCAGTCAATAATCATTTGTGGTTATTAACACTACCTCCTTCACTTCGTTAGTAGACAAGAGTGAGCTGACTATAGGGAAATAGAGAACCACAAAAATCCTATTTAAATACGGTCTATCGGTCAACCCGCCAGACCCTATTCTACATGTGAATAGAATAAAATAGGTTTATATGTACTATGTAATTTCAGTGGGATTCAGCAGATGGCATAAAAGGAGCTTTTCTCTCCACCCCCTAACATTTAAATATAGTTACTAGTGAAATCAATGTTTGAGGAAGTACTTAAATTTCCTACAGACTGCCAACGTGACAGGCAGGCAGGTTGTGTTGGTAAGCAACATTTTTTTTTTTTAAATTCTATAAAAGAAAATAATGGTTCAGGGCGCCTGGGTGGCTCAGTTGGTTGAGCAACTGCCTTCGGCTCAGGTCATGATCCTGGAGTCCCGGGATCGAGTCCCGCATCGGGCTCACTGCTCAGCAGGGAGTCTGCTTCTCCCTCGGAGCCTCCCCCCTTTCATGCTCTCTCTATCTCATTCTCTCTCTCAAATAAATAAATAAAATCTTAAAAAAAAAAAAGAAAATAATGGTTCAACTAGTTGTTGGACACAAAAAATCTCAAAAGTCTCTATGATTAAGACATACTGTGGGTTTGGGGTGTTTTTCTAAATATGTTATTGCTCATATGTGCTTCCTGCGGTTTGAACTAGCATTTGTTCATCAGTTTCTCATCCTAACTCAGAGAAAGGGATTTTTGTGTGTGTGTTTGTTTTTCTTTGTGTGTCATTTGTTTGTTTTTCTTTGGATGACACCTCATCTCATGCATGGCTTGCATTCAGAAACTGTATCTGAGTCGGGAGATGAATATTTGGATCGCAAACGTCTCACGGTTTTTTTACAGAGCTGCTAGCCGTTGGTCTCAGGTGGCACTGATCTTCAACCCATTGTTCCCAGTTCTCCCTTTGCAGGGAGAATGCTGAGGAAGATGGGGGTGTAGGTAAATTACTCCTGGAGGCAGTGCTGCTGAACAACCTCTCTGTTTTTATGGGCAGGTTGATTTTAATTTTTCCTCTGGGCTCTTCCCACTAAATATTCTTTTCCGTTTTCTCAAGCCATTGAAACTATTCTAGATGCTACTAGTCAAGTGTAACTGCAGATTTTGGAAAATGTTTCCCAGGCTACACCCAATTTGATCAAAAGAATTGAAAGTAAGTACATCTTTACAATAAAAAGCAAAAGTTTACAAAACCACATAGGAAATAATGCCAAAATGCTCTTGAACTGGTTCTGATCCTTTCAACCTAAAAGCTAGTTGGCCTTGTGTAGAGAAGACTCACAATTACTATTTGTGGTACTGAACTTAATAGGCCAGGTTGATTGTACGGATTTTACTCACGAAGTCAAGTCAAAGTCCTGATTTTATTACACCAAAGTCTCTAAAGACAACTCAAATGTATTGATGTATTGTATCATATAAAGTGAAGCCATATCTATCATAATCATTAAAATTGACATAAACATACCTAGAGATACTTCTATACTTTTGAATAAATCTTCCTTTTACTACTCAAGTTAGCAAATAACTATTTTATTTGGTAGTAAAATAGTTTGGAGATTCAGTGCTGGCCATCAGGACGTCGATTAAAAAAAATTGATTTTTGCTGAGTTAGCAAGTTTGGTATATGAAATTTAAAGATCCCGTAAGTACCCAAAAGTCAATTCCTCATGTGTATAATACTTTGACTTCTTAATCACAGAAATAAAAGTCGTTTCATAAACTGAGTACTTTAAATTGATGAGTATAAAGGGAAGGACAAAATGGAGGCTGGGAAAATAGAGGATATTTAAGTCCATTAATTTAGCTGGATATAAAACTGAAGCCATGCTTTCAGTAAATGCTCGAGATAGGCAGTTTTTTAAGAAAACAAGGGCAACTTTTTTCATCTTGTTTGTGGTGGGTTCACTGTGTGCTAAGCACTCATGTCCATGCATGGGGCCCTGTCTCTGTTCCTTGTCTCTCTTGTCACTCTCCTGAACCATGCCTGATTATGCTGATCACTGCTTACCTTCAACCATGGAGTTGGCCAGAAGTTAGAAAGATCCCCAGATTTGGATTCAGGCTAAGGAATAAGACAAGAAATCCCACTTGAACCTAAATCCAAGCCACTTTTACTTTGACCTAGCTTTTACTAGCTGGTTCTGTTTTGAGAGATTAGGCACTGGCCCAGACAGTAATTGGGTATAATTTTGATTCTTACTTAAGTATTTGTACTTGTATGAGTAGCTCTTTCAGGAAGCTGGAGAGAAAAAAATTGGGAAATTTCTGGGTCTTTCAGCCAAATATAACCAATGCCATTAAAATGCCACCTTTACTTTTTTTTTAATTTAGACATTAAGTATAGTTGACATACAATGTTATATTAATTTCAGGTGCACAACCTAGTGATTCAGCAATTCTATACAATAAGCTGTGCTCACCGTAAGTATAATTACCATCTGTCACCATAAAATGTTATTACAATATTATTGACTATAGTTCTAATGTTGTACTTTTCATCCCAGTGGCTTATTTATTTTATAACCGGAAGCTGGTATCTCTTACTCCCCTTCAGCTATTTTGCCCATCCTCCCAACCCCGTTCCCTTTGGCAACCACCAGTTTATTCTCTGTATTTATGATTCTATTTCTGTTTTTTCTTTGTTTTGTTTTTTAGATTCACATATAAGTGAAATCATATGGTATTTGTTTTTCTCTGTTTGACTTATTTTACTTAGCATAATATCCTTTAGGTCCATCCACGTTGCTGTAAATGGCAAGATCTCATTCTTTTTAATGGCTGAGTAATATTCCATTGTGTATATATATTATTCTGTGTGTGTGTGTGTGTGTGTCTTCTTTATCCATTCATCTATCAACGGACACTTGGGTTGCTTCCATATCTTGGCTATTGTAAATAATGCTGAAATAAACATAGGACTGCATTTATCTTTTCAGAATAGTGTTTTCATTTTCTTTGGGTAAATACCCAGCAGTGGATTATTGGATCATATGGTATTTCTTTTTTTTTTTTTTAAGGTTTTATTTATTTATTTGGGGGGGGAGGAAGGAGAGAGAGAGAGAGGGAGGGAGAGAGAGAGGGAGAGAGGGAGAGCATGAGCAGGGGAAGGGGCAGAGCAACAAGCAGACTCCCTGCTGAGCATGGAGCCCATCGTGGGGCTCCTTCCCAGGACCCTGAGATTGTGACTTGAGCCAAAAGCAGACACTTAACCAACTGAGCCACCCAGGTGCCCCTGGATCATATGATATTTCTACCTTTAATCCTTTGGGGAAACTCCATACTGTTTTCCACAGTAGCTGCACCAATGTACATTCCCACCAACAGTGCACAACAGTTCTCTTTTCTCCACATCCTTGCCAACACTTCTTATTTTTTGTCTTTTTTATATTTGCCATTCTGACATGTGCAAAGTGATATCTCATTATGGTTTTGATTTGCATTTCATTGATGGTTAGTGGTGTTAAGCATCTTTTCAGCCACCTTTCTTTTTAACATGCATTTTAATGGCTGTGTTCCTTTCCTTGCACAGAGTTTGCGTGAACGGCAGCTAGAAAAAGAACAACAAATGAAGCCTAAAGCTAGTAGAAGGAAGGAAATAATAAGCATTAGAGCAGAAATAAATGATATGGAAACTAAAAAAACAATAGAACAGACCAACAAAACCAGGAGCTGGTTCTTCGGAAAAAAAAAAAAAATCAACAAAATTGATAAACCTTTAGCCAGACTTATCAAAAAGAGAAGAAAAAGGACCCAAATAAGTAAAATCACAAGTGAGAGGAGAGAAATAACAATCAACACCACAGAAATGCAAACAATGTGGAGATAGGGGAACTTTTTTGCACTGTTGATAGGAATGCAAACTGGGGCAACCACTCCTGAAAACAATATGGAGGTTCCTCAAAAAGTAGAACTACTCTATGATCCAGTAATTGCACTACTGGGGTATTTACCCAAAGAATACAAAAATGCTAATTCAAAGGGATAAATGCACACTGATGTTTATAGCAACATTATGGAAAGAGCCGTACTGTCCATCCACTGATGAATGGATAAAGAAGCAGTACAGATATACAATGGAATATTACTCAGTCATAAAAACAAATGAAATCTTGCCATTTGCAACAATATGGACAGAGCTAGAGGGTATTGTGAAGCAAAATGAGCCAGTCAGAGAAATACAAATACAATATGATTTCACTCATATGTGAATTTAAGAAAGAAAACAAATGAACAGGGGGCAGAAAAAGAAGAGAGGCAAGCCAAGAAACAGCCTCTTAACTATAGAAAACAAACTGAGGGTTACCGGGGGTGTGTGGGAATGGATTAAATAGGTGAGGGGGATTAAGGAGGGCACTTGATGTGTGAGCACTGGGTGTTGTATGGAAGTGTTGAATCACTCTATTTTATACCTGAAACTAATATTAAACTGTATGTTAATTAACTGGAATTTAAATTAAAACTTAAAAACAATAAAAAATATAACAACAAAAAAGTAAATATAAACTAAAAAATCCCCCACAAAACAACTAAGTCTTCATCAAAGATAGAACTAGTAGAGAACAGAGGTTATAAAGCTGGTTTCTCTACACAAATATTCTGGAATTAAGTCCTGGCTCCATTTCTCTGTAGCTCTGTGCCCTTGGATGAATTCCTTAAGCTCTTCCAGCCTCCTTTCTCACATCTGTAAAATGAGCATAGTAATGGTGCTTCCCTCATATGATTGTTACAAGAAATCAGTGGCATGATGTGTGGAGAGCCAGGGTCAGACTATTCTTTCTCCACCTGGCAGGACACAGTGAGTAGGATGAACAGTCCAGAGACAGACCACCCCAGCCTGAAATCTGCCCTTCCACCTCCTTCTAGTGACCCTGAGTGGTGATGCATTTCCTCCCTGCTTTATTACAGTGAATATAAATGAGAATAATCATTCCTGTCTCATACTATTGTTAGGAGCATTAAATGAGTTAAAACATGTAATGTGCATAGAACAGGGCCTGGTGCAGAGCAGAAGCTCTGTAAATGTTAGCTCTTATGATGATGCCATTTTTATTGTTATAATTGGTATCTTCATTACCTTATGCCACCCCATGTGGCATTGGAGCTGAGCTGTTAATCATGTGCAGTCTAGATAGTCCTAGGCTTTATCTAAGATGAAATAAAATCAGAAAAGAGACAGAATTTGACTACATAAAAAAATAGAAACAGCTCCCTGTTAAAACAAACAAACAAATGAATAAGCAAACAAACACCAACAGCTAAACATGGCCAATGGAGAAACAGTAAATTGAGAAGTAAACTGGTAGTAAATATCACAGAAAAAAATGACTTTTTTTCTTTATATAAAGAACTAGTAGAATAAAATAGAAAAGCACTAAATCCCAATTGGTATATTGGCAATGAGATGGACAGCTCAAAACAGGATTCAGTTAGGAGTGCCTGGGTGGCTCAGTCGGTTAAGCGTTTGTTTGCTTTCAGCTTGGGTCGTGATCCCAGGGTCCAGTCCTGCATCGGGCTCCCTGCTCTGTGGGGAGCCTGCTTCTCCCTCTCCCCCTGCCCTCTCTGTCTCTCATGAATAAATAAAATCTAAAAACAACAACAAAAACAACAAAAACCAGGATTCAGTTAGAGAACAAACACATGAAAACTTCAACCTCACTAATGCAACCCAAATATCACCAAAGTTTCTAGTTTTTCCTTTTATTTTCAAGTAAAACCATTCAATTCCCCAGTCTGCATGGTTGCAGGAAAGCAGTCCCTCCTGAGGACTTCAGAGGCATGCTGAATTTCTGGCTACCTCTCCTGTTCTCTCTTTCTGGACTATTTCTTCCAGTGGCTCCCCAACACTTTGGACCAGCTCATCCCTGACTTCCTTCACTGCTCCAGAGCTCTGTGATGGACTTCATTCCCTTACCAGGACACAGTCACTTCTTGAATTCTACAAATTAACACCCACACAGGTAGATGACCACCCTTAATAAAAATCCATTATCAAAGTTAATCAGCTCGGTCCCAGGCACTATGTCTTTGAGAGTCAGGGGAAGGAGTGCTGCATGTTGATATGTGGCCTACGAGGATGTTAACTTCTCTTCCAAAACACCTTGAAGATACTACTTGGAACTTAACTATGATAGCCCCATCCCCCAAAGAAATTGAAGCATTGGAAAATATGCTAAGGGAAGTTTTAAGGATTTAGAACAAAAGGATTAATTGCCAATGTAAGGGAAAAAAATAAGAAATAAGAGCCTAAATCTGGGAGGTCCACCTGCATCTAATAAGTGTTCCAGACAGAGAAAAAGGAGGGGAAGACGTTGTCAAAGTAATAAAGCAAAGAAATTCCACTGTAAGACATGAATCTCTTAACTATGCCCAGCAAAATAAATGGTAGAAGGCACCTCCTCTTGAAATTTTGAACAACTTTAGAATAATGTTAGACAATGATCCTAAAAGTTTCCAGAGAGAAAGAGAAAAGCACACACAAAGAGTCAGAAGCCAAGATGGCATTGCACTTCTCAATACCAGAAGCTAGAAAATAAAATTTTGTAGGGCAAATTATTTGGAACTTAGGAATTTAGATACAGCTAAATAATCAATCAAATATGAAACAGGTTCTCACTCTAAATTAACCCTCAAAGACTCTTTCTTAGGAAATTACTGGAGGATGTGTTCCACTAGAGATGTAAAAACCAGGAAAGACAATGCTATACATTCTCTATAGTGTTCCTGCCATGCAGGTACAAGAAACATGAGTAACTTCAAGAGCATAACAAATGTAAATATCTAGTAAACTAATTAGGAAATGATGAGTTTTGCTTACCTATTACTTTTGTTTTTAATATAGTTTATTTAATTGCAAGCATATACAATTTAATTTTTATAATAGTTCCTTTTAACTGGTTCACAAAATTCTTAAAAATTAAAAATTGGCTCTTAAGAGCTGGTGTAACCCAGCTCTAGCACACCACTAGATATCTTGGAAAATATTTCAGTAAGCATGATTCAGTGAGTAATTTTTTCATATTCAGCCAAAACATTGCGCATATTTGTTGCCAACAAGGAAATCTAGGGAGATTCCTCACGCGGATACGTCTCACAGGATGTTTGTAACGTGACAGCATTTCTCTAATACTTGGTCTAAAACAAACATGAAGCGACTTATTAATAAAGCTATAATAATAACTGGTACCTGGATGAGAAATCCAGACTTTCCTCCTTTCCTTCTCTACTGTTTTCCCTTTGTCACTCCCTTGTTTAGCTTATAAATTTTATTTTCTCCCTTTTTTCGGGTCTCCATTCCTATCCTGTCCCTTGCCTTCCATCCTGATTTTCTCTGCTTTGTTGTCCCCTCTTCTTTCCACTATGTTTTCACTTTCTCCTTTAATCTGCTATCCTTTCTGCTTTTTAAAAACCTTCCATTTTCTCTCTCTTTTCTTCTTTAATCTTTCTTTAGTATTTGCTTATCTTCACTCTTCACCCCCCCATTCCACCTCTAGTATATGAATATCTTCCTCTTTCTTAATCTCCTTCTCTTTCTACTGCCAACTTCTCTTTACTGCTGCCTTTGCTTCTATTTCTTTTGACAGCCTTTCTCAGTGTCATAGCTTATGGGCAGGACAGAGACTCATCCTGAGGATACTTTCTGAAGCTAAGAAATCTGATTATATATATAATGTATTATATATATCCTTTCTTATCCCTAAAGGCTTTGGGGGTAATTTCTGAGGACACAGGTCCTGATAGATGTTTCTACAACAGGGCTATTTACAGAGTGAACAGGATCATTTGAGAAAGGGAGTTAAGAGCTGAAGTCAGGAAAGGTGAGGAAATTAGAAATATCAATATTTGGCATTACTGGGAAAAATTCTGTGGGTGAATAGGAGTGCCAGTTTGTTGGCTAATTGTAGGATGGTCATTAATTAACTTAAGGCTCTAGCCCTATTTGTTCAATATGGCAGCCACTAGCCATATGTCGCTATCAAGTGTTTGAAATGTGGCAAGTCTGAGTTGAAATGTGCTCTAAGTATAAAATACATACCAGATTTCTAAGACATTGTATGAAAAAAATATGAAATATCTTAATAGCTTGTATATTGAATATATGTTAATATTTTGATATAGTGATTCAATATATTATTAAAACTACTTCAACCTGTTTCTTTTTGTCTCTTTAAATATAGTTACTAGATAAAGTTACTTGTGTGGCTTGCATTATTTCTATATTCTATTGGACAGTGCTGCTCTAGTCCTTGATAATGAAGTATTTACTAAATCTCTGCAAAGTCTTTTTTTTAATTTAAATTCAATTAGCCAACATATATTACATCATTAGTTTTTTATATAATGCTCAATAATTCATTAGTTGTGACTGCAAAGTCTTTCTTTGGGCTTCCATTACATATTTAGGACCATTCAATTTATTTGTTCAAATTAAAATTTTCTCCCCTCCTTATACTTGTCAAGTATAGTAAGTTTTGGTATATGTGCTGCCGAAGTGAGCACTCAAGTTCAGTTTAGTAAGTGAATGATAAATTACTGGAATTTCCTAACCATGTGAGAATTTTGTTACCTTTTATTTTTCAGAAATATAATTTAGAAAAAATAAACTGTGCCACTGTTTTCTCTTACTGATATTTATAATTAAACTAGTGGAGCTTTACTCAATTAACACGCGCTTCATACTAGACTATGACCTAGCCTGCAGTAGCTTTAAGGAAAAGCAGTCCCAGTTCCTTCCTTCCACCGGTGGGGAGCCTTGAGTTATGTGACTTTCCTCCCCGGACCTGGGCCCTATCAAAGGCAAATGGTCCCTTTCCTCAGGGACCTGGGCCCTATCAAAGGCAAGACGTAAAATAGGCCAGTAGACTATCAGATGGTCCATGGGTCCTCTGCCCAATAGAGATGCTCCATTTGGAGCTCCTTGGATACAAGGATCCAATCAGATTTATTATCTTCAGAAAGTACCCTCAGGATGCCTCTGTCCTGCCCATAAGCTATGAATCTGAGAAAAGGCTGTCAGAAGAAATAGAAGCAAAGGCAGCAGTAAAGAGGAGCTGGCAGTACAAAGAGAAGGAAATTAAGAAAGAGGAAGGGCAAAGAGAAGCTGACTCATTACTAGAGAACAGCCTTTGCCCGCTTTGGAGAGTACAGTAAGATGGCCCGACCACCAGGGCTACTGTGGGAACCATTTTGTTTGTTCTTTGTGAGGCCCTGCAGTGTGGGGCGGTGCTTCCTTACTTCTTGGCGTATCTGTAAAATAAATCTCCCACCACCTGAGGTAGCACAAGTTCTCTGTTCACTGCAATTTATATATGGAGGGAGAAATATGGCAGGCAGAATTCTGAAATCAAGGGAAGTTATAAGAGGGTAAAAGTATGTGAGAGTGTGTGTGTTTATATGTGTGGGGGGTAGTTACCACGGCAGATTATCTCTGAAACTCAGAATAAGGGAAGAGGGGGAAAAGGGACAGAAAAAAGGGAAAGATTTTTGAAAGGAATAAAAAAAATTACAGCCCCAAATTATCAGTATATGGTTCTGAGCTTACTATTCCTATTGCTAATTGCAAATTGCAAATAGAATATTTGGAAATTCCAGGTGAAGGCAGAGAGAGCAGTTCACGAACTTTTGGGCCGTGGGAATAGTGAAAACACCGTGGGCTTTGGAGCCAGACAGGCTCAAGTTTGAACCCTGACTCCATCTCTTACTGGATGATGACCTTGGGCAAGTTTCTTATTCTCTCTGAACTAGTTTCATCATCTGTCAAATGGGAATTTTATATCAGTTTGATGGAGTTTCTGGTGAGGATTAGCCAATATCTTGTATATAATACTTGCTATATTTACTTTAGGAAGTAAATGCAAGGTATGATGATGATGATGATGGTGACACAGAATACTCTTCAACTGGGCTCAACTTGTTTTTGGTAAGTAAATTTTAAAAAAGTAAAGAAAACTTCACCATTCACTGACAGAGTGAAGTGTTTAGACATGTTGGGCTCTGGGAAAAGGAAGAATACGTCTTTGGACACCAAAAAACTCCAGTGATTTTTTTTTCCTTGAGAGGACAATACAGATTATGAGTGTGCTGATCACAGTGGTTTGAGAATTTCTGAGATGAAAGAGATTTTAGAGCTTAGTTTGCCTCACAAGCCAGGAGGACCCTGCCCCACGCTCCTGATGGGTGTGCCTCCAGCACCTATTTTTATGTGTATGTGTATATGGACATGTTTGCATAGGTTTCGGTGGGCAGTAGAGTGTCCATTTTCCGTTGTGGTTTTTCTTTATACTGTTCCTTATTGCGTGATTTCCCCCTCTAAATTATGTGTAGAAATACATGCATTACATTTTTACCAAAAATCCCAATATTATTGTTTAAAAAAATTGTTGTTTTCAGAAAGTACCCCCTCCCCATTTTCACATTTACATAAACCTGTTATAATCATTCATTTTTGAATTGGCCATTCCTCCTGTGGACGATCCATTTGGAAGTTTTTTTTTTTTTTTTTTTTAAGATTTTATTTATTTAGCAGGGAGCCCGATGCGGGACTCGATCCCGGGACTCCAGGATCATGACCTGAGCTGAAGGCAGTCGCTTAACCAACTGAGCCACCCAGGCGCCCCATTTGGAAGTTTTTATCTTCACTAGCAATGTTCAGGAGTGTCACCTGAACCTTAAATATAAATAAAATCTCAAAAACTGTTGCTTTGAAAAAATTGATATGTACTCTGTAATCTATATAAATAGTGCCATGTTTGTTTTACCACATCACTTCAAAATAAGGCCTCTAGCTAACCCCTTCCCACACTTTTCTAGTCAGGTTACTGAAATTATGGAGTCGCCATTCCTATCCTTCGATCACCACTTAGCCATCCCACCCGGTTTGATGTCTGAGCTGAACTTTGAAGGATGGCACCATCAAAGTACTCTAAAATGCTTTGGGAAACAATATGGCAGTTCTGCAGAAAATTAAACATAAAATTACCATATGATCCAGCAATTCCACTTCTAGGTATAAACCCAAAAGAATTGAAAGCAGGGACTTGAACAGGTATTTGTACACCCATGTTCATAGCAACATTATTCACAAGAGCCAAACGGTGAAAACAACCCAAATATCCACTGATGGATGAATGGATAAACAAAATATAGCATATATATATACACACAATAAATTATTATTCAGCCTGAAAAAAGAAGGAAATTCTAATACATACCACAACATGAAAGAATAAAGTCCTGCCTTGCCATTCTTTTTTTTTTTAAGATTTTATTTTTATTTATTTATTTGAGAGAGAGAGAGAGTGTGTGTGTACAAGCACGTGCATGAGTGAGGGCAGGGGGAGGGACAAAGACTGTGCTAAGTGCGGAGCCCGACGCCAATTCAGGGCTCGATCCCACAATCCTGAGATCATAACTGAGCCACCCCCTTACCATTCTTTGACAAGAGTTATGAATAATTTTATCTTTAACAAAACTTTGATCTTGAAGCCAGAATGAGAGCAGTTAGAGAAAGAAAGATAAATAAAGGAACCAGGATGATAATGGAGGGTTTGGCACTGGGCCTTACCACCACTGCCATATAGAGAGAAGGATTTCCCTGAGAAAGTCTTTTTTTTTAAGCAGCCTCCGTGGCCTGAGATCATGACCTGAGCCAAATCAAGAGTTGGACTTTTAACCAACTGAGCCACCCAGGTGCCCTGAGAAACAGGTTTTGATTGGGGAGGCTGGACTATTCCAATATGAAAGGTGAAATGAGATATGCATGGACCTAACCTGCTCTCAAGGAAGGTATTAGAAACCCTTTTTGTTTGTTTTGGTTATTACTAGACCAGAAAAGGTGACTGGGGCCGTAAGAACTCTCATTGAAGGAGATGAGATTTCAGAGAACAGACTGGAATAGTCTATACCTTGCCACTCCAAGGGAATGCAGTCCCAAGAAGCTCTAGGGAAGTGTCCTCCTTTTTTTTTTTTCTTTAAAGATTTATTCATTTATTTGAGGGAGAGAGAGAGCGTGACCAGGGGGAAGGGCAGAGGGAGAGGGAGAGAAAGAATCTTAAGCAGACTCCTTGCTGAGTGTGGAGCCTGCAGCGGGGCTCAATCTCTCGACCCTGAGATTATGACCTGAGCTGAAACCAAGAGTCAGGTGCTTAATTGACTGAGCCACCCAGGTGCCCCAAGAAGTGCCCTCTTAAAAGGTTAGATAAGGAGTCAACAAGTTTAATTGGGGAACCCTTTAAAGATGACAGTTACACCAGGTAGTCATACAACTGTGGCCACACTTGAGGGGGGTGGTCTGAGAAGATGAGCATAGCATCTTCTAGCTTCTAGCATTGCCAGTGAGTTTTGAGGTGACTCAATTATTAGAAGAGAGGAGAAAAAAGAAGGAAATTCTGAAATACACTACGACATGGAAGAACCTTAAAAACATTGTGTGCTAAATGAATGAAGCCCATCACAAAAGGACGAACATTACACGATTCCACTCCTATGAGGTGCCTACGGTAGTCAAACTTACAGAGACAGAGAGTAGACAGAAAGTGGACGCCAGGGGCTAAGAGGAGGGGGAGTTGGGGAATTGTTGTTTAATCGGTCAAGAGCTTCCGTTTGGGAAGATGAAAAGATCTGCAGATGGGTAGTGTGATGGTTGCACAACCACGTGAATGGGCTTCATGGCACGACACTTAAAAATGGTAGATATTATGTATGTGTATTTTACTGTCATTTTTTAAAAAAGTGGCTTGAAGATTGTAATGAATTTAGGCAACGTGTAATGCCACTAGCCTGCAGTAGAGGGCAAGGAGCTTAAGCTTCACTGAAAAGCTTGATTCCAGTGCCCCTGCTGCCAGTCTAGCCCTGTCAGTGAACCATCCACACCTGCAGCTCCGCTGGAGCCCCTGGAAGCCTGGGGGTAAGAACTTTAGCCTTCTTTGCTCTAATACTCATGAGAAAGGAACAAGGGTTGAATGGGTCTTTTTTAAAGAAGAAATCATCTGAACTCCTGTACCTGGGAGGAAAGTAGCCTTACTCAGATTTTTAGTATTTATTATTTTGCCTATATTAATCTCAAGATGAATGATTAATGAGTGACCTTGGGGCTACTGATCTAAGAAACTGTCTTGCAGGCGCTTGAGGTTTGGGTTTCCTTTCACTGGTTGCTGATTAAACCTGGTCAGTCCTTCTACCCAGAATGGATGCTCCCATCATGGTGGGGAGGTTTCTCCAGCTTTTATTCTTCCTGTCCTGCATGTTAATAACATCTGCTGCTTGGCTGTTTAAAGCATCGTTGTGGCTCCTTTACTAGCTTAAAAGTTCTGCATGTACATGGGGCACATCTGATGGATTTTGTGCAATGTAGATCTTGTTCAGTTGCCTGGAGAAGCCCAAAGTGCCCAAAGATGGCGAGGTGGCTGCTCTAGAGGACAGAATGATTAATAGCACCAGGGCATTTGATTCCTAGGAGCGCTTTCTCACAGACCACCTATGCTGAGCTATGAATTAGAGTTCTGTGTCCTTTCTAAGTTTTGTTTCAATTCTTGTGAAATCGTCACTTAGGAAGGCATGAAGGCAAAGTCTCTTGAGCTTTATGACACCTAGCAGAGCGTCCACTAGCAGCTGCTTGCCACTTTACAGAGAAGCACGTGGGGTCGGAAGGGTGGAAGAAGCCACCATGACAGCTAGCCCTGATGGTGGAATCAACGTTGGTAATCGCATCCCAAACGACTTAATTTCAGGTGTTTTTTTTTTTTTAAAGATTTTATTTATTTATCTGAGACAGAGAGAATGAGAGAGACAGAGAGCACATGAGAGGGGGGAGGGTCAGAGGGAGAAGCAGGCTCCCCGCCGAGCAGGGAGCCCGATGCGGGACTCGATCCCGGGACTCCAGGGTCATGACCTGAGCCGAAGGCAGTCGCTTAACCGACTGAGCCACCCAGGCGCCCCCCAGTGTACTCTTTAAAAAAAAAAAAAATTTATTTGAGAGGGAGAGAGAGAGCATGAGCAGGGGGAGAGGTAGATGGAGAGGGAAAGGCAGACTTCCCCTCTGAGCAGGGAGCCCGATATGGGACTCGATCCTGGGACTCCAGGATCATGACCTGAGCCGAAGGCAGTCGCTTAACCAACTGAGCCACCCAGGCGCCCTTAATTTCAGGTTTTGAAATGCCTTCAGTTCGGGTTCTGGAAGGGAGTAGATAGGTCTGGATTCAAATCCATACTCTATCCTTTATTCACTGGGTTACCTTGGGTGAGTTACTTAACCTCTGAGTTTTAGCTCCTCCATTTGTGACATAGGGGATAAAAATGTCACCATTTTGTTGAGTTTTTGAAGGGATTGGACAAGATAGCATATGAAAGCATTTAGCTCTATGCCAGCCACAAAGGACGCACTCAAAAATGTCATTCTTGCTCTTTCTTTTGTTGCAAAGATCATTCAACAGGCTCTGAGGTTTTAACCCCTTCTCCACTTTTTTGCATCACTGGGAAAAATATGATTAAGTATTCTTTGCTAAACCACCAATAGTCATTTCATAGTGTCTTTTGATTTGGACTTTTAAATCATAAGCTATTAAAGAAAGTCATTCTCTGTTTTTCACCTGCTCTCAGCATAGTAGTAATAGTAGTAGGAATAGGACAATATATAATACATATTGAATGCATCTTTCATAAAAAAAAATTATGCCCTACTTTTTAAAATGTTGAAATGAAATATCATAGTGTACATGAATTGACTGATAGGACTTTTTAATTTTATTATATTTAGAGAAGTTCAAAAAGAGTAAGTTCCTCTCCCTTCTTTAGAATAAGTTACAGATGAGGTTGTGGTATTGGGCAGGGAGAAGAAGTCAGTAAAATATGAAAGCTATGACACCTCATTTCAGGGGATTCCAGAGGTAGCAACTGGGTTAGATTCTGCTGCATTTTTCAAGGGCCATACCCCCCAAACTTAGGAGCTACAATTTGAAGTACTCTGTGAAATGATAATGTCAAAAAACACTTTTGTCAATAAATAAATGAATGAACAAAGGTTTCAGATAGCAGTATGTTTTGAAGAGACATAAAATAAGGTGATGTGAACTAATAGCGAGTTGGCCACTTTTTTTTTTTTTTAAAGATTTTATTTATTTGAGAGAGAGCACACATGAGTGGGAGGGGGAGGGAGGGGCAGAGGGAGAGGGAGAAGCAGACTCCCTGCTGAGCAGGGAGCCCGACACAGGGCTCGATCCCAGGACCCTGAGATCATGACCTGAGCCAAAGGCAGATGCCTAATTGACTGAGCCACCCAGGCACCCCACAAGTTGGCCACTTTAGATTAGGTGGTCAAGTCAGGTCTCTTAGAGGAAATAATCTGTAAGCCAAGATCTAAATGACAAGACAATCCAGCCTAGCAAGGATTGGGGAAAGAGCATCCCAAGCAGGGGGACAAGCTAGTGCAGGGCGCTAAGGTCAGAACAGGTGTGGTATGAAGTGAGATCCCAGAAAGAAGCAAGAACAGCTCATGGAGGGTGTTATAAACCAGTATCGAGAGTTTGGGTTTTATTTTAAGTGTGACAGTACATAGTTAGGACATAGGCTGGCTGCTGTAACAAAATACAGTGGCTCCAGCAAGATAGGGCTCAACATAATGGCTTAATCCATGTCAGTCCTTGTAAGTAACTGATATAAAACCTAAATTGGGTGGCCATTTGAAGACTTACTCGTTAGGTTCCTTGGACTGTATAATGGGAAACTTTAAAGAATCAGTATGACTTAGTGAGATGTAATTTCATTGTGATAAGGTATTATAACATATTTGAAAACAAATTTACCTTGACTCATCCCAGAGAGACAAGGTAGCAGAGTCACTAAGACACCAGGCACTGGTATGTTAACTCTGTGACTCTGCAGCAGTTATATGACCTCTCTAAGCACCACCTTCCATACCTGTAGAAGGTGAACAGTGATAGCACTGACCCTGTAAGGCAGTTGCTGCAAGGATCAAGCTATATGAAGTTAGTATTACTTAGCTCAGTGAATGCTAGTTATTGTTACCTAGAAAGACATCAAGGGGCCACTGCCTCATTTGCATGATAGAGTCAACTTGGAGATGCTATCAGACTTGTTGAATAGATATAAATATATAGATTCATGACCCAGAACAAGTTACTCAGGCCATCTTAAATGTGGGTAATGAATTACTATTAGGGTACTGGTAACAAATTTATTTTGCTATATTTTTAAAATCTGGAAAATTATCATGAACATAAAGTTGCATCATAGAAGCTGTCTTATTATGTTCATATTTGTTCTTACATTGATCATTGGATGCTTTATTAAGGGTTACATAAAAAGGAGATGACCAAGAAAAGACTACCTGGGATAGATTGGAGGAATATTTTCAGTGGAAAGGTGAAAACTCCAGGCCAGTTCCAGGCTACCATCTTCTCAATCCCATCCCCCACCTGGTGCCTTTTGTGGCCCCTTCCACTGAGCACACAATAAACAAGGAATATCATAATCAAAGTTTTCTCTTCATAGTCATGGCACAAGATGGTTGAGCATTTCTGTGTCCATTTTCCTATATTCTACAGAACAGTTTTATAAAGTATTTGCATTTTTAAATTATTTTGGGAAATACCTACATTTTCTAGAATTTCCTCAACAACAATAATGACAAATTTGGGCAGGTTCTAGAGAAAGAAAAATCCAGATGAGCGTGAGGTTATAGTCCAGGTGTCCTTTTGTCTGAGTTCTGCCTGTTTTGTCCCCTCACCCTATCAATCCATATCTCCATGTCTATGTCTTTTTGCTATCTCATTATTTGTCTATGTCTACCGACATAGTATGTCTATGTATTTGTTATCTCATTTATTTATCCCAACACTCTGTGAGGAGAGTACTATTACAGTACTATTACCTGCATTTTACAGATGAGGAAACTCATGGATGCTGAGGACTTTGAGAGAAGAGTCAGACTTCAAGTTGTTGATTGGACACAGAATGGAGACAATTGAAGAATTAAGATTTTCACAATATTCATTATTCAAGACATGTATTAAGTACCTATGCTGCCAGGAACTTTTCTGGGCACTGGGACTATAGCAGTGAATGGAACAGATAGAACTTCTCTTCCTACACAGCTTACATTCTAGTAGGGGGATAAGAAAAGAGAGATTACGAACAAAATGTTAGGTGGTGAGAAGGGCTAGAAAGAAAAATAACTTTAAGATAAGGAGAATAGAGAGCAATTAGGGAGTGGTATTTTGTAGAGGGTGGTCAAAAACCGTCTTTCTGATATGGTAACCATAGTGCAGAGATGTCAAGGGAGTGAGGGAGCATGCCACTTGTCATTTGGGCAAAGTGTATTCTGGAAAGAGAACAGCAAGTACAAGTTCGAAGATTTGATGTGAGAGCATGCTTGGAAAGTGTAAAGAATGACCAGACAAGAGTTGGGAGATACGGATTGAAGATGTCAGATCTTGCAAGGACTTGGGATTTTCCTCTGGTTGAAATAAGAAACCAGTGGAGGATTTGGAGTAGGGAAGTGGCAGAGTCTGATGTTCATTTTAAAGATTCCTCTGTCTGTTGGGAGGAAATGACTGAAGAGGCATAAGGTTGGTAGGAAAGGCCCCCTGGGACTCTATCGAGAAAGGAGGCAGTAGGGGAGGTGGGGTGAAGAAGTTAGAGTCTAATATTAAATTAATAAACTCTTAAACTTTATGTTCTCCCACACCAGGCACTGGGAAAATACCAAAGCAAGGTAAACAGCTTGATGAGTTTTCCTGCTTATCCATGCATGTGTCCAATACACACCTACCTTCACTTTCCTCAGACTTGTCACTCCTACAGACAAGCAGGAAGAAGAAAGGATATACTCCGTGGGAAGATATGGCGTAGTGAGTCCTCTCCGGGCTATTCACATTGTCCCATTGTTCTGAGGAGCTGTGTGTGTGTGTGTGTGTGTGCACGCGCGCGCGTGCGCATGCGCGCACCCATGTACCTGTGCAGGCCTGGTGTATATATTTTGGCACTGTAGAAAGCCCCCAAGAAATGGAAACTGCTTTCATCATTATTGCTATTATTTGGCAGTGATCCAGATTGATTTTGCCACCAACCTGAAGACATATGCAGCCATAAAGACAGGAACCATTCTGTTTATTTCTATGTTTTGGACCTGCCATGTTAATGGGTAAGTGTTGTTGAAAATCAGATATTAGCTCAAAGGACTCTCTCTGTCCACAAATATAAAAGTTGAGGAACAATTCCTTAACATTTATTCAGGAGCCCATAGTATTTGGTAATAAAAAATTACTTCATTGAGAACTTAAAACCTGCACATAGATGTTTATAGCTGTTGCAGTCATAACTGCCAAAACTTGGAAGCAACCAAGATGTCCTTCAGGAGGTGAATGGATGAATGAACTATGGTACATCCAGATAATGGAATACTATTCTGTTCTAAAAAGAAATGAGCTATCAAACTATGCAAAGACATGGAAGAACTTTAAATGCAAATTAGTAAGAGAAAGAAGCTGATCTGGAAAAGCTACATAGTGTATGTTTCCAGCTATATGCTGTTCTGAAAAAGACAAAACTATGGAGACAATAAAAACATCAGTGGTTGCCAGGGGTTGTGGAGCAGGGGGAAGATGAATAGGCAGAGCACAGAGGAATTTTAGGGCAGTGAATGTATGCATAATGATGAATGCATGTCATTATACATTTGTCCCAACTCATAGAATGTCCAACACCAAGAGTGTGAACTGTAATGTCAGTTACGGACATCGAGTGATGACAATGCGTCAATGTAGGTCCATCAATTGTAACAAATGTGCCACACTGATGGGGCATGTTGATAATGGGGGAGGCTGTGCATGTGTGGAGGTGGGGGGATATGGAAAATCTCTGTACCTTCCCCTCAATTTTGCTGTGAGCCTTAAACTTCTCTAAAAGAGTAAAGCCTTACAAATTTTTACTTTCAATTTTCTTAAAGCCTCAGGCTATCAAAATGGCCCAGAAGGGAGAATGTTGAGTATGACCTGGCAATGAAATTCCTAAGTTGAACTGGGAGAAAGGCACTTATGCCAACTATTATATATCTCCCTTCTGGAAATTCTGATTTGCATCAGCGGTGGGGATATGGCACAGTAACTAGCTTAGAAATCTATAACCCAAGCTCTCAGATCAAGTCAAAGACTCAATATACAGGTTGGAACCCTATTCCAAACTGTTGGTGAATAGAGTCAAATTTTGTTATTAAAAATATTCTATACTGGGGACCTGGGAAACTCAGTTTAGTGTCCAGTTCTTGATCTCAGCTCAGGTTATGATCTCAAGGTCATGAGTTCAAGCCCCACGTTGGGCTCCATGCTGGGAATGGAGACTACTTAAAATAATCAAACAAACAAATAAATAATCAATCCTGTAGAATTTAATAAATGACATAACCACTTTATATTATATGCTTAATATTATATGTCTTTCTAGGATTTTGAACTCATCATCATTCATATAAGGGAACCAGTGATAGAATCCTTGGAATTACAATGAAATATATCAGAAGCATTTACATATTTTGTAGTATTGCTATGTCAGTGCAGGGCTGGGCTTCAAAGCTGCCAGAAGAAAGGGAGTTAACGACCAATTTCTCCAACTTGTCCCTAAGAAAGATTCCTGCAGACTTGACCCCAACCACAACCACACTGGATTTATCCTACAACCTCCTTTCTCAACTCCAGAGTTCAGATTTTCGTTCTGTCTCTAAACTGAAAGTTTTGATTCTATGCCATAACAGAATCCAAGAGTTGGATATCAAGACCTTTGAATTCAACAGAGAGTTAAGATATTTAGATTTGTCTTATAACAGATTGAAGATTGTAACTTGGTATTCACTGGCAGGTCTCAGACATTTAGATCTTTCTTTCAATGACTTTGACACCGTACCTATCTGTGAGGAAACTGGCAACATGTCACATTTGGAAATCCTAGGTTTAAGTGGGGCAAAAATACAAAAATCAGATTTCCAGAAAATTGCTCATTTGCATCTAAATACTGTCTTCTTAGGATTGAGAAGTCTTTCTCATTATGAAGAAGGTAGCCTGCCCATCTTAAACACAACAAAACTTCACATTGTTTTACCAATGAACACAAATTTCTGGGTTCTTTTGCGTGATGGAATCAAGACCTCAAAAATACTAGAAATGACAAATATAAATGGCAAAAGCCAATTTGCAAGTTATGAAACTCAACAAAATCTTACTTTAGAGGATTCCAAGACCTCTGTTCTATTACTTAACAAAGTTGATTTACTCTGGGATGACCTTCTCCTAATCTTCCAGTTTGTTTGGCATACATCAGTAGAATGCTTCCAAATCCAACATCTGACTTTTGGAGGCAAGGTTTATCTTGACCACAATTCATTTGATTACTCAAATACTGTAATGAGAACTATGAAATTGGAGTACATACAGTTCAGAATTTTTTATATTCCGCAGGAGAGGATCTACTTGCTTTTTACCAAAATGGATATAGAAAACCTGACTATATCAGATGCACAAATGCCACACATGTTGTTTCCTGTTTATCCTACAAGATTCCAATATTTAAATTTTGCTAATAATATCTTAACGGATGACCTGTTTAAGCAACCTATCCAATTGCCTCATTTGAAAACTCTCATTTTGAAGGGCAATAAATTGGAGACACTTTCTTTAGTGAGTTTCTTTGCCAACAACACATCCCTGAAGCACTTAGATCTGAGCCAGAATCTGTTACAACATGAAAATGATGAAAATTGCTTTTGGCCAGAAACCTTGATCACTATGAACCTGTCATCCAACGAACTTGCTGATTCTGTTTTCAGGTGCTTGCCCAGAAGTATTCAAATACTTGACCTGAATAATAACAAAATTCAAACTGTCCCGAAAGAGATTATTCATCTGAAGTCTTTGCAAGTGCTAAATCTTGCATTTAATTTTCTAACCGATCTTCCTGGGTGCAGTCATTTCAGAAAACTCTCAATTCTGAACATTGAAATGAACTTAATTCTCAGCCCATCTCTGGATTTTTTTCAGAGTTGTCAGGAAGTTAAGACTCTGAATGCAGGAAGAAATCCATTCCGGTGTACTTGTGAATTAAGAGATCTCATTCAGCTTGGAAAATATTCAGAGGGCATGATGATCGGATGGTCAGATTCGTACATCTGTGAATACCCTTTGAATCTAAAGGGGACTAGGTTAAAGGATGTTCATCTTCCTGAGTTATCTTGCAACACAGCTCTGTTGATTGTCACCATTACAGTTATCATGCTAGTTCTGGGGATGGCTGTGGCCTTCTGCTGCTTTTACTTTGATCTGCCCTGGTATCTCAGGATGCTGGGTCAATGGACACAGACATTGCAGAGGATTAGAAAGACAACCCAAGAACAACTCAAGAGAAATGTCCAGTTCCATGTGTTTATTTCATACAGTGAACATGATTCTACCTGGGTGAAGCATGAATTAATCCCCAATCTAGAGAAAGAAGAGAAATTGATTTGCCTTCATGAGGGAAACTTTGACCCTGGCAAGAGCATTACTGAAAATATCATGAACTGCATTGAGAAAAGCTGTAAGTCCATCTTTGTTTTGTCTCCCAGCTTTGTCCAGAGTGAGTGGTACCATTATGAACTCTACTTTGCCCACCACAGTCTCTTCCATGAAAATTCTGATTACATAATTTTTATCTTACTGGAACCCATTCCACTCTACTGCATTCCTACCAGGTATCCTACGCTGAAAGCTCTTCTGGAAAAGAAGGCATACTTGGAATGGCCCAAGGATAGGCATAAATGTAGACTTTTTTGGGCAAATCTTCGAGCCACTATTAATGTTAATTTATTAGAAACCGGAGAGATGTGTGAACTACAGACATTCGTGGAGCTGAATGAAGAGTCTCGAGGTTCTGCAATCTCTCTGATAAGAACAGAGTGCCTATAAAATCTTCTCTTCCCCTAGGGAAATTTGGGCCTGCATACACTGTTGAGATAGAAGTTGAGGGTGCCTGGGTGGCTCAGATGGTTGAGCGTCTGCCTTCGGCTCGGGTCATGATCCCGGGGTCCTGGGATCGAGTCCCGCATCGGGCTCTCTGCTCCTTGGGAGCCTGCTTCTCCCTCTGCCTCTCTCTCTCTCTCTCTGTCTCTCATGAATAAATAAATAAAATCTTTAAAAAAAAAAAGAAGTTGATACATGTTTATGATGGTAATATGGCAATATCATTAAAATGAAAAATGATTATTATTTTCATGTCAGTTCCTAGAAGGATTTCTAAGAATGTATACTACAGAAACACAAGTTTGCAAAGGCTTATGTAAAAAGGTGTTCATCCCAGCATTGTTTATAATCATGAAAAATTGAACAGAGCTCACATTTCCTAGAATAAAGGTTGATTCAATAAATTATAGTTCATTAATGCAACAAAATATTACACAGCCATTAAAAAGAATGAGGTAGTGCTATATTTACTGGTATGGGGAAAATTATACTAATATGGTGGTTTATATGTTGAAATAAAAGTATCAATGAATCTACACCAGTACATTGATATAGTAACAGTGGTTTGAGTCTGGGAGGTTGTATTACAGAAAACATTTGATTTCTATGTTGTATATTTCTATAACATTGGGATTGCTTAAGTGAATCTGTATTTCTTTTGTAGGTAGAAAAGTACAATAAAGATAATATTTGGGGCACCTGGGTGGCTCAGTCGTTAAGCGTCTGCCTTCGGCTCAGGTCATGATCCCAGGGTCCTGGGATCGAGCCCCGCATCGGGCTCCCTGCTTGGCAGGAAGCCTGCTTCTCCCTCTCCCACTCACCCTGCTTGTGTTCCCTCTCTCACTGTGTCTCTGTCTGTCAAATAAATAAATAAAATCTTTAAAAAAAAAAAAAAGATAATTTTTAAAGCCTATACATCCTATTCATTTTGCTTGATTCTTCCTTTCTAGTCTCACTAGTCATAGAACGAAAACAAGCTTTTCTAAATATTGTAAAATTGTGTTACTTCCCTGATTAGAAATGTTACTTCCCCGATTACAAAAATTTCTGTGGCTTGGGATACCTGGGTGGCTCAGTTGGTTAAGAAAAATTTCTGTGACTTACACACCTATAAAGGAAGAAAACGGCCATATTTAAAATCTGACACCAATCTCCTCTTACCTCCATGCATCCTATCATTGAGCCCTAACAAGTTATTGGACCTTCCCCAGAACATTCAGTCTCTTTGGTATCATGACTGGCTGTTGAGGGAATCTTACATATCCTTCAAGGTACAATCCAAATGTCAACTCTTTTATGAAAACTTCCTCATTTCCAAGTATGGTGCTCCTTGATGCTCCATAACACTTCAGACATATTTCTATCACCACACTGATCATATAAGTTTTTAAAGTTTCCCTTTCTTATTAGACTATGAGCTCCTCAAAGGCTAGGACAGACTTCCCTCTGCCCTTATTTTCAGCAGTGATTTGCTCAGTCCCTGGTTCAGAGAAGGTGTCAGTGAATGTTTATGTTAGGTAAGCTAGAGGAACGTAGCAGGGACCCAACTGGCTTCAAGATAGAAAGTCAGCTGAGAAGACTGAGAATCCAGAATTGAAGGATTTCTGAGTATAGCTTGAATCATGTGAAATTGCCAGTATGTGGTTGCTCTTGGCCTATAAGAACATCTACTTTATCTCATTCAATCTAATAAAACGAATCTCTTAAGCAGGGTAAAATTGGACTCTGCATCTATTTTATTTCCTCATAGTTGTGGTCTTATGAATTCCTCATGCTAGTAGTCATTTGAGAAATTGTAATCAAGATGGTCAACCTGAGAGTATAGGGACAGAGTTGGGTGTCATTCTCCAAGCCAGGTTGTGCTACCATTTGGCTAATGACCAGTCTACTATGAGGAGCTAGAGCTCAGTAGCCTTGAGTGTGAGTGTCTCTCTTCTTCCCCCCTGGTGAGCCCATAAGTCTGTTTGGTAGAAGGGTAAATCCAAGGAAACCACAGTGCAGGGAGAGCAGAAAATGGGGAGAATGCATTTCCAACCAGGCTTACAGCATCTGGGCCACTGTTATTAGTGCGATTCATGGCTTCTGGGTGAGTCAGACAGACACTGCAGGAAGATTTTGTAAATTTTGAGTAAATGACTCAGTATGAGACTCTCACTGTTAAACATTAGCTAATTGGGAACATATTAAGTAGGTAATATTAGCCCTAAAGTCACCAGGATTGAGTTATCCCCTGGTAGAATCCTCAGTTTAGTAATACAGTTTTAAAAATAAGTGTACTTTATCACAACTAAAAAAAAATAACACATCAGGCTTAGCTGTCAGTTACTTTTTGTTTCAGCAGCTGGACTACCCTTAAATCTTACCTATCAGACCACTGTACTATTCCTTTCTCAGAAACTCAGATACCATCAAAAATGTCCTACTTTGCTTGGTTTTGACTCTTATGGCTCATACCAGAAAATGAATTTTCCATAAGTTTAATATTGGGACTTGAGATAGAGGTAGCACCTAGCCTTGTGCAAACCTGATGATATACTTCTACCCAAGATATTCCGGATTTCAAGGGATCCACTCTCCTCAAGCATGACACTGATGAGGAAGTAAGCATTACACAGACTGCATGCTGCAATGGAACCCTGTGTAATGACACACACTGATCATGTTTTGAAAGTGATTTCAGGTCTCGTGAAGTTGCAAGTTGCTTTTCATTTCCTTGCCATTTGTCAACCTGGAGCTTCTTCCATTTACCGCCCCCCCTCCGCCCCAAGGATATTGAGCTCTATCAATATTGCTCAAGTCTGTCTTGGATTCTTCAGGGTGCCTTCACAACTACTGGGCATCTCTGCAGATAAATGACAATCTTTTCAGGATGCCAAGAGTCCAGTGTTGATGATGTTCTATATATTCTATAAACATGACAAAGAGGTCTATACTAACATGAGATTATAATCTTCTACTTCCAAGTGGTTTGGAGGGAGAAGAATTTTAAATGTAATTTATGGCAAATGTTCCCTGAGGTTCAACTCTTTTATGAATTATAATGAACCATTCAAGAAAAGCATGGACTAGGAATATTTAAACTGCGTGAGAGTTTAGAGCTTACCAAGTATAACTCTCACTTTTAAGTGGGAAATTGAGGCTTGGGAATTTTAAATGACTCACCTAAGCCTGAGGTCAAACACTAGTCTTTCAACTCTTTGACTGAAGAGGCTTTTCTTTCCAATCTAGGACAAGGTGCCTCTTAATTTTACTATCTTGATCCTTTCGTTTCCATTCTTAACAACAGGGCCCTGAGTTGGGCCCCTTGCATATCCCACTTATACTGTTCATAATTATTTGTGCGTGAACTCTGCAGTCTCTCCCTACTACCTCACACTTCTTCCCCAATCCCAGCCCCCAACTCTTAGGAGAGCCTTCCTTGAAATTCTAAGTCCTTCTTAGGGTCTGGTACTGCCAAGGTGGGCAGTGTTCTTTAAGCGATAGATCCCTGGTCCAGGCCCAGACCCACGTGGATCCTGGTCTTCACTGTCCCCTTAAAGATGCTTTCTGACCCTCTGTCTTGCACATGAGGTCAACCAGGTTATTCTGAGGAGCTCTGGGACTCATGCCTATGGGGTCCTCTCAGAGTCTGGTGGTTGAGCCCCAATTTGAGTTCGACAATCTGGCAAGCAGATCACTCTTGCTGGCTGAAGCAGTGTGGGATAACCGAAGATTGGGCCACCAGAATAGTGCTAACACACTGATTTGGGGTGACTCTCACATTGAACACAAGATGACTTCAGGGGTCAGAGCTATCAATAGTCTACCACCAATCCTTGGGCTTGAGCCACCAGTGTGGGCTTGTGTCCCTCTGTGTTTTGACTGTGGTGCCACCTCTTGTCTATAACACCTTAGGATAGCAAGCATGGTGGCAGGTGTCTTTTTCCCTGCACTCCTCCTCTTCCCCCAACCTCTGGCATCCAGGGTGATAACCACCATTGCTGTAGGCTCTGTGTCATGTGTTAGGTAGTCCTTCAAGGATGGTTTTCAGACTGAACACCAATGGGCCTTCCAGTCAATGTCCTCTCTTACCTGCCATTGATGTAGTGACATTGTGCTCTCCCTATCTTAAGCCATGCTGAAGAGGGAAGTACAAAGTACATATCTTGCAGGAGTAGGACGGTGCTTCTCTCTTCACATATGAACCCCTCCCCTAACCCCCTGACCGGTGTTAGTGTGTGGAAGGCAAGGGTTCAGTCAATATCAAAAGAGCTCCCATTCTGAGGATGCGATGATTACTACCTCAAGAATCCAGGAGAAGAAAAGACTGGAAAATACCTTGTTCTATGTTTATAGCATCCAACCCTGAATAGTAAACAGGACCAGAAAAAAGAATATTGATTCACATTTACCTACATATTTTGGGGAAGGCTCACATTGATGAAGCAGAGTACCAACCTTTGAGAAAGAGTCATTGGAAGGCAGTGTGGCTGAATGATACAGTATCCTGGCTAATAATGTGACCAGCATTACAGACATGCTATTGGGGAACTTCAGAGGCAAGAAGAGCTATCCTGTTTAATGTAAACAGGCTCTGAAGATCCAGGTCCTCATGATTAATTACAGCACTGTTACCATTTTCTCCTGGTGGGACATATAAAATTAACCAGGGAGAGTGCATTGGACAATAAAATGCCTGAAGGGATGGTTCCTGGATTTGAACAAGAAGAGATGGTACTTGGACCCTACAAAGAATCTTTCAATGTGCCAACTGGACAATAAGCAATACATAAATAACTCTATCCATCTTCATGAATAAGACACTATACCTCTCATGGGTCCATATATTTTGAAACATTTTTAAATCAAATTATTTATATAGACAGGAGCCCTACATTGCAAAAAATCTTTTCCTAGAGCCCTGAACACCCTGGGGTCAGCTCTGAGAAGGAGAATTTCCTGCCTTATGCAGCCAGAACTTAGCTTGCTTCTTATTTCTTGGCTGCTCAACTTGTTTCGGTTTTTGCATAAGTCGTTGACAGCAGGAGAGTTTTGTCTCAAGTGCTAATGGGTCATGTGTTGAGATTCAGTGGTAAGACTGAAGGATCTGACAGAGTGGCAAAGGCAAATTCTAGTACCACAGTATTAAGGTTATTGGAAGTTCCTCCTATGGTTTTTATAAAAAATGGAAAGGAAGCGAGACATTTCTTATTTTATGTCATGATGGGTGAAAGCTTCACATTATTAAGTTCTCTTCTCCCTATGGAAGATGTTAGATTTTTAGCTGTGCCTAGGAACTTTCTAAACCTAATGACCTGAAGTATTTAACTTCCTGGCAGCAATACCTTTGGCCCTGGGGGAAAAATAGGGCGGAGAAAAAAGCTGTATATATACTAGGTTAGCTCTAATTGTCTATTAGGACCAATGTCTTCTTTTGATTCCTGGACTCATGGGTCCTGGGGAGATCCAGAGACCCATAAGCCTTCAACCTCCACCTGATTCTTTGATTTCTGGAAAAGAGTTGAGTCAGTCTCCATGATACTGTTTTTAGTATGATGGCCCTGTGTGTAATAATACAAATTGCTAACCCTTCTTGAGGTTTATATGGGCCAGCCACTGTTCAAAGGATGTCGTGAGTTATCCTTGCTAATTCTCATAGATCTATGAATTAAATTTTATCATTATTCTCATGGAAGAGACAAATACCCAAGGTGCCCAAAAGTTAAGGTTTCATAGATAATAAATGACAGAAACCCAAGGCAATCTGATTATAGAGCCTGCTTTCATATCTACCATTCTATGCTGCCTCCCAAGAGCTTGCTATCTATTGGCTTCATTCATATTTATATTCACCATGAAAATACCTGTTCCTTCTACACCATATTTTTGGGTGGAGGTGTCTTGTTGCTTAAGAGTGATTCTCATTATTTAGTGTAAAACCCAAATGCCGCCAGGCCTCACTGTAGCTAAAATAAGGCACATCAACATCAGTGATCCCCCAAGTTCTTGTTCTTGCCCCCACCTGCTTAAGCAGCACTTCTGGTCCTCCTGCAATGGTCCCTGTGAGTAGTGCTAGGAGATCTCAAGGAGGCTCAGTTTTGTTCGCGCATCACACTGTCACCTACACTCACCATTTGGCGCCACCGTAGTCGTCTGGCCACTCTAGCTAACTCAGGTGGCTAGAATTGTGGCTTTTCAAAGCCCTTGAAAGAGCCTTGCACTACTGACATTGCTGAATGAAGGTATCTCCTAAATTATGCTAATGTCCATGCCGAGGTGTTTTCTCCCAACAACCCCAAATTCATTTATCCTTGAGGTGAGGAGAGGAGCCATGCTTCCCAAAACAGGGTGTCAACATTCTGGCATTCCAAAGCTGCAGCGCTGGAATCTAGAATCTCACCAAGTCAACATCACTCATCATCAGGGAAATGTAAATCAAAACCACAATGAGATATCACTTCATACCTGTTAGGATGGCCATTAACAAAAAGACAGCAAATAACAAGTGTTGGCTAGGATGTGGAGAAAAGGGAACCCCTTGTTGGTGAGAATGTAAATTAGTGAAGCCACTATGGAAAACAGTATGGAGGTTCCTCAAAAAAAAAAAAAAAAAAAAAAGAAGTACCATATGATCCAGCAATTCCAAAGAAAGTGAGAACACTAACTAGAAAAGATCCCTGCACCCCCATGTTCGCTGCAACATTATTCACAATAGCCAAGATACGGGAACAACCGAAGTGTCCATTAATGGATGAATGGATAAAGAAAGTGTGGTATAAATATACGAAGGGATAGTATTTGGCCATAAAAAGGGAAGGAAATCCTGCCATTTGTGACACCATGCATGGACCTTGAGGGCATTAAGCTAAGTGAAATAAGTCACACAGAGAGACAAATGCTGAACAATCTCACTTAAGTGTGCAATCTAAAAAACAAAACAAAAACCGAACAAATACCAAGCTCATAGATACAGAGAACAGATTGATGGTAGCCAAAGGCTGGTGGGTGGTGGGTGAAATAGGTGAAGGGGGTCACAAGGTACAAACTGCCAGTTAGAAAATGAACAAGTCCTAGGGATGTAATGTACAGCATGATGACTATAGTTAATAATAACAATGTATTGCATATTTGAAAGTTGCTAGTAGGGTAGATCTTAAAAGTTCTTATCCCAAGAAAAAGAGGCTTTGTAACTACGTATGATGATGGACGTTAACTAGATTTATTGATCATTTCAGAGTATATACAAATTTCGAATCATGTTTTACACCTGAAGCTAATGTAAGGTTATATATCAATTATGTTTCGATTTAAAAAACTGGAGAGAAAAATAAGAATCATACTAGTGTTCACAGTTTACTTAAAAATAATTTGAAATCTAATGTCATATTAAATGACCCTGTTAGAGAATAGATAAATAAACGTCTAAAAACAAAACTGAAAGTTATTCAATTGGATACACATAAATATACATCATAAACCACCAAATCTATAAGATAACAGTCAATTAACTTTTTAAAAAAAATAAAAAGTGGTTATATACACAATGTCAGAAAGCTTCACGATTAAAGAGGCACTAATGAAAGAGGAAAAACACTACATATTCATTACAATAAAAATAGTACTATGAGTATGTGTAATCAACCTAATGAACTGGTGAAAATTACTATTACAACATGAAAATTAAAATTTCCGTTCATTTTTAAAACATTTCCAAACACTTATTTGGGCTCTTTTCTATAATATTTTTCTGAAAAGCAAAAGTGAAAAAAATCACTAAATCTTTTGATACTTAATAATAAATTTATGAGGGTGAAATTGAGAATACTTAGCCAATTGGGCAAAAATAAATTTTGATCCTTTGCTGCTTCCCTTTCAGTTTTTGTCCATTATCGTTCCAGGGGTCACAATCGTGCAGAGACCACAAAGTCATGTTACATTTCTTAGTCTTTGTAATTTATCTAGTGAAGTTGAATTAAAATTTAAAAACACTTTATTCTTTAGAAAGTTCAAAAAATCCGCTCCCCCAAGCCAAGCATGTGATTTATATAATAAAAACAAATAGTTGAATTACATGTGTTATGCAAGATTAGAAAAAAAAAATCTGTTATGCAAGATTAGAAAAAAAAAAAAAAGCAGGTGTGCACATCTCAGCACCCCAAAGTCTCAGTGCTGGGATCCAGAGTTTTATTGAGTCTCTCAGGAAATCTGTGCGGCACTCACTCATTCCTAACCTTTGTGGGAGCTTCAACCAGTCCAGGGGGCAAGGAGTATGATCAGCACCCCATTCCTCCCATCTTCCTTAGTCCTTCCCACCTCTCCTCTGCAACCCCGCCCCTTGCCCCCACCAAGTATTCTTTCCTCCTACCTATGCATATCAATATACGCATATAAACGGGGAGGGAGTGAACATTATCCAAAGAGCCCAACCTCTATTCCCAGTTTGGATTCAGTTAGAACAGACTGCTACATATTTTGTAAAACAAATTGGATGGGGAGGTTTGCCCCATATGGAAGCCTAGGAGAGGCTGGAGGAGGGCAATGAATAAATTCTCCATTGTCAGAACCTTAGAAAACCGTAGACCCAACTTCTTCCTGAGGCTTTATAAGCAGGAAGCTCGCTAAGTTTGCAACTGGCTTGATACAATAGCTAAAAACGGACAAGAGAGAATTTCGCTTTTAATTTTTAAATCTCTCAGTCTTAAAACTTAGCTTCAGGCCCCAAACTAAAAAGGACAAAAAGGATATACGAAGATCATGAAAAAGGAAAAACAGAAAGAAAGAAAAAGAGAGAAAAGGACCAAGAGAAAAAGAAACAGGCAGGTGTCAGCTCTAATGCAACTTCTCATTTTGCAGCGTGCATCTAACCTTAAAGCAAAGTCCCCGGGGGAAGTCAAAGGCCGGGCCCTGTGGTTTATCAGGAGTTTCACTTCACTGGTTCCTCCTCACCGGCCCTTGCAGGCGTAGAAAGCAGAAGTTCACGACATTAAAATAGATCCCATTGTGCATGCAAGAGTAATACCATCAGCAAAGCATCTCTTCCTGTTTGTTCACTTCTTCAATTCTCAGCTTGGTTCTTTGCAACCCAATTAGATGCACTCTGTCAGAAACCCTGCCTCGGCTTGAGGGAGAAGCTTTACAGGGTTTGCCAAAGCATCTGACCACTTACTGTTTTGTAATTTCTGCAATAAATTCCTTAATGAGCCCCTGTGCCAGAGTAGGAAGAAGAGGGAAAAACCATTCTGACCTTCTCCGGAGCTCACCTTGACCCGGGGCACCTGTCACATCAGTCATTCTTCAGAGGGCAGATCTGCAAGGGACCCAGGGCATTGGGATGTTACAAGAGAGCTGCCCTGATTTTCCTTTTGTTGTTTCTCATTTTTCTTTCTTTTTCCTCTTCACTACCTCGGAAAGGCATAGAAGGAAGCCGCTTTTCGGGCCGACTCAATTCTTATTCCTGTTTCCAAATCAGAAACAACGGGGGGGGGGGGGGGGGAGCAGTTGGAAACCAGGGAAAATCGCTTGAAAGCCAGAACCTTGCTGCAGCCTCAGCATCACACCTGAGAGCTTGTTAGCGGCCTCACCTGAAAGCTTGTTAGAAATGCAGCATTTCAGGATCCATCCCAGACCTATGGTATTAGAATCTGCATTTTAACAAGTCCCCCGCTCCCCAGCTGATTCCTATATACAATAAGGTTTGAGAAACTTGGGAAAGGAAAACTTTACAAACGAACTCAAGTCTTGCCCCACAGGGACGTGCCCTTGTGTGAAATTTTGGGGTCACAGCGACACCTTGTGGTTTCTTTGGTAGTTGCTGTTGCGCTTTCTGGTAGGCAAGCGGCCTCTGAAGGCGGTTGGTTCATTCATCACTGGAGCGACAGGTGACCTTGTACCAGAGCCCAGAGGTCTCCGCGGTCCGCCCCTCTCCACCACGCTGGCAACTAAAGGGATAGAGGCCCTCTTCGAAGGATGTCTTCTGCTGAAGCTTAGGAAGGCCGAGAGGCTTAGCCCATTTTCTGCAGTTGAAAGAGCAGGACAACAGATCTCAAAGCATTTCTTTACCCTTCACAAGACTTTTCATAAAATTCACAAACCATTAAAACTCAGAGGCACAAGATGGTTTTAGAGATCATCCAGATGCGTGGTCCTCGCCTTTCAGGGATGACGATCACTATATATTATAGTTGATATTACTGAACATTTAGTTTCAAACACTGGTCTAAGCATCTGCATGCATTAAGTCACTTAACGCCACAAGCCAGTGAGGCAGGTGATATATATTATCTCTATCCCGTAGCTCCTCATCTGATAATTTTGTTAGTAGTCGTTGGTGGTTGAAAAAATCTATACTAACAAGAAACTATTATGATGAATCTAGTAACTCTTGAAAATGAATTTGCAGTGAATGAAACCCAATGGCTTCTATATAGATTTTGGGAAGAACAGTGCATATGAATAAGATTTGTTATCTACCCAGCCTCAGACTGTGCTTGGGTACACATAGACTTGTGGCCTCTTGCAACACCTCCAAGGCTCCCCAAAGGATTCATAGCCCACAGGCTGGGAATCCCCAATGTAGAAGCACCCCCCAAATGCCTTATTGACGCCGTACCATACAATCCTGAACACACCTGATTTCATCTGGTCTCTGGTGCCTCGGCCTTGGATGGCAGACTTTGGGGAGTAGCAGATGAGGAAAGTGACTTCAGAGAATTTGCCTATGGCTACACTCGTAGCTTGAAAAACTACACTATTGAGACAGAGTCCATGGCCAATCTCTCTGTTCTGTTCTCCAGCCTATACACCCTAGCAAGAATAATTTTCCTAAAACACAGTTTTGTTTGGGTGATTCTCCAACTCAAAATTACCCCCAATTATGCCCAGCTAGCTATGTAAGATAAAGCCCATTCTGATTACCTTGGTTTTCAAAGCAAAAATCTTACACCAACCAACCTGCTTGTCGCTACTCCTTTCATGTCTCCTATGCTGTCTAGACTTTTCCTCTTGTCCTTTGTGTTGTCAGGCCTCAGAGGAGACCTCTAGGAGGCCAGCTGGTGGCTAAGGTGACCCTCCCTAGGAAGCACTGCCTTGGTTAAGTCACTTGGAATGCAGAGGTAGATCCTACATAGACATAGGAAAAGTCAGATGGCCTTCTCTCAAGAGCAAACACAAGTTTACTGTAAAAAAATATAATTACTGATTTGATCATGTAAGTGCACATGCTGGTGGGTATTCTGTTCTAATGGTCCTTATTGGAAGAAATAGCATAACCAGAAGGTAGCTTGGTCAGTATGAGTCTTAGCCATTTCTTATTTCTGGCTGCCCAGTATCAATTCCCTCTTCCTAAAAAATACGTTATTTCCTTTTGAGACATCCTCTCTTCCCACTGGTGGATATAGTCTGGGAGACAGTGACTAAGATTCTGGCACTTTCTGGTTAGTGGGTAGAGAGGTGGCCCAGGCTCTTAGAACAGTAGATAATTGCATGCTCTCTTCCTGGTATTTCAATCTTGACCAGAGGATCAAAGAAATAGAAAAGAATTCTATTTCGTCCCCACAGTGGTGCCCTGGTCTTCCGGAGCCTTCTTTTAGACTTCCTGGTGGTCTTCAAATCCTATCCCCCAAGGGGGTGGGGGGATGGGGTAACTGGGCGATGGACATTAAGGAGGGCACGTGATGTAATGAGCACTGGGTGTTATATATGCCTAATGAATCACTGAACTCTACCTCCGAAACTAATAATGCATTATATGTTAATTAATTGAATTTAAATTAAAAAAAAATTTTTTTTAAATCCTATCCTCCAGAAATATCCTAGTTCCTGCCTGTTTCCAAGTTTCCACCTCATTGATTCTGTGAGCCCTCAGCATCCTTCCAAAAAAAAAAAAACAAAACTTCTTTTGAATTAATTAATATGCTAGTCAACTATTGCTAGAATACGTCGTATTAAAAAACAACCCTCAAGATCTCTGTTGTTTATACCAACTAGAATTTATTTTCTCAAGTCCGAGTTCTGTTGGTCAGCCGTGGCAGTGATGTTTCGGACTTCAGGTCCGGATAGGTCTGTTCCATGGCCCTCTCATTTGAGGACAGAAGCAGCTACTCGGAGCGTGCTCTTCTCACGATAGGTGGTGGAGGGCAAGGTAGCCCTCGCAAGCACATTTAAAAATCTCTGTCCAGCATCATCTATGTTAGCCTGCATTTCATTGGCCAAAGCAAGTCACATGGTCAAACTTGACCTCATCTGTGTTCTCCTTTACTCCACCGGCAGGCACCGCAAAGTCCCTATTGAAAGGGCATCCATCTTCTTCTTCTTCTTTTTTTTTTTTTTAACATATAATGTATTACTTGTTTCAGAGTACAGGTCTGTGAGAAGGGAAAAATGAAGGGCGGGAAATTGGAGGGGGAGATGAACCATGAGAGACTATGGACTCTGAGAAACAAACTGAGGGTTCTAGAGGGGATGGGGGCTGGGGGGATGGGTTAGCCTGGTGATGGGTATTAAAGAGGGCACGTTCTGCATGGAGCACTGGGTGTTATATGCAAACAATGAATCATGGAACACTACATCAAACACTAATGATGTAATGTATGGTGATTAACATAACATAATAATTAAAAAAAGGGGGCATCCATGTATTTGTATTCTGTTAGGAGGAAAGGGTGCAAAATTAAGACCATTAACCTACCTTGGTTAGCCAGAAAATAATAAAATGTTAACATTATGTTAAGTTGTTAACATAATGTTAAATTAATTTTAACATAGTTAATTTTATCAATCTTTGCCTTTAGGGTTTGTACTGTCCAGCTCCAGTTTAAGAAATTTCTGGTTCTTTGACCCAGGAATATCATTTAGTCCATGGTCCAGCTGAGGCAGGGACCCAACTCTGAATCTTTGCTAATGGCTGACCAATTGGCCCAGGCTTGGGGTTTTTTTGTTTGTTTGTTGTTTTTTATTTTTTAAGATTTATTGATTTATTGATTTGAAAGAGAGAGAGCACATGGGGGGTGGGAGGGGTGGAGAGGGAGAGAGAATCTCCAGCAGATTCCCCGCTGAGCATGGAGCCCGCTGGGCTGGATCCCAGGACCCTGAGATCATGACTTGAGCCGAAAACCAAGAGTTGGCCGGTTAACCGACTGAGCCACTCAGGCACCCTGCAGCCTTGTTTTTTGAATACTTCATCCTATTCTCAGCGATTGGTAATGCCACCTTTGCCATGGACCAAGTTTCCATAAATGCAGGAGTGTCTTGCTGGATTCTCTCTTCTGCTTCATTATTCTGTTCATCAACTTCTGTGCTGATACCTCACTTCCCAATTATTCCATCTTTAATCTTTATTTAGAATCAGCTTGTCAAGTTCCACATACGCACACTAAAAACGTTTTAGGTGGAATTTCTTTGAATTAAAGATTAATATGGGGGGTGGCTCAGTCGTAAAGCGTCTGCCTTCGGCTCAGGTCATGGTCCCAGGGTCCTGGGATCGAGCCCCGCATCGGGCTCCCTGCTCCACGGGAAGCCTGCTTCTCCCTCTCCCACTCCGCCTGCTTGTGTTCCCTCTCTGGCTCTCTCTCTCTCTGTCAAATAAATAAATAAAATCTTAAAAAAAAAAAAAGATTAATATGGGGGGAAAGAGGGTTTTCAAGATAATAAATCTTCCTCCCCATGGAGAGTCTCTAATTACGTTCTGCAAAATTTTATAATTTTCTTCTTGTAGCACGCACACTATTTGTTAGATTTATTCCTAGAGATTTTCTTTGTTTGTGCTACGATTTAAATGTGGTCTTATAAAAATTACATCTTTTAACTATTTGCTGCACACATATATGTAGAATATGAGCAATTTTTGTAGATTGCATTCAAAGCCAGCAACCTTTATCATATAGCTAATATTTGTATAATCCTTACCATGTGTCGGGCACTGTCCTAAGCATTTTTTATGTATGGAATACTCTCAAGTCCACAATGACTCTCTGAAGGAGGTATTATTATTATAACTACTCATATATGAGGGAACTGATGATATCCAGGGAAGAGCAGAGAGATTAAATAAATAGTCCAAGATCATAAATGGCGAAGCCAGGATTCAAACTCATTGTCCACTGTCCAGGGCGATAACCACAACACCATATTGGCCTCTTAACCTTGTTAAGCCCTTGCCTTGATTCAAATGATTTGCTTGTCTGTTCTCTTAGAAAACCACAAAAACAGTGAGTACTTTAAAAAGCAACTAGCAAATACATGGTTAACACCCTAGTGAAGCTATGCAAGGGGTGCACGCTTGAGTTTGTGTGTGTGTGTGTGTGTGTGTGTGTGTGTGTGTGTGTGTGTGTGTGTGTGAGGAGGAGGAACTTTATAAAGAGAAGCATTCTCAGAGCGAATGGAATTCCCCAGACCTTTGGGACTGCTGGTATACTTCCCGGAGGAGCTGCGCATTTTAGGCAATGGGGCGCTGGCCACGACAGGGCCCCCTTGGAGAGGCAAGCAGGCTTCCAGAGAGGCCTGAATGGGGAAAGAGGCCTGGGGCCGAGTGCAACAGACAGTGTCAAATGACAGGCCCTCTCCTTCCCCACCCCAGCCCCGGATTTGTGCTGAATCAAAGGGCCATTCAGGCCCCTCCCTCTCACAGAGGGAGGCCAAGGGGGCCATCCCTGGAGGCTGAAATGCAACAATCCCATGGGCTTCTGCTCCCAACAGGCTTGGGTTTGAAACCCCAATATACTTGGCACTGGTTTTATACACATTACTTTCCTGGTGCTGGGGGGAAAAAAAAAAGGAATTAGTTGGATGAAAGGGGGAGGTCTGGAAGGAGGGGGAATTCTTTTTCCAGTCTAGTGAATGAGGTTAATAAGTGGAAAAAGAAAACTACTCTCCATGAAGGGTCTTTGGAAGGGTTACCAGGCCACAGTAATTAAAACCAAATTAAAGGGCTATATCATTCATGCAGCCTCAAGGGCCCGTCTCAGCCCCAAGGGAGCTGAGTCTACTTCAGGGCAGCGCAGGGAGCGTGGGGAGGAGGGAGAGCGGGGAGGACCTGCGGGTCCTCGCATGGGGGGCGGCGACCAATGAAAAGCAGGGATCCCCGCCTAGGTCTCCCTCTGTGGCATCCCAAATGCTACGTCGTGAATTAGGGAATTGATTGAATGATCATCTTCCAAAACCCCAGCAGGAATTGGACATTTGTTCACACATTTCCAAGGAATGTTTTCTAGCGCTTCGTGTCATGTGAAAAAAAAAAACCCACACCAAACCAACCTTAGCTTTGGTCATCTTGAGGAGTCCCTGTTTTCTCTCACTCTCAGTTTCCTCTCTGTAAAAGGAAGGTGAAAACTCGATCAATTTTTTCTCCAAACAGTGCTCTCCTAAGTCTTCTCTGAAACCTGGAATAGGTAGAAGGAAGGGAAATAGAAATAGTCATTCAGCAATTCAGCCCTTTTTGCTTCTGTCATTTTTGACCTCAGACCATTTGCAACACCAGCTGGTTGAGCAGTTAATTCTAACCAGTCCCGTCTCTGTGACACCCTAATGCTGTCACCAATTCCAGGTGACCCCAGGGGTCAGAGGCACTGCCCGGGTTTGGCCCCTATTGCCACCTTGTGGGAGGTGTGGAAGGTTCCTGCCAGCCTCTTGTCTTTCTCAAGGAGGCTGACTTGTGACAAGCCAGCTGGGCGGTAAGAAGTCGCAGCTTCCGAGCTAGCAGAGGGAACCCGGTGGCCTGCGTTGAAGTGGTATCCCAGAGATCTACGTCTGTATTTTCACAAATGCCGGGGAGATATTGCATGAGATTCTGCAACAATTAACAATTTCCCCGTGAAACCGTTCTTGAACTCCAAAATTGGGTTATGATGTCCTTCCTACGTTTTCCAAAGCACCCTGGCTATTTGCTACCCGAGAACTTAAAATTGTTAGTGGTAGGGCCTGTTTACCTACTCTTCTTGTACCCTTTCTCTGGTCTTGAGGTCTGAAGCCATTGGCTTTTCACTAGGAATCCCCAGGACCTCGCAAAGTCCTTGCCCTACAAGGGGGATGGTGCTTTCCAAAAATAGCAACAGCAATATTTCCAGCATCACGAGTTCTTCCACAAACTTTCCCCTCCCCTGGCAGTCAGGGGGACTCCGTGACTGCCTCAACAAATTGAATCCTGCAGAATGCTTGATTTCCGAGGCTAGATTAGAAAAAGAAATAAGGCTTTTCTGCCTGATGCCGCCTCCCTTGGGACGTTCACCCTTGAAACCAGCCACTGGGTTGTGGGGAGCAAACATGCCCCCAGCGGCCAGCCAGCTACCACTGCCCAATGGATGACTGAAGGCACCTTCCGGGGATTCCATCCTATAGACTTCAAGTCTTCCAGTGGAGGCATCAGACATTGTAGGGCAAGACAAGTTGTCCCTTGTGAGCATAATGAATGTTCGCCCCACCCCTCTAAGTGTTGGGGTTGTTACTCAGCCCTAGTATTTGGAACAGTGGTCAACGACTGACACTACATACATCAGTGAATGGCCGCCCACGGGCTCTAGGAGATCCCTGCACCCTCCTAGGAGGTAGAAAAGAGATAGAACTATCCCAGGAAATAAGTGGAAATGTACTGTGTTTCTCTAAAGTTTTAAGGCATAAATATCTATAAATACCTACTATACTGTAATAGAAAAGATTCTTATCAGGACTCTACAAAAAAGAAATGCAAGTATCAGCTAAGGCATTATATAAGTGTATGAAATCATATTTTGCAATACATAAGGGTATCAAATAATCACACTGTATCCCTTAAACTTACACAGTGTTATCTGTCAATTATATCTCAATTAAGGTGGAAAAAACAACAACAGCAACAAATCAGGATTCTATCAAGCCATGAAAAGACATGGAGGAAACTTCAATGCATATTACTAAGTGAAAGAAGCCAGTCTGAAGAGCCAATTGATTGTGATTCCAGCTAATACGACTGAAAGAAGCCAGTCTGAAGAGTCCGATCGATTGTGATTCCAGCTAATACGATTCTGGAAAAGGTGAAACTATGGAAGCAGTAAAAAATATCAGTGGTTGCCAAAGGTTAAGGGGGAGAGGATGAATAGGCAGAGCACATTGGGTTTTTAGGGCACTGAGACTATTCTATTTACTGTAATGGTGGATACGTGTTATCATATATCCAAACCTATAGAATGTACAACACTAAGAGTGAACACTAAGGTAAACTACAGGCTTTGTTGGTTTTCAGGGTTGGTTTCTAGATTCAGTATCAGTTTCTAGATTGTAACAACGTCAGTGTTGGTTTTGAGATTGTTAATAAATGTACCACTCTGTGCTGAAGATGGGGTCATCTGTGCTTGGGTAGGACAGGAAGTATATGGGAGTGATCTGTATTTTCTATTTAGTTATGTTTTCTTTCCATTCAATTTTGCTGTAAAACTAAACTGCTCTAAAAAATAAAGGCTAGGGGCACCTGGCTGGCTCAGTCAGTAGAGTATTCGACTCTTGATCTTGGGGTCGTGAGTTTGATCCACATGTTGGGTCGTAGAGATTACTTTAGAAATAAATTAAAATAAATTAAAAATAAAGGCTATTTTTTAAAAAGGTCATTTAAATAGGGTCTTATTTGTCAAGAGCCTAGGGATGCCTTCTTCCCTCTCCCCAGCCTTCTTGCAAATAAACAAGCTGTGGATTTTTAGTGTTTGCATCACTGCCTTGGAGCTTGAGGGTAAAGTCCGACCATGTTCATCCCGGGTTAATTTACCGGGGGACTTAGTCTTTCCTTCCTTCCTTTCTTTGGTGGGCTGCATGTTATCTGGGAGCTGATCTGTTTCTAACATAAGTTAAGGAGTCCTCTGTTTTTGCCTTGAGTGACAGGGAAAATACTTGAGCCTTAGAAGGCACAGAAGAAAATGAATGGCTTAGGAGGAGATTAAAACAAGGACTCCAGGGCAGTTTGAATAATGAATTAAGCCTTCATTATTCTTGTTTCTTTAACAGTTATTAATTAGTAACTGTTTTCCATAAAAATATCAGTGGGATCATCATTCTTAAAACTGGCCAACATAAACGTGATGTTTAATTTTGTATTGTAATTAAAATTAGACGTTGTAATTGGCTTTTATTGTTATGTCTATTTATGTAATAGGTATCTCCCCAGAAGGTACAGCAGCTGACCATGTAGTTTCCAGATTATCTGGATGGCAGGTTAATTTATATGCATATGCGTATGTATACACGCTTGCCAAACATCTTGGAAGAAGAGTGGGTGTCTCTCTGCACCACAGAAACTTCCAACCTCCATGGAGCAGAGGTTTGATGGCAATTTCAATGGGCTGGGGCACCGCAGGAAAGGGAAATGGACGGCCAGAAGCCTAGGCTGACAAGAGGGAAGTCTGAGAGTTGCTTTCTGTACGTTTTTCACATAGAAATGATTACAACAGGTAGATTCTTTTTATTAGTTAAAAATATTTTAAGAATGTGCATTTGTTAATTGGTTTTTCAGTTTTATCAGTGTTCAACATGTACAAAGGTTAACATGTCAAATGGTTTTATTTATTTTTAATTTTTTAAAAGATTTTATTTATTTATTTGAGAGAGAGCCCATGGGCGGGGGAGGGGGGGACAGAGGGAGAAGCAGACTCCCTGCTGAGTGCAGAGCCCGACTCGGGACTCGATCCCAGGACCCTGAGATCACAACCTGAGCCGAAGTCAGACGCTTAACTGACTGAGCCACCCAGGCGTTCCTCAAATGGTTTTATAAAAGGCTTTAATTGAAAACCAGCCATCCCCTGCTGTCCCTTTCCATTCTTGCTTTCCTCTCAACACAGATGATCACTTCTGTTTCTTAAAGCTGTTTCTTTTGGAGTTTGTCTCATATTTCTAAAATATATGCTTGTACTACTATTTTTCATACCCTCATCTGTAAAATGGGTTTCACAACCTCATACGTTTGGTGTGAGCATTAAAAGGAATTAATTCAGGACGCCCGCTCACTCAGTCAGTAGAGCAGGTGACTCTTGATCTTGGAGTCATGGTTCAAGCCCCACACTGGGCATAGAGCTTACTTAAAAAAAAATGAAATAGGGCGCCTGGGAGGCTCAGTTGGTTAAGCGACTGCCTTCGGCTCAGGTCATGATCCTGGAGTCCCGGGATCGAGTCCCATATCGGGCTCCTTGCTCAGCAGGGGGTCTGCTTCTCCCTCTGGCCCTCCCCCCTCTCATGTGCTCTCTCTCTCTCATTCTCTCTCTCGAATAAATAAATAAAATCTTAAAAAAAAATGAAATAAAAAAAAGGAATTCATTCATAAAAAGGACTTTTAACAGTGCCTGGCACTGTTGTTATGTTAACTTTTTGTTTTTAGTTATTACCTATTGTCTTCTTACCATAAAAACATTATATTTAGCTGTGTTATACAACACCCCCCTTTACACACACACACACACACACACACACGGTTTCCCCTCCTGGCCAGTATTTTTTTATCCTAAGTTTTTAAGACTTATATTTAGTGTTTACATTATTATAACCTTGAGTACCTATGGTTGAGTCACATAGAATATTATGATTACATTTTCTTTCTTACTGGCGTTAATTTTTTTTTTTTACTTGTTTATTTGCTTAGTACAATTCTGACACCAATTCCAACGTGTGTGTTTTTTCCACACAAGCAAAAAAATTCTTGGACACCAGCTAAGTGTCCTACAATTTAATTCAATCCTGACACTGTCAACCCGGAGACAGTGTCAGATCCCACAGGTGAAGGGACCAGTCCCACAGGACTGCCCTCTCTCCCACTTCAGAGGCCAAAAGCAAGTCCAGATTGTCCCCTGTGCTTCTGACCCACTGACTATCAATCAGAGGTTCCCATGGCCCACTCCCTGAATTCAGTTAATTTGCTAACATGGCTCACAGAGCTCAGAGAAACATTTTACTTGCTAGATTACCAGTTCTTCATAAAAGAATATAACTCAGTAGCCAGATTGGACAGCTTCATAGGGCGAGGTGTGGGGAAAGAGTGAGGAAGCTCCATGCCCTGCCCAAGCATGCCACCCTTCATGAATATCCATGTGTTCATCAACCCCATCCTTTTGGGTAATGATGGAGGCTCTATGACCTAGGCATGATTGATTATCACTGGTCTTTGGTTAGCTGATTCAACCTCCAGCCCCTTTCCCCTCCCTGGTGGCTAGGGGGGGTGGGACTAAAAGTTCTAACCCTCCAATCACGTGGTTCATTCCCTGGCAACCAGCCCCCATCTGTAGGTTACACAGGGGCTTTCCAAAAGTCACCTCATCAACATCACAAAAGACACTTGTATCGCTCTGATCACTTAGGAACTTACAAGGGTTTTAAGAGCTCCATGCCAGGAACAGGGACAAAGACCAAATATATATTTATTATAAATCATAATGTCACACTTTACTTTCTGTGGACCACGACTTCAATCATTCCCAACCCCTCCACCAGAAATCTCTTCTCAATATGTTCTAAAAGTGTAAATGTTTGGGGGGAAGCTATCCTTCTCAGGGCTCTCTCTCCTCCTGCTGTACTATGGTGGTTCTCTAAGTGGGCTGCACAGCTGTCCCCCTGGGATTGCCTCTTACTATCAACCTCAAAATTCCTTTCTCTTCTCCTCTATGGTAGATCCTCTTTTTTTCCCCTCCCACGAAATCTTCTTTCTTGCTTTCCATTTTCCTTTTGAGTGAGCACATCCTTCAGTAGCTTCTAGGTTATGAATGTCTAAAAAATTATCTCACCTTCATACACGATTGATAGCTGGACTAGGTATAGAATTCTAAGTTGAAAATATTTTCCCCTAAGAAGTGTGAAGCTAGTGCACTAGCTTCTGGTGCAACTCTTGAGAAGCTCTTGAGAAGTTTCTTTTATTTCTTGAATGAGGCTTGTTACTTCATCTCTGGATGTGTTTAGAATCTTTGCTTTGTCCTTGGAATTCCAAAATTTTATAATTATGTGTCTTGGTGTGGGACTTTTAAAATTTATTATGCAGGTGGGGTCCCTGGGTGGTTCAGTCTGTTAAGCCTCCGACTCTTGATTTCAGCTCAGGTCATGATCTCAGGGTCGTGAGATCGAGCCCTGTGTTGGGCTCTGTGCTCAGCAGGGAGTCTGCATGAGATTCTCGCTCTTCCTCTTCTTCTACCCCTCTCCCCATGCTCCCTCTCTCTAAAATAAAATAAATTTAAAAAAAATAAAATCTATTATACAGGGAACTCAATGAGTCCTCTCAATATGAAAACTCATATACTTCACATCTGAGAATTTTTTTTTGAAATTACCTTTGAATATTTCAATCCCTCTATTTCCTCTGTTTTCTCTTTCTGGAACTTCTATTTTATTCAAACATTGTAAATTTTGGTCTGGTCTCCAAATTTTCTTCTTTTTTTCCTCTTATATTTCCATCTCTGATATTTTTCTGCTTTCTGGCATATTTCTCAAAATTTATCTTCCAACCTTTCTATTGTATTTTGCATGTCTGCTGTCATAGTTAATTTCCAAGAGCTTTTATATAACCTCCTAATTTCCTTCTCTTTTTTTCCTCTGAGCATATTAATGACAGTATCCTGAGGTTTTCTTCTGCCCCTTGCATTATTTCTATTTCTACTGAGCTCTTCAAAAAAAATAATATTTGTTTTGATCTCAGTTTTCCTATTAGAAAGTTTTCTCAGATCTTTGGTCATCCTTAGCTCCCCATTTCACCTTTAAGAGTAAGGCACTAAAAAATAGATGGGAAGCTATGTGGGGTGTGTGTGAGTGAGTGTGTTTGTGTGTGTCTCTGTACATACATGTGGTGTTGGGGGCTATAGGGAGCTTACCAATGGGCAGAATTTTCTTTAGGGTGATCTTGCTGGGCTTTCAGCAATCCAAGACTGGAGTGGAGGAAAGGTGGTAAGGGCCCACAGGTGGGGGGGCCGGTTTGGGGAGACACAAACCTGTAAACAATATTTTCAACTCACCACAATTAGCAGGATTTTTGAGTGATAGAATTCAAACAGTGTAATGGTAAAATATAAACCAAGCTGCATTAATTTATTAATTTATTAATGCATTAATTTATCAATTGATTCCTATTGGATTCAGTGTTTACTTTTAAAATTTCCTGGGAGTGGGAGAGCTGGTTGTTTTTATAGGGTTTTATATTTCCATAGGACAGTGTCCTATTTGTGGTGCATGTTTAGATCAGGGGAAAAAAAGCACTGGAAATCAATAAATAATCTCAAGCTTAGAGAAAGAATAGCAAATTCTACTCAAAGAAGCATAAGGAAGGACATCGCAAAGATAAAATCAAAATGGGGATGCCTAGGTGGCTCAGTTGTTTATGTATCTGACTCTTAGTTTCAGCTCAGGTCTTGATCTCAGGGTCTTGAGTTCAAGCCCTGTGTTGGGCTCCACACTGGGTGTGGAGCCTACTTAAAAAAAAAAAAAAATCAAAATGAACTGGGAAACAATGTACAATAGAGAAATTCAGCAAAGTCAAAAGTAAATCCTGGTGATACTGATCATAAACAAAAAAGAGAAGACCTAAATTACCAATATCAGAAGTGAAAAAAAAAAAAAAAGACTTCACCTTAGAGACTAACTACATCATATTATGAACCATTACATATTCAAGAGTTTTATATAAATTTGACAAATTCTTAGAAAAATAACCTGCAAAATAGACTTCAGGCATCTGAATAGCTCTTCAGATTTTTAAAAAATTGAGTCTGTAATTTAATCATTCCCATAAAAAACAAAACAAAACAAAACCCTCCAGGTTAAAATGGCTTCACGAAAGAATTTGACCAGAGCTTTAAGAAATAAGACCAGTTTGACACAAAGTCTGCCAGAGGACAGAAAAAGTGGAACAATTTGCAAGCTGTTTTAAGAGGCCAGCACACCTTGGCACCAAAATCTGACAAGGACATTATAAGAAAACTAGAGGCCAATTCTACACATACATGAAAAAAATCCAGACTAGAGTATTAGTGACCTGTACCCAGGCCAACTTCCTGCTGATACTATTTCAGCTGTTCAGAATGCCAGGTTCCATTTGTTCCAGAGTTGAAGGTGGTGGCCGTGTCTGACACACTGACCCAAAGAGGGCAGCATGGGAAGGATGCGCAGGGAAGCGTGGAGAGCTGACCAGTCTTTCCTCCCCTCAGTCACACCCGTCATTTCAGAGAGATCAACCTCTTGTGATATGACCAGCTACTCATGATTATTTCTGAGACTCTTGGGTTATCCTTTTATTGTTTCACCTACTCATTGTTTTTCTTTTTCTTCTATTTTTAACCATCAGAGGTCTTAACTCTCTTCTAGTGGTTAAGAGCACTGCTTCTGGAGACCGTTTTGGGTTCAGTACTAGCGATGAAACGAATTTGCGTCCACTTAATCAAGCACAACTCTTGGTTCCTTCTATTGTCGCGGCAGGTTTGAAGTAAGTGAGCAGGAGTGACTCCCTCCCTCACTACCTCGCTGACAGGTTATCATTCTGCCACATAGATATTTATTAAGCAAATGTTTATGAACAAGCAAGTTTTGAGCCATCTCTGTAAACTGTTCGTTAGGATGAAGGAAGGCCCAGCTTTCTGTCCCTCCGGGTGCTTCATTGACTGCCTGGCATGATAAGGTCTTTCAGAACAAACTCACCAAATACACAGACACAGGGCTCTCTTTGCTTTAGAGCTGGGGTTGGCTGGAGAGTGAGCCACCATCTTCCGATCCATGGCTGTACGCAGACCCAGCTGGGGGCTTAGCCTCGAGCTTTACCCTTGAGGGCGAAAGCTGGAAGAGTCAAGGGTCCACGTGGTTCACCTGCGCAGTTGTGGGGCGTGTCTCCAAAATAGCTTAGCCAAGCCAGATATGTTCAATACCTTTCATTGCACCACACTAAACCCAGTTCTAAAATCCATCATGCTATTTAACCAGCCGCGATGATCACAAATGAAAACCCATTTCTGACATTCGCCACACTGATCGGCAACGCCTTAGGTGGGAACCAAGACGCACCCAAACTGAGCATGCGCCGTAGCTGCCTCGGGAGCTCAGGCCCTGATTAGAATGCTCACTGACTGCTGTTCATTAGAACAGACCACCCGAGCTGTTGCTCAACCAAAGGAATACGTGTATCACACCGCATATATACAAGTATTTAAAAGTGAGCTATAGACATTGAAACAACCATTCCTGCCACATCCTAATTAGTGACCTGGACAAAACATTCAACATTCCCATGCCTCAGTTGCCTCATTTGTCTGCGCGCACGGACTGTTGGGTCAATAGAATGAAATAATATTTGCAAAGGACTTACCATCGTGCCTGGCATACAAAAAGCAACTAAGAAATGTAAGCTACAATTATAAGGTGTATACTGTATGCCACTGTACGTCTTCCGTTTGCTTCTCAGAAAGCCCTGGCTGCCAGTCCACACCATGGTCCAAATGGGGAAAATGAAACTGGGGTCCACTTACGTATGCTGGATGTGACTACATCCCAGGGACCAGACTGCCCTGCCCTCAGTTTACAAACCAGGAAATGATTTTTCCTCGGTATTTCCAGAGATGGCTCATGATAACCAAGGTCATTAGAGACTGATGTACACATCAAAGTTTCAAGTTATAAATCATAATGAGAAATACAGAGACCGAGTACATTGGTTCTTTGAGTCCCTGGGAGTATGTGAATGATATCTTTAGTGTGGGTTCATTTTATGCCATGGATGAATTCCTGAAGACTTTGCATTATTCAAAACTCATGTAATTCAAAGCAAATGTTCCCATATTAATAAATTTAAAGTAGGGAGGAGTATGTTCCCAGAGCACATAAATCTATCCCCATTGGCGTGTAACTTCCTTTGAATGGTGCCTTTCATTTCTTCAGCATGATCTCTGGTATTTTGCAGAAATGAATCTGCTATATTGTAAGCATATCATATCATAATGGTTGTTAGGTCTTCTTCAGAGCCTTTTTATCATATCTAAAGTCTGTAATAAATGCATCGCTTTCAGTGCTTTTCTGTACCACCACATTATAAGTGCTCTGATGACATGGTCATAGGATATTTTAAATTATAATAACCTCACAATTGTCACTAAAATCACTTCAAGTTCTAAGCCGCGTGAATAGCAGCATAGTTTAAAAGATACTAACGAAAGGAAGAGAGGATTTCTGTTTTAGAACTAAAGTGTTACAGTTTGCAATTCACTTGTCCTAGCAGGTTTGAAATTGAGCAATTCTTTGTTTCTTTTTTAATTTGGGGGATTTGCATGATTTCTCATTTTGAGTACAAAATAAAACCTTGTGAATGTTTTGTATCGCACAGTTACATGTAACTCAAATTCACTTAAAATGTAACCGTGGTGCTGACAAATTCTTGCTTTGGGGGTCTCTTTCCTTTCAAGGAGGGGATCGCAGAAAGACCTTGGCTTTGAAGTCACCAGACAGATCCAGGTCTAAATTAGCTTTCTTTGACTTATTAGCTGTGTGGGACTCAGTTTCCTTATGTATAAAATGGGAATTACAAATGCCTGTCATATAGGGTGATCCTGGAGATGAATATTAATACTTACCACTTATTAGAGGACTTACTATAGACCAACCGATTTATATATATTATTGGATTAATATTACAGAAATTCCATGATGTAGAAATTACTATTCCATTGAGAAAAAAGGCCTGTGGAAGTTAAGTAACATAACCAAGGCCACTTAATTAATAAGCAGCAGAACTGGAATTCAAACTCAGGTTTGAACTGACTTCACATCAAGAGACGCTACTCTTCCTTCCCAGAACTAAATGAGATAATATCTTTAAAATTACCAAGAACAGGGGGCGCCTGGGTGGCTCAGTTGGTTAAGCGACTGCCTTCGGCTCAGGTCATGATCCTGGAGTCCCGGGATCGAGTCCCGCATTGGGCTCCCTGCTCAGCGGGGGGTCTGCTTCTCCCTCTCACCCTCCCCCCTCTCATGCTCTCTCTGTCTCTCACTCTCTCTCAAATAAATAAATAAAATCTTTAAAAAAAAAAATTACCAAGAACAGTATCTGACACAAAGCAGATGATTAATAAATGGCAATTATTATCACGATTATCGTGGGGAATTCCTCCCTCATGTCTAACACACACACACACTCTCTCTCTCTCACACAGACAATTACAAAGAATCTGTATACTACATTGCTTTAACCTTCTTCCTTATTGATTTTATCACTCATGGTATACAAATAAATACTATGAAAGGAGAAATGGAACTCCTTAAGGTCTTTTCAGAGAGCTTGCAATAACACAGAAAAATATCCAGTGCTTTTCTTCCTAGAAATAGATAACTCTGGCAAAGTCAAGTTATCTGCCAACAAACTGAGTGGATGTATTTGTTTCTGAGGGCTGCTGGAGCAAAGAGACACGGACTAGGTGACTCAAACAACAGACACGTCTTGTTTGCAGTCTGCGAGTTTCCTTCTGTTGGCTGTGAGGGAGAATCTGTACTCTGCCTCTCTCTTCACTTCTGGTAGTTTGCTGTCGATCTTTGGTATTCTTTGGCCACATGAGTATCACCCTGATCTCTGCCTTCTTCTTCACATGGTGTCTTCCCTGTGTCTCTGTCTCTTCACAGTCTTCCCTTGTGTGTGTATGTCTTGGTGTCCAAACTTCCCCCTTTTAGGAGGAGACAAGTCATCACGGATTAGGGCCCAGCCTAATGACTTCGTTTTAACTTGATTACCTCTGTTAAAGACCCTCTTTCTAAGTAGGGTCACATTCTGAGGTACTGGCGGTTAGGACTTCAATCTATCTCTTGGGGGAGGGTTCCAGTTCAACCAATAATAGTGTGTAGAAGTGTGCGTGCGTGTAAGAGAATACGTGTGAGCAAGGCTAGCACTGGACAAAAAAGTGGGGGGAGAGGTAAGAATTGTTGAAGACCATCTATCGGCACATTGGACGTGTTAAGTCATGACTCTTTGGGTTGCAAGTGAAAGAGGCTCAACTTTAAGTAGATAAGCAAAGAGACAAAGTATTGGTTTATATAATCAAACTACAGAAATGGCAGGAAGGGAAGAGCCTTGAGGATCGAGAGACGTGAAAGCTGTCAAATTTCTTTCTCCCCCTCTGCTCTTCTCCTGCATGCCACCTTCCTTCTTCCAGCCATTCCACGAGGTGGCAGGCATGATGCTCGACCACTCCACACTTCCATCCATACTGCCTCATAACCAGAGAATTAAGAACTTTCTTAGTTGGTGACGGAAGGATGACAATAGGCTCTCCTTGGATCACCTGACCTTCCTGAAACCACCCCCTGATCCTGAGGGGACAAGGAAATATGACTGGGGTCCACCCGGAGCACGTGCCCATCTCCAGTCATGGGTCCGGGGCGACTAGGACTGGCAAGGTTGAAATTGGAGAGGGTGGTTGCCCAAAGAGGAGGACCGAACAATCAAGGTTCGTCACAGAAGGGCTCTGGCACATTGGCAGCTTGAGGTGCAGCTAGAAGTTTGGCTCCCTGCAAGCTTGCCTGGGGGCTCATGTCCCCAGGGATGATCTGATCTATGCTTTTGCTCTGTCCTGGGATCTCACGTTCCTGGTTGTTGGCTAAGGCTGTGGTGGGGGCTGCCCGGCTCTACAAAACTCATTTCCTTCTTTTTCTGGACACAGAGCTGCACTCCATTTCCCAGCTGCCTTGCAGTTTCACTGTTGTGAAGCACTGACCAAGTCACTGAGTTCTAGCCACAGGAATGAGGCTGATGTGTGGTTCTCCCAAGTCTGACCCCTAAAGCCTCCCCTTCTCCACGCTCCTTCCCCTGCTGGCAGTTTGAAGCAGATGAGTATGGCTTGAAGGCAGCTTGAAGTCACGGCTTGAAGGCAGCTTGAAGTCACATCTTGAAGTCGGTGGAACCGCCACAGGGAAGGAGCCGAGGCTCCTGAATCCCTGCTTGGAGGGGAGGAGCCCCACTTTAGACTGATGCGAGTGAGAAGCAAACTTCCATTTTTGGAGCAATTACACATTTCAGAGCTTTGTACAGCCATGAGTGCTGCCCTACCAACAAACTTTCTTCCCCCTCTCCACCTTTGGCTTCGTCATCCCAGGTTTCCCCAGTAGCCGGAGGGGAATCCTGGACCCACAGAGTTGCACTGGAATCCCGACTCTGCTGCTTAGCAGTGGTGTGACTTCAGGCAGATCATGCATCTTCTTGAGGTGTGGTTTTTTTCTTTTCTTTTCTTTTCTTTTTTTTAAAGATTTTATTTATTTATTTGATAGAGAGAGCACAAGCGGGTGGAGTGGCAGGCAGAGGGAAAGAGAGAAGCAGGTTCCCTGCAGAGCAGGGGGATCCCGATGGGGGACTCGATCCCAGGACCCCGGGATCATGACCTGAGCCGAAGGCAGCCGCTTAACCGACTGAGCCACCCAGGCGCCCGAGGTGCGGTTTTCTGATCTGTAGGATAATGATGCCTACCTCACAATGTGGGCATGAGGATCGAACTAGAGAGAGTATATGAAAATAGTCTAGTTGTGGATTCTAGGTGTTGATAGTGTGTCTGTGTGTGTATATATATATTTAATGATTTATTTTATTTATTTGTGAGAGAGAGAGTGGAGGGGCAGAGGGAGAGAATTTTCAAGTAGACTCCCCGCTGAGTGTGGAGCTGACGTGGGACTCGATCTCATGACCCTGAAATCATGACCTGAACCAGAACCAAGAGTCAGATGCTCAACCACCTAAGCCACCCAGGCACCCCAGTATATATATATTTTTTAACTGCCACAGGGTGACTTCATCCCAAATGCCTTCCCACCTAGTTCTGGCTGCGTTGGGTACTATCTTGTCAGTAAGGAGATTCCTCGGTCTCAGAAAAAAGCCTTCTGACTTAGAAGACTAAATTATGTCCTTGGACTATGGTAAACTGCTGTTGCCACTAATCCTCTTCCTACTGGGAGGCAGACTCCAGCACATATTAAATCCCAGGCTCTTGTCCTACGTCTCTGAAATGTGTCAGATAGGAATACTTCTCAGTTCCAGGCTCGCAGGCCTCGGCTTCTCTTATTCATTCATTCATTCATTCATTCATTCATTCATTCATTCATTCATTCATTTGTCCACTCATACATGTGTCCATTTGTCTGCTTATTCATTCAAACCCGGAACAAATATTTATTGCATGCCAACTCTGTGCTGGAGATCCAGAAGTGAAAAGGAAAGGCATATCTTCACCCCCATGAAGCTCCCATTCGAATGAGAAGTCAGAGAAGAGAGTGGTGAGTGCCTCGGCTGGTATAGGGTGCTGCAGAGGCCCGGAGGAGGCCCGTGGTCCAGGCGCTAGGATCAGGGAAGTCAGGAAAATCCACAAGCAGTGATGCCTAGCACAAGCTTTTCCAAGCAAAAGGATGGCAAAGCTCTTTCTACTACAATTACTAGCTACCCCTGAAATCAAGCTACTGGGGGATCTTCCACTTGTCAGCTGTATCATTTAGATACACCATCGCCATCACTCACCACCACCTCCCTTTCCAAGCCCTGCCCTGCCCAACTTCCAAACTTTTTAAGAATACAGTGCCCTGGGGGCGCCTGGGTGGCTCAGTTGGTTGAACATCTGACTCTTGGTTTTGGCTCAGGTCATGATCTCAGGGTCATAAGACTGAGCGCTGCATCAGCTCCGCTGTCAGGACAGAGTGTGCTTGGGATTCTCTCTCCCTCTCCCTCTACCCCTCCCGCTCATGCTCTCTCTCTAAAATAAATAAATTAATCTTAAAAAAAAAAAAAAGAATACAGTGCCCTGTGTAGTCCTATAGCTATCAAAAATTCTTTCATGCCTCATTCCCTCCCCATAACCACCAACATTCCACTCAAAGGGGCATAAATATCTTTAAGGCATTCTGTTTATATTGTATGTATGTATATGTACATATGTACAGTCTTCAAGATGTTGGTTTCCTATGCAAATGCTTTAAGATGTAAAATATAGGTATACATGTTTGCATACATATACGTACACACAATGCATATATATGTGTCTATATGCACCAATGTACATATGTATAATCTCCAAATTTCTAAGAACACTAATTGTTCAGTTGGGGTTACTGCTGCTACTTCAGGCACCAAACTTTATTAGACAAATTTAATAAAGCAATAATAGGTGGCCTACAGCTTATTTTTCTAGCAATAAAAGCCAACAAACCCAACAAACTTGGCTGGCTGGCTGGAAGTGCTTGGCTGATACAAATTATTTTACCTTTTTCCTTTGAGAAAGCTTTATTGTTGGAATGGTGTTAATGATTTCTTCCCTTCCTTTGGTGTCTAGAATAATGCGTGCTATGATGCAGGCCAAGGTCTGGATGACTACCAGCTGCCGGGAATTGCATGTTTACTGAGGGGTGGGACTGGAGATGTATTTTTTATATATATCATTATTATCTCTGCCATATTCCCTCTCTGAGCTGTCTCCCCATTATGGGACTCCCAGATTGTTGGAGTTTTTGGTGGGCCATGACAGTGACCCTTAGAGTGCAGAGAGGGAAGAAGCTTTCTATTAGGTTTTATTAATAATACTAATGAGAATAATGATGATGGCATTTATAATAGCAATAATCAATACATATATAATTAAAAATTATGCTCATTTACACATATTACCTCATTTATGTCTCAATTTCAACACATATGACTCCATTCATGTCTCATAACTGCTCTGTGAGGTGAGTTGTAGTATTAGAATCCTGATTATACAGATGAGGAAGGTAAGGCACAGAGAGGTTTAGTGATCTGCCCAAAGTCACACAGCACGACAGAGATAGGATTGGAACCCAGGCAGTCTAGCTCTAGGGTCCACCCTCCTTACCCCTAAGCCATGTGGTCTTTTCACTACTTGTATGCAATTTAGTCCTGGAAGGACAAGAAGGAGAAGAGCCAGGTATCCGAGGGGAGCAGGAGGTACTTCAAATACCTCATAAGACCGCTGGCTCTGAACTCAGGGCCCCGAACATCTGGGTCCCCCCTGTCCAGCAGGGGGCGCCCACAGTCCACATTTTCTGAGGTGCCCCTTAAGGACAGAAGCCTCAGCTGTTGAGAACCAGAACTCCTGACCCTTATTAGGAAGAGCCCCCATTTTAAAACGTTGTCTATCATTCTTGAAGTATTTATAGTCTACTAATCAAAGGAATCCTCCAGTGTGTGGAAAGAATCAAGGAAATAATACCCTACATTTCTCGGAGGACCTGCAATGGGCATGGATAACCACAAGCCCAATAAACCTGCATAATCTCCAAGCTTACAGCAGCACTTCCTGGCTCCAGATAAACCACAGAGACATGAGAGGCAGGGATTTTTCTTGCCACACTCAGAAAGCATGTGATTCACACAAACCCCTGCTCTCGGGGTGGCCACGGACATAATAGTCCTCCCACCTGGTCTGTAAGGTCGGGGAGTCCACGCTGGATGCGCTGCGCTGCCCTTTGGAACTTATGTTGAGGTGTCCTCTCTAGCGACCTTTGTTATATGCTTTGTAGAAACTAGATCAGAGGAGCAGCGGAGAAGGCCCGACTTAACCTGGTCATGAGAGACAGGATGTGGACACAATTTGTAGTTTTCATAGTGGTGGGAGGAGGGTGGCTTGGGAAGGGGTCTGTACCCCTTCTCAGTCTCCGCCTCCACCCTGGTAATACTCTGCAATGAAGAGTGGGTGGAGGGGGGCTAACTTTTAAGGGGGCCTGTCCGACTAGGAACAGGAACCGAATGGATTGCCCTGAGGATCCCTAGCAGCCTGCAGGGCACCCTCCTCAGACCCTCCCAGTGACCCTTTCTCTGAATATCTTCTGGTGTAAGAAATCTGATTCAAATTAAATGAGGAAAAACAGAGAGAGAAATAAACTGATGCCGGCCTCCAGGGAGGGGCTAGAGATCTCCGGGGTTCAGATTCCGGTCCGGCCTCCCGTGGGCTGGGCAGCCCCCCCCCCCCCGAAAGCTGATTTACCCTTTCCGCACCACGGCTTTCTCCCTTGAACAAGGACGATGAGAAAATGCATCTCATAGGAGTATGTCCAGCGAATTAAGGCAGGTTAAGAGGAAGCCCTGTGTTTGGCCTGTAGGAAGCGCCCGGTCAATCTTAGCTGTTGTGAGCAAACCTATTCGTGCAGTCCAGCACTCCCCAGAGAAGGAATCTTGCTTTCTGCCACCACCGCGATCCACCAGGGTAGGTCTCTCTGTTCTGGGCCCCACTAGCATACTTCCTTTCTCCCCCCACCCAGGAACATACCGCCCTCCTCACCACCTCTGATCTGCGACCTCACTCCTTCAAGGTCGTTGACTAGATACCATGCCGGAAGTTTTCTTTCCTGGAATCAGGTCCCGGGCATTTACCCTCCTGAATAACTGGCTCGGGGATGGGGTCAGTTGAAGTTCAAGAGGGCCAACATTCTGACTTTTACTGTTATTGATTTGTGTCGTTTCTAAGCCAAAGTGCATGGCCTCCAGGGCCAAGATAGCCGGCCCAACAATGCGTCCCTTCTCCTGTGGCCCTGTTTACCTTCTGGGAGCGGGCAGGGTGTGGCCAGAACTCTGGGTGGGGCTGCCCAGGACAGGCCTTGGAGAAGGGAGCCCAGCCACCAGCCACAGGGGCCTGGGTCTAAAGGCTGAAGAGCCTCGGGCTCTCTGCTCCTCACACAACAACAACAAGAGCAACAGAATAGCGTTGCTTTTCCTGAGTCCTTATGAACCACGTGTGGCACTCCAAGTGCTCCCTTGATCGTTAGGACCAGGGGCTACGTGTGGGTCCCAGAACCACCACTCATGAGCTGCATGACTTTGGGGACTTGTCTTAGCCTCTCGATTCCTCGACATCCTCCTCTGTAAGAAGTGGGGTGGTTAAAGCACCTTTGCGGACGGCAGGGCTGGAGGCACCCACCGGACCCCACGGCCACCATGCTGGAGCCCAGGAAGGGAAAGGCAGAATTAGACCAGGGGATGTCGGGGTGGGGGAATTTATCTTGGTGACTTTTGGATGCCGGGTGCATGTAGGTGTAAGTAGGCAAAGCTAAGAATCCAGGAAAGAATTGCCGGAGGAGGAATTAACAATCAGATTTTATATGAAAATGCCCACCTTGATCCTGAGAGAAAATAGACCACCTGGCAATAGCAGCAATTGAGTGGAGTCTTGAGCACAGAAAACCAAAACAGAACTCACTGAAGTCTGCGTGAACAAAGCTGAGGTCAATTACTTAAAACATTTTATGTACCATAAGAAGGCTTTCAATCAAGGAAATAAAGTGTGTGTAAGTTGTAAAAGAAGAAGGGGAAGAGGAAGAAGAAAAAGCACTTTCTTCCTTGGGCTCTGGGAGGATGAAGTGAGAAAGTCCCAGGATAGTTTCTGGCCCAAGGCCCAATGTTGGGTAAGTATTAGCAGTTGCTAATGTAAATTTCACCTGCACGACTTCATGCCCGACTCACAACAATCCTGAAACAAGTCCTCTACAGAGCAGAAGCTTAGGGCACACTGAAAGAAGCAAGCAAAGCTGGGATTTGCTCCCAGGATTATCTGATTCTGAATCTCAAACTCTGGAACCAGAATCACGGTGTCTTACTGCCTTTCATTGACCAACCTCACCCCAAGAACCCTTGATTGAGTGCCTTGCTATGAGCCAAGCTATTGTGATTTTATTTAATCAGTTGAAACATTCCAATGTGCTCAGTTTTCATAAACACTTACAGAGCTCTTCTCATTGGGCACCAAGCTGGGTCCTGGATCCACCTCCATGAGGGAGATGTTGGTCTTGCCCACAAGGAGCCCACTGGCCAATCTGCGAACAGGAAAACCCTTGTGTTGTGATCAAACAGCTTGACAGGTTGAAAGATTGTCTCCCCTTGCAGTTCCATTTGGACAGCTACTTGAACTTCCTTACCTCTTTTGAGGGCCTTAACTAAAAACACCTATCCTGTTTTGCTTGAAATTCCCACTTCTAGATGGAGGTTTAAAGTAGACTGTTACATGGGGCACCTGGGTGGCTCAGTTGGTTTTAAGCGTCCAACTCTTGATTTCAGCTCTGGTCATGATCTCAGGGTCATGGGAGCAAGCCTCACGTTGGGTTCTGTGCTGGGCATGGAGCCTGCTTAAGATTCTCCCTCTCCCTCTGCACCCCGCCCCCCTCCCTCCCACCCCCGTTCTTTCTCTCTCTCAAATAAATGAATAAATCTTTCAATGAAAAAAAATTTCTCTAAAAAAAAAAAGTACACTGTTACATAAGATGAAAGAAAGGAATAAACTGGGGGAGACTTTGACCATCCATTTATCAGTTATTGATTAATCCTTGAAAGGCTAGAAAGATTTGGTAAGGGTTGGAGGAAAGGAAAGACACCCCCTCTGGGCACAGTCCTCCTCTAAGTAGAGGCTTTGGAAAATTGCAACCAGATTCTGGAAGAGAGGTCGGGTAAACGTTACCACTGAGAAACTAGGGAGAAAGTAGTAGATGAGATTTGCTATCTGCAGGTGTAATTCACCCTCAAGGTGTGTTGTAGATGGCTGCTTAGGGAGACTCGAAAACACCAAAATGAAATCCATGCATTTATGAAACAGACATGGGCAGAATACTCTACTGACACTATGCAACACCGTGGGGATTTCACATGAAACTCAGCCCAGTCCCTGCCGCCAGGTGCCTTAGAGTATAATCTGCGACTAAATGTCAACAAAGAAAAGTAATCCAATCAATTGAATTAATCTGAGTGTTTACAGCCTTAAGTGTGTGGCCAGCATTGAGTGCTAGAAAGGGGGCCTTGGAGTCCACTCTCTTCATGTTTATCCAGCCGCCGGGAGGGCCCAAGTTACAATCAGGAGAGGTGTGAGCTAGTTGCCGAGGCCGGAGAAAGCCTTCTCGGGCTCTCCATTGTGGGTAAATTTGTCACGTTAGTACTTATGCAGGCTTCCTCTGGGCCCAGGGCTGTTCCAAGCACTTGACACCTGATGGTCCATTTAATCCTCACAATAAACCTATGGGGTACATGTACTGCGCCCCTCCAAAATGTGAGGCCTGGATCCAGAGGTGGAGTGATTTACTCCAGGTGTCTCATGCAGCTAGGTAGAGAGCCGGGAACGACAATGGGGCGCCGGGGCAGGAATTCTAGCAGTTCCTCTACAGGTACCAAATAGCCTCATCAGGTGGGGCTTGGGGTCCTTGGTCACTTGATTGCGCGTGGCTAGGACACAATACAGACATGCCTCTCGTGGCAATTTCATTATAGGGCATCCGGCTTGTACCCGTCTCTTCTGTAAATGTGGGCCCCGTGCCTTAGTTTCCCTGAGCCTGACTGCCTCAGGGTGCTCAGAAGAAAATCAAACCCCCCACTAGGAATGTGAAAGGATCGAACCCCAAAGTGAATTTATCAGAGCTCCACCAGAACACAGTCGGTACAAGATCTAACAGCAGGAGCATGGGGACCAGAAGCCCGGGTTTGTTGGTTTTTGTTTTTTTGTTTTTTTGCTTCCGTCATGGTACTTTGTACTTGGAAAGAGAAAGGAAGGATTGAATACAGGAATGAAGTTCTGAGGACGTGGAGCCACACTTACAAACACACATGTAAGAAGTTACCCCACAGTTGAGGAGCTCAGTGGGTACCATGGAGTGTGCTTTCTATCAACCGTCTTCACTCATAGAGCAGGGGCTCCCTCAAGGTGGGAACTTGGGGGAACCCCTGGAGGAGGTGAGAATAAGGGAGGAGGGGCCCAGAACTGGAGAGGGGGCAAGCCCAGTTTCAGAATCTCGAGGTAAGCGTTTGAGAGCAGGTAGACTTGAGGAACCCACAGGGTTTGGCAGAGGTTGTGAAATGCGCTGAGTTAAACCGAAACTGGAGGCTCGCGAGGCTCTGAGAGTGGAAGTTCTGAAACTTGTTCTGTTAGAGCCTCAGGACTTTCGGTGGTTAGGAGAAGGCGGGCCCAGGGGTGTGGCTTGGGTGTGGCCTGGGAGGATGGTGGGGGGATGGTAAGGCTCCCAACCCCACCCACTTCCAAGCCCTAGACGCATTAGAGCAGGACCCAGGGGATGCGGTGCTGGTCAGAAAGGGCTTGGGTTTGATCCCACTGACAAAGTTTGCTCAGAGGAGGGCCTCCGGTGGAAATAGGTGCCTCTGGAACCCAGGGAATCCGCACTTGATCTTAGCCGAGAGGTCGAGAAGTGGTGGAACTCAGGAAATCCAAAAGAGCCATAAAACTGGGGCGCCTGGGTGGCTTCTGCCTCCGGCTCAGATCATGATCCCAGGACCCTGGGATCGAGCCCCACATCAGGCTCCCTGCCCAGCGGGAAGCCTGCTTCTCTGCTTGTGTTCCCTCTCTCGCTGTCTCTGTCAAATAAATAAATAAATAAATACATACATAAAGGAGCCATAAAACTTTTACTTTACTGTTTCGGTTCAGTCCAACTCAACTGAATTCAACGAATTCAGCTATTTACCGTGTAGTGGCTGGAAGCTAGGAATACAGCAGTGAACAAGATAGACAAACTCTTCCACCTGCAAGAAGTTTAGAGTCTAAAGGTTGACACAGATCAAAGCACAATGAAACCAACATTGAATTACAAATTGCAGTGCGAGCCACCAGACCTAGCCGCCCAGCTGCTTTAGATAGAGAGGGTCCTCCAAGGAAGCGACTTTTCCTTCGCAGCTAGCAGGTGAGGAGCCCCCCAGGGGAAGAGTGGCTGCCAGTCAGCAGCTTGCCTGCCTCCCCCCACTTCTCCCTCCTCCAGAATCAGCACTGCCTAATCCCCATGGCTTCAGCCAGCCCTCTGATGCTTTTGAAAGATTTTCTTCCTGCTGTATCTAGATTTTCCAGTTTTTTCTGGCAGAAGCTTTGGTGTGCTGTAGGCTACTTTATCCCACATAGAGGTGGAATTCACAGCACTTACTTTCACACATTTCTTTCTTTTTTAACTACACACGTGGTACACAATGCAATATCCTTATACACATTAATTTAAAATAACGAACAATACGACAGTAAATCATTGACGGTCCTCTTTGCCCCTCTCCGAGGCTTTCTGCCCATAGGTAACGCAGAAGGATGAACACTTCTTACCGTCCTTGGTGTCTCCCCTCCGTGTGAAGTTGTGACACTCCTGTCCACTCTTCCTCTCGCTTTCTGGCATGCCTAGGGGAGGAAGAAGGTGGCGGCACTTAGTTGGTGAGTTTGGGAACCATACTGGAGGGGCTTAGCTCGGTTTAGCCTCTCTTCCTCCTGGGAGTGAGCTGTCTGTAAGAAAGGCAAATTCTCCTCTGTCCTGAGGGTTACTGGTCATCACCGCCACGTCCCCTCCCTTGGGGCGGGAAGACCACCAGCCCAGTCCTACACAGGCAGGTACGTTGGCCCTGTCCTAGGCTTTGATTAACAGACCATCTGGATCTCACATAAAGCATGCCCTCCAGCTTAGCCGTTTTCTGTAGAAAAAAAAAAAAAAAAAGGAGTATTTTGAACCACATCTGACATGCCTTTGGTGGGACCTAATTTTCATTCCCAATCTCAGCTGCAAGGCAGTTCAGGAAATGGCATGTTTAGTTTTCCAGGCTCTGCAGTCCCAGAAGGCGTGTTAGGAAAAGGTTGCATGAATGCAGAGGGCCAATTCACCCCATCCGTCCTGAGTGTGAGCGGTGTGCATCACAGTGTATCTGTACTAGGGCGGCCAGTTAGTCCTGGAAGCGCCCTAATCCGACGCCCGAGGGTCAGGTATGTGGTTCAGTATAAAGGTTGTATCATCTGCCTCTACTCACTGGAGTCAACTGATTTTACCAAGAGCACCTGACGGATGTTCCCTAGTCAACTTAGTATAGATTAGTTTGCAATGCCTTCCTAGAAAATACTAAATTTTGATAAACACTATCAAGTTACTTTCTAAAGAAATCTCTAATCAATCCTCCCATTACCAGTGGTTGAGAACGTCCTTTTCCTGTCATCTTAGAAGCTCTGGGGTCTCTTTCCCCTTTTTCTTGGCATGGCCTCCTTGTTCATTCTGAGAGCACTAAATAGTAATGTAGTCAGGACAATAACTATGGTTTATGGAGCAAAACTCTACATTGCATGAAATAAGGACTTTACAAACACAGTTTCATTCCATTCTGACAACCCCATCATATCGATATGAGCTGCCCCTGTGTTACAGACCAGGCAAGTGAGGTCCTGAGAGGTTAAAGAGATTGCTGGGACTTCAGAATGGCCAGGGACACCGCGGACACGTGAACAAGGGTGATCCCCTCTGAAGCCTGTGTGCTTAGGAGCAGAAGCATCAAAAAAAAAAAAAAAAAGAGAGAGAGAGAGAGAGACAGACTTAATGGCAAGGGTTCTTACCGTTTTCATAATAGTATTTGGTTGGCATTTGATTATTCAAATGCTCTCTCAAGGTCAGAGTTGTGTCTACCTCCAGCAGTGCAGAAATAAAATCTTTTTTTGAAGAAGGGAGATCATCCTTAGGATGTAAGCAGCTTTCTATGAACTCTGGGGGGGATCGTGTTGATCCCATTGCTCACCTGGGCTGTCTGTGCGGGAGATGAGCACAAGTACGATGGCCTCCATTTTAGAACACAGAAAGGAGACCAAAGCTTCCCGGTTTGCAAGTGGCCAGTCCAGGATTCCAATCGATAGATTCAGCCCCTGACTTCATGTTTGCCCTGTGTGTGTGTGCCTGCATGTGCGTGCATGCCTTATTTAAAAAGGGTCAGAATGGAAGTGCATGGGGAGAAGCAGGATGTGTGTGTTTGTGATGGAAGGGCAGTACTAGCAATTTGGAGAAGCTGACCTTGGCCATCATCCCTTGGAATACCCGGAGACTTAAAAAGCTGACGCGTAGGTCATAGGTTGGCAGGACGAGCCCTGGAGATAAAGATTTCTTCATTTATTTAAGATAAGATAAGAAGGTCTCCATAGGTCCCCTCTGTCCTCTACACCGTCCCACCTCCACACCCACCTTGCCCCACCCCACTCAGCTCCAAAGCACAGATTTACTGAGTCCGAGTCTCCAGAGGGGGAGACCTTAGAGTGTGCCTTCTCTGACAGGGTCGGCAGATGAGTTATCTGCTGGGTTTGCAACCCGATAGTGTCAGATGTGGATTGACTCTGAAGCTAATAAAGCTTCAAGGGATTCATGTGCATAAGTCCTTCTAAATTCTGGGATGGCACGAGTGTCATGCTCTCTTGCCATTTGTTTTTATGAAATTTGCAAGAGTACAATATTTTAACTGCATCTGGCCAAGATTCCTGTCTGGCTTCTGTTCATGTCAATGGGACTGAAGCAGCTCCAGGAAAAGGATATTATCTAAGGAATTTCATTTTGTTTGGGGTTCTTAGAAGGTATGCATGTGTTCACATTACTTCCATGCTGAGTTACTGTCAGCTCATTCCAGGGTGGGAATAATATCCAGGAATACTTTTATCACTCACGGGGCTAGCATGGACACCTGAAGCCACAGGGTCCAAGGTCATATTGAAATAGGAATGTTTCCTGTGGCATCTGGCCCAGATGTGCCAGTGGAAGAATAGGGTCAGAAGCGAATCCATAGAAAATTCTTCCAGTCATCAAGGTGTGTAAAATCAAAAGCAGGGGACTCATTCTCATCAATACCTGCTCCAAACAGAAGTTCTTTCCTATCAAGAATCTACTCTCTTTTTCTTTGTTTATTCATTTGTTTTGTTTCTTAAATTCCACATATAAGGGGCGCCTGGGTGGCTGTCAGTTAAGCGTCTGCCTTAGGCTCAGGTCATGATTCCAGGGTCCTGGGATCGAGTCCTGTGTCCGGCTCCTGGCTCAGCATGGAGTCTGTTCCTCCCTCCCCTCTCTGCTGCTCCCCCTGTTCATGCTCACTGTCTTTCTCTCTCTCTCTCTCAAATAGATACATAAAATATTTTAAAAATTTTCACATATAAGAGAAATCATATGGTATAGACAAACAAAACCAGACTGTTTAATACAGAGAACTAGGGGTTGCCAGAGGGGAGGTGGGTGGGGGGGAATGGATGAAACAGGTGAAGGGGATCAAGAGCACACTTATGATGAGCACTGAGTCATGTATAGAATTGTTGGATCATTATATTGTACCTGAAACTAATAGAGTACTGTATGTTAATTATACTTCAATTAAAAAAAGGCATCTACTCAATAATGCTGCAAATTATAAATGAAGCATATATATATGTCTTTCCCTTTTGAAGGAATCACATGAAATAGATTTTTTTTTTCAGAATTTCTATATTTATAGGACACAAGCCTATAGCAATTCTACAAAGGTGAGTCCATTGGTGTGCGAAATCACATGTTTTATGCATCCAGTTATTAAAAGACAAATTTTAATCAACCACAGGAGAGGAAAGATTGGCTTGTCTTTTTATTCTCTCAATAAAAAAAAAATTATGAAATTGTTGCCATAGAAAGAGGCTATTTAAGGCTATGCATCTAAAAAGTGCAGAAAACAAGTATTGTAAAGATGGTCAGGCAGTTTGCTAAGAGATACTATGATATTTTTATAAATTTTGTAATGTTTAACATATCTATCGGCTTTTAAATTTTATAGTTTATTTGGATTTCTTTTCTCATTTGAAATAAATATTCACATATTCACATAATCATAGTTGATTTTGTATTTGTATTTGTTATATTCTTTTTTTAAGAGTCTTTCCCCTTCCCAAATAGGTAAGCTTTGGGTCTCACAAAACCTGGCTTTACTCTTGACTGAATTGTACTGCATTTTTTTTTTTAATATATATATAGAGAGAGAGGGAGCACCAGCAGGTGCCTGGGGGGAGGGGGGGGTTGGGCAGAGGGAGTGGGGAGAGAGAGAATCTTGAGCAGGTTTCACACCCAACGTGGAGCCCACCGCAGGGTTCGATCTCACAACCCTGAGATCATGACCAGAGCTGAAATCAAGAGTCAAAGGCTTAAGCAACGGAGCCACCCAAGAGCCCCTACACTGCATTTCTGAGACTCACGTCCCACATGGCTGCCTGCCCATCCCTGCTAGCCCATCCTTCTTGTCCTGCCTCCCCTTCCAATAAGATTGTATTTCTCCTTGATTTCTTTTGTCATTCTCACTTACCAAGATAATCTCTGATTTAATTGCAGCCAACTTGCCAGCCCATGTATTAAATTCTTGTAAAATCAGCAGCAGAGACTTTTGCAATGTCTGGCAGGCAAAATACTTGTAGGCATATTAAATTTGGTCTAATTAAAAGCTCAAATGAAACCAACTGTTTCACTCCATTCTTTATGAGGGAAGAGAGGCCTTTAAATGAAATTAGCCAGATGACTCTTCATTTCAAACATTCAGGTCAGCCATTTTCTCACATTCTACTTTTAGTAAAAAGAAAGTTCTGATTAGTAAGGTTGAAAGCTTCTGCTTATTAAAAGAAAAAATAAGGTTAGGTTGCACCGTCTTACATGAGTTTTTAAGGTAGTCGTGGACTGACAAGTATACAGCTAGTATACAAGGGACTAGACTAGTCTTCTTGGTTTCTGCATACAATCGAGTTACTCATGTATAGACTCATGATGCCCTTAGGCTCTGAGCTGACGGCTTTCTTTCTTCCTCTCTTTCTTTTCCCTTCTTCCTTAGTTCCTTCCTTATTTTCCTACCTCCATTGAAACACACATTAAGTTGTGACTTTAAATATGCAGGTATTCTTTTTTTAAAAAAAAGATTTTATATATTTATATGTTTAGAGAGGGGAGGGGCATAGGGAGAGGGAGAGAGAATCTCAAGCAGACTGCACGTTGAGTGCAGAGCCCCAGGTGGGCTCGATCTCAGACCCTGAGATCCTGACCTGAGCCGAAATCAAGAGCGGATGCTTAACCAACTGAGCCACCCAGGCGCCCCAAATGTGCATGTACTCTTGTAAAACATGTAGTTTATTTTGTATGTATATGTGTACCTACTTTATATGAATGGGTGTGTGATATTGTTTCCTACTTTTCTCACTCCGCACTATTTTTTTTTTGAAAGATTTTATTTATTTATTTGACAGAGACACAGCGAGAGAGGAAGAAGGCTTCCTGCTGAGCAGAGAGCCCGATGCGGGGCTCGATTCCAGGACCCTGGGATCATGACCCGAGCCGAAGGCAGACACTCAATGACTGAGCCACCCAGGCGCCCCACTCCACACTATTTTTGAGAGATAGAATATTGATTTACATGTGTTCTTTGTATGGTGCTTGTAAAGATATTGAAAATATCTTCTTCCATTCTGTTAACTACTGCTAACTTCACTGAAAAAAAATTTTTTTTGGTACGATCCAATCCATCAAAACCTTGCCAGGGAGTTTATATATTTTCAGTCTTGTTGAAGAAATCTCTCCCTACTGGGAGCTTACAGTGATGGTCTCCTGCATTTCCTTCAGTTAGCTTTTAGTTTTTTTCTTTACACCAGGTGTCTATCTTTGTATATGATATAACGTAGTGATTCAGTTCTTCTCAAGCCATTTCCTAAGTGACTTTTCATCCATTAATGTGTGGTACCACCGTTCTTACATAACACAAGCCCATATGTGCCAGGATGCGTTTCCGGCTTGTCTCTTCAGTTTCATTGGTCTGTTTTCTCCTTCTTTCTCAGGCGTATTGCTAAAACAAAATCACAGATACCTAGAAACTGAATAAAACACTACTACGTAACTTTTCAGTTAAAACAAATAATAATGATATGAATTTCCAGGACATGCAGGTGTGTGGGCCCAATGGCAAACTTTCACAGGAACCCAAAGCAGCCTTCATTACAAGAGGACTCCAGGAATCCTTCAGTAGTATTCGCTTTGTCTTCTCTTTAAAGGAGACTTTCCACCATGGAAAACGTAAGCCCGTGCCAAAAATGGTAAGTGCAGATCTCCCGATTCTTTGTGTTTACACCTACTAGTCCCCAACTGACCTTCCAGATTTTCTACAGGTTTCAAAGGAAGATATAATCATCAGTAACACTTCTTCCACTTTTGAAAATTAAAATTACTTGAGTGGCAGAATGTAGAAAAAAAGGTAGGATTTTGGAATACGTGTGGATTTATTTATATATATAAAACAAAGATTGAGTTTTTAGGGACTTATAATCCTATATGTTTAGTTCTTCCTTAGTTCATTCATATGATATTATTCATTGAGCCCTTCCCAAAAAGATCACTAGTGAATTTCAACTAATTCTCTTGGAAACATTTTTGGGATCCTCCACTTTTTCCATAAATAATTGTAAAATCCTTGCCTTTTTCAAATCTTCCCCATAAATAATTTATTAATAAATGAAAAAGTGACATTTGGAAAAAAAAAAAAGAAGACAAATAGCAAAACACTTGGGGATGAGCAAGCAACAGCCCCATCTCAGGATTCCCACCACGCTATGTGGCATCTCTGTTTGAATCAGAAAGAGGCATGTGTTTTGGGTGATTCCAACCCTGAGGGGGCTATGAGAAGTGAGCTAAAGGTCCCTTTGGGCAAAGAAACAACATTCCTTCCTTTCTGCAGGGCCTCCACTCACCCCTTCCAGGCCTGATGGTGCACTGAGTAGAAGACATTACATACACTATGGGGCAACTCTGCCTGGATGCCAAAATTCAGGGGACCCAATTAAAGCAGAACTTAGAAAGAAATTTGTAACTTTAAACACAAGCAAACAAGGGAGATTGAAAAGAAATGAGTCAGGCAATTTTCTCAAGCAGTCAAAAAATAACAATGCAAACACAGCACCAAGGGAGGAAATAATAAAGATAAAAGAATTAATGGAATCAGATACTAACAAAACTAACACAATGCACTCCAGAAGATTAATTAGCAAAACATACTTAGCAGTTTGAAAAAATTGGGATGATAGACTTCTGGCAAGACTGATCAAGAAAAGGAAAGAGAAGACAGAAATATGTAAAAGGTAGAATAAAAAGGAAAATAGCTTTTAGACACAGAGATTAAAAGAATTTTGAAATGCCATTATGACTAACAGTTTTCAAATATTGACTTAGAAAAACCAGATACAGGGCGCCTGGGTGGCTCAGTTGGTTAAGCGACTGCCTTCGGCTCAGGTCATGATCCTGGAGTCCCGGGATCGGTCCCGCATCGGGCTCCCTGCTCGGCAGGGAGTCTGCTTCTCCCTCTCCCACTCCCCGTTTGTGTTCCCTCTCTCGCTGTGTCTTTCTCTGTCAAATAAATAAATAAAATCTTAAAAAAAAAAAAAAAGAAAAGAAAAACCAGATACATTTCTGGAAAAATGTGGAAGGTAAAAACTGGTGGAAGAACGAAATAAAAAATTTAAATAGAGTAATGATTATTTTAAAACCTGATTATTTAATAGTTATTAAAAACAAAGACCTCCACTGTCCAAGGTTTGGCCCAAGCTGTTATTCAGAGGAATTTTACCAAACTTTCAAGAATTTCTATCTTTTATAAGTTATTCCAGAAAATTGAAAAAGAAGGAAAGGGTGTTCAACTCCACTGAGAGACTGAATATACAAACAGATAATAGCCAGATCATTGGTACAAATAGTACTCTGGCCCATAATATGCAATGAGCTGCCCAGGAAACTAATCCATTATTTATTGTAACCAGCTCATGAAGCCCAGGTGCTAGCTGCAAGTCAGATTTGTAGGAAGTCAGACCACTATCTCTAGTAAACAGTCAGGAAGCCAAACAATAATTCCTATAATGATTGGCCCCAAATAGCCAGGATTTGATTAATAATTGACAGCTTCCCCGATTTTTGCCCCCATGTTCAACTTAGGGCCAACCAGAAAAAGCCAACTGTGTAGCCCTAACCAATCACACAGATACCCTGCTTATACTTGGCCCTCCTATAGCTTCCCTGTGTCGACAATCTCCAATCAAGGCATACATGAAGCCGTTTTTCTTTTTTAATCCACTATAAAGCTTTCCCACTTTTCTGCCTGCTTTTGAGTCTGCCAAAATCCAAGTGATGTGGCCGACTCTCTTGTTATATCAAGCTCTAAATAGTAGCCTTTGCTTGTTCTCACCTAGTTGGTCTTCCTTTGTTTCCACATGGTTTAGGAAGCCAGTGAAACTACGGTCAGGCAACTGTAAGTTTGTTTCACTTATTGTCCTAGATACAAAATCCTAAATAAAACATGAGCTACACAAGTTTTAAATTTTATTAAAATATGCATATTTATATATACAAGCAGGCTTTATATAAGAAATGCAAGATTGGTTTCACAATCTATCACTATAACTTACCATATTAATGATCTAAGGAGAAAAACCACAGAGTATAAATAGATGAAGAACACTTGTTAAACTTTGTGCCCAGATAAAAAATCCTATAACAGAAATCATGCTTATTGGAGACATTTTTGGTTGCGTTTCCATAAAGATTACTATAAGGCAAGGATACTACTAATGCTTAACACAATGTTGCAGAAATAATCCAACACTATAAGACAGGAGGTATGAGGATTGAAGGGGAAAAGTAAATAGTTACTATTGCAGGTATTTTAATTATCCTCATAAAAAAAAATGACTCAATAGCATCCCCAGGCTCTGTAATAGAGCTAATAAGATAGTTCAGCCTGTTTGCCAGATACAAGATCATCTTCTAAAACCAAGAGTGTTCCTTTATAACAAAACCAATAGTGTTTCTTTATAACAGAAACTAGAAAATATAACAGAAATAAAGAGGGATGAGCAGGCTCACTCCAAACATTTGTGGTACCTGGGGCAGGAATACAAATGAAGACCACAACATGTATCTAGTATAAAAAATTTAAAAATCAAAGCTATTTAAATTAAGCTATAATATGGGAGTACATTTAACAATATCTATCAGCAAACTCACCGTTTGCTTATCTCACCACACTACCATGCGAAAGAGGAGACAGAAGGCTAATATTTCTTTTTGCCACTAGGCCAATTGGCACATGGCCAGGCCAGAATCCCTGGAAATACACTCCCAGACAGAGATTTGATGCAGGTGGTTTAATGAGGAACAACGCCTATGATATAGAGTGTGCCCTGCATGAGACTGAGGGAAACAGGATGAGGCAGAAGGAGAAGCTGAGAAATTTTATTTTATTTTTGGAAAAGTTCATGAAATATTATACATGTCTTTATAAAAATAAGACCATTATAATTCTAGTATTTCATATCCATCTAGTTGCCACTGTGAAAATTCAATATCATGCTTCATGCATGTTATGTCTACCCCTACACTGTTTTGCTTTGTCTTTCATTTTCAGCAGTTTGATCATGATGGGCCTGAGGGGGATTTCTTTGTGTTTATCCCAAGATGTTGTTTTGGAATTGAGTCAGCTACTTGAATCTGATGGGTTTTTGCTATGGTGGTTATTGTTTGTTTGTTTGTTTTGTCTTTCAAAAAACTGGGGGGGGGGTTCAGACATTATTTTTTCAAATATTTCTTCAGCCCTGCACTTTCTTCTCTCCAGTGGCACTCCAGGGATATGAATGTTAAATCTTTTGTAATTCTCGCGGGTCCCCAAGGTTTTGCTCTTTTTTTTTTCAATTTATTTTCTCTATGTTGTTCAGATAATTTGTATTGATAGATCTTGAAGCCTACTGACTCTCTCTTCTGTGTTCTCTGCTATTGAGCTCATCTAATGAAAAATAATTTTTTTTAAGTAGGCTCCAGGTGCAGCGTGGAGCCCAACGCGGGAGTTGAACTCACGACCCCAAGATCAACACCAAGGCTGAGATTAAGAGTCAGACCTTTAACTGATTTAGCCACCCAGGTACCACGCCCAGTGAATATTTTTCTTTTGGATGTTGTATTTTTCATTTTTAAATTTTCATTTGATTCTCTTTTTTAAATATCTTCTGTTTCTTTGCTGAGATTTTCTAGTGTTCCATTTGTTTCAAGAGTACTCATAATTGCTTTTGGAGAATTTTTATGATCGTTCGTTTAAAATCTTTGTGAGATAATCCCAACACTCTTTGGGCTTAAGTATCTGTTGATTTTTTTTTTTTTTCTCATGAAAGATGAGATTTTTCCTGATTCTTGCTATGCCAAGAAATTTTGGATTGTATCTTAGAAATTCTGTGTGTTATGTTTTGAGACTCTGGTTCCTCTTTAAGTCCTCTATTTTAGCAGGCAGTCAACACATTTAGATTTAGGACACACATCCTGGCCCACTTTTGTGGGCTGTGGTTTAAATGTGAATTTGCCTTTTGAACCTTTGCAATGCTATTCTGGTCTGCCCCACTGTGTACTGCCGAGAGGCCAGTCTGCAGGCTCGGGGGTATTCCACGTGGTAGTTAATTCTCAAAGCTTTTGCTGCGTTGATTATGGTCAGTGTAAGGCTAGGCTCACTCAGAGATGAGTCTCTTTTTTCTGCTCCCTTCTCTCCATAATCATCTCCCAACTCTCTGGTTGGAAAGGGGCGGGGATGCTGCCTGTTTGCTGCTTAGTACTGGGTGAGCACTGTGGACAGGGCTCCTCCCCACTGTCTCTACTGCCACGACACCAGTGCCTGGGGAAAGGGGAGCCCCTCGGTGCAGAGTAAAGGGTGGTGATTGGGCTCCATCCCATAGACTCTGCAGCATGGGGGGCAGCGGGGCAGTGTTGTGTCTTTTATGGTATTTGCCTGCACTGGGACAGTTATGGTCATAAAGGCTCCATCCTGTAGAGCCATCCTCTTTCTGGTTCTTTGTTGAAACAGAGTAGGTTTTCCTTGGATCTTTCTTTTTTCTTTTTTCTTTTTTTTTTTTTTTTTCCTGTCTCTACCTGGTAGTGGTTCCAGGTTGTGAGTGTTCTAGCTCCCAGACCAGTCTCTATGGCAGGAGAACAAACAGAAAACTACCTCGAGGAGTTTGCTGCTGGGTTGTCCCTCAAGTCCTAAGTTCTCTAGCTAGTTTACCATCTTCTCTTCATCCTTCAGAGTCTACCAAGAGTTGCTTTATGATAGTCTTGTTTTAGAGTCTTCTGTTGTAATTAGCAGGAGGAATAGAGTGGAATGCACTTATTCATCCCTTAACTGGAACCAGAGATTCTTTTCTTAGGGCTTTGATTAATCCTATTATGTCTTTAAATGTACTTATTTTATAGTTTGTTTCTGACAATTCCACCACATGAACCTCTTGTGTTGTGCCATTTGTAGGGACAGCTGACTCCTGCATCTGGTATATGTTTCCTCGTGTGTTTCGTTAGTTTGGTTTTGTAAATCAAAGTAAGGCTTTCTCTGTGTCATGGATTAAGAGTATGTGCTTCCAAAAGTGTTTGGTATTTGCTCATATCCAGGGATTTATATAGGAAGTCTCAGTTTCAGCTACTGTAATCAAAATCATGTGGTTTTGGTGAAAGGATGGACACATAGAATAGTGAAACACCAAGTCCAGAAACTGACCTATATGTATACAGTTAGGTGATTTTTTGACAAAACTACAAAGTCAATTTGAAGAAAGAATAATCTTTTCAAAAGTTGTGCTGGATGGGGCACCTGGGTAAGCTCAGTCTGTTAAATGTCTGACTCTTGATTTAGGCTCAGGTCATGATCTTGGGATCTTGAGATCAAGCCCTGAGATGGGCTCCTTGCTCAATGGGGAGTCTGCTTAAGATTCTTTCTCTTTCCCTCTCCCTCTACCCCTCCCCCTGCTCATGCATCCACACTCACTCTCTCTCTCTCTCTCAAACAAATAAATAAATCTTTAAAAATAAAGTGGTGCTGGAGGGGCGCCTGGGTGGCTCAGTCGGTTAAGCCTCTGACTCTTGATTTTGGCTCAGGTTGTGATCTCAGGGTTGTGAGATTGAGCCCTAAGTTGGGCTCTGTGCTCAGTGGGGGTCTGCTTCTCTCCCTCTCTCTCTCCTTCTGCCCCTCCCGCTGCTTGTGCTCTCTCTCTAAAAGAAATAAATCTTTTTTTTTTTAAAGAGCTAAACATTAGCTACCACCCAATTTAGCAATCCCACTCTTAAGCATTTGCCCAAGAGAAGTGAAAACTTATGTTAACACAAAAATCTTTACGTGAATATTTGTAGCAGTTTTATTTATAATTGCCTCAAACTGGAAATAATCCAAATATCCTTCAACTGGAGAATGTATAAGCATATTGTGGTACATCCATATTAAATAATGAAAAGGAGCAAACTACTGATACATGTAACAACATGGACGAATCTCAGATACATACTGTCAAGCAATAGAAGTCAAACTCAAAAGGCTGCAATCTATTATGAAAAAGGCAAAAGTACAGGAAAGCAAAATAGGCCTGGAGGTAAGGATTGACTTCAAAAGGGTATGGGAGACTATTAGGGAGGATGGAATTGTTATTATTATTATTTTTTAAATTAATTTAAGGGGTTCCTGGGTGGCTCAGTCTGTTGAGTGTCCAGCTCTTGATCTCAGCTCAGGTCTAGATCCCAGGGTTGTGGGATCAAGCCCTGTGTTGGGTTCCATGCTGGGCGTGGAGCCTTCTTAAAAAAATTAATTTCGGTATAGTTGGCCTGCAATGTTACATAAGTTTCATGAAGGAGAGGCTCGAGGATGATGTGGGAGAAGCTGGTTTGAATGTGTGGTGGGATTTTAGTTTGTTGAGGGATTGCATGAGCACAGCTGTAGAGGCATGTAACTGACAGGGAAGCAGCTGGACTTTGCTGCAGGAGATGCGATCTGGAGTAGATGGGTAAGCCTCAGAGGCCTTCTCTTTGAGTTTTTAGAGGCTGAGTTCTGAGCCTGATGGATTTCCTGAGAGTAATGGTTCCTTGTATGTCAACTTGACTGGGCTGCAGAGTGCCCAGACTAAACATGATTTCTGGGTGTGTCTGGGTGGGTGTTTCTGGATGAGATTAACATTTTTGAACCTATGGACTCAGTCAAGTAGACTGACTCCCCCATGTGGTTGGGCATCATCCAATCCATTGAGGGCCTGAATAGAACAAAAAGGTGAAGGAAGAATTTGCTCCTTTTGCTTTCTGCCTATGTGCCTAAGCTGGGACACTGATCTTCTGCTCTTGGACTGGGGTTTATACCATTGGCTCCCTTGGTTTTCAAGCCTTTGGATTAGAATTACACCACTGGTTTTTCCACATCTCTGGCTTGCAAATGGCAGATTATGGGACTTCCCAGCCTCCATAGTCATGTGAGCCATTTCCTCATAATAAATCTCTTCCTGTGTATATAATATTCTACTGGTTCTCTTTCTCTCTGGGGAACCCTGACTGATACATTGGGTCAAGAAGTGTGAGAGATATGGTCTAGGAACCTAAAGATCCAGCTTCTGTCTTCTATCCTTAACCCAGACCACTCAGGATGCCCATAGGGAATGCAAAACGAGGGACATAATGAGAAAAGCACTCAAAGCAATAAACATGTCTAGATTTAGTGAGAACTGCCACCTGCCAAAGTCATACATTTAATAAGAATTCTAATTTGTAGCATGTATCACTCTAATTTAGGGGTCACTATGTATACAGAACCATTACCAACCACCATGATTATGATTGGGTCAAATAGGAAAAGGTAACAGGTTCAGTTTGCATATCTTAAAATGAATGTACACTTGAAGAACAATTCCTTGTTTTGTGCACACACAGGTCACTCTGGTCTCTTAACAGTTTAACTTCTACATCTCTATGTATGTGTTTTTACTACCATCTCAACTTGTCCTTCCCTGAACAGAGCCACTTCTTTCCTTTTAGGCACACTGGAATTGGTAACTTGCCCCCAGTAAGGCTCCTAATCTCTTCTTCACCCTGACAGCACTTAAAATACTGGACAATGATTACGGATTTGTGCATGCATGCATGTGTGTGCTGAAGATCCTTCCTTCCCCTTCCTCTAAGAATTTGGTTTCTTATAAAATTTGCATTTGTCACCATTCTGATCACCCAGGCAGAATCCAGCTCTCATATACAAAATATAGTTGGAAGCTTATAGCCAATCACCTAGACTAATCCAAGCCAGCATCCCACTGGGATGTAACAGTCATCTGTATCTTTTGAGTTTACAGTCAACTACCTCAGTGTAAAAGCAGGGAAGTTTCTTGGAGAAACCTGGAGAGTGCTTCAAAATTTGAGTTCAGCCTTCTCCCTAACCTCCTTCCCCTCTCCAAGCTGTGGAGGTATCATATAGTAAGGGCCAGCCAGCATTTTATGTTATGCTAAGATGAAATCCAGGTTCAAGGTAGCTGCTGTGAGATCTAACAAGTTAGTATCTTAGTTTCAATTACATTTAGGGGAGGGGTAGAGAGATGTTACATTTTGCTTTAAACAAGAACTCTTTAAGTCCCCATCAGAAACTATTTGTTGTTCCTAGGATACTGAGGACATAGCAATGTCCATGGACATGGTTTACTGCAGGCTTCAAAGTTTATCCAGAATTATTTAATGCAATTGCTGTCCTGTTTCTGATTCCCCACTCCCCAAGTTATGAATCCTAATCTCTTATTTAAAAACTTAAAAATATATATATATTAGACATTGTGTCTTTTAATACAAGGCACTGGAAATCCTTTTTGGACAGAAGGTCTGTGTCCTAAAAAATATCCCAAGAACTCACTTAGGTTAAGTGTGTGGATTCAGGGTGGGTTGTCTACAAGTCTATGGTTTGTGGCTTAGAAGACTTCCGGCTGCTGTTATCCAAAACCCAGGGACATAACTTCAAGGCTAAGTTAGCTCATTTCGTGCATCTGCCAGTTTATTTTTCTTTCCCCCCATCAACAATTGCCTATCAGTGATTCACTTTGCAATTTCTAAGTACTGTCTCTTACATGTTACATTGCTAAGTTTTGCTCCTAGTGATCACTGCATATATAGTAATCACATGATCACACTTAATATTCTGATGGTTTTATTAACAAGTATATAATACATATATTGCATACTGTATATAGTATATGAGGACTGTACAGTACAAATTTATGTTCACAGTTTGACATGACAAAATGTCATTACTGAATTCCCATTGGACTACAGAGTAGAAACAGAGAAGGTACATTAAACATTCACATCTTTAGTAAGAAAGATTACCAAAATGTTTCAGTATTTGCAAGTATACTAATGCATGCTAAAAACCTTTACCCATTCAGTCTTATTAGCTTATAAAATATATTACACTTTATTAAAAATTTCTGCATAGTTTATACAAGTATTAAAGTACTGTAAATGTAATAATCCTGCTATACTTGCAGGTATGGTTTAAGAGATGCTAAGCAGAAAGATTATTTTGACCCTCTAACACTAAGTACATAACAGCAAAAAAAAAAAAAAAGTGCTAGTATTTGTAAAACGTAATATTGTTGTAGCCCTCGTTTAATGCATGTAAAATGGCTTTGTAAATGTATTAAGTGAATTTGCGATCATTTAGAAATTGTTAACTTCGACCGAGAAGAGAATAAAGACAACTCTGAGCAACTTCATGTATAACAGCAATTCCTTCAAGATGACTGTATATTTTCAAACCAAATTATTTTCAAACCTTAGATCTTTGAGATTGTCTTTAAAACAATCTAATCAGGAATGACGTGCAGATAGATATACAGTATCAGCAATAAAGTCTTTCAAATTCCACATTAGTGCAACACTGATAGTGCAGATGGGTGTTTAATAAAATATACATCTATAGTTCCCCTATAAATCTGTTCCAAGGCTCTTCAAACTTCCGTGTAGTTAGCATTTCCTTGGTTGAACATAGCTATGCTGCTAACATTCTCCACACCGGATGATTTAGAATGTTAATGCCCATTTATGATGTAAATTCACATTTCAGAACTCTAAAATATGATGCATTCAGCCTTAATTTTTCTGACTTCCCCAAGATGACACCTGGACAATAATCAGAAGAAACTCTATAACAGAATTTATACAACACTAACTTCATGTTTACAAATCATTCTCATCAATGTAAAATATGGCAATTTAAAACCACCATTGATAGTAACATGGCACATCATTAAAACCACATGTTCAAGGGCATCTATCTTGTATTTGAGGTCTTCCACAATAACAGCTAAAAATGTCTAAGAGACTAAATTTCTCAACTATCATAGTAAAATACAAATATATATAAAAAAGGAAAATTTGGTCAAGAGCCAATCAGTCAACTAAAGTATATAGGCCAGTAATGGGAACAGAGAAAGGCCTCTCTGGGTTGCCTTTCTTTCCGAGTTAAAATGGATCTTTGTTAATGAATGGTTAACATAACCTAGGCAAGCTGAATAGTAATGGAATACTCTTTGCAGGGTCTTGCTTGCTCTTTTGAACAAAATTTAAATATGCCGTGACAAACACCTCAAATTTCATGAGAACCTACGAAGCTTTCTATCAACTGGACTCACACTCAAAGCTAATTATTCAAAGATGACCAGTCTACCCTTTCTTGCCTTTTTCCCCTACCTTCTCTATGGGTTGGAACACACACATACTGGTCATCTCCATTAAAACAAAAAAGTTCCTTGCATCCCAACTTGATTCTTCAGTGTGTTGCGAAAGAACCACTTCTAGAAATAAACACTTTGGCATGAATGTGACTAAGCATTTACAGTACAGACAATACCTACTTTCCCAAGAGCCATTTTTATCCCTCAATTCATGTCATAGTTGCAAAAACACAGACAAAAAAAGCCCAATTAGGAGGTTTTAATATTCTAAACAAATTTTGCAGTGCTTACACACAAAAAAAAAAAAAAGAAAGAAAGAAAATCGAAACCAAGTGCCAAGAAGGTAACAAATGACTTTGCATTTCTCAACTACATTTCCTTTCAGCTGGTTCAGAGGGCTGACGAGTGGGATCTCTTAGGTGCACAGTCCCTACAACTAACTTTTATTAACAGCGCCATCAAAGTAAGCTCCCCACACGATTTGCAGGCCTCCACAATCACACATTCACTGATGTTTTAAAAACAATTGAACAATGTATTCCTCCCAGTTAAGGTTGTGTTGGATCCTGAGTTGCGGCTGGGATGAATCTTCAGGATTCCATTCTTCTCTCTTCTCTTCCGTCCTTTATCGAGGGATGAAGGCGCATTTGGTTATATGCACCCACATTTGACCACCGTCACCCACTTTCTTCAAATTTAGAACCAATGACATTTCTATGCATGAATTATTTTTATTGGCATTTAGACTATGGTGCTCAAAAGCCAGCTTTTGAAAAACAAAAACTAAACACAAAACTTCCCCCGAATAATGGCGCTATTTATCTTTAACATAAACACGAGTCATTTTCAGCTTCTTCTGAGGGGATACTTGATAGTGATCAATTTCCAGCTCTTTAAAACAGTAAATGTTGGGGAATTCTGGAACTCTAAAGATATAAATCCCTGAACTGTGGTTTTCTGTTTTTTGTTTTTGTTTTTGTTTTATTTTGTTTTGTTTTTCAGAAATCTGTCCCCCGAATGAAGGTATCTGTGCTTCACAACTAGTTATATTTACATATCTTGTCACTCAGGTCTGACATTGAATGCATCCACTAAAGCATTAGCAGATACTTACGGTATGCATCACAAACACAAATGACAGCCCACTTGGCACCCTATGGTTCACACAGAAGAGTTTCTGTATAAAAGCTGTATGAGTAATTTGATATGGGAATACAATTACCCCTCAACGTTTCTCTGTTTGCAAAGAAAAAAAGCTGTTAAGTAGGTTGGGTAAAAGGCCACCCATATTCTTACCCAAAAGATTTTTTTTTTTTTTTTTTTTTTTTACCATTACTGGGCAAAATATTGTTGTGATGTCCCAACAGTCAATGCTCGATGACCCACGTTAAGGACATTGGAGGAATGGTGACAGGGGCAGGGATAACTCCATCCATTTTCGGCTTTGCTGTATGCTTCTGCACAGTTGAGCATAGAGACTGAAGCTCTGGGGATGCCTTGCGCAGCGAACCCTATGATGAAACCTCACCGGAGAGCCCTCGCCTAGGAGGAAGGGCCGGCTTCTTCCCTCCCCCCCACACTTCTCCCCTGCGCCATGCCCCTTTGTTGACTCCGTGCTGGGCAAGGAGAGCATTCAGCCCTTCACTGACAGACATCACCCGCCTAAATCAGCAGCTCTGGCTCAGCTCCAGGGGTGGCAAAGACCTCCTTGTTAGCTGCAGGCCCAAAGGAGTATCGAGGACTTAATTTAGAGGACGTGATAAATCCGAGTTGACAAGCAGGATTTGTGAAGGGCAATTGAAGGGAAGAAGAGTGGATGGACGGTCCTACCTGAAATCTCGCTCCATGTCTACCTAGCTTGGGAGAGGGTCCACCCTTCTTGCTGGCAAGCACAAAATACGATCCCAGGGCACAGAGGTATGAACGTCCCTGGCAAGGACTTGCAGGCTGGATACTGTATTTCTAATACATTTACTTTGACATTCTTTTGAGAAATACATGGAGAAACCGACAATTGGTTATTTTAAGTTTACATGTTCCCTTGTTCTCATTACATTAAACGTATCTGTAAGAAGGGTTTGCTTAGCATCCCCGGAAAAAAAAAAAAAAAAAAAAAGTGTTCACATTCTTTAGGTCTGACCCGTGGTAAGGAGAGGAGGATTAGAGAACATCTACTACTGACCATATGGAAGTTTGAATGATATAAATTCAGAGATTCAGACCAGCTGAATCCAAATTAAAATGTACATGTAAAAAATGAGTTAGATCATGGGAAGGAGGACAGAGAGAGAGCCGGGAGAGTGGGGAACCACGCTGAGGCGGGGGACGGAGCCATTCAAACTAGCATGTGGCGTTTCCTATGGAGGGCAAGGTGGTCAGAGCGGGAGAAGCTGCGGTCACAGTCTGGACACTGGAAAGGTTTGATTCCAGTATGTTTTCGGAAATGTCTTGTCAGTTCATCAGACCGAGCAAACTTCCATGTGCATCCTTCCCATGTACATTTGTAGGGTTTTTCTCCTGCAAAAAGGAAAAACGGAAGAGCTTATATTTTTCCTGAGGGCGAAAGGCTATTCATTAGTAAAAATTTTGCAGTTAAGATTTTTGAGCTACAGCTCTGGGCAAATATTATTTCTAAGGTATGTCCGTTTGTTTGTTCCCCCCAAAAACCAAGAGTGCCATAGAAACCACAGAAGGACAAAAAAGAAAACAAGTGGCTTAATTCTCTTAATATTTAACTGGAACTCTGCCACTCCGGCCACTCTGGCCGCAGCCCCCCCACTGCCAAAAGAAGATTTAGTTCTTAAAGCATAAAGCCACTAAAATCCATCCTGAGGAGCTAGCAAATAATTTTGGTTTCACCCTCAATAATAGGGATGAATCACTTAAGAAACAACTTGTGATCTGTATTTATCTCCAAGTCTTCGAGCTACTGAGGTGAGTTATACGCAGTGTTTTCCACTTAAAGAGGAGTCCAAATTGAAAGTTTGTGGGATTTCCTTATTATTTTAACAGTTCCCTAAAAATAAGAAGTGTGACAGACACTGGCAGGGATTTCAGCATCTTATCTCAGCAATTATGCCTAAGTATAATGCTCTAATTGAGACATACTAAAAATACAGTAATTCCTCCCCAGCCTGTCAGAAGCCAGGTCTCTCCACCCCCCTGCTGTGGGATAATGGTAGCTGGCAGGTGAGGAACAGGAGACCCTTGGGGGGAAATCATAGGGAGGAGCCAGCATGAAGGCCCTTACAAATAAAAAGGCTGTTAGTGGTAATCTTACATGTTTTTATGAGTCATCGTGGGCAAATGGGCCTCACAAATCAATTCCCACTTACTATCCCTTATTCTCTAGAAATTTTAAGGATTGACATTTCGAGGAGCTCTTCAGAACTGTCTTATCTGCTCTGCTTCAGAGAATATAAATGCTGAGGTATTTTTCCTGCATCCAAATTGTTATTCAAATAGCCAATGTCCTTGTAATCTTGGGCTGGAAGTTGGTAACATCCACCTCTCAGGTCGCATTAATGCCCTGGGGATGCTTTTACTGGTTGGTTTCCTTGGCATCTCAGACTGGACATTCCTCTAAACACAAGGCCCCCCTCCTCAGTTCCCTCTGTAAGAACACTGTGACCAAGCCCAAGAACTCAGTTGTCCGCAAGCTGACTTTCCCTCTCCCCGAGTCACTGAGAAACTTGACACTCCACACCACCACTTTCCTTCCCATTTCTCTTCCAAATCCCAAATTTTCCTTGTTGTAAACATTCCTAATACGAATGACTCATAAGGCTCAAAAACAAACAAACAAACAAACAAACAAATGACATTCTGACTGAAGGAAGATGGGCCCAGGGAACAACTGCCGTTGTACTAGAATTTCACATCGAAGGGTTTGAGGTTAGGTCAGATGAGGCCTGCTGTCAACAAGGATCACCCATACTGACTGATGAATCAGGCTGTGGACAACATTTCTGTACGGGTTCCTGAAGCTATCTTGCTCATGAAATGTTCAAGGGCAAATGGAACAGTTTTATGTTTTCTTCACCTGTATCATCATTTTTGGAAGATCTGGCTGCATGCTCTGTATTCAATCCTGGGCAGAATAAATAATACCCCAGAACAAACAGGACAGGCAAGAGCACAGAAGTTCCCTCCGTTTTAGAAGACACGAATCACCCAAATATCTTTACTTTTCTGTATTTGTTCTGCGTAAAGAACTGTGGGGTTTTCTCTTTTTTTTTTGCCACTGTGAATTTGATAATGTACCACATTTACTAAATGATGGTCCACACGAAGGCCGCCTCCTTGATGAAGCGGGCCCATGGCTAAGAGCACTTTTCCTCCGTTCCAGCAGCCTTTCCAACCCTCCCTCTCCCCTCCTGCAACACAGAGTACAGAACTCCACATGACTGGATGGGGGGGGGGGCTTGAATCCATTCTAACTCATTACAAAAATAAATCTTGACCCAAAAAAGTGCGTTTTTCACGACCAGCAGACAGATCTGTAGACAGCTCTGCTCCCTTTCAAGGTGCCTGGACCGTGTCCTTATCATCACCTTTGAAAGTTCGACTGTTTGTCCCTAACATTCCATCGCCCTGTTTCTTAAGAGAAGAGTGCGCGCGCCTTGTAGTTCTGATACCTGTGTGTGTTCTTCTGTGGGCTTTCAAGTGAGAGCTCTTAGTGTACACCTTGTTGCATCCGTCATAGTCGCATCTGTGGATCCTGCGCTTCCTTTGGGTGTCCGGAGATTCCACAGGTAAAGGTCTCTTTCCTGGTTGCACTATGACCGACGGGTGATTCCTAGGAAAGCCAACGCGAAATGTAAAATATCGGGGGAGAGGCTCTTTCCTTTCCTTCAGTCTACCAAAGGCATTAACAACACTAGGCAAAACCAAACAAAACCAAAAAACCCAACAAAATAAACAAAAAGAAATTAGCTGATCAACCCAAGAAGCACTGCTATATTCATTCAACAAACATGGAGCGAGCACCTACCATGAGCCAGGCACTGTGCTTGGCACCGGGACACAAAGATGAATAAAAACAGGGTTCCTGCCCTCGAGGAGCTCACACTCTAGGGGGAGACAGACATGTAGATAAGTAATGACAGTAAGAAGGGTTAGGTGCTATGCTAGAGGGAGATGCAGGTGCTAGGAGAGGCTCTTGCCCTCGGTTAAAATTTGCCTATTTATAGAATCTCGTGGTAGGAGAGCAATGCTCAGTACGGTTCCAATGTCTTCCCACAGCTTGCCCTGATGGTCATTTATTGCTCTGTAGGGAAGAATGCAAAAGGTCAAATTCCTACAGCTCAGGCCAACCCCACTCGTTATCTACATTTTATCCTTTACATAATTGGCAATGAGCTTCTCTTAAAGATCACCAATTCACATTTGAGCTTCCACTTCTGGCTCTTCTGAACTAACTACATAAACAAATAATGGCACTGCTGTTTTCAAACCTCAAACCTTTACGGTTGCTGTTTTTCCTGCGTGAGGGAGAATTCTGGCGCAGTGCTGGCTTTCGGGGGCACCTGGCGTCTCCCTGCCTTCCTGTCCGCTCACCCAGACCCGTTCCTGCGTCGGCACACCTTTCCAGGGTGGCTTTGAAATCCAATCATGTCAAACACCGTTGCTCTAAACTTTCTCTTTTTCAGAAGGAGAGAAGAGGCAGATGGGGGGGAAGAGCTGGGCAAAGTCTGTAAAGCTTTCTCGGGCTTCCTCCGCTGATTAATGTCAGTAATTAAAAAATTCTAATCTGTTCATTTGCTTTCCTAACGACTAATTACTTGATACATCACAAGCTTATGGAACTGGCCTCTGACGGTAATGAAAGACTTCTTTGTCTTTTAAATTGGAATCTAAAGTTCTTACAATGTTCCAAATAATATACGAATTTTTCTGTACAAATATGGATGAGGAGAAAGGGAATCTGATGAAGGCAAACACTCAAGCTTAGGAGATAAAAAAGGATAATAAAATTTCACCATAAAAATCAAAAGGGGGCCCCTGAAATGAAACTTGTTTTGATCTTGGTAAAAATCTCAATACATGTCCCCCATCAGGAACTCTTCCAGGCATGCTAACTAACTAGGAAAAGAATAAAAGGTGCATTGATTTTAAGTGACTGTACTTATTTCTCACTTCTATTATCAGCAAAGGAAAATGGCAGTTCTGACTCTCACTTTACCTTCCTACCTTAATGTTGAGCGGGGCAATACAGAAGAATAAAGTAGCCAAGTTTAGATGGAAAAGTGAACATGGAAGGGTGGGAACAAGGACTTCACTTATATGTATGTACAAACAGAGAGAAAATAGAAAAGTGACAATCTGTGGACACATACAGTTTTTAGAGAGCTGAATTATTAATTTAAAAATCCTTCCACAGAAAGAAAAGAGTTCTCAGCTTATTTTTAACTTTCAACCTTAACGCCATTGATTGAAATGTTTCATCTTTATTAAGAGAACTTCAGGAAATAAAATGCTGAGGGGAAAAAAAACCGAATGGTTAAATACATCTCCTCTGCCTCTGGGATACTGGGGGAGTATCCCAGGTGATTTTAGAAATTTCTCCCAGTTATTAGACTTCATGGGTTGGGAATCTGATAGTTTCCGTGCGGTAGTTATGACTGCTTTTCCCAGCTCCTTTTGCATATAAAGGTACGTTAAAAGGCTGTGTGCCCCAACGTCAAATCCCAGCTCTGTCACTCGCAGTCCGTGGGACCCTGGGCAAGGGATTTATCCTCTCTGCGCCTCCATTTCCTCTGTACAATGGGGATGATGGTAATAGTATGACCTCAGGAGGTTGTGAGTAATGTACACAGAGCACTGCAGTAAAACATGTGTTCCAGATGTCAATCTACTAAATGGTAGCTGTCAGTATTTTGAGGTTCAGAAGCCCATTTGCAAACTTTGCCCCTACAGCTGTTTAATTTCATGAGGAGCTTTTTGGGGGATGTCCCAACACCAGGAAAGGAAATCACTATTCAAGCCAATGTCTACCTTGACAGGTAGCATCATTCTGAGAGTGGTTGGCGGTCCCATCTCTAAAGAGCCAGATGCTGGCACAGGCAGCAGCTGGATGGCGGGGTCCCAAGATCTCCCCCTTTCTGGACTCTCCACTGCTCATTTTCAGAGAGGCTGTTTGGGATCATTACAACCAAGAAGTTAGAATAGCTATTAAATATCAGATACCTGGTCATTGTTTTGAGTTAAGCCAGCCCCTCGTTAAGTTTACTATAATTCACAGACACAATTAAATGGGGAGAGCTGATCCTCAAGCTCTTTGTTCTAAATACATTTCACATGTGTAAATATAAAAACAAAAAAGGAGGAGGAATCTGATAGACATTTGAGTGCCTTTAAAAATAATCCTAAAGCTGTAACTCTTATGTTCAAGCAAATGGATTTCAAAGCTGTATTTTAAAGTCCGCCTTTGGAAAGGACGGGTTTCTGGAAGGCGAATGATTATTAGGACTGCCTCATCGCAATGGTACTAGGTGCTTGGTTTCAATCGATTCTTTCCTGGCTAGCTGGTTTCCTATGTGGGCTGCTACTGGGCACATTCCAAGACATTACTTAATCACATCTGGGAGAGAATTACTTAAAAGAATACATGTCCCAGTTGTGGCTAATCTGTTGCATTTTTTGAGGAGCAAAATGCATTCTTAGGTCAGCATTAAAATAAGCCTATTACTCATTAATCATTAAAAGCCACTGAGCTTGAGATCACCAAAAGAACATCACTTAAGGTAAGCAAAAAGCATTTTCTTTTCAGCAGCATTTAGGACACAGAATATTGCTTTCAAATATCCTTCTATTGTGGTTTACATTGTAATTCATAACCTCGACTTTGGAATAACCCTTTTTTGGTCCAGGGATCATCCCTCTCTCTGCGGGCACTTTGCTTTATTTAGCTGCACAGCATCTCATCCATCAGCTGAGCAGGAACAATGACAAGTGCAAGTCATGTTGCCATTCACCTTGCCAGAGACACCCGGCATCATAAAAGAGGGAACTCAGCCTACAAGGTGTGTCTATTTTGGCTGGTCTTTCTGCGTCTCCTTTCACCCGAGAGAGGAGTGGGAAGCACTGGTCAGACAGGGACGTGGCAGGAAGAGCCCTCACTGGGTGGCAGGGGATCAAGCCTGGGCCCCACTGCTAGGCGAGTTATCTAATGTCTTGGCTCACCCGTCTCCATTTGCTCCGACTCCCACATGCTTGTTGTGGGGGAATGAAATAAATCCTTTGAAAACATGTGAGGAAGTCTCATTGGAGGTTGGAGGGGGGGCACATTATGCAACCGTGAAAGGTAATAATGTATGAGTTTATCCGACACTCTCTCCCTGCTGATGTGGCTACTCGTAGGATTCTTTCTCTTCTTCATCTCTCAGGGAGTGAAGACAACCCTTCCCCCCAAACACCTGACTAGGACTTGGTGCAATGGGCACTTAACATGACCTACTATGAAGGCACCCACTTGGGTTGAATGTGTATAGAATTAGAATGTATTTTAAGTTCCAGAAAATAGTGGTTCGAAAGCCAGAGAATGCACACTCTGTTGCAGAATGACTTCGGTAAGGGAGGGGGGAAAAGATGAAGCAGAAAGGTGGGCAGAACTCTGTTTCAAGTTGGAACAAAGTGCTATGGGAGAAAGATGATGGAAGAGACCTGGAGGGGACAGTAACTATTACCTTATACCAGGACGCTGGCCATAGCAGCCAACCTTGAAAGTGCCACAACACAAGACCATTACAAGAAAAATAATGACAACCAATAATGAAAATAAAGAGGACACAGAGGCAGCAAGATTGACTAGGCCAAGGTCATACTTAGGGTGGAGGGCAGAGCTGGGATCCAAGATGTCCGACCCAAAGGTCACCTTCTGAGCTCCTCCAAACACAGTCTCCAGTAGAAAGCAAGGCTTTCTATTGTAGCAAATCCCATCAGTGATGCTATTTAACTTGTATATGACACCTGTCACATTATGGCAAGTCAGACCTAAAACAAACCACTGTCCCGTGTTTGGATGTAGGTCAATACAGAAACCTTCCTCCTGATTGGCAGTTCTAAAGCGAACTGAATATTCTAAGGGCAGATGTGATGAAAGAGACCAGAGAATAATGGGTTATTCCAACACTGAACTTCTCTGAGCTACATGGACTACTTTCTGTTGCCACCACTATTTACAGGTCTTTCTTGGACTGACTTCCTTGGGCTCATGGCTGGCCTGAAAATTCTGATTCAAGACATTCCCCATCACAGAAACAGTATTAGAGGTGACAACTGCAAGGACGAGGTGTGTCTTATAAAGTTTTAAATGATCCAACCTTACGCAGGATATCTAGAATACCAAATTCAATCCATATTGGGATTAAGATTATGGGAAAACTATGTATAGTCTGGGAGGATAAAACAAAAACACCCAAAAAAATACTGAGATAAAAATGATTTATGTGACAAGTGGCAAATCCTGAGTGATCAATTTGCTGCCAACTTGACATAGATGTCATAATGCAATTGATATAGCAGAACACATTGCCCTTGGAGAGATTTCCCCATCTTTCCCAGGGGCTGCCACCTACTGCAAGGTGTTCCTGGCAATCCACACCACGCCATGAGTTGGAAGTGTGTGCTTCCAATCCAGGTCCCAAGATCCGCGCTGCTACGCAAATGTCCGATAGATCTGAACATACTTACTCTTGCAACAGTGCTTGCGGGGGGGACACTGAGTTCATTAAAGGGGGTGACATTTCTTCAGGATAATAATCTGTCCTCTGTGGTTCAATCCCCGGTTCTATTTTAATTTTTTTCTGTAATATAGGCTTCTCATATGATTCAATTACAGGTACTAAAAAATAAAAATAGAAAAGTCACTCCATGTACAATTTACCAATTTCAGCTTTTAAAAAGTTTATTGTACAGCTTCTATCTACAACACTGATGTGTGGAGTATTTGTTTGCCTTTGGCAAAATTATAGCAGAAAGGAAATCGGGTGGGGGGGTGCTCTCGTTTCCCCCGACCACTACTCTGCCAGCAAGCAGCATGCATATGAAGCTGGCCCCGAGCGCCGCGCGCGCCACGCGCTGGTGCAGACCCCGAGCGCCGCCGCGCCACAACAGCGGCCGTGGCATTTACCTTGCATGCTGCTATTTGAGTTCTCCATCTCCTCCGACAAGGAGACCATGAGCGGCTGCTGGAGGTGGCTGGTGTACATGAAGGGGACCGGCTGCACCACGACGGGCTGGATAACGGGCAGTATCCCGGGGCTGCGGATGCCGTGGCGGGACAGGGCGGCGGCCATCACCGGGGGCATGGACAGCGGCACGCCGAAGGGCTGCACGCCCGGGGGAGGCGGCGAGTACTTCTTCATGGGCGGGCTGGAAGAGGGCATGCTCAGGCCGGGCGAGGCTCTTCGGTGCGAGGGCTGGAACTTCAGCGAGGAAGGAGAATTGCCTGCAGAGGGCGGGGAACTGCGCTTGTTCACGGTCAGGTCCACCGGCTCCATCTGCATCCCGTGCGACAGGCCCTCCGGGGTCTGGAAGAACTTATCCGGTAACGGTGTGGAGTAGATGACGCCGTACTTGTTGGGCTTCATCGACTCCATGTAATTGGATGGGTAGGACTATCGGGAAGGAAAAACAGAAACGTCCAAGCCATGACACATGTGCATTCCCTTGGGAAACGTGAATGAAAATGAAAATGTACTACAAGGCCCTCTCAATTAGGTGGGCTCAATAAGCGGCTTACATTTAGATGTCTAGTGACCCTAAAAGAAATGCTATGAGGGGGCTGGTCTAATAAACGTTAAGGTTAATGGGATAACTGTGTCCCACGAAAAATCTCAAATTGAATTCTAAGATGATTCCCACATCAAACGTTAAGGTTGAGGTTGATACTGGGCAAAAATTCTAAATAAAACAGGTCATAAACAGAAGACTTATTATGGGCCTTGATTGGTAGGAGTCAGTGTCGGGGTTCACCAACAGCCAGCCAAGCCAACGAACCCTGATGCTTTGCTGATGGGGCTTCTCAGTCGGCAGGAAATCTTTCCCCTCAGCAGCAGGACGTGTGCAGTTCTCACCATACGCTTACAATTATGTCCCTGACCCCAGCTTGTTCAATGGTCTTGGTCACAGTCTGAATGAAACTGTAGAAGGTGACTTGATGTCCAAATTTGCACATGACACAGAACTGTAAGAGATAGCTAAGAGGACTCAAATAAGGACACACGGTGCTTGAAGCGACTTGCACACAAACTGGGGCCCGGTGTTTCCTCCAAACCTAAGATCTGACAATTGACCTAATTTCTTTAAATACGTTCCTCTTTTGTAGTATCAAAATAATGGACTACTACCAGCTTTAAATATAAAAGTCATAATCACTGCACACTATGGGTGCGGTCCTTGGCCATGGAATTCACTAGAATGACTTCCATCCTTAACTAAAATTGGAAAGAAAAACTTTGTTGTAGGATGCTTTTAAAAAAAATAAACCCAACATAAGCTATTTTCTTTACTCGTAGGTATTTTAGGGAAACTGAAACTTTAAGTGGTAACATGTCAAGTCCATCTGCAGAATACTACTTGTTTTTTTTTTTTTAATATTTATTTATTTATTTATCAGAGAGAGAGAGAGAAGGAACACAAGCAGGGCGAGTGGGAGAGGGAGAAGCAGACTCCCCGTTGAGCAGGGAGCCCGATGTGGGACTCGATCCCAGGACCCTGAGATCGTGACCTGAGCCGAAGGCAGACGCTCAACCAACTGAGCCACCCAGGAGTCCCTGCAGAATACTACTTGTATTGGAATACTTTATACTGAAAGTGATAAGCACCATACTATGCCTCTCTTCCAGCACTCAAATCCGATGCAGTTCTCATTCTGAGGCAATACTAGCTCATGATACAACCAAGAAAACCCACCAATGGGGCCTTATCATTAAAGAGCTTAAATACATGATAAATTTCTGAGCCCGCCCCAGTCCCCCAAGTGGCCACTATTGTGAGTTATAAATGACTGCGGGACAACAGTGGTTTTTACCGGGATTGCTACGGAGATCATACCCTTCCTTCTCTGGGCCTCCACTAGGTGAAATCTCCACCTGCCTATGCATCTCCTGTGTTGTTTTTGAAAACTCCCTTCTCTGGGCATATCAGGCATAAGGATCAGGGAATATGGGGGGTATGGGACCAGGCAGTATTTATCTTTATCTGCTTTTGAAGTCAGTTTCTTATCGTTAAGATTGTGTGTTCTGTTCTTTCTCCTTTCTTTATCCCTGTCAACGCAATCTCTATGGTCTCCAAGAACAGTGACTCCTGCAGTAGGGGGCACCAAAGATACTTCTAGATAGTACGCAAAGAACACACAGAGCTTTAAAACAGTCATGTGTTTATTTAAATGCGTTAAGAAACACTTTTTTTTTTTAACAGTAGTGATACAAATATCCTTTTCAAAATAAATTTATTACGTTAATAAAAGCAATTCTACAAAAGAGGGCAGGACAAATTATTCACTAAATATTAGAAGTGCAGGTGCCATGAAGATAGGGCAAAATTTGTCAAGGTGATATTGAAAACCCACATTCTAGGAGGCCATGAAGTTAAAAGTAAAATTGAATTCACTGAGATAAGCTATGTATTGAGCTTAACATACTCTGTGGTGCTAGAAGTCCCTTCTTTTTCTAGACAAGTAGCAGCGCTGTAATGGGTTTGATCCAATCAGGGCTTCTCAAACTTCACTGTGCACCAATGCACCTGACCCATCTTGCCAAAATGCAGATTCTGAGTTTCTGGGGAGCAGCCCTACGTGCACAGACCCCTTTCGAACAGCATGGCTCTAAATGACAAAGAGATATAGAATAGAATAAAAATACTAACTTTGAGTATTAAAATTTGGTAAACCATTCAAAAACAATTTAAAGGTGGGGGAAGAATTTTTCACTAATAATACTGCTTAAAAACAAGGACGTGAAGGATATAAAATCAGGAAATGCAAAATTATATAAATTGTGGTTTATAAAAGATTTAATTTATTTAAAGAGAGAGAGCCCATGTGCGCACATGAGCGGGGCTGGGGTGGGAGAAGGGGAGGGAGAAGGAGACAATTCCTAAGAGAATCCATGCTGAGCGTGGAGCATGACGTAGGGCTCCATCCCATGACCCTGAGATCATGACCTGGGCTAAAACCAAGAGTCGGATGCTTAACCGACTAAGCCACTCAAGCGGCCCTATAAATTGTTTCTGAAAACAGCTTTGAGTTTTGTTATCAAGAATCAAAGGAGGAAAAGACTAATACTACCTTTCTTTAGAACCAGGAACATATAAGTATACCACAGGGTGAGAGGCCCAAAACATACAGCCATATTAATATTAAATATATTTACATTTAAAAATTAAAATAGGTAATGTTAAGAGGCAGCGATTTGCTAACCAAAAAAAAAAAAATTCTAATATATACAACAAAGGTTTAAAGAAGTCATTAAATACAGGGGAGAAAGATTTCTCGTAGTTCTAAAGGTTAACTCACTTTATACGATTCTCAAAAGGGCAAAAGTTCTGGTACTAGAAACAAAAAGTTAGGAAATGGGAGGCAGCACTAATTGTTCCTACTCATCAAAATGTAGCTTCTCCCTTATTTTCAGCCCTATTCTTCAAAGACCTCCCTATGACCTAGATTTTAATGCCAAGTTATTGGCAGCTAAATAGAAAGCAAAACGAGGACAAAATTTTATTGCTGTCATTGCTGGATTTTTCTAACTGTGGGGTGAGTTTAAGGAAAGCAGGAATTTAGAACCTGGGAGATTCGCAAGTTTAATAATATTCTTAGGTTTCTCAAGCCATCAAGGAAGAGAAAGCCACACATCAGGCCAAGTTTTATAAACATTATGCACATTCCTGCTGACTCTGCTCCCCAGTGGATGCCCCCCGTCCCCCCTGCACCGATGTGCAGTGTTTGCAAGGCTACGGGGCTAAAAGTCGGGAGACGCATTTGGATACACAACAGAGTACACAATTAACTATTTCCAGTCTGACCGCCTTGTGTAAAAACGGTGAAGAAATGTGGTTCCTCACACCATCTCACTAGACAATTCCATAGCAATGTTTACCAGAACCTTCTGTAAGATGTGTTTGCTTTCATTATTTGGGTGGAGCACCCAAGCTACCACAATCAGCTTCCAACAATCCGGTTCTCCACAGCCTAAGGACAGATACGGGATTCCTCTGGGTGTGTGCCTTAGCTGAGCACACCCTGGCAAGAGCTGCCTGCTCCCTGTTCCAGACCTTTCCTATCTTCTAGCAAAGCAGTGCAAAAAGGCGCTGTAGTAGCCCCAAATCCAAATCAGAGGCAAGTGTTGAGGAGGCAGCCAAAGGTCCTCTAGCCACGGATAGCTATCCACTCCCCCTGTGCACACCGCTTACCCAGGGAGGCCTTATATCCTGGAACAGAGCAGCCTGAAGACAGGACTCCGGCAAGGGTCTCTCTGATCTTCCGGCCCTCAGTAGGGATGGTAAAGGGCTCTAACTTTTCAAGAAGTTCTCTCCTGTTGGGCCACACATTCATGTGTTCACCCTGTGTAATTTATTTGCTGATTGCCTCCTCTTACTAGAATGGGAGATGCGGGTCTGGCATTCATCGACAAACACGTGATGAATGAATGAAGTGATTCAAGGTATACTCTGTGCAGGTTTTTACTACTGTCAAGATGAAGGATAGTACCCATTCTTTTGATTCTCAAAAACAAGGATTTCAATTGTGACAGGGAAGAAGGAACGGGGGTTTGGTTGATTTTCCAAAGCTACCACTTTGTACTTAAGTGAGCATTTCAATTGTTTCTTGGTTTATTGGGAATAGTTTGGGTGAGTTTTCCACCACAGGACAGTTGAAGCGGATGGAGTGACTGCACGAAACCTGGGTAGTAGAGTCTCTGTCTCACTGCTCTTGAATATGAAAACACAGTGAACATCCATGACAGGGCAAAGGCAAGTCAAAGGGATCTTCATACCAAGGGTGGGGTTCCCAGCACAGGAAGGCGTGGTGCGTTTATAAACACACACTCTGGAAACAGCAAATGTCATACCCTTCTGTGCAAACAAAAGTAGAAAGCTCTCCTTCTACCAGGCTCAGAAAAGTCATGAAAGTTTCTGTGAGAACAGAACAGAAGTACTACTGATTTTAAGTACTTCTCAACCTGTAAGGAGTCTGTTAGAGGATAATTTTCATTACAAGAAAGGAAGGGGGAAAAACACACTTTTTTCAAAAGTAATCTTCCTCTAGGAATAAAATAAGAAAGAATACTTTTCAAAACTTTGTTTTCTTTCTCACTTCCTGAATTAAATTCTTTAATTTCCAACCGTCTTTGACAATATATTAGTAAAAGCAACTCTGTTACATGTGCATTTTGTATCACATGCTGTCTCACATTGTACATATTGTCTCTAATTTTACAGAAAGAAAAAAGAGGCTCAGGGAGCCACTGGGGGTTTGCCAGCATCACACTGATAGGAAGTAGGAGAGACCTACAGTGCGGGGAGGGGGTGGTCCCTGCTCCACATTCTTGCAAATGTTCATAGGACAATCCAAAGCCTTCCTGTTTGCCTCAAAGCACAAGGTTTAGCAGAGGAGGGTACTGAGGCTTACATTTCACTAAGAAAGAAGTGACAATTCCTTATTTTCTCTAAACTATAGCAAAATACCAAACAGGTAATCAACCTTCAGGTCAAGGGTGGAATTAAAAAAAAAAAAAAAAGGTGGAATAAAGGAATAATAAATTAGACTTAGCACACTCCACCTACAGAGGCAGGAAAGAAAATCTGACGGTTCAAGAGTGGAAACAAAACTTTTTGAGTTTTTGTTAAGTAAAATAATCACAACACCCCACACTCCCCAAATGTTTCAGTTAACTGAAGTTTTGCTGAATTAAGAAAAAGAAATTTCATTGTAAGGACTGATACTAACTTTTGGTGAAATGATCTAATTAAATTCTCTAAGTGTTAGCTGGAAGTTGAAAACTAGAGTGGGAAGGAGAAAAAGACCATTAATTGCAAAAATACTTCTATGTATTTTAACTTCATGCATTTATGTAAGTTACAGCATTATAAGTATGTTACTTCAAATTCCTTTTACTTCCTTTTTTTTTTCAGTCAAGTGCATTTGCTTGCACTTAATTATATCATACCAACTTAGCAATGAGGATCTTCATTTGAGCTTTAAATTGGCTCTTCAACCATATTTTCATGCTTGATTAAAAGCATTGGAAGTATACTGAATATTAAAATGCATCAAAGATGGTTCTGCATCATTTATAAAATTAATCATATTACCCAGTACTAAAAACCTATTCATATTTCAAGGATATAATTAATAGGGAGATTTTATACCTCAATTTTCCTCAGTGATCATGCAATAGTTTGGGGTAAGGAGCTGATGAATACGGTGACAGCACCGAATAACATTAGAAGTCGATTTAGTTTTTTGATTAATGAAGTTCTTATTGCTCAGTTATTACCGTATTCAGACACTTGGTTATCCAGTTATCACGCTGGAATGTAAATGTTATTTCCTTAAAGCCACTTGGACCTCACTTTTCATTGTACACAGCGGTAAACACGTCACTGGCTCAGTCATACCCATGGCAACTCAGCTCCAAGGGCCTCCGAGTGACCCCTGTGTCTTGTATAAACATTTTTGGCAGGAGCCTCAGTGGCCGATGCATAAGGATGATCTAATTTTGCAAGCATGTCATTACCAACCTTCAGATATACAACTCCCGGCCAAGTTTTTCCCCTTGTGACTATTTTCCAAGCCCGTGGAAGAAAAGAGCAAGACAGAGTGGGAGCCTTGCCTTGTTATTTCCTATTGGCCCAACCAGATGGCCATGAGTCCAAACCACTCCCTGCCTGGAAGTCCCTGGACCCTTTCTGTTACCACCCCATCCCATTTCCACAGCACCAGTGCTGGACCTCGAGAAGCCCCTGGACTCACTCCTAGCCGCCTGGGGCCCAGAAGCATCCCGAGGGGCTGGACTCACGGAGGGGCTGACTTCACATGAAGGTTTTGAAGAAGACAAGGTTCCCTTCCAGCCACAGACTCCTCCAAGTGGAAAGGAATCCCAACCTCACGGCCACGTTCTCTTTCGCTAGCTTCTCCTCAACCATCTCACCCAGGCACAGCTCAATATAGCTGCTGTCAGCGGGTTTTAAGCAAATCATTTTATTCTGAATACGTTTTTAGATGCAGGACTGAGGGTTTTTTTGTTTGTTTGTTTGTTTTTTTAAATCAGCTCCATGAAGGACATGCTGAACACTACAGGAGACAAAACGAGATATTTTTTCTTCCAGTATTAAAAAGAAAAAGACATTCACAAACATTTTTAAGGAACTCTTCTATATGATCGTGGTGGTGATCTTGAGTAAAAAAACACGTCACAGGATCATATTCCTGATGCAGATTTCTTGTAAAAGTACATCTGAAAATTGCTTCCTAACCACGATAAACATTGAGTACAGGACTTTTTTTTTTTTTTTAAATGTCCCCAGATGCACACATTAATTTTTAAGTCAGTCTGGCCAGACTTTTTTTTGGCCAAAACCAATAATCCTGAGAGCCCAAACTAAAATGCTGGTCACTGAGGAGTTTTTGCAAAGCCTCCTTCTGTCATGACTAGATTCACCTGTGACCCAAGTTCTGTGCTGATCACATCTTGGAGGGCATGGGGCATGGGGCTTGAGGAAATGTGGACCCCATTTATTAAAGGATGCAGTTGCTAGAAGGGTGTTTACCCCACTTACTGACCGAGGCTTTGAGAAAAGTCTGTTTGCCAAATGCCTGTCAAGTGATGAGTAACTTTAAGGAGCAACACAACACATAGTCATGTTACTGGCACTGGGAATAAAGAAGAGGGGCTCCATTCTGGAAAACTTACCACTGACACGGGGTCCATGGCCTCTTGCTTGACAGGGACTGGGTCAAACATGAGCATTCTTTTAGTTCGGCTTTCTAGGGTGCTCTGGTGTTTGGCCTAGAAAACAAAACAAGGGGTCCAAATGAATCCCAAGGTTACTTTAAATATAAACTAGTAAAAAATAAAACATAATATTCCTCAAATCCCTCCTCTGCTCCTTCTTCTCCCCTGGCCCCAGAATGGCTGGAATTTATTTTCCTTACCTATGAAACATGCCATTTGATAGAATTAAAACCAGATGCCATGGTCCTAAGTCGATGAGAGCCAACTGGCATTTCTAACTCAAATACATAAACCTTGACATTTCTGGAACAATATGTACGGCCTCTTCTGAGCAGCCAAGCTTGCTTAAGAGTGCTGTGCAATTCACCAGAAGTTCACATGATATATGAGTGTTAAACATTTTTCCTTATGTTCATTACAGAAAAAAATCAAGAAAAAACAAGACAGGCAAAAAGAAAATCTAGAACCAACCACCATTCATATCTTTGTCTTTATCCTTCCAAACTGTTTTAAAATGGATTATAGCACACATACTATTTAGTACCCATAATTTCACTTGACAATTGATTGTGAAAATGTTTCTTTTTCAGCAAGTATGGTTCCATACCATCGAATTCAGTGTGCCACTGTGCGGAACGGATCAGTTTATTTAAAGTACCCCTTTTTACTGGGCACTGAGGTTGCTTCTAAATTTTCACCATTATGGATGGCAGTGAGCATCTTTGGACTTAGGTCCTCCTGCACATCCTTAATTCATTTTTAGGGTTAATCTTACGTAGGGGAATCCTTGGGTGAGAAGCATGCACGTTTTCCAAAGCAGCTGATGCATCATCCAGCAAAAATGCTCTATTTTTAGAGCATTCTATTATTTCCGTGAATAAAATAAGAACCCATTTCTCAACACGTCCACCTGCAATGTGTATTACCACTTAAAAAAAAAACAAACTGTTTGCTAGTTTCAAAATGGCAAACTATTTTTATTCTAAATTGATTTAATTATTAAAGTCAATTTTTTTCCATCTTTATTTACCATTTGCTTGTCTCCTCTAGAGAAATGCCTATATTAGGGCCTTGCACCCCTCCCCAGAGGCTGCCCATTGTTTTCTAAGCACTTTTTATATATGAAGACTATTAGTTTGTATTCACTCCAAGTCTTCATTAGGAAATAAGCGAATCTTCAGCCTAATGTAAAGGAAATGTCCATCTTAATCCTGTTTGGCCTCTCTCTTCTCCTGTTGTTACGCTAGTGTTATCCTTCCCTTTCCTTCAGTGTTCTGGACTAGTTCACTTCCGGCACTTATCTACATCAAGCCAACTGCTTCCCCACAAGACAAAATATTCAGTCTGCTCAACATTCAGCTGCATTTCATAGGCTTTGGAATCACTGCCCAGCTAGTACCCAGATCTTCAACAACCTGCTTTAGGCACCTACTACCCAAATTCGTCTTAAGGGTTCACAGAGCTTTGGTTGGAGGCAAGGTCTCTTCTGCACCACTCTGTTTTAGGTGGGAAAGTGAACAAGTTCCAGACTGCATTCTACCCAAAAAAGCTGCAGAAGTCTCTGGTTCCAGGTTCCCTCCTGTATTTCAGTATGACAACTCCCCAGCCCCAGCCCCACCTCCACGACCGCAGTCCTGCAGTTTGCTGTATCCATGCTCTGTGGGCTATACTAGGAAAGCTTCCCGTACAATTATAAAAACAATACTGTGTCATTCTTGTGCTCCCTTGCTCCGCTGAAGGAAGACTGTTCTGGGTCTCATGACAACACGTGAGTATCATCATTAACTCAACATAAGGCTCTAACTTCGAATTTTATTTTCCTACATCACAGTATGTATTATAATCTGTGAACACAATTTAATACCAGGCTGCTCAAATCAATGGTGCTAATACCCTCTTATGCATGCCAGCAAAAACAAACCCCAACAGCCAGTGAAAAATGGATGATTTCATAATGAAGGATGAAAACCCCTTTTGTGTCTTAGGATCTATTATTAACCAGTTCCCAGCCTAGCAGCTGCAGAGATGGATATGGTTCTAAGAACTGCTGCCCAGTGCCTCCTAGCAGACTGTAAACAAGATGTGAGGCCTCCTGCTTTCATCAATGAGGTCAGGTAATTCAGTAGCCCTCACCCTTGGCTGGCCACCCCTCCCCCAAGCCTTTTAAATTGAATTTAATGGCCACCCCTCCCCCAAGCCTTTTAAATTGAATTTACTCTTACAGATTCATTCACTCTACTGGAGTGTATCTTGATGCAAATCCTTCTAAATGAAAGCAGTCCTATTATCAGGTGCATAATGAAAGGGTCCAGGTCTGGAGACTCAAGCAGGAGATCTGCATCCTCGCTATGAAATTGAAAGCAAAGCAAAACTCTTTGCCACAAATACATACACAATTTTTAGACATACATACTGTATTCACGTAAATTTGTCAGGTCCAACTTCTGGAGCAACGTCAAGTATCTGCCTCTTTGCTAACATACCTAGCCTTAGAGGTCAGTCCCCTCTGCCGTTTTAAAAAACTCAGACCTGGGGCGTCTGGGTGGCTCAGCCGGTTAAGCGTCTGCCTTCAGCTCAGGTCATGATCCAAGAGCCCTGGGATCGAGCTCCCGCATCGGGCTCCCTGCTCAGCAGGGAGCTTGCTTCTCCCTCTGCCTGCTGCTCCCCCTGCTTGTGCTCTCTCTCTCTGACAAATAAATAAAATCTAAAAAAAACAAAACAAAACAACAAAACCCTCAGACCGAATTGTTTAAAAGTGACTAGCAGCCTACATCCTGCCGGAGACCTCACCTAGAGCCTCGTCACTTCCCAACTGCACCAGGGCACTAGCTTCCCAGCATGTGTATGCCTCACGGTAGGTACCTCACCCCCCTCACTACCAGTAAGAGTGCACAGTTTAGCACGGGCTCTGGTTCAAACTCTAACTCCACCATTTAGCTCATAAAGCCTTTAATGACTTTTCCTAATACCCACAGCAGTGACTACTAAATGCGTTTAGAAATGAATGACGCGTTAACCTACTACATCTCTTCTCATTTTAAGACATTATTTAAATCCCTTGCATTCTTTAATGTTTATGTTTTATCTAAATTTAAGGAACTTCATGCTTCACAAGACTTGAAATCGTAAGAGAAAAAGTAAAGTCTAATATGGAGCATCTGCCCTAATAAAACTTGATTTATGTGTATTAAAAAAATAATTGTAAAGGTATGTTTATGTGTTCAGAATGGTACCTCAAGAGTAACCCAATCACTGGTGAAGGGGTATTTCTCATCATAGAAGGATTTCAGCTAGTGAGTGAAAAGGGAGTGGTAGAATTAGACTATCTCATTTCAAAACTCCTAAACAAGGCATCACTGGACAATCAAAGACTGCACAAAAGTCGAATATCACTATGAACAGAACCAAACTCACTCACTGTCCATTCGCATGTCGAACAGTACTCTGTTCCTAATTTGGTCGCTTCTAAAATGACTGATCATACTTTGTGTCGTCACGGGATATGGAACAAGAGAAGGTGAAGGACATGCAAAGAAAACTGTACGCTCTCAGCTGTTAATAAGACGAGGTGGGACAGCTTTACACACATCTGTGTGCCAATTTTTAAATGTATTAACTATATTTTAACGTTCATTAACAAGGGAGAGAAGCTAAGCTAGAAAGAAACCAAATTTAGGAAGAGAATAGAACACATTAACACAAATCGGGCATTTGTTTGTTTATTTGCAGAAAGAATCTATACTCTTTAACTACTGAGCCTATCTCTGAAGAGACCACTTTCCCTACTGGTATTGACCTTGGCTTTGGGTTTTGGTCTAGAGTCGGAAGAGTGACTGCAATGTCTCCAAGGTGCCTTCCATAAAACTCATGTACTGAAAGAATGAGAACTCAGTGGCTTTTGTTACACATGGGCCACTCATGCTCTGGGGATACTGCCATCCTTTGAAAAGAATGCTCAATAAAATACAAAGGCTGAGGAAATCTAGTACACAACACTGACCGCAGTCTTAAGTAGAACCAGTAGGTGGAGCACTACAACAGGTATTAGAGGCTAGGGACACAGGCAGTAAATTGAGTTTGCCAACCTCAGGGTCTTTAAACCTAGTGGGTTTTAAGCAGGCCCAGGAATTCTGTTAACCATTTTGTGTGGGTATCACAGAGATGAGGAGACCCCAAATGTGGTTGTTTTTTCCAAACAACTATTTTCGAATCATTAATACATTTACATCTTAGTTGTACTGAACTTGCCAGAATTTTCCATAACGGGAACAAATGTCATCTTCTCTGTGTTATTTTGCTGGGAAGGGTGAGACGACTGAATTTTTCCTCCAAAAGAAGAAACACATTTCCCTTCACTCTCTCTCCTTACACTTCTGACTTTTCAGAAGTCAAAATACAGGTCAGATTTTTTTTTTTTTTTTTGCCAAAATGCAAAAAACGTGATTTATGTATTTAAAGCTTTGGTGAATCATTTACATAGTTTCAGAAGCAATATAGTTCCATCTCACAATCATATCCAGTCCACCCTGAGGCCTACTCAACAGTCACTTTATGAGGGTACAAATGAGCCGCAGAGCTCAGAAATAAACACAGTCCTTAATGTAAGAGGCTATGATGTCACCAAACCTCCTTTGAAAGTAGCTTGACTTGAAGTGAGAGCAAGTTTTATTATAGAAACAATCTTATAAATGATTGTCCCTTCCTTAGAAGCATGACAGACACACACACACAGAGAATGTGTGTGTCTGAAGCAAAGTTTCTTGTGATACGGCAGGAGTTGCTTCTGAGGTTCTCCCTTCTTGGGCACTTTCCATCTCTTTCTCTCCTCAGATCCTCAAAGGGTCCCTGTGCTATCCTCCCCCAACCCAGCCTGAGCCTGAGCCTCCAAATTACCTGCCACCCTCCGAGCAGTCTTTGTCTCCCAGCTGACCTCTGCAAGGTGTAAGGAGAAAAACAGTATGACCAAAGCAAGACACCATCTGCAAGTGCCCTTAATTTTCCCAAGGGTTTGGATGTTAAAAGAGGAAGTGTACTGCCTTCCCCCACCCTTTACTCCCCAAAGGAACTGCAGGGGAAAAAGAAAAAAAGAAAAAAAAAATTTTAATTGTGTGTGTGTTATGTGTGTAATTCTTGTGTCAGGAGAAGGACCAGGGCAGGCAAGCAGGCCACATCCCTGCAGCTAAACTTTCTTTCAAAAGAAACACTTCTTCACGTCTGTACCCAAACTCCTTAAGAGCTCCAGAGGAGTCAAATATTTCATGGCAGCTGGCCTGGCCAGAAACACAGGGGCGCCAGGCAACAGATGTGGGAAAAGGCATGTTTAGGTTGGGGGCTCCTTTCAGGACAGCCAGATGCTGGCCCCTACCTGGAAATGTGCCCCAGTTTTCCCATCACAGGATGATTTTCACCTACCTTTGTCTCCTAGTGTTGGTTTGAGAGGAAAAAATTCCACGGAGTAGTTCTAAATCTTTGCCCCTCACAAATTAGATTAGCCATTTTGCATCAAAATGTTTTGTAAATGGGAAAGAAGTTAATTATTTAGTTTTAGATTAAATATAATGATCCGACGAGCAAACAATCCGCCCTCTCTCCTCTCTCTGCTAACAAGCCACCCAATTTTACTTTCTGCCTCCACCCATCTGCTCCACCCTGTGGAGAGTTGCCAAGGCGAGTCCAACTTGTCCAAACAGGACATGGCTTCAGATAAGATTCTGCCCACACCCTGTACTTCGGAAAAGACCAAGTGAAGCAATTGATTTTGCATGTAAATAGGGACAGGTGCAAAGGTAACAACCAAGCAAAATCCCTACACAGTTGCAGACTGAGAGGGGCCCGGCTCAGCAGGGGGGTGGGGGTGGGGAAACCCGAACCCATATCCTTCAGGTAAACTCTCAAGTTCAATGCCACCTGGCTAGTAGCATTCCACACCTTTCTTAAAGAAATTTTTCGCAAATGCAAATCATTTCGCCTCCTAAGATTACACACTTGTTTTCCTTCTTTATGCTCTCTGACAATTTGTGGTGTTTTAGTTTTAAGGGCCAGCAACCCAAGATCAACTGAGAAAAACAAAAAACAAACAAACAAACCCCACCGCCCATACTGTGTAATAATCCTGCTGTGTCCTACAAGGCCGGTCACAGCCCTCACGCTTCTCTTCTGCGAAGCATTATATAATCCAATCCAGAAGGGCTGCGTGAGGCCGCAGTGCCTCGCCTCTGCCTCGGTGCTGGGGCCCTATCACTGGAGACCCACCCCGCTCTACCCCAAGGGGCCTCCACCCATGGGGCCCCACCCTGGAGGGAGTGGGAGGCAGGGAGGGACCGACCAACTGGCTCCGGTCAGCAGCCAGTTCCTGGAAATTCCGGCCTGAGCAGGGATGGCTGGAACCTTAAAAATAACCAGAAAGAGGGGCGCCTGAGTGGCTCAGATGGTTAAGCGTCTGCCTTGGGCTCAGGTCATGATCCCAGGGTCCTGGGATCGGGGACCCACATCGGGCTCCTGGCTCAGCGGGGAGTCTGCTTCTCCCTCTCCCTCTGTCTCTCCCCCTGCTCGTGCTCTCTCTGTATCTGTCTCAAATGAATAAACAAAAATCTTAAAAAAAAAAAAAATAACCAGAAAGAATCGTTAGGGTGGTAGTAATGCCCTTGGCTCCCGAGGGTTCTCCATGAAAAGTTTACCTCACAGAGCCACCGGACCTCTGGATATGAAACCGTGAGCTAATACTGCCCCCTCCCTTCAAAAGTACACAAAAGGGAAAGAGGAGAGCATTTTGAGCCCCTGCTATGTGAGAGAATTAATTCAACATGTCCCCAACCCAACTCCTCCTTCTCCTTGCTCCTGCCTCAAAAAGCCTGCCTGCCTGCCGGCCCCCACCTCCCCATTTGCCTTATGAGCTGGTCGTTCACCATGGAAACCTAGAGGTCATCTTGCAAGTCTTCCTCAGCGACTTTTCCCTCCATTCCCGCTCTGTGACTGGGTATCTCCCTCTGCTCGTCTCCCACCATGTCCCTTGGTCCCTCCAATTCATCCTGACCCCCTGGCCACCGACATTTCTCAAAGCCCTCTCCTCCTTAGTCTTGCCCAAGCTCACAAGCCTTCCTCCGAAGGGATCCCCAGGGCTTGCAGAGTGGGTTCAAGCGCCCATGCTCCACACCCCGTTTCTAACCGGCTGCCCCCTGCTCCAAGCGCCCTTCACGCTGGCTGCCCTGTTCCCTCCACCCCCATGCCTTTGTTCATTTTTGGCCCTGATGCTGGGCAACCAGCGTGGAATGCCCCATCCCCTTCCGGCTTATCTAAATCCTCCTAATTCTTCAAAGACCAGCTCAAGGCCCTCTCCACCCTGTGCAGCCAGCTGATTGCGCCCCAGTTGATCGGAGGCCACCCCTTCTTACCTAGATGGGCGGGGCCTTTTAGATGGTTGTCTCAGACCACCACCTGGGTTGGGAGCACCTGAAGGACAGGGGCGCCTTACATTTCCTTAGGGGAGCAGAGAGGGCCCCCTCCCAACTCCCCAAAGGAGGTCAGCCTTGCTCACTAGATGCCGTTTTCCAGCAGGCAGAAGGAGGGGCTCAAAGAGCACTCAGCCCATCCTAGGACTTCCACAGCCTCTCCTTTTCCTTTGGCCTTTGAAGACACTTGAAATCTCCCCTAAATAAGTAATAGGGGTGAGGGGGCCTAACCTTAAAGGAAACTTTTTAAACCAAACTTCCTTAAAAAAAGTTATTGCTCCTAACCTTAACCTTGCCTGTTATGGGTCCTCCAGAGACCTTATTAGTATCCTCCTCCAAGAATTTTTTTTTAGCTACCCAGAGAGATCTTCTAAACAAATCTAGTGTTAAAGCAGTACCCTCTGCTTTAAAACCTACAATAGAAGGGGGGGAAAAAGCAAAAGAAGAGGCAATTTTGCATGAGGAGAGACAGAAATGAGTGTGTGTGTGTGTGTGTGTGCAGGTATTCTTTTTTAAAGGATACTTTTATGGACCAAGGAAAGCAAGGGGCTAGGTGATGTCACAGGTTTCCTACTAATCACGACACCTTCACGACCAAGGTGCTGTTCTTCACATGGACTGCATCACTGAATCGGGTGGGTGGGTACTACTTTCCTATTACTTTGACAATGATGGCACAGAGAGGTAAAGCAATCTGCCCAAGATCACACAGCTGCCAAGTTGTAAAGCTGGGTTTTTGAACCCAAAGTAGTTGGACTTCAAAACTGGTGGACCTGGCACCCTCCTCTGCTCCCTTCCCAGGCAGAGAACAACATGACACCACCAACCGCGACAGGGGGCTAGCACTTCTGCAGATGCAATCTGTCCACAGGGGATGTGGAAGGCAGGCACAGAGTATTTACAATTTCACCTCCTCCCAACTGGCCCCTGCTGCCTGCCCGGTCTCAGAGTGTGCATGCTGGACGCAAGATCAGAAAGACACACTCTGAAGGCCCCAAATTAGGCTATTATTCTTCCTAGCCAATGCACCTGCAATTGGTCCATAAAACTACTCAGAAAAAAGAACAAAAAAAACAACAAAAAACCTGGCAGCTTTACCCGAGTAAATACGGAAATCCTCATAATACTGTACAAAGGTGGAAGGGTCAGGTCCTCATCCCCATTTTAGAAGTGAGGAAATGGAGGACCAGAGGTGAAATGACTTGCCCAAATTCACAGAGCAGGCTGGAGCCACAGTCAAGAACAGAAGTAAGTCTGCCGGCAGACCCAGGGGTCTTTCTGTTCTGCTTCGGGTTCTGTGCCGTGGCCAAGTCCTCTCAAACTGGGACCACTCCCCGGGTACAGAGGGGATGGGACATGCTCGGTGCCGGCCAGCCCGTGTGAGGCAGTGCCCTGGGGAGGTTCCAGAGGGTAATTAAGATTTCAGGTGATATCACTCGGGACCTACTCCATCCTGTGGCATAACTAATAATAAGGACTGCACATAATTTGAGATTAGCTCTAATGAGTAGGTGCTCAATAAGTACTTGGGAGATGAATAAATGAATGGATGTCAAACTACCCTTCTTACACATGAGGATACAAAGAAGGGCAAGGGCCTCACAATGATTGTGTGACAGGTGTCACTCAAGGAAACCTTGCCCAGAGGCCAGTGAAGCTAGCCTGAAAATCATCTAAGTCTCAAACACAAAGTAAACGCAAACACTCTGGGAGGCTCGGGAGAGAAAAGCTCCCTTGTTTGGAGAATGGAGCGGAACAGGAACTTGAACTTGCTAAGGAAAGTAGTTTTGGGGTGCAAAGCTTTGGAAGGTATGAGTATAAAAGCACAAGAACAGATAGAGGAGTGGATTTCAGTGATTAGACTCAAGCACAGTAGTTAGTAGACAGAAGGTGTACATGCCAGAGGAGAAAAAACCCCACAGTTCATTCACAGGTCGCTCTCCAGGGTAGAATGCGCTGACCTCAATGTCCACTTGGTCTCTTATGTCTAGATTTGGCGAAACTCCACTGATCCGGATTGAGACTAGCCCCAGGTCATCCCTGGAGATCCCCAGGCCTGCCAGAGATTGGTAACCACCTTAAGCAGGTCCCAGGCTAAGCTGGGCTCTCTTGTGTCCTCTGGTCAGGGGGTTGCCTCAGGAAGCACCCCCTTCCTAAAAGTCAGGGTAGGGGCTAGACCCAGGTTTGTTCAGAATGCACGGGATGAAGGGCCACTTAACGTGCTACATTTTGTCTCCAGCTCCCCTTAATAATTGGATGGAGGAAATGATAATGTATTCAGCCTGCCAACACAATAGAGTGAGTTTCAAAAAGCTCCAGGAACCTGTTTTGCTAGAAAATGAACTTGACTACTAAAAACCCTGACAAGGGATACAAAATATACTGATTTTAATTTTTTTAAAAAATGTTTCATTGAACTATGGTGACATTCCAGAAAAAGCACAGATCCAATTAAAAGGATATTTTTGCTTTGGGAGGAAACAGTCCTAGTTCTGGTGCAGAACTGTGTCTACAGCACTGTGTCTCTTTTTCATTACGACCAAATTTCAAGGAAGGAGAGTTGAGGGGGAGAAAAAGCAGGGCTACCTCCTTTAGACAATGCTCTCCCTTATCAAGGCAGACTGCTGTCTGGTTTCCTGTCTCAAGCTCTGGCATTACTGCTTCAGATGAGAACCGGGGTCTAAGAAAGGGACAGATCAGGCTTGAAAATGAGAATACTAAAAACCACCACAATCCTCTTGCAACTCACTCCAAGATGAATTTTGACTAGAACATTACACATTAGCAAATCAGGTATCAATTGCTTTATGAATCTAGAGATTTTTTTTAAAAGCTAGAACCAATGAATATGAAGCATTTCAGAAAGAAACCCAATTTCCAGAATAATGTAATTCCTAGTCTTTAAAGGATGAGGTTGCTTGTATTTTTTTTTTTCTTAAAACACAACTGGTGTGAAAAAACAGAGTAAGAAATACCACCTAAGAAAGCTGTTCATTATAGCAAGAATGTTGACTTGGAAGTATTAAGACAAGTATGTAAAGGGGGGGTAGAAATAAAATGGGATTAAATTAGGAATAATGACTTGCATGGTCAAGAGATGAAACTATTATTCCCATTTTTTTCCCCTTTTGTAATTTAGTAACTATCAGACTGGTATAATTTTCCCAAGTTGTTCAGCTTAGCTTTTAAAGGTTTGAAAAGCTTTTTTTTCTGATAAAATACATCAGACCCTAATCATGTCTATTAGCCAACCACGTCCCTCTCCCCCAAAATGGGGAAGAAAGAATAACTTGGAGTAAGCTAAACAAAGATTTTGTCTACAAAATCTAGTTGGATTGTTAACAGCTTTGGAACTAAAATTGAAAAAGTTGCTTGATTTGGGTTACTTACGAATTTTAGTTTAAAGGTCCCTTGCGCTCTAAATCAGTTTAATATTTCAAGTTTTCTTCTCCCAAAGTTTTCTTACTGAAAGCTTCCAAAGCATCCATCTTTTTTCAAGGAAAGTTATCAGTAACCTTCTATTTGATTCTAGTAGTTTTCTTAATATCATACCATATATTTCCCTTTATCCATAAAGAAAGAATGTGGTAGAATGTGAAGTTAAAAACCAAAGTACGAGTATCATCAATTTTGGGGAGGATAGGATCTGATTTGCTGCCTCGGCAACTCTGAATTAATTCCATTAGAGAACACTGTAGATAATTCCTTCGGATTTTAAGGAAAATCCAAAAATAAGTTTAAAAAGAAACTTGCCAGGAGTTTTCTTATCCAACTTATTTCTTTAAAACTTAGTTTCTGAAGAACCAAGAGAAAAAGTTAGTAGGTTTTAAATAGTTAACCTAGAAATGTGTTAGCCCACAACTGACAGAATATAACAAAAAAAAAAGGGGGGATTATGAAAAAGTTGGTGTTGTAAGACAATAAAAACAAGAGAAGTCTCCTTCTGTTTTCAAAATATAAGATTAAAATTTTCCAGACTGTCAGGAATATGAATTTCTCATTTCCAGTTCTCCTTTTCTCGGAGCTTTTTATTCTTAAAACAGGTCGGAGATCAGATGTAGAATACATCTTGGTCCTTGGGAAAATTATCCTAGCACTTACATCTTTGTCTTTTTTAAAAGAGATGACCCTGGGATTGATTTCCTCAATGTATCTTATGTTTTGGCTTCAATACTTTTCCTAAAGATTTCATCCTTAAAACCTAAGTGAGATTCTTCCAATCAGCCCAGTCCGCCAGGGGGGCCTCCTGCCTGGAGGGCCACTGCTACCTGGGAACAAGGGTGGGCCAAAGCCTGCAGATAATGCTAGGTCTTCTAAACTGTAAGGTGGCAATCCCCCTCCAACATTGACAGCTTCCGGGCCAAAGGCCTATCTCTAAGCAAACACCCTGCCCACCTCAAAACAAGCCTGGAAAACAGACGAATGCAACTCCTTTAGACGTCTAGCCAACCTGCACACACATTTCTCAGAGTCACCCTTTGGCAATGGTGAATTTAAAAAGACACAGTATTTATTCCCTCACAGAAAACACACCGGAGCAAAGGGTATATGTAAAAAAGGTTAACCGACTCCTCATTATGACCTAACACTGGCCTCTTAGGCAATCGCCAAGTGTGTAGAGACATGATAACTCCCTGGGTGGGGATCGGGAGTTTAGGGGCAGGGACCACGGCCTGGTCTGGGCTACTGATCTACCAGAAAACAGCCCGAAACAGGAAAGAGCACACATATGCCACTTGGAATGTATGACGCAAACCCCAGCCTTGAAACAAAGAACAGGAAACAGCTCTGCTGGCCGTGCTGGAGAGCGAGCTCAGAGAAACATTTAGCCGGCCCTCCCTGACCCTATATTCATGAGCAGCTGGAGTTTTTTCAGACAACAACAGGGGGGTGGAGGTGTTTGTTCTATGGGTGTGAATAATAACACCAGCTTTATACAGGGGACCTGCCCTATTTACAAATAGGAGCTTCCACATATAGTAAACATCGTAAGGGAATATGTGATTTTATCATATGCGGGCAGCAGAGATCTTCCTAATTAACACCAGCCTCCTTTCCAATTTCTTTTGTCTCTTTTTCCCCCATCCCAGTGGCTGGTCTCTAGCCATAATCAAATTCGGGGTTAGGGCAATGATTATTGTTCAGCCTCAGCATCATGAGGAAAATGCAAAGAAAGCACTGGTAAGAATTCAGAGGACAACTGGGTTATCCCACATGAACTGACAACTGGACCAGTTCTAAGGGCCCCTCAGCTATGCAGAACTACATTCCTAGACACTGAGTGCGGGCTACCTAGAGTCACCCCCTCCCCAAATTTCACCATCTTTCTCAACTGCATAGTCAGAAACCTATCCGCACACAGCTGCACATCTGTTCTCCATGTACACACATCTAAAGAAATTCACCTTTTGAGAATGTGATTCTGTTCCTGACATTTCATTTAACCCAAAAGTGTTATACAGTCTAGAGACCAGAGTATCAATTTTTATAAGATATCTGAAAATGTCTATTTTCCCTTAGGTATATTTAAGGTAGTAAAACCCATTCATAGTCTTTCCCCCCATCATGTCTCTTTATTTTGTTAGCCAGGACTGTTCAACTCAGGTTTCCATGATCAGAGATTGAATAATCTGTGTGTAGACAAAACTACAGGTAAAAAAAAAAAAAAGGCATCACTGTGCCCATAGCAACCAGAAGATTGGGTTTTAATTTAGAAACTTTGCAGTGAAAAAACAATAGCATGTTTTAGCAGCTACTTTTCTTTGTTATTCTCACACTAAGATTTTTAGACTTGCACTCTCCATGAAAGCCAAATGTTCCTTAAAGTGTATCTTTACTGCACTTACAATAGTACATTAGGCTTTTTTCTTCTAATACTTCTGCTGCAAACCCCACTGACTGTGGAACTGGGGACAGTTTCTCTAGAGTTGAAATTCATCAAACATCTCATTTCAGGTTTCTCGTAACGCGCTAAGGTCAACATACTCCATGCTTTGAGCCGCAAGAAACTCATTTGTCCATTCTTTCTTAAAACAAACAAACAAACAAACAAAAAAACACTAACTCGTGAAATTTTGGAGATGTTAATGTTATCAGGTTGCCTTTTCCCTAAAACCAAGTCTTTCCTCCGGTTAGGCAGATTATCATCCAGATGGATTTCTTATAAAAATGCTGCTCAAATTCATACAGAAAGCACTTAAAAAAAAAAAAAAAAAGTACAAAACTGCTCAGTGGACAAATCTATAATGAACAACTGCCCTAGTCTCCTACTCGATTTTGCTAATAATTATATACTAAATGTAAATGAAGTCAGAATACCACTACATACTTCTCCCCAAATACCAGACTTTTGTGAGAATACAACCAAAATATTTAAAGTATCTTGGGTGATATTAGCAGAAAAATACATTCTGAGCTAGTAAAAAATTCAGTGCAAAATGTTTATTTTAGTGCAATACAAGAAGGTGAGCAATTTCCAGCTTCCGTTTAACCTGACTTATTAAAAAGAAGTCCAGTTCACACAGGTTCTCCATCTATTATTATTGTATATTGCTGTAAAATGTAAAGCAGAAGATTCTCCCTGATATCTGCCAAAGAAGTGTTTATGAAAATTCCAAGTATTATCTGCCATCTCCAAGAAAGGCACTCTGAAATGTTAGGTAAGTCCCAAGGGTCCAGGTCCAGGGGATCAGTCCCTCAGTCCCCACACGGCTCGAGTCCCTAACGCTGCAGGCAGTTGCCTAAGGCGCTCTCCGCCTCCAGCCTCGCTGCAATCCTTGCTCCAGGCACTGCGGCAGGTTCTCTCTGTGCCCCCGAGGAGGACTCTCCAAACCCGGCCAGCTCTTTTCTCCTGCCCCCGAGGATCCAGACGCCCTGGCAGCTCCTGGGCTCCAGGACCGAGAATGGGATGCTGCCTTCAGTCCCAACGGCCCCAAGTTTCTTCCCAGAGGGCCCGGGAGGTTGCTCCAAGTTTGCTCCGGCGGGCGAGCGGTGGCACGCCCGGTCCGAAGAGGGGGGCGGCGGGGGGCGGCGGGGGGCGGGGAGGGGAGGGCGCGGGAGCGGGGGGTGGGGGACCCGGAGGGGGAGGAGCAGGAGCAGGAGTGCGCGGCCTCCTCACTACCTTTCTCCAAACAACGTTGCCACACGCGGAGAGCCCTGAGATTTCTGGGGCTTTGGAGGGAATCGCGAGCGAGGGAGCGGGCGAGCGGGCGGGCGGGCGGCAGCCGGGGGACCACACAGGTGAGCCCCCGCCCGCGCCCTCGCCGGGACCGCGGCGGGCGCCGCCGGTCTCGGTCCCCCACATCGCGGCATCCGCACGGTGGCTCCCCCGAATCCCACACTTTCAACCGATGAACCCGGGGTTCCCCCCTCCCCCTCGCCTCCCCTTCCGCCCCCACCCCCGGCTTCCAGGAGCTGTTGCACTTTCCCAAGCCCACAGGCGCCCCCACCCCCGCGTTGCACCCCCCCAGCCCATTCACTGCGCGCCCCCAAAGGAAAAAAAATGAGACCGGACGAGCCAGAAAGGGCGACAGCAGGAGTCGGGCCGAGGGAAGGTGAGGGAGAGGGGACTTACTTTTCGAGGCGCGGTGCTGAGCGCTGCAGACGAGAAATAAAGGCCCTGATCCGAGCCGCCTTGAACCCCGCGAATGCAGCAATGTCAGCGCGCCAGCCGGGGTGGCGGTGGCGGCCGCAGGGCACGGGGACAGGAACGGGGACGGGCGCGCGTGCGGCGGGCGCTCGCGCTGCGCTCCGGCTCGGGCCCCGGCTCCGCGCGGCTCCGCTCCTGGCTCCCCTCTGGCTCCTGGCACCAACTCCGGGCAGTCACATGACGCCGGCGCCGCTCGCTCTGCGAGCCTCCCGGGGCTGGCGGGGTAAGTAGAGGCTGGGACCCGGGGTGGGAGGGTCAGGGAGGGGAGAGGGAGCCGCCGCGGCCGCCCGGGCTGGGCGGGTCCCCACCCACTTGGGTGGAGGCAGCCGCCGGAGGGGTCGGCCGAGTCACTCGCGCAAACACGCACCCCGCCCTGCGCCCTTCCCCCGCCACCCCCGCCTCCCGCGCCGCCTCCGCCCCGCCCCGCCCAGTCACCCGGGGACGGCCTGACAGACACTCATTATTCCCCGGAGCCGGGCGCCGCCCCGCCGGCCCAACCTGTCCGGCGAGGCGCGGCGCGGCCGAGAGGCTGGGCGTGCGCGGCGCGGCCCCCGCCCTTGAGCCTCCGCCCTCCGCCCTCCCCCCCGCCCCCCCGTGCCCGGCCCGGCCCGGCCCGGCCCGGCCGACCCGGCCGCGCGCCCCTGCCCGCGCCCCTGCCCCCGCCCCGGAGTCCCCGCCCGCGCCCCCTCCCTGCGCCCTCCGCCTCCCGGCCCCCGCCCGCTCGGGACCCGCCGCCGCGCCGCCGCCCCAGCCCGGGGGGAAGGAAGGGCGGCGCTGCCCGCTCCGGGCGTCACAGGGCTGCAGCCCGCTGCGCCGCTTCCAAAACACACAGGCGGGCGCGCGGGCCCGCCGAGGCGGGGGACCCGGGCGGCCGGGCCATCAATCAGCCGGCTCCGGCGGGAAGGGCGGCCCCGGGCGCGGCGGGAAGGGCTGGGCCCCGCGGCCAGCGCGGCTCCTCCTGGACCGAGTGCGTGCAACTCTCTTAAAGAAAAAGGCAGGGGAGCTGAAGGAGCGGAGGAGCGGGGCGGATTCGGGGGCAGAGGAGCGGCGGCAAAGGGGAGGGCAGTGGGGATTGACTTAAACCCTAAAATGGTCCCGAGTTTCCAAGGTCATTCGACACACTGTTAGAGCGCTCTTTCTTTGTGCCCGGGGCGCCGGGTCCCCTCGTCGCCCGCCCCGCGGAGGGGCGGCCCGGGGCTGGGGGTTGGGGGCGCGTTCCCGCCCCCCCCCCAGGGCTTCTTTGAAGGTCCGGGGACTCCCGGAGGCAAACTTCCCACGGGCCCGGCCTGCCACTGGAGCGAAAAGGCAACCGGTAGCAGCGGCATTTGCTCAGCCGGGCCTGCCCGAAAACTTGGCAAACTTCGGCCGGGTTCCTCCTGCCCGGAGGGAGAACTCCGGGCCAGCAGAGGGCTCGGCCCGGGACCTTTCATTTTTTTGTCGCTTCCCCGGGACCGAGCGCGAGCGTGCTGGGTGCGGGGCGGCGGAAACGCGCTTGCTGTCCCAGCCAGGCCCCCCGGGAGGACTGGGTATAGCTTAGCCCCCGAGTTTAATGCTTTTTGAATTTCTTTTAAACAGTATTAATGTAATAAAGAATGCAATAAAAAGAACAAAGGACAAATTGGTTCAATTGTTTTAGTCCTGTGTAATGTTAAAAAAAAACAAAAAAAACGCGCTGCTTCAGTGTATTGCTTCAAGATGTTTTAAAGGCCCTTTAAGTTCACCATTCTCACTTTGATGCTTCATCCAGGCATGGTACTGCTTAAAACGTAGAGATAACAGTATATGCCGAGCCCCATCATGTAGCTATGCAGTACTATAAAATTAGTACCGGGTAACCTCAAGTAGTGAAATTGCACGTTATAAAAAAATGCACATAACATAAAAGACCACATGGAGAACACCCAGATCTGACACTGGTTCCTGTCCCATAAGATTAATGTTTAAAAGGGATGAGGAGTTTCTTTTAACGGGTAAAGGACAGATGCAGGAAAATAAGTTGGATTCGTGTCAATTACTAATTGCGGTTCATTGATCACTGACATCAAACGTCTGATTGGATGGCTTAGATTTGTATTAGCTGGAAGACTCTATTAGTGATGACTGATGAAATCGTTTTGCACGTCCGTCTAGCTCCGTAGTAGGGGCCCCAAAACTATAGGCTTTGCTCAGAGGACACCAGAGGTGAAAACCTAAGGCACATAAACAGTGTTCTTTACATTGTTCATGTGGGTGTGGACCCAAAGGAGAAATGTGAAAGAGGTCTGAGAAAAGTGTGATCCAAGATAAGTAGGGAGTGGCTTCGATATGGAAGGTGGGGGAAGGAGGAGAAAAGTCATAAAAAAGTTTAATTAATGAACACACTGTGTTCAGTGCCCTGTGGGAGATAGCTGAAACACAACTTGTACAATGATGAAGGATCCGTTGAAGGAGACCACCATCTGTCCAGGTACCCAAACCAGAAATGTCTGAAGTCATCCTTGACTCCTCCCTTCCCCTAGCTGGTCAGAGCCCTGTCATTCACTGAATCTTGGACCTCCTCAATCCTACCCATTCCTTGACCACTCTCCTGGTCCAGCCCATTGCCACAGCGTCTTGTTGGTCAACCTGTTTGTCGCGGGGGCTGACGTGTGGGAAAGGGATTGGAGCAAAGGAATAGTAAGAATACTTTTTCTAAAATGGAAACCTAAACGTGTCAAAGTCTTCATTACATTCCCATCGGATAAAGTCCAAGAGTTTACTACCTGTGCTGACCTGGCCTCCATCTATCTTTATAGACTCATCTCTTCCTATTATCCCCCACCCTATCCTTCCCTCCAGCAACACTCAACTTTTTTCCCTCCAACTCACTCTCCCTACCTCTGGCCCTTTGCACATGCTAATTTTTGTAGGTGGACTAGCCTCCTTGCCTTCTCCCCCAACTCCTGACCTCCACTCTCATTTCTGTACGTTCCATCCATCCTATAATTATTGACTTAAATGACATTTTCAACAAAATGCATCTTGTCTTACCACCATCCCTCATCCCACCTTTGGATGAGTGGAGGTGCTCCTTCTTGGTGCTCTTATAGCACTCATGCTCCACCTCTTCTAACTCTTATAATTGGTTATTTAACTCTCTTTCCGTGGCACTGAAATAAGAAACTCTGTGAGGGCACGGACACTGTCTTTTTAGCAAAATTGTATCCTCATGGCCCAGATGTTCAATGAATATTTGTAAAATGAATGAATGTCAGCTCTGAATTGGGAAGAAGTCATTCAGAGCTAAAGAGATGAGAGAATAATTGGCGAGCTTCAAGGTGGCAGTGGCCATGAACTGTATATACCTTTGAGATAGTGAAAAGTAGGGAGGAGGGGGTTCTCTCTCCCTGACTGTCTTTGAGCAGTAAAGTGAGATGGTCAAAGTGGTGCCTAGGTCTTCTTTTTATCCTTAACATTAGCACAGTGCCCACACGTGCTCAGTTGTTCAAGACATCCCGTATAAACGAAATATCTCAAGCTTGGTCCTTGTGGTAGCTGCTTTACTCTTGTTCTTTGAGGACAGTAGGCCAGTCTGGTTTAGGTTTGGGGCAGCACATACTGGGGGAAGGATACTCCTCCCTGGCCCCAGCCTTGTTGCTCCTAATCAGTCATGGCAGCCCTGGTCTCTTTTGCCAGTGACTGGCTGGAGAGTAGATATGTGACCGAGTTCTGGCCAGTAGGATATGAAGGGAAGTGTGCTAGGGCTTGTTTTTCATCCTGAGTAAAGGATGTTCTGGCCAGTTCTGGCCAGTAGGACATGAAGGGAAGTGTGCTGGGGCTTGTTTTTCATCCTGAGTAAAGGAAACTCTTGCAAGGATAAACCCCCAGGCCTGCTTTGGAAGTTACGTGAGGATGTGATTCTTGACTCTGTGGCAGCCATCTTGTAATCATGAGAAGAAAGCAACGTTTCAGATTTCCATAAGGATAAATAGCTCTTTTTTCATCATTAGTCATCAGCTCAAATATGACATCTTCAGAGATGACTTCTTTGACCACATAATCTAAAATATCCCTTCCCCAGTCTCTGTCTAGTTGTTCTTGTTCATTTTTTAGATACCTTTTTCCCCACTGGAACCTGGGCTCTGTGAGAGCAGGGACATTCTATTCTTCACTTCTATTTCCCAAGCTCCTACAACAGGGTCTGGTAAATAGAAGGTGTTCCAAAAGTAATTGTTGATTAATGGCTGACAACTAAATAGTAACAGTGTGTTGAAACTGATTCAGGGATGCATGGACACAAGCCACCGCACACCTCCATTTTCTCTTCCGTGGCTTGTATCATAGTTAGTTCCATTTCAGGAGGTCTCTTTCTGCTATACAAAGACATAGTCTTGAGATTCCTTCTTCCTCTCCCACTCTCTTTCAGAGCTTTTCCATTCCTTCCCACAGGAAAGTTTCTCCTTTTCATTTGACGACGCACAACGTTATGAAGGTAGAAAAGTGTCATGTGCTTAAGAAATTATGAGCAACACAGATAACATCTACCTTAAACAATAACAAAGCCATATGGTTTTTTCTTTTTTCTTTTTTTTCCTGCTAGCTTTATTGAGATATTATTGGCCTATAACATATGTAAGTTTAAGGTGTACGACATGATGGTTAGAGACACCTATATATTGCAAATGATTGCCATAATAAGGTTAGTTAACATTTCTATCCCCTCACATAATTAGTATTTTTTGTGTATGTATGTATGTGTGTGTGGTGATGACATATAAAACTAACCTGTTAACAACTTTCAAGTATATAATACAATATTGTTAATTATATTCACCATGCTGTACATTAGATCCTTAGACCTTATTCATTTTGTAGCTGGAAGTTTGTGCCCTTTGACTGACATCTCCCCATTTCCCCCCTGGGCACTGGAAACCACCATTCTACCACCTGTTTCATGAGTTTTGGCTTTTTTAGATTCCACATATAAGTGAGATACAGTATTTGTCTTTCTCTGTCTGACTTATTTCACTTAGCATGATGTCCTCAAGGTCCATCTATGTTGTTGGAAAAGGTAGGATTTCCTTCTTTTTTAATGTGTGTGTGTGTGTGTGTGTGTATGGCAAGAGAGAGTGAGAATGAGAGAGAAAGACATTTTTCTTATCCATTCATCCATCAGTACTTGTTGTTTCAATATATTGGCTATTGTAAATTATGCTGCAATGAACATGGGAATGCAGAGATCTCTTTGAGATAGCGTTTCATTTCCTTCGGATATATACCTAGAAGTGGAATTGCTGGATCATATGTATCCAATATATATATTGGATGTATCCTATATATATATATAGGATGTATCCTACATATATATATATATTGGATGTATCCTATATATATATATATATATATGGTAGTCCTACTGTAAACTTTTTGAGGAACAGCCAGACTGTTTTCCATAGTGGTTATACCAATTTACATTCCCATCAACAATGCAGAAGGGTTCCCTTTTCTTCACACCCTCACCAATACTTGTCTCTCATCTTTTTTATGATAGCCATTCTAACAGGTGTGGGTGATAACTTGTTGTGGTTTTTATTTGCATTTCCCTGATGATGAGTGCTGTTGAGCACCTTTTCACATACCTCTTGACCATTTGGATGTCTTCTTTGGAAAAATGTTTATTCAAGTCAAGTCTTTTGTTCATTTTTTAATCAGATGGTTTGTTTGCTTGTTTTGTTATTGAGTTATATGAGTTCCTAATACATTTTGGATATCAAGCTCTCATTAGTAGGTAGTTTGCAAATATTTTCTCCCATTGTGTAGATTGCCCTTTCATTTTGCTGATTGTTTCTTTTGCTGTGAAGAAGCTTTCTAGTTTGCTGTAGTCCCATTTGTTGACTTTTGCTTTAGTTGCTTGTGCTTTTGGTGTCATATCCAAAAAACTGTTGCCAAGACCAAGGTCAAGGAGCTTTTCTCCCATGTTTTCTTCTAGTCATTTAATAGTTTCTGGTCTTACATTTAAGTTTTTAATCCATTTTTGAGTTAATTTTTGTGAGTGGTGTTAAGATATGGGGTCCAATTTCATTCTTTTGCATGTGAATATCCAGTTTTCCTAATATTGTTTTTATTAAAGAGACTATCCTGGGCGCCTGGGTGGCTCAGTTGGTTAAGCGACTGCCTTCGGCTCAGGTCATGATCCTGGAGTCCCTGGATCGAGTCCCGCATCGGGCTCCCTGCTGGTAGGGGGGGGGGCTTCTCCTCTGACCCTCCTCCCTCTCATGTGCTCTCTCTCATTCTCTCTCTCTCAAATAAATAAAAATCTTAAAAAAAAAAAAAAAAAGAGAGACTATCCTTTCCCCACTGAGTATTCTTGGCTCTTTTGTCAAATATTAGTTGACTGTATGTGTGTGGGTTTATTTCTGGGCTTTCAATTCTGTTCTATTGCTCTATGTGTCTGTTTTTATGCCAGAAACATACTATTTTGATTGCCATAACTTTGTAATATAGTTTGAAATCAGGAATTGTGATGCCTCCAACTTTGTTCTTTCTCAGAATTGCAAAACCATATGTTTTGAAATAAAATTAGAAATGCTAGACTAAAGGTCATCTATCTCAAAAGCATTACAAAGGGCCCAGAGATTCTCTTTGGTTTCTCTGCAAATTCCACCAATATTATCCATCGATCCATCAATCCATCCATTCATTCAATTTCGGTTTGCCAGGAAGTATTGAGGTAGAGTAAGGTGACCAAGAGTTATAATAAATATGAAACTGGATGTATGATCTCCCCGCTTCCCTCACCCCCGACCCCTCCAGGAGCTCTCAACATTTCTAGTACAATTGGAATTGTCCTGGATTATGTTTGGCAAGACAACGCAATTGAAGAACAGTGGTACAAAACAGTTGAAATGTTGGATCTTGGAATCTAAGTTGAAGAGCTAAAACAGAAGGGGACTCCAGAGAGATAGCCAAAGGATCAATGAACTGGACATTTCAAATACACTGAAGAGAGGGCATATTGGGGATAATGGAGTGAAGGGTTAGGAGGTGAGCAGTTGGAGAGTGGGGACATGTGGCCTTAACATTTAAAGGTGGCACAGTACCAGAGATGACAAGGCTCAGGGTGTACCTGTGGGTGTGGGAGACTAGAAGAGGTGGTGAGACCAAGGGAAAGAATGACTGGAGTACTGAGCAGGTTCATGGAGCCTAAAATTACTCAGAATTGTGGCCGGACTTAGGGTCAAGAGCAAGACCTAGGCTCTCAGGCCACATCTTCCATTCATGAGAAAAAGACTTCAAGGAACTGGTGAACAACAGCAACCAGGAGAGAACAGTTAGACACAGCCTCCTTTTTCTATGGTTAAATGTGCTTTCCGTACGTCATGATTATTTGAGTCAAAAATAATCATTCATATGGGGTAATAACCAATAAAGGTTACTTTACTAATAAAATATGTCAATAGTTTTATTTTCTACTTTTTATTGCAAATGTACTATTTCTGCTTCATTGAGAGTTCGAATCCCCCTTTGGAGGGGAGGGGGACTTGTCAGGGATCTTAAATATTATTTATTATATCATTTCAAAGGGAATATATTATTATATTATTTGAAAGGGAAATGAACTGTAATTTCCAAATCAATGACCTACGCATATAAAGATGTAGAGTGTAACTTATTTCTAATTTGGGGACTACCTAGATTTCTCCTGTGCTGGGAGGCAGAATGTGTAAAGAATGGGGGACCCACAAAATAAGATAAACTACTTGTCATTTTTCAGCTGGTTTTGGCATGGGCCTGACTATGTTTCTAACCCTCCCCTCTCGTGAAAAATTATCGGCACTGAAGTCCTGGATTTAAGTTACTTGAGCAAGTACTGGTTGAACATTTACCGTAGGTCTGCGGTGGGTGCAGGAGTAACTAAGCTAGCAAAGAGAGGGTGTGTGAATTAGGTTCTAGGAAGTGGCCTTGCCACCTTCCTTTTTCTGCTCATTCCAAGTGTGCTGCAGGCCTAAACCCCAAACCCCGCAGACCGAAGCACTTGCCTCCGTGTCAAAACCTGGTTACACTGGTTTCACTGGTACTAGCCCGGGAAGAAGACTTCAGCCTTTCGTTCCTTAGTCTCTCAAGCCAGCCAGCCAGCGAGGCCACACTTCACATGCTTCAGAAGTTTTGCTGATACGTTCTGGGAAACAGCCAGCAGATGGTAGGAGCATATGAACGGGAGAGAGTTCTTTATCACCCTTGTCATTCAGAAAGATTTGCTACTTGAAGACAGTATTAAAATCATAATAATGGTCGTATTGAAGTGATAGAAGTAGGGTGATATTTTTTTTCTTTGCCTTTGAATACTTTTCTGTTTTTTTTTTTTTCTTTAATGAGCAAATACTACTTTTGTGATTTAAAAAAAAAAAAAGAAGTGTGCTTTTACAAAATAGCCGAGAAAAAATGTGCACGCCGTGTATGATTAAATGTGGGCCCTCAAAGCACAATTTTGCGGGAGGGGACCTTGAAAGCCCCCGGGGCCCAAAGGTGTGGTTGTGTGCTTGTGAATTCTGAAGCAGGGTGGGGAGAGGAGGGAAGGGCTCTCGGAGGGGAGGGCTACGGGAGAGGGTGAACATCTCCTTTTATTGACTCTTAACTTGTTAAGGGCTGCTTGAATCGCCGGACGTGGGCACGTTCTCGGAACCGGAATTCTTCCTCAAAATAATACGTATTTACTTTAAAAACCACTCCAAAGAGTAAACGTTGAAAACAAAAACAAAAATAGAAAGCCCAGCACACTGGAGTGAATAGAGCCCAAGTTCCTATTTCTCAAAAGACAGAAACATACTTCCTGGAGCACAAGGTCCACTCTCCCTCTCCCCATGCGCTCTGGCCAGGATCTGTGGATTCAGCGGGAAACAGAAGAGTCAGCAGTTGCGCTGGATGTGAATCGGTGCGGGGCTACCTTCGGCTCCCCAAAGCACCATTAATTCAGGGGGGGATGGCATCGCCTCAGCTATTGGGGTTCTAGCTTCTCTCGGATTTCTTTCTAAGCTACATTTGTTTGTCTGTTATTGTTCTTAAAGTTTTCTGGGTAACTCTAAGCAACAGACCTTGTTAGTTCCTCTTGAGATTGCCCACTACTCCCCACCCTTATTTCTCACCTCCCAGCATCCTGTTTGTCTCCCTGACTCTGTCCCCCGCCCCATCCCCGCCCCCGCTCAGCTTTTAGCCATGTTTTTCTTCCCTCGGTTAGTTAATTTTAAATTTCTATTTTTATCAGTGTTCTCAATACCAAAGGAGGCCTACCATAGATTCATTTTTTGTTCATTGATTTATCATTTCTTCTCCTGTGAGTACCTTTAAAATGTGTGTCATGTACGTTCCAATGTGTGTCTCCCCCTACCTTGTCTTGAAGACACTGTATTTCCAGAAAATTTGGAAGAGTAGAGAGCATAAAAGAAAATATGGGGGAAACTTTAAATTTATGTACAGGACCTTTTTTTCGTGAGTTTTGCCTATTTAAAATGACCCTGTTATGATAGGAACAAAAAATCTACAGTGTATACTGTGTTTCTACTCACACCGGTATAATCTTTAGCTTATTAAAATTTAAAGAACATTTTGGCCTGTCCATAATTTTATATGAACTATTTAGACTTATATTTCAATTTTGCTCAGTATTGCTGTAGATGTCTCTATTAGCTATTAAATGCTAGAGAATCCAGCATCTCTTAAATCTTGCAGGTTTAGAGAAACACTAAAAAAATTTTTTTTAGAATACCACCATGAAAAAGTCATCAGTACCACTGAATGTATGGTTCTGCCTATTAGTAGTATCTTCACAGGAGAGAAAATTAATTTTCTAAAAAAAGGAGGAAAACACTTTCAAACTCATTGAATACAACTTTTGTTACACAGTAACTTATCTAATCAGTTTCCTTTTCTGTACTGAAGATAAGAAAAATAGAGACTCAAAAGAAGCAGAAATTGACCATGATGTATTCCTAAACTCCTTTCTCCGAATACTACGGAGATGTCTGAAAAATTAAGATTCACCCCAGATTCACACAAATTTCTCTCCTTTCCATGATTGCTTGTTTGGCAAATTTCTCAAATACAATTCGCTTTCTTTCACTAAGGGCTGAGAAGACAAGGGCATCTTAAAGAAGATCCCAAGAAGATTCAGGAGGAGACAGGACAGGTCTCCATGAGGATTTATTACAATGTCCCAGGAGAGATGATTTTGGTAGAATCTTAGTTTGCTTCCCGTGCGCCCCCCAAAATATCTCAAGGTGTTCCCTGTTCTGTTGCCTTTGAAAGTACTTTGCCAAAAGTCCAGTCCTCAGGACTTGGCGGTTTTGATTAGATGGTGGTGCTAGCAAATGAGCGGTGCCATTTGGATGACAACATTTGTCACATTTCCTCATGTAGTTCCCTTTACTTTCTTCTCTACTTCAAGCAAAAGTACACTTAGAGCCTTAAAAAAAAAAAAAAAAAAAGCCCAGCTAATTTAATCTAGACCATTTGGTACAGATGACCTGACGAAGATGCATTGTCTAATTCAGACACAGTGATAGCTATGTCTGATGCCCTCTCTAATAACACTGTTGATCATGTTATTTCAAGTCTAGATAAGTCTTTCTATTCCATAGTCTTTAAAAACTAGGAAAGGAAAGCAAAGCTTGTTTAGCTTATTTTAAAGAAAATGTTTCTTGTATTATTGCTTTTTTTTAATGAGTATAATTCAGATTTTCCTTTTGAATCTAAGAAAGAAATATTCCAAAAAAAGTTTAAAAAATTGTTTTTATACTCTAGAATTACACCCCCTTCAGCTTCTCTGTGTATTTTATGTTTCTAGTTAGCGTGACCTCCAATAAGCTGTTTGTAAGCTAATTAGGGTACGGGCTTTATCTTTTTACAGCTCCTGTTACAAGTCTTTATAGTTAACAGACAGTTCTATATTATCCCGACAACTGATTGCCTTAACAATATAAATAACGTGTTTTCTCATTACAACTTATTTATCTATATAAGAATACCTATACTCTGATTTATATAGTATCAATTTGCATTTTTATGTTTTATACCTTATTACATATTACTTGCTTTAGTATCTCTGAGTTATATTCCTGAAAATATAAGCTTTATTCAAGATAGTGTTTGTTATTAGAGCCTAACTTTTCAGGGAAAATATTATAATTAAATATTATATTTAAAATACTGTACTTAAAAGGTCCACTCAGAATGTCCTCTTTATATCACATAAACATGGAGAGAAAATTAGACTGGGGATTAAACAAGGAATGGTCACGAAAATAATCAAAGAAGGTGACATCCATGCCTATGTGTGAGGTTAGGGCCCTCCTTCTCCAATTATCTTTATTTATCATTATTGCTTGGATCCAATTAAATGAAAAGAAACATAACAGGATTTTTAAAGGTCATATGAAAATGAGATCAAGTGGTCAGAAAGCATCCTGAAGAATATCACACTCATTTTTCCTAAAGGTTTTGCCTTAAATCAAGAGAAAAGACTTCCTTATATTGGCTCACATTTCCTATCAAGGGAATCAGAAAAAATCACTGACTGTGAAAAACAACAACACAAAAAGTAATTAATTCTGTACAGTATTTCTTTTACCTGTGATCGCACAAACCACACCCTAACTGTTTGCCAAAGCCCACAGAGGCAGAGATCGAATGAATTTCCGCATCCTGCTGCTGATTTGGTTATCTGAGGTAAGTGGCTATTCGATCCAAAAAACACCCAGAGGAACAAAGAGTAAGAATCCTTGGAAAGGAAACTCCCAATGTAAATTAAATAGGCATTATTCAAAAATAAGGCATGGTGGATGTTTATTAGACTGATGGGCAATGGTCATGCTATACTCTTTGGGGGCTGTAGCCCCATATCAAGAACGTCATTACTATTCTCTATTTCCCACTTGTGGGAGGATTTGTGCCCAAGTTGTTAAAAGAGATTTGGATTTGCCAGTGCCTTCTCTGGCTCTTCACACCTGTCAGGGCAGTGGCTGGGTACGAATGCTGATATGTTTTTTCCAGTGATTTAATTCAAAATCTATTTATAATATTTGCTGGACCCCTATTTAGATAGGGGTAGAATTAAGTATTTTTCAAGGTTCCTGTCCTCAGAGACCTTAGTCCGAAATGGAAACCAGACACATATCTTCACACAGAGATAACTAATGGTATGAGGAGGTAAGTGATATATTTTTTGAATGGTAGTCCAAAATGAGCGTGGTATCACTTTGGCTTCAGAGGGTCAGGAAAAGCTTCCTGGGAGAGCAGCTGAGCCTAGAAGGATGATGTAGCCAGAAGATGCACAGGCCACTGTGATTCTAGCGAGGGGATCCTGTGGACTTGGGGAACAAGTTTGAAAGACCAGTGAGAGTTAGATGGGACAGTGCTTAAATTTAGGCCGAGGAGTAGAGACATCAAACAATTGATGATTTACTCTGTCAAAGTTGGATTTTCCAAGACCAGCTTGAATACCATGACGTTTTGCCCTTCTCAATTAAGGTATCTGCTAAGGGCGATTCAATATTTAATGTTTTACAACGCTTACGTAAATACATTTACATAACTTTGTTTTTCTCAGATTATATCCTGATTTGGTATTTGGAAAATAAAATAATTTATTCAGTCTTAAAATATTTGCTATCTTGTGCCAAGTACAGGACTGAACATTTATGTGGTAGTTCAACAATTACTTATTAGGGGCACTCGGGGTACAACATAGAACAAAAAGAAAAATCTCTGTCCTCATGTCCTCATGGAGCTTGGATTCTAGCGGTGTATTAGTTTGCTGAGTCTGCCACAACCTGTCTTAAATAACAGAAGTTTATTTTCTCACAGATATGGAGACTAGATATCTGAGGTCACAGAGTCAGCCAAACGGGTTCCTTGTTAGGACCGTGAGGGAAGGACCTGTGCTAGGCCCTCTCCTTGGCTTGTAGATGGCCAACTCTCCTTGTGTCTTCACGTTGTCTTCTCTCTATACTTGCCTGTATCCAAATTTCCTCTTCTTATAATGACACCAGTCACACTGGATTAGGGCCCACCCTCATTTTAACCTATTTACTTTGTAAAGACCCTATCAGCAAATATGGTCACATTCTGAGGTACCAGGGATTAGGACTTGAACATATGCATTTTGGGAAGGACACAGTTCAGCCCATAACAAGTGGGCAGTGATGAGAGAGCAGCGAATAAATTCTAGAACGTGGGTGTTCCTGGTCGCTGTGTGCCAGGCACTGTACCAGGCATGCTCATGTGCGTCATTGCATTTAATGCTGTAACCAGCCCTGGAGGTAAGTATTGTTACCCAAACTTTACATTGAGGAAACTGAGGGCGGACCACCCTCATAGGTCATAGGGGTGTTTGCTTTAGAGGCCCTGTGCTTAATGTTTTCAGTGGTCAAAGCTTTGGAAATGAAAATTGAGCCATGGCTGAATGTGTAGGGTATATATTCGTGGCTGATTCAGATTCAGAAGCAATTTCTAATGTTAATGTAGAGAGGGAAGTCTTTTTTTTTTTATATTAGGTTCTAAGAAAAAAAAGATAAAAGTAATATTTGATAAGTATATTTTTTCCTCTATAAATAATCCAATATATTATTTTATGAGTGAACACTATTATATATAATAACACATTATTACAAATAACCATAGTTATTTATAGTATATATACAACTATCTATTAAATAAATCCTACATTTTTTTATAGCAATAATCACTTCCTTTGGATTAGCTAGATTTAAATAAAGTTCCAGGTCACTTCTGACCTGTACCTCTTGATTCATCTCCAGACTAGGAAGCTTGCCACGGCACTACTCCTATGGAAGGAATCCTCATAGTACCTGTTCTGCCTGTTTTAATTATGATGCTCCTCTGGTGGACAGATTCAGATTCAGCAAACATTTATGGAGAACCTACTGTCACATGGCAGGCAATTTCACAGAAATCCATGTATTTCATAAATATGGAAAACCAAAGGATAATATGCGTTTTTTATGAACATCAATTTTACTCAATTATTTTATGGGGAAAAAAAGTACTTAACTTTTTTTTTTTTTTACTTAAGGTAACCAGTGGATAACTTAAAATGTAATTTTTTTTTTTTTTAAAGATTTTATTTATTTATTTGAGAGAGAGAGTGAGAGAGAGAAAGAGCACAAAGGGGGGAGCGGGAGAGGGAGAAGCAGGCTCCCCGCCGAGCAGGGAGCCCGATGCGGGACTCGATCCAGAGACTCCAGGATCATGACCTGAGCCGAAGGCAGTCGCTTAACCAACTGAGCCACCCAGGCGCCCAAAATGTAATTTAAATATTGAAACCATATTAGGTATATATTATAGTGTGAAATGCAACATTTTCATGAACTTTCAAGATGAAACTCATTTCAAAGGAGTTGCTTTTGTTTTGAGTTGTGCCTTTAGTTCTGTAGAGATGGGAACCTCCCCTTCTCCTTCCGAGGGCTGGGGTTGGGCTGGGGGGCGTCTCGGAAGACAGCCTTTGAAAAGTTCTGAAATTTTCTTCGTCTTCATAACAACCATGTGTGGTATATTATCCTCATTTAAGAGATCAGAAAACACAAGTTTGGGTAAATTATCTAGCCCTAGTTAACACAGTGAGTAAATAGCAGAGGCAGAGGTTAAAATTCAGACTTTCTGACTCCCATTCCGGGGCATTTTATATTGCACTACATTCACTCCTTGGATGAACGAGGCTTCAGCCCTCCCAAGGCTGTATAGACCTCACAGTTCTGCATGTCCACATGGTCGAATCTCATTGACTCATGGATTCATGCACTTATTTGTGCATTTAATCAATAAATAAATCAATAAATATTGAGAGCTTACTACGTGCCAGGTTTCATGCTGGGTCTGGAGGACACAGTGGTTCGCAACAAAAGCAGAACATGGTTCTCTCCCTTATGGAGCCTGCAGTCTAGTGGAAGAACAGATGTTAAACAAACACCACAAAACACTTGTTTATAAACGATCGGTATTATGAAGCGAAAGCATAGGGTGCCATGAGAAGAAACAACAGGTGAGTTAATTTAGATTAGTGATCAGAGAAGACCTCGTTAAGGAAGTGACTTTGATCTGAGGTTTTGAGCATCAGTTAGCTGGGAGAAAACTCATTTGCCCTTGAAGTAGTTACAAATTGCCATCCTACAAAACCCATCACTACAATTCCCTCTATCTTCATTAGATTCCTTCTTTCTCCACGGCGAGATCAAATTCCTACCCTCAGCCATCACATTTATTCTTTTCTATTATATCTATCCATCCATTGGTTCATTTACCTATCCATTCATCATCGAGCATCAGCTACGAGCCTGGCACTATTGTGTCCTGAATCCTTTTCTTTTTCATCTTCACTCCCTTGACTGCTTTAACCTTCTGATTCTTTTTTTAAAGCTTTATTTATTTATTTGAGTGGGGGAGGGGCAGAGAGAGAGGGAGACAGAATCTCAAGCAGACTCCCTGCTGAGTGCTAGCCCGACTAGGGGCTTGATCTCATAACCCTGAGATCATGACCTGAGCCTAAATCAAGAGTCCGATGCTTAACTGACTGAACCACCCAGGTGCCCCTAACCTTCTGATTCTTGAATTTATTTTTGACTCACATATTCAGTCTTATGCCTTTCCGAGACCAGTCACTTCCCTCTCCTTGGGCTAAACTATCATTTCTCATCCTGTTTTCAACAAATGCATTCTTTCCTCACATTTTTCTGAAATGTTTATAATCAGGTGCAAGAAAATTAATGAAGTTTTGTTTGTTTGTTTTGTCAACTACTTGGTATTTCCATCCCTTAACACAGAAATACCACTAATATAAAAAACATTTTTGGAATCTCTTTCTTTCTCACTCTACCTACTTGTATCTATCACCTGTTTATATTTGGGATCATTTCTTTCTTTTAACTATAAACTCCTGGAGATGGACAGATCTATCTGTGTAAGTTAATATAGCATCTGGTGCTAATAGTAATCACTTCTTAAACTTTTCATATGCTTTTAAAAGAGGCAAGGCACATCCTTTATAGGCCTGCTAATATGTTTGATGTACCTCTGATATAAAAGCACAAATGAATTCAGAAATGCCCAGGAACAAGATTAGCCTGCTTTCACTTTCTCCTATAAAGTCATTTCTGTCCTTTCTGTCATAACCTGGACATAAAAAAACCCAAGTCAGCAATAATATAGTGTATCATCAACTATTTGGGCAAACATACACTTACTTACTTCTCTATCTCCACACAAGTCAGTCAAATCCAACAAACGTCCTCTGGAAAGTCTGAAGACTCAGAGTGCACTATCTAGAAAGTTCCACCTATCAAAAAGTAAGTCGAGGGGATTTCTCTTTGTAGGCATGATGGAGTAACAAGGACCAGACTTAAATGCCCACCATAAATAATTAAAAAGCCGGATAAAATATGAAACGATGGCTTTCAGACATTGGACAATAGTCTGCATAGGATTATGATTACTGAAAGAAGAGAAACAAACAAGTGAACTCAGTAACTCCGTGGCTTTCTGCCTGGAAGCAATTTCTAGACTGTTGACTCGGGAACGGGGACCCAAACAGATTCTGGTAGCTTTGCTGAGTTGATAAGATGGAGGCCAGAGTTTGAGGAGGCTGAGATGGCTAGAGGTAGTGGGGCAGAGTTCTGGGAAGGAGGGGGCTATGCAGAAAAATTGCTCCAGAAATATGTATAGGAATCTTTTGAGTCTTTGCTGAGTACCAGGACACAAGTGTATAGAATGACACTCCACAAGATTGGACAGAAAAGACTGGTGAGTTGTAAGCTGAATAAATCTCAGGGCACACATCAACTGGGAGAAAGTTTGGTTAGCCCAAGTGGAGAGTCCTTGTTCATCCTTGGAACATTCAGTGGATACCCTCAAGTAATCATATGTTAGTAATAGGTCTGAACTATCCTTCGAATGAAATATTCTAGACCAGGGGTTGGAAACTTTTCTTAAATTTACAGATCACAATCATTTTTGGGTTGTGGGTCATATGGTCTTCATCACAACTACTCAGATCTGCCATTGTAGTGTGAAAGCAGCCATAGAAAATACATAAGTGAATGGGTGTGGCTGTGTTAACAAACTTCATTAACGTTATTAACAAAAAACAAGTGGCCAACCTGTGAGCTGTAGTTTGCTGACCTCTGCTGTAGAACAGCACTGTCCAACAGAAATATAATGCAAGCCACATATGTAATTTTAAATGTCTGGTAACCACTGTACAAAGGAAAAAAAAGTAGATAAAATTAATAATATATTTTACTTAACCCTATACATCCAAACTATTATCAATTTGACATGTAATCAATATAAAAATTATTAATGAGGAAGTTTGTGTTCTTTTTCTCATACTAAGTCTTCAAAATCTGCAGTCTAGTTTATACCTATAGCACATCTTAATTCAGATTAGTCACATTTTAATAGCCACATACAGCTAGTGACTACCATAATGGAGAGCACAGCTCTCATCTCTCTCCAGTAAAGCTTAAAGACAGGTGTCAAAGGAATCAAAGTGATGGAACAATTAACGTCACTGCCTGCCAAAACAAAGCCCAATGCTCTTTAAAGGAAGACAACACAATACAGACACTTAATAATGTAACAATAACAATGTCAGCATCAAATAAAAAATCACTGGACATGCTTAAAAGCAAGAAAAAAATACAAGAAGAAGAAGAATCAGTTAAGAGAAACAGACCTAGAGGCCATTTTGACTTCCCGACCTTGGGCAGTAGCTGGCAACTGTCGTCATTCCGTGCGGTCATGTCTTTGTCGACGGCGCAGCTGCTGAGGGGCCTGACAGGTCTCACCCGGAGGCTCCCAGTGCAGTGTGCCCGGATCCATTCCAAGCCTCCGTGGGAGGAGCTTGGGACCATGGATGTTGCCATTGGGCTCACCTCCTGCTTCCTGTGTTTCCTCCTGCCATCGGGCTGGGTCCTGTCGCATCTGGAGAGCTGCAAGAAGCGGGAGTGAAGGGGGCTGTCCTGTCCCTCACCCTGTGACCTGACCACCCCTGGCCTCTCCTGATCATGTCTGCTGCATCCCTGGCCGGTCTTCCCGGGATCATGTCCTTCAATTACAATGACCTCTTCTGCAGTCATGACCTCTCCATTTCTCCATGGTGACATCCTGGGACCACATATATTGGTTTATAAGGCCCTACTCGGTAAGGCCCTCCTTGTAACAATAAAGTCTATTTAAACCTTGAAAAAAAAAAGAGAAACAGACCTAGAAATGATAAAATAATGGAATTAGCACACATGATGTTAAGACAGATTTTATTATTATGTATAAGTATTTAAAGGAAAACAAAAAAAAAAAATCAGAGGAAAAATGAAGAATATAAAAAACCAACTGTGACTTCTAGAGATTAAAAAAAATGCAATTATCTGGACTGAAGATTTTAGTGGATAAGATTAACATCAGATTAGGCACTGCAGAAGAAAAGATTAGTCAATGTATAAACATAGCAATTAAATTGATCCAAGATGAACCACAGAGAGAAAAAAGACTGAAAAAAAAATAGATGAGGGCACCTGGGTGGCTCAGTTGGTTAAGTCACTGCCTTCGGCTCAGGTCATGATCCTGGAGTCCCAGGATCGAGTCCTGCATCGGGCTCCCTGCTCAGCAGGGAGTCTGCTTCTCCCTCTGACCCTCCCCCTTCTCATGCTCTCTCTCTCTATCTCATTCTCTCTCTCAAATAAATAAATAAAATCTTTAAAAAAAATAGATGAAAGGAGGCTTAGTGATTGGTGAGATAATATCAAATGATCTACCATAATTGGGAAAGGAAGAAAGAGAGGACAGAAAAATATTTGAAGAAATAATGGCCAAAACACTTCAAAATTCACTGAAAACTATACTTCATAAATCTGAGAAACTTAAAAACTCATGAAAAAACCCAAGCTACATAATAATCAAATATCTGAAAACGAATGTTGAAGAGAAAAATCTTAAAGGCAGTCAGAGAAAAACACATATTAAGTACAGAGAAATAGACATAAAAATGATTACAAACTTCACCTCAGAAATTTAGCAAGCCAGAAGACAATTAAATAACACCTTTAGAGTGCTGAAAGAGAAAAGTCAACTTGGAATCCAATATCTGATGGAAATAGCCTTCAAAAACAAAAGTGAAATAAGGGTGCCTGTGTGGCTCATTGGTTGAGTGTCTGAAGCTTGGTTTCAGCTCAGGTCATGACCTCAGGGTCATGAGATCAAGCCTCACGTCCAGCTCTGCACTCAGCAGGGAGTCTGCTTGAGATTCTCTCTCTCTTCCTCGGCCCTTCCCCCTGTTCATACACACACATACATGCTCTCTCTCAAATAAATAAATAAATCTTAAAAACAAAAAAGCAAAAAAACAAAAACCAAAGGTGAAATAAAAACATTATCAGACAAACAAAACTTGAGGAACTTTGTTGCCAGCATATATATACTAAAAGACATGTTAAACAAAATTATTCAGGCAAAAGCAAAATGTCCACAGATGGAAACTTGGAATACCAGAAATGGTAAATATGTGGACAAATAGAAAAGATTTGTTTCCTCATTTTTAAATTTCTTTAAAAGTTAATCAACTATATAAAGCAAAAATAATAACAATGTATTTTTGAGATTTATCAAATGCGTAAAAGCAATGTGTATGACAATAGCTTGAAGGACAGAACGAGAGCAGAGGAAGTCTAGAGTGCTAAAGATTTTATGTTATACATGAAGTGGCATAATACTATTTGAAAGTAAATTATGAGTTAAGATGCATATTGTAAAGTGTAGAGCAATCACTAAAATAAAATAATAAAATATATCTCACAAACAGTGGAGATAAAATGGAATATTAAGCAGTACCAATTAACTTAAAAGAAGCAGGAAAAGAAGATAAAAGTAACAAGAAAAGATGAGACAAAATGAAAACTAATAGTAAATGGTAGACTCAACCATATTGATAATTATATTACATGTAAATGGTCTAAAGACTCCAATTAAAAGTCAGAGATTGCCAGACTAGATAAAAAATTAAGATTCTATTATATGCTGTGTAGGAACAAACCACTTCAAATATATAGACAGGATAGGTTAAAACTAAAAGGAGGGAAAAAGATATACTATGCAAACATAAATTATAAGAAAGCTGGAGTGGCTATATTAGTATCAGATAAAGCATGCAATATAAAAAGGAATATACTAGGAATAATGATAAAATATTCAATTTATTGGGGAGATATGACAATCCTAAATGTAATAGAGCTTCAAAATACATGAAGCAAAACCTGACGAAATGAGTCAGGGTTCTGGGAATCACTTAAATTCTCTGAAGTGAATCAGTTGTGTGGCATTGGGAAAATCATTTAATCTGTGAGTGAAAGTTTACTCCCTTGTACAATAAAAATAATCACACATATTTCATGGGTACTTTGTGAGGATTAGATAAAAGTATATGTGAAATTAAAAAAAACCCCAAACAACAAAAACCCAACCTGAATTGAAAGGAAATTTAAAAATCCACAGTGACAGTTGGAGTATTCAACACTTTTCACTTATAATCAATAAAGAAAGAAGGCAAAACCAGCAAGAATATTGAAGACTTGAATGATACCATGAATCAACTGTACCTAATTGGTATTCATAGAATACTCTGCCCAACAACAGCAAAATTACACATTTTTTAAAAGTTCACCTGGAACATTAATCAAGAGAGACCATATGTTAGTCATAAAACAAGTTCTAACAAATTTAAAAGTATTGAAATCATAGGGTTTGTCCTCTGACCATAGTGAAATTAAATTAGAAATCAGTAACAGCTATTTGGGAAAACTCCAAGTATTTAGGAATCAATAGCACACTTCTAAACAACACATGGGCCAGAGAAGAAATCATAAGGGAACTTAAAAAATATTTTGAACTGAATGAAAATGAAAACATATCCAAATTTATGAGGTGCAGTTAAAACAGTGTCTCAAAGGAAATGTATAGCATTAAATGTTAATATTAGAAAATAAGAAAGGTCTAAAATCAGTAATTTAAGATTCTATCCTAAAAAGCAAGAAAAGAATATATGTTGGCTAATTGAATTTAAATTAAAAAAAATTTTTTTTAAAAAGGCAAGAAAAGAAGAACAAATTAAACCTAAAAAAATAGAAGGGAGAAAATAACAAAGATAAAAGCAGAAATCAATGACATATAAAACAAAAATAATGGAGAAAATCATTGAAACCAAAAGCTAGTTGGAGAATTTCAACAAAATGTATAAACCCCTAGCTAGATGCATTAAGGAAAAAAGAGAGAAGACAAAAATGATCAATATCAGTTACACACCACTGATGCTACCAACATTACAAGGCTAATAAATGAATATTATGAGTATTTTGTTGTCAATAAATGCAACAACTTAGATGAATGGGCAAATTCCTTAGAAGATACAATTTGCCAAGTATGACTGAAGAAGTAGAAAATCTCAATAAGCCCTGTATCCTGTAAAGAAATTAAATATGTAAATTTAAAAATTTCCCACAAAGAAAACTTTAGGCCCAGAAGGTTTCACTTTGAATTCTATCAAATGTTTAAGAAACATACCAACATTTCACAAACTCTTTCAGAAAATGGGAGGATGGAATACTTTCCAACTCATTTCATGAGGCCAGCATCACCTTAATATGAAAATCTGAGAGTGAGCTACAAGAGAGAAAAAAAGAAACAACATGAGACCAATATGACCCATGAACATAGACATAGAAATCCTTAGCAAAATACTAGCAAATCGAGTCCAGCAATCTCTAAAAGAAACAATACATCATGGTGGGAGATTATTTCAGAAATGTCAGAAAATCTAGAGGAAGACCTTTGAAGGTGGGGGTGTATGCCAATGGAAAGTAAAAAGTAAAAAGCTAGTATCATTAGCTTCAATAGTCTTGATTTTCATCCTTTTAACAGCTGACATTTCTGAACATTTACCACAACCCAGGAAGCAAGTTCAGAGCTATATGTGATTTCTCTTGTTTAATCTTTACAAGAACCCTATGAGGTAGGTACTATTATTGTAGGCATTTTATAAATAAGTAAACTAAAGCAGAGAGAAACTTAAAAACCTGTCCACAGTCTCATAGCTGTTAGGATTTGGACCTATATTGTCTGTCTCTAGATCCTGCACTCTTGCTAATAATGCACCACTCTACAAAGAACTGCTCATTTTCTGTGCTTTTGCCTATTAAGGCTTATTTTGTTATTCCTGAACATTTATCCACTTTTTCAGTCCATAATTAAGAACTTCCATCTGAGTAAAAATATTAAGTAGTTCCAAATGCAAAATACTTCTAAAATAAAAGTATGTGTATTAAATTATAAAACTTATAATACTAGCATGGAAGATGTACTCCATTATCACCTCCTAAATTTTTATGTGGCTACAACTTTCAAAATTTTAAATGCCTAGATCCTTCAACCTAGTAATTCCATCCTAAGAAATTATCCTTTAGGAAAACACACATACATATGCACATAGTCAAGGATGTTCACTGCAGCAATGACTAGAAAATTGGGAACTACCTAAAAGATCACCAGCAGGGAAATGGTTAAATACCTTTGGGACATAACCAGGCCATACAGTGGGATACTATACAGTCCAAAAGAATGCGCTTGATCTGTACTGACAATATATTAAGCGAGAAAGGCATATCGCAGACCAATATATGTAGCCCGATGCATTCTCTATTAGAGAGCTCACAAAAATTTTTGTTACATATAAATGCTTTTGTATATATTTAGAAAATAAATACATGGATGCACATGAAACTCAAAATAGTGATTAACCCTAGGGAGTAGGATTTGGTTGAAAGGATGAGGGAGGGAAGTCTTGAAATTTTCCTCTTTTGTTTTGTGCACTTCTATACTGTTTGAATTTGTTTTAACAAGCCTATAGTACCTGATCTTCATTCTTAAAAAAAATAAAGGTAGCATGAGAATTCTTCCCCTTGAGGTTCTTTTCAACTGTACAGCTCTAACTTCAAAATTTGAGATGGGAGAAGAAGCAGTTAAGACGTTCCCTAGTGTCCTCCTTCGATTAAAATATTTTAGTGATGTCCCATGTGTTGGGGATCAAGTCTAAACTCCTTAAGGTGCCTGGGTGGCTCAGTCAGTTAAGCGTCTGACTTTAGCTCAGGTCTTGATCTCAGGGTCCTGGGATGGAGTCCCATGTTGGGCTCTGTGCTCAGGGGGGAGTCAGCTTGTTCCTCTCCCTCTGCCCCTTTCCTGCTCATGCTTGCATTCTCTCTCTCAAATAAGTGAATAAAAAATCTTAAAAAAAAACTCAACTCCTGAGTGTAGCACTGCAGGTTCTCCTAAATTTGGCCATCTGCCTCCCCGTCCCGTGTCTTCAGCAATCCTCCAACTCACAGACTCTGCCCTCATCGGAACGTGCTAGGACGTGGATTCCGAGGATTCTCCGTGATTATTGCTACATGTTAGCTGCACCCAGGCTGCTCACTTGCCTCTAAGACATCCTCAGCTACCTAACATTTGTTCTGTTCTTTGAGACTCAGTTTAAATGTCACCTCCTCCAGAAGATCCAGCCCACTAGCCAGCTGCACTCAGGTCTGGGCAGGGCGTTGCTCCTAAATGCTCCATGTCCCCAGGCGTACCCTCTGTATTATATTACTACCCTACTGCTCCTTGTTTTCGTATCTCGTTTCCCTCTAGGTGAGAACCTACTGAAGGCAGAAGCTGTGTTTTGTGTCTCTATATGAGCCTTGCCCATCCCAATGCCTGGCTATTGGGGGCCCTTAGCAAGTGGCTGTTGGATCGTACAATGCTCACATCCCCTTTCTGGAATCCACTCATTGGCAGCCTTAAAGAAATATGGGAGACCAGATTTTAAAATTCCTCACTATTACTTCTTTCCATAGAGCTTAACTTAAAATTTAGATCCACAAAACCACAGCACTTTAGAACTGGAAAGGACTTAAGAGTTATCTAGAGGAGTTGTTTTCAGTCAAGAGTCTGTGAACTACGGGCACCTGGGTGGCACAGTTGGTTAAGCCTCTGACTTTTGGTTTTGGCTCAGGTCCTGACCCCAGAGTCCTGAGATCCAGCCCCGCGAGGTGCCCTGCGCTTAGCGCAGAGTCTGGTTGAGATTCTCTCCCCCTTTCCCTGCCCCTCTCATTTGTGCTCTCTCTGTCTCTCTAAAAAAAAAAAAAAGTCTGTGAACTAGTGCAAGTCTTCATACTCCAAGGCAAAATGAGAAAAATATGAGCAATAGAGCAGATTAAAAAAAAAAAAATAGTTTAGATGCATTTGGTTTAAATGAGGTTTTCTTATTCAGAGATTATGTCTCCCTCTTGTTTTAAGGTTATTTATGAATTATGTGCTTGTAGGGTTTTTTTTTTTAGTTTAATTGGTCTATTAAATAAAAAAATCTGGAAACCCTGGCTCTTGTGTCTTTCACCTCAGAACTAAGACCCAGAGAGTTTATCACTTTGCCCATAGTCAACAAAGAAAAAACTGTTTCAGTCCAGGATCCTTCTGCTGTGATGTGTAATGCAATTGCATATGTATACAAATATTATATATGTTCGGTGTGATTGGTTTTCTGTGCAGTATTTTAAATACAGAAATGCAACAGTCAGTTAACATATTTGTTGTATTACAATGGAAAACAGGCTGGCTGTTTGACAAGTGTCTATAAACATATGGTACTGCTGTCTGTTAGTATTTGGTGAGGTTTTAAGAAATGTCAGAGTCTTGAAATTGTATATATGCAATATTATTATTGACTTTGATATGGAAATAAAGACTGTTTACTATCAAATTTTGGATGGTTTCTAAGTTTGAAAGTGCTGTAAGCATCTTAAAAAAAGAATTTAAAGTGACTTTGAGTTTGGCTATTGCTTCAATTCTGATCTTAAACATCTGAATGCTGTCCAACTAAGAAATTCCACTTCTGAGAGTTTATCAGGAGAAAAGAATGAGAGATGTGTGCACAGATATTGAGATAATGGTGTTCATTAAAGCATTTGTGTTAAAGATTAGGGAAAAAGCACAAATGTCCAGTAATAGAGAATTGGTTAAGTACATTTTAATGTAGTCCTATATGGCTGTATTTTTACCTTCTTTTGTATACTTGTTTGTGTTTTCTAATTTTTATCTACTGCACATTATACTTATGTAAGTAAAAAGTTTAAAAATCTGCCTTAACATTTTGCCCAAAATAATGTTTCTTACCTGTTTTTCTTATGCTTTTTTTCCCAATCTGACATTATTGATTAATATAATTTGATAGCCCATCAAAGTTCAGTATATATTGACTCTAAATTTTATTTTTTCAAATTTAGCTTTTACATCTTCTGTTTCTATGCAGTTTAGCTTGGCTTCGTATCTGACACTGAGCTGCTATGGATCAGCCCACAATCCAATGGAAAGTTGTCGTTCTCATTTTGAACACGATACTCTCTGGCAAGTTCGTGTTCTAGGCTTGTACATTCTAATTAGCTATCAGTGAGGGCAAGCACAACCATAAAGTCAAAGATCTAGGGACGTTTGAAGGTGTAATTGGTTTAAGTATTTATTTTTCCTCTAGATCTGGCTGCATCTTAGCTCAGAGTAGGAAGGTTGGCCGTGGGATTTACTAGGGTTGCAGCCTGTTGGCCTAAAAACCAGAAGGAATAGCATCTCAGCATTTCCAGCCCCCAAGAAAGCCTCTTTGAGAGAGGAAGACAAGAGATGCTTTATCACATCCTAGCTATGTATGCCTGTGTGTGCGTACCTGTGTGTGTGTGTGTGTGTGTGGGTGGGTGGGTGGGTGGGTGGCTGAGAGATGAGGGGGAGGGGATGGGAGGGAGAGGGGAGAGGGAGGGAGGCAGAGAGAGAAAGGTGAGCGGGATTGTGTAAAAGTGTTTCTGGAACTAACGAGGTTAGTTCTTACTCGCTGTTAACAGCTTCCAATAGTTCTTCCTAGTAGTTTTTCTACTTTTAATTAATTAATTAGCTGTTCAATGTCAGACTCTTTCTAGAATGTAAGACACCTGAAGACTAGAACCATGTCCCCGCCCCCCCAAATCCCAGTACCTAGCACAGTGCTTTTTATATATGCAGTGAGAATTTAATAAATATTGGTTAAATAAATGCCTCTATGGGTTTCAAAAACCCTCATTTACTTCTGTTGGTACCTAGTCTAACAATTTCTACGGCTGCTGTAGCTTTTCTTCTTCTTTCTAGAAGAGGACCATTTCATCAAACTGAAGGAGGGGCTTGTTGACTATTTCTGCAGCAGGAAGGGAGGCCCACCCCTCATCCATTGTAAACTTTAGAAAGTGGGACCCAGGTCTCAGCCCTGTTCTTGTCAGGCTCCTCCCTTTCCTAGCTGCTCCTACGCTCCAGATAGTTTTGTTTCAAGGTTCTCGATAACACAGGGCAGCAGCCTTTTGAGGACAACTGATGTGGATTACCGTGTGGCTGTGGGAACTCCAGCCACCTCCTGAACAATGTGGGCCTCCATCTTTAATTTGCGCAACATACTGCTTGCCTCCAGAGAGCAGGGTGAAGGCACTGATTTTTGCCCGATTTGTTCGGTGCTCTGTCTCCAACTCTAAGGATGTGCATAAATGCCTGCTCCGTGGGCACTCAGTAACTATTTGCCAAATGAGTGAACAAGTGATGGAATGTCCTCGTGGCCTTTGAATAGCATCTGGTGTTTGATGCATTCTCTTGGCTATAGTTCGCCCAGTTAGAAACTTGAAATGTGTGCTGTTGATGAAGAGGGCCACCCTTTACGGACGCTCTTCCCCAAATTACAGTTCCAGTCCTCTGCTACATAATCCTTCTAAACTGGATTCCACTTCTTTCATTTCCCCTTACAGAACATGCCAGACTATTAATATTGTCAATCACATGCTAGTCTGTAGGTTATAAATTTCCAAACTTTCTGATCAACCACAGATTTTATAAATATAACACATCCGCCTTTTTTTTGGTAAAATGCTGTACTTTCAAATCAGTTTTTCCATAAGAATACCAATTTTTGCTATGTGATTCGGAAATTAGACAAGTGGGTATAATATACACTAAACTTAAAATTAGTCTGCCTTCTTTTATAAACAACAAAAACCTTGTCACTCCCAATTTGTCTTGTCTTACAGGAAGCTCAGAGCGAAGATTTGTGCCCCCTTGTGCTATCTATTTTTACCCTCAACTTCCTTAAAACAGTGATTTCACCTATTTCCCTTCATTACCTTGTTCTTTTAATCTTTTTAAAAAATATATGGCATCGTGCTTTGTTGAAAACGGCCTCAAATTCTTTTTCAGTAGATGGGAAATTATAATTAATGAGAAGAAAAATATTTCCCTAACCAACCATTGACAGGTGCTTTTCAAAGCCCACATTCCAAGATGCTATCAATGCCTCCTTCTAACTCACTGGCTATCAGCCTTCTTACTGAGCCTGATTTCTCCAGCATTACAAGTGTGGGAAAACATGGGTGTTATGCTAGAACATCAGAGTGCGGCAGAAAGAGCCCCAGGTTTGTAGACAGCAGAACTGGGCTCTTGTTACAATTCCACTTATTAGTGGAGTAATCTTAGATAAGTCATTTAGCCTCTCCGTGCCTCAATTTCTCTTCTATACATTAGAATCATGTGCTGTACCTACTGCATTGGGTTTTTGTGATGTAAATGATATAACACATGTCTAGATGTTTTGTAAACATTTTGGTTGTCTGCATTTCTGTGTCCCCCACAAATCTGTATGTTCTTCAAGATCAGGGACTACACCTGGTTCATATTTGTATTTCCAGGGCCTGGTTTGTGACCCAAAGATGCACTTTAAGAGAGGGCACTAGATGTGGGTGACATGAAATACTTTTATTTCAGGAATACTCTGCTGGTGTCTTGTTATTAACAAACCTTCATTGATCAGCTGGACTTAACTGAATACCTTCTGCATGCTTTCTATTGCCTCTAGGATACTGAATTGAGGAAGACGTATAGAAAATAAACAGAAAAATGGAAGGGCATGAACACACATACACTCACACACCATTATAGATTCATAAATGTCAGGGGTCACAAAATGGTGACTTGAGGGCTAAATCTGCCTCCAGACAGGCTTTCCTTTTCTTTTTTTTTACATTTATTTTATTTTATTTTATTATGTTATATTAGTCACCATACAATACATCATTGGTTTTTGATGCGGTGATCCACGATTCATTGTTTGTGCTTAACACCCAGTGCTCCATGCAGTACGTGCCCTCCTTAATACCCATCACCGGGCTAACCCATCCCCCCTCCCCCCTCCCCTCTAAAACCCTGTTTGTTTCTCAGAGTCCATAGTCTCTCATGGTTCATCTCTCCCTCCAATTCAGACAGGCTTTCTTTGGCTCAAACATTAAGTTTTAAAGTGTACCCCGATAAGGGGCACCTGGCTGGCTCAGTCAGTGGAGGACGCGACTCTCGATCTCGGTCAGAGTTGTGAATTTGAGCCCCACGTTGCGTTAGAGAGTACTTAAAAATAAAAATCTTAAAAAAAAAATGTCCCCCAATAATTTGAAATCCAAAAATGTGGATTTTCCCTTCCCCTGAAATTGTGAACAGCCGGTCACACGAGGCCAGATCCCTCCAAGGGGGACCGAGGCAGCTGTGACCATTTCAGGCACGTCCTTGACAGTTCACGGAGGCAGCCCCGTCACTTCCTGTTGTGTCGTGAACACCGAGGCAGAAAGGAGCTGTGGCCCGTTATCACGTTTATTGTGCTTAAAGAGCATTTACTGCATACCGGGCACTATTGTAAGCTCTTTGGTTCCCCATCTACCTACCTGTCACAGGTTAAGAAACTGAGGCATAGTCAGTGCGCGAAGGAGTCAGAATTCCAACCCTGGTCATCTGACTTCCAAGTTCTCACTATTAATCACTCAGCTGTGTCACACCTCGGCAGGGAGAGGAGGATATCAAAAATCATACCTAACTACAGCGCAAAGTTGTGCCAGAGCCTCTGGTCCGGAGCACTGCATTCTGTCTAATTAGAGAAGGATTCACAAAGGCAGTGTGCAGAGTTGTAAAGTTTTAACGATAAAAAGAATCATTAGTCCAGGCATGTTAAATGTACTGTGCATAGGCTTGTTCCAGACCTGAGAGCCGGGCATACAGAGGGCAAGCCGGGCTAATGCAGCTGAGTGAGGTGGGGACAGAAGACAGACCAGGGGGTGAGGTGTGGCAGCCGAGCCCCACAACCTGGAGCTGAGATCTGATACCAGAGGAGAGTAGTCTGACCTGGGCGGGTGAGGGAGGGAGGCGATAAGGCCGAAGTCCTGTTTGACCAACGTGATGTGGGATGAATCGGCATTCTTAAGGAGTCCTGCTGAACTTCATTCATTGCTTTCACAATATCAGAAAGTCGGTTTTGTAACGCAGGTGTCCCTATAATACTGGCCTGACTGTTTACTTCTGCTTCAGTCCCTGAGCTTATGAGCAAATACTTTAGGCACTATAACGAGCAGAAACTTGAGACAGAGCTTATCTTGTAATGCTGGGTTTTGCATCATATCCAGGGTGTGGTGTTACTTTAGAAGGCAAGTTCAATAATTACGTGTTTACAGATTGAGCAAACAGTGCATGTGCCCTGAGATGGCTCAGAATTTATACTTTGAGAGCCCAGGGAACTGACTGACTTAGCTGGACAGCAGGCTCAGTACTCAGATGTGTCAAGTGGTCACAGTATATTCAATATATATATATGTATGTACATATACATGTATGTAATATATATATGCATGCACATATTCAATATATGTGTGTGTATATACATATAGATTTATACACATACGTACTTTCATTTTTGAACATTTATGTAGCACCTTGTCTTTTATCATACTTATTTACAAAACAGCCCAGGAAGCTTAAAGATGTTAAGTGAATCAATTAAAGCTAATTCAGGCAAGCCCAAGTCATTGACCTACCCAGTGTCCCTCTCTTTTTTATGTATGATCTATTAACTGTAGTACTCTGTGTTCTGGTGTTCCCTAATAACATAATGAAGTGACCAAAATTAAGGTTAAAAGCATTAGGGTCATTTAAACTGCTTCTTTTAGGAAATAAAAATGCTGATTAACCAGTTATATTCCTTTTCTCTTGCTCTATTATTATTTCTCTCTTCCGGAGAGAGATTGGAACCATGTTGACTTCGCTGCTCTTAATAGTGCTTGTCAAGTACTGACATACAGTAAGTGTTTATACGCATCTGTACTGATGATTTGTGGCTCACACCTCCACCTAGTCTCAGTTTCCCTGGCTTATTTCCTTGAGATAATTTCTTCCTTTTCTATTTTTGCATTTTCAAGGACAAGGCAAGGCATAATAGTTATCCGATCCAGGGCTTTCTGAACACATTTGAAAAATGGCAATCCCTTCCTATTCTAGCTTGATAATAAACCTAAAGGCAAGCTTTCAAGCACTGACTTGTCCTTTCCCTCCTCATTCCAGCTACTACTCACTTAAAGTGCAGGGCTTTGAAATTCTCTGCTTAATTGGGCTACATGTCACTGCTGTCTGTGGAAGTGGCTTTAAGAGGCAGGTGTTGGCTTTTTGGGCCTCCTTTGCTGTGATTTTACATGTTGTGTTTGCATTGCTACACTAGCTCCCAGGACCAGGCAACATCCTTAGCTTCCCCTGGGGCGGGTAGGAAGGGGCACACCCTAGATTGTTCTACTCCCTTTGAAGTAGATGACATCGGAGTTTGGCCCTTCCTTGCTCTGGTTATTCAGATGTTCTGGACTTAAGTTTCTGTTCCTTTTGGAATGGTCATCAGATGTCCACATGGAGACTCTTGGTCTACTTAGAGCTATGCTAGGAGAAGCATGAAATTAGTTCCCGGAGGGTGTGATCCTACCCCCTCAGAACCGGAAAAGGGGCGGCCATGTTTGGAACAGGAACCCATCCTGTGGAGTGTCAGTTTCCTTATCTGTAAAGTGTAAACATCAGACAAGATTGCCTCTAACATCTTTTTCTTCTTCTTTTTTTTTTAAGTTTTATTTGTTTAAGTCATCTCTATACCCAATGTGGGGCTCAAGCTCATGACCCTGAGATCAAGCGTCGCATGCTCTTCTGACTGAGCCAGCCGGGGGGCCCCAAGATTGCCTTTTCTAATCAAATATTCTATGAGCCACAGAAGGCTAAGAATACATATAAACTGAGAATTCTGAAATTTTAAGAATCATTTGAAAAAAATGAGACTCTGGCACCAACCAACAGGACTAAGAGCTTGCAGACAAAGAGAATTAAGGTTGAACCCAGTCTGCCCATTCCTTGCTCTGTGACCCTTAGCATATTTCTTCTCTCTAGGCCTTAGGTGTCTCCCCCTTAAAATGGAAATGCTGGGGTGCCTGGGTGGCTCAGTTGGTTAAGCGACTGCCTTCGGCTCAGGTCATGATCCTGGAGTCCTTGGATTGAGTCCCGCATCGGGCTCCCTGCTCGGCAGGGAGCCTGCTTCTCCCTCTGACCCTCCCCCCTCTCATGTGCTCTCTGTCTCTCTCATTTTCTCTGTCTCAAATAAATAAATAAAATCTTTAAAAAAAAAATGGAATGCTGGTGTCTACATAGTGGAGTTGTTTTAAGGATTTAATAAATGTACATAGTATATTTTAAGTACTACATGCTTGGCTGGCCCATTGCAGCCACCCTGTAAATGGTGACAGTCATCTTCTGAGTGTATGGTTTTGGGAACAGCGGAGGGTTTGGAATAGATTCGATCTAAGAAAGACGGCTTATGAAGTCTTTGAAGTTGAGGAAGGACTAAGATTGATGTTGAGGATAGAGTAGCTACTGAAGGAAATGATACAAAGGATGTGATAAGAAACTGAGGGGAAGGGTACTGATGGACGAGGCCTTCTATTCACTTACTTCTAGCCCTTGTTACAGGTGTAGATATTTCTGATGAGAAAATCTCCTTGTTATCAGTATAGTCTTGTGTCTTGTCCAGCATTTTCCAGACACAGAGTCAATCTTTGTATTCAAAGACTATGGTATACTGATGACACATTGTTCCTCTTGTTATCCATTATAGATAAGGCGGTGTCTGAAAAAGACCCATTCCGGATCAGCATTTCTTTCTCCAATATCCCGCTATGGAGATTGGCTGAATTTTGCTACTATCAATACTTAGTGTGCCCATCACCTCCAGTGTTTCCACATACAGTTGGATCCTTCACAATCTTGCCTTGCAGATCTTAACCTGGGCTCCTGTAGGTCTCAGGGAATGTTTGAAGTCCTTGAAATTCTTTGCAGAATTGCATGTATATGAGCATATGTGCATTTGGGCGGGGGAGGGGGAGGGCACATGGGACCCTGGCAAGAGCTAAAGGTAAAGTGTAAAGTGTAAACATCAGACAAGATTGCCTCTAACATCTTCTTTTTTTTTGTTTTAAGTTTTATTTGTTTAAGTCATCTCTATACCCAATGTGGGGCTCAAGCTCATGACCCTGAGATCAAGCGTCTCAGAATAAAGAAGCCAGACACTGTTGCTGAAGGTGTCTTATAATAGGAAAGAATGTGGAGAGCCTGGGTGGCTCAGTTGGTTAAGTGACCGACTCTGGGTTTTGGCTCAAGTCACGATCTCATGGGTTGTGGGATGGAGCCTGGTGTCAGGCTCCACGCTCAGCGGGGAGTCTGGTTGAGATTCTCTCTCCCTCTCCCTCTGCCCCTCCCCCCTCTTGCACGTGTGTTCTCAATCTCTCTCAAATAAATAAATAGATCTTTAAAAAAATAGGAAAGACTGAAAGTGACTTCACGAGATGAAAAAATGGTAAAACACAGACAAGGAAAGGTCCCCCCATGCCTATTTGCTTTAATACCCCCACTCCTATTCCTTTCCTCTCACAAACAACATAACGATGGCGTCTCTTTGGCAAGATGTGTCACGGTTTTAGGCCAGCTCTCCACGACATAATTCAGGGTCTCACTGAATAGTCTGGAAGATCTCTGGTGAGTGCATATGGAGACTTTGTACTTTCTTCATTATCCCGAGAAAGGGCTTAATTTTTTTTTTTTTTAAGGGAAACTAAAGTGTCTGACAAAGTTCCCAGGGAAAGAAATGAAAACTGATTTTGACACCAGCAACCTAAAAGTGTAAAGTAAAAGGGACAGGATGAGATTTTTAAAAGAAAAGAAGGAAAAGTGCTTGTTTTCCAGATTTTATTGCAAAGACAATCAGTCCTTTGTGCTGGCTTTGCCTCCAGGCCAGCCACAGCCACAGGGCCACACCCCAAGGCAGCTTTGGCTCCTTTCCTTCTCTTCCTCTTCCTCCCCTTCCTCCTCCTCCCCTTCTTCCTCCTCCTCCCCTCCTACCTCCTCCTCTTCTTCCTCCCCTCCCCTCCTCCTTCTCCTTTTTCTTTCTCTGTCTCTGGGTCTCTCTATCTCTCTCTTTCTGTGTCTTTCAGTCCCTGTTTCCCTCTCTGTTCTCTCCCTTACACACACACACACACACACACACACTCATCTTTAAAAGGTACAGTCTTCATTATATCACCAGTGTCAGGATTTGGAACATTTTAAGGAGATGCTGACTACTATAAGCCTTGCTTGGGAAAGGAACTGAATTTTTGTTGAATCTGATTTGAAAATACAAAACTTCTCTTTTAGGAAAGGGGAGGAAATCAATTAATAGAATTTGTTGAGCCTTTGTGAGTCCAATGCTTCTGTTAAGCTTTCTGAGGGAGTCAAAAGCCCACAGCTCATCATTCACCAAATATGACAGAATGCATATTATACCTGGATGTAGAGCTTGCTCTCTAGAAGTTTATCTATAATGTGAGAGACAGGTCTCACGTCCCTGAGTCAACCAAGGAAAATAAAATATACTCAGACTTCCGAGAAGGGAAAGATTAGGTGGACTGAAAGAACACATCAGATCATCAAGAGACAAATACTGAATGACCTTCAGTAGGGGAATGGGGTTAAATAAAAGTGATGGTTCCAAATGATGGAGTACTATTCAGCAGCCAAAAGTATGGAAATAAATCTAAATGTAGCTGCATGGGTAAGCCTCAAAATAGTATCGAATGAATGAAGCAATTTTGGGGCTATGAATAGCATTATACCAAATATGCAACAAAAAAACCCCCACATAAAATAACATCATTTATTCTGTGTGTGTGTGTATCTTTTTAAACATCTGGAAGGAGACACATCAAACTCAGAATCACGGTTACTTTTTGAGGATGGCGCAATCAGGATAAGGGTACCAGTCATCTGTTTTGTGCTGGTTGTATTTGGTGACTTGCTTTGGTGACTGGGAGTCTCGAGGCCCAGCTCTCTTCTGCAGAAAGCAGTCAAAGGTTTTGTAAATACTTGGTCTTCTCCAGATGTCCCACTATGACTTCCTAAGAGCCAGGGCCTTTCCGAGGTCCCACGGGCGGGGTCTCTTCCATTTTCTTTTGTGTCTCCAGCACAGTACTACATGAAGACCTGCCAAAAGAAGGTTACAACCAGCACGGTGCATGTAAATGTTTGTGTTTAGCCGTTCAAGTTGAGCGATGAATTCTTTCTCTGCAGTCCCCTCGATGTAGCTCTGTGATACCATCAGATGTCTGCATTTGAAGTCTTGAGCCAACGGTCGTTCTCCTGCAGCACTCCTCCAAGTGGCCCCAGGGAACCGGAAAAAAGCCCGGCGTGAAACAGGATGATGCAGATATGATGGGAGGGCCCGCGAAGGCCAGGTCTAGTGCCTTCCGCCCTTCCCCAGGCCTGGCGTATGGATCCAGAGCTTCTCTCCTACAAAGGGGTTCGGTTTCAGCACTATGCAGTTGTCCTAGAACATCAGGTAGAGAAAATTTTACCTTTCCAACCATCCTCCCTTTTCCCCATTCAGGCATTAAACGCCAAACAGGTTTTCAGGACACACCCTGTACCAGCCCAACCCAAACCTGCCTCTCCCCCATCCCCAGGCTCAAGGAGACAAGGGGCTAAATGCATCACAACGGCTTCACAGACTTGTAAAAGGGCCAGCCATTTTATTTTTTAAGTGGGAAACGTTCACCCTAGGAAAAAGTTGCAAAGGGGCATACAATATTAAAATGTGCTTCTCTTTCACTTTATAAAAGGGAAATGGATTTCGTTTTAAAGTCTTTACTTTTGCCTTTGGTGAACTACTTGCATAAATATCTGGAGAAGTTAATAGCTTTAGCCAATTATGAACACACTCTTAAAATGGTTTGAAGAGCTTTGTTCCTCCAGCCTCCCTCCTTTTAATATTATATTGAGAGTTTATGTATAATCTAAAGTGTTCTCATTATGACAGCACCACTAGTCATTTGAAGAATATATTCATCTAAATAAACACACTCCAAAGTGAACCAAATGCTAATGCACATTTTATTGGATGCAAAGACAAACAATATAATTATCCTTGAATTTCAGAAAATCAAAGGTAGTAAAACAAGTTTATACCAGAGGCCAGGGCAGGGTTTATAAGTTAGCCATTTACAGGTTGTCTCCAAGCCACACAAGCTCGAAAAGTTTGCTAAAATGAGCTGAGGGTTACTTCGGCAGACTAACAAAAAGGAAAATGTCTATCAGTTTTTCTTTTGTTCTTTCCAGATCTTGTTCAAGTGTACATGAGCCAGCAGGTTCACCAGAAAGCTATTGAGCATTGGCTGGAACACATTATGCAGGGTGAATTTCTTCTGGAATGTTGCCAAGGGTTTTTTATGCTTCTGTGGTAGGCATTTCTTGAACATTGTCATTTAACCAAGCAAAGAGCATTTGCTTAAAGGATAGAAAATGTTTAAAAATTCTTGTTTGTTTAAAAGCAGGTTAAATAGCAATATGATTTTAGGGTAGGGTAGAGAAAAGCACTTATTTCTCTAAGTGATCTGATCATAAAAGTTTTTTGCTTTAACCAGATTCTAGTTTTTCCTAAAATAGTTATACATATATTAATACTGTCTTCTAGAAAGTATCTTCCGGTGCCTGCTTTTTCTTTAATGTGATTAGCTGTTTTTCAAAACTAAGTTTTCACTTCAGAGAGTTCACACATGTTTGTGTATGTAGGAGCTACTAGTAATAGCTAAGGGAATTTGGAAGTGCAGAGAACATGCTAAAATAGAATTTCTTTTTTCACTTTCAATTCTAGAACTATGCCATAAAAAATAAAAAAGGAAAGCATGAAAATGTCTTTAAATTAGAGCAGGTAATATTTTAAAAGCACTGCAAATTGGACTATAAATTCCAAGTTCAGGTTTTTGACACGTAAAAAATACAATGCATAAGCATCTCCCCCAAAATTATTCTCTAATGAATAGTGAAATCTGATCCCCAGCCACCTCACTTTAACAAAGCTTTAATTTGTGCCAAAGTTCTCATCATATTCCCCGTGATATCCAGTAGTATACAAGGGCTCTCTCTAAATTTGTCAAGGAGAAATCCTAAATATACGAATTTGAATACCGTCTCTACCATTCACTAGCTGTATGATCTTGGTTAAGTAACTTGGCTTCTGTGAGCTTCAGTGTCCTCATCTGTAAACTAGGAATGATAATATCTATCATGGAGCTGCCGTGAAGACTGAGATGGCTATTAAGGAGTCTCAGGTGTTTTATAAAGGCTTAAAAAACTATTAGTTTCTTTCCTGTCTTCCCTGATCCATTCCACGACTACAAATCAATCTGGAGAGATTTAAATAGGCAAAACTATGATCTAAGTTGGGATTGTGTTGTTTTTGTGTTAGGATATTTCTAGCTGCTGCATTTTGTACTTGCATGTGAAATATACAAGTTTCTGTAAACATTCTTTAGCCAAATTAATCTGTTTTTGTTTTGATGAAGATAGGACTGCTTCTGATATGGGAGAGCTAAAATGATCATGCAAAAGAACTCCGTTTCTAAAGAGCTGACTCCATCATGAAAATGCACTCAGTGAAAAGTAAATATGATACCACCTCTTCCTACTCAGTATTTGAATGGACGCATAAGGAAAAACATGGCAATTCTCCTTTTATACCTAAATCCTATGGAATTTGCTGCCTCCTGTATTCAAGCTGGGGCTATGATCCTAAACTTGGCTCCCTTCAATTGAGGTTTGTTACGTACTTGGCATGTTCCCACAACCAAACCTCCCATCTGTGACCTGCACCTGCAGCTCACAGTATTCAGCCCAGATAGCTCTGTACTTCCGGGCCACTCAGGTCCCTGGAAGCGCTGGCCGTAGCCTTTCATATCCCGTTTCTCAGCTAGTTTAGATGCTTACAAACATTTGGGTGTTCTAGTTTCTGTAACTTTGTTTTTGTTCTTTAAAAACAGCTCTTCCCCCACCCCTGGCACATCACCATTTTTCCAAGGCACTCATTGTGAGATGCGAAGGCTGGTGCCCGTCGTTTGCATTCCAGATTGAAACGAACAGAATCTAGACTTTTTTCTTTCTTCCCTCTCTCCTTCTCCCCCCACTCCTCCCCCCCGCACCCCCCCCCGTATTATGACAAACAAAAGAGGATATGAGATGTATTTATTCTTTTGTAAAATGCAGAAGTATCAATTCCAGGAGATGTTGAGTTTTCCTCATTTACTTTGGAGTTGTTTATGTAAACTGTAAGTCCTACTTTCAATAGATATGAAGGTAGGAATTTGGGGGAGATGGTGATGTGGAAAAGCGACTTCTTTCTCATTTGCCCAGAGACGTTTAATTTCTGGAAAGAGCATATATAATGGCAAGTGAAATGTCCTGGTCTCTGGGGCCAAGAATGTGTGCTGTGTGTGCTTGTTGCGTGTCTTGCAGCCTCTGGGTACAGGCTGGTGCTTACACCGCTCCCCGCCGCGCTCCCCCTTGTGTTGGCTTCGTGGCTGTTTCCCCTGCACAGGGTGCTCTCCTAGGGCAAAGGGGCTTGCTGATGGCCCCGGGGCTTTGGGTAGAGAAGAATAAACCTGATCAATAAATTCATAGCGGTCGATTTAATTGCTTTAAGAAACCATTCAAAAAGAGAATGTCAGGAAAGGGTGTGAGCAAAATAGCACCCTCCCTCAGATTCCGGCTTGGGGGTGCAGTTGGAGGCAGAACTGATGTGAAATCATGTAAATGGGGTTTCTTAAATATTTAAAAATATTTCTTGAGAGGATGGTACTGAGAATCTGTGGGTCATTATAATGCTTTCAAATATACATTTTTTTAAAGGTTTTATTTCATTTCATTTATGTATTTTTTAAAGATTTGTTTATTTATTTGAGAGAGAGAGAGACAGAGAGAGAGTGGGGGCGAGGGGCAGAGGGAAAGGATCTCAAGCAGACTCCCCACTGAGCGTGGAGCCCCAGGTGGGGCTTGAGCTCACCACCCTGAGACATTGACCTGAGCCAAAACCCAGAGTTGGGATGCTTAACTGCCTGAGCCACCCAGGCACCCCAAGGATTTCTTTTTTAAGCAATTTCTGCCACTGGAAGTTTGGGTTAAGGTTAAGCATGAAGGTTGGGAGAGTTTACAGCTCAGACATCAGCATTTCTTCCCCCTTTCCCTCTTCTCCCCACTGCCTTTTTCCTCTCCTCCCCTCTTCTCTTTTGCAATGGGCAGGAGACTTGTCTTCTTCAAGATGGTCGTGATACATCAGGCTCCCTGCTCAGCAGGGAGTCTGCTTCTCCCTCTGACCCTCTTCCCTCTCATGCTCTCTGTCTCTCATTCTCTCTCTCTCAAATAAATAAATAAAATCTTTAAAAAAATAAATTAAAAAAAAAAAAGATGGTCGTGATATAGTAAAGAAGGCCTCCAGGCAAACGAATGCAGATAGCCCAGCCTGGAAAGAGTGTGTACTCTCATAAAGGGAATTCAGAAGCAATCTGTCCCAAAAGGCTTCATGGAGGAGGTGTCTTGCAGATGACAAGACAGGAAGTGAGAAGGGAGCGGTGGTGATGAGATCCTGTGAAACTGGTTTGGGCAAAGGAAAAAGCATATGAACACTGCTACGACTAAGAGAGCCCAGTAGTTGTTGAGAGCTTATTACGTGCAGCCACCTGCTAACTATTTTACATGGATTGTCTCATTTAATTGTCACATGAAACCTTTGGGGCAGATTTTCTCCCTATTTTTTTTTTTTAAGATTTTATTTATTTATTTGACAGAGAGAGACACAGCAAGAGAGGGAACACAAGCAGGGGGAGTGGGAGAGGGAGAAGCAGGCTTCCCGCCGAGCAGGGAGCCCGATGCGGGGCTCGATCCCAGGACCCTGGGATCATGACCTGAGCCGAAGGCAGACACTTAATGACTGAGCCACCCAGGCACCCCTCTCCCTATTTTAATCAAGGGGAAAATTGAGGCAGAGTAAGGATATGCTATCTGCCCACATTGCACAGCTAGTGAGTGGTAGGGCAGGATTGGAATTCCAGAGTCCGGCCTCTTAACCTCTTTGTAGAAAGGATCTGGTTTTTGTGTGGGAAGAAGGAAGGGTGGGATTTCAGTGTTTTTGTTTATTAAAGATTTTATTTATTTGAGAGAGAGAGAGAGCGCTAGAGACAGAGCACGAGAGAGGAGGGGGAGGGGTAAAGGGAGAGTGAGAAGCTGATTCCCCGTTGAGCAGGGAGCTCCATGCAGGGGCTCAATCCCAGGACCCTGGGATCATGACCTGAGCCGAAGGCAGACACTTAACTGACTGAGCCACCCAGGTGCCTCAGTGTTTTTGTTTTTAAAAAAAATTCCTTTTCTCCCATATTGGTGTGGAAGGAAAATTTTTCTTCTAGGTGTGTGTGTGTGTGTGTGTGTGTGTGAAAGGTAATTTGTAGATGGTTGGACAACTGAGGGGAATATGCTCAGAGGTAGAAGAACAGTTAAGAGACATACTGCCATCCCAGGTAAGAGATACTGATGAAGATGATAGTTATTATTTTACTGAGCACTTACTATGTGCCACCATATCTTTACTTCATCCTCACAATGGCCCCATAGTTATCCTTCAATTTACAAATGAAAAGACTGAGGCTCTCAGAGGCTAAGTAACTTGTTCAGGGTCACACTGCTGGTAAGAGGCAGAGCCAGGATAGGGGTACAGGTGTGTCTGATTTCAGGCTCTTAACCCATAAGCTTGGACAGCACGAGGAATAATAAGTGACATAGACATACTCAGGGGGGTGTGAGGCTCCCGAGGTGTCCTCCAAGTGTGGAGATGTCTAGGAAAAAATAGAAATATATATCTTTGGAAACTTAGAAGTTGACAGATGAATGAAACCAAGGGAATAAATGTGTGGAAGGAAAAGCTGGGTGGGAATGGTGTCCTGGGGACCATTCCACAGAGAGAGACAAGGCTGAGAATGAAAACCCTTAGAAGGTGTGGAATGAAGACCCTGCTCCTCCGCTCTGTAGCGTGTCTACTGGGTAGTGGTAGACAAGCCCCTTACCTGGCATTTCATCCTCTGCCTCTGTAGAAGTGAAGGAAGGAAACTACATTCCTTTTTTTTTCTTAAGATTTTTTACTAAAAGTAATCTCTACACCCAATGTGGGGCTCGAACCCACAACCCCAAGATCAAGAGTCACATGCTCTACTGACTGAGCCAGCCAGGCACCCCAGAACCCACATTCCTCAATAACTTCACAAGACTTTTTGTGATCATCAGTGAAGTGCTGGACATAGACATGCTTTAAGAACTCCAAAGTTCTTTACAATCTAATGTGTATGGAGACAAGAAGGGAGCAGTGGAGGGGTCTGAACCCAATAAGTTAGCAGAGGGAGCTGGGGGACAGAGCTGTGAGTTTTGAAATGTAACAAGAAGGAGGTTACCTAGATATGCTTGTGGGCTGGGTCCAGGTGGAACCCCCAGAAGAAATACCACTCTAAGAAAGACTAAAAAGTAGGCTAAAAGAGAGAGAGGAACAGGAAGAGAAAAACTTAGGAATGTAAGTGAAGAGGTTGGTGCCACGGGAGAAGCCCCAGCGTGGGTCTGTATGTCAGGGACTCCTGCCTCACCTTTGACCCTACCAGGTTCTTTGACTGTGAGTACGTGGCTTTCTGGGCCTGGGGGTTCATCTCTGTGAACATGATAAGAGTTGGCATGGATGAGGGCATGGATGATGAACCCAACAGCCCAAACTGGGAATGACAAGTATTCCTTCACCTCCTGCCAGGTCCACGGCTGTGTGGAACATTGTGTTGAGGAGGGTAGTGAGGCCAGGGAAACAGATATCAAGGTCAATGAGTGAAATCTGCAGGTGGTGTGTGGTGGGGGAAGGGCTTCATTCAGGCCTGCCCTACGGTCCCCTCCAGCCTTGCCCCCCAAAACAGGAGACTCCCAACTCAGGAAACTGAAGGGTCAGAGGAAAGTCCTTTCTGTAATTCTGGAGACAAGGTAATCACTCATGAGATGTCAGCCTTGTGGCCTTACCTCTGGGGGCCGACCTGGGCCCTTGGGAAAAGTCTCTGCTTTGTGAGGAGGCAAAGAAAAGAGAGCACACTGGGAGTGGCCAGATTCTTCTGATAGGTGACTGGGCCAAGAAAGGGTTTTGGACAGGAAGGGGATTCGCAACAGGGCATGCTTGAGAGGAATTGTTTAAGTCTTTAAACCCTTGCCAAGGCAGAGAACATGAGACTGGACCTGTAAGTTACTTTAGCTATATATAGTATGTAACCTGAAAATGCCTCCCTGGGCAGCATTTGTGTTTTTGACTCACAGTGAATGCCTCAAGTGGAGGCTGGAGTGGGGGAAGGGATTCTGCTGGGGACAGACAAAAGTGGGGAGGCACTGGCTTTGAAGACCACATTTCCTCTCTTTTTATGCCTGGGGTGTAACCAGAGACCAGAGTCAACAAGGAATCTGGCTCAGGACTGCTTTTGTTTGCAGCTCTCCATGGGGTGTGACTTGCTTTTTTCAGAGGTCAGTGAATTGTAAATTGTGTAATTTTGGGTTCTGCTGAACCACCGTAGGGGAGACCTTTGAGGGGGTTGGTAAGAGAGGGGTAGATGGTGGCATTTAGGAAACTCTTGCTCTCTCTAAGACCAGACCCGGCCACATGGAATTCTCCCATTCATAGGCAAGCAGAAAATACATATGGACTTGGGTATTAACATCTGAATTTGCTGTAGCAAATGGATCTATGTCAAATATCCTAAATAAGGTAATATCCTAAGTTCAGAAGGAGCAGGAACAGTAAACCCAATTATTTTCTATGATTGATTACACTTTTCTGGTTACAAATATTTGTTGTGGTCTCTGAAGAGATATACATAAACCCTGTGCTATGGAGAAGGGTACCATGCTGGGAACTGCTAAAGGTCTCAATTTATTTTTGATCTACATTTTCCTCCCCACTCCTTTACGTGCTTAGCACAGGATCTGATATTTATTCATGCACTCAACAAAAATCTGTTGAGCATTTATCTTATTCCAGCCACTGTTCTAAGGGCTGGGGATACAGAAATCAAGCAAGCTCTTGCTCTCTTAGGATTTAAAATCAACTGGGCTGGGGGAGACAATAAAATCAATATATTATATACTATATCAAGTAGCAAGACATGCTATGAGGAAACATAAAGAGAGGTACAGAAGATAGAGAGGGGCAGTATCTCTGGGGAAATGGAGTTGGAGAAGAGTGAGGAGGTGAGCCCTGAGGCTGACTGAAGGTAGCATGTCCAAGACAGAGGGGGTGTTCCAGGGAGGGTGCAGGGGAAGTGGTGGGAGGTGAGGTCAGAGGGGAATCAGAGCAAAGGCAGACCTTGAGGGGCACTGCAAGAACTTTGAATTTCATGCTGAAGGAGATGGGAAACTTATGGAGGATTTTCAGCAGAAGCCAGACAAGATCATTCTGGCTACAAATTTTAAAATAAATCGAAGAGGGCAAAGATGGAAGCGAGGGAACAGGATACAATAATCTAAGCAAGAGATGATAGTGGCTTGGACTGAGGATTTTCCAGATTCTAAATATTCTGAAGGAATAGTTGGCAAGATCTTGTGATGAGTGGAATGTGAACTTAGAAGGAGAGAAGTAACGATGAGCCCAAGATTTGGGTCTGAGCAGCTGGAGGAATAGAGCTGTTGCTTACTAAGATAGGGAAGGCTGGTAGAGGAAAAGGTTTGGAAGTAAGGGATCCAGAGTTTGGTTTTAGAATTGTTAAGTTTAAGATGCCTGATAAACAACTAATAGAGAGGTCCAACAAGCTGTTGGGTACATGAGCCTGGAGTTCATGGGACAGGATGGAGCTATAAGTATAAATTTGGGAGTGGAAAGCACATGAAAAATTAAAGCTATAGGTGGGAAGAGGCCACCTAAGGGGAGGGGATATAGGCAGAGAGGAAAAGTAATCTAGGGGTGAACCTGAGGGATTCCACCATTAGTGGTTAGGGATATGAGAAGAACCAGCCAAGGTGATGAGGAGGAACCAGTGAGACAGGAAGAGAGAGTGACGTCCCAGGAAGCAAGGCAAGAAGCTGTTTCAAGATGGGAGTGTCCAACTGGGTCAGATGCTACTGACAGATCAAGTATGAAGAGGACTAAAATTAGTCATTGGATTTGGAACATGGAAGTCATTGGTAAGTTTCACAAAGGCAGTTTTAGTGGAACCATGGGGATGAAAGCCTGATTTGGAGTAGTTTCAAAACAGTATGGGAAAAGAATAAGTGGAGATAGTGAATATGTAGACAATTCTTTCAAGAAATTTTATTGTAATGAGAAGCCAACAAGAACAACAGCAACAACAATAATTGAGGCAGTTGCCAGAGGGAGAAATGTCAGTCTCTAATATGGCTCAGTAGCATGCCAGGGACTGCTTTTAAAACAGTGGGTTGTTCTTTTCTGAAGAAGGCAGTCCCAGAAGAACCCTAGAAATGCATCTTGTGACTCTCCTATTGGGCCTTGCTAAGGACTCTACACAGCGCCCCTATCTGTTACAGGGAGCTCTAGCATCATTGGATCTGGCAGATCATAGGAGCCAAGGACACCTTGCACAGCAGCCTGGATCTGCTGCGGAGCCGTCTCTTGCTCTGGGCCCCACTCCAAACTACAAACATCTTGGATCACCCAATACATATGTTGGAGCAGTTGATTCCCTGTTATAGGTTATGTTTCTCTAAAACCCAGCGGGGCTCACCAAGCATTAGATTCTCTAGCGGTAGTAAGACCAAGGTGTAATAACTTGTTCTTTACCTTTCAGGAGATGTCCTGACATGCCCTAGATCATCGAAGTCTTAAAAACTTTGCTACAATGGGAAGCATTGCAGGATCCTTTCTCAAGGGGACCCAGGCTTTGGGTCTGAAAACTGACTCAGCTCTGGAAATTGTGGGCCCATCAGTCTTCTCCTTAATAGCTCTTGATTTTTATTTTTTGGCCAGTTCTACAAGGCATGCAACACTCTATTGGCTTCTCATCTATCTCGCTCCCAAGAACACCATGGTCTATTAACCATCATCAAAACCTCTGTGGGTGGAGGCCCACTGGTTGCCCCTCTGACCCTGCTGCCTGTTACGGTTTATGTCCGTTTTGGCTCTGATAGTTAAGCACTGGCATCTGGCCTTTGTTATTCTGGGATCTCATCATTCCCCTTGACACGAGGAAGCCCACCTAGAAGGTTGAGTCACCTATTCTCAGTCTGGCCCACAGCAGAAGTGCATCAGTAGGCCTCTCAGAGATGATGCCGCTCACCGAGATATTCTTTATTGCCTAGTGAAGATAATGTTCTGTGAACCCTTCCAAGAAGCATAAGTCTCACACGATAGACTTGTTCTAACATTCCTGTCTCCCTGAGCATTGTGAGCCCTTCTTCAGTTTCCTGCCATGGCACTCCAAACTCTATAATTTACTATCAGGCATCATCATGTCCAAGCCTCAAGGAGCCATTCAGGAACACACTACTACAAACTGTAAGGGGGTTTGAAGTCAAGAACCTTTCCCTTGCTTTCATATTCCGCTCCCCTCCTTGTTCTCCTGTTTATCATCCTCAAAATCACTCCCCCACATGTCCCCCTAGTTCACACTGATGCATCTCAGCCAAGTCCTGCAGCTCTTTCTGAGGGTAAGACGTTTTCTGCTGGATTTGGCACTCTGTTTCTCCACTCGGGCTGCCTCAAGACTAGTGATTGGGCCAGGAGCAGTGAATGGAGGTAGAGGCAGATCTTCAGGAGAACAACACAATTTTGTGAGAGTCACTGTCAAGAATCTAGTCTCACCCAGATCTGGAGAAGAAAACAGAAGCAACATTCAGGTTAATACCAGTCAACTGATGGGATATTTTGGATGGACTAAGAGAAGCCAAGGAATGTCCCCTCAGGTTCCAGGCTTCTCCCTGAATGATTGGGAGGAAGCTGGTGGTGGCAAAATATATGTGAGGCCAGAGAGCACTGTGGGAAGTGGAGTCAGTGCACTGTATTTGGTGAGTTGTCACAGGTTGCTGTACAGTTCCCAGAACTCTCATTCCAGCAAGCAGAACTACATCAATCATTCATTCATTCGTCTATTCATTAACTTAACATTTATTGAAAACCTCTTCTGCTAAGTATTTGGGTTCAGAGATGAATAAAACCCCGTCTTTATTTTCCAGAAATTCAGAGTGTAGTGGGAAGTGGACAGAAATGCCCTTTACTATTTACTATTACATGTGATAGAATAAATTGATGTAGGGTGCTGTGGGAGGGGAGACGGAATAAGAAAAATACTTGCCTGGTGTGTATGCACACAAAGGAGGAGTTATATAACGCACACTTCCATTCCTCATTTCTAGAGCCACTTGACCACAATCACTGGTCACAGATAACAAAGAATCTCAATTTGGTAGCTGAGAGGAGTGTAACGTCAACCTTCCTTTTTGTTCTCCACATCTATGCCTAGTTTCTTAATCTGTTTTTGCTACCCATCTCCTCTTGTCCCCCAGTTTCATTGTCCTAAATCTCTTTTCTACTTTTTTACCTGATGTACTTTCACAGATCTCTTGAATCCCTCTTGCCCAAAGCCCAGACTTTTGGGCAAATCCTTACTCCCTCTCCTCTGTACCTGTCTTGGGAGAAGGGAAAATGTCTTAACATGTGCACCAGGTAGGCATGTTGATTATTTAATTTCAGCCTTCCATTGTTCCCATTCTATAAATGAGACCCAAGGAAGTTAAGGAATTCGCACAAATTCACAGAGCTAGACAAGAAAAAAGCAGGATTTTCAATGTAGATCCAATATTCAGAATACTGACCCATACCTTAAGCTCTCCCAGATGACTGAGTACCTGGAAAACATTCCATCCCAAACCTTTTCTGTTCGAAGTCTCCCAGGAGAAGAGAAGAAGAACTAAAAGACTGCTTTGTAATTTTATAATCTCTTCATGTTTCCTATCAAAGATTCGGTCCCCTCCTTGTACCCCCAGACTCATAAGGCACTTACATCTCTCCTCTACGATGTATAAGAATATGAATTTCTCATGACTATAAATGTACAATTGGAATTCCTGGACATTTATATATACTTATTGAGTGAATATCACTGAATAGTTTTTCCAAAGTGATTGTACCAACTTACATTTCCACCAACAGTACATGTGCTAATTGTTCTCATCAGCATTTGATATTGTCAGTCATTTGAATTTTAGCCATTCTGGTGAGTTTGTAGTAGAATCTCATTGAAGTATTAATTGCATGTACCTGATTATTGATGAGGTTGAGCACATGATTTAATAAGTATAATATTTGAAATAGATTTTTTTGAAGATACTTTCTTCCAGATTAAGAAAGTCCAAAGCTATACAGTTTCCTTTTGGCACAGCTTGAGCTGTATCAAAAAAATTTGATTTGTCATATTTTCATAATTACTCTGTTCAGAATATTTTCTAGCTTCCATTGTGATTTCTTCTTTGAACTTGTAGGTTTATTTAGAAGTGTATTTTAAAATTTCCAAACATGATTTTCTCAGTATTGTTTTGTTATTGATTTCTAGCTCAAGTCTGGTAAGGTAACATACTCTGCATGATTTCAGTCCTCTGACATTAGTTGGGGCTTGCTTTAAGGCCCAGAATTTTGTAATTTTGGTGCATAAAATAAATGAGTATTCTTCAGATGTTGGGTGTGGTGTTCTTACAGGCCCATTAAGTCAGTTTTATAAATGTGTATACACTTACGTGAATATGAACTAACTTCTGTCTGACCTATCAGATCTCGGAGAGGTTAATAAAATTTGAGGCTATGCATTTTAGTTACGTAAAAATTTAGAACTCTTATATCTTCTTGATGAGCTTAATTGTTATCACTATGAAGTCACTCTCTCTATCTTTAGTAATGCTTTTAGCCTTAATAGATATAGTTTGTCTAATATTGATATCATTATATCCTTGAGAAATCTTATGCTTTAGATTTGTCTTTTGTAAATAGCATGTGCAAGTCAATGTAATTCTGTAAGACAGTCTTTGGCTGTTAAACAGGAAATTTAAACATTTACGTGTAATCTAATTTCTGATTTTTAAAATTTAAATTTACCATCTTGCTCAGCTCCTCAATTTCTACTACTTGTTCTCTATTCCATTTCTTCAGTTCTTGATTTCATTGCATTGATTGAGGACTTTAAAATGTTATTACAATCCTATAAAATTTTGTAGTGATTGCACCTATTGCAATATGCACAGTTAACTTTTACAAATTCAGTATTAAATGGTTCTTTTCCCTCTTCTTGGACAATGCATGGACCTTAACACACTATCACCCTATTATTTCACTCCTGACTTAATTCTCTTGCAATGTATTATAATTCTCTATATAATTCTCCACAAGACATTATTTTTATTGTTTTATATTTATCATTCCTTTTTGCACTTCTGACCTTTTATTTGGAATTATTTCCTTTTGCCCGAAGGCTATATATATATTAGGTCAGATCTTTGGGGATGAATTCTCCCAGTTTTGGTTTGTTAGAATAGTTCTCTTTTCGATATATATATATATATATCTAAATATATCTATATCTATCTATATGTATATGTATATCTATCTATCTCTCTATATATTCTGGGAATAGAATTTAGAGTTGGCAGTTAATTTCTTTTGTTATTCTTATTATTATCTTATTATTTTGAAGCTATTATCCCATTGTCTTTTGGCTTCTAGTGTTCCTGTTGAGAAATTAGCTGTCAGTCTAATTACCTTTAATGGCAATCTGTCTTTTTTCTCTGGTGGCTCTTAAAATATTTTCTTTGTTTATGATCTTTAGCAGTTTTACTATAAAGTACCAAGGTTTTCCTTTGTTTAACCCATTTGGGGTTTCTTGGATCTGTTAATTGATGTATTTAATTAGGTTTGGAAAATTCTCAGCAATTAACTCTTCAAGTTTATTTCTGTGCCATAATCTCTGTCCTCACCCTCCAGGACTTCAGCTAAATATACATTAAGACTTTTCATGGATCTTTTATGTCAGTGCCATAGTCTGAGAAAAGGTAAGTACAGAATTGAAAGTAACCACTTTAATGCTTTTATAACAACTGGCAGACTGATTTTATGCCATGAATCTAATAAAAATTTGGGCTTATATTTATTACGTCTTTTTCTACTGATTTACTTCAACTGCATTTTACAGAACTACCAGTTTGTGACATTTTGGCTCTTAAAAAATTCATTTAGGAAGTGCTTTTCTAGGTCTCTTACACTCTCTTCTAATTTTTCCTTTATTTTTTCTCTCTATGCTTCATTCTGGATATTTTCTTCCATATTACAAATTCTCTCTTTATCTGTGTGTAATTGACTATCAAATCTATTCATATGTAGATTTATATTCCATATGTATCTTAATTGTTTATTACTATTTAGTTCTAGCATTTTCAGTGGCTCTTTTTAAAAAATAGTTTCAGTTCTCTGCTAAAAATTTCAAGGTTGAATTTCCTCTCTTTCAACAAATTAAGTATAGTTTTTTTTTTTAAGTATATAAAAATTCTAATATCTGAGTCTCTGTACTCTATGGCTGTATTTTCTTGTTTTTCATTCATGTGGTTTTGTCTCCTGGCTTTTCTGTTTTTGTTTTGCTTTGTTTTTTGTTTTGTTTTGTTTTGTTTTGTTTTGCTGTGTATGTATGTGTGTTCAGGTATTTTCAGTGTGAAGGAAAGGGGTTTTCACTCTTCCCTGCTCCTTGTGGGACATCTACATCCTTGGTTGCCTCATAAGAAGAAAATGTGTAAGGTAATAAATACTTGCTGTTTGTTTGTTTGTTTGTTTGTTTTAAATGCTTGCTGTTTAAGCTGCTTAGTTTGGAGTCATTTGTTGCTCAGTAATAGATAGCTAACAATATACTTGGGTTTGAATACCAACATTACACTTTACTAGCCTTGTATCCTTGGACACAGGACTTCACTTTTTGAAGACTGTTTACTTTTTCTCTTTTTAAAAAATGGTAATAATATCTACTTACAGTGCTATTGAAGCCCAGTCTGTTATATAGTAAATTCTTAATAAATAACTATTTTTATTTTTATTACCTTTATTATGAAGTAAAGTGAATGCTTAAGAACAAAGAGAGCTATAGAGCCACGATAAAAAGCAAGCACAAAATCTGCAAAGAGTAGCCACCTTGGGCCAGTAAGTGTAGTGCAAAGAAGCTTCATCTGCTTTCCTAGATCCTAAGAACATAATTGTGTCAGAGTCCACATAATGAGGATCATGAATTGCCCATAAAAGGTCAGAACAAAATCTATGTTCTGCATTTCCTCTTTTTTTTTTTTAAGACAGGAAACACACTAAGATATATAATATACATTTACTTGTCTTCTTTAACAATGTGTTTGTACTTAAGGAAGTTACAGCAATCTAGAAAGTTCTTTTCTCTGGAGCAGTGGTTCTCAAGCTATCATGCATCAGAATCACCTAGAGGGCTTACTGAACATAAAATGCTGGACTCCCCTCCCAGAGATTTTGACTCAGCAGGTTTGTATTGGGGCCTAAGACTCTGAATTTATAACAGATTCCTGAGGTGATGCCAATATTGTTGGTTTGTGGCCACATTTTGTGGACCTCTGCTTTGGAACATCTTTGTCTCTGATAAATGAAGCCTTATAAATGTGTTAAAGAACACGCAGTAATATTTAGGCAAAATGTGGAGTAAAAGAAAATCCAATTGCTTTACAAGGAAGGATATACAAGGCCCTGTATGATATAACCCATCTATTTCACCTATTTTATCTTGCGCTGTGTTTCTTATTTCCACATGGCTTTCGTTCTGTGCTTTGAAGACACCAAGCCCATTTCTGTCTCAATGCTGCATTTGCTGTGCCTTCTGCCTGAGGCTCTTCTCTCCCAGATTATGGCCTCTCTCTGTGTCATCACTGAAGGCCCAGCCCCAAATGTCACCTTTCCAGAGAGGCATTCTCTACCTAAAGGAACCATTCTCTATCACACTTCCCATTTTACTAATTTATTCCTTTCGTGCCACTTATTGTGATCTGAAATCGCATTTTGTTTGCTTATTGGAAAATTCCAATATAGCGGATACTTTGTCTCTTAAGTTCTTTACTACCTCCAGCCTGGAATGGGCCCTGGGATGTTGCAGGTGCCCATAAGATATCTGTTGGTTGGAAGCATCAGTGTTTGACATGGGTCTCTTACTTTACAACCTAGTTTCTGAGAGAAGTGAAGAACACTGGTAACCTGGGGAATATGGAATATGCTCCCTCCCTACCCTGCTTTCTTACATGCTACAGTTGCTAGGATTCTCCCCAGTTTGTAATGTGAAGGAAAGGGGTTTGTATTTTTCCCTCCCCTGTGCTGTCTTCTACACTCTTGGTTGCCTCATAAGAAGACAAGATGGTGACTTGGGCGACACTTGTCACAGTCAGGGACTCCAGAGAGCTGCTAAATTGGTCACTTTTTCATCCATCCAGAACACTCCTAACTTGTATAAGTGATTCTCTTCAGGATGGCTGGCATCCGCCAAGTTGTCCCCAGTTATAATGAGGGAAGGAGAACTGCTTCCCTACTCTTGTTGGGTGCCACGTGGGCTCAGCCTACAGTTGCTCCCCTCAGGTAGCTCCAACTGTTTGGGCCCCAGGTTAGGAATGGACCTGATCCATCCCATTGGCAAGGACACGGGCCACTAAGATGAACAAAGAAGCAATCCTGCTTACTCAGATATTTTTAAGTTGTATTTATTTTCCTCCCAATGGTTTGCTCATTAAAAACTGAGTGCTTGTGCCAATTCTGGCTGTAGACGAGGCCTGGACATTTTCTCTACAGACAATTGTTGGTTGAGCTGACTCACTCCCATACCCTCTCCTCCCCGTGTCTCTGACCCTGGCACCTGGTCTTGCAGTAATCTCAGGCTGCTGCCATGAGCCAGGGGAAAAACAACAGAGCTTCCTCTAGGGAATTAAGGAGAGAATCTCGTGATCTAGGCACTGACTTTTACTGTTATTTTCATGAGGTTTGGGGGAGGGTTTTTCCCAAATAAAAAGAATTGAGAGCTCTCTTGGTTGGGGATGCTTCGGCTCCCCAGAGCACTAGAGTTAGAAATGTTTATACAGATACATTTCATATTTTATCTCTCCTTTAGATAGGCATATAGAACATTCCAATTATACGAACTTCTTTCACTTCTGTCCTTTATCCATGCTAAGGTCAGTTAGAGACACTGATTAGTGTCACTTTATTAGTGACTTTGGCATTGCTTGCACACCTTATTGTGCCAAGAATGAACTGAAGATGGATTTGACAAGAAGCAAAGCTAGCTGATTACAGCCAAGTGAATGACCTCAGCAAATGCCACGTGGAGCAGAAGAACCACCCAACCAAGCTTTGTCTAAATTCTTGACCCATAGAATTGTGAGCAAATGAAATTTCTATTATTTTAATCCATATAGTTTTAGAGTAGGTTGTTAATCAGTTATAGATACACACAAATATTCTTAATGATGGAAGGATGCATAGGATGTTATAGGAGCACAGAAGAAAGTACCTGAGCCAGCTTGAGGTGATGAGACAAGGGTCCTGGAATGCTTTCCAATGGAGGTTTGCTTGAATAGAATCTTCTCTAGTGACCTAGATGTGAGCCAGGTTTGCAGGAGGGTAAAATCTGTCTAGATACAGGAGAATAGAACAAAATAACATGGAGGTGATTAAAAGCTTGGTACATATGTACCAAGGGATCTTCAAGCAAGTGTAAGGCAGAGAGTATTGGGTAAGGTTGCAGAGGTGTTCGTAATAATAATAATAGCAGTAATAGATAATCTTTATTGAACACTTACTATGTGCCAGATACTGACCTAAGGTTTTGTACGTATTAACTCATTTAATTTTCACAACAACCTTATATTATTGTTCCCCTTTTACATTAGAAGACAATGAGGCACAAAGAAATAAGTAAGTTGCTCAAAAGCACAAGTTGGCAAAGTGCAGCCTAGAGATTTGAACCTAAGCAGGGTCTTGGAGGATTTTTGTGTGCCTCTTTAAAGAGCTTGGGATATGTTCTATAGGTGATGTGAAGTGATTCAAAGGTTTTAAGGAAGGGAGTAACATGGCCATATCAAAAGATTCTGTCATCTTTATAATTTGTTCTACATTGGTCATTTTCTTTGCCTGTTGTCTGTTTCTCTATAGTGACTAGCAGTGGACTCTTTATAACAAGCAGGGCCTGTGGGCTTATCTTTGAAGGATATAAGGAAAGAGGAAGGTATGGGGGACATGTGTTACTCCACAGCTGGTCATGGGGGTGGAGGGGAGGACGGAATGCCCAGGGAGAGAACGGGTGTGGCAGCCACCAAGAGAGGAAAGTGGGCTGCATCATTTACCCCACAGAAAGATGAGAAGTGCAGCATATGGGAACCAGCCTGGTCTGAGAAGATCTTTTAGGCTGAGGCACACATAGCCTCATAGGCTTTGCAGACAATCTGCCTCCCTCTCTTTCCTCCTCCCCATGGCCTTTCAGGTGATATTAAAAATAGCTGTTGGGTTTCCAACAGCAATTTACAAAGAAGAGAGCATTTCACATAAATTCGGAAATGCTCATGTGGCTGTGGGCATTGCTTTCTGAAGGTGTCCTTATGGGTAAGCCATCAAATAGCTTCTCCTGCATGCACCACACCCACTTCCTCTCTGTCCCCTGCACTGTCAACCAAGGGCAGTAGAGCAGACTTAGTAGAGTCTTAATCTGCGTGCAGAGTTGTCATATCTTTACTTTGACAGATTTTGTGCAAGGAAGGAAGAGACAAAAATATGAGTGTACAAGAAGTGTATAAGAAGAAAGAGGTCTGGCTTAGGTTCTAGTAGAAGCCAGGAAATCTGTCCCTCAGACTTAGGTTAACCAACTCTTCCTTTGTATGATATGGACAAATGTCTGAAATTCCTCCTCTGTAATATGAGGGTGAAAATTGATTTCACCACAAATAATAAGAATAACCATTGTCAATGTTTCTGAGCATGTACTAAAAGCCTGACCCAGTGCTAAGCATTTTGTACACCTTATTTATTTAATCCTCACAATAACCAGAGCTTAGTGGAGTTCACTGAAGCCATTCTTCACCATTCTATCTAAAGCTCCTATACTTGTTATCTGTTGCTGTGTAACAACTTACTTCAACTTGTAGTCACTTCAACCCACAATAAGAATTTAGTCTCATAGTTTTTGTGGGTCAGAATTCCAGAGCAGCTCGACTGACTGATTATGACTTGGTGTCTTTTATGAGTTTGCTGGGTCTGCAGTCATCACTTTCAACATAGCAGGTAGGCACTGGCCAATGGCACCTCCTTGCAAAGGGACTGTCCATGAAACTATTTGAATGTTCTCACAACATGGCAGCTGGCTTCCCCCAGGGTGAATGATCCAAGAGAGAGCAATGTGGAAGCTGCAGTGTCTTTTATGACCAACTCTTGGAAGGCACATACCATCATTTCCATAGCATCCTATTGGTTACGTTGGTCAACTCTATTTATTGTGGCAAGGACTACACAGGGCAGGAATACCAGGAAGTGAGGATCATCAGTAACCATATTTGAGGCTGGTTATCACCTCCCTCTTAAATTTCTATCACATTACTGTGTTTTACCTTTAAGAGCACTTACCTGACATTATCTTATTTGTTTGCTTGCCATCCATTTCCTCCCCACTAGAATGTAAGCCTCCTGAGAGCAGGGATTTCATCTTTTTTATTGCTGTATCCTCAGCACTGGAACAACGTCAGGTGCAAAGTTGATGGTCAATATTGAGCATGAGCTAGGTACTATTATACCATTTCAGATGCAGAAACAGAGGCTCAGAGAAGTCAACTAATTTGACAGAAGTCACATAGATAGTAAGTGTTGGAGCTGGGATACCAACTTATGCATAGAGACTGATACCAATAGTCTACATGGATAGTGTTCGATGCTTCCAGGGGTGCCATTATACAAATGGAATCACATGTGGAAGTGGAGAACAGGACAGCATGTGGGAGAAGGACTGGGAGAATTCAATGGGCAAATGGGAAATACTAGGAGGAAGTGTGTAAGTAAGTGTCTTATCAATGGAGGGGTGTGGGTATGGTTGAGATGATTGGGAGGGAGATTGAGAGAGAGACAAGGAGACAGAGGGAGAATGTGTGGATATGGTAGCTGGGTCATTACAGGGGAAATAATGTACTCTGAACAGCTGTAATGACATAGACCTAGAGATAATACTTCGATAAGGTCTTATTTGCCTCAAAATTCTTCAAAAAATTGGTCTCCAAGAAACATCCTTATTAAAGTGACTAAGTAAATTTTCCTTTAAAAATCCCATAAGCAATTTAAATCATTATTTGATTAGCAAGCATATTGCCAAATTACACATGAATTGCTAACTTAATTATGTTTGTGGGAATTATCCATTTTCTGGACTATTTGCCAGAAAAAGAAAAGTACTGTCTGTTTGGCCACCCACTCTCCATTTTCGTTCCCAGCCTCCTGAGAGAGGGGCTCTGGTATTCATCAAACATACAATGGGGTCCTCTTAGAACAATGCCTCCCCCACCCTCTCTCTTGGCCTGGGAGATGGAAACTTGGGGGAGGAGTGGAGGGAAATGATAATGAAAGGCCCTCACTTATTCTCCCTCTTCTGAAGCATTCTGGGTGCTGAGTTAAGGGACTAGGGGTCTTGTCTTATCTGTGTGGAGGAGACTTTGGTCTTTAAGTGAGACCAGGGTAGATCCAGGGGAAAAGCTACAGAAGTTGGCTGCTGAGGTGCCCCAAATCTAGCCTTGAAGCAAAGATGGTGGTGGTTCCTGAGTTTCTTCAGGGCCCAGCCTTGTTCACCAGAGTAGGAAAACAGAGAGAGATTCTGTGTAGGAGGCCTACTCAGGAAAAATGAAAGAGTTTGCATTTAGCTTGAAAGTATCCTCAGGAACCTGTGGGTAGTTATGGTTAATTGGACCAAAACCAGACCTGGCTGAAAGATTAAAATAACTTCCCCCTCAAATTAGTGAGTTTGTCCTCACTAACAGCATCTAGACAGAGATGGAATAGCCATGTGTCAAGGAGAATGGCATTCTCCCTGTGTTTACGACTCAGGCTTATCTCTTAGTTTATTCAAGGCAGACTCTAGGAGGGCCCCATCTTGCCTTTTCCATGACGCCCTTATGAGGGGGCCATAGCACAGTGGTTAGAGCAAAGGCCTTAGAGTTTGCTTCATTTTGTGCCCTTGACTCTGGCACTTACTATGTGACCAAAGGCAAGTTACGTAGCTTCTTTGTGCCTCCATTCTATCAAATGTAAAATGGGAATAATTGTTCTTATTTTATAGAGTAGTTGTGAGGACGAAATTAGGATAATACTTGTAGAGCTCTTAGAATAGTACGTTGCATTCAAGAATTCATTTAACAAACGTATATGCAATACATGTTGCTATGTGCCAGGTATTGGAGAAGGATGAAGGAGATCTGGCTCTGGCCCCAATGAAACTCACATTCTAGTGTGTTTGTGGGGGGTGGTAGGCAGAATAATTCCCCCCTAAGATGTTCATGTTCTAATCCCTGGAACAGGTGAATATATTAGGTTACATGGCAGTGGGAATTAAGGTCGCAGATAAAAATTAAGGTTGCCAGTAAACCGGCTTTTAAATAGCAAGATTATTCTGGATTATCCAGGTGGGCCTACCGTAATCACAAGGGGCCTTAAAACATGGAAGAGGAGTCCAAAGAGTGAACATCAGAGTGATGCGTGTGAGAAAGACTTGACCTGCTGTTCCCGGCTTTGAAAACGGAAAGGGGACAAATCCCAAGGAGAGCAAGTGGCCCCTACAGGATGAAAAAACGCAAGGAAATGAGTTCTCCGAAAGGAATACAGCCTTATGATACCTTGATTTTAGCCCAGTGAGACCCATTTCAGACTTCTGACCTCTGGAACTCTAAGATAATACATTCGTGTTATTCAAACCACCAAGTTTGTGGTAATTTATTACAACAGTGATTGGAAACTGATACTAATACAGATAAGAAATAAGTCAACACATGAATATATCCTATAATTTCAGGCAATAAGTATAAGAATAAAATGAAGCAGGTTAAAGGGATAGAGAATTAGTGGAGGTGGGGTCTCCTTTTTAGGTAGTCAGAGAAGGCATCTCTGGTGACATGACATTTGAGGAGAGGCTTGAATGAAATGAGAGGACCAACAATGGATCTGCATTCCAGGCAGAGGGAATAGAGCTGACAAAGCCCTTACGGAGGGAAAGATTTTCAGTAGTGGAAGAAGGGTCTGTGTAGCTGAGGCATGGTAAGCAAGTGGGAAAGTGGCAGGAGATGAGATCAGAGGTCAGATTCTACAAGCCTTTGGAGTTTGGTTTTTATGGCAAGAAGTTTGGATTTTATTCCCAGTGTGATAGGAAATCACTGGAGGGGAACCACTGAGAAGGTGGTATGAATGGATTTACTTTTTACAAAGCTCACTTAGGCTGCTGTGCAGGGAATGAACTGGAAGGAGTTGAAGAGTGGAGGAAACAAGCCAAATTAGGAGAATACAATGCAAAAAGATGGACCAGACTTAGTTGGTGGTGATAGAGGTGGTGAGAAAGTCAGATTCTGGACATCTTGGTGGTTGGAGCTGACTGGATTTGATTCTGGTTTGGATATGGGGTGTGAGGGAAGGAAATAAATCGAGGACACCTCCTAGGTTTGGGCTGGAGCAGCTGGGTGAATTAACATGCCATTTAATTAAAAGTTGGTCATCCCCACCACTCAGGAAGTTTCTAAGTTGTTTAGTTCTGCACTTGATTAGGGAATGCATGGACAATGCAATCTACTTTCAATCCCAGGCCAAGGAACATTTTAATTAGGAAGGAAATATTAGGATTGTAGATGCATACAAATATGGTTTTCTGATGCCAAAAAATAAATGGTTTCAGATTGTATGTGGTTTTATACTACCCATCCTTTCTTTCTACTCACTCTCATCTCCAATTAATAGGGACAACCTCATAACAGGTCAAAAACAGGAAATGATGGTAGAATGCCAGTATTGTCTTTAATTATTCCATTTCCACAACTGCAAAAATCTCATTTGTACTATTTAATGACTTAATTTTGGCAGCACTTACGTGTATCCATTTCCAAGGCCAAGACTGATATACAGTTGACCTTTGACCAACAAGGGTTTGAGTTGCACAGGTTCACTTATATATGGATTTATTTTTTTTGATAAATACAGTCCAGTACTGCAGATATTTTCTCTTACTTGTGATTTTCTTAATAACATTTTCTTTTCTCTAGCTTACTTTATTGTAAAAATACAGTATATAATGCATTTAACATACAAAATTGGTGTTAATCAACTGTTTATGTTATCAGTAAGACTTGTGGTCAGCAGTAGGCTATTAATAGTTAATTTGGGGGGGAGTTAAAAGTTATACATAGATTCTCGACTGCATGGGGAGTCAGCACCTCTCACTCTTCACAGTGTTCAAGGGTCAACTGTATATTTAAAGATTACTTATTGAAACATGTAGTTAAGAGAAGTTGTTCTTAGTAACAATCTATATTTTAACTTTTAATCCATATATCAGTTAGCTTTGGCTATGTGACAAACGATCCCACACATAGGGTCTTATTAAAATAATAACTAGTCATTTCATTCTTAATTCTGTAGTTTGGCAATTTTGGCTGGGAAGCTGGGAGGGTCTGGTGTGGGCAGGATTGGCTGATCTTGGTTGAGCTCATTTATGTATCTGTGATCAACGGGTGGGTTAGTTGGGGCTGGATGGTTTGATGGCTCAGTAGAGGTGGCTGGGAATAATGAGTCATTCCCTATAGGGTTTCTCCTCTTCCATAGGCTAGCCTGGGATTCTTTATATATGATGGCAGCAGGATTCCACAATTGGGGAAAAAACATGCAAAGCCCCTTGAAGCCCAGGGTCTGAACTTTTCAACATTGCTTCTGCCACAATCTATTGCCCACAGCAAGTCACAAGCCCAGTTCAGATTTAAAGGGTAAAGAAATCGCCTCCTTCCATCAGGATTGCATTATATAGTCTGTAGATATGGGGAGGGGTTGAAGAATTATGGCCATTTTTGTAACCTGGCACAATCATTTAGAGTGCTTTTGGTTTAAATAACAGAAAATCCAGCTCTAAGTTACTTAAGTAATAAAGAAACATTTATTTCACAAAATACGAAGTGTGGAGGAAAAGTGATTACAGGGTTATTTTAATGGCTTAGCAATGCCATCATCGTCCTAGATTTTCTTTTACCCAAATTTCCACTCTGTCATTCCCAGCGTCTTTGTTTCTGTCCACATTTTAACAAGATGTCTATAACAGTTTCAGTCTTTACTTATAAATGATAAATGTCTAGAAGAGAAAAATGGAATATCTCTGTCTTGTGTTTCCTTTTAGAAATGAGGAAAATCTACCCAGAAGCCCTTTGCAGTCTTCCTATTCGGTCCCATTATATCATATGACTGTAACTTAGGATAAATAGATTGAGAAGCTCTGCTTGTCAACTTCCTATTGGTAGCTTTTGAGGTAGGAAGATGGGAATTAAAGGTGGTGAGCTATGCATACATTTCCCTCAAGAAATATAGCAGCTTAAGAATGGTGAATATAGGGCAAGTAGTTCCATGCAGAAAGTAGCTTTGGGTTTATCCTTTTGGATATCCCTACCATTTGCAATGAATTCTTTAATAGTAATGATAACAACAACAACAATAGATGGTAAAATGAATTCAACTGGTAGGAGGTGATGTCTTGGGCTCAAGGGATTTCAAGTAAGTTAGGACAAGTAATTTAAAAAGTCTCATTACATGATTCTTATTTTGACTGCTTATATCTGCTTCTTGAGCCATGTGAGAAAGTATATTTCTTTAAATCTTCCAGTCCACTAATGAGGTCTGAGTTTCACAGTCTTGAACAGAGAAATAAAGAGTGAAGGGATGACAACATGGCCACCAGCTAGGAAACTTTAAAACTTTTGTTTATGGACTACATTTGTCCTTAATTTAATTAAGCCTCACAACATCTATTAGTTCTCCTGTCTTTAAAATTTGACCTGGAGTGACATATATGGCAAATGCAAGTATCATTTTCCAGGAAGTCTCAAGTAAAATGTGCCTCTCCTTTAGACTCCATAAATAAAATATCTTGTAAAAAGACCATCACCTTAGCAACTGTCAACTGAATCAGCCTTATGAAGGTAGAGTAAAACTGCAAGTTAACCTGCAGAGAGGGCTTGGGTAATATTTTTACCATTAAAGAAAGTGAAATTAAAAAAAGAAAGTGACTTCTGACCAGGCTTTGAGAAAGATTAAACTATGTAAATTTAAAGTAAACACAGTTTCATTTTAAGAAGTTACCCTGAGAGGCAAAATTGAAAATCACAATGTTCTACAGTTTCCTTCCATTTATGATTTGTTTGAATATCTATTTTTTCTCTTTATTAAACTGCTTACCCTTCAAAAAGCTTTTCCTCTTTCTATAAGTATCACCGTTAAAGTAAAATCAGCCAGTGCATTTAGTGAATTCCACACTGTGGGGTTTTGGGGGTTTTTTGGGTAGTATTTTGATCCTTTGATAGGATTTTGTCATTAGCATGCTCGTGGGTATGGGGGGGTTGGGATGGCCAACCCTCTTACCTACAACAACTTAAATATTTATGATAGGACTTTCAGAGGCAAACCACAATGATTTTAGAAAAGAATTAACAAGGTGGGTCATTGGTCAATGATCAGATGTTGGTAATAAAAACATAAGCCTAACATATGATTGACTTTAAATATACCATTTTTTTGAATCACATATTACAGGGGTGATAGAGTTCAGATATCAGGGTATGATGCTGGTTAGCAGAAAATATGGAGTAAATTTCACTTTTGAATATTGGGTATTTTCTAAGAACAAAAAACTGCAGTGAGAAACATAAAGTCATTTTTTGCACCCACCCTCAAGATTATGTACACATGGAAGAAAATGTAAAGGAACGGCTTCCAAACTGTGTTAACTGTGATCATCTCTGAGTTCCAGTCTGGGGGCAATTCTCCATTGTGTTTAGCTTTGGTAGAGTCCCTTGCCCTAGTTGCCTGTGGAAGCTGCAAGGGGAGCCCCTGCATAGCAACCAGGAAGTGGTCATACGAACCGGGCTTGGACACTGAAGGCTTCCAGGCTTCCACCTGGAACTTCAAAACTTGGATGTGTGATGCAGAACCTGGAGCAAGGTAAGCGAGTGAGGCATCTAGGGCGCTAGGGTGTAAAATTTAAGGAGGCACTCATTCTCAGGTGCCAATCTGCATTTGTATGACCCTGAGAGTAGGTACCCACTTAAATTTTGTGCTCCAGCCTCCTGACTTGCCTTCTTGAGTCCCGGCTATGGTCTGATACTTGGACAGTCAGAAAGCAGATCATTACAGTGGGGATGGAGGTGAAGACAGTGGAAGGATGATAGTGGTGGCAGAAAATGTGATGCTGGTGGCAGTGGCTATGGTGCTGTTGATGCCAATGGTGACATCATATAGATCGGGATGAGCCTGGCTCCAGATCCCCTGGGAAAGACTCCTGGTTCTCCTGACTTTGGCTTTGCCAGCCCCTTAACAATCCCTCCAATACATTCTTTTTCCACTTAAGTGAACCAGCGTTGGTTTCTATTGCTTGCAACCAAGAACCCTGAGCAATACAGTGAAACTGTGAGCAATTTATTCCTTGTTCTTTTTTCTCCTTTTCTCTGTTTTCAGTTTTCACATATTTATAACCAGATTACATTTTCACAGAGGGCCAAATTTTTTTTTGTGAAGATTTTATTTATTTGTGAGAGAGAGAATGAGAGACAGAGAGCATGAGAGGGGGGAGGGTCAGAGGGAGAAGCAGACTCCCTGCCGAGCAGGGAGGAGGGCCAAATATTTTTATAAGCTTGTTCTGTCATCAAGTAGACCAACGTGTATAGGGCGGGTTCCAGACTCAGTTAATTCAACAATTCAGTGATGGATTCTTTCCATCTCTCCACTGTTCCATGGTTAATGTTGGCTTTATCCTCAGGTTAGTGCAATTCCAAGAATTATATGCAGAAATGACAACGTCTAGAGGAAGAAGAGGAAGGATTTCTTCCTATGATGCTTTTTTAAGAATGAGGAACAATTCTTCAGGAGCCCCACTCCTGATTTCATTCTCATTTTATTGGCCAAAATCGAGTCACCTGCCTAAGCACAGCCTAAGTCCTGACAAGGGCGATATTTTTCTTAGACCAATCAGACCAATTCCTAGAGCTGGGGTTGGTTTTCTCTGAGGCACGTGCCACTGTAGGGAAAAAGAGAGTGACTGAATAAAATTGAAATTCTCTTAGGAAAGATTGAAAGGTTGAATGGAGGCTGCATAGTCAACCTGCAGTACCCACAACTTATTTTGGTTACTTGTTGAGTGCTTTGCGCACTTTGGGGTGTGTGGTTACAGGCTGAATATTAATGTATATGCATTTTCTTAAGCAACAGTTAATCCTATCTTCTGCTTCCAGTTTTTAAATGCTGACTAGAGTATAGTAAAACTGTGCAGCCACTTTGGACAATAATATGGTGGTTTCTCAAAAAAATAAATAGAATTATCATATGATCAAGTAATTCCTCCTCCAGGTATTCAAAAGAATTGAATGCAGGATCTCGGAAAGATATTTGCACACTCATGTTCATAGCATCGTTATTCACAATCCTCAAGAGGTAGAAGCAATGCAGGTGACCACTGACAGATGAATGGAGGAAAAAAATGTGGTTTATACATACAGTGGAATGTTATTCAGCCTTAATGAAGAAGGACATTCTGATACAAGCTAAAACATAGGTGAAACTTGAAGGCAAGTGAAATGAGCTAATGACAAAAGGAAAAATTCTGTTATGATTCCACTCCTATGTGGTACTTAGAGTAGTCAAATTCATAGAGACACAGAATAGAATGGAGGTTGCCAATGGCTGGAGAGAAGAGAAAATGGGGAATTACTGTTCAATGGGTCCAGAGTTTCAGTTTGGCAAGATGAAAAGAGTTCTGCACAACAATGTGACTGTACTCAACGCATTGAACTTGTACACTTAAAAATGGTTAAATTGGGAAATTTTATGTCATGTATATTTTACCACAGCTAAAAAAACCCCACATAAATTAAAACAAAATAAAATCCCATTGTGAGGTTAATTTTATGTATCAGTTTGGCAAAGTTATGTATGGTACCTGCCGTATGGTCAAACACAAATCTAGATGTTGCTGTGAAGGTATTTTTACATCTGATTAACATTTAAATCAGTAACTTTTGGTTTTGTTTCTCTGGGGAACCCTGACTAATACAGCTATGTTTTTTTTTCATAAACATTATATAATATTTACAGAAATTTTATAATTAAACACTTAAACACCTTCCTATCTTTATGACTAGAGGACATGAGAAACCCGAAGACCCAAAGTTGTAAATCACAGTAGCCCTGGACCAAATGTCCGTGGGATGGATGGAAGTTGTGCAGGAATAGATGAGGAAGTGTGTGGGTCGGGAAAACCCCACAGAGCTTCCCCCTTGGCCTGGAATTCCCTTTCCTTACATAGTCCTCTATTGTATTCTTTCTGAAACCACTCAAAACAATAGCTGGTATGAGTAGCACTCAAAAAAACGTTAAAGGCGTTTATTATTATTTTAGGGGAAGATAGGTCTTCCCCATTCATAATATTTCCTTTTATGTGGAGGCAACTCTACTAGGGGAATCATCTGGACTCTCCCTCCTCTTTCTACTCCAGATGGCTGAGTTTAGAAGAAGAAACACAGTGTATTAGTCTCTTGGGCTGCAGTAACAAATCGGCACAAATCGAATGGCTTAAAACAATAGAAATGTATTCTTTTGCAGTTCTGAAGGCCAGAAATCTAAAATCAAGGTGTGGACAGGACTGGTTCCTTTCTGAGGCTTTGAGGAAATGTCTGTCCCATGCCTCTTTCCCAGCTTCTGGTGGTTACCTGTAATCTTTGGTCTTCCTTGGCTTGTAGATGCATCACTCCCAGCTCTGCCTCCACCTTCACATGGCCTCTCTGTCTTCTAAGGACACCTGCCTTTGATTTAGGTCCCATCCAAACCCAGGATGATCTCACCCCAAGATCCTTAACTTAGTTACATACACAAAAAGCTTTTTTTCACAAATGATGTCACAGTCACAGATTCTGGGTGGGCATATCTTCTAGGGGGCCATCATTCAACCCACTGCATCAAACCCATGTATTCCAGCCTCTTCCTCCCTTTTTCTTCTTGGGGTGGGCCTGACTGCTGAAGATACAGGTTCTGCACTGATTCTCCTGTTGTAAGTTTTAGAGGAGTCTTGTCCTCCGTCAGGAAGTCTGTCTCTGCCATGCAATACTGTGACTGCATGGATAAATCTGTGTAATTCTGGGTTCAGAATTGGAAAGCCACTTCCCTGCAGCCATAAAGCCTTATTCTTCAATATCAACTATATCAAATAAAGGTGATAGTTTGGTTTCCCATCTGCCTAATCCCTCTGTATTATTTCTCAATTAGTTTAGAATTCAGGAAGGGACGAAAGGTGCCTTCTTCCTGGATCCCTTGAAAATTCAATTACTATTTCTTAAGGCTCAGCTCAAATGTCACTCACTTTCTAAATTCTTCCCTCACTCTCACAGGCAGAATTAGCCATCTCTTCTGGGCCTCCATGCTCCTTCGTATTATCTTTTTTTTTAGGATTTTATTTATTTATTTGAGAGAGAATGAGAGAGAGAGAGAGCATGAGAAGGGGAAGGTCAGAGGGAGAAGCAGACTCCCTGCTGAACAGGGAGCCCGATGTGGGACTCGATCCTGCGACCCCAGGATCATGACCTGAGCCCAAGGCAGTTGCTTAACCAACTGACCCACCGAGGCACTCTCCCTCGTATTATCTTATTAGTACTTTTTTCCATTGGATTTCAGTTGTTCACAGGCTGTCTCCCATTTTTGCACCTTCTGAACCCCATTCCATTGCGATTCATGATCAGGCAGGATGAGCAAGGACTATATTTTGACAATCCATACATCCCTCTAAGAATACAAAACACAAGGCACATGATTAACCATCATGCATCCTGTTTTTCTGTTGTACTTTTGATTTCATTGTCATCTTTGTTTCTGTGCTGTTAGGCATTCATGAACAAGAAAGAAAACCCCACTTTCTTTACTGAAAGTGGGATCCAAAGTACCTTGTATTTTTTGTCAAACCAATTTATGGGTTTTGCCTCCTAAGAAAGAGTGGTCATTTATACTGCTTTATATATCTTAAAATGGAGAATTTTACTTTTACCTTTGAAAGGTTGAGAAATTAAAAAAAAAAATGCGTAAAAAAACCCCCATAAGACTTACACAGCATTTCATCATCCCAAGTCCCCGTCACCTTGTCTTTCCAGTTTATTCTCTCTCAACTCCATAGGTGAGTGTGTAATTAGCTCATTAATAACACTATATAACTTGTATGTACTGATTTTTATTTACCATTATATCAATAAGTATTTTCTCTTGTCATAATATATCTTCCAAATTATGATTCTTTTGGAAGGCTATTTAATTTTCCTTCTCATAAATATAATTTATTCAGCTATTTTCTTCTTATGGGATATTTAATTGTTTTTAATTTTTAGCTATTTAAAATAACTTTAAAAAGTCTATTTCAGGGGCACCTGGATGGCTCAGTCTGTTGAGCCTCTGACTCTTGGTTTCCACTCAGGTCATAGTATCAGGATCTGAGGTGGAGCCCCAAGTTGGCTCCCTGCTGCTTAAGATTCTCTCTCTCTCTCTGGGTGCCTGGGTGGCTCAGTCCTTAAGTGTCTGCCTTCGGCTCAGGTCATGGTCCCAGGGTCCTGGGAGGGAGCCCCGCATCGGGCTCCCTGCTTCCTCTGGAAGCCTGCTTCTCCCTCTCCCCCTGCTTGTGTTCCCTCTCTCGCCGTGCCTCTGTCAAACAAATAAATAAAAGATAAAAATCTTAAAAAAAAAAAAATTCTCTCTCCTTCAGCCCCTCCCCACCCCACTCGTCTTCTCTGTCTCTCAAATAAATGAATCTTTTAAAAAAAAAGTCTATTTCAAAAATCGATTATAACTCTGACATTATACGTAGCAAAGCCCAACAGTGGGCAGAAACTGGAGATGGCAAACAATACAGTGGTACACTGTACCGAAGAAAAGTCAATTGCTAAGGTTGCCAGCCCCAACTACAACCCTCCTGTGACGCTCGTAACCCTGAGCCCCGCTTTCCTGGCTGCAGCAGATTGAACCGAGACCTGAGGCTGTGTGTCCAGCAGCCAATGAAATGGGCTGATGCAAGAGCTCCGCCCCATGTGGTCCCTGTTTCCTAGATGATGACTGGCCAATCACGCAAAGCCTCTTCAAATTCCACTTGAATTTGAAACCTAGTGAGTGTGGGGGAGGAGGGGAGCTAAACCAAAAGGTTGGTAGAAATGGGCGGACGCGCTGAGCGCAGTCAGAAAGCCCTGTCCCCATGGCGGTGGGGGCCATGACAAAACGGGAACAATGGCGTGGAGGAAAAGAAGTGCCGAGGGGATTTGGCAGCACGAGCAGAGAAAAGCAGAGGCAGAGTGTAGCTGAGTCACCACACTGGCAGAGCATTAGAGAAGGAGCAACGGATGCCTACTGCTGAAGCCATGTCAAGAAAAACAGGTGGCTGGAGGTATGCTATGACCTGAATGACATTCCCAGTTCCGCCAGGCAGCTGCTAGAGCTGCCTCCTGCTCTTCCCCACTTCCTCCGGTATCCTCACAACGAACCACATTAACCCGAGGCACCAGAGCACGCCTGTCTTCCTGGCAACCCGAAAAAGCCTGATCGACGCCATGTAATATTCATATCTCTATTATGGCACGAATCAGGTGGCTCTATGATGATTTGTTATGCTTCTCCCTGACTACGCTCCTTAAGGTCAAGGACTATGTTCAATGCCTTCTTAAAACATCCTCAGCAACCAGGACAGTACACGAACACATGAATGATGAATGAATGAGTGATGAATGAATGACTGGTGAAAAGTGTGAGCGTGTGTGTGGCCAAAAGAGCCCTCGAAACACAGAGCTCAGTCAGAGAGCATTTCTCTGAAGGAGGTAAGTTTTTGGGTTTTGATTTTGTCTGCCCTTAATTTGGAGTACAAAACTGTTTCGTCTCAGGAATTTTATTTGACACAATGGCTAGACAAAACTCCCCCTTCAACTTTGTTGTAAATAAGCCACATTAATTATTTTTATGCATTTATTTACCAAGCATTTATTGAGTCCTGCCTCCTATCAGACCTCACGCTAAGCTCTTAGGATACATTATACTGTCCTGTATGAGGAGGAAGCATGTGATGAATGAGTCCCAGCCTCACGGAGCTTTTCAGTCTAGGAAAGAAAGCATGCCATTCACACCAAGAAAAATAAAATAATGTAGAATGGTACAGTGGTGCAGAGTAGTGGGGAACGTTGTTGCTGAAATGTGATTTTAGAAAAGACACTGGAAAGTTTCATAGAAAGGCTTGCTGTTAAGGAGGTAGCAGCGTCTTTTAAAACCGTGGTTAATAATACTCTCCATATTGTCAGTTTAATAAGACATGATCATCAAACCAGGATTTTCAAAGTTATTTGGAATGTACAAGGTTGTGAGCTCCTGAATTTACTTTTTTCTGGTAATATTTATCTACTGTCTCAAAAGAAGGTGTTCTTATTACTCTTTCATTTGAGATGAGAAATCACTATTTTCTCCGAAAAGGAAACTTTGCAAAATAGGACTCTGATATAAGAGTTACATCACTGGCTGATGTTTTTTAATATGATTTGGCAGTGTGGGGTTATAATGTCACCGTGCTTACTTGCTGGTAACATGTCAGCACTTCAGCTGAAACTTCAAATTGTGACTTTAATAGCAAAACAACGTTTATTTAACTGTATTCGGACTCGGGACCATAGTCACTGCGATATCGGAGTTTTAAAAAAAATGATATTGTTGAATTTATCATCATCTATTACAGACATATTTGAGAAGCATCTTCCGGGTGAACACTGTAATCAACAAAGGAGCCTCATCGTGGTTTCTGTAATTAAACTCTGACATAGAATTTCCTGTTACTCAACTTTTGGTCTCCTTTCAAACTCAGGCACACATTTAATGGAAGAACATCCTGGGGGTTCCACGTATGCTGTTTAAAAAATAGTTACTGTTGGGGGCACCTGGGTGGCTCAGTTTGTTGAGGGTTCGACTCTTGATTTTGGCTCAGGTCATGATCTCAGGGTCGCGAGGTCGAGCCCCGCAATGGGCTCCGTGCTCAGCGGGGAGTCTGCTTGAGATTCTCTCTCTCCCTCTGCCCCTCCCCCCCGCTCACATACGCACACTCTCTATACATACATACATACATAAAATATTTTTTAAAAATAAAAAAAGGTTACTATTTGTAACCACTCCCTATGTTAATTGGGATTTTCTCAATACTGTGCAACTAAAATAAAGTACAGAAGCAGACTGGGTGTTGAGACTGATAAAAGCCTGTAATTGTTATTCCTTATCCCTAATTTAAAATGTTCACGTTATATTTGTACAACTGTTGTTTTTACCTGCCCAGCATCCTTTCTTCTTCTTCTGGTAGAAACACCTCAGTTTCCCTCTGAGACACTACCTGCCTCCACACTCAGTCCATGGAGACTCTGGGTGGTCACTCAGTAGGCAACATAGTCAGGCCAGTGACAGGGTTAGGGATAGGCATGTGAGCCAGGCCCGGCCGCTGAGGCTTAGTTCTGGGACTGTGTTGGGCTCTCTTGGGAAGGAGATGACAACTGACAAAGCTGGTTACAGGCTCCGAGCCTGGGCCCCCACTGCGAGGAAGCCCTTCTAGAGAGCGGAGCAGCCGGCAGAGAGGGATGCGGAGCTGCGTTAAAATGGGCAAAAAGCTTTGATCGTACTCCTTCAGCTTCTCCTGAATCCCAGAACCACTTCTGGATTTACAGAAGTAAAAAAATCCTTCTTTGTCCCCCACTTTTTGTTTCTCCCCTGAGTTAGTTTAGATTGGGTTTTCTGTCACTCGCGCTAGGAAAAAAATCTTGAGTAACATGGGAACAATTACAACTTTTCCCATTGGTTAATTTAAGAAGAGGCAAATGTAATAAAGCTGAGATAATAAAAGTCCGTTTGTATTGATAAAGCATCACTTCTCTTGGTTATATATACATTCAAGTTTCATGTAAGAATCACTTGACAAAAATTCTGTTGAAATATAAAAATTTAAAAACCAATATAAAGTACAAAAATGCAAAATGCCTACAACCCCTGACCTACAAAAATAAGGTCAAGTGCAGGCACAGCAAGTCATTCCAGACCATCTGCAGCCTGTCCTGACCTACCTTTCCAGCCTCAGGCTTTGCACTCCGTCCTTGTCAGAATTCTAACACTCTCTCTAAGCTGCCTTTGCCCCTCAGCTCTTCAAGTCTTGCTTAGCTTGTGTCTGTTCAGAATACCACCCTTTTCTAGCTGTTAGTTTCTTTTCACTCCTTCTTTATGGTTCGACTAAATAGCACCTTCTTTGTAAAGTCTTCCAGAATCTGCCCACGTAGAACGAATTGCTCTTCCTTCTGCTTGGCCACCATCCTGGTCTGAGCTGCTGGGGAGACATAAATGCCTTTGTTCTAGTCAGGAGTCTCATGGGCAGGGCCTACTTCTTATTCATCTCTGTATACTTCCTGTTTATACTCTGGCACCTAGTTGATGCTCAGTGCGTATTTGTCAAATGCAATTTCTATGCTGGGGCTTGGAGAAGCTTCTACTCTGCTTCGCTGTGCTGGGTGCGACGGGCCCTTCTCATGTAGGGTGCAGAGGGAGCTGTATATGCACAGCAGCAGTGCCGTCAGCATCCGCACTCACCGAACGCCACAGGTAGCCTGTGTTCCCCCCCATTCACACAGTCCCAGTGCAAGGATGCCTTTTATTAGCTCTATTTATTGGCCCCAACATAAATGGCTTGGTTTTAATGGGGCCTTGAGCCAAATATAGTAATGCACAGATCAAAGAGGCTCCCAGGCTGTTCTGTATTGCGGATGCCACCATTCTGCATCAGTTTGTCTTCTGGCTTAGTGGTCTGGTACTTTTTCCTTGGGAGTCTCTATTTATCCTAAGAATGGGAGCTACTTATCCAAGGAGTTTGCGAGTATTTCACAACACATTCAGCCATCAGGAGGCTTGCTTCAGACCCAGCCGTGCTGGGCGTGGCCCCATCATTGGGCAGCACTCATGCCCCGTCTCACCTTCATTGGGCTGCTTGACTTGTGTGCTTAGGGTCATCTGAGCTGATGGTGACTTCCCATGCTGCTCTCCCGAATTACTAGTGATAGGCATTATACCTGCAAGTATTAACCACTCCCCACTTAAGTTGGACTTGTTGGACAACATTACATGTTCTGAAACCGTCCTTCTCCTTTTCCTCTTGGACTTTCTTGGGGATGAAGCACCCTGCCCCACCACCTGTTGAGGAAGAACATGATGGTGGACACTTTACCCTGTATCATGGTCAAGACATCCTCACACTTGGAAGGGAATGTTTGTCTAGCAGAACTCATTCTTTTAAGCGGTGAGTTTAGCTGTGATGACCCAGTTCCTACTGCATGATTAAGAATGTCTTCTTTGTGAAAACAGCCACGCTGAGAGAAGTGACAATAGAAATGCTAGGGTTGTTGGGATGGCCCAGGGCCAGTCCAGACGTATCAAGATGAAACTCCTACCTTTGGGGCTGAATACTGCCAGATTGCCAGTGGGAGCAGGGAGGAGGCAAGGGAGGTGACAAGGTCCTATTCCCTTGGGCATTCCTACTTAGTTGGACAGTGGAAGCGAATAGCAGGCTGGAGAACACTATTTGGGACATGTGCTGACATGTTAAAAAGAGATGGCTACCCTGATTTTCCAGCAGTCAATCCATCTCAAACCATTTTATTTTCAAATTGATCTTTTCTGTTGATTTGGCTATCTGTTGATAACCCTCTCTGGGTTTACCCAATTACCCCTTCCTAGCAGTGGGGGCCAGGGAAACATTACAGGAATTATAAAACCAAAGAGGGGAAGGAGTGCTTAGAGTGGATGTGTTGCTTTTTGTAACTAAAACCTAAAAAATTCAGAAAGAAATTTTCCCTTCCATTCTCTTTAGATCTGATGTTGTTTTCCTGAAAATGCACAATTACACATATTTTAGAACATGGAATGAAATAATTAAGAAAATATGATCATAAATGACTACTTTGTGATCTTGGGAATCCATTCAGGTCAGTCTGTTGTTAAGAAAATGGCAGGAGTTGGGGGCACCTGGCTGGCTCAGTCCACAGAGTGTGCAACTCTTGATCTTGGGGTTGTGAGTTCAAGCTCCACATTGGGTGTAGAGCTTACTTTAAAAAAAAAAGAAAAGAAAAAAGAAAGGGGTGCCTGGCTGGCTCAGTCGGTTAAGCGTCTGACTCTTGATTTCAGCTTAGGTCATGATCTCAGGGTTGTAGGATCCAGCCCTATGTTGTGAGATTGAGCCAAGCGTCGGGCTCCAGGCTGAGATTCTCCAGCCTTGAGATTCTCTCTCCCTCTCCCTCTGTCCCTCCCCCCTGCTCCCGCTCTCTCTTTTGAAAGTTAGAAAGAAAGAAAGAAAGATGGAAGGCAGGAAAGAAAGAAAGAAAAGGGCCGGAGTGTTGGTGTCTGCAGGACACAGGTTCAAATCCTATCACAGTGAAGTTCAGAGAGAGAACATGTATCAAAGTACTCAGCTCCTAATAGTGTTGTTTATTGTACTATAAGAACATTTTAAAAAGTGAAACTAAGTAGAGAGTATTATTCTTGAACCCTTGCGAAGTGTATGTACTATGCAAGAGTAAACCGCTTGCTCTCCCCAGAGATTCTACCATTTTTGTAAGAGAAGGCAGTGGTGGGCAGCCCCTCCTTTCTTTGCACACTTCCCCTTGTTGCATTTTGATCTTGAGATTGGTGGATGTCTTCCTGTATCCTCAAAGGACTTATGGTTTAGTGGACACTGAGAGTAGCATCCACTTGTTCCTGCAGAGATTTGAAACAAGGGGCTTATTGGCCATCTCACTCAAAAGGCCCTAGACAGAGAGAAGGAGAAGGAGGAAGTCAAGAGATTTGGGAGTTGGAAGGAGATGAGTACTCTCTGTATTGGCCTGGCAGAGGAAAAGCTCCTAAGTGCAGAAAACATAATGACTGCCTTTGTTTGCTGGAAGGTTGCTGGTGTCTTTGGTTTTCAAGTTTTTGCCTGCTCCGTAGAAGCAGGCAGAAAGCAAGAGATGCTGGATTCCCTGGAGTCCAGCAATTTGTAATGCCATCATATTAAAAAATTATTTTCATTTGTTGGAATGTAAATTCAAGAGGAAAATGTGGGATTGTTGTGTAAATGTGTGATATTTTAAAGCCTAATAAGTCAAAAGCATCGTAACTTTGTAAGAAAGCCACACGATGTGAAACATTTTCATGCTGTTAACCTAGCAAAGTCATCTGAATCATGTGATGTACACTTAAAATATTGCAGACATTTCTCTACCCCCTCCCCTTGCCATTGTAAGTGGGGGAGGGTAAAGAAAAGTTTTTTCCTCCTCTTTTGTGTTAAAACATTTTAGTAGTTACCTTTGTGTAATCGATTATCATATGGGGGTAAATGCATGGATTCTGCTTTGGTTGGGATAAAAAGCTCCACTTTTTATTAGTGAGCCCCTCCCCTGTGCAGGGATGGGGTTTCTTATAAAATGGGGTTCTCGTGAAGATTGAGGGAGTAGATATGCTCAGTGCTTGGTGATGGGAGCGTTCCGTGGCTGTAACCCCTTCTTCTTACGTGCCATCAGTTTACCCTCTCCAGCATTTTATGAGAAAGATAGAGCAGGAGTTATTAATGTCCTTGCAAGGAATAGAAAGCTCACAATGACAGAGTCCCTGTCCTGGAATCACATAAGTGGGATTCAAATTTAAGTGTCCTGGCTTTCCACCACATCTCCCGTGGTATCAGGAAATTTTACACTTTTTATTTTTTTTAATCTTCTCCTTAATGCTCAGGGAGTGAATTAAGGTCACCTGTTGACTGAATAGGCCTCCTTCAAATATGTATTCATTGATTGGCTAGAACAACGAAGAAGCAGGTATTACCCATAGTAGTGTTTGGCCAACGTTCCCTGATAGGATATCACAAACATTCAGGCATTTTATAAGAACATTTTCCCCTTTGAGAGTAACCAAGTGTTTCATTATGTTTTTTTAAGGTTGGAGTAAACAAAGGCAATTGGTGTTTGAACCACTATTATTGCCAAATTAACCAACTAAGTGCAAACAGGCTCACATGCCCAATGATAGCATACAAAGCCACATTACAAATGATGCAGTCATTGAAAATGGAGCATTTGCACAATCCGAAAGTATGATTAATCTTACAAGAGATCCATTTCCATACTTTTGTCCATAACATGGCTGTCCTTACTTTTCATCAAGACACTGAAGCCTGAATCACCCTCCCGGGACCTGAAAGACAGCATCCACGACAGGAAACAAAATCGAGAAAGACATCTCTTCATTCTGTGGAAGTGTCTGCTTGGAAGCCCCAGAGCTGAGAGGAGGAGGAGATGATGGTGAGTCTGGAGGAGAGAGGTGAGTGGAGGTGGCTGCAGCCTGGAAAGGTGAAGATGAGGTGCAAGAGCTGCTTTGGGCAAAGTGCTTGTCAGGAATTGATGAAGTTGCTGTAAGGACAGTTTGTTCTATTTCTTTTAAGTTTGTTTGTTTATTAGTAGGCTCCATGCCCAACATGGAGCCCAATGCAGGGCCTAAAATCATGCCCCTGAGATCAAGAGCTGAGCTGAGTTCAAGAGTTGGACGCTTAACCCACTTGAGTCACCCAAACGTCCCTTTTTCTTTTAAGTTTTAAGAAAATATTTCTAAGTTGATTTCATAGAATTTTATCACTGGGAGAAAGCTTAGAACTTACTTGCCATTTTTTTCCCCACCTTTTTTGGTGGATGGAGACCCAGAAGGATCCACAGGTCCCCCAGTGTCACAGTGCTAGTTCTACATAACCAAGTCAAGACTCGTCTTTTGACTCCCTTTTTGACTCAGCATTAGCTTACTGCTGAATCCTGCACTTGATACATTGTTGATATTCCACGAATATTGGAAGGAGGAAGGAAGGAAAGGAGGAAGGAAGGAAGGAAAGAAGGAGAGAGAGAGGGAAGGAAGGAAGGAAGGAAGGAAGAAAGGCTCTACCTCCCATACTTTTCGTTAGTGGACCCCATTTTTGTACTCCACAATAAGAAAAAAAAGGTGAAAGAGATGGTGGTGGGCTTTGTAGCTGGGCCCAAAGATTTAGAAAGCCAAGATTCTCCTTATGGTACAGATTGAGAAACATCGGAAAAATGACTCTGCTTCTTTTTTATTTTTCCATTTCCCAAGGGGCAATCATTCAGCATTGTTGTGTCTGATCGGAGGGTCAGGTTCTGAAGCCAGCCACAGGATGAAGGCCACAGACAATCAAAACTGCCCTTGTACCTCTCTTAGGAAGGTGCCATGCCAGGGACTGGTGGACTGTTTCTCAGCCAGTACCCACCCCATGCCACCCCACTCTGACTTTTTCACATAACCAAACTTATAAAAGTTAAATGCATGTAAATTTTTAAAATTTTTTAATTGTTATGTTAATCACCATACATTACATCATTAATTTTTGATATAGTGTTCCATGATTCATTGTTTGTGCATAACACCCAGTACTCCATGCAGAACGTGCCCTCTTTAATACCCATCACCAGGCTAACCCATCCTCCCACCCCCCTCCCCTCTAGAACCCTCAATTTGTTTTTCAGAGTCCATCGTCTCTCATGGTTCATCTCCCCCTCCGATTTTTCCCCCTTCATTCTTCCCCTCCTGCTATCTTCTTTTTTTTTTTCTTAACATATATTGCATTATTTGTTTCAGAGGTACAGATCTGTGATTCAACAGTCTTGCACAATTCACAGCACTCACCATAGCACATACCCTCCCCAGTGTCTATCACCCAGCCACCCCATCCCTCCCACCCCACCCCCCACTCCAGCAACCCTCAGTTTGTCTCCTGAGATTAAGAATTCCTCATATCAGTGAGGTCATATGATACATGTCTTTCTCTGATTGACTTATTTCGCTTAGCATAACACCCTCCAGCTCCATCCACGTCGTTGCAAATGGCAAGATCTCATTCCTTTTGATGGCTGTATAATATTCCATTGTATATATATACCACATCTTCTTTATCCATTCATCTGTCGATGGACATCTTGGCTCTTTCCACAGTTTGGCAATTGTGGACATTGCTGCTATAAACATCGGGGTGCACGTACCCCTTCGGATCCCTACATTTGTATCTTTGGGGTAAATACCCAGTACTGCAATTGCTGGATCGTATGGTAGCTCTATTTTCAACTTTTTGAGGAACCTCCATACTGTTTTCCAGAGTGGCTGCACCAGCTTGCATTCCCACCAACAGTGGAGGAGGGTTCCCCTTTCTCCGCATCCTCACCAACATCTGTCATTTCCTGACTTGTTAATGTTAGCCATTCTGACTGGTGTGAGGTGGTATCTCATTGAGGTTTTGATTTGGATTTCCCTGATGCTGAGTGATGTTGAGCACTTTTTCATGTGTCTGTTGGCCATTTGGATGTCTTCTTTGGAAAAATGTCTGTTCATGTCTTCAAATGCATGTAAAATTTGACTCCACTGTTCTACCTAGTCCACAGGGAAGACTGAACAAAGTACTAATAAAATATTCTAGAATCAAGGTCTATATGAAGGGTATTTCTTTAATTTGGTGGAGTTTCTTAGTTAAAGAAGAGATGGCTAAACTCTAGAATCAGATTTTTTTTTGCTATGGAGGCTTCAAAAAAGGGAAGCTTTTGTATGAATATCCCTGGGAAAAGGAGAATGAATTTTATGATTACTGAATTTAGAGAAATTTAAATGCAAAAGGAAATCTGTCTCTGCTGCCCTCACCTTCCTCTTCCCATCCCTTAAAAAACAAAAACAAAATTCCTGGTTTTCTCCTATTTCCTCTTGCAGACTTGATTAAGGCATCAAAGCCTTCGATGGCGACCAGTTTCCTCAACATGTTGCTCTTTCTGCCTCTCTCTCCCTCTTCCTTCCTTTTCCTCCTACCCACCTCTACCCCCAAATCTCCATCCACTCTTGTTTATGGTGCAACCTCACAGTGGACACAGACCATGGTCTTATGGAGGTCTTGGTGAAAGTTTATTAAAAATGAATCAACTCTATAGATGTTACGGAGACCTTTGGACAAAGACCTAGCTGATTTCCTGGAGCAATACCTGGGGAATAATTTTTTTGGCTCCAAAAGGATGATATTGTAAGTCGTTATATATTTGCTGATTTTGGGGAGATTGTTGGAACCATCCAGCATGCACAGGAAGCTTGGGCTCTTGGCCCAGTCAGCTCAGAGTCTAAATATTTGAAGGATGAATACTTGGAAGTGCATTTAAACATTTAAAGCATTTTATTTGTTTTTCCAGTAAGTCTCATTGTTAGTGTGATATAATTTTGCAGTAAGACTCTACCTGCTGAAGGCATAGGCCTCCTGGACAAGTCCAGGCTCAGACTCCACCTCAAGTCTTGGCTCAAAGCCAGAGGTGTATGTCTAATGGCTAACATCCACACCCCTGAAGTGGGTTATTATTACCATCATTCACCGTTGATGCCCATGTTCTAAAGTCATGCTAAGGGTCTGACCCAACTCTGCACCGAAACCAACAATGGAACTTGCACACAATGCGCATGTGTGCTTGCTTGCATGTGTGTGTGTGTGCACGTGCACACACCCACATACACACACACCCACACACCATTTTCCAAACCAAATGCTGCAGTCATTCCTTCCTTTTGTCAGTACTGGATCTTTCCTGTTAATTGCCAACTTTCAGCTCTACCCTGATGATCACCTGTGGTCAGTTTTCCTCGGCCAGCTTACCAGGCAACATACCTTTGGGCTGGTATATGCTTAGAGAATACAAATTAATATGAACACATTAGATTATGTAAAACATAATTAGGGAAGCAAATTTGCTATAAAAGCAGCCTATGTGTTTATAGAACTCTGAAGCAATTATAAGCTATTGGAAGATTTTCCCTGTCTTTTAGACCCGCAGATATACTCTAGAACCTAAATTATATGAATTGTTTGCCTATCCCAATCAAATGATCTAGATAATCGCTAAATATCTACTTTGCCATGCCGTCGAGTCACAGGTTCTTGTTGTCTCAATGAAATGGGAGTGAGCATAGAGTTCATTTCTGAAATTCAAAGTAGAAAGGGGTGGGGTGGGGTGAGTATGGGTGTGCACCTGGCCTGATAATTACCATTGTAAGGTGTCTTAGACAACATGATAATAACCTTCTTGATAGAATTGGGGATGTGATAGCAACAGTAAAATTTATATTAAACTGGGCCTGATGCCAGACTGTCAGCCTCAAATAAACAAAGGACAAGAGAAACATTCTAAAGAGACTAACTTGTGAATCAAGGAAGCAAAACAGGCCAGAGAGGTGCTTGCTTGGAGGGACAATGCTTTCACCTCTTTGCAAAAGCTTTGCCTGACCTAATTAAAATGCCCAGTGTAATTAAACATCTAACCCTAATCCCTCTGGAAGCCCCTAGCTCCACCCCTTTCCATTGTGAAGATGCTCAGTAGGGGCCCCACAGCTGAACACTTATTGAACCAGAGTCTATTGAGCACACACATATAATTCCTAGCCTACTGAGTTGGAGCAAAGATGCTAGTGATTTGTCCAGTGGATGGTGGTGTCTCACTCAGCAATGATGTATGACATGGATTTGTACGGAGTGGCCATCTGCTGTTGGGGAGGGCGGTAGACAGGATCTGTTCCACTGTGGCAAATGATTCCCCTGTGCTGGCTTAAAGTGGACAAAGTTGGACAGGGCAAAGTGATGCCCCAGCAACCCTCTGGGGAAATAATTCAAGGGCCTTTCCCTTATGAGTCTGTATTTCTTTCTGTCTTCTTGACTCATACACATACACCGTAGAGCTGACATGAAACAACATAGTTTGGAACATGGAGAAGAGAAAAAAAGCACATGTCCACCAGGAAGGGCTAAAATGTGCTGGTCTTAGTATGAGAGGCAACTTTGAGTTTCCTGGTAGTCTGGGCAAAAAGAGGAGAACTGATAAGTCATATAGCTCGTGTTATTTGGGAAAAGGAGCAAATCAGTTTCTTGGAAGAAATAAAGCTTCTTACTACAGTTGTCAAATCTATTTTTTCACATTTGACTTGATAGAGAAGAGAAACTGAATTTTTTAGGGTATATATAACAAAATGTCAAACTGCTAGAATGCTTGGCCTTTCGACAGGGAAAGGACCAGAACACTGACCCCCACAGTGACTGACTAATGAGCAGTAGGCAGCCCTCAGCAGGTCTCTGAGACTGGCAGATTTAACTTTGCCTCTTAACACTTGCCTCTTAACACTGTGTCAAAGAAATATCTGCACCCCCATGTTCATTGCAGCCTAACTTTTGAAAATGTTTATTTCAAAACAAATTTAACACAGATATGAAAACCCATTCTTGAATGTCTTCATATTCAAAACACAGGGCAGTTACTTTTCTCTGCATTGTTAGGCAAAAACATAAAAAATATAGACATTTGTTTCTACTCAGGAAGGACAATCAATAGAAATATTTTCTTTTTTTAAATAGGAATATTTTCTAGTTTATTCTTCACTGAAAACATGCATATACTCACTTGCAAAACTCATGTTCAACAAAAATATTCAGCCATGAGAAAGAAGGAAATCCTGTTTGTGACAACATGGATAGACCTTGAGGGCAATCATGCTAAGTGAGATAAGTCAGACAGAGAAAGACAAATACTGTATGATCTCACTTATAGGTGGAATCAAAAGGAAAGGAAAAGAAAGGAAAGGAAAGAAAAGAAGGAGGGAGGGAGGGAAGGAAGGAAAGAAAGAAAGAAAGGGAGGGAGGAAGGGAGGGACAGAGGGAGGGAGGGAGATAAAAGAGAAAGAAAAAAACCCAACTCATAGAAAAAGAGATCAGACTTGTGGTTACCAGCTGGGTAGGGAAATTGGAGGAAGGTGGTCATAAGATACAAACTTCCAGTTATAAGATAAATAAGTACTAGGGACATGATGTAGTATATGATGATTATAGCTAACATTGCTCTATAGTAGATAGGAAAGTTGTTAATAGAACAAATCCTAAGAGTTGTCATCTCAAGTTAAAAAAAATTTTTTTTTTTTTGTATCTGTATGAGATGATCAATGTTAACTAAACTTATTGTGGTTATCACTTCGCAATATATGTCAATCATTATGACCTTGACCTTATACAGTGCTGTATGTCTAATTACATACCAATAAAACTGAAAAAACTAATAAAATCATGATTTTTTACCTTTTTCTCTTTGTATATCTGTATTATCTAGAATTTTCCCACAACGAGCATGGGTGGTATTGTTGTGCAAGTGTGCTGGTTCTGGGTGTCTGAGATCCTTTCCTCACCCTGTCTCCACTGGCTCTGTATTCAGAGCACCTGACCCTCCAGGCTCAGGTTCTCAGGCCCCTTGTCATCAGCTCCTAACTGGGTCTGGCCCATGGGAGGCTCTGGTGGGCATGTGGAGAGCCGGAGGAAGGGGAAGTCAGTGTATTTCTCCCTTTCCCTCTGGACTGGGGTGGCGTCTCTGGCAGCTGCTGCCTCCCTCCCTTGGCTTCAGCTCTCCCCGGAAGCCTGCCATGGTTCCAGCTTCCTTTGGGCCATCCCAGGCCCTGGGCTTGGGTAGCCTCACCTCCTCCCTTTGTCCCTCCACCCTAGGAGGGTCAGCAACTTCCTGCTGTGGCTAGTCTCTGGATTGCCTCACAATCCCTGGTTTGGCTTCTAAATTTCTTCCATCTCATTGCATTAAATTTCCTCTCTTTTAAATATTCAAAGTGGTTTCTGTCTTCCTAGCTGGGCCCTGACACAAAGAAACAAAAATGTGCTTGAAACACAAATGAATGGGGCCAAAGAATGTAGAAGAATGTGAGTTGGAGAAGTAAACCAGGAAACCACAGACTCCATGGATAGTGGCCACACACACACAGAGAAGGGTCCCATCTTGGTGCATACCAGTTGGGAAGGACTTCTGGTTACCTAAGGACCTCCTTAGGCCCATTTACATGCACAAAAATAACAGTTTTACACAGAGTTGTCTGTTCCAGGAATAAAGGTTGACAATATGTAAGATCCAGAAAAACACCCCCAAGCCCAAAACCAAACAAACCCAAAGGATTCAGAATTCTAAGTCATGCATTCAAGTCTGACATGTGGTGGATAGCAGCCGTGGGGTTTGAAGGAGACTCATCCAGTCCCCAGCTGCTGGGCGGTGGCCTCGATTGACATGGTCTTTGGCTGATGCATGGATATGTATCCCAGTCCTGAGCCAGTCAGGACCTGGCATTCCCTTGGCCCCTGGTGTGATAAAAATGAAGCCTGATTGGTTTGGTGATAGGAGAAAGAAGTCCTTTCTCCTACTTAGATAGTGTGGTAGGTCCCGAAACTGCTTCAGCATTGCTACAAAATGAAAAAAGAACCTGAGAATAAAGCTGACACAAACAAAAAGGATAAATCCAAGACAGTCAAAATAAGACAAGGCTGGATTTCTGATCAAACTGTGCCTGAAGCCCACTGCCCCACTAGACTTTTTCTGTTATAGGAGTTCCTACATTTCTTTAGTAGTTCCTACTATTTAGTACACTTTAATTTGGGTTTTCTGTTACTTGCAGCCAAAAGCATGCTAGTTGATATAGAGAAATGTCTTATTGGCTGTACGTCCTTGGGCCAGTCACTTAATCTTTCTGGTCCTCAGTTTTCTCACTTATAAAATGGAACTATAAAGACGATTTACCTTAAGGAATTTTTGTGGGGCTCAAATGAGGTAATAAACGAGAAAGTGCTTTGTAAATTGTAAGCAGTTATTTGAATCTTTTCATTATCACACATATATTTCAGTTGTTAATGCAGTTTTATATCTCTCCTACAGAGACAGAACTTATTTTATTGAGCCTATAGTTCTATAATACCCGCTTTATTACTGTATCATGAGTGTTCATCAGGATTAATCAGCAATAACCATTACTTCACTCTGGACAGCTCTAAATAATTTATTTTTGAAGTCCCAGGTGACCTATGTAAGCTTGAAAGGGTTTACCTCCAAATTCTCAGCCAAGTGGAAATGAATTGAGTAACCCTTTGTGTGACCACTCATAACTCACTTGTAAAATGCATGTTCTTTTTTTTCATTGCCATCTGGAGCAACCTGTGAAGGTGGGCGTGTGACATTCCTCTCACTGCAGGAAAGTTTGGGTGCATCCAGAAAGGACCAGCTGGTCAGTTCTGCCCTTGCATTTTCTTGGAGTTGCTGCCCTGAGGTTGTTTGGGAACCTGAAGGAGTAGTTTAGGCATGAACCTTTAAAAGATCTCTGAAGCTAAGAACCAACAGGAAAGCAGCACCATAGTATTTAGGTTTTTGTAAGAACAAAATATGAAGGGCAATCAATTTATCAAGATAAGGTCTCTAACAATTAGGGCAATGAAACTAAAGGTACAAAAGAAGTATGCTTTATGTGTGTTTTTCCTCCAATAACTGGCATACTTTAGGACAGGGTATGGCAGGTGAGGGCGGGCAGGAAGCAACTGGGACTGGGAACTTGACCATCCCATGGGGCTGGGGCGAGCACAGGGGACAGGAGCTGCAAGTCCAGCCTTGACTCTTGTCACCTAGTGAGGTTGGTGCATCTCCCAAACAGACCTTCAGCTCCCCCTTCTCTGTCTGCTCTGCCACTGGGCCAGCTCCAGTCCCCACCATGTTTCACTAGTCTCTCCACCCCCTGGGCTCACCCCCTCACTGCCCCCAACTCACCTCTATTCATCCTCCATCCTCCTATAATGTTAAAAGTCATTTTTTAAAATTACACTATGCTGGGCACCTGGGTGGCTCAGTCGGTTAAGCATCTGCCTTGGGCTCAGGTCATGATCCCAGGATCCTGGGATCAAGCCCCGCATCGGGCTCCCTGCTCAGCGGGGAGCCTGCTTCTCCCTCTGCCTCTGCCTCTCTCTCTCCATCTCTCTCTGTCTCTCATGAATAAATAAATAAAATCTTTGAAAAAAAAATTACACTCTGCTGCTCCCGCCCCTTCCCTCCCTTGAAACTTTCATTGGCTTCCTATAGCTCCTCCTTTAAAGGCCAGACTCCTTAGCATAGCAACGTCGTGGGGTGTGACGACTCCTTAAATACCCACCCAGCTGCTCACCCACCACCCTTTCTCACACTCCCCAGCTTCCTTCCAAACCAAATCAGAGACCTTGGACATAGCTCTTTAAGGCCAGTGGTCATCCCAATTTTATGGTCATACAAATTATTTGAACTTGTTTTAAATACCGTTTCCTGGGCCATGTCCTCATAGGATTATGATCCAGAGGACCAGTTCCGAGAATCTGAAATTTCGTAAGCACTTGGCCAAGTCAAGGTCAGGAGCCACACTGTATGATACCCCGGATCACACGGTAGTCCACTTCTTCCCCCTGGTATCTGCCCCCGACTAGAAGTCCCTGGAAGGAGCAAGCTTCGGGTCTTTTTCAGCTGTGTTTCCCCAGGACCCAGCACAGTGCTCAGCATGCACTAAGCTCTTGTGTGGTAGGTGAATAAGTGAATCCCAACAGAGCCAGTATCTTGAAAATGAGGCAAAGGATAGGAGTCAGGGACTGGGGCCCTCAGGACAGGGGTCCGGAGAGCACTAGTTCAGGGCCAAGAAATGTTGGAGATGCGAGGGTCATTGGAAGAGTTGCCGATAAAACGCTGGGCACTGGGCACAAGGTGGAAGGAGGATCTTGCTCTGTGGGGGTGACAGGGAGGGGGGTTGACAGTGGCACACCAAGGCAGAGCTGCTTGCCCAGGGAAGGAGAATGGGACTCTTAGCTTAAAAGGCGTCTGGGAGAACTGGGCTAGACAATGGGTCTCAGGCTGGGTAAGGGTGGTTCGGTTCAGAGTTGCAGATTATTGCTCTAGAAAGCAGCTGTTGCCAATGTTGTCTGCAAATTAGGTTCACCTGGAGCAGTGGTTTTGGAAGCACAAGAACAAAAGTCAGATTTTCACGTTCCGACCCAGAGTCACTGAGTGAGACTCTGGAGATGCATGGAGGGGACAGAGAAGTCTTTATAGCAGGAGTCCTGAAACGATCATCATGTGTCCGTGTACAAGGTACCCCCCGCCCCCTATAATCGCACTGCTTGTTACTCACTGGGCCATTCTATTTAAAGGATCACATTTGTTTTTTGTTTTAGCTCAAGGAAACATTTTCTATTATTATTCCTTTGCTTATCTCTTCTGCTCTGTCTCTGTTCTCTTTGTAACTTCTATTAGATGGATGGTGGAATTTCTGGGTGTAACTTCGATAGTCTCCTAACTTTTAGTATTTCCATTTCTTTTTTCTTTAGTATAGTGTTCTGGAACAATTTCTCAGCCTACTCTGCTAGCGAAGGGCTGTTATTCAGCACGTCTACAGAGATTTATGTTTCGATGACTGTATTACTCATTTCCAAGATCTCTAAATACTTATCATCACAACACTTTGCTTGCTTAAGGAATCACAGTACCATCTCTTCATTCTTGAGAATATTCCACGTACAGTACTTCTTTCAAGATTTTCTTGTTTATTTTATTTATACTGTTTCTTCAGATATTGGTTTTTAGATTTGTTTAGTTTGGTTTTCCTTTCATAATTTGGGTCTCCCTTAACTATTTGGTGAATCTGGACTGTGGACTGATTTTTGTATTCGATAACGTTTTTTCTTCTAGATCAGGGCCGGCAAACTGTGACCCATGGGCCAAATCAGGCTGCTGCTTGTTTTGAAAATGAAGTTTTTTTGGAACACAGACATGCTCATTCATTTCCATAACATCTATGACTGCTCTCGTGCCAGGATGGTGGCACTGAGTAGCCCGCAAAGCCTAGAATATTATCAGGCCCCTTACCAAAAAAGTTTGCCAACGCTGCTGGATCTAGCCATCACTTTATAGGAAATACAGCTCAAAAGAGGAACATGGCGATCAATGTCCATACATCAACCAAAGCAGGCTACAAGTTATTTTATAAGACAAAAGACTCAGTTTCTTCACAAATAAATTGCATAAAAAGAAAAAAAGAAGAGGAAATTAACGTGGATTAAACAATATTTAATAGAAAAGAAGCCAGACACAGAAGTCCACATTATGGTATGATCTCATTTGTATGAAATTGTCCAGAATAGTCAAATCTATATATAGAGAAAATAGTGGCTGCCTAAGGCTGGGGGTTTGGGGGAGAGTGGGAGTGACTCCTAATGAGTTTGGGTTTCTTTTTAGGATGATGAAAATGTTGTAGAGTCAATTGAGATAATGGTGTCACAACTTTGTGAATATACTAAAAATCACTAAACTGTATACTTTGAATTATATAGGATATGAATTACATCTCAAGTTGCTATAAAATGATTAAGTTATAATTTTTTTTTTCCTTGTGGAAAAATATTCTTTTTGAAATACAGAGTAAACCCTTGTTTGACATTCTAGGACTATACACATATCTTGGTATGGAACGGATTCTGCCCTTGAAATATGCAGCTATTATGTGTGGGTATGGAAGTCGAGAAAAAACATCTATGCTATTTGAAAAGGATCAAAATTGATTAAGGCCTAGTCCTACCTGTCAAAAATAATATATAGAGATCAATATTAATAAGTAAAGAAAAAAAAAAGAAATACCAGTCAAAAGCAATGTGTGACCCTTGCTTAGATCCTAATTGAAATAAGTGAACCATAAAGCAAATTTTGAAACAGGTGGTGGGGGGGAGTGGGAAACTGAACATGAACTAGTGTTTCTGATTTTTACTGATATGAAACAACTGACCTTACCACTTAGTGGTATAAAACAACAACCATGTCATGTTCACAGTTTCCGTGGATCAGAAATTTGGAAAAGGGGTGCCTGGGTGGCTCAGTTGGTTAAGCAGCTGTCTTCGACTCAGGTCATGATCTCAGGGTGCTGGGATCGAGCCCTGGTTCAGGCTCCATGGAGTCTGCTTGGGATTCTCTCGCTCCAGCTCTCTCTGCCCCTCCCTGCACGCCTCCCGCACTATCTCTAAAATAAATAAATAAATCTTTAAAAATAAATAAATAGTCCTTTATGTGTTAGAGTCACACTTAGTATTTGTGAGTGAAATGATATGGTCCTTGGGATTTGCTTTAAAATGCCCCAGAAAAAAATTAAAGGTGTACATAAAACAGGAATGACGGAATGGGGGTGGTTGTGGAAGCTTGGCAGTGAGTACAGGTTCTCTGTAATATCCTCTTAATCCGTATGTGTTTGAAATTTTCCTATGTGAAAAAAGGGAAGAGAATCTGGTTTTGCCTGTTTCTGGACGTTCTTTCTTTCTACCTGTAGCAGATGCGCGTGAGTCGGAGCCCCAGTCCTGAGCAGGCAACACCAGTCACTCATCCCCCAGGTCTAGGGGCTCCCTGTACTTTCTGGGTGTCACCGCCGCCCTGAGGCATTTTCCTGCCTCTTCCTTCTAAGCGCTTACACTCACTGTTCTAGCCTGAGGCAAATAACCCAACAGGCCTACTTCTTGGCGTAATTTTGTGGTGGGAGGGACCTACCAGCCTGGTGACCTGGATTGGGTTATTAGAATCTTCCCATGGCTGCCCCAAGGCTCCCTCCTGTTCACTGTATCTGTTTCCATCGTGTTTGGAGCGCAGGACCAGTGGATTCCACAGGTGCATCTGTCTCCCCTGAACGTGGTTTCACATGTAATTTGCTTTGTCAACGTAGTCTTCTCTGCTTCCCCTATTTCAAGGGTTCCTTAAAATTTCTGATTTGATGGTAACATGCTTTTTATAGCATTATTAACGTTTGAACTGACCTCCCAAACCTCCCCACCGTCCCCAAAACCCCACTTGTCTGTCATGTTTTAGAGATGTTGGTTGTTGGAATGGAAAAATATTCACGAGCACTGGGTTGGCCATTTTAATTCAATATTCCTAAGCTTTTTCAGTGCATTATAACCAAACAATATGTATACCATTCTGCATCTTGCGGGTTTTAAAATCTTCCGTTAGAATGAAATATTTTCCGTTTTATTGAAAACTACTTGCAATAATAATTATTCATAATTGTGTCATATCATATCTTATATGTATCCTGTAATTTATAATTTCTGAACATTTACATTCAGAGCCTTTTCAACTTTTTGATATTAAGTATAATGAGTAGGATAAGTATCTTTGCTTCAATATTTACTCTCAATATTAATTTTATTTCCTTAGAATAAGTTATAAAACATGAAATTACAGTGAAAGAACATGATCTCTCTCTTTTTTTTAAAGATTTTATTTATTTATTTGAGAGAGAGAGAGCACACGAGCAGAGGGAGAAGAGAGGACAGAGGGAGAAGCAGACTTCCCGCTGCAGGGAGCCCAATGCGGGACTCGATCCCAGGACCCTGAGATCATGACCTGAGTTGAAGGCAGCTGCTTAACCGACTGAGCCACCCAGGTAACCCAAAAGAACATGATCTTTAAAATGATTTTTGATATCTATTGCCAAATTTATCTTCAAATTATTTCTGTCCACTTATGATTTTCCTTGCCACCCCCAGCACTGTAGGAGATTCCATTTCATCTGTTATTAATCTTTAGAACTGTTTTAATCTTTGCCAACTTGATAAGCACTAAATGATATCTCGTTTTTATGCTCTTCTATTATTTTTCCACACAAATTTCAGAATAATTTTACAAAATAAAGAGAGAGAGGAGGAAGAGAAGGGAGGAGGAGAAAGAAGAGAAGACAGAGAAAACTAAAGAATTCTTTTCCCCTTAGGATTTTTTTTGGATTAAAAAAATCCCAAAGTGCTTAAAAATGACATACATAATACATTAATATACTATTATTTAGGAAATCAAACATCAAAAGTATATAGGAAGGAAAATTTTTAATTCCCTCTTTATCCCCTCCCCCCTTCAACTGCCCTCCCCTCTCCAGAGATAAAATTTTTAGTGTTTTTTGAAAAAATCTGTATGAATTTTTATTTATATGTGTAGACATATATAATTTTTGTTAAATTGATTGTTTTGCTTCTTTTTTTTCTATTCTTGCCTTGGAAATTATACATACTATCTCTATTCCTCTAATAGTTATTCTTAAAAATGAAGTACTTCATTAAACATAACAATATCTAGAATTAAACCATGGCTGTATCCTTTCCAAATAATAAGACAAAGCCTTAGGTAGTCTTTATTTCTCTTTTACTTCCACTTCTGACCATAAGAAAATCATCTAGGATTTTTTTTTTTTTAAGATTTTATTTATTTATTTTAGAGAGAGAATGTGCAAGTGGGAGGTAGGGGCAGAGGAAGAGGGAGAGAGAGAATCTCAAGTAGACTCCACACTGAGTGCGGAGCCTGATGCAGGGCTGGATCTCATTACGCTGAGATCATGACCTGAGCTGAAATCAAGAGTTGGATGCTTAACTGACTGAGCCACCCAGGTGCCCCTCATCTGGGATTTTAATTCAAGGTTTTCATCAATCTTTTTACATTGCATATTACAATTATTTAGACTTAATTACCCACCTTTCTACATAAGGTTTTTTGTGCCCCACTTTTTTTCCTTTTTTACTAACAAGTTTTATTTTTCTGAAGTATGTTCTTTTTTTTTTTAAGATTTTATTTTTAAGTAATTCTATACCCAATGTAAGGCTTGAACTCACAACCCTGAGATCAAGAGTCACATGCTTTACTGACTGAGCCAACTGGGTACCTCATGAAGTATGTTCTTAAGTAATTTTCAGAAAGGAGAGGATAAACTTTCTGCAACATTTCATGTTCAAGGAAGTGTTTATTTTATCCTCTCACTTGAATGCTAGCTGATATAATTTTAGATTAAAAATTCTTTTGTCTGATATTTTTGAGGATTTGCTCTATTATTGTCCTCTATAATCCAGTGTTGTTGATAAGAAAACTCTTAACAAATTCCCTGGGTTTTTTTGGTTGTTTGGTTGGTTTTTAAATGAGAGACTTCTTCCTTTTTATAATCTTTTATGCTTTATTCTCATGGTGCAATGCATAATTCTCAGAATGAGTGCCTCCTTACAGCTTCATCCCAGGCCCAGCCCTGAAGCCAGACATTGTATATTCTCTAAAAAGAGTAGTAAACAAGGTCAGCAGGGTCTCTGTCTGCAAGGAGGTTACATTTGAGGGTTGGGCTGAGAGAGACACGACAATAAACAAATGAATAAATGAAAGAATTAAGGTTAAAAAAAAAAGGGAACATGTTGCTCTAATAGAGAACAAGGGATTGAATGTATAGTTCTTTAAGATGAGGTTAACATTTAGGAACATATAGATTTGTATGTGTGTGTCTTACCTTCTCTTTTCCATTTTCTACCTTTTGTTTCTCCATGCTACATTCTGGACATTTTCTTCTTAGATATCTTTGGGTTCACTAATTTTTTGCTTCTTTGTCTAATCTGCTGTTAAACCTGTTAAGAGTTAACCTGAGTTCTTAATTTCAATTACTGTATTTTCAGTCCTATAATTTTTATTTATTTGATTTTCAAGTCTGAAGTGTCACTTTTATAGTTCATAGGTTTTTGCCAAAATTTTAAAGCTTATCTTTTATCTTCTGAACATAGTAAACATGGTTGTTTTATAATCTGTGTAATATCTATTAGAATCTAAAATATCTCTGTGTTGGTTTCTGTTGTCTGTTATTTCTGTTGGTTCTTGCCCATAGTGTTTTGTCTTTTTCATGTGACTAGTTATTCTTGATTGTGTTCTAAACATCTTTTTTTTAAAAAAAAGATATTATTTATTTATTTAGAGAGCAAGCGGCAGGAGGGGCAGAGGGAGAGGGAGAGAGAATCTCAAGCAGACTCTGTGCAGAGTGCAGAGCCCAATGCAGGGCTTGATCCTACGACCATGAAATCATAACCTGAGCTGAAATCAAGAGTTGGACACTTAACCGACTGAGCCACCCAGGTGCCCAGTAAACTTGTAGAAATAGTTTGAGGCCTGAAATAATGTTATCTTCAGCATGAGACCAGTTTCGCTATTTTCTGTATCACATGAGTGTGTTAGTAGTCTGGAGTCACCTTAATCAAGCATGTATTGACTGAAATTGTTACCCCTATGGGTGATATAAAACTGGGCAGAATCTGGGTGAGGGCTGATTTACTCCAGTTTACCTTTACTCCCAGGGTGCAGTCCTTCAGGGTCCTAACTCAAAGGAGGGGTGGAGGATATATTTTATCAGAGAACTGGGATGATCCTGTTTGATTTTTTGTATTCCTCATCCCAGAGAAGCTGTCAGTATCACAGTCGTCCTCTCAGCCTTTTTTTTCTCCAGATTGGCCAGTGTCCCCTGCACAAAAGTAGTGTCAGTGCCAGGCTCACTTCTCTGGATTCATGTCTTTTTCTGGATCTTGGTACTTGAAATAAAAGTTTCTTTTTCTGGGGTGCCTGGGTAGCTCAGTCAGTTAAGCATCTGATTCTTGGTTTTGGCTCAGGTCATGATCTCAGGGTCATGAAATCAAGCCCTGAATTGGGCTCCATGCTTAGCTCAGAGTCTGCTTGAGATTCTCTTCCTCTCCCTCTGCCCCTCACTCACTGTCTCTCTCTCTCTCTCAAATGAATAAATAAATCTTAAAAAAAAAAAAGAAGAAGTTCCTCTTTCTGACAAACTCAAAACAAGCTTTATTTTGCCAAAAGAAAAATAAAACCTCCCTATGAAACCTCTTTATGGAACTCCCTCTGCACCTTCAGCAAGGGTTTCCAAACCTGGATGATTAACAGAGTCACTTGAGGAGCCTTTAAAATGGCCCAATCCTGGGAGGTGTGTACCTTGGTAGGTGAAGACTTTCTCATGTTCTGTGATCACAAGTGGTTTTAAGATAGTCTCCAGATCCCCAATGTCCACATATATTTTTTCCTAAGAAACCACTTGTAATTAGGTATTCCCTTTCATGGAGCCATTTTCCTACTAATAGCTACCGAAGCCAAACTAGCCAATTGAAGTACACAGTCCTTCTGCCTTGAGTGGTTTCAGTATATCAACATAACTGAAACAAGGATAATCAGACTCCTGTGTGGGATTTTTTTCAAGGGCCATCAGGAAAGATTTGTACCTTCCACTGTGGTGATTTATTTTATTTATTGTTATTGAAAACACTATGGATATGCATTATGATAAATTATTACACTTTCTTTTTTATTGCATTTTCTTTTTAAACATTTTAAATATTTTACATGTAACTCCAAATGATTCTTAAATTCATAGCTTCCCACTGGTATCTTTGTTTCTCTTAGTTGTTGAAGAGTAATGATATTTTTAGTTGGTTCTGAGCATTGTCAAACACTGATATTTTTGGAGTTGTCTTTCTGGCATTTAAGAAAAAGCCCAGGAGAACTTGGAGCTGACCTAATGGCATGTCATTGGGTGGTTACAGATTTTCCTCTTGCAGTAGAACAATGCTTCCTTTTGCCAACTGCCTTAATTTCCTGCTGTATCAATAAAAAATCAATGATAATAGTCTATTATGTGGATTTTCATTTATCCTTTTTTTTTTTAAGATTTTATTTATTCATTTATTTGAGAGAGTGAGTGAGAGAGAGAGAGAGAGAGCACATGAGAGGGGGGAGGGTCAGAGGGAGAAGCAGACTCCCTGCCAAGCAGGGGCCCGATGCGGGACTCGATCCCGGGACTCCAGGATCATGACCTGAGCTGAAGGCAGTCGCCCAACCAATTGAGCCACCCAGGCGCCCCTTCATTTATCCTTTTTATGTTTAAGTTCAACATTTCCCCACAACCAACAAACAGATGGCCTACTCAAGTGATTCAAGTGCAATTGCTAAGAGAATTTGTAACGAAGAGTTTTATGGGCCTTAACAATTAGTCAGGAAAGCCAAATACCATTTAAACCTTTACCTATTTCTAACTCTTCCTAAAATCCATTGCATATTACAAAAGGAATGTCAATTGTACTATTATTGTAGAAATAGTAATCCTTTTGTCTCAGGATCTTAACTGACCCATAGATTAAATTTAAGTTGTCTTAGGACAAATATAAGAAATCACCCAATGCTTTTAAAAATGATGATATATTGGGGCACCTGGGTGGCTCAGATGGTTAAGCGTCTGCCTTCGGCTCAGGTCATGATCCCAGGGTCCTGGGATCGAGTCCCGCATCGGGCTCCCTGTTAAGTGGGGAGCCTGCTTCTCTCCCTCTGCCTCTGCCTCTCTCTCTCTCTCTGACTTTCATGAATTAAAAAAAATAAAAATAAAAAAAAATGATGATATATCAGAAAGATCACCATAAAATGTGCAATGACAGGATTGAAATTGCACTCACTTTGGTCAATTACAGTAGTTGCTGTTACTCATCATCATTGACATCAGTTCTAATAGCTAACACTTATTTAGCATTTACTTGTGCCAGATACTGGACCAAGTGCTTTACTTGCATTATTACATTTAATCCTAGCATAAGAACAATATACTTTTATTTACCCTATTTTACAAATGAGGTAGCTGAGATGTAGAGAGATTAGGTTATAATACCAAGTATTATAACAATTAATTAATTAATTAATTAATGTACAGTCTGCATTCAAATCTGGATTTGTATGAGTCCAGAGCCTATTTAGATGAAATATGATTATAAGGGCTTGCCTATATATTCATTAAGCTCAGATACAATAATGGAAAAACTTAAAATGATAGCAGGTTAGTTTATCCATTCTCTTGTGTTTAAGAGGAAGGAGTCCGTCCAGAGCTGGTGTGGTATTCCACAGTATTAGGGAATCCAGCTTCAATTATCTTGTTGCTCTGCCAATGTGTGGCTTCTATTTCTAAAGTCACCTTCTGGCTCAGGATGGCTGCTGGAGCATCAGTCATCACATCTGCATTCTAGGAAGTAGGAATTCACATACCAGTTTTATTTTATGCCTTTGGTTTGAAGCTAGTCACAAGGTCACATCAAGCTTCAAAGAAGGCTAGGATAGGTAGTCTTCATTCTGGGCAGCAGTATGCTCTGCTGAAACTCAGGAAGAGGGGAAAATAAATATGGAAAGTGGTTCAATGACAGTACCTACTCATGTCTTATTTTTAGCTGCTTTTCCATAATTTTTGTGAATAGAAGAGTCTTATATTTTTACATTCAGTAATAGTCATATCATTGTTTTAAAAAATCAACTCAGAAGAACATCACTAAAATGTTGCTTATTATTTTACATTCAGTCATTTCACAAAACAAACTAGACCCCTGAATCTAACATAAATAAAGCAGAAGCTCAGCATTATCATTTATCTGCCACACAGGGGTCAGTCCTGCCTTTAATACTAACATTAGAAGAGGGTTTTGCTATCAAGGAATATTCTAACAGGCATGTTTTTATTCTGTCTTGGTAATTATCTTCTTCTGAACTATTGACTAGAAGCCATGAGAGAACAAGTTTCCTAGCTTCTGATTCTCTCCTTTATACTGTGCTGCCAAAATCTAAGCTGGAATGTGTACAACCGTGAACATTCACTCCTACAATAAAAAATTCCAGGTACTATTCTGGGAATCTCATTAATAACTCTAATAGTTTTATAATTCTATGCTCTTGTTTACTTGTGAAACGTTTTACATGCATGCCATTGCTTTGATAGTCATCGCCGAGAATATACATGTACATAAGCACGGAAGTCCTGAAGGAATGATGGAGCCTTTTTTTTTTCCATTTGACAAAGTATTTTCTTTTTTTTTTAAAAGATTTTATTTATTTATTTGACAGAGAAAGACACAGCGAGAGAGGGAACACAAATGGGGAGTGGGAGAGGGAGAAGCAGACTCCCTGCCGAGCAGGGAGCCCGATGCGGGACTCGATCCAGGGACTCCAGGATCATGACCTGAGCCGAAGGCAATCGTTTAACCAACTGAGCCACCCAGGCGCCCCTGACAAACTATTTATTAAGCCCTCACTCTATTCTAGGCACTGGTTAGACACGCAGAGAGGAGATTCAATAAATAACACCTCTTTTCACTGCCTAATACTGAACCCTTCAGGTGGGCAGTCTTCACTGCTAGTCTCAGGCAACACTAAGGACCAGGTGGTCAACACAGGGCCTGCCCCTATACTGTGAGTCAAAGGAACCAGCTGATAGACCGGACTGGGAGAGACTTGCTCTACCTCCTACAGGAAGGCTGATGTTATAGCAAGGAGTATGTCGCCCATGAAGGAGATGTCAGGGATGAATAAGAAGGTTCTCTCATCTGTCTCTGCCCCCACAGAAATCCATCTAGAACCACAGGGGAGCCTCCCCAATCCACAGAGGTACTGTTTCCTATCTCCCCAGCTTTTTGCTTCACATCCTCCAGTTCCTCTGATGAAGGGCAGAGGCTTCCTAGAAGCTGAAATTCCCTCTTCTGCCTCAGGTATATCAGCTCTGTGGCTCACTCTACTAGTCAGCTGACCAACCCCCTTCCACCGTCCTTCTCCCTGACCACCTCCCAGTGAGAGGTGGTCATATGACATTTTGGGTTTTGGATACTGAAATGTAGGTGGAAGTTCCTGGGGAGCATGCCATTCCCAATCTACAAGGCAGAGTCTTTCTAAAAGAGAAAATGTTTTTTGGCCCTTTGTTCTTCTTTCTTCCCGTCCGGAATGTGAAGATGGGGCCCAGAGAAGCGGTAGCCATCTTGCCATGAGGAGACAACACATTCAGGGAGGAAAAAGGACTGCCTGCTAGGAATGTGGAACAGAGCTGGAAAGTGCTTGGATCCCTGACTGACTACATTGTGGACTACCTTTATGGGATCAGGACCAGTTGTCTCAAAGATCCCAAATGATATGTGATTCTTGCTGTGTGCTATGGTCTGAGTGTCTGTGTCCCCTAGACTCATGTACTGAAATCCTAACCCCCAAGATGATGTTATTAGAGGTTGGGGCCTTTGGGAAGTGAATGGGTTTAGCATCCTATAAAAAAGGCCCTAGAAAGTTCTTTTGCCCTTTTCCCCAAGTGAGAACACAGTGAAAAGAAAGTCATCTATGAACTAGGAAGCTTTCCCTCACCAGATACTGAATCTTGGACATCCCAGCCTCCAGAACTGTAAGAAATAAATTTCTATTGTTTCTAAGCCACTTGGTCTATGATATTTCATCATAGATGCCCAAAAGGACTAAGATACCCTGTATCAAAACCTCAAAACACTGTATTTTAGTTATCAGGAGCTATATTTAATGTTTCAAATATTCTTTTGGAGACAAGTGTTTGATTTGACATGTTCTGACATCTAAGGAAAATGAAGGCTTTTAGAGTTAAATATTATTTAACTTGCTTTTTTGAGGCATGTATTAATACATATTAAAAGCTAAGGGAATGGGGGCACATAGGGGTGGAAGACTGAGAACAAGTTGAAGAATGGATGTCTGTATCCAGCACCACACTATTCCTAATTTCTGAGCTTTAAGGGAACTCAGGGATCTTCTAGTCTGAGGATTCCCAGACTGAGTCGCCAGGACTTCCCTGGGGGTGCTTCTAGAGGGATGTAGGGAAGTGGAGTAGATGGGCTCCAGACCCATCCTGGTTTAATCAGGACACCTCCACTTTTCCCTGAGCCCTTCTCTGGATTCCTGATTACAACTAATCCAAGTTGTCAAATGAAGTTTAAGACTACAGGTTTAGTCAAAATTAAGTTTAAAAACCACTTATCTTTCCCAATACACTTATTTTCTAAAAAAAGGAAGGTGACACCCAGCAAAGTTCAAGTGACTTGATCAATTGGCAGACTACAATACCCTCCCTTTCTGTTCCCAGTATATTGTTATTCCTGCATTAATGTTTTATTTCCATGGATTATTAAAGAGGGAATTTCCTCCAAATGTTATCTCTGCAAGAGTGGATTTCTTTGGCACAGCTCCTTATCCAGGAGCCTCCTGATAGGAATGCCACAGGCTGTAAACTCCATGACAGAGAAAAAGGACATAATGCAACTGAAAATTCCAGAGGTAGGTGGACTTTAGGTTCTATCTGATCAGGGTTTTCATTCCATAAGTTCCGCTCCCCATAGGCTAACTCAGTCTGGTTCCTTACATGATAGTTGTCTGAGGCTACAGGCATGAAGATCTTGAACAATCATGAAATAATCCTGACCTTTGCAATGATCAACCCACCTATGAACCAAAAACTGTAGCAAACTGTCCTTCTTTCTAAGGACAGCTGCCTTGTGTTCTTGCTGTCTGCTGAATGTTTTCTCTACCATGCCTGTGCTTATTCACAGTTTTTAAATATCTCTTTAACTTAATTATCTTGTATGATCTTGTGATGAATATCATTATGTTTCCCATCCTTCCTTTTCTGGTGGAGTGTTACCTGAGTTGTTTTCTTCCTAGTGCCTTATGATTGTGGGGTTCCATAACATGTTTCTTTAGTGTTGATTTCATTCTTGACATTGTTCAACCTGAAAATCTGAGTGGAAGTGCTCAGGTTTGGCAGCTTTCACCATCAAAGTGATCTGGAAAGTGGTCTGTTCTTTTTCTCTAATGGATGGGGTTGAGTTGATATTCTCTGTGCAGCATTTCTTGCCTGTGTTATGTGAGGCTAGGATCTAGGCAAAGATGGCAAGTGCCATAGCGAGCTAAGGTTGCTCAGGGACACCAATGTCACCAGATCTCTCTTGCTTCAAACACTGCATTTGCAGCCCCTCTACTTCCCTGGCCAGGAGTGGGGAATTGGGACTGGAGCTGTGGGTTATGTTCCAGACTCCGAAATTTTGGAACATCCCTGGGCTTTCCATTTTGCCTGCCTGGATTAGCAGCAAATCCCTTAAATCAAAATGACCTGCATCTTTGTTCCTAAGAACAATAAAAGAGAATAAAGCTAGCCTGGGGGAAAGGAGCCCCAAAACATGAGTGGGGGATGCTGGGGAAGCAGAAAAAAAAAAAAGGATGAGAGTGAGACCTCTCCAGAGGATTTAGGAATGGAAGGCCCAGATCCTGGACAGAGTTTCTTGCTCCCAAAGGTATATAATAGGAGGAGGGGAGGCAGCTGGGGGCTCCTTTGAGATTTTGAAGGATATCTCAGTCAAAAGACTCTGGTAATTTCATTTGCAGAGGTAGATATAATTTCATTTGCAGAAAGTTAAACAAATATATCAAAAGAAGAAAAATGCCATATGAGCAACGATTTTTTATGGCAGTGTACGTATAACTGTACATAATACTACATCTGCTATAATAGCAAAAATGAAAAGCATTTTAAATGTCCAAGGACAGGGAAACCATAAAACAAACCAAGATATCAATGCAATGAAATACTATGTATCCATTATAAGAAACAGGCATGATGACTCTAGAATTGTGATGGCCAATCTTTGAGTCACTAGCCTCAAGTGGATGTCTACATTTGCATTTAAATGGATTAAAATTAAACAAGAAAATTCAGTTCCTCAGTTACTCTAGCCCCACAGCAAGGGCTGAAGAGGCCCATGTGCCTAGTGGCTACCATGAAAATGCAGGTTTAGAACATTTTCATTATCATAGAAGGTTCTATTGGGCAGTGCTGCTCTAGAATGCTGGAAAAGTGTTCACCCATGACTGTGGAAGTGAAACAAAAGTGGCATGAGAAGCATATGCACTGATCATACCAACAGAAAAATCATATACATGCATGGGTAAAGATTGGTCAAGACAAGGAAGCATTAAAATGATTTCAATCAGGGAAATAAATGCACCAGGTGGATTTGAAAGTTACCTTTTAGAGTGGTCTAGAGTTCAATTACTAATGCAAGAGATTCATGAAAACTCTCTTTGGGAAGCCAATTGTACCTGCTCCTCCTGGACTAGACTCAGAGAAGTTGAAGAGGTGGCATCAGGATATGGAAGAGTGAGGTTTTTAAGTTGGCTTTGTGACTGAAATAGCTCTGTGATATCATGGAAGTCACTGCAAGTCTCTCTTTTGTCAGATAGACTCCAAGGTCTCTTCCAGCTCAGAGGAACGTTTGCGTTTGTCTTCCGGGGAAGGGCAGGTGTTTAAGGGGCACATTGGACCAGGCTTCTGGAGGCTGTAGGAATGGAGAGACAGGACAAGTTACCAAGTGGTGGGGGGAGTTTAGCAGAGTCTGATGATAACCGTGGATCCCAGGGACAAAGGAGGAGAAGCAGAAGGGATACCTGAGGACAGAGGAGCGGGTCAGTGACAAGATGAGGGATTTGTATTCTAGATACTAAAGAGCTATAAGAAAAATTGCATCTGTTTTTATTAAATGTTAGAGATGACTTTGAATGGAACCTAAGTGAAACTGCAAACACAGCTGAGAAAATCCCAGTTCTGTCTGGTTCCTCAGAGACTCCACCCCCTCTTTTTCCGGCTGGCTGTCTAGTTGCAAGTGGTTCACCAAACACCCTCCCATTGGCTCCTTAGTAACACTCCAGAGTAGGGCAATTCTTCCCTTTGTTCAACTATTTCTATGTCAGATCATAAAATCATCCTTCTTGAAAATCACTTATTCTTGAACATTTCCTGTCTGAATTGATTTTACAGTTGTAGCATTTTTATCTAAATCATTTCACGCTTCTTTTTAGAGTTTGAAGATATGTAACATTTAATCCCATTTCCCTCCTTATATATTTTTCTGTTAAACATCACATGGAGAAATTCTTCCACTAAATAGTTGATATTATCATCCACCTTTATGACTTTTTGATGCATAATAACTACTCATTCACATGCCTTTGATATGTCTCCTGTAGACTCTGGTGTGCTCTCCTGTTTATACTTTAATTGTAATTTAAACAAAACAAACTACCCGAATCTGTACCTGTAAAACCCTCTAATGGTGCAAAATACATGCATGAGTTGGTGTGTATGTGTGTGTGTATGTGTGTGATCTACACATTCATTGAAAAACGAGCCACTTATTAAATGCCATGCCCTGTGGGAAATCAAAGTTGAAAACACATAGTCCTGTCTGCCACGAAGCTTATAATCAAGTGGACACATGCTTTGGTCATTTCTGGACAGTCCCCAAATTAGAAAAAATACCGGGTTCCAAAGGTGTATTTTAAAGCAGTGGCTCAGAACCCAAAAATTTGTTTCTTATAAAATTTGTGTAAGTTTAATAATTTTCAAATTCAGTCTCCCTAAAATAACTGAATGCATAAAATAGCCTGGGTATCATTATACTTAGTGTAATTTAATTCAATTTATCAATACATTTATTGCCTAGCTTGTGAAGAACTGGAATACAGAGAAGAATAAGACATATTTCTTGCTCTCAAGCAGCTCATAGTCTGGTAGAGAAGGCAAACCAGGAAACATGTAACTGCCAGTATGCACAATGGGTGCCAAATAGTCTAGGAAGCCTTCATAGAAAGCACTGGTTACCACCCTACCACTTCTGCTAAGGGACAAACCAGAAGGCTTGGAACACATTTTCCACCGACAGAACTCTGGTGGTAGAAGAGGAAGGATCTGCCTCCCCTATTCTTCCGATCTGCTGATCAGGCTGTGCAGAAGCACCAGCTCCAAGGTAGTAAGATCGTGGTCTGGAGCAAAGGCTGAATGACTTGTCAAACTAGGACTTCCTGCTAATGCAACTCTGCAGGCTAACTTCCTGTTTTCCCCTTACTCTTCATCAGGAACGAGGAAGGAGGGCCTGTCTTTCTTCCAATGACAACATCATTGATTTCTTTCCTTTCCTGGCCCACTGTGGAGCTAAGAGCCGCCTAAGACACCCATAAGAACTTCTCACTGCCTTTCAGATAAAATCCAAACTCCCTTCAGGGCGGGCCCTCATCTGTCTCCATCTTGCCCCCAGCCACACGCCACCATGTTCTCTTTGCTACAGCCATGTACACTCCTCAAGCATGTCACACTTTCCAGTATGTTCTCCAGTCTTTTGTTTATACTCCTCTTTTGGCTGAAAGCACTTTCCCTTCTACTCTTGGACTGGCTGAACCTAAGTCATTCATCCATCCTTAACCTACCTGTCATTTCCTTAGGGAGTTCTTCATTGGCCTTAGATGAGGGAACTCCTAGATGATCCACTACTTCCCTTTTCTTAGTCCTCTTCAAACTTCCCTTCCCTTTACTCCTTTCATTTGTAAACTCCAGAGGGAGGGCACAGACCTCATCTCTCTGGCTCATCTTGTAGCCCAGGGCCTGGCCCATAACATGGTGGATGCAGGGTGGGCTTCATGGGCTTGCGACCTGTGTAGTTGCACAGGGCCTCATGTTCAGAAAGGTGAGTTTAGGGTGCCTGGGTGGCTCAGTCAGTTAGTATCTGCCTTCAGCTCAGGTCATGATCCCGGAGTCTTGGGATCGAGCCCCAAATTGGGCTCCCTGCTCAGCGGAGAGTCTGCTTCTCCCTCTGCCCCTCACCCCACTCTCGTGCTCTCTCTCTCTCAAATAAATAAATAATCTTAAAAAAAAAAGGTGAGTTTAATGTTTGGTTTAATGATTTGTATATGTTGTTTTGAAAATTCTTAAAAACTTTGGACAAGGGGCACCACATTTCCATTTTGCACATTTTACAAATTGTGAAGTTGATCCCATGTGGATGACGAAATGAATTAATGAATATACATTAATCTTCACAACTTGTTGAACCAAGGAAATTAAGGCTTCTGCAGTCCTAATTTCAAAAAAGAAAAAGGATTTCAGGAAGGAATTGCAATGTATAATGCAGACATCTTTATGATCTATTTTGCTATTTTTCACATATTGTTTGTTTCTATCAGGAAAGAGAAACAAGGCCTGAAAAATATGCACTTTGTTGTGTGACATGTATTTTCATTTAAAATTACTTTTTATTCAACTACACTGTTTATGAATTAAAAAAAAAAAAAAAGTCCAGAATGACTTACTTTGTCTTGTCCCTTATTCATTATAATTGGAAAGATGGATATAACTTCTTAAAAAGGAAAAACAAAGGAGCAAGAAAAATTCTGCAAAGAGTGGATGCTACCTAAATTTCTACTTCTTTAGGGTGCATGAACATCAGCAGGAATATTTGAGTAGTAAAAGCAGTACTAGAAAAGAATGACTCTCAAAGAAAAAAGATGCAGGGTGTGACATCGCATCATAAATTCAAGGATGCCATTCAAGAGACTGTGTCTGGGCTTTGAGCTTTTAAGGCCTACAAAGGACCTCTGGTAAGCTTTGTGAGGACAGCTGGGGAGTCCTCTAGTTCTTTTATTAAGGATTCTCTGAACTGTCATTACCACCTCTAGTGGCCAATGGCTATCATCGATATCTTTGACCAATTGAGGAGAAGGCAGCTCTTTGGGGGTAGGGGGTGGGAATGTGGGTTCCAACAGAGTGGGGCCTGGAGCAATATACCATTTTGAGAAGCTGATTTCTTCTCACTCCTTTAGGCCCAGAGGACCAGCTCCAGGTCCCATTATGCCAATCACTTGCTGTATAACCTTAATAATTTCCTGTCTCCAGATCTTGACTTCCTTGTGTGTGAAGCCAGAAGTGGATAAAGGCTTCATATCACCTCCCACCTGCCTTTCCAGTACCCTGAGTCTGCACCCAAGGACATTCATTTCCCTGTCCCCAGGAGTGTGGAACTGATACCCTGATCCATCTACTGGGTTCATCCTCACCAGATCCCCGTTTGCTACATCTTGACCCTCTATTCTTTCTTGCACATGCTGTTGTCTTTGTCCCTGTGTCCTACTGAATAACTGTCCCTTCACCCTCCACACTTTCTTGATTTACCTGCCTAATGCTTACTCACTCTTCAAGAAGTTAAATCCCCTCCTGCCCAAAGCTCTCTTGAGCTTCAGCCTCCATCCACATTCTACACAGTCCTGTCCACAGGCACTCATGTGTGCTCACAGCCCCCTGCTTCCTTCTGTTCTATCTCTCATACCACTGTATCATTATTGCCTACTTCCTTGTTTGTTTCCTTCGGGAGTCCCAGAGTTCTTTGAGGGTCTGGATGTTGCCTCTTCAACATCTAGAACAACCAACATAGTAGGTGTTCAATCAATGTTTGTAGAATGAATGACTGAATGAACCAATGAAGGAAAGAACGAAGACCTCATCAACCTGCTGTCTTTTAGAAAGCAATACTCTACTTACTGGTCCTCCTGGAAACACAGTGCCTTGATGAAAGAGTGTCAAATGGTAGAGGTTGGGCTGGTGGGAAAAAGGAGTCTCTTTGCTACTCAGCTGGCCTTTCTACTTGGCCAAGGCCCTGTTGGCCCAGCTCACAGCATAACTGTAGGGAATAGCAACAGGAGGCATCAGGAAGGCTCGTTGGGTTTTGTTGCCTTACTCACATCTGCCAGATATTCTCACCCTGTCTTAATAGTATTGGCAGTAGGAAGTAAGGGAGAGGAACAGTTCTCCCCCTTTACTGTAGCTCCTGCCAGGTTGGCACAATGCCTGCCTCAGAGACACCCAGGAGTATACAGTAGAGACATGATCCCCAGGCTTGGCTATGAGAATGACGCAGCTGATGAAGTCATGTACTCAACATTCATGAGGCAGGTACTATGCTGCTGGTGCTGGCACAGGTATGTAGAGAACCGGACACAACAGTTGGCCTCAAGAAGTTAATAGTCTATTGAGGGAGCCAGACAGCAAACAGAACATTATAATTATATGTATAACATTATAATGGAACAACAATTAGGTAAATTTTTTTGCCTCCCACCAGGATGTAAACAGCTAAATAAGCCCAAGTTCCTGCTTTTACAGGAATGGAAATGTCAAGCTGATATTAGGAATTCTTTAATTAATCAAGTCTTTTTATATACATAATCTTCAGCCCTCACAGAAAACTCATGAGGTAAGTATAATTGTCTTCTTTTCGGATAAGAAAAGAAGTTAAGCAATTTGCTAGAAGTCACCTAATTTTCAAGAGTGTCTTGGGATCAGGACTATTTAGATCTTTACTCTTGGATCTTCCATTCTCCAAAAGCCCTGGTACTCAGGAAGCTGAGTCTAAAGCCTGACAAGTTTGTGAAGTGCCTTTGAAACAATCAAGAAGATGATTAGACTCAACATATCTAAGTCATCTATGTGTTTTTCATTCTTTGAAAGTTAGACATCCATGGAGGGCATGTGATATATAAGAGCAGGTCTGGGCATGGAGAGGAAGCTCAGCCTGGGGCAAGGGGTGGTGGTTGGCAGGGAGGTGAGACAAGATGTGAGGCTGCTCCCGACACAGGCAGTGATCTGGGGTGCTACCCTGGCTGCGGAAGCCAGGCTGGGGAAGGAGGCCAAGTGGCTCAAAGCATAGCGGTCAAAGGACAGGGTGTACTCAGGCCAAGTCTAGACCAGCTTTGGTACCCACTGGCACCAGTGAGTATAATCCAACAATTGGGAGTCAGCTACACTGTGGACACTGTGGCTGACAGTAGACTGTGGCCCATAGCATTGTAGCTGGTGCTGCCGAGGCCAAGGTAGGCTCTGAACACAGATCTGCCTGATCCTCCTCCCCAACAAAGGGTGGGCAATAGCACTCCCAGGGGCTCCAGGAGTCCCAGGGTATGGATGATTGGTTAACTTTATGACTGAATTATGAGTTCCTACCTACTGTGGTGTATTTGGGGCCACTCACCTCTTGTCCCAACCAGAAACTGAGGCATGTCTGGGCCTGCAAGTGGATAAAGCCTATAGGAGATCTAGTCTAGGCTAGGCAAAGACCAGGGAAAGGAAGAAGGGCCTGATAGTAAATGCAGTAACTTGCAATTAAGTAGAAGAGTACATTACTCAGAAGACTGCATTCCTCAACCTGAAATGAGTTTACTATAATTCCAGATAAAAACAAAACTTTCAGAGCTGATACTTAGAGACTTGAGGCAAGGTTGGTTTATTTTTTCTACAGTTTCAATATAATTCAGCACTTTCACTTTGCGAAGATAGACCTGAACTTTATGTGGTCTGCAGAATGCTGATTCAACATCAGGGTAACCAATGGTGCAATCATGACATGAAACAAGACTAGTGGTTGTCAGGGTTTTTAAATCTCCTTACTTGGGCCGGCCCATGATCTCGGAAAGCTCTGCCTTTATCAGAAATGAGAGCCCTTGTTGAAACAGCGGTCTGGAAATGCATACGTTCATTTGAAACCTTTTTTGAAAGGATTTTTTTTCCATTAGTTTTATAAGGGGTGGAGAGGAGCACTGATTTAGTTTGCCCCGCTTTCCTCCAGTCGTACAAATGGCAGCTGAAGGGCTGGTGAAAAAAGAAATGGGGAAGGAAGAAGGGAGAAAAGAGGAAGAGGGTAGGAGGGGAGAAGGAGGGTCAACAAGGAAGGCTCACTTTTACTTCCTTGGAAATACTTGGTTCATTTCCAAAAACTCCAAATCAAGGTGCTCCTGGAAAAGCAAAAGGCTTAGGTTCTTCCAAATGTCTGCTTGTGTGACTTTCATCTGGTTCGATTTTATGGTTCCTTTGCAACCAAACTGTGAATTTAATTTTCTCATGTGACAAACGGACAAAAGTTCTTCCCTTTTCTCCCAAACACAATGCAGCAGCTGTCCCCTTACCCCCACCACACTTCAAAGCACCAAATTGACGTTTTCAACATACTTATCATAAATCAAATCTGCTGTGCACACCAGTAAATAGCGCTAGTAAGCCAGGTGTAACCGAATCAGATTTTTCAGCCTTGACTTCCAATGGTGAGAACAAGTATGTGCTGACAGATGGGAAAAATGATGAGGCATGGGTGCCACGCACCTACGCTTCCAGAAGATGGAGAACATTGCTGGAGTCTGGGATAAGGATGAACCTGGGATCTGCCATGATCCAGTGATGTTGAGGGACAGGAAAAGCCAGATGGGGTCATATTTTAGAATTCCACCTGGCCTCAGGGTACTCTTGGTTGCTTCTCTGCATTTTCTCTACAAGAGTGGATATGAACTCTGGCACAGATGAAAGAGAAGATGTGAGAAATGGCCTGTACCTGGCTGGTGGGACCCAAGTCCCAGCTGAAGCCTCAGGCAAAGAACCCTTGATCCAAGTCTTGGTTCTGGATTCTCCATGAATGTACTAGCACAAAGGACATAGAGAAAGCATGCCATAGCCCAAAAGCAGGTGCCAGCATTCTGTCCAGTGTAAAATTGTCTGCAAGAACCAGCCTGTGTTCTGGAGATATGTAGGATAACTAGAAGGGTACAGGATGGTGGGACTGTAGGTGATTTTGATTTTCTTAGCAATTTTTAATGGTTTTGACTTTCCCCCTAACCACTGAATCAAAAATGTCACATTTTAAATCAAATTGTTAATCTGAGCCTTTTCTTTCAAGGGTTGAAAAGTTTTATCAGAAGCATATTTTGGGAGACCGTCCCCTTCTCTAAGTTTATAAAATGATCCTGGGGGCTTACACAGTACTTCAAAAATGAGGAAGGAGGCCATTGTCCTTCTTGCTGCTAATCTTCAGCTGTCTTTGGGGCACTGAACACCAGGTGGTCCCACTTCATAGCGGCCCTCTTCATTATCTGCAAGCTTTGTCACAGGAATTCTTCTAGGGTTTGAGGCTGTGGTATGTAGGGTCCAACCATTATAGCGTCTCAGTGTCTGGATGCTGCATCTAAGGGGGGCAGACATTTCAAGAAAACTCCAAACACCCATCACCTTTTATAATACTGGGAAATAAACCTCTAGGGTTTTGGTCTTTGCTCCTTTGCTATGGTTTGAATGTCTGTTTGCCCCTCAAATTCATATGTTGAAATTGTAGTGCCCAGTGTGATGATATCAGGAGGTAGGGCCTTTGGGAGGTCATGAGGGAGGAGCCCTCACGAATGGGATTAGTGTTCTTATCAAAGAGACCCCACAGAGCTCCCTTGCCCCTTCCACCATGTGAAGAGACACTGAGAAGTTGGCAGTCTGCAGCATAGAAGGGAGCCTTCACCTGACCTTGCTGGTACCCTGATCTTGGACTTCAGCCTCCAGAACTGAGAAATGAATGTTGGTTGATTATAAGCCACCCAGTGTGAGACTAAGACACCCTTCCAACTGAGCTCCTTCAGCATCAGCCTTTATTTCCTCTTCTCTGGGCAAATGCAGTTTAAGTTCTTCTCTTCAGGCCTGTATTGGTTTGCTGGGGCCATTACAACACAATGCCACCAGCTGGGTGGCTTAAACGACAGAAATGTAGCGTCTCATAGCTCTGGAGGCCAGAAGTCTTGAGATCAAGGTGGGGTTGGTTCCTTCCACAGGCTGTGAGGGAGGGGTCTGTTCTAGGCTTCTCTCCTTGGCTGGTAGATGGTCACCTTCATGCTGTGTCTCTTCCCTCTCTGCATATCTCTGTGTCCAAATTTCCTCCAGTTATAAGGGCGCTAGTCACTAAAATAGGGCCTACCCTAATGACCTCACTTTAACTTGATTACTTCTGTAAAGACCTGCTCTCCAAAGAAGGTCACAGTCTTAGGTACTGGGGGTTAGGACTTCAATATACAAATTTTTAGGGGCAACAATTCAATACATAACAGGCCTAAACATAAGACAGGGGGAGGGGGTGAAACTGAAAGCTCAGACTTTTTAAAAACTAAACTTTACTCTTTTTTTTAAGATTTTATTTATTTATTTGAGAGAGAACGTGAGAGAGAGCTTGAGAGAGAGTGAGAGCACAAGCGGGGGGGAGAGGTAGAGGGAGAAACAGACTCTCCGATGAGTCTGATGTCGGATTCGATCCTGGGACTCTGGGATCATAACCTGAGCTGAGGGCAGACGCTTAACCCATTGAACCACCCAGGCGCCCAAAACTTTACTTTTTAAGAACAGTTTTATATGACAGGAAAATTGAGAAGATAGGACAGAGTTCCCATAGACCCCCTCACCTAGTTTCCACTAGTTAATATCATACATTCTGATGGTACCTTTGTTATAATTAATGAACTAATATTGATACATTATCATTAACCAAACTGCGTAGTTCATTCAGAATTCTCCGGTTTCTACATTATGTCCTTTTCCTGCTGCAGGATCTCACTGAGGATATCACATTACTTTTACTTGTCATGTCTGCTTAGGCTCCTCTTAGCTGTAACAGTATCTCAGACTTTCCTTGTTTTTGATGACTTTTGATGACAGTTTTGAGGTGAACAGATGAATTATTTTGTAGGATGGCCCTCTTTCGGAATGTGTCCAATGTCTGATTTTTTTTTTTTCACAGTTAGACTGGGGTTATGGGCTTTTAAAGGAACATCATAGAGGTAATGTGCCATTCTTGTTACATTGTGTCAAGAGTACGTACTATCAACATGATTTGTCACTATTGATATTGACCTTGAACACCTGGCAGAGGTAGTGTTTGTCAGTTTCATCACTGTGAAGTTATTATCCCCCCACCTTTCCCTACTCTACCTTTTGAAAGGACGTTCTATGCTCAACCTACACTTAAGGAGTAGGGATTTATGTGCTCCTTCCTCGACAGTGGAGTACCTACATAATTTATTTGGAATTTTTCTGCAGAGGCTATTTCTCTCTTCTCCCTATTTATTTATCCAGTCATTTATTTATATCAGTATGGATCATAGATATTTATTTTATACCTTGGGTTATAATCCATTACTTCTTTATTTTGTTGCTCAAAGTGTTCTGGCTTTGCCCATTGGGAGCTCTTTCAGTTGGCTTCTATGACATTTTGATGTATCCCCATCAATGTAGGGTTGGGGTTTTTTGTTCTTTTTTTGTTTGTTTTGCTTTGTTTTGTTTTCAGTATTTCCTAATTTTGTGGCACAATAAGATGCCATCTTGGCTGCTTATCAGTCCTGACTCCAAGCCCAGTTTTTATGTGTTAACTTCTAACTTGTTCCTGATACCCATACCCCAACTTTTGTCCTTATTGTAGAAACTCAAATCTGCTTTAGTCCTTATTTCACTCCTTGCGTGGAGCTATAGCCACCTACTGACCATTGATATCCTTCCATGATATTGACCACAGCTGCTGCTTTGAACTCCTCCCTAGTTCCCTTTCTGCACTATCTTCACCTTCCAACGCTTCCCACTCCCCATACCCAGCTTTGGGCCTCCCCCATCTGAGTCTCTGAGGGGCAAGTGTACCTCAATCACTGCCATATTTCCTCAATCATTACCTCTCCCCAAAAGGTTCATTTCATTTTCTCCATAAGGAAGCTCTTCAGTCCCCTTCATTAGCATTTTCCATCGTGTCTTCCGCAATACAATCTGTGAAAATGGAACTCTAAAGTCAAATCATGTGATCTCCATCTCTTTCCAAATTTTGACTCATAGGAACATATTATAGATATGTTGTTAGTAAAGAAGCCAGTTTTGCTCTGTAGATCTGCCCATGCAGTTGTTTTTGCCATCATTACTGCCATTGTGCCTAGTACTCTGCGGTGCCCACTGGGGGAAACATTGCCTTGACCGCTGGGAAGTAGCACTGTGCAGTTGTCAGAGCTCTGACATGGAACCATACTACCTCCTACTAGGCATGTGACCTGGGGTGAGTTACTTAATTTCATCTTCATCTGTAAAATCAAGCTGATCATAATATATTGCTTTATAAGGACAAAATAAGATTATTGAGCCAAGGTGCTTAGAATGATAACTAGAATATTATATCCACTCAATAAGTGACATTTGTCATTATTATTTTTCTTATGCCCTTTTGGGCCACCTTCAGTTCTGTAATGTATAATGCCTTCAAGGTACTCTTTCTTGGCAGTAACTAACAACCCAGGTTTGACCATCCTGTGCAAACATTTTAGATAATTTCCCTACAATTTATTATTTGTAAGTGTATATGATAAAGCCCCTTTGTCATATTTTTTTCTCACTTCTGCAACCTCAAGAGGTTTCCCTGCACTATATTTAGTCACTCAAATTGTGCCTCAATTTAAAAAAAAAATTCTACGATGGTTGGGGAAAAAGTCAGCTTGTATCTCTCCCACAAAACAGATGGGAAATGATTCAGAACAAGACAGTCTCTAGAGGTACAAATAGTGCCCTTTCTTTTGGGAAAAAGAATGACTTCTTTTTTGGGGTCTATGCCAAAGTCTGGGATAAAATTAAATTAGTCTTTATTTCCTCTTTCTACATTATCTTCAACTGTCTGAGGACTGTGCCCACTGAAACTGCAGCATCCACCTGGAGGTTGTAGCTCAAAGAAATAAAAACATTTCTTTTGGAAACAAGGGAAGATGAAGCCTCCAAACCAATAAATTTTAAAACCTACTTTGCTCTTAACTACAAAGTCATACAATAATTTATTCTCTTACAGATAAGGCTTAAATCCCCATTGACTATCAACCCAATCTCAGGACACTTGTCAGTTTTCATTTATACACACATACATACATGCACACACCATTGTCCCATGTTTGCTTTTTTCTTTTGAGAGAGAGAGAGAGAGAGTGCATGCATGTGTGTGCACACGTGGTGGGGGAGGGTAGAGAAAGAGGGAGAGAGAGAATCCTAAGCAGGCTCCGCGCCCAGCACAGAGCCCCACATGGGGCTTGATCTCACTGAGATCATGACCTGAGCCAAAACTAAGCATCGTACCTAACCGACTGAGCCACCCAGGTGCCCCATCTTGTGTGTGCTTTTATGTAAATTGCATACCATTTTCTTTTTCAACCTATCTCTGACTAAAAAATATCTTCCCTATTGACTTAAGTGATTCACATGTTAGCCTTTATTATTCACAGGTGTAACTTCTTCCAATAAAAACACACTCCAAGTATTGATAATTAATACCATTAATATCTGTGGCAATCTTTTCTCATTAGATTGCTTAGGTCAATGGTTCTCAAACTTGCTATGTGTTAGACTCACTTGGGAAGCTTTTAAAAATCTGAATGCCTAGGCTTCACCCAGGGGCAATGAAATCAGAATTTTGGGGTTGGTGGGGTGCCAGCGTCAGTAGTTTAAAAAGATGACCAAGTAATTTCAATGTGCAGCTGAGTTTAAGAACCAGAGTTTAGGAGGTGTCGGATCTTGTCTCCTCAAGACTGATTCTTGCAGACTTCTTATTTGAATTTATATATAGAGAAGTTCTGAACTGGGTCTCCCCAAGCAGATCAGGGGAATCTGCTCTTTAACTGTGGTCACCATCAAAAAGAAAAGCTGAGAAATAGCTTTTGGTTGTCATTTCTTTTCTGATATTTTTGGAAATGTTTTAACAGTTTCCTTCTGAGCTATCAATAAAACTTTAGGGAATAATTGGGGACGCCTATGGAGGGTCTTCCAGAACCCTGGGATTAGTCCATAGAATTAGCCATTGAGATGCTATGTTGGTGACAATACCAGGGATCACAAATAGCACTAAAGTATGGAATTACAGGTGCCCAGTTCATATAGGAAATAAAGGGGGTAATGGGAAGCATTATAGTGAAGAGCAAAAGCAAGGACATGAATTTAGACAAGCTCATGTTCGAATATGGCCCCACCAGTTCATCTGTAACCTTGGTCCAATTACTTCATCTTTTTGAGGTTGTTTCTTTACCTGTAAAATGAGCATAATATTTTGTACCCCAAATATTTGTTGTGATGCCTGTTGAAAATTTTGTTAAAGAACCTAACAGTTATTGGCATAGAGGCATTCAACAAATGCTATTTGATATTTCCATTTCAAAGACTAAAAATAATGCATTATTCAGTTGTTGGGTGGTCTAAACATGATTTGAATATTGGTTCTGGGGTGCCTGGGTGGCTCAGTTGGTTAAGCAACTGCCTTCGGCTCGGGTCATGATCCTGGGATCCTGGGATCGAGCCCCGCATCGGGTTCCTTGCTCAGTGGGAGCCTGCTTCTCCCTCTCCCTCTGCCTGCTACTCCACCTGCTTGTGATCTCTCTCTCTCTCTCTGTCAAATAAATAAATAAATAAATCTTTAAAAAAAAAAAGAATATTGATTCTTGCCCCCCACACTTGCATTCCACAATTTTAAGAGAAGTGAAGTGATCCACAGGGACAAGAAATAGATTCTTTCTAAAGAGGAACTTAGCAGCAGAGGGGACTAGGCAGAGGTGAAGTATTTAAGTACTACCAGTCTTCACCTTGCCTGGTTCTAACACGCACAAATTTCAATTTACCACGGTTTACTTAAATAGTGCCAGATCTCAACAAAACATTTTCATTTCAGATGCTATGATATGTTAAGTATGAGAAATGGTATAAATAAATTGCAAGCTCGTTTGCTAGTCCTTCATTCCACAAGGCCCTACATAAATAACATATACAGTATGATCATGAATAATCACATCACTTCTTTTAAAGTCTCTTGGTGATTGGTCACTAAGCATCTGTTGTGAAGTTTACACACAGACAGCAAAGCCTTTAGTTGTGTTTCTTCCTTGTCTCTCAGTGATGAACTCCTGTGACATTTTCCAAAAATGTATAATCAAAAGAAGAAGGTGGCCAACAAAAAAGGAAGCAAAGTAAGGAAACAAAAAGGGATAATGTTGGAAGTGAACTCTAACTGAACATGAATAGAAGAAATAGCTGAATGTGAGAGATTCTGGACATGCAGATGGAGAAACCTAGTGAAGGTGAACTTACTGACATAAATGAGGACAGGATTGTGATGACGGAGATATCCCAGAGAAAGCACCCCGGGCAAAATACTTTACACTAAAGGAATTCACAGGTGTCTTTTACAACATTGAAAGTGCAAAGGAGAGAAAGTGGGAAACTGATCCACACTTACAGTGTGACCATTTTCTAAGGCATAGAAAAAAATCATGAGTTACGTGATGAGAAGACAAGTACTGATCACACTACTCTTGATACGTTTTTGACAAAGAACTACAACACTTCAATTCTCAATGTTTCTACTGTTTTAAATTACCATCTACTAAATGAATATTAGTTTTACTATCTTTTCATTTATAGTTGACAGTAAGAGTTTTTAACATTTTTTTTAAAGATTTTATTTATTTATTTGAGAGAGAGAGAATGAGAGAGAGCACATGAGAGGCGGGAGGGTCAGAGGAAGAAGCAGACTCCCTGCTGAGCAGGGAGCCTGATGCGGGACTTGATCCCGGGACTCCAGGATCAAGACCTGAGCCGAAGGCAGTTGCTTTAACCAACTGAGCCACCCAGGCGCCCAAGTTTTTAACATTTTGACAAAAAAAAACTTTTAAATATCACAAACCAGGGGTGTCTGGGGGGCTCAGTCATTAAGTGTCTGCTTTCGGCTCAGGTCATGATCCCGGGGTCCTGGGATTGAGCCCCACATCGGGCTCCCCACTCAGCAGGAAGCCTGTTCTCCCTCTCCCACTCCCCCTGCTTGTGTTCCCTCTCTTGCTGTGTCTCTCTCTGTCAAAAAAATAAAAATAAAATCTTTAAAAAACAACAAATATCACAAACCAATGTAATTTTCTCGTTGATTATTAAGACCACTCAGCACAGTTTCAGTTTGCACAGTTGTTTTTATGCTACCATGCAAAGCCTGCACGTCCAAGATGTCTGCAAGAGAACTTGTAGCTGAATGAGTGAGATTAAATGCAATGAACAGGAAACTTGGCTCCTCCCTCTGCTACTTCTGGGGAAAGCAAATATGAACACCTGTGCCCCTCCAAAAACCACATGGGAGAGGAACCTTATTTGGGAAAAGCCCTAAATGGAAAACTATTTAGACTCTTTCTGAAACTTAATCCTTTCCTAAGAATTTTTTTTTAAGTCTGTGCTGTGAACTTTTGCATCTGCTTCCACAGAACCATTAGCTTCCAGAGTTGCCAGCAGGATGGGGTGAGAGTACACACCTAAAGCACTTGCATTGTGCCTGATATGTAGTCAGTGTTCCATAAATTATCATCCTGACTATTATGAATCTTGTTGGACTCTAGGGTGACCAGCTGTCCCAGTTTGCCCAGGACTGTGGTGTTTCCTGGAACGCAGGATTTTCAGTGCTAAAACTAGGATGGACCCAGGCAATCCAAGATGGTTGGTCACTCCATTTGACTCTCCAGGCTCTAGGCCAGACAAAATACTGAAGTTACTGCAAGAAATTCTCTTGGGATTTAGAAAGTGATTAGAAGAGAGAAAATCCCTCATGCATAGTTTCTAGATTAAACTTTAGGGTAGAAAAGGTAGGATGGCCCATGCTGCTTCTTTTTTTTTTTTAAAAGATTTTATTTATTTATTTGACTGAGGGAGAGAGAGAGTGAGAGCAGGAACATAAGCAGGAGGAGTGGGAGAAGGAGAAGCAGGCTTCCTGCTGAACAGGGAGCCCGATGCAGGAATCGATCATGACCTGAGCCGAAGGCAGATGCTTAATGACTGAGCCACCCAGGCGCCCCTGGCCCATGCTTCAATACTGTACAGGATGCTCTATAACCCATCCCAGGCAGATTTTGTATTTTAAAGTTTATAAGGGAAGAAAATAAATGACATATTCAATTGATAAATATCGTGCACCAATCACTCTGCCAGAAGCTGAGGGAACACTAGCTACATCAGACTCATTCCCTATTCTATAGGAGCTTACATTCTAGAAAGGGAGACCACCAGTTCTATGTCCCATGAATCACCGTGAAACCACCCTTTACAGAGGGCTGGCAGTGTGCAAGGAGCTTCAGACAGGTGGTCTCATTTTGTCCTCCTGACAACCCCAACAAGGTATTATTATTGTATTTTACTGATGAGGAAACTGACGTTCAGAGAGTTTGAGCTGTACAAAGTCACAAAGCTAGTAGGTATGATAATTAATCTCAGGACCAGGTTTGCAGTGGCTGAGAGCATGGGCTCCGGAGTCAGCAAATCTGCATTTGAATCCCGATTTCCACTGACTTGCTATGTGACAAATGCCCGTGAGCTGCCGTTTCCTCCTCTGCGAAAATGGGACTGATAATAATCATACCCACTTTTGAGAGTCGTGAAGATTAAATGAGAAATGCACTTAGCATGTGCTTGACACATAGTAAATGTTCAACAAATGTTTATCATCATCGTCATCGTCATCCCCAAACCCATGTATTTCGAAAACCTATAGCAGGGGGCTTCTTCCCTTTCTAGGGACATCCTTAGGGGAAAGAGAATCAATGAAATGCTTCCAGAGTTCAGGGGTGAGGAGGCTGTTTCTATCTGTGATGATCAATAAAGGTCTATTGCAACATTGGAACTTCATCTTCACGAATGGATGGATGTTCGATAAGTTGAGGTTGGGGCAGGAAGCGTAGTCCAGGCAGAAGGAAGGATTTTAGCTGAGACAAAGAATCAGGAAAGCACAATGAGCTTGAGGAACCGTACCTACTGGTGGTTAGAGTGTGGATTTCTTGTAAGGAGACAGGTGGAGATCCTCACAATTCAGGCGATGCTTCCAGGAAGCATTTCGTGGACCTTTCCTTCAATAAGCTGCTCTCACTGTCTTAGATCTAGAATTGCTTCACCTGTGCTTGCTCCTTCCTGGGGCGGCTCCCTCTGACCCTGCCAATTGCTATCTCGTCTTCATCCTTCTTATGCAACATGCTGGAACTGTGGTGCTGTGCTCTAACTCTCCCAGGACGTTCTCGAATAAGCTCCCAAGCCCTTGCTGACAGGCTGGTGTGGGGGGTGGGGCAGAGGCTGAAAAAGAGTCACAGGGATTAGATTGTCTGGAGCGGAACAGGAAAGATAACACTTGTTTCTCAAGATGGACGAGTTTCAGGTTTCTTGGCTTTTTTTTCTAGAGGGTTAAATCAAATTGAAAAAACAAAACAGAACAGCCTGTGGCATGTATTTCTCAGAAGGTCTGTTTTCTGAAAAGATGGTTCTGAGTGATCATAGGAAATTTAGAAGGATGAGCTTTTACAGGACGGGAGGAATACATGGGGGAAATCTCTGGAAAGAATAGAAAGGAAGGAACAAATACCGTGTTATGACCAAGAGAACAGTAAGTGGCCTCTCAATAACGTAGGCAGAAAGAAATTGCTCTGCCTGGAGGGTGTTATGGGCTAAATTGTGTCCCCGTCAAATTCGTATGTTGAAAATATGACTGTATTTGGAAAGAGGGTCTATAAAGAGGTAATTAAGGTTACATGAGGTCAGTGGGATGGGCCCTAATCCAATGTAGCTGTTCTTCTTATAAAACAAAGAGGTTAGGACAGATACGCAGAGGAAAGACCATGTGAAGGTGAAGGGAAAAGAAAATGAACTTCCTCCCCCAAGGTGGATGCAGCGACCTGTGTAAGCTGTGTGTGCTCCTCCTGGGGCAGCCTGGAAGCAGCCTCTCCCTTGGTGTAAGCAAACCATCTAGATTCCCTGAGGATTGGATGGGGAGGAGGCAGGGGGCGAGTCTCATCCCACATCAACCAGTAAGCAACTTAATCGATAACCTGCTAAGATACTGTCTCTTTATGCCTCCTCACCCTGGGTGTTCTTTCAGCCTCCACCTCAAGCAGGCCCCGGGTCTCCCCGTCATTTATGCAGGGTAATGAACGCTTTATTTATTTATTTATGTATTTATTTGACACAGAGAGAGGGACAGCTAGAGAGAGAACACAAGCAGGGGGATCTGCAGACAGAGGGAGAGGGAGAAGCAGGCTCCCCGCCGAGCAAGGAGCCCGATGTGGGGCTCGATCCCAGGACTCTGGGACCATGACCCGAGCCGAAGGCAGACGCTTAACCGACTGAGCCACCCAGGCGCCCCAGTGAAAGCTTTGTTTGGCTTTGCCCATCATGGGGTGTGCCGACGCTCGGCCCCTGGGGGCTCAGTATCTCCACTGGCTTACCAAAGCCTTGACTCAACCAAAGTTTGCCTCTCCTCGGAGCATATTCTGCTGCTAAGGAAACTATCTTCCTTTCCTGTATGTTTATGTCTTTGACTGGGCAAATCTGTGCCCCCTTTAACTCACCTATCAGACTTTTCTCTGCAAGAAGTGTGGGAAGAGAAAACAAGACACAAGACACAGCTTTAGCGTGTGGCTCGTGGAGAGGGGTTCCTGCCTGTCCAGGCTGGGCTGAAGAGGTGCTCAGACAGGAAGAACGGCCACCATTCTGGAATCTAAATGACTGAGTAAAGGAAGCAGGATCCCAAGAGGAGTTCATCAGGAGAAGGAGACGGGAGGTTGGCCATGAATCTGAGGAGGGAAGAGCAAGTGTAAAGATGCTGAGGTGGAAACAAGCTGGCACGCTTAAGGGCAGCGAGAAAGCGAGGGAGGGAGTGATTGCGGTGTGCAAGGTGGGGGGTGGTGAGAGAGGCAGGGGTGCATGTGCGGGCTTCACTCCGAGTGTCAGAATCTCAGAGGACTGAGGCTCACCTCATTACCTCCAGTCCCTAAACCCGCCCTATGCCTTGGAACCACATTGCTCAGTCATGTCCCCTGAGAGCACCCCCCTCCACCACCCCCACTTCCCCCTCTTGAATTAACTTCACTGTCGGGGAGCATCTCTCTATTTCCTGGTGAAATCTAAGTTTTTTGTTTGTTCGTTTGTTTTTAGATTTTGCTATAAACCCTCCCTGAGGTCTGATTCTCAGAGCTGTGCTTACAGGGCTAGGAGTAACTGCAGGGTCTTCCGAGTCTGTCCCAGAAGGGTCCTCGGCTTTCTGGGCATGCGTGCTGGGAAACTTGCCCTGTAGAGCCCAGTGTCTCACCACACCACCGTGCGCTTGCCTGAGGGCTAGCAGGCCTTCTACCACAGAGAGACTGCTGTGGCTTTGAGGCCTCCTATAATCCCTAATCCCAGACCCTTCCCGGCTTTCCACCAATTTGTTGCTTCTTCACCCCCGGGGTTGGCCGGCTCTGCAGCGTCGATGATGCTGCCTAGTCAACCCACAGGTCGCCATTGCAGTCCTTGCCTTGTATTCTCGCCACCGGTCATGGCTTTGGGAAGTGCTTGCTGGACAGTCCACACCACAGAGGGACTCCCGGCTCCAGTAAGCCTGCAGCAGCAGGTGAGGCCGGGGCTACAGAGTGGGATTCCTCTCTGGGGTGGGTCTCCTTTCCCCTCCCAGGACAGAGTCTGATTTCTCAAGGATTTAGATGTGTCCATTGAGGCCAGCTCGCTCACACGTCATCCTTCGACCTGATTTTATGAGGGAGTTTCTTGGAGAAAGTGCTCCTAACATCACATACACTCGCACTTGGGGATGACTTTCAAAGGCAGTCACACCCAAGCCCCGGTCACTCCACAGCTCCCCTCTGCCAGCATGGTAGATTTGAGGAAACTTAGTGATGGTGCCTGTTCAGGCTCCTCTCTCTCCAGCAGTCAGGTGGAGGGTGCCCACCTGGCTCTCTTCTCAGAGAATGGTTCAATCTGAGCTGAAGCTGCTTCCTCTGCCTTAAAAATCCTGGGTGGGACTTGGAACGATAGCCCAAGTATGGTTAACTTCTCACAGGAAGCCCTGGTTTCACCCCAAGCCAACCACATATTTTGTCAACACATTTTCATATTTCTAAAATGAAATATAGAATACTATACAAAGCATAGAGAGTAACGTAGATTATACTGGAAATGTCATGAGGAGAGAGAGAAGAGAGTTTACCTCTTGGTATAGCCCCTCCCCCCAAAGGGGTTTACTTTGCAGCAAACAACAAAACTCTATTGATGATTTTTGTTTTCCCCACCTCCAGCCAATTAGTTCCCTCTTTAGCCATCATCGGTTTGGTGTCCCCACTCCCAACTTCCAAATCCTCTCTCTGAACCCTTTTTCACATGTGTATTCTTCAGTTGTTGATGTAGTGATCTATTAATGCCAATGAAGCCAAATTGGTGGGTAGTGCTGTTCAAATCTTCTGTATTCTTGTTAGAGTCATTCTCAAGTCATCTTTAGCTCCCTCTACCCACACTGTCTCTGTTTCTTCTGAGTTCCTTTTCCATTTGTTTGGGGTTTTTTGGTTGGTTTTTGGTCTCTCTCTTTCATATTAGTTTTCCTCAAATGTCTGATGATTCTTGGTTGTCCATCTATAGTTAAGAATGAAGCACTAAGTGGGGGGGTGGGCGGCTGGCTGGTTCAGTCGGTGGAATGTGGGACTCTTGATCTGGGGGCTGTGAGTTCGAGCCCCATGTTGGGTGTAGAGATTACTTAAAAATCTTTTTTTTTTTAATCTTAAAAAAAAAGAGTGAGGCACTAAAAAGCTGGTGCAAGCTCTGTGTGTCTGCACAGGATTTGTTGATTTGTAGGCTTTACAAAAAGGTGACTAGGTGGGACCCAAATGGGGGTACTCATCAATATGTGTATTTCTAAGTCTTTTCTACTGAAAGTTCTATTTCTCTGGGAGTCAGGAGAAGGAAGGCAGTTATGGGTCTTACTGTTCAGTATGCAGTTAATCCCCTTGACTTCAGCAAGGAGCTATCTACTTGCCCTCCTCTGTCCTCAATAGAAATTTTCCATTTGGTTTCTCTGGAGAATAAACCCAGGGGCAATGGGAAGCTGCCTAATTCTAGGGGAAAGTAGGAATCTGGGTATCTGATTACTTTTCATTAAGGTTTTGGAGAAATCCTGAGATTTCCAGCCCTACCTGTCACTGCACAATTGTGAACTGGGGCTTCTAGTTCCTGAGTCTTTCCAGGGTGCTATGTTATGAATGGGTGCGCTTTTGCAAGCACCATCCTCTGACTCAAGAGAGTTAGATTCAGCTTTCCTCACTTTTTCATGTTCTTCACCTTCTTCATCTTTTTTTTTTTTAATTGGATGTCTAGAAAAAAATTAATTCATCAAGGGATAATGGAGAAGGGGGAGAAAGGGGAACTTTGGAAGGTTCACAAAGGAATTGGCACTTTGACCAGGTCTTAAAAGGTCAGTTGGATTGTTTTGTTTTGTTTGAGCAAGAGTCAGTTGGATTTTGACTGTTGTAAAACTGGCTGGAGTATAAGAATGTAGGCGAGAAAATTGTAGGTCAAAGAAAGCACATGAGCAAATGAGGAGCAAAGTGATTTAGGTTAAATGGTTTATTTAAGGCGACCACCACTTCACTATCAGCTTTCCACAGGCAAAAATTTGGCCCATTTTTGTCTAGTCTCCTATACTTTTGTCTTTTTTCATTTTGATCTTTTAAAATACTTTAACTGTCAACTTAATGGGACTTAGAGGTGGAGCAGTTATAAATGCACTTGTTTAACACAAAGTTTTTCCAACCTTGGCACTGTTGACATTTAGGGCCAGATGACTCTTTGTTGGATGGAGGGAAGGAGCTGCCCTGTGCATTCTAAGAGGTTGAGCAGCATCCCTGGCTTCTATCCATTAGATGTCAATAGCTCACACACAGCCCCGCCCCCGCATTGTGACAACTAAAAATGTCTCCAGACATTGCCAAATACCCCTCGCTAGGGGAGCGGTATGTAGGGAGCAGGGGTTGTTCAGTTGAGAACCACTGGTTTAATCCATTGCTTTTTATTAGATGTCTAGAAAAATAGATGCATCAGTGGATGATGGGGAAAGGGAAGAAAATGGGACTTTGGAAGGTGACAAAGGAATTGGCATTTTGACCAAGTCTTAAAAAATGAGTTGAATTTGAAGGTGGAAGATTGGCTAGAATGTTAGAACTGTAGGAAAGGGAATTCTAGGTCAAAGAAACCACATGAACAAATGGGAGCAAAGCAATTGATGCTAAATGGTCTTCTATAACCTCAGTGTAGGGTACCTATAGCAAGGGAAGAGTCTGTAGAGGTAGGAGGCAGGTTACGGAGGCCTTGACTGCAAAGATGTGGAACATTGGACCTTTCTGGCAGTGATGTGATCTCATCTTTGATTTTGAATAATGACTTTAGAAAGTGAGACCTGAGTGCTGGGAGATCAGCAAGGTGTCCACTGCAGGTGTCAGGGATGAGGACACCTGACTGGGACACTGGGAATTGCAGAGAGAATCTTCAAGTGTCTTCATTTTGGCGATAGTGAAAGGAACTGAAGGGGAGTCAGAGGATGAGCAGTGGGGTGAATGAAGATCTCTGACACATATCCTTGCATATTAAAAGAAAAACCTGTCTTCATTCAAGGAAAGTACCTTACCAGTGGGAATTTCAGGAGGCTGATACCCCTACAACCACACCCATGAGACAACTTTAGTGGGGTATTGGCAGCCCAGAATCCAATTATAGCAATTGCCTATAACAGATAGCACTGATGCTTGAGGTTAAAAAGGGAACTAATGCTTCCTAATGAAGGCCGTTTAAATTTGCATTTGAAGGCAAGGTGGTCCACAGAAGAGCTGAAATGCTTTCAGAGGGAACATCTCTGCTGCACCCTTGACACCTCAGCTCCTAATCTTAGTAAGAGAACCGGAACTACCCTTTTATCTCAGGTCTGCTTGGAAGATCAAGCCAATTCGGCTTTTTAACAGTTACTGCTTTTTTTTTTAAAGGTAATTGTAGAAACTGTTTCCAAATTACTCTGTTTTACAAGTAGCAAATTCATTAAGAGCAAAGAAGAGAGGAGATAGAAATTATTCAGAGATTTGGGAATTTGGGAGTTAAAGAGGCAACATTTATAGATGTAGCCTCCCTAGAGGTAAACTTGCAAACAACTTTCCCCCTCCCCACTTTCAATTTCTCCTTACTACCCCGTCCTCCTCATTAGTGAAATGATGGGGGAAGTTCTGGTGAAAAGTGAATACTTCCTGATTTGAGTAAAAGAAGAAAAAAGTACAGAAAGGAGATATGGTTTCAAGAGCAAAGGGGAATTGACTAAATGTGAAATCTTTGGTGACTATATGAACTTGGGAGTCTCCACGTTGAGCTTCGAGCGGCTGAAGGTTCTTGGAGGCAGGGTGCAGAGATGCTCCCACGTGGCGATGGAGTGAGTCGGGCTTGACTGAAGTGTCTCCAGGTGACACCTGCCACTGAGATTTCATTTTCAGGCCTGGCTTCCCAATGGAAGGTGTGTTGCATAACTGACTGCCACGGTTAAGGTTAGGAACCTGTTCCATCAATAGAGAAAACGACGGTGACGTTTGAAGATTCTGGAGGCATAAATAACGCTGGCACTGACCTGCTGCTTGAGAGGATAAAATAGGAGCTAGTGGAGAATATGTGGTCCTTGAATTTCATATCACCTCCTCTGAATGAAACAGGATGAGAGCCCGGTATAGTTTAACACATGATTCTTGAGCCAAATACCCAAGGCGATTGTAAAAAAAAAAAAAAATGTAATTCTCTACAATTTTTTAGTCTTAGTCTGCAGCGTTCATCTTTTCCTTCAACTCAGTTTTTATCTGAGCGCACTAGGCCATAACAACGGTACAGCACCCGGCTGCTTGGGGTGGTGGAGATACAACAGTGTACATCTCAAAATTGCCCGAGGCAAATCAATGGTCAGCATGAGAAGGGATTATGCCCGCTGCCATGTCTCTGTGCAATAGTAGTTTGCCTATCAGGTAGGGTGCTGCTTTCTGGAAGCTATTAATGAAATAGACCCGATACAGATTTGACTTGGGAAGAAAAGAACAAATATTGGTAAACTATGTCACAATCAACAAATGCTATTTTAGGGCGCCTGGGTGGCTCAGTCAGTTGGGCAACTGCCTTCGGCTCAGGTCATGATCCTGGAGTCCCGGGATCGGGTCCCGCATCGGGCTCCCTGCTCGGCGGGGGGTCTGCTTCTCCCTCTGACCCTCCTCCCTCTCGTGCTCTCTGTCTCTCATTCTCTCTCTCACAAATAAATAAATAAAATCTTAAAAAAAAAAAAACAAATGCTATTTTAATGTTCTTCCCATTGCCCAGAAGGAGGACAGTCATTGGTTAAATAAAAGCCATAGGGTAAAAACCCAAATTTCTACATGGACTCAATCTGTGATTTGCTAATCATTGCCAGGCTTTAGCTGGGTCGAGGACCATGCCATTGATAGATACATTGAGAACAGTGGTGTTGCTAGGTGGTCAATTTCTTTTTGTTCTTTTTTTTAAGTGTATTAAATTTTTTTTTAGTCATCTCTACAACCAACGTGGGGCTCGAACTCATGGCCCTGAGATCAAGAGTCGCATGCTCTTCTTTTTATTCTTTTTAAATTTTCTACATGTCAATTATTCATTAAAATCAGTAAATCTTTTGAATTGTTTTCTTGTTCTTATGATATAATGGGGTGCCTGAAGGGGACTAGATCTTGACTTCTTGCAACCTGGAAAACTATCATTTGGAAGATTAAAAGCACTTTACACCTATTGGATGGAGCCTGCGTTCTGTCTTTGGTACAGATTGTTGTGGTCCTGTTTGTGGTCCCGTTCAGCAGGCCCAGCTACCAACAATAATGATGTCTAGCACTTATGTAGTGCTCACCATGTACCCGGCACCTTCTCAGTGCCTTACATATGTTAATACTTTTAGTCCTCAAATGGCCCTATGTTGCGATATCCCCATCTTCCAGATGAGGAGACTGAGGCGCAGGGATATTAAAGACATTGACTGGCAGTACACAGTAGAGCTGGGGTTCAAAGCCAGACTGATGCCAAAGTCTGCACTCCTCTTATCATGCCTCCTCTTAAGATAATGATGTCAGGGTAGACAAGGATGTTGTAAATCAAAGGGATATGCACCAACCAGGACTAGCTTGTGGAATATGGACTCCCAGGGATTCCCAGAAATAAGTGGGCAAGGGTGAAGTATGGGGAAGAGAATCTGAGCTCTGTGTTTAAGTAAGATGGTGATTCGGACTACCATGGGAGCATTAAAGACTGAAGAAGTTGAGGCTATCTGAGTTACATATGTTTTTATAGTCTAAAATCTGAACTATACTACTTATTTCCAAGCTGTGATCACAGGAGGTGATAAATGTAGGAAAAGAATACAACTTATTATTTAATTTATCTGCTTATTCAATCTATATTTATTGTCTACCGTCCTGCACCAGATAGCCACATGAAGTGGAAGACCCTAGAACACTCGTCTGAAGGGACAAGCATCCCTGAGCTGCAAGTCTGGAGGTTCTGGTTTCCCATGGCCTTCTTAGGGAGTGCCAGAGGCTCCAGGATGGCCTCCCTTTCTCTCTCCTCTCTGCTGGGACTTGTGTCCAGAGCATTCTCGGGAGTTCTAGGCATGGCCACCCGAACAGTGAGTGGTGGTCCCTGGGAGAACTGAGAGAGGCTGAGGGAACCCACAAAGTTGAGGGGATCCTGCCCATGGAGCACAATGGGGAAGGAGAAACTCAGGAAGCACTTACCAGCATACCTTCCCTTCCCCAGTAGAGGTCTCAACACCTGACCTATATACCTCTGTGGATGTGGAGGGCTCCTCTTTATTTGACAATAGTACCTGACCTAATAAAGAGCTGATTCCTTTTTATTTATTGCACACAGTGCAAATGTTCCTCTGTTTTCCTACAGAAATATTAATATGTTTGATTGTGTTGAGTCCACGCAGTCCCACCAGGTGTGAAAAGGTATGATCTGTGCACATCTCTGCCTGATGCCTTTGTTTGCCCAGACCCACGGTCTGCCCCTCTTCACCTTGCTCTGGTCCTGGGAGACCAGCCATGTGGATCCTTCCATGGGCGCCACTTGCCCTCCAGCTTCTGGTTGGGATCAGCCAAAGGGAGGCAGCTGTTGAGGTCAGAGACAGCAGGAGAGAGGGGTGGGGATATTTATTCCCCTGGCTGCCCTGGCACTGGGCCATGAGGTGGCGGTGGCTCAGTTCCTCTACGAAAGGCCACAGCTTCTGTCAGCCTCTCCTGCAGCCACAGTTACAGTCCTGTCTGGATTCCAGTAAACACCCCTTCCCCTCCCCCCTCTCCCCTCAGGCCTGTGAATTACCAGTGCGATGCAATCCTTAAAATATAAGCTACAATTACCGGACAGAAGGCATCATCTGAAAATTCTCTAGGTTGTCGAGAATGGTGGAATAAGAGGAATTGTGGCTTGGAAGGTGGAGATAGTAATTGATTGTGTCCAGAAGAAAAAGGCAAGAAAAGCAGGGAGATCCAATGATGATCATTTATTGAGTATCTACGACGAGCCCAGTTCACTCACATGTATCGTCTTGCTCATTTCACCCAACAGCCCTGCAAACTCTGTTATTATTCCTATTAGAGGTTAGGGACTTGGCTGTGCTCATACAGCTAGGAACCATCGCTAGTTAAGTGGCAGAGCCTGCACTTGACCGTGCACCTCAGGATGGGATGACAGTTAGTGCTTCTGCACTGGGCACCTCCCGGGACGAGGATGCCCCTCCCCCCAGCACTGTTGGGCTAGAGGAAGCAGGTGCAGGGAAAAGGAGGGTGGGGTATCACAGACAATGATGGAGTCCAGATACTGGATCCTTCCCTATTTTGGCAGAGGCTGAGCCAGCAGAAAGGGCCCAAGGTACCAGGACTGGGAGAAATCACCTCTGGGAGGGTTGAAAACGTGCAGAAAGTGAGTAAGCACTGAAAGTTAACCTCAAGTACATCTATGAAGACTTTTCTGTAGGCTCACCCTACCTACTTTCCCAACTGTATCAGACAAATAAGAGAGAAGGTCTTTATTTTGGTCTTTTGTTTAATGGAAACCATAAATGTGAGTACCATCAGCCTTATAGATACCTGGGAATGTTGTGCAAACTTTATTTTATAGAAGCTTCATACTGAGAGGCTCTTAAATGGGACACCATTATCCTTTAGAATCAACTGTCAAGGAGTGGTCTTATGTTTTCAAGAAGGAATTAGCAAGGACTCCTTCCATTAAGAATTCATACTGTCCTTCCGACGAGAGCGCCTAGAATTGTAACTGTGTGGTAGATAAGAGCCCAGCTTTACAATCAGGCAGAACGGGGTTCAAATTCTAGCTCAGCTATGAAGTAAGTTGGCTTTGTATGAGAAATTTAAAATAGTAGAGGTTTCAACAAGAAAGAAGTCTATTTATTTTTTCCTTACTTAATAGCCTGAGGTGGGTGGCCTAGGAATGGTATAGCGGGATGTTCGCTAGAACGCTGTAGGGAACCAGCCCCTCCAAGCTTGCTGTTCCACCATCCATACGATTATGTCTTCAACTATAAGGCACGAGATATCTCTCAGCTTCATCGCCGTCTCAAGCAGTAGTATGGTAGAAGAGGGGATGGGTGGGGAAGCTCCTTCCCCTTACGGGCAAGTCCAGGAAGTCACCCATACTGTTCCATTTCCCTTCATGCCCCCATTGGCCAGATCTTAGTCTCGGGTCTGTACCCAGCTTCAAGGGAGGCTGGGAAATGAAGTCTCTATTCTAAAAGGCAATATGCCCAGAAGATCAGAGGTCCTGTCTCTATGGGACCAGCTGTGTGACTTCAGGCTAATGAACTTCTGTGTCTCAGTTTCTGCATCTGTAAAATGGGAATAATAAAAGTCTGCTTCGTAGAGTGGATGTGATGATTAAAGAGGAATGTGCTTAAGCACTCAATAAAGATAGCTATAATTATTATTGGTTTGCTGAGGCTGGGAGCACTTTTGGCTTCACCGACCTAGCTTGCCAGGATCCAGATCTTGCCACTCCTTTTCAGCGTAAGCTCACGTTTGAATCCTTTAAAGACCTTTCTGGTTAGGGTTTAGTGACCGAAAAAGTTACCAGCCGACAATGAAAAGCAAAAAGTACATTCCACATTGTTTCTAGGAGGAAAGGCGTAGGCAGTGGCTTTGAGTTCTTTCCCCATTCACTAGCTCGTTCGTGAAACAAGGATCGGGGGTGGGAGACGGAGGAGAGGAGCAGAGTGTGGCTCCATCTTCTGCTGCCCAGTCATGCCCAAAACTTACCTTTCATCTCCAAAACCCAGCGATCCAGTTTCAAGCCAAAGTATGCCAACTCCCCACGCAGAGCGCTTGCTTCCATTCCTCCCTAACTTGGCCCCTGTCCAGCCCACAGTTAGATGGAAGTTAGAAATGAATTATGATTAGAAAATAATTTTTACAATTGCTCAGTTTGCCTTTTTCTGGCTTTGTTCCTCGAGGCTGGGTGAGAACGCAGGTGCTATATCAGACAGGATCGGGAGAAGCTTCTTCCTTCCCGAAGTATGGCTTAGAACCTCGTTTGAGAATGCGTTTGTGCTATGATGTGGCTGATCTGTTTTAAAAGACCCTATAATATATCTAGAGTTAAGAGAAGCTACCTGAGCATCTCGGGGGGTAATTAGTGCTGTGGTCTATAAAATAGCAGCCCTTCATACCTGTGGCCTAAAAGGCATTCTTGTTTTCAGGTAACCACAGTGACGCTGAATATCCTCAGCTCCAAGTCTGCAATCATGTGTTGCGGCCCACTGTGTGCCGAGCTCTCGCACAGCCCTCGGGTCTCCCACCTTCCTGCCATGGCATCATTGGTCTGCTTTTGTAGACGAGCAGCCTGAGCACTTAGCACACTTCGACCTCAGAGTTCTGTTGGCAATTCTTACTGCATTTCAGGACACTGGTTCCTTGCCCCATTCCTCCTCATGGAAAGAATTATCTCCCTAACTTCATCACTACATCTGGCAGCAAAGACGAAGAGCCCAGGGCAATTGCAAACATGCATATATTTTAAATCGACAGGGGTTCCAAGTTCTTCTTGGCTGTAAATCATCAGAGAATGTCCCAGCTGGAAGGGGTCCATTCTTAACACACAAATATGCTAATGAAAGATGTTATAAGTCAATAGCTTGGGGTGCCTGGGTGGCTCAGTCGTTGAGTGTCTGCCTTCGGCTCAGGTCATGATCCCAGGGTCCTGGGATCGAGTCCCACATCGGGCTCCCTGCTCGGTGGGAAGCCTGCTTTTCCCTCTCCACTCCCCCTGCTTGTGTTCGCTCTCTCTCTGTGTCTCTCTCTGTCAAATAAATAAATAAAATCTTAAAAAAAAAAAAGTCAATAGCTTGTCTTACTTCCTTCTCTCTTTCCTCCCTCTCCCCTCATTCCCGCTCTCCCTCCCTGCCTCCCTCCCTTCCCTCCTCGCTTCCTTCATTTCCCACTTTTGCTTTGCTTTCCTTCTTTCTTGGGGCGTATATCAATCACTGTGATTGCAATAAACAGCCCAAAGATTTTGGGGTTTTCGTGAACTAAGGTTTACCGATCCTAGCTAATCACTAGTTTGTTCTCACTACAGTAAACTTACTTGTTGCCCTCTGCACAGTTAAGAGAACCAAAATGAATTCAACTCCACACTCTGGTTATCCACAACGAGGGCCTATCCCTCGACGTGCATCACTTACAGCAAAAACTTTGGTTTTCCAAATTGATTCAATGTCTTTCGATTCCATCTGGATAATAGACATTGTAATGTCAAACAAAGGCAACTCCGGTTTCTTGCTGGAGTAAGGGCATTGTGCAGAATTGAAACCGTTCCTTCTCAGTGTAGTTTATTTTCCGGCAACAGTTTTGGGAATCTCCATTGGTGATACAAGGGAAGCAGGCACAAGGCAGCAAAGATTTCCTCCCCTAAATCCTTTAATCTTTTTATGTTGATTCTTTGCCACTGAAACCTAAGGGAATAACTTGGCTTAAATATAAAATATATAAAAAAAAACAAACAGGTTATGCCTTACCATAACCTGTTGCTAGGTATGGTTCCAAAACAGTCTTTATTTCCTATGTATGTCCTTTGATAATAAGTAATTAGTAATGCTTTCCAACAATCACTCATGGAAGGAATTGGCATAACCCTGCAAGTCTACTTTAATTCGAATAAGTATTTGTTCATAGATACAGGGAAGGTATTGTAGACATGCAGCAATATTGTACTTCCCAACACAGAAACCAATAAAAGCTCAATTGGAAATCTTCTCATTCTGCTGTTAGATTCAAAAGCAAAAGGCTAGAAAAGAGCAATCTGTATTTGTAATGGTTTGCTTATTAAAGAAAAATGTCTTATTTCTTCAAAGAAACATTAAACAGAATGTAAAGATTCTGGGTAACATGAAAGGACTGCAAGACGGCTCTTCTAAACTCACAGAAATTGGCTTCAACTATTTTCTTTCTTATTCTAGAAAAAAAGAAGACTTTTTTCTATGATGTGTTAAAATAGCTCATAAGGCATTATTCAAGGAATGGGGAGAAACATTTCATTTTAGGTGATTTGAATATTGAAAAGTTTGCAGGAAATGCTCATAATTTAAACTGAAGTGAAAGAAAGCAAAATGCAAAATATCATGAGCCCTTTTTTGTAAAAAGTGGAAACATTAAAAAAATTGAAAAAATACATACTAAAATGTTAGCGTTTGTTTTCTCTGGATGTTGAGATTATTTATTGGTGAGGTTTAGCTTCTTTATTCTTTTGTGCCACTTTCCATTTCCACAGCAATTGGATTATATATATATATATATATATTTTTTTTTTAAAGATTTTATTTATTTATTTGAGACAGAGAGAATGAGAGGGAGGAGGGTCAGAGGGAGAAGCAGACTCCCTGCCGAGCAGGGAGCCCGATGCGGGACTCGATCCCGGGACTCCAGGATCATGACCTGAGCCGAAGGCAGTTGCTTAACCAACTGAGCCACCCAGGCGCCCCTGGATTATATTTTTTAAGAGAAAATTATGATTTTAATGAAACAGACTAAAATAATGCAAGGCCTGGGGCGCCTGGGTGGCTCAGTCGTTAAGCATCTGCCTTCGGCTCAGGTCATGATCCCAGGGTCCTGGGATCGAGCCCTGCATCGGGCTCCCTGCTCAGCGGGCTCCCGCTCCCACTGCTTGTGTTCCTGCTCTCGCTATCTCTCCCTCTCAAATAAATAAATAAAATCTTAAAAATAAAATAATGCAAGGCCTTCTCCCCCAACAGAAATAATATAGGCAAAAAAAAAAAAAAAAAGAAAGAAAGAAAAATGTGTTGCTTTGGGAAAGTGAAACTTTGAATATATTTTTATTTATTCTAAGAGTTAGCAAACTTTTCCGTAAAGGGCCAGATCTTAAATATTTTATGCTTTGTGGGCCGAATCCGCCCTGCCATTATTGTACTAAAGTAGGTGTACACAATACATAAATGAATGAGCACAGCCAGGTTCCAATACAGCTTTGATTATTGACGCTGAAATTTGAATTTCATATATTGTAAACCATTATTCTACTTTTGATTTTTTTTTTCTCTGTCATTTAAAAATGTAAAAACCAGGGCACCTGTGTGGCTCAGTTGTTAAGCGTCTGCCTTCGGCTCAGGTCATGATCCCAGGGTCCTGCTCCACAGGAAGCCTCCTTCTCCCTCTCCCACTTCCCCTGCTTGTGTTAGCTCTCTCACTGTCTCTCTGTCAAATAAATAAATAAAATCTTTAAAAATAAATACATAAATAAAATCTTTAAAAAATAAAATTAAAAAAAGGAAAAACCTTTCGAAGCTTATGGGTCATATAGAAACACTTTCAGTCCCTCTTTTGCCAACCGTTGCTCTATTTCGTTATTTTATATTTCCCCCCAAAAATGTAAAATGGATGCCTTATTTTTTCCCCAGTTTTCTTACTAGAAGAATTTTAATAACATCAAGAAATTTAAAAATAAATGCATATACTCAGGCTACTCATATGGTAAGAGTTTACTCCCATGGGTGGGAACCAAGCTAGGCTCTGCCCGTCCAAGTGAAATCCGAGGTCTGTGCGGTCAAGGTCAACAGGAGGTTAGAATCGAAGTCACAGCTGGTGTGGCTTCACCGCGCTGATGAAAGGGAAAGGGGTCTGACCCCAACAAACCTGGCCACGTCAGAGCCATCAGAAGCCACTCTGCTCAAGGTATGTGGCAATGATTTCGGTGACATTTCCTGAAGCTTCATCAGGACCTCCGTGTGGAGGAAACAATAATTCTCCTGTGGTCACCACAAGGGCTCAACGGGGGGCACTTTCCCCACTCACATGAGTCAGAAGTAACCCCACAATGGTACCTCACTGGTTCAGAGAGGATGTTGTTTACAGGAGAGGGGATAGATGAAGCCAGAGGCCAGCGCGGTTCAACGTTAGTAATTCTGCGGTCCTTCTAAGTGACTGATGTTGGAGGCTGTGGTGATTTGGGGGTGGGAGGGAGGAGAGCTAGCCCCCGCCTGTGTGTTTCTCGAGTGTTAACAGACTGTTTTGTTGAAGGCTTGCTTATTCCTGCAGTCTTTTGTTATTGTTGCTTTTGCTTTATTTTAAAAAATAAAAGACTCCCCGCCCCCCTTAACTGCTTCATTACCTAATTCAGTACAAAACAGACCAATCTTGGCAAGATGGAGGTAACTGAGGAAAGAGGGACAGTGGGTATTTTGGGGAGGGGCACCATCGTGAGGGATTGCAAATGCTGTAAAGCCAGCCGAGAGGGTGTCTCAGGGAAGGCAGAGCATGTACGTGAAATCATCAATCAATAAATTTAGCACTCATTAAATCCTTATTGAGCTATAGATCTCTACGGCCCCTGGTACATTCTAGTTGCTATCTGTACTTATGGTCAGACAGTCACAATATGCTTCCAGGGCTGATGGGAAGTCAGCGGAAAAAGTACAGGGAACTTTTTTTTTTTAAATGCTATTTTACAACATATTGAAGACTCAAAATTTTGCTTATCCAAAGGGGGCTCTATCAGGTGACATTATAGAACGAATTAATATCCCTTATTTGTGTAACAAGTTGTTTCTTACCAGTTCAGGTTAAAAGAACAGAAGCCTGTCTATAGGTTTCCTATTTTACTCGGCAGAGAAAGCTCCCCCCTGTACCCGGCTTTTAAGGATTTGAACGGAAGGATGAGTCTGATTCATCCCTTGTGGGAGGAGTCCGGACTTTGGAATTCCTGAGGTCCTCGAAGTGATTCGTGTTAGAGCTTCTCTGCAGCTGGTCTCCTGATAATCTGCCTGTCCCAGAAGGCCATCAGGATACCCCTGGCAGGAGACCTGGGCTGGAGTGTGGCCCCACGGGCTGGAGAACTGGAAGCATCATAACCATCCTCCCAGTTTGACAGATCCGCTCTTTTATTCCGTATTCAACCAGCAACAGCTGTACGTAATCACCGTAGGGAAAGCAGTGGATTTAAGGGGTCAGGACCCTCCAGGTTGTGGGCGTGAGTGGGGGGGGTGGGTGGCTGGACACTAGGATGTTAAGGATGCTTCAAACTTTGTCCTCTTGCAGGCTGAGCATTATCTCTTGCTGGCTGACAGAGGACAGCACTGCTCAGGGATAAAGGACATTTCAGCCTGGAACCACATATTTCTTCTTGAGGTCAAAACACTGTTTTGTAAGCGCATGCCCCTAGAATCACAAATTGGAAAATTTGACTGGTTTTGCAGAAATTAGTTTTATAGTTTTCTTCAGGGCTACTTTATTTCCTTATAATGGAAGGTTCACTGTGATCTCCAAGGTATTTCCAACTTAACATGATGCCTAGCACATAGTGTGTACTTAATAAACATTTCCTAAACCAAGAATAAGTTTCTTATAAAATTCAACATACTTTTACCGTGTGATCCAGCAATCGCATTCCTTGGTATTTACCCAAAAGAGTTGAAAACTTATGTCCATACAAAAACCTGCACATGAATATTTATAGAAGCGTTATTCATGATTGGCCAAACTTGGAAGCAACGAAGATGTCCTTCAGTAGGTGAGTGGACAAATGAACTGTGATATATTCGGAAATGGAATATTATTCAGCACTAAAAAGAAATGAGCTATCAAGCCATGGAAAGACAAAGGAGGAACCGTAAATGCATATTCCTTTGTGAAAAAAGCCGATCTGAAAAGGCTACATGCTGTATAATTTCACCTATGTGACACTGTGGGGAAGGGAAAACTGTGGAGAGAGTAAAAAGATCTGTGGTTGCTAGGGGTGGGAGGGGAGGGAATAAATGGATGGAGCACAGGGGATCTTTAGGGCAGTGAAAATACTCTGTGTGATACCATAATGATGGATACGTGTCATTCTACATTCGTCTAAACCCACAGAATGACAACACCGGGAGTGAATCTTAACACCAACGATGAACTCTGAGTGTTGACATACGATGTCTCAGGTGTAGGTTCATCAGCTGTAACAAAGTGGAGGTTCTGTTGGTGCGGGCTGTTGATAATAGGGAGATGAACCTTGTGTGGAGGCAGGGGCTGTATGGGAAATCTCTTCCCCTCAATTTTGCGGTGAACCTCAAACTGCTCTAAACAAAGGTCTTAATTAAAAAAAAAAAAAAGCAAGCTCATGAATACTTAAGTGAGACTATTGAAAAAACGTATTTACCCGAGGGGTTGATGGAAGCATCCTCTATGAAATGACAGTTTTTCAACAGTCCCTATTAGTAGGGGTTGACTCAGAAAACTTGAGAATTGTTCCTGAAGATCAAACACTGTCATAGGAATCAGTCACTTCTTTCAGTCCCCCAAAACAATCTTGCTGAAGCTTTAGGCAAAGAATAGCCCCAGAAGCAGCCTACAGCTCAGATATTACCTACAATTTCCTATTTGTCATCGTCGCAGCTCCTGGCCCTAATTGCTCCATCCTGTCTGATCAGAGCTCCTGTTCTAGACAGCCTGACTTCTTCAGTGACCGTCCACGTTTACACTAGAGTAGCCGGCACTTCCTGGCTGGCTCCTTCCAGACAAGGAGCCTCTGTTCGTCTTGGGACCCGGGAGGAAACAACCTCTGACTGTCCCAGCTGGTGAGCGATTAGCCCCAGCCCTGGGACAGCAGACTTGCCATCCATATTTCTGAGCACTGGATGGGAAGCAAACCAATCAGTTATGTATATCGCCCGCCTTTTAAAAAGCAGCACTTAGTAATCGTGTTCACAGGCTAGCATGCAAGAAAACAAAAATGCCTATCTTCCAGGAGTTCCTTTTAAGTGGTTTGCAAAGGTATGTCCTTACTAAATAAAGAGCTTTGGACAGGAGCTCATGCTAAATAATGGTGGAGTATTGTTGATGGTCTTATTTTCCTCTGGAGGTTGTGTTTATGTCCTGCTTCAAGCCTTTAAAAATACTATATATACATTTGGGATTATACTAGTTTACCTGGCACCTATCAAAAAAAAAAAAAAAGAAGAAGAACAGAAAGAAAAAGAAGACTGAAGAGAGTATTCCTGCCTGACTTAGAGGTTAGTAAATTGAGTGTGGCACGTTTGTGGTCGCTGGTTTGCTCAGCTTAAGCTGATTCAAATCTTGCTTTGAATCAGCTCTGGCCTGCCTTGGGGGTCAAGCTGGGGCCTTTTGTTAGGGGCAATCCTGAGTGGCAGGAGGGCCAGGGAGGTGGAGAAGTCACAAGTGTTCTAGGACTGTAGGTGGCTATTGTCTTGCACACAAGCCCCAACAACCCAACTGTTTTCTTCTGCGGAGGGGAAGCTGGATCAGGAGGGAGGACGGGCCCTGGGATTTAGGCCTGACGGTCCCTCACTACTCCTGGCTCCCACCCCACTCACCCAGCGCCTTCCTGCTGACCCGGAGAGGGACAAGAAATGACAGCCTTTGGGGCAGGAACAGGAACAGGCAGTGGCCCCTGGGAGCCCAGACCATTTTCTAGGCAACTGGCTAATGAGAACTGACTGGGGCTCTGAAGAGAATGCAGTCCAGCCTTGGTTCCGCCCTCCATGCTAATGAAGAAGGCAGTGAGGTGGATAATTAAGGGCGGTGATGTGAATAATTCCACACTGATAATCCAAAGGTAATGAAATGCATTATGAGTTTTGGGGACAGCAGATTTGCTTTACCGGCCAAGGCTGTTTTATGATAAAATGAGCTTTGCCTTTTCTCAGCACAGACCAGCTGACTCTGGGAGGAGACGGATGGGATGGGGGAGACGGGGGTTGGAGGAGGAGCGAGCCTGGGATGCAGAATTCATGCGGCCATTAAAAACAACAACGTGTGGGAAGCTTGCAGCCCCGCTCAGGGAGACACCGGCCACACGATCTGAAGGGGGAAAAGAAAGAAAGAAAGAAAAGAAAGAAAAGAAAGAAAGAAAGAAAGAAAGAAAGAAAGAAAGAAAGAAAGAAAGAAAGAAAGAAAGAAGCAGGCATGGTGAAGAGTTTGACCAACCACAGCAATGTATAAAACAAACAAAATGAACACCAAACAAACCAAATATGTAGAAGAAAAGACTGTAAGGAAATACACAGGAATGTTTTTCTACTTGGTAGTTACCTGAGAAGTGGAATGTGGGTGATTTCTTTCATTCTTCTCTCTGCTGTTGTTCTCTAAATGTTCTTATATTAACTTGGATCATTTTCATAATGAAACACGGGAGCACACTAAAAAAAAAAAAAAGAATTTGACTTGGCAGAATTCTTCCATAATGCCAACTTTTTGACTCATGTGGATGGGCAGGGACTCCAGTCAGGCTCCATTTTACTGTAGAAGTTGTGAGAGGTCCCAGCAGCCCTCTTCTGGATAGAAAGATTTTCTCTGTCAAATTCAGACTGTATGTGAATCTCCCTGGTTCTGCTTTGCTGAGAGCAAAAGGCTCAGCAACAGCTTTTGGCTACGTGTTCTCCTTAGGGTACAACCAATTCCTACGATATGTAGCAGCTTTCTGGAACCTCCTCTGGGCTATATTTCTTCCCCGTGTCTTCCAGTTTTCAAACTAGTTATGAAATCAAGACTGGCAAATTAAATGGATTCTTGATTTCACAAAGTCATGGGGCTGGCCAATCAATGGGGTTTCCAGTAGATCTCTGGAAGATGACTGGTTATTTCTCACTCTTACTAAGAAGCCAAATTGTGGGAGACTTGGTAGCAAATTCTCTATTTTATAAAGATTTTTAGTTAATGAAGGTGATCTGTCACCTAGAAATAAAATCCATATTTCCTTCTACAAGAGTTTGGGTTTGAAAACATTCAAAAAATCCTTAGGAACTCTGAATACTTGTTCACACAATGTTGCTTTTGGTACGAGATCTGCCCGATGTTTATGCTGCTGTTGGCCGTGACCTTGTTTAGGGTTGGGTGGGTGTTTAACTCTACACTACTGGGGAGCAGGGTCCCTTGCTCTTACTGAATTGAGTTGATTGAAATACTTACTGCAATCTTACGATATCATCCAGATTTTCAAGTTGTGTCCTAATAACATACATATTTGCACTAACATATAATCATTTCACACTTCTATCCACCATAACCTAAAAATGATGATATCAATACCTCAAAAGTTATTAAGAGAATTACATGAAATGTGTGATGTGATTAGTACAGCAGATAAGTTCTGTACTGGATCTTCCAAGCAGGTGCATTCAAGTTAGGATGCTCACTTGGCAGAAGCCAAAGGATGCCTGGGCTACCTGCAGCCCCCTCTGGGCACTTCCTCATGAAGTACCTTATGAAGTTAAGTGACTTATAATGTGCCAAGATATAACACAAGGATTTTGTTTTGTTTTTGAGGGATGACAGTCCAAAAAACTACTTTATTGGGAAGAAGCATAAAACTGTGGGTATGTAGAATCCAAAGCTGCAAACCGTCATAAAAGGAAAATGCTGAAATAGAAACTTAAAAAGGCTGTACTGTTTCTTCTCTTGAAAACTGTGACTTGATCCCGTGTGTTTGGTGGGAATTCTGTCCTCGGTGTCCCCCCACATTTCCCCAGAGCAGTGTGGAGCAAGTTGAGAGCAAGGTTCCAGTTTTTCCAAATACTTTTTTTTAAATACTCCTTTTATAATGTATTAATGTATTCTTAGTTAAAGGAATTGACTAATATTTGCTTCTAAGCAAAAAAAAATTTTTGAGCATTGAAATCTTTTATTCTGGTGTCCCCAGAATTGACTGTGGAAGTAACAAGTTCCTACATTAAAGAAGTTTATATTAATTACATGTATTATAATTTTCATAAAAGTCAAAACGAGATGATCTGCAGAGAACAAAAGATATGCCAAGCAGCAGATCCTATTTGCACAAGCCCACTGCATGCCATGGATAGTAGTAGGATGTGAAAACTTTTGTCCAATGCACACTAGCAAAGATTTCAGTTTGGTATTCTGTAAGCCCAAGATTGTAAACTCCTCTTAACTGTGCAAAAGCCCTAATGACATACGGAGTTTTGCGTAGGAACTCTTGTGCCTCTGCTTGGCATATCGTCTACTTTTTAGTATGTGACATTAATACAGACACTTGGGAGAGGTTGTGCGAGACTATTCTATTTACAAGAAAGGCACCAAAGCGAATTCAACAATGCACATATACACTTCACTCACATCTTCAACAACGAAAGGTATTCTGACAGCACAGAACCAAATAAGGATACTAGCTTCGATGGAGCTGGGGAGGGTCTGTGATCAAGGAGAAGGCATGTCTGCCAAAGGCAATCATATTAGAGAATGGACACCTATCCTGGCTAGTAACATAAACAAGGTCTGAATGTAGCCCTCATGGGGGTTGTTGCCTGAGATAATATCAGCTCAGAAGCCTGGGCTTCATTCACTCACTCTAGAGATGGACTTTCTTCAAGAAGAGGGACTGTGGCCATAGGCACTTTATACGGAGGGAGTTGTAGGATGAATGTGTCCCCCTCAGATTCATATGTTGAAATCCCAAACCCAGGGTGATAGTATTTGGAGGTGGGGGTCTTTGGAAGGTGATTAAGTCATAAGGGTGGAGCCCTCATGAATGGGATTAGTACTGTTATAAAAGAAACCAGGGTGCCTGGGTGGCTCAATCAGTTAAGGGTCCTACTCTTGATCTCAGCTCAGATCTTGATCTCAGGGTTGTGAGTTCAAGCCCACATTGGGCTCCATGCTGGGTGTGGAGCCTACAAAGAAAGAAAGAAGAAAGAAGAAAGGAAGAAAGGAAGGAAGGAAGAAAGGAAGGAAGGAAGGAAGGAAGGAAGGAAGGAAGGAAGGAAGGAAGAAAGAAAGAGAGAAAGAAAGAGAGAAAGAAAGAAAGAAAGAAAGAAAGAAAGAAAGAAAGAAAGAAAGAAAGAAAAAGAAAGAAAGAGAGAAAGAAAGAAAAAGAAAGAGAGAAAGAAAGAGAAAGAAGGAAAGAAAGAAAAAGAAAGAAAGAAAGAAAAAGAAAGAGAGAGAGAAAGAAAGAAAGAAAGAAAGAGAGAAAGAAAGAAAGAGAAAGAGAGAGAAAGAAAGAGAGAAAGAGAAAGAAAGAAAGAAAAAGAGAGAGAGAGAAAGAAAGAAAAAGAAAGAAAGAAAAAGAAAGAAAGAAAGAAAAAGAGAGAAAGAAAGAGAGAGAGAAAGAAAGAAAGAAAGAAAGAAAGAAAGAAAGAAAGAAAGAAAGACCCAAGGGAGTTCCCTCACCCCTTCCACCATGTACAAACACAGTGAAAAGGCATTATCAGTGAACCAGGAAGCGGGTCCTCACCAGACACCAAATCTACCAGCATCTTGATCTTGGACTTGCTAGCATCCAGGACCATGAGAAATAGATTTCTGCTGCTTATAAGCCACTCAGTTTATGGTATTTTATTATAGCAGCCCAAAGACAGAGGGGTTACTCTCTGCTTAGCGACTGACTATTTAAGTGGTATCAAAGATGGAAACCCTAGAGGAAAAGATTGAAATATCTGACTGAATAACAAACATAAAAATAAGTTAAAAAGTAAATTACAAGGCAAATGATAAATTGTAACAAGTACTTACAATAGACCTTCTGATGCTGCCAACTATCGCTGAGTGTTAATGCTATGCGCCTTTTTTTTTTCTTTTTCAGTTATATATCTTATCCAGGCTGGCAGATACAGACAGATTTCTCTGTGAGGTGACAGAATATCCGTTAACATGTGGGTCTTATGTTCTACTCCATCAGAGCAACCGATCCCCCAAATTAGTCTGGTCCTAAGACTGGGTGTGGGGAAGGAGTTAAGTATTTGATTTTTGAAACTTTATTGTCATTTCTATATGTTATTCCCACCCTGGACTCTCAGATAATGTATATTGAAGGGAACTTTGAAAATGTAAATTTGTTTTATATGATTTGTTCTTGGGTTATAACAACAAAATGCCACTTCCCAATGGGGAACAATGATTTCATTGCCACTGTGTCCCTGGGTCCAAGTCATATAGGATTGGAAAGATGATTATACCTCTTTGCAAAAATGAATGATTCTATACAAGTATGTAGTTTAAATGAGCTCAGTTTAGAGAAAGATCCCAAATTCCCTGCTATTATTGGTAGTATCTTTAACCTATGAGAATTAAAGAAAACACCTGGGTTTTAAACTGGCAACATTATTTCCCAGCTGTGATTTCCTTTGTGACCCAGGAAAGCCCCTAACTTAGAGATTGACGTCATAGAATTAAACATCCTAATTATTAGTACCAAGAGTAATACAAGCCTATTGTTTTACTTTGGAATGTGCTAGATCTTGTAACATCATCTACAACATCACAGACCTTGAACAGCTTTGGAAGATAAGCTATGAACTGAACAACAGGAACTCTGTTTTAAGGGAACATGGCTGCAGAATATATACTCACAGGGGGATTTCTCACTGATGGGGATTACCTGTTGAGGTATTCTTGAAAAAAGATTTTTTAAAAGACATAAAGCAAGAAAACTGGAGGGCAAGCAGAGGAAATCATCACCTCTTGTTGATAGGTAAGGTAGGACTAATTCATGTCGTGGAACCCTTCAGATGATCACCTTGGGTTGTGGGGTCCTTAGTTAGCGCCAACATCCAGGAAGATGTGGGGTAGGGGGACGGGAGCAAATCACAAAGGTGAAAAAAAAAAACCCTCATTGTTCGGGTCATCTTGTTGTATAAGAAGTCACCCAAAAATTTAATGGCATAACACAACAATTCACTATTATCTCTCGAGATGCTCTGGATTGGCCTAACTATCGAGCTGGGAGCAATACAGCATAACTGTCCATGTCACCTTGCCACATGACAGCTTGGGCTTCCTTACAGCATGGTGATCTCAGGGCAGCCTGATTTATTTTTTCTCTATCGTGGCCAGCTTCTGCCCGAGCAAGTGAACTAAGAAGTCAGGAGAGAATTTGCCAGTTCTGTTGAAGGTTTGGCCCAAATTGGCATAGCATTACTTCTGCTGTTTTGTGTTGGCCTTTGACTGGCCACAGGCCCACCCAGATCTAAGATGAGGGGAAATTAATCACACCTCAATGGGAAGAGCAGCAAAGAATTTGCTGCCATCTTTACTCCATCATCATCTCTAAGGTGATCTTGAAAGGTGAAAGAAGAACCAAATTAAAGCCCAAAGAAACTAAGTAGCAGAAGGATGGCTTTTCCTTTTCACTGTGCTCAGCTTCAGGGTGTGTCATTGTTGCTTCGATAATTGGAGAAGGTGATGAGGAATTTGGAGATATTTCAGAGAGAAGAGGATCCTACAGAGATGGTTGAAAAGTTGGGAAATGAGACCTGTAGAAAGGAATGAAAAGAAGTAGGATTATTTTGGCCTGAAGCAGAGAAGGCAGAGGAGTAGCTGAATCTGCAAATACATGACAGTTGTTATGAAAAAGATGCATGACCATTGAAAGGTGAGCATATAGGGACTGGGCCGGAAACACTAAAGAATTTCCCACCAAGAAATGGGCACCCCTGGGACTCTTTCCTGAAGCTGTTTGAAAGAGAACCCATTTTATAAGCCTGCAAAGGACTTAGGATGAGTTTTACCGAAAATAGGAATGTTAGACCAATCGTCTCTTTTTTCGGTAACAGAATCATTTTTTCAAATAAAACCTTATATAAAACAGATGAAGAGTGGTGTTGTTTATGTTGAAGTGAGAGCATGCCAAAGCCACACTTGCTCTTCTCCCATCCCTTATCTCCCCAGGTGGCCCCCAAAGTCACTGAATGAGACACAAGAATCCTGCTAAAGATAGTTTGAAAATAATTAAAACCGATAAAGAGTTCCCTCACTGTTCTGTAAAAGCTGTGGGTGCTTGGAAATTTTTTTCAAATCAAAGTGAGGCCTTGAGGGTTTTGTAAAATTGCTGAAATCTCTTCATGGTTCAAATTTGTGAGCTGTTGTTATTCCTGAATTCGGGTTCTGTTCTTTTGTGTATTGTCAAATAGCCCTTTTATATTCACTCTTTAGTAGCACGGGTGTGACAACGTGTACCGAAGTATAGGAAAGTGATGGCTGAAATTTTTCACCTCTTGGTAAATTAACAGTTTTACTTCATGAATGGTTTCACTTCACTAACAGTCAATGACAATCAGGGTTTACTTTATTAACTCTTACATAAAATCTTTGCAAAAAAAGAAAAAATCTTAGTACAGCCACCAAGGCTGTCATCTCAATATTACTATCTGGATAGCTTCATGAATAATCCATTTGCTCTGGAACTCTTCTTACACAAAAGGATAAAATATTTTCTAGCACCATTTTAATACACACACATTGTGTTATAACTTTTAATACTTGATAAAGTCTACATTAAAAATTTAAATACATACAGATTTCATGGTTAATACAACTTCTAGTTTCCAGGTTAACTGAGCACCTGCTGTATTTATCCCTCTCATACCAAGGCCATACGTTCGTTGGTAGAAAATATATTGGAAAAAAAAAATACACAACTTCATTGAAAATCAGGCATAGTCAGATTGGATCTTTTTAAATCCAATTATGTTTTTAATAAGAAATACAAAGCAAGGTGGCACAGAAAAGTTGAAATATGGGGATGGAAAAAACTTACTAAGCAAATGCTAACAAAAAGAGTCTACCATTATTAATATCAGACAAAATAGAATTCAAGGTGAAAAGGACAATATCAGACAAAAAAGAATTCAAGGATTAAAGAGGATATTCCATATTGACAAAAGTAACAAATCACTAAAAACTATATGGCTTTGAGTTTTTGTGCACCTGAGGATGTAGCTTGGATAAACAGACATATACTGTAGCATTGTCTATGGTTACAAATCATTAAAACCAATAAAGAGTTTCCTCACTGTTCTGTAATACACTGTAAGTAAAACAAAGTTGAAAAGAACCTAGAAGCCTATCAACTGGTGATTGGCTAATATTAACACTTTGAAATGCTTTGTAGCAGTTACAAAGAATGAGGTCAAACTATAAACTAACATAGTTAGCTCTTTAAAATATACCATTGACTGGGGTGCCTGGGTGGCTCAGATGGTTAAGCTTCTGCCTTCGGCTCAGGTCCTAATCCCAGGATTGAGCCCGGCATCGGGGCTCCCTGCTCCGCGGGGTGTCTGCTTCTCCCCCTCCTTCCTGCTCAAGCTCTCTCTCACTATCTCTGTCTCTCTCAAATAAATAAATAAAATATTTTAAAATAAAATAAAATATACCATTGACTAAAAAAACAACTTGCAGAAAGGTGTGTACAATATATAATCATTTATGTTAACACATGTACAATAGTATGTATTTTCTTCGGATACAGAAGTCTTTATATGAATAAATTTTAAAAATTAGGAAACAACACATGCCAAAAGTATGATTGTGGTTACCTATGGGGAGTGGGGGAGAAGGTGGGTTGGAGTCAAAAAGTGCTGAGTTAGAAAGGACTTTAAACTTTATCTGAAATGCTTGCATTTTTTTAATAAGGAAAGTCCATTTTATTACTCACGTTATTAAATTAAAAAAAAAAAAGGATTCCATGATTTTGAAAAGTTCTGAAAGCCCTGTACTAGTTGATGTGTCAAGTTGGATGCCTTCGGATGCAAATAAGAAAACCTGATCTGAATAATAAGGCTTGAACGGTAGGGGAGTTTATTATTCCATATAAAAGGATGTTAGCAGAGTAAAGGGTTGATTAGTTACAAAGTTCAACCATGTGGCTGAGGATCCAGGTTCTTTCCATTTCTTTGCTTCGTGAATTTTGAAAAAATTTACTTGAAATTCTCTTTGCATTCCTGGAGTTGGTTGAATCCTTAGGCGCATAGCGAGATGGTGCCAGCATGTCAAGCAAACAATATCCAGAACAAAATAATAATAAAAAACAGTAATACAGTGCTTACTATGTGCCAACATTTACTTACATTATCTCATTTTTTCTTCTCATAACTGTTTTTGCAGATGAGAAAACAGAGGCACCGAAAGGCTCTGTAACTTGTTGAATATTACATAATTAGTAAGTGGTGGATTCAAATCCAATTAGTGTGGTCCAAGAATATATGGGCTTGATCTCAGGGCTCTACGCTGTATCTGCTTTTCCCTGTGACTTTTTTTCTTTCTTTTCTTCTCTTGTTGTTCTCTCTAAGGAGTACAGAAACTTTTTCCAGAACCTTTCCAGCAGACAACTCTTCACATCTCATTGGCACATGCCCATTCCTGAACTGATTAGATTACCCTTCGCCCAGACCACCCCTGGAGTTGAGAGTGGAGTCAGCTTCCCCCAGGGACATTACTGTGTGGGAAAGTGTAGACACATGAACCAAATCTAGGTTCTCTTTAGAAGGAAAAGGGGGTGGCAGGGAATTATGCTGAGAAGAGAACCAACAGCCTCCAGTAAAGGTGATTTTTATTGGTCCTTTGCAGCTCAATGATTCATTCATTTGAACGCCTGTTATGTGGGGCACACAACTGAAAACATCCAGGAACCATATATGGTTCAAATCTTGAGGAGAAGAATCTGGGCTGGAGAGGCAGATCTGAGCATTATCAACACAGAGATTATAATTGTTTTAAGTCATGGGGTTGGAGAGAATTCCCACAGGAGAAAGGACAGAGGTTTGAGGGAAGATGGGCTACAATAAGATTTAGTGTTTCTGTCTTCCATGTAATTAGATAAAAAGTTCCCTCGTGATTTTTTTAAAAACTATAACTGTAACTGATATACTTAACTGTTATTAATAAAATAGCTACACACTCATTCATTCAATTTGTTTGTTTTGTTTATTAGTTTGTTATTTATCCTAAACACCATGGAGAATCTTGTTCTTCATAGTCTAAGATGTTGAAGGGTCCAATAACCAAAGCTTCGCAACAATAACCTAAAATTGTCCCTAACTAAACCTAAGAGATGAAGTAATCTTGTCCCTGTGATGGTAACAGAAATATGCCCTAGTATACGTAGCCTACTGACTTTGCTTTGAATGGATCTTTAACTCAGCAATCCAAAGAGATGACTCTCTAGAATGTTAGTGGGGCTAAGCCCTGTAGCCCAGTGGCTTAATCTATGGAGGTTTATTTCTTGTGTACGTGGTCATCCAACTCATGTTGGCAGGGATTGTTTCCTTTCATCCAGCAGCTCCGCCATGCCCTTGAGCCCCGAAGACCCCACTGGATCCTCAGCATTTGTCTAGCAGATGAGGGAAGAGAGAAAGAGCATGGAGGATTGCATGGGTTGGACCAAGCCTTGCGGGGGTGAACATCGCTTTGGACTCAATATTCCATGGACCAGAGCTCAGTCACATGGTCACAGCTAACTGTAAGGAAGTCTGGGAAATATAGTCTAGCTATGTGTCCAGGAAGAAGAGGATGGGTTTAGTGGGCAACTGGCTAGTCTCCAACATACTTTGGATGGAGTGAAACATTTCTACAATGTTAAAATTTAATGTTTTTACTTGGTATGTTTACTCTTTCTCTCCGATATTTTGTTTCCGTTTAAAAGAGATCTTTTTTACACTGTTTGTCCTCACTGACTACAGCTTGGGCATTAGTAGTATTTCATGTGTCAAGTTCTTCAGAATCCTCCCACATTTGTTCTTGTTATTTCCAGTTATTCCATTCTTTCTTCAAAGTTCTCTGCCTTCCATTTTGCAGACTTGCATTGCAATAAAAATGTATTCGATCTCTCCTCTGATGCTTCAGGAGAAATTTTTCTGTTTCTCAGACTTTTGACATATGGATCAACTATTTTTATGCATCTTAAAACTTTGCAGTAAATGGACACACCTTCAAAAACACACTAAATTATTCAATTAAATGACATCTCAGAAAGGCACACACCTCTTAGAAACTCTCTCATGTACTACTATATTAAATTCAAAGCAGGTAACTTGTATTTAACATGATGAGTTATAGAAATTATAAGCTTAATTCTAAAAAGGTTAAGTAAATAGGGCGCCTGGGTGGCTCAGTCGTTAAGCGTCTGCCTTCGGCTCAGGTCATGATCCCAGGGTCCTGGGATCGAGCCCCGCATCGGGCTCCCTGCTCTGCGGGAAGCCTGTTTCTCCCTCTCCCACTCCCCCTGCTTGTGTTCCTGCTCTCGCAATCTCTCTCTGTCAAATAAATAAATAAAATCTTTAAAAAAAAAAAAAGTAAAAAGGTTAAGTAAATAAATGCCCAGAAACACAATAATTTCTGAGAAACAATCATGTACCCATCAACTGTCATTGTTAATGTTTAAAAATTAACCAGCATGGTTTTCATGGGAACCTAGACTGATAAGGTAGAAACCACACCCAGTAGAACCTCGGGGGAAACATCCTTGACCTTTTTTTTTTTTTTTTAAGATTTTATTTATTTGAGAGAGAGAGAGAGACACAGTGAGAGAGGGAACACAAGCAGGGGGAGTGGGAGAGGGAGAAGCAGGCTTCCCGCAGCGCAGGGAGCCGGATGCGGGGCTCGATCCCAGGACCCTGGGATCATGACCTGAGCTGAAGGCAGACGCTTAACGACTGAGCCACCCAGGCGCCCCACATCCTTGACCTTTTAGATATATTGATATTTTTTTTTTCCTTGTTGTCATTACCATCAAGATCAACAAACTGCTTAGGGACACATTAAGCTGCAGCTGCTGCAATTAATTGTACCCTTAGAACCTCAAGAGACAAGCCCCAGCCACGGTGGCCAGCTTAGTTCCAGGGAGTGACTGGTTCTAACAGGGACTCCCTGGCAGCGTGCTCTGTAGGTCCCTCCCTGGAAACAATCAGTGGCTTGATTAGGTGGGGCAGGGGCCAAGCCTGGCCTGAGGCAGGGCTGGGACTGGGCTGGGCTGGGGCTGGGCCTGGGTGGTGGCAGTCTCTTCAGTGTGAGGCTTTCATTGGCTTGGCTATACCCCCACTCAATTACTCTGGCTGGGTGACTCACCTTTAAGCAAGGGAAGCAATCTGGGAACCACAAACAGGGCACCTGACCATTAGCTGCCATTTTATAAGAGTGGGGCTTGGGGTCATCAATTAGCATTTTCCAGGACTGGGCCTACTGGCTCTCCATCCGAGTGATGGCTACAGCTCTTCCATGGCAAACCGATGCTATAATATTTGATTTTGCTGAAAATTGTGAGCCTTCGTCTGCCCAAAGTTTGATCAACATTTTGCTTCTCACCTCATGCCACGCAAATGTTGTGTAATCTCTTAGTTTAAAAAAAAAAAAGTTTAAATGCCTTGTTTTATGGCTTGCTCTAAAACCAGAATTAGACTCTTAATTGCTGTATGAAAAGAATTCTAGGCAGAATTAAATTAAATTAAATTTTGCTATTTGATTATCTGCTGGATCTAAGTACATCTTCCTTATATTGTTCTCGCCTCAGTAGGATAATTAATTAGTAATTCCACTAGGTGTTTGTGGAAAAACAAGGTTTGGGGTGATCTCATGCCAAGCAAATGCCCAAAATGAGAAAGAAGAGTTCATCGTTTTATAACCTGTCTCTTGGTAAATGTAAACCTTGGTTTAAGGGAGCCAAGGACCTGGGGCAAAGTAGGCTATCAGGGGAATCAGATGGAGATGTCAGCAAACAGTTTAACAATGTGTGCCGAGCCCTGGGGGAGAGGAGAGTGGGCAGGGGAGTACCCTTACATGCAGAAAGGTTGGTCTTAAACAGGGTTTCTCTGTGCCATTTTTTTTTTTTCTGGATAGAGTCTGTCTGTTCTGCCTCTTGATTATATGACACAGTCATTCAGCTCCCATGTAACTGGTAAAAATGAGCAAAAGTAGAAATCCCTCTAGGTGGAAGAGGGAGGGAGAGGGAAATAGGAAAATTTGGGTTGGTCCTCATGGCACTTCAGCCACTTCCCGTGTTCTCCATGCCAATTGAGAAAGTGTCTTTAAGCAAAACACCACAAATGTGGACACAAGTCAAGAATGGCCACAGCATCACATGCCCAGCTCGAAAGGTACGCCATCTACATGGTCCAGCCCCATAGGACAATGTTCAGAGAAGGAGACGCACTGAAAGGTCAAGCGACTGAGTGGGATGAAGAGTAGCTAGGGTTGGCTGCTCAGGGAAATTCTGAGTTTTTCCTTCTAGGGGCAGTGGGGTGGGGTTGGGGGGTGGTGTCATGAATCAGGATTTGGCTGGGCAGGATCTGACTCACTTATCTTCTACAGATAGTGCCCTGGGTGCCCAGGGACAGGGAAGCCACATCACCAAAATTTCCAGCTGTCAGCATCAGGGTGTTACCTGGTTGTTTTTCCTTTTACCACCACTTAAATGTTCACTTGGATGTTTTGAATCTGGGAACCTTTGAAACCTCTCCTGTTTTAGCATCATCAAGGTAGTATTTAGCAGTTTAGGTGCTGTAACAAACCGGCTGGATTTATGTCTAAAAAACTTTACAGTTTTAAAATGTTCTCACCGAATCACTCAAGATTGTATCAGCACGAAGCATCTAACATCCTTAGAGTCTCATCATGAATAATGTGACTAACAAGCATAATGTGTGGCCACCTGGCACCCTGGGAGCTTCATCAGCCTGACTCCTCAGGTAACTTCCTGGCAAACATCCTCCAAGATGGCCTCTGCCTTGCCTGAGGATTTTCACTGGCAAAGAGGATGACACCTTATGTCCTACCGTGAGGGAGAATCGAAGAACTTTAAATTGTATTTTGCCTAGTATTGTGTGTGTGTGTTTGTTGTAAAGGACTGAGGTAGATTTGTCCCTTGAGGGAAGACCTTGAGAGGTGACTAAATCAGTCTTCCCAGCTAGCTTATCCTTCTCTCTCCCTCCAGCCATAGAGGAGGAGATGGTGGGGGTCTGGGAGATCACAATAACTGCCACCATTTTCTCTAACCTGTGGGCTCACTCTGACCTCCCGGCCATACTTGTCCAAGAGAAGGCAAATCCCTATCCCCGTACAAATCTATCCAAAGAGACTTCACTAAACAAATGCAGATAAACACTCCCCAGCTCTCTAGAACAGAAAGAAAATGTAAACTATAAAGATGGACATATTTACAGGGGCCAGGTCCCATGTGCTAACACAAGTATGTCTAGACACAACTCAGCTCACCTGGCCCCCTTTATAAAGCCTTTCTCACAGCCCCACCTCATTCCCTTTTTCTATGAAATTCTGCTCACTTTAATGTAAGATCAAAAGTTCAGGCTCCTATTTCTGCAAATTTACAATAAAAATGACAACAAATATTTTAAACCAGCATTAACACTATGAGGTAATAAGAGGAAGGTCCCTCCTCACACAGATCCTTCCCTGGAACAGAGAAGTCAAAGTCACCAGCATTTGCTTTATAATCTGACACAAATATGCTGCTCTGTGTATAAATGAGCTAATGTGTAACCTTAAGTATTTAAAGTCGACGTTCACCAAGCACTCGCCACATGCAGGGCACTCTGCTGGGCGCTCTATATTCATTTTATTGCTTGACTTTTACATCTCTCTGGTGCTATGATAAGGAGTATGTGATTGGTTTTGTCATTTGATAGATGAACAGAGACATTGGGAAGTTGGGGAATTTGTCCAGAGTCACCATGGTTGATCCATTGTAGAGTTAGGGTGGTTTTTTTTTTTAAGGTTTTATTTATTTATTTTTTAAAGATTGTATTCATTTATTTGACAAAGAGGGAGAGAAAGAGAGCCCAAGCAAGGGGAGTGGCAGGCAGAGGGAGAGGGAGAAGCAGGCTGCCTGCTGAGAAGGGGGAGCCCAGTGTGGGACTCAATCCCAGGACCCCAGGACCATGACCCGAGCCAAAGGCAGTCACTGGCAAACTGGTCAGGGAAGGTTGCAGAAGGTCTGATGAGACATGCATGAAGACAGACACCAAACATTGCCAGGGTGGAGACCCTTAGGGGATCCAGAGGACCAGGGCAGCACCAGCGTAGGGTCAAGCCTGCACACGAAGATCTGTGGTCCTATAGCTAGTAGTAATATTCAACACTGATGAAACAGTTAGTGTGTACTAAGTGCCGCTAAGCATGTAGGCATTAACTAATCCAGTGGTTCTCAAACTTGAGCATGTATCAGAATCATGGCTATTAGAATGTGGATTGTTGGCCCCACTCCTAGAGCTTCAGATTTAGGAGTGCTCCCTCTCTCTCCTTTTCTTCCTAAAGCCTCTCCATCATCCCGTGTCCTGTTTGGGTCCCTCTCTCCCCAGGACTTCTTCTCTGTCCATACTAATTATGTTATTTCCCCTCTGTACTCTTCTACTTCTCACTGTATTGGTTAGGGCACTTACCAGATCTGGGTTCAAATCCCACAGATTGATTTATCGGCTCTGTGACCATTTTCTGTTTTTTTATTTCATTTTTTTTCAAATGTAAATATACATTTATTTACTCTCTCTCTATATATAGTATATATTTGCTTTATATTACTATAATACATTATTTACTCCATAGAACTGTTGTGAGGATTAAATAAATATATATAATGTAAGAAAAGTTATATATACATATATATACACACAGTATATATTATGTATATAATTTTTAAAACAGTGTAAGAAATTATATTTCACTTCTTATTTAGTTGTGATAAATTGTTGCCTTTCTTGGTTAAAATTATAATTTTACAATTTAAAATTAATTTTAATTAAAAAATTATAAAATTACAATTTAAAATAAAAATTGATGTGTCTTTATTATTAGGTCTCATGGTGCTAGGATCTGAGAAGGACACTCACTGGGAAGGGAGCATAATAGGTGATAGCAGGAAGCTAGAGAAGTGGGTGGAGCTTCAGGAAGACTTGGCTTTGAAGGAACGTCATTCATTGGAGGATATCAATGATCTCTGCTCTGCAAATAGGCTACTCATTACAGGCTTCTCTCAGAAAAACAGGGAGTAAAGGGAGCAGATCTTAGAGAGGAAGCTTTGAAAATAAAGAGATTAAAAAGTCCGTTAGCAGACACAGGGGATGGTATATTGAAATCAGGTTCTACAATATAGTTGGCAACCAAAGCAAGACCTAGGTGGCCCCTTGAATGACCAAACCAAGAGACGAACTTAGAATAATATGGGAAGAAGCCACCTCCCTCTGAGTTATGATTTCTGGCCAGGAAATTTACTTCTGGCAAATCCGGTAGGCCATAGAAAACAAGTCAGGGCATGAGGTCAATGCCTAGGGCTAGTTAAGAGCCATCAGGTCCAGAGGTAAGACGGGGTCATGGAGGCTTACTGTATGATCACTGAAGACTCACCGATAGCCCAAGAGGGAAGACTCCTGGGGAACAAGATAGGGCGGTATCTTTTGCATCCCAAGGATCAAGCATCATGCCAAGAAGGATGTTTGCAAACCGGACCAGTTACATAATTTTCAGGGCCCAGTGCAAAATGAAAATGCAAAACTCCTTGTTCAAAGAGCAGGAAAAAAATATGTTAGAGGTATTAAAATATAAGGTGTTTTCTTTCTGGTGTCTGCCTTTCTCTTAGCCTGCCATGGTGTGTTTTGTTTTATTTTGTTTTTTTAACTTGCTATTTAATGCGCTGGAGCACGGGAACATTTGTAGGACAAGTAGAGACCCCTTATGGTTGTTGCCCTTACTCAGTGCTCATGCGCACATGGCTCATCTGCTCCTGGGTTCTCCCTCCCAGCAGCCACCAGACCGACAAAAGAGCTCTGGCCAGGGCAATAGGTCGAGGCTGGCATCTCCCCTTCCTACAGGCCTACCACCCCAACTTTCAGTAGATAGGGGGCCGCTAAGGGTATTGCAACCTCTGCATGAAACACTATAAAGTATGTGGATCAGGGCTGAGCAAGAGGCTCATCTGCCCAATGTCCATGCATCTATACTGTGGTATAGTCTGGGGCAGGGATGGCTGCCCCATGCTCAGCTCCAAGACTCTGCAGGATGTGCGAACCTGACCCTACTATCCCTGTGTCTATGCCCAGATCCCTGGTGGGGTTAACAGTGGGCACTGGGTGGGGGTTGTAATGGCGAGGCCAGGGGGTGCCCAGGGTGCTGGGGGAGGGGAAGTAGGTGGCTGAGAACCCACGCCTGGGAGTGGTCAGGCAAGGGGGGCTGGACCCTTGCTCGTGAGCAAACTGCCTCTCCTCCCTCCACCCCCACATTCTTCATTGTTCTATTGGACTTGACTTCAAATACAAATTCAAAGATCAAATTATTAAGAATTTCAAGGCAGCAATTGCAGAGTGTTAAACCCCAAGGGAGAAGCCCTTCTAAGCAGGAGGCCCTGTGCACTTCCCCTGGTCAGACACCCATGAAACGGTCCTCGGTTGCAAAGGAGAGAATTTATCTATAGTTCAGAGCCAGGGAAGAGAGTTTGGGGTGAGCAAGGGGACCAGGAAGCAGGTTCTGATAAAGATCAGGGCTCTCACCAGATTGGTAGACCCAAATCTACTTTGGAGAAAAACTGAATATTTTATTTTTGCCTCCAGCCCCAATAGGCAGAAAAAGGTGACAAAGTTTGAGAGTTTACCTTGTACTCAGTTCAGGTACATATAGTTTAGCAAATTTACTCAATTTTAGTTTCCTGGGAAACTATTTTTATGTTTCCTTTCTTAGTCTCATGAGTAAAAATTTCTGGAGAAGATTGCCAATCCTGATTTGGCTGGACAGAGAAGACAGGGAGTTTTTCCACATCGGGCTGGCAGAAAGGGTGTTGGTGTCTCTCTGGAGGCCAAGTGCAAGGGAATGCTGGTGTGTTGGGGGGGTGGGGTCAGCATGGATGCATGCATGGGGTGGGAGCCCCAGAGGCCGTGGACACCCTCAGCTGTGGATGATGCTACTTCTTCTGGTCTGGACTGCTTCTCCCACCGGCACCTCATTATACAGAAGAGACGATGATCATGGAATGAGAATGATTTTCAACCTTCCCAAGCAGACTACACAAGGGTGGGCATTTTCCTTCCCAGAGTCATTTTGAGGACTGTGCACCCGTTCTGATGGTCCTGAAGTCCGGTGTGCTAGAAGAGAAAGAGTTTGGACATTTAAAGGAGTCAGTTCTGGAATAGGATCGTGGCTTTGCCATGTTTACAATTCTCCCCTTCCTTCCTACTTTGTGCTGGTCTGTGCTAGGTGCTCGGGGTACAGTGGTAAACAAAGCAGACACATAATCCCTTCTCTGATGGCACCTGCAGTGGGGAAAGCATTGACCAATTATTACCTGGGGCTGTGGGAGGAAATAGCAAGGGGAATCAACCTGGATGAGGGATCATGGACAAGGCAGTCACTTCTTCATTGTCCTCCATTCTAAATTGGGACGGTTGGAGGTCATGTGCGTCAAGGGTCCGGCACCATGCTTGGTCTATGATGACACCATGACAACTCAAACCAGCTTTGGGATTCTTCTGGGGAACGGTCACAGAGTCAGTTTCAAACTCCATTGATGGTCATGCTTTCTTATCCTACCTTACCTTTGCTTGTAGTAATTATCTTTTCACTCTGGTGGACCTTGCTGCCTCTCTGAGTCTAGGCTTCCTGGAAGGTAGGAGCAGGTGTTACCTTTTTGAATCTCCAGAGCACCTACAACAAAGCCCAGCATGCAGTTACTGCTCAATAAATGTTGCTAAATTAAAATGAGCTGAACAGTGAAAATGAAAAAGAGTCCCAGAGAAAAAAACACCAAGCAATCCAAAGAATGAGAAAGTGTGATAGGAAGAAATTGGAACCGCTTCTGCTGTTGATAATATCTTTGTGACTTACTGGGAGAATAAAACCCCACATACATTAAACTGCTTGTCTATCTTTTCCTCTGATAGAAGGCAGAGAGGATTAATGGCAGAAAGAATATTTGGTTGGGGTTTTGCTCCAAGGGATCCTTCTTAATTAAGTAGTGAGGCATTAATTAAAAATCTAATTAATCATAACAAGCTGTTGCTGTTGTGCTCAGCAGTAAGGGGCTTGCAGGCTTTCTGAGAACAAGAAGCTACCGGAGCTCTGAGCTGCATGTAAAAGAAATATCCCCCAACCCTCCAAATAGACGGTGAAGCTCCTCATGGGTCAGTTTGGGATTACCTCTCCCAGGCTAATATACAGAGATGGATTTACCATGGAGCTGGTGACGCTTAAGCTTTGGACCCCTCCCTTCATGGCAATCACAAGATGAAGGCCAGACTGAGATGCGGGCTGGTGAGGGCACTCCAGAGAGTTCGCCATTCACGGGGTCAGGGAGTGGTGGTTGGATCAGAACCAGATCTGTCGCCAGCAACCAGGTGCCTATCTGTAGTTTCCACCTACACGCCCACAGGAGCCAGGTGCAGCCACTTCCCTGTCTGCACCTGCAAGACCTAGCAGCTGGCTGGGCCCAGAGTCTGGTCCCACCCCAGTTGGAAGGATGTGAGGCACACATTTGGCTCCAAATCACATCCTCCTCTCTATTTTTCCCTTCCCTTGGCCTGTCCAACACGGTTAGTTCTTTGACCCCTCACTGCTCCCAGCCCTTGTTCGTAGAGTTCCCCAACCCAACCCGAGCCCTAATGTTTTGCTCTTCTAGTCCCAGCTCCTTGCACTCTTCCTACAATCTCTCAATCCCACCCTCGCACCTACACCAGCAAAGAGGGCCAGCCCCTAGGGCTTACAACCACGGTAAGGGCTGGGGATACCTGAGGAGAAAGAATGGGGAAGAACTGTGACGGAGGTGATGTTAGAAAGAGAAATCCAAAAAGCCAAAGAGGCGAAGGGCCTGGAAGGAGTATGCATCTTGTCCCTCTTGGACCCTGAGCCAAGAATAAGAAATAGTCAGAAATTCTCTCTAATAATGTTCTAGAGCACCTATCACAAAACCCTATCTACCCAGATTTCATATGTTTCTGCAGAGAGACTTTTAACTTACAGAAGTAGAGTCTATTCTCTTTCTCCAGCATGAGGAATATGTGCTAAATCTGGGCAAGGGTTAACCATTTCAGGAGATTATATCAAGCTTGGGTTTAACTTTTAAACTAGATGCTAGAGGGCATGTCTTAACTGTCATGTTGGATTGTGAATTTAGAGTTTGGGTGTGGAAGCTCTGCCCCCTTTCTTTATAATCTACACAGGTGTGCAGAGGACTTCAAAGCTAGTTCTAGAAGGAGGGTATTGTGAATTAGCTCTGGGGAAAAAGAAAGAGAAATCCCACAGATCAGATGCTGAGAGAAGTCAACTAAATCCTCCTGCAGCAATTACCTTTACATTAATTTTAAGATTCCAAAATCTTTCTCTTGTGCTCTTGCTCAAGAATGAGGACTTTCCCATTCCAAAGAATGATTTCAGATTTGAGAACCTCTATCCTTTTCTGAAAGTGATTCTAATAGGAAGTTTACCCAGGGAGATTTTGGCATTACACGAGGCTATTGAGTAGCACCCGTAGTCACTCTGTCTTCCAGCCTAGTATTCTCTACGTTCTCAGACATTGCTCCTTGCTGTTGTACTAACCATCAGCTATAATTTCCTAATGGAGAATGTAAAATGTGGTCACTTTAACATTTGCTTCTCTTCTATAAAAGCAATTAAATTAATGAGCATAGCATCCTTTTTTTTTTATGAGATGATGCCTAATTGACTAATTGACTAATGTTCAATAGAGTATATACTTGGAGTTGTAGTTTTTAACAGTGATACTGGGGCTTGATTGTTGTTACCATATGGAGAAAAAAATTCCTCATTTTAAATGTCAATATTTGAGTCCTACTAACAGCCAAGGGGGATTTATGCATTTAGCCTAAAGTATATTTTATCTCTTGGCATTTTCAATGTTTTGTGGCCAATGAATCATAAAAATGAAATCTTAAATCTCCAAGAAACCACCAGAAACCAAAGTTGGCGTTTAGCATATTTCACAATAATTATTCCCACCCATTCCAAAATGAAAATGTTTGTTTTCCCCAATTTGTTTGCTTTTTTCATTTATTGACATTTTGGGAATTTCCAGATTCAATTGCCTGTTCTACTGAGGGTAGAATAACTGAAATTGGAGTTTGGAAAGTCCTGTGTATTTAGTCAGTGTCCCCCTTCCTCAGAGAATAGGAAAGATCAGACCTTTTCTCATTTCATAGAGGCTTCTCACTCTTTTTTCTAGGAAAGATGATTTCTACTAGATCGTTTCATAACTGTAATACGCAGGACTTTAAAAATTTAGAACTTCTAGCAACTTTCTAGTGAAAGTATCGATCAAGTTTAGTCACTCGTTTTCCAGCAAACAGCAACAACAGTGCAATTTGTTTAGCCATTTGTCATGTTACCTTCCAGCTTGCTACAGAGCTGAGCTACAGATACAGTTTCTATTCTCCCTCATTTCATCTGAGCAACTCATGCTGATTCTTGCTAGTTATTTCTAATTTCTTTTAGTCTGGGGACTTTTAGGTTTGCAGAGTTTCTCACAGAGGAGACTCTTGGTTTTCCTTCCGTGTTCATTCTCCCCTTGTCCACTTAGAGTGTGTTAGCAAAGTACGGTGTTCTACCCTGTTCCCTCTCACCCCCAAAGTAGAATTTGTGTTTCCCAGTTTCCCTGGCAGATTGTTGTGACCATGTGATGAAGTTCTCGCTGACAGAATGAAACAGAAGTGCTGAGCCCATGTTCACTTCCATATAAGAACATTGCTCACCCTCCACTTCCTCTCCTTCTCTCTGGGCTGGAGTTTGTATGGGGCATTGCTGAACCAGCAGTAACCATACAAAGGAGGGCAACATTCTGGGGGACAGGAGGAGCATTAAAGTGAAAAATCCCTCAGTGCCTGGACAAACCACACTCTTGCCCTGGACCCACTTGCCCATATCTAGACTATTGCCTGAGAGAAAAATAGATTCCTCTCTTATTTGAACCGTTTTATTGGGAAGTCTTTTTTGTTACAGCAGCATAACTGATACCCTGGCCCTGAGTAACACATTTCTTAAACATAAGAGAGGACGCTACTACTACGCTCCACTCTCATTAGATCCTACGTAGAGTGTAGTTCTTCTTTCTGTAAATCACGTGTTAAGAGACATAGAGAAAAAGCAGAGGTTTTCAGATGAGAACAAAGGGGGTGAGGGATTCAAAGTTGAAGAAACTGGAAAAGTATTCTCAGAGTAGGAGTGGCTGTTTTCAAATGTCTGAAGAACTGGTATGTGGAAGAATGATTCACTTCATTCTATGTGGTTTCCGTGGATGGAAGTAGGACTCAAGGTGAAAACAGATTTTGCTTAAGACAAGGAATATTTCTGGCTCTCAGATCTGCATAGAAATGGAAAGGGCTACTCTGAGAATGTTGAGTTTCTTGCCCATAGACACATCTTAACAGAGCCTGGATAACCATTTGGCTGGATCTCATAATGACTATGTGTCATGTGTGTATATTACATAAATTGTCTCAAATTCTTAGAACTACACTAAAAAGTACATATTTTTATCTCCATTTGATAGAAAGAGAATCTAAGTCTCAACCAAGTTAAAACTTGCCAAAGGCCACAGAGCTAGTTAGTAACAGAGTCCATGTTATTTCTACCAGCCACCCTTAAAGTTGATTTACAAAATGGCTTAAAAATTTCTTTCAGGTCAGAAATTCCACTGTTTTTCCTGAATCTTTGGTGGAAGTCTGAAGTATCAGAGCCAGGGACATCTTCAAAAGGTTGGTGTGCCTTATCTTCTAAATTTTAACTCAGTAGCAAACTTATTTTGAGCCTTCCTTTATATGTCAGAAATTGCCAGCAAATCACCAATCTATTTTCTCTTTTTACTTGGCATGCAATGAGAATACAATTTCCAGCTTCTCTTGCAGTGAGATGTGAGCAAAAATTATGTGGACCACTCCCAGGTCTGGCCAGTAGAAACCTCCCATATAGTTTCTTATGCTGCTGCTGATGAATATTGGCACGTGGAGTGACCTTGAAAGTTGAGTGTTGAAGATGGCAGAACTTTTCAACCTTGATCCCCCAAACTCTATGTTGAGCCAAACTTGGTAACCCAAAACTGCTCTGGACTGTGTAAGCAAGGGAGGCATAACCTTCTACTTTGTTTGAGCCACTTGGTATTTTAGTATCTATTGCTAACAGCAATGAGCCTGCTCCATCTAACGCTTCTTACCCTTAGCCACTAAATAGCAAGGATTGTCTAACTTGGTCATAGGACTCTGTGGCGGGTCACCATATTTATTGACAGCTCTACTGGCCTGAACTTTTTGAGGCTGTTGTTATTCAACCCTTCTGGACTAAAAAAGCAGAACTTTAATGCAATTCGACCTAAAATAATAGAAGACAATCTGATTCTGTAACCTCTCACACCTTTGACTCCCGTACAACTCTGCCCAATTGATAAAGAGGGATCAACTTCTTTTTGCAACAATGTCAGAAGTTTTCAGATACAGACTCCCCCTGATAAAGATCTGCCAAAAGTTTGCCAAATGGATGACAAATGGTACAGTCCTCCACTGATTTATGCTGTTAGAGTTTTCAGTATTTTTTCTTTTTTTTTTTTTCTTTTACTTATGGAAGAAAAGCTAATTTCCAGGTTATTTAAAAATTGGAAGATTTAGGGGGCACCTGAGTGGCTCAGTCGTTAAGGGTCTGCCTTTGGCTCAGGTCATGATCCCAGGGTCCTGGGATCGAGCCCCGCATCGGGCTCCCTGCTCAGCAGGAAGCCTGCTTCTCCCTCTCCCACTCCCCCTTCTTGTGTTCCCTCTCTCTGTGTGTCTCTCTCTGTCAAATAAATAAATAAAATCTTTAAAAATTTTTTGGAAGATTTAGGGGTGCCTGGGTGGCTCAGTCAGTTAAACGACTGCCTTCCGCTCATGTCATGATCCCGGGGTCCTGAGATCAAGCCCCGCATCCGGCTCCCTGCTCAGTGGGGAGCCTGCTTCTCCCTCTCCCTCTGCCTGCCACTCCCCCTGCTTGTGCTGTCTCTGTCTCTCTCTGTCAAATAAATAAATGGAATCTTTAATTTAAAAAAATGGAAGATTTAGCCACACACATCACAATTAGCTGGCATTGAGGGGATCCTCTTTAGACAAGTCATACCTTCTCCAGTCCTCCATAGACCCAACACTCCTTTTATCTCAACACTGACATGTCAGATGCCACATATCTTTGTGAATCACATCTTTAAATATCCGGCCCTACAGGCCATTTGTACTTCTCTCTCCATGTTAACACTGAAGTAGAGTCAATGATTAACAAAGAACTACTACCCTGAGAACTGCTTCTAAAGGAGATAGAATTCCTTTGGAAGACAGTGAACTCTTCACGCGCCTTGACAGGAAGGGTCAGGAAAAGTCTCTCCGTTATTATAGGTACAGAGCCTCCTTGTGGGAGCATAGACCTAGGATATCAAAATTACTCTTTTTAGTCCCCAACTTGCTTTCAGCGACACAAAGTGTGAGATATAAAGTAAAGCTTTGTAAGAGGAAATAGAATTTTGTTGTCCCATTTTTAATTGAAAGCCCAAAAAGTGAATATTGATTGGTTTGACTTCATCTAGAGAGTTAAGCAATTTTCTTCCTCAGCCTCAAATCCCCAAACTGTAACACTGAGCTACAGTCGTCACCAATAGCCTCTTGGATGTTGGGCAGGTTCAGGTAACACACCCATAGGATCGGAGGGAGCTGGAGAAGAACCCAAGACAGAGGACCTTCACCTTTTCAACTCAGAGGTGGTCATCTGTGCAGCGATGGACATCTGTGCAGCTGTTCCGGGGTTCCCACTCAGTCATAGGCCAGCGCATCTACAGGTGTAGTGCTTGTTTTCAAAGTTCTAGAATATGCCAAAGGTTAGATGTGTGCATGAGTTTCATATGCAATAATTTCCTTTTTCGAAAGTCTGAAAAACAATAAGTACAAGGTGGATCACTGACCTCCCAGAGAATTTTCTATGCTTATGGTATATATTGGGGGAAGGAGGTGGATGAGATAGAGTATTCAAGGCAAATACTTGAAGATGGTTTTGCCCAGCTTGTTGTATGGGTACTACTGAATTAAACATGACCATTTGAGGTGGTATACAAATGTACATTTTAAAAATGTTAGTAGTGTGACATTGACTTTAACATGAATTAGAGTAAAAATAACACAACCATGTTTCAGATCTGTGATTACATCAATGTAAGTACTGAGGGTGAATAAAGGGAACATTAGGCTATTTAAAGGGAAATATCAGGTTGAAATAAGAATCTAGGGACTTCTGCTTTCAGTCAAAATAGAATAACAGGGATCAGGTTTATTCTCCCACCGGAAACAGCTGGAAACAAAAATATGCACACGAAGGGGTACTACTCAAGATAGTGGACATCAGGGGTGCCTGGGTGGCTCAGTCGTTGAGCGTCTGCCTTCGGTTCAGGTCATGATCCCAGAGTCCTGGGATCGAGCCCCGCCTCGGGCTCCCTGCTCAGCGGGAAGCCTGCTTCTCCCTCTCCCACTCCCTCTGCTTGTGCTCCCTCTCTCGCTGTGTCTCTCTCTGTCAAATAAATAAATAAAATCTTAAAAAAAAAAAAGATAGTGTACATCAGGCAATGATGGCGGTTGAACAAATGAGGTGAGCCCTATAACTGCCTGACCTCTTATTACCTGGAGAAAACTTCCAGGTCATGGCACAGAAATGGGGAATCCAATCAAAGCTGGGGAGTAGCTTTCCTGATTCACAGAGACAGAGCTGAGAGCTTAGGGGAGCCAGCTATCTGTAAGCAAAAATAAACAACTCTCCGATCCTGACTGCATATTAGATACAAAAATTAACTCAAATGGATCATAGACCTAGGGGCACCTGGGTGGCTCAACAGACCTAGGTGTTGCCTTCAGCTCAGGTCATGATCCCAGGGTCCTGGGATTGAGCCCCATGTCCAGTTCCCTGCTCAGCGGGGCCTCTGCTCTCCTCCCCACTCGAACTCTCTATCTCAAATAAATAAATAAAATCTTTAAAAAAAAAACGGTCATAGACCTAAATGTAAAACACTGAGCTATAAAATGTCTGGGAAAAATATAGGAGAAAGTCCTTATGATGTTGGGTTAAGCAAACATCCTTTAGATGAAATACAAAAAGCATAATCCATAGAAGAAAAACAATCGATAAATTGAGTTTTATCAAAATGAAGAACTTCTACTGTTAGAAAAATACTATTAAGAGAATGAAAAGACAAGTCATAAGCTAGGAAAAAATATCTGAAAATCTCCTATCTGGTAAGGGATTTGCATTCAGGATACATAAAGTATTCTTAGAAACTCAATAAGAAAACAAACAACCCGATTAAAATTGGACAAAAGATTTGAACAGACATTTAACCAAAAAAGGATGTATAGATGATAGATAACCTCGTGAAAAGATGCGAACATTGCTAGTCATTAAGCAAATGCAAATTGGAGCCATAATGAGATGCTACTGCATGCCTATTTGAATGACTAAAATTAAAAGGATCGAGGGGTACTTGGGTGGTTCAGTCAGTTAAGCATCAGACTCTTGGTTTTGGCTCAGGTCATGATCTCGGGGTTGTGAGATCCAGCCCCGAGTTGGCGGAGCCTGCTTAAAATTCTCTCTCCCTTTCCCCTTGTCCCTCCCCGACCCCACCCACACATACACATGAGTTCTCTCTCTCTCCCTAAAAAAATTAAAAATAAAAGGCTCAACCATACAAAATGTTGGCAAACATGTGGAGTAACAGGAGCTCTACACTGCTGGTGAGACGGAATTATGGTATAACCAAGTCCAAAAACAATCTGGCAGTTTCTTAAAAAGTTAAATAAACACCTACCCTGTGATTCAGCCATTTCACTGCTACATAAACAAAAAAGAAATGAGAACATATGTCCATACAGACACTTGTACAAAGACATTCATGGTGGCTTTATGTAAAGTAGCCAAATATTGAAAAGAACTCATACGTCCATCAACAGGGGAGTAGACAAACAAAGTTGGTATACCCATACAATAGCAAACTTCTCTGTCACAAAAAGAAATGCATTACTGATACACACAACAACGTGGATGAATTTTGAAATAATTCTATTGAGTTAAATAAAGACAGACAAAAAGTGCACACATATTGAATGATTCCATCTATATAAAGCTCTAGAAAATGCTAACTAAGCCATAGTGATATAAAGCACATCAGTGGTTGTCTAAGGATAGAAGTTAGAGAGGGGAAAGAAGGAGAGAATACAAAGTCATACAAGGAAGCTTTCTGGGGGGGATTAACATACTCTGTATCTCAATTGTGGTGATGGTTGTGTCACGTCAAAACTCGTCAAATCGTACACTTGAAACATATGCAGTTTAATGTATGTCAATTATACCTCAATAAAGCTGTTGAGAAAATATGAATATAGCTGACTATAACAAAAAATGAAGGGCTGAATGACTAAATTTTGGCAACACAGCTTGAATTTATCCTCTTTTTCTCATACCCACTCAGCCTCTCTGCCTCTCCTGTTCTTGCCCCTCTTTCTTGTTTGTCTCCCCACGTGAGAATAGGTGATAACAGTTTGGGACCACCACGTACAAGACGCCCCTGGCCTCAAAGTAAGAAAAGACTTTCTGACAATTTCTGCTCTTTAGAGATGCCATTGAATAAGTTGTTTGCTAAAATAGGGAGCTCTCCATCTCTGGAGTCGTCCAGCATAGACAAAACGAACATTGAACAGGGAGATAGTAGCATCAGATGGGATGTGAGGCCAAATCAGCAGCTTTCAAGCTTTTTTCTTTTTTTTCTTTTCTTAAGTCATAAAACTCTCTCTATAAATGTATGAAAACTTAGGTGGAGGTCAAATATTTAGAGAAGACAAAAGAGGCATTTCTTTGAAAAATCGGGGGCTCGGAATACTGCCTGTTTGGTGTCATCTTTTAGCTACTGTGGTGGCCCTTCCAGATCTCCTTGGTTAGGTCACTCATCTTTGTTCCAACCCTGAAGTTCTATAAACGTTTAGTTGCAGTGGGAGTAGATGAGGTGGTTGGGTTTTTTTTCCCCCCAAACCACCCCAGTTAGAGCAGGAGTTTGAGGTGAAGGTCTGACCACATCTTAGTCATCTGAGAAAAAGTGGACCCATTTGCAATAGAAGAGGCAGTTCTTGTCTTTGCAAACAAATCCAGTAATTATAACATTGATTGTCTTTTTCCCAGAGGGAGTATAATACGGCTACTATTTATCCAGATGTACCAGCTCTTTTCCCTCTTCACTTTCTGAGAAAGAAATGGTTTCAAATAATGGTTTAGTTTAATAACAGTTTGGTCAGTTCTGTTTCTCTTTAGACCATGCATTTTTTTTCTCCCTTTAACCCCGAATATGCCAGTTGTATCTGACCACACTTCAGTCAATAAGAGAAAGGATGCTCCGTTTTCATATTAGTCAGAATGATGAAAGTAATCATGTGAGCAGTTACTGAGTGCACGAGCGTTAATTTTTATGTGTCAACTTGGCCGAGTAGCCAGATGTTCTGTCAAACATTATTCTGGATGTTTCCGTGAACATGTTTTTGGACGAGGTTTAAGTTTAAATTGGTTGTACTTTTGAGTAAAGCAGATTGCTCTCCTTGACATGGTTGGGCCTTGTCCAATCAGCTGAGGGTTAAGTAGACCAAAAGGCAGACCCCCTCCCAGCAAGGGGGGGGGCGTTCCTGGCAAACAGCCTGTGGACTTCATCTACATCATCAGCTCTATATGACACAGCTTTTGCACTCAAACTGCAACTCTCCTGAATTTCTAGCTTGTCAGCCTCCCCTATCCGAGTTTGAACTCACCAAACCTCCACAATCAAGTGAGCCAATTCTTTATAATAAATCTCTCTTTGTATAATACATATCCCATTGGTTCTGTTTCTCAGGGGAACCCTGACTAATACACATTGCAATAAGTATTTTAAATCTATTAATCCATCTGATTTTCAAAGCCATCCTATGAAATTTGAACACAATACTTTCAGAGGTGTTACTCTTTTCACAGGTAAGGGAATGAGGCCTAGTGAGATAAAGTGATTTGCCCAAGATCTCCCAGCTAATGGGTGGCAGAACCAGGACTGTAACCCTAAGTTTGTGGACTGAGCCAGTTTGCTTTCCCACACTAGCCAGCTCTTGACATACTTTGGCCTCAGTGATACTGAACAGGTCTCAGCATCCAGAACCTGACTTTGAGCCACACCATTTTTCCTGTCAGGGGGCTCCTGGGAGGCTGCTTGGCGTCTGCCCTGGAGCCTGATGCATCTGACCCTCTCCGGTAAACTCAGGCAAGATTCTTCACTTGCTAATCCTCAGCTTCCTCGCCTACCGAAGGAGAGTAAATCGCTTTGCCTGCCTGTCGCGAGGATTGGATGTGAGTGTTGAGAGCATCCATCCCACTGCCCATTCCCACAGCACTCATGCTCTCCCATGGACTGAAATGATACTGGCTCACTAGAGCTGGGTCTTGGGCACTCCCGGCTCCTTATAGAGCGAGTCCTTCCGTGTGCTGTTTGTATTTGACTGTGAGGGCTGCCATAGCTCAATTCCACAGGCTGGGAGGCTTCAGTGCCAGAAATGCATCTCTCACAGCTCTGGAGGCTGGAAGTCCAAGACCAAGGAGGTGGGAGGGTTGGTTTTTGGGAAAACCTCTCTCTTTGGCTCACTGATAGCCACTTTCTCCCTGTGTTCTCATATGGTCTTTCGTCTGTGTGTCTTCAAATTTCATCTCCTTATAAAGACACCAGTCAGATTGGATTAGGGCCCACCCTAATGACCTCATTGTAATGTAGTCATCTCTTTTAAAGGCCCTGTCTCCAGAAGTAGTCACATTCTGAGAAACTGGGGGTCAGGGCTTCAACGTATGGATTTTGGGAGGACACAATTCAGCCTGTAATATACCATCTTCCCCATCAGAGGCCAAGGACCTGCGGCCTAGGACTACCCTCCATACCTCTCACTACTGAACTTATGCACTGAATCTTTTCTGCCTGGCTGTTCCTTCAAACTTTCTGCTAGTTTGCCACTATCTCTTCAGGATTATGCTAAGAGACCAGTTAAGCTGATCAGAAATTAAAGGCCAAGAGCTCACTCAAGTTCTATAAACTTATCTTTGTCCAGTGGTTATGGAAAGGCAACCAGAACAAGTATCAAGCACATAGAAATTGCTTCATACTTTTAATCTATAAACTACACCTCCCAGCCCTTCCACCACCACCAAACACACACACATACACACACACACCCGCATTGCACCCACCTTTTCACACCCAGCAGGAACAGAAAGGCATTTTGAAGTATACTTCAAACAATAATTATATGTATATGTACATACATATATGATATAATGACAACCACAGCTCTTGACTCCAGTGACTTTTGCATTCTTTAAATTGGCTCCTGTTTGTTTCATTTACCCTCTGACAGGGCTACACTTGTTCACACCATGGGTCCTATTAATTCCGTCCCTGTTTATTATGACTTAGGGGTTTTTTTCCCCTAACATCATAAGACTCCAAGAGAGAGAGTCTCTACCTATGCTGGTCACCATCCAATATGGTCCACTCCTACGGGTAATAAGGCCAGAGTATCTTCATAGGCCACAGTCTTCCTGATGTCAAGCCTACTTCTGGTTGCCTTTGGCTGAGGCACCAATACTGGGTCCAATCTTGGATGCATAGGGAAGTAGGATCTCATGGTACAAACACAGTGACTTGCTTAGAAAGAACCTAAGTGACCAATGTCCTAGGAAGAGGTGTGAAAAGGCCCTGTGGGTCTCTCTGGGGCTCTCAGAGGCCCACTGGGAAGACTCACATCAAGTTAGCTGAGTAGTCACCATATTGGCAAAGCTCATTTCCTTTTGCTGATAGCCTGCTCCAAAATATGATCCATTTTAGAGAACAAATGGATTTTCCAAGCCTCAAAATTAAATTTTACAAAACTGGATTAAACACAGACCTCTTTTTATGTCATTTGAAATCATTTAATTAAGACATAAAACCAAATTACAAAAGAGTAAGGCATGTGCAAAGACTACAATTTTATGTTCTGGAGGAAAGAGAAATACCTATAGGGAAAAGAAAGTCAGTTTGGGAAGTTGTCCTCACCCTCTTTTTTCTTTTTTGTCTTTTAAACAACATTTTAGATAGAGCGTGATCTTCTATAGCTGAACTTAAACAAAGAGTAAAGGGAACAGGAAATCAATGGGAATCATATCTTAATGAAAGCTCTTCTAAAATAGTCCAAGAATCCATAAGAGACTCATTCTATATTGGATTTCTGGAAGTTGGCCGAAGGACCTGAGCTTGTAACCCAGTGATTGATGCCTGCCATCAGCAGCACGTTCATTCCTTCCCTCCCTCGAAGGCTTAGACAAACTTTGCTTCATTCAACAAGCTCTCAATCATATTCATGGAGTCAAGACTTCAAATGGGGCATGATTAGAACTTTAATAGCTATTCCAGGTAGAACTGATTCGCATGATGTGGGATCTTGGCAGCAGTTTAATTACTTTAGGGTAATGATGTGAATCTCAGTCAGGGGCCAATTTTGGCATTGCTGGCTATTACATGCAATAATTAATATGATTAAGTATGCTGCTTTAGAAACTTTTTTATTCCTGTCTCTGTGCTAATATTTGGGGCTTGTCTTCAGAAACAGTTGCATGGTCAAGGTTTTCTTTTCCTCATTTTCCTCTGTAGGGCAGGATATATTACTGAGAGCACAGGTATCTTTATTTACTGATTAAAAAAGGAACATTTTCTGGAAAATTTTTGCAGAGATAAAGCAGAGGAGGGACTTCCTTGCTTTCTTCATTGTCCTTCTCTTGTCTCCTTCTTTCCTTGCTTGTTTATTGTCTGTTTGGTCACCTCTCCCACTTTGAATAACTTTATGATTCTTCCAAATGAATTCAAGTTTCCAAGCACCGATGTGAAGACCTTAGCCCGTAATAACAACTTATGTTTGTTGATTGATTACTGAGTGACAGCAATCGCTATAAGCACTTTCCTTGTCTTGTTTCATCTCATCAAAAGAACTGCATGACTTCCATTATACTCGTAAAAATATGAACGCTTATACAGGTTAGGCATCTTACCCATGGTGGTATAGCTGGTAAATGATGGCACAGGGATCGAAATCTAGGGGTTCTGTGACCCACAGTATGAGATTTTCCATACTAACTTCTACCAAAATCTGGTAATTGTGAAAATAAAATAACAGTCATTCCCACAAGTGCTATCCTGCAACATACATATGTTGAGGGTTTGTTGTATGCCAGGACCATGTTGGAGGCTCAGGGCATGAGACACAGCCTCTCACTCAAGTAGTCCTTCTGGAGGTAATTACAGTAGCATAAGATAATTGCTATGGTGGGAAATCACAGAAAATATCTTTTATAAAATAATGTTAGTGTGGCCAGTCAGAAGGAAACAATGTGTGTCTGAAAAATCCCAGTTAATTCCAGCCAGTGAATTACTTCTTGCAAAAGTATGAAGAAAAGCCAAGGAGTATTACACAGATGATACTATCATCAAACGTTAGCCATCACCGATGAGCTCCTGTGCTTAAATGAAAAGGCGATGGGTTCTAGAATTACATTGACCTGGCTTCAAGTTTTTGCTCGATTTCTTATTATGTGTGTGTCCTTAGCAATTTACTCAAACTGTCTGAACTTCTGTTTCCTCACCTATAAAAACAGGTGATGACAAACCTTACCTCCTCCGGTTGTTTAGATGAGGGGTCAGCAAACTTTTTCTTAAAGACACAGAGAGTAACTGTTCTAGTTTTTGCTGGCCATGCAATCTTGTCACAAGTGCTCAGCTCTGCCATTGTGGTGCAAAAGCAGCCAGAGATAATATATAAGTGAACAAGCGTGCCTCTGTCCTTCTAATAACACTTTATTTATAAAAACAGATGGGCTGGATTTGGCACATAGGCTATAGCTTGCCAGCCCCTGGTTTAAAGGAGGAAAGAGGGGGAGGGCGAAGGGGGAAAAGCAAACCCAACATATAAAAGTTTCCAGTACACTGTAGGTGCTCAAAAACTGTTCCTTTTCCTTCCTTCTTGCCATTTATTCCACCAGGCATCACAAAGATGCATGCAATCACTGTGTCTCTTTTGAGACCCTCACAGTCCAGTTAGGGTGACAAGACATAGAAAATATAGACAGCAATACCATTTTGCAAGTACCAGTTGTGAGGGAAACAGAGCAAATCAGAAGTTATAGGAGTTGAGTGAAGGAACAGTAGAAGAAAGAACTTCCAGGTAGGGAATCCAAAGAAGGAGGGATGCCCTAAGTGTTTTCAGAAGATGCTGAGTGGACACCAAGTTTAGGTGGGGAATTGGGGGGAATGTCACGTTCAGGAGTTTGCATCTTTCTTCATAGATCTCAACCGATGTGCCATTGAGGGCGTTTGAAGAGAACATAGGAAGCACTCAACAGATATTTGTTGAAGGAATCAGCTCCTCTGAAGTGATGGTTGGGCACAGAATGGTTGCCAAATGCTCAGGTGGTGAGGACTCGGTCCTGGGTGACAGCAGTTAGAACTGGCCAGAAAGGACATAGCAAAAAGACACTGAGAAGGAGTAAAGGACATGAGCTGGTGACTGAACGCAGGCAAGACTGGGACTGGTCAGAGCGGTCGTTGAAGTTGAAGTCCGGTGGCCAGCAAAGCAGTGTTGCTGGGAACAGAATAAAGGGTGTCAGGGAGGCTGCATTTTGGAGGAAACATCATGAATTCAGGGTCCCTGAAGAACATCCAAGTGGAAATGTTTAGTACAATAAGATAGGCTCAAGAAAGAGATTGACTCCAGAAGCAGAGATTTAGACTTTAGCCTCATAAATTGACAGCTCATGAGAATGGATGATGTATTGATTCTAGATGAGACCTGAGGATCAAAATAAGCACCTGGTGTCGGGACTAAGTCAGAGAATGGGGCTTTCCTTAGAAATCTAGAAGCATCTCTCTATTTCATTCCAAATGTAATGGCAATGGGAGCTCTGAGAGACTGGCAAGGTCTCACAGCATTTTTTTAAAAACAAAGATCAGGAAAAGAATTAGATAAACCCTGCAATTCTGATGTCAAGAAACTTCTCCCATACAATCCTGAGAAAAAGACACCAAGTGTGAACTCCTGAACTATGTAAATTCTGATACATAGACCTAATACAGAGTAATCCCACTCTGTGGTATTTAATCAATAGAAGACATGGAAATGTGTCAGCAATGATAAAACACAACCCTGAGATGGGGCGCCTGGGTGGCTTAGTGGGTTAAGCATCTGCCTTTGGCTCAGGTCATGATCCCAGAATCCTGGGATCGAGCCTCGTGTCAGTGTCCCTGCTCAACAGGGAGCATGCTTCTCCCTCTCCCTCTGCCTGCTGCTCCCCCTGCTTGTCCTCTTTCTCTCAAATAAATAAATAAGTAAAATCTTCAAAAAACAAAAAGTTAACCCTAAGACATTCTCAGCATCTTTTCAAATGTGTGTGGTCAATCATGACTTAGTAAAGCTACTTTCAGATATAGATCCTAATTTGTTGCTCTGTTAAATAAATACAATTTTGTGCCAAATCTTATGCCAAATTCTCAGTGGATCTCAAGTTGATCTGTTTCTCTTGTCTTACAGCTTTTCTTGCTACTTCTGTGAGGAAGGGAATTCCCTTTGAGCAGCCAGAGCAAGAAAAATGGATCTTTCTAGAGTAGAGTTGTCTTATATTTTCTTTAAGTAACATCAGAAAAGTGTTACTCAGCGGCATTACATCTGGCCTCGTTAGATGCCGACTGCCTATTAAATCGGTGAGTTGTGGAGAGAGGTGTTACCACCTGAAACAGTTTTGGAAGGGGGTTCATTTTCCACTTTCCATTTACCTATTTCTCGAAGGCAGTGAAACACACTGTACTTAAGTTATTGCAGGGTGAGACAGAAATACGGAACAGGGGAGGAATCCTGGGACTTTAAAATCAAGCTCCAGACCTTGCCAAGCTCAAACCTCTCATTTTTTAAGGAGAGAAAACTCAGACCCCGAGGGGCTGAATGACTGACTAAAAATGAGTCAGCGAGTAAGCGGCAGAAGCAGGTTTGAACTCAAGAGTCCTCCTTCCCAGGCCATTACATCAAGTGCATCTTTGTCAGAGATTCATTTGGGTCATGGGTTGATTGTCATTCCATTGTGGGAATTTGTAAAAGAAAATTTAAGCCACAAGCACACTAAAGATGGAGGATTTACACTGAGGATGCACTCACCATGCTCCTTTCGTAACAACACTTCCTAAGGATTGGGACAGCGTCAGAAAGTCCTGTGAACAAGACCTGGTCATTTCTGGGAAAAGCAGAAATCCTTAGAGGAGCAAGCATAATCCCTTGGACTGAGAACACCAAGGGGACCAGAGCGCCAGCCCTGAAACCTTGATATTTAAAGCAGTTGTCCACAGAAATAATGCCTTTAGTGTGATCAAAGAGCTGGGCCACACAATCCCCAAGAACAGGAAAGCTGACAAGCGGGGGGAAGGGTCCTTTGTCCTCGAGGCCTGGCCTCCTGGAATCCGGATGCCTTGGCGGGCAGGGCTGCTGGCCTTGCAGGGAGGGCTGAGGCCCGGCCTGTCCCCCGAATCCCTCCCCCTGCCCTCCACGGGTCCCCACACCAAGAAGTCGGCCAGAACCTCGTCCACTCCCCACCCTCAGTCTCGGTCCATTTTCTTCAGCATGGCCGTAAAAACAATTTTCTCAGCTTTGCTCGAACTTTCGTTGTTGGATTCTGCCATCAGAAAAGGTGAGCGTCCCAGTTTAACTCTTTGAGTCTTCTTCCCAGTGTGTGGTTTCCTAAACAAATATTTCATGTATCGTTCAGGTCACATTCTTGACCTTGTTGTTTCAGGTGCCTGATAATTCTGGGCTGCTGACAGCCCAGGGAGCACACTGGTCACCCCCATCCCCTCTGCTCCCTTTTCCTCCGGTCCCCTGGCAGCTTTCCCTGGGCCCGTTTTGTCCCAGCCTCTTCCCTATTAACCACTTTCCCCTGCAGCCTTTCTCTATCAAAGTGCTTGCTCCTGAAGGCTTATACTTCAGATTCCTGCCCCTGGTGCCCTTGGCTCCTTCATTATTTAATTTTTCTTTCATTTTTATTTAATTTACTTTCTGACAGTCCCCTGCCTGTCAGGCAGTGTCTGCACACTGTGATTGTTTTCATTTTTGAAAGTCTCCAAACACAGATTGCAGCCTTGGAGATAAGCTTTAAAAAAAAAAACGATAGCGCTCTTAGGAGCATGAGCCACGGTGTGCACACCCACACACAAATGAGTGAAAAAAAAATGTGCTTTGGACCCACCCACATTCTTCAAAGCACAGAATTTTCGTGAGGAAAGGGCTTTATGCACTGCCCTTTGGCCCTGACAGCAACACAATCGCTAACGCCCCTCTCCTGCTTAGCAAGTAGTTGGGAAGGGTGTTTCTCTTCCTCCAGTCAGTCAAACGGATATATATAGATAGAGGCCTGTCAGCATCGTACCAAGCTGGCTGAAGGCACTTTAGAGATCCAGTCTGGTTGAGGGGACAGCGTTACCATAGAATGAGGAGACACCGGCTGATAGTAGTTGATGGAAACCTAGTCATGCAGTAAAGCATTCAGAATAGTCAGGAAAGAAGAGAACAGATTGGACCTCTGGGGATGAGTGACATTTGAATTCAGGAAAGTTCTTCCTCGGATATATATATTTTTTTACCCCTAGACTTTAGATATGTTCAGCATTGCCATGAGCCAAGCTGTGTTCCCACAAAACTCCTATGTCAAAGTCCTAACCCCCAGGATCTCAAAAATGTGACTGTATTTGGAGGTAAGGAGGTCTTTTTTTTTTTTTTTACAATTTTTTTTTTTATTATGTTATGTTGAGGTAATTAAGTTAAAAATGAGGTCATTAGTGTGAGCCTCAATCCACTATGACTGGTTTCCTTATAAGAAGTGGAAATTAGGGCGCCCGGATGGATCAGGCAATTGAGCATCCAACTCTTGGTTTCGGCTCAGGTCATGATCTTGTGGTCATGAGATGGAGCCCTGCGGTGGGCTCTGCACTCAGCAGGGAGTCTGCTGGAGATTCTCTCCTTCTGCCCCTCCCTCCTTTCATGTGCTCTCTCTCTCTCTCAAATAAATTAATAAAATCTTTAAAAAAAAAAAAAAGAAGAAGAAGAGGAAATTTAGACAGAGACATGTACAGAGGGAAGATCTTAGGAGGATGAAGATGGCCATCTGCAAGCCAAGGAGAGAGGTTCAGATGAAACCAACCCTGCCAACACCTTGACTTAAGACTTCCGGCCTCCAGGACTGTGAGAAAATACATTTCCGTTGTTTAAGCCACCCAATCTGCAATACTTTGTTATGGCAGCCTGAGCAAACCAATACAAACGTTGATGTTTCAAGATGGTGTTAGTTCGAGGTGGACAATGAACTTAATCAGAAAGTAAGTTCTGGGCAGGAAGTGGCTCTTCTGTCCCTATGTGGGCTTGCAGACACTTGTTTCTCATTTGTTGACAAGCAGTAGATATCCATGTGTTTACTGGGCACATACTTCACACAGGAACTGTGCTAGGCCAATGAACAGACACTCAGAAACTGATGACTAGATGAGTTTAGTGACTCCAACTGAGAGTGCACAGGTGTTGATGGGGTTCCCCAAGGCAGTCTCCTCCCTAGGACCCAATGGCTATGTTGTGATAAGACTTCTCTCCTTCTCGTCTCTTACTGTACTGATTACTAAAGTATTAGGTGGAACCATATGAAATTGCTTTTTTATGTGGGTCAGAAAAGTTGAACTAAATGCATGTGGTATCCTGAATTGCATCCTGAAACAGAACGACATTGTGAAAAAACTGATGGAAGCCAAATGAAGTAGTTCAGTTGATAGTAATGTACCAATATTAATTTCTTAATTTGCCAAATGCATCATGGTTATATACCATGTTAACATTAAGGGGAACTGAGTGAAAATATACAGAAATGCTTTATACAATCTTTGCAATGTTTCTATAAAACTTAAAATTATTCCTGGGGCGCCTGGGTAGCTCAGTCGACTAAGCGTTCAATTCTTGATTCCAGCTCAGGTCATGATCTCAGGGTCATGAGATCAAGACCCGTCTTGGGCTCTGCACTGAGCATGGAGCCTTCTTAAGAGTCAGTCTCTCTCTCCCTCCGCCACTCCCCTCCTGCTGTCTCTCTCTCTTCTCTCTCTCAGAAAACAAAAACAAAACAAAAAACCTAAAATTACTCCAAAATAGTTTTTTTTCCCCCAAAATATTTGAATATTGGCAATCGTACATGGTTTAAACTAAAACATAAAGCCCCGGGACCTTGGATATAAAGCCTGCTAATTCAACCTTTTCATTTTATAGTTGTAGGAATTGTGCTTGAAATTTAAGTGTGTTTTAGTTATAGATCTATAGATGTGTTTTTAAAATAATTGAATGGCTATTCGTACCTTGGCAACTCACACCCTGGATGCCTGGCCAGTCTAAGTAAGAGTGAGAAGTAACTGAGTGTTCAAAGAGGACCGATGGCCATTACTGGGGGATAGTCTTGAGCCAAGACATGTGGATGGGGCTTCTCTTTTCCTCTGATTGGACAAGGATAAACCCAATTTCTTCATGACACTAGGCTGTTACAATGGATTGACTACCTCAACCCTTCTCGACAGCCAGTGGGCACCCAACATGGTCTCATTCCAGGAGAAATGGTCACTTTCAACTCCCTTCTTCAGCTAGAGAGCCTTCCTTTCTCCCCCACCAGGTCATGAGAAGACAGAAGGATTGTGCTACCTCAGTCTGGGGGGAGTCCAGATTCTCATTTTAGAGAAAAAGAACCCACTTCCAGTTCCACCTCTGAAACTAGAAAATTAATCCTCATCAGACCAATACCACATGAGAGACTTGTTTTGTTTGGCTGACAAGCATTTAATATTTTAAAGAATTATTTGTCACACTTTAAAATTGGGAAGCTTCAAAAATAAACAAACAAACAAACAAACAAACAAATAAATAATAAAATAAAATTGGGAAGCTTCACAAAAATACCTGAGTATTTGGCTTCTCTTGAACAATTAGAAGTTCTAGCAACAGAGACCTATATTCCTGTGTGGAAGAGACTGGTTGGAGCTGCGTAGCCAGTAGGCTCTTTCAAGGCGCCCTGTGTTCATTTCCCATAGTCCCACCCAGCCCTCTCTACCCATTTATGCTACCTGCTGGACCACTTCAAGCATCTGAGTTTGCAACCCCTGGTGTAGATCAGTGTTTGTCATACTACAGGTCATGGTCCATTTGTGAGTCATGGAATCAGCGTAGTGAATAACCTACACTGAGAAAAGGAAAAAGAGGAGGAGGGGGAAAGAAGAGAGAAGGAAATAGAAACTACCAGAATATATCACCTGTGGTAAGGCTGCGCACTAGTTTGTGAAATCTTTGTGTCAATTGTGTTGGTCAGTGCTTGCACTAGCTAACAATGTAAAATATCTTTCTTCCTGTGAGTTGCAATAAAAATATTTGAAAGCCAAGACTAATGAAAATTTAAATGATCCAACCTTTTTATTCAACATTTAGTTTGCCATATCTGCTTAATGTTTTTGTTTCATTTTCCCATAAATAACCTGAGAGGTGGGAGGGGTATTTGTTATATAAACACAATCACAGAATTCATGCAAACATAATAACATGGATCCCTGGGAATACCAGTAGAATATCTGTAATAAAGGATTAAAGCATCTAATTGAAATGAAAGAGGAGATAAATCTCCTTGGTGTTTCTAAGACCTACGGTCCACTAGATTGCATAGTTGTATGGTTTTAAGTTAGAGCATATGAAATAATAACTGGATTATTTATATAGGTCATCTAGGGCAACTAATAATCTAGATGAGCCCTGTTCAATAGAACTTTCTCTGATGATGGAAAAATTCTATATCTGTTCTGTTCAGTATGGTAAGCACTAGCCACATGTGCCCCTTTAGTATTTGAAATGTAGCCAGTGTGACTGACAGGCTGGATTTTTCATTTTCATTTTAATTAATTTAAACTTAAAAATTGGGGCGCCTGGGTGGCTCAGTCGTTAAGCGTCTGCCTTCAGCTCAGGTCATGATCCCAGAGTCCTGGGATCGAGCCCCGCATTGGGCTCCCTGCTCCGCGGGAAGCCTGCTTCTCCCTCTCCCACTCCCCCTGCTTGTGTTCCTTCTCTCGCTGTCTCTCTCTCTGTCAAATAAATAAAATCTTAAAAATAAAAATAAAAATAAACTTAAAAATTAAACTTATTAGTTAATACATTTAAATTTAATTAATTTAAACTATGGGTAGTGACTGCCATATTAGACAGCAGACTCTAGAACTAGTATCTTGAAAGAAGGAGGGCTCTGTTTCTTTCCTGTTTTCTGCACTAGAATGCCTATTGGTCTGGTGGAATCATCTTATTTAGGCACTGCACACCAAGGAGTGAGGAGCGCTAATAGTCTGCTAGATACCTTTATGTTCTTTAGTCCAGCTTTCTTATTGCTACAGACAAAGGATCCAACTTCCAAATGTGGACCATCTAAATTCTTATCCTCCCCAATTTTTGTTTTTTTCAGATTAAAAATTGCTTAAGGCAGATTATGTGATTTCGAAGTGTATGGATTAAAAACTTCAATAACTTGATAATTGCAATTGTAATAATAAATGAATGAAAATAGTAACGAGACTAGGAGTCATGTTTCAAGTGCTTACTATGTACTTGGTGCCGTGATAAGCACTTTGTATGCCTTAGGCCGCTTATTCACACTCATCCTATGAGATAGGAGGTATTATCCTATATGACGAAACTGATGTTTGTGAAGGTTAAGTAACTTGCAAGGTCGCTCAGGTAGCAAGTGAATGAGCTGGAAGGTGAATCCGGTTCTGTCTGGCTACAAACCCCTTTCTATAACCACTATGATGTCCTAGAGGGTGCTAATTGGTTGTTTTTTCCATCAGCTCATTATTTCCTTGATAAAAACTTGGCCGAGATGAATTATTAATTGCAGTGCTAGGACTAGGGCCTCATTCTTATGATTCTGAGATGCATCCTCTCTACAGCAACCCCCTTATCATAGATATTGCTTTGGCCACATTGCAGGAATGTGCCGTGGGCTTCACTGGAGCCTAAGCATTGTTTATTTGGGGGCCCCTTTCCTCCATAACAGTAAAAGTTGTATCTTGTTCTGCTGGTATAAACACAAACATATTAATATTCTAGAGTAAGCCATTTTCTTCTACCTAAACATTCTTTTTTCCCCCCTTTCCTGGTTTTAAGAGAAATTGGAACATTATCCTGAGCCTTATGCTAGGTAGAATAATGGCCCCCGAAGATGTCCACATCCTAATCTCCAGAACCTTGAATATGTCACTTCATATGGCCACATGAACCTTGCAGATATTACACTAAGAACCTTCAGATTGTAAGAGTATCCTGGACTATTCGAGCGAGCCCAGTAGAATCCCAAGGGTCCTCAAAGGAGAATCAGGGAAAGAGATGTGATGGCAGAAGCAGGACACAACGCAGTTCTCATCTTTATTATTATTTTTCTTCCAAGATTTTATTTAAATTCAAGTTAGTTAATATATAGTGTAGTATTCATTTCAGGTGTAGAATTCAGAGATTCATCCTCAAGTAGTTTTGACGAGGAGGAGGGTCACAGCTAAGGCAGGCAGGGAGCGTAGTGGGTGGTGCCGGCACCATCCTTGTGTAAGTCCACTCTTCAAAGGAATCATAGGATTAAAAGTGGCTATGAAGGAGACTGCAAGCTCAACTGCTGAGTGGCCCCTTCTCCTCCTAAATGGTCAGCCATCAGTGTCTGCCCATTTTTTTTTCTCAGAACTCTCAGTGCCAGTGAAATTGTTGACCGGAACTGTTTGCTTTTGCCAGGGTTTGTGATTCTGATGCTCTGTAGAACCTACACATGGAAGAGGATGAGCAGCATCTGGGGGAGGTGCCTGAAGAAGAGAGACAGGGACTGAGAGCGCAGAAGAACGGAAAAGGGACAAGTCATGAACAGACCTGAAGATGCCAAGAAAAAGGGGAATCAAAAAAAAAGGGAGACTGTAAAAATGAAAAAAGATGTTCACAACACAGGAAACAACAGATGTTGGCAAAGATGCGGAGAAAGGGGAACCCTCTTACCCTGTTGGTGGGAATGCAGGCTGGTGCAACCACTCTGGAAAACAGTATGGAGGTTCCTCAGAAAGTTAAAAACAGAGCTTCCCTACAACCCAGCAATTACTCTACTAGGTATTTACCCAAAGGATATAAAAATACAGATCGAAGGCACATGCACCCCAAAGTTTATAGCAGCAATGTTCACAATAGCTAAACTATGGAAGGACCCCAGATGTCCATTGACAGATGAATGGATAAAGGAGATGTGATATATATACATATACATACAATGGAATATTACTCATCCTTCAAAAAGAATGCAATCTCTCCATTTGCAATGACATGGATGGAGCTGCAGAGTATTATACTAAGTGAAATAAATCAGTCAGAGAAAGACAAATACCATATGATTTCACTCATGTGTGGAAATTAAGAAACAAAATAGATGAACATAGAAGAAGGGAAGGAAAAATAAAATAAGATAATAAGAGAGAGGGAGGCAAACCATAAGAGACTCTTGACTATAGAGAACAAACTGAAGGTCGCTGGAGGAGAGGTGGGTGGGGGATGGGCTCACTGGGGGATGGGCATTAAGGAGGACACCAGGGATGAGCACTGGGTGTTGTAGGTAAGTGATCAATCACTGAATTCTACACCTGAAATGAATACTACACTCTATGTTAACTAACTTGAATTTAAATAAAATCTTGGAAGAAAAATAATAATAAAAATGAGAAACTTGAAAAAAGAAGAAAAAAGATGTTCACAGAAAAGAAGAACAAAGAAAAGAAGGAAGGAAGGGAAGGAGCGAGGGAGGGAAGAATCTGGGATTTGAAAGGACCCAGGAGGAAAGGTAAGGAAAAAAAGAGCTAAAAAACAAAACCAGCCAAGAATCTGGGATTTGAAAGGACCCAGGAGGAAAGGTAAGGAAAAAAAGAGCTAAAAAACAAAACCAGCCTTGGGCCTAAGAGTAACCTTCCTTTCTTTCCTGACGCTGAGTGCAGAGCTGAACTCTGCAGGCCAGAGGCCATCTGCAGCCATCAACCCGAGCCCCATGCTGCGGCTGTGGTCAGTGGGATTTGCACACGCGGGACAATGGCAGAATGCAGCCTGAGAAATGAAGAGGCTCCCGTGTGGTCAGAGGTTGCATTTTCTCTGCTCTTCTTACACAAAGCTGCTATTGACATCACAGTGGCTCCCTATGACCTGTGCTGTTCACTGCCCAAGCTCAGAGGCACCTGTTTCTGTCTTAGGCCATTTTTGCAATTGTCTGAACCAGTTACCTTAGGGGAGTAGGCTCTATGCCCACGTTTGTACATAATGTCCATGTTGTCTGTGCGGGGGGTAATCATTCAGTTTAATGCCTATAGCCAGTTGGCTCCAGGCGAACTTTTCATCTCTCAATGTCACTTCATAAAGCATTTGAAAAAAAAAAGGAGATATTTCTTTTAAAAAAATAATATTCAATATGTATGTATATATTGAACATCAATATACTGAATATGGAAGCATTCCGTGGGTATATGCATGCACACACGTGTCCGCATACATGTATGGAACCACGTCACACTTCCATTTCAATTTCTAGGAAACTGAAAACAAAGCATGATGAAGTGTTTTCCAGTGATCCAGAGTTTCTCTTTGGTTTCTATTTTTACATTTTGAAAGAACACATCTCACACGGAGATGCATTCCTTAGCCCTCTAAGTGAGACCGCACTCAGATGGGCCTTTCTTGTGGTTTTTCATTTGACCCATTTCAGTTGACTTTTGCACATATATTCATTCATTTTTGTAAGATTTACCCAGAGAATTTTTTTTAAATTTTTTATTAACATATAATGTATTATTTGATTCAGGGGTACAGGTCTGTGATTCATCAGTCTTACACAATTCACAGCGCTCACCATAGCACATACCCTCCCCAATGTCCATCACCCAGCCACCCCCTCTCTCCCACCCCCACCACTCCAGCAACCCTCAGTTTGTTTCCTGAGATTAAGAGTCTCTTATGGTTTGTCTCCCTCTCTGGTTTCATCTTGTTTCATTTTTCCCTCCCTTCCCCTATGATCCTCTGTCTTGTTTCTCAAATTCCTCATATTAGTGAATTCATATGATACTTGTCTTTCTCTGATTGACTTATTTTGCTTAGCATAATACCCTCTAGTTCCATCCACGTCATTGCAAATGACAAGATTTCATTTTTTTGATGGCTACATAATATTCCATTGTGTATACACACCACATCTTCTTTCTCCATTCATCTGTCGATGGACATGTAGGCTCTTTCCATAGTTTGGCTATTGTGGACATTGCTGCTATAAACACTGGGGTGCAGGTGCCCCTTAGGATCACTACATTTGTATCTTTGGGGTAAATACCCAGTATTGCCATTGCTGGATCATATGGTAGCTCCATTTTCAACTTTTTGAGGAACCTCCATACTGTTTTCCAGAGTGGCTGCACCAGCCTGCATTCCCACCAACAGTGTAGGAGGGTTCCCCTTTCTACCCAGAGAATTTTTTAAACAAATGTTGTCCATGCAGTTTTTAATTGTCCTCCTTAAATTGTGTTCACTGTGTTGACACTCCCCAGGGTTTGGGGTTTTTACCTTACTAATTCTTCCTTCCTCGCCTGCCCCTGGGAAGTCTCGCAGCCACATCTGGCCTTTAGGAATCACTAACAGCTCTGTTTTCTGTTTTTCACACAGTTCACTTTTCCATCCTGGCTTAAGGCCTGAGATCTTAGTCCTTGTTTTTCTTCTTCTTTTTTTGAAACTCCTTTTTCTTCTTTCACAGAAGATGGCATTTCAGCTCCATCACTTTGGGTATTAAACCCGCACACCAATGAGCCAACAGGACAGCAGCTACATGACTTCTTCAATCTTATGTTTAAAATATGTTTCCATTTCTCCTGCCCTGAAGAGTTGATATGTTTTACTCTTCTTTTAGACAAGGTGTTCAACAGTGCTTTATTGTACTTATCATATCCAAGGCATTAGTGTTCAGTGTTTTCCAAATAGTAAGTAATTCAATCCACAGGGCAAACTTAGGAGGATGGTGCTGGGATTCTTCATATTTTGTGGTTGAGGAAATCGTGGGACAGAGAGGTGAGTCACTTGCACAAAGAGGTAAGGAGGGTCAAGATTCAAACCCAGACCATCAGGGCCCATCTTCAAGCTGTTAACCACTACACCAGAAGAAAATGGAGCATAGATTTCTTGCTTTCAGACTTCTCCAGTGAGTTGGTTCAGTGTTTCCAGGGCTAACACCAATTTTGTCTCTGTTTATAGTCGACTCAAGTGTTTGTTTGTTTGTTTTTCAAAGTACTTTATAAAAAGCATTACAACTCCTAGCAAATGCAGAGTCGTATGATCCTGCTCAAGTATTTTATTGACATCTTTCCCTTTTTTAGGCAAAGTCAAGTGGCCCCTTCTCATCATTCACTGCCTTCACCCTCCCTCTGGCAACTTTTCATGAGTTTTTCCATCAACATGCAAAGCCTGATTTATGTTTTGAGAGCCACACCCTTTTCAACAACACACACACAGATGCCATACATAAATGAAAGGTGACCTTGACCCATGAAAAGGATTTTGATGAATCGCGGGAAGTAATATACTGTGCAGGGAAAAGAGTCTTCTGATCTTTTTTGTTGTGGTGGTCCAATATAAATCACTTCCCATGAAGAGCAATCTGAGTCTAATGAGGTTCGGTAACTGTAGACTACAAAGACCCCCAAGGATGAGAGAATAATCCCACTTGTGCTGGTCTGTGATTTACTCCTGCTAGGGGGGCTGTGCATACTGGGCAGACAGGAGGAGCCTGAAGGTTCTTGGAAGAAATGACTAAAGGTATTTAGATTAGTCAATGACTATTTCTCAGTTATAGAACATGAGCTTGGAGTCTCTATAGCAATCTTTTCAAACTATGTATTGGGACAACTCAGCGGACTCTGAGATTAATATTGAAAGACATAGAAAAATAAAAAGGTGAAGAAGAGAAAACATGAGAATGCATGACACAGAGTGAAGACAGTGTTTTGTGAAAATTCCCTGTTATGTATACACAGAATATGTATACTAAGTTGCAATGTAAAATGATATCTTTTACTATGTATTCCATTGAAAAAAAGTTTATAAAACACTGCTCTATAGAATAAAATCAACCACAGGCATTTTCTCTACCTTTTGAGAACTTAAACTGCAAGCCAAAAATGACAACTCTTCTGGTTGTAAAAATATTAGGGGAATTTATACCGCTGATTCTACAGGGAGTAGTAAGAAGGATCAATTGAAATAAGAGTAAGTGATCTACTCTTCTTGTTAGTGACAGTGCAGTTCTGAGGTGAGGTAAAGAATTCTGAAGAGGGGGTGCCTGGGTGACTCAGTCGTTTAGCGTCTGCCTTCGGCTCGGGTCATGGTCCCCAGGGCCCGGGATCGAACCCCGCATCAGGCTCCCTGCTCAGCAGGAAGCCTGCTTCTCCCTCTCCCACTCCCCCTGCTTGTGCTCTCTCTCTTGCTGTGTCTCTCTCTGTCAAATAAATAAATAAAATCTAAAAAAAAAAAAAATGAATTCTGAAGAGAGAAGTCAGAGTCTAAGGAGATGTGAAGCCATTTGGTTGTTCCAACATCACGAGCTGGGAGAAGAAGACCCATGAAGCAATGCGTTGATGAAAGTAAATCGTGAAAATGTTCTCCTGGTAGGAGTGAAGGAACAGATATACAGGAGAGAGCAGGGTGAGGAGAAGGAACTAGAGATAGCAAACTAGATACCTGTTGGTCAAAACTGAACCATGGTTGTGTTGGTTTTGACTGGTCTGGCATTTACAGAATTAAGACATTCCCATAAAACTTGGGATTTTCATTTTCTCTAGAAAAATCATACCTGGCCCCTCTGAGTCTGAACTCACACATGACAATAATAGGCTGGAGCCAACAAGCACTGATTCCCTCCTGGGACAGCCATGAGCACATTTGGCTCTTTAAATTAAAATTAAGCTCAGTCCCTCAGTTACAGTAGGCGCATTCCAAACGTTCAATAGCTACATGTAGCTAGTGTCCACCATATTGGACAGTACAGGTAAAGACCATTTTCATCATAAGAAAGTTCCACTGGTTAGCATTGCTTTTAGAGCCTCTGTCTCACTAGTCACTGTTCTCTTGCCCAGGGCCAGCCCCAACCCTTTTTCTTACCTGTCTCACTCTCTAGACCTTTCTCTTTGCAACTCCCATAATACAATGCTTATGTTAGGTTAGCTGAGAAGCTCTGTGACTTAATCTTGGGAATCGTAACCTATCTCAATTGACCACAGACTCACTGAAGTATCTTGAGTGTGCGTGTGTGTGTGTGTGTGTTCTTTGCAAAGTAAGGAGTGACATGAGAATTACAGAGACTGTATATGTGTAAACGGTGTCTTACAAAGTTATCAGAATAGAAGTAAAATGGGTTTCAGTTACAGTTCTTCACTACAGGGGAAAACTAGAGAAAAATACACCTCATTTCCTGTTCTCAACAACTATGGATATCCACTGGGGTGAACAGGACAGAACCAAAGGACCAAATCTGATGAGAGAAGCTAACAGTAAACCAATGGAGTACTTTCCAGATGAAAGTTAATATCCTGTTAGCATATGTATGGTTAGGTACCTTCTGGCTTTGTTCATATATCACAGAACATACAGAAGAACTAACAGTGATTTGGTTTATTTGATCAATGTGGGAAGCCATTTGAGACAAATCAGATTTGAGAAAATCATTTGGCTTGAATTGTCTGACACTTCTAAATTAATCAGATAAGCATAAATATCATCTGTGCAAGCGCAGTCATTAAATACTCATCTTTGAGCTCAGTAAAACATCCTATGTGTGCATGCGTGTGTGTGCACACGCACGCACCCTTTTAATTTCCAAGAGCATAACAGGGTTCCTACGAACCTAAGACGGAAGCAGAGTGCTCTTAGAGTTCTTACAAGTTAATGAATTTGGGATCCATGTTGTATTTTAGTGAATTTTAACTGTTGTTTCTCCTGTCTTGGTTAACTTGCCTTGCCATAAACTCTCTTGCTGTAGAAATACGTGGAAAATATAATTCTTTTGGCAGTGAGAAAATTTTGTTTTTCAACCTGCATTTGTTCACTGTCGTCACTACCTATATGTTTCCAGGTTCACATATGAAAATAATTATTCCTCACTTCAGGAAGCCTGTTTTTTATTTTTTTTTATTTTATTTTTTTTTAAAGATTTTATTTATTTATTTGAGAGAGCGAGAATGAGAGAGAATACATGAGGGGGGGAGGGTCAGAGGGAGAAGGAGACTCCCCACCGAGCAGGGAGCCCGATGCGGGACTCGATCCCGGGACTCCAGGATCATGACCTGAGCCGAAGGCAGTCGCTTAACCAACTGAGCCACCCAGGCGCCCCAAAGATTTTATTTATTTATTTGACAGAGAAAGACACAGCGAGAGAGGGAACACAAACGGGGAGTGGGAGAGGGAGAAGCAGACTCCCCGCCGAGCAGGGAGCCCGATGCGGGACTCGATCCCGGGACTCCAGGATTGTGACCTGAGCCGAAGGCAGTCGCTTAACCGACTGAGCCACCCAGGCGCCCCCCCAGTGTACTCTTTAAAAAAAAAAAAATTATTTATTTGAGAGGGAGAAAGAGAGCATGAGCAGGGGGAGAGGTAGATGGAGAGGGAAAGGCAGACTTCCCCTCTGAGCAGGGAGCCCGATGCGGGACTCGATCCCGGGACTCCAGGATCATGACCCGAGCCGAAGGCAGCCGCCCAACCGACTGAGCCACCCAGGCGCCCTGGGAAGCCTGTTTTTTAAAAGTAAGTGTGGCTTCAAAGGACCCAGCCCCCTCCGCAGGGTCAGCCCACCCCAGGAGATAGCTGGACAGGAGCCCTGACCTGGGGGCGATCTGAACTTTCCTGCGCTATTACCTCTTGGGCTGGGGTCTTGGGAATAGCGGCTGGGTCCCTCCCCCCGCCAACAGGGGACCTCTACACGTCTGTACCTAAGAGTTGAGAATAGACTCTCAAACGGGGAAGCAAAGTTCCTCGAGACAGCTCTCTCCCGCTTTCCCAGGGTCAAGGCCAAATGCTCTGATCCCAGGGCTTTTCCAGGCACAGGAGAAAGGGCCCAGCCCAGGGTCAAGGCAGCTGCCCTCTTAGGCAAGTCTTTGACCATCTATGAGGGGCTGTTTGCTCAGGGGTATGAAGGATTTCAAATGGATCAGCCTCCCTTTTGGTAAGTATCAAAATCCCATGTCCTCCTTCTTGGATCTACATCAGTCACTGCAAAATCGACCTCTATCCTGAAACTTCAACGGAATTAAGATCAATGTTATGCTTGCTGAATAAAACAGAAAACATTCACGTTTGTACACTTAATAGGAGCTAAGCCTCCTAAAGAGCCCCACAGCAGAGCTTCTCAAATTGTGGTGCCAATTGGCAGGTGAGGGAGGGAGAGGTACAAGCAGACTCCAGGCTGAGTGCGGAGCCGGACACGGGGCTCAGTCCCACGACCCTGAGATCACAACCTGAGCTGAAACCAAGAGTTGGGTGCTCAACCGACTGAGCCACGCAGGAGTTCTATGCTCTATCCAGAATCTTAAGAAAATTCTTGTAGGTGCTCAATACATGTTTCTTGAATGAATGAATGAATGAATGAATGAATGAATGAATGAATGAAAAAGTACACCTAATAACTTCCTTTGGCTATTCTTATAGGCCCCACTCCAGACAGAAAGTGTGGCTTGCTACAGTCCCCTCACCTCCTACCCAGGTTTCACAGCCTGGAGGGGACTCCCAGACTGGATCAGAGTGACAGGTCTGAATGGTTATTTCCTGGAGACACCTGCCAGTTGACAAAATTAAAGTGATTACTGGTTAACACAGGGTCTTAAGAAATGACACTGTAGGGGCGCCTGGGTGGCTCAGTCGGTTAGGTGTCTGCCTTCGGCTCGGGTTGTGATCCTAAGGTCCTGGGATCGAGCCCCACATCGGGGAGCCTGCTTCTCCCTCTGCCTGCCACTCCCCATCCTTGTGCTCTCTCTCTCTCTGACAAATAAATAAATAAAATCTTAAAAAAAAAAAAAAGAAATGACACTATGACCCTATATAGATGGAGATGATTTTATCTCAATAATTCATTTTTTAATAAATAAATCATATTAATGGCCCTTGTTTTCTAGCATTTATTCTGTGTCAAGTACATAATGATAGCCAGTCTCTATGAACACTATGTGCCAGGCATTTTAAATGTATTACTTCGTTTAAGCCTGACCAAAACCCAAGATGGGTACTATCATTATCTTCACGTTACAGCTAAAACTGAGCATGGATAAGTTGAGTCTTTTGCCCAAGGTCGTACAAGTAGTAAGTTGTCAAGTGGGATCACCTCTTTCTGTCTGACCCTCAAACCCATGATCCATTCCCTTCTATCCACTCTTAAATCTGCTCTGAGGAGGAGGAAGGGGTATACTCAGCCCCGGGCGGAAATGATGAGCAGTGAAGGTGAGGGAGGGGCACGGTAAAGAAATAAATATAGGGGAGGTCCCACCTTGTGTCAGGCACGTGTGACCCTCATAGGCAGGAATTATAATCTCCCTTTTATAGGGGAAGGAGGAAAGCCTCGGACAGAGACTTACCCCAGTGCACCAGGGACCTAGGAGAAGTTCAGAGGAGCAGATCCAGGCCTTCCTGGGCTCTGCTTTCACATTTGGGTCTACCCAAACATGAAGCCCTCTGCCTTATTCAGGTCTCAGGCACTTAGGGACAATACCCTGCCTAAATCTTCTCATCCCTTGCATCCTTGTCTTGACAGGAGCACCCTGCAGCAGTGTCACTGGGTTATCAATTCCACTCAGCAGAGGGACGGAAAATATTACAATTCTGAATCTGTCTTTATTCTAGAGTAAATCCTTTATTGTCTCAAGGAAAGTTGCTGTTATCCAAACATGTTCCAGAATATACAGCTTCTGTGACGCTTTCATTCATCATAAACCACAAAGGTGAGACATCTGCTGTTAGTTCCAGGGGACAAATGATATTTGATTTCCTGCTGTATCTGAAGCATTAAAGTATGGACATTTTACATCATTTCTCCCTCCCTTCTTCCTTCCCTCCCTCCTTCCTTCCCCTTCCTCACTCCCATTCTTCTTCCCTTCCTTTTTTTTTTTTTTTTTTTAAAGATCACATTAAAAGTTAGGTGTAATTTGCAGAATATTTTAACTTGGAGCTGTCTTGACCTATTGAAAGTAGTCATTATGAAATTATTGATTCAACTTTTGCATTGATAGAACTTTTGACAAGAGCTTCTGTTGAACATAATTCTGGATGCATTGATTTATTACTAGGTGGTTTGGCCCAGTATCTTAGGTAGAGTTCTGGATGTGTCCCAGAGCTGTTCCAAAAAGTTCTGTCTCAGTCATTTGTGCAGCTCTAACAGAATACCACAGACTGAGTGGCCTATAAACAATAAACATTTATTTCTCACAGCTTTGGAGGCTGGAAATCCAAGCTCAAGGACCTGGCCAATTCAGTGTCTGGTGAGGGTTCATAGACAGCCGCCTTCTTGCTGACAGAAGAGGCCAGAGAGCTCTCTGGGGTCTCATTCATAAGGGCACTAATCCCATTCACAAGGGCCTAATTCCCTCCAAAAGGCCCCCAACTTCAAATACCATCATATGAAAGATTCAGTTTCAACATATGAATTTTGGAAGGGCACAACCTTTAGTCTATAGCAAGTTCCTTCTCAATAAGGAAACTTTTCAATGTTTCCTCAGAAAGTCCAATTTTCAGGTTGGGTATCTGATCCTCCTGCTCAAATATTTCTTTGGCTACTCAGAGTGTGCCAGAGAAACAGCAGGAAAAGCAGACCACCCAGCTATGCTGTCCCTGCGACCTCATCCCCAGCCCCAGCAACACCTAAAGGACACAGAATCCGTTGGTGAGTTTTCTGTCTTAGAGGCTTACGCTGGGAGCAAGGGACCACCTGACTTTCATTAGCAGCTAGGAAGGGAGATCAAAAAGGGAAATAAATATTAATAATGTCTATTTTACAAAACATTCACGCCCAGTTCACAGGAATACTCATCAAAGCATGCAAAAGATCATAGCACATCATGTCTGAGGAACATATGTGTTAGAATAGACCTGATTTCCATAATTCTAACATGCTTTAGGGACAATACCCTGCCTAAATCTTCTCATCCCTGCATGAATGCAGATGAAATGCAACTATGAAATTGAAAGCGCCACTTTACATGTGAAAGTTTTAATGCCTGAAGTTTTGAAAAGAGGGAAGAAATATGGTGGAAATAGGAAAATTCTCTTGAAATTTTTTAACAAGTTGGGAGATACAGTGAGACAAAAGCAGTCAAAACTCTGCATGATCGTTGAGAGAAAAAAGGTCTTTAAAGATGGTACCATATCCCCAGCCCCTAGAACAGTGCCTACCACATAGGAGGGCCTGAATACATGCTTGCTGGATAATTTGGGTTGTTTTTTTTTTAGCTCAAATTGGAGGCGAAGGCAGGAGCGAAAGGGCAGAGCAGTCTGAGGACCACATTTCATGAGAACCAAGAAGGAAGGTCACTCAGATTGCTGAAGAGGCTATGACGCTGGGACCTCAAAGGTAAGGTGGCTATAACAGTCTCCTGGTGCTGTCATTACAAAGTCCCACAGAGTGGGTGACTTAAAAAACCAGAAATATCTTACCTCATAGTTGCAGAGGTGAGAAGTCCAGAATCAAGGTGGCAGCAGGGCCTTGCTCCCTCTGAAACATATAGTGACATGCTTCCTTGCTTCTTTAGCTTCCAGTGGATTTGCTGGCAGTCCTTGGCATCCCTCGGTTTGCAGTAGGGTAACTCCAACCTCTGTTGTCACATAGGGCTCTCCCCGTGTGTCTCTGTGTCTTCACGTGGCTTTCTTATCCACAAGAGCCAAGGGGCAGAGCAACCCAAACATCCGTGTCCATCAATGGATGAACCTCAAAATAAAACGTGGTAAGTACATACAACATAATATTATCCAGGCTTAAAAGGGGAAGAACATTCTGAAACATGTTACCATACCGGTGAACCTTGAAGACATCTTGCTAAGGAAAATAAGTCATTCGCAAAAGCACAAAGGCTGCATGATGCACCTGCGTGAGGTCTCCATAGTAGTCAGACTCACAGAGACAGAAAGTAGAAGGGTGGTTGCCAGGGGTGGGGGGAGAAAGAATGGAGAGTCAGTGTTTAATATGTGCAGAGCTTCAGTTGGGGAAGACGAGAACGTTCTCAAGATGGCTGGTGGTGATGGGGGCGCCACAGTGTGAAATGTACTTACAGCACTAGACCCTACACTTAAAAATGGTAAGCTTTACGTTACATATTTTTCAGCCATAAAAAAGAATCGAAATGAGGATTCAGGAAAGGGATCGCCATGGGCAACGAATTGGGGATTAGAAGAGACCCATGAAAGTGCTTTTAAGAGGTAAGGAAAAGCACAGCCAAACGGGAGGGCTACACAGAGCACGTGATCTCAGTTGGGAGATGAAGCACTCTCAGAGGCCTTTCTCACATGCTGACTCTCTTGACTTGCTAAGTTGAGGTGTTTCCACAGCAGGTCATTATCGCCAGAAAAATAAATAGTCTTTGGAAAGTATGCATTTCACACTACATTATGCATTTATATAGGTCCTAAACTCTCTCATTGGAAGTTGAACCACATGAATTTTAAGGTCCCTCAGATTCCGAGAGATTCTATCAGTTTAGGTAACTGGGCAAAAACTGGGTCAGTTGTGAGTGGAAAGATCCCAGGACTTACATCGAAGTTCTGGTTTGGGTCTGGACAGAGGTTTCCTCTGCCTTTAATACCCTCAAGTTTCTCTTCTGTAAAAGTGGGTTAATAATTCTCAACTTCCTGGTGATTATAGGAATGCAATGAAATATATATATAAAAGCAACATTTAACAGTTCAAGATGCAATTTATTAGACTTTATTTCAGATTATTCATAATGCACCTTAAAGGGTCAGGATATCTAGTAATAATTAGTAAGGACACTAACTTTACAGAGTACTTGTAAGGGTAAAAAATATATATGAATAGGTGTATGTCTTTATACACATACATAAGGTATATGGGACTATAGGGAATGCTTAGCTCTCTACTCAGAACTCAAATCTCCCATTAGGATGTTTAGATATTCTCACAGTTTTCTGGCTTTATCCTTCTTGTATGCCATAGATCTACAATAGCTTTTTACACTCTATGGCCCAATAATATGTTCTTGTTTTGCAAGAATAGCACAAAGAATGTTTTTCCAGAACCATTTGAGAGTGGACTGCCAACATAATGTCCCATCACCTTTGACATTTTAATGTGATTTTTCCTCTGCAAAAGGATGTGCTCCTACATAATCACAAGACAACCATAAACATCAGAAAATTAACCTTGACATATCACTACCAGCTGATCTTCAGACCCACTCTGCTTTCACCAATTATATCCATAACGTCTTTTATAGCAGAAGGATCCAATCCATGATCACATGGTACATTGCATTGTCATGTCTCTGTAGTCATCTTCAATTTAAAACAAGTCCTTAGTCTTTCTTTCACTTTCATGACCTTAATACTTTTAAACAATGGCTCATGTGCCAACTCCTGGCTGGTCACTCATTTTTGGAAATAAAATTTTATCAGAACATTATCACATACATTCATTGTCTATGGCTGTTTTTTGTACTATAACAGCAGAGCTGAGTAGTTGTGACAGAAACCATCTGGCCTGCAAAATCTAAAATATTTATTACCAGGCTTATTATAAAATATCTTTGTCAAACCTGTGCTAAACTAGAAGGCAAGAAAAAGAAATGAAAGGAATACATATTGAAAAAGAAGAGACTGATTTTAATGTATTTTATTGCTTATATAGAAAGTCCTAAGGAATCTATAAAGTAACTACTAGAATCAATAAGCAAATTTAACAAAGTTGCGGGATATAAGGCCAGTATAATAAAATCAGTTTTGTTTCTATATATTAGCAACAGACAATAGGAAATGATACTTTAAAAATATCATTAAAGTAGTATTAGAAAACATAAAATACTGAGGGGCGCCTGAGTGACTCAGTCAGTTAGGTGTCTGACTTCAGCTCAGGTCGTGATCTCAGGGTCCTGGGATGGGGCCCCATGTTGGGCTCCACACTCAGCAGGGAGTCTGCTTCTGCCTCTCCCTTTGCCCCTCCCCCTGCTCATGCTCTCTCTCTCTTTCATATAAATAAGTAAAATCTTTTAAAAAAGAAAATATAAAACACTCAGAGGGCACCTGGGTGGTACTCAGTTGGTTAGATTTCGGCTCAGGTCATGATCTCAGGGTCATGAGATCAAGCCCTGTGTTGGGCTTCATGCTCATTGGGAGTCTGTTGGAGATTCTCTCTCTCTCCCCCTCCCTCTGCCCTTCCCTCCTCAAATAAATAAATAAATCTTTAAAAAAATATTGCTGAGAGAAATTAAAGAAGATAAAATAAATAGAAATTTCATGTTGATGTTCACATACTGGAAGACTCAAAATTGATAAAATGTTAACACTCTCCAAATTGATTTTACACTTCATGTCATCCTAGTGAATATTCTAGGAAGATACTTTTTAGAAATCAACAAGCTTATTTTAAAATTCATATGAAAATGCAAAGGGTCTAGAGTAGCTAAAACTATTCTTGAAAAAGAAAGCCCAAGTGAGATGACTTACACCACATGATTTCAAGATTGTAACTACCCTACAAGATGGCCCCGAATGATCCCCACTTCCTGATATTAGTTCCCTGTGTAGTCCCTTCCCTATCAGGGTTGGTCTATGTGGCCAAAAGAATATGGGAAAAGTGATGACATTTTGCTTCCTAGATTAAGTTATAAAAAAACATTGTAAAACCCCTCTCTATATATCTCTCTCATTCTCTCTCTTTGGTCACTTATTCTGAGGAAAATGAGTCACTCTGTCATGAACAATCCTATGGAGAGTCCTGTATAGTGAGGAACTGAAACCCATGGCCAACAGTCAGCAAGAAACGGAGGCCTCTCCTCAACGGTCAACAGCGGAGGCAAGCTGTCCAGCCCTAATCTGGCCTTCAGTTGACTTCAAGCCTGGCCAATAGCTTGACTGCAACCTTATGACAGGCCCTGAGGCAGAACTACCAGTTTAGCTGTTCTCAGATCCCCAATTCTCAGAAACCGTATGAAATAATGATTTGTTGTTTTATGCTGCCAAATTTTGGGATATTTTGTTATGCAGAAATAGCTAATGAATATGGGGTGCCTGGGTGGCTCAGTTGGTTAAGTGTCCAACTCTTGATCTCGGCTCAGGTCATGATCTCAAGGTCGTGAGATCAAGCCCTGTGTTGGGCTCCATGCTGGGCATGGAGCCCACTTAAGATTCTCTCTTTCCTTCTTCCTCTGCCCCTCCCCCTGTCCCCCCTTAAAAAACAGAAATAGTTAACGAATATAAAAACTTATATTTAGCTTATAGTACTCAAGACAGTGTGGTATTGAGGTAAAGATTAACAAATAGATTAATGGAACACAATCGAATCCAGAAATAGATTCATGTGTGTAGTCAACTGATATTTGATAAAGGCACCAATATAATTCAAAGAAGGTAGGCTTTCCAGAAAGTGATAGAAGACTGCTTGCCATACCAACCTCCAAAAGTAATTCAAGATAGAACAGAGATAACATCTTGGGGTAGGCAAAGATTTCTTAGGATGATGGTTGAATGGATAAAGAGTATGTGGTATATATATCACAATGGAATATTATTTGGCCATGAGAAAGATGAACATTTTGTCTTTTGAGACAATATGAATGGATCTTGAGGGCATTGGTGAAGTTACTGAAATAAGACAAAGACACATACTGTATGATCTCATTTATATGTGGGATTTTAAAAAGTCGAATTTATAGAAACAGAGAGTAGAATGATGATTACCAGGGACTGGGGAGTGGAGGAAAATGAAGAGATGTCGGTCAAAGGATACAAACTTCCAGCTATAAGATGAACAACTTCTGGGGGTCCAATGCATAGCATGGTGATTATAGTTAACAATACTGTGTTATATACTTGAAAATTGCTAAGAGAGTAGATCTTAAATGTTCTCACCACACACACACACACACACACACACATACACAAAGGTAATTATGTGAGGTGAGGGAGGTGTTAATCCTGCAGTGGTAATTACTTTGAAACATATATGTTGTACACCTTAAACTTACCAATATTGTGTCGATTATGTTTCAATAAAGCTAGAAAAAACTCTACATATGTCCACAAAAAGATTTGTACAAGAGTAATTATAACTTTATCATAATGACAAAAACCTGGTAACAAGCCAAAAGTCCCTGAACAATTGTGGTGGATTACAGTATATTCATACAAAGGAATACTACTCAGCAATAAAAACAAACACACCACTGATATATCCAACAAAATGCATGAATCTCAAAAACATTATGTTGCATCAAAGAAGCTAGACACAAAAGGGTACCTACAGTAGATTCCATTTATATGAAGGTCGACAGGCAAAACTAAGCTATAGTGATGGAAATCAGAACAGCAATTGCCTCTAGATGAGGGGTAATTGATGGAAAGGGACTGCAGAAAAATTCCCAGGGGGGATAAAAATGTTCTATATATTCATAAGGGTGCTCACATTTGTCAAAAACTCATTTAACTGTACACTTAGAACCTGAGCATTTTATTGCATGTAAATAACCATATAAAAAATAAATGTGAAGCTTTCGACAGTGCCTGCACTTTCTAGGTCCTGGCTATTTATAGGGGAACAAATATGGTAGTTGGTTTACCCAGGTCCTGAGAGAGACCTAGAAATCCAGGAGTGGGTATGGAAGAGACTTACAGAGTTTGGAAGGAAACCGTGGCTAAGGGAGGCCCTTACATGGAAAAGAAACACAAATGAAAGAAGTTGAATATTCACTTGGCATTTGGTCTTAGGCTACCTTGGACTATTTTTTCCCCTTCCCATATGTCTTCTCATTAAGGTGAGATTTCAAACTCTTCAAAGGCATTGATGTGTTTTATAAACCTTTGCCTTTCCCAAAGCTCCTAGCATTATTTTATGCAGTTTGGTAAATATCATAGAGAAGGGGAGAGAGAGAGTCCTGTGATTTAGAATATTTTCCAGTGGGTTTTACATGATTTTCTTGGAATGGCTGCAACTGACATGAGAACCAAGACTGTTCTCTATTTCCCAGAGTCTAGCACAGTGTCTGGCACATGGCATAATATATTTTCATTGATTCACTGATGTGAACACTGGAGAGAAAAATACTCTCCTCTCAAAGCCTTATTGTCCATCCCCATCTCCCCCAGTCTCCCAGCTGTGGAAATCTTTAAATATGCTTTTTGTTGTTTTACAGCCGTTTGCATTTAAATTGGGCGTGTCACTATCACATTTTATTAGCTCTTTCTCATACCAGCCCTGTGAGGTTAGCGCTGTTATCTGCGCTTTCCAGGCGAGGGCACGGAGAGGTGAAGGCAGCAATTTGCCCGGTCGGATTGCACAGGGAGCCTGCGGAAGAAGAGGGATTTGTGCGCCCAGGCTCCACCTTCCAGCCTGCTCAGCGAGTCCGCACAGCCCTTTGGCTTTGAACCTGATAATGAAATGTGGATTTTCGGTACTGCACTTTGAAAATCATGTTAAAGGCATTAATTCCTAAAGAAAGAGTTAGGATTGTAATTCTTCGGCCTGATTATTTTTCCTGAGGAGATTTTTTTTTTTTTTTTTTAGATACTTGACTGAGCCGCCTAGACCCAAGTTCTTAGAAATGACTCACTGTATCCAGAGATTCACACCATTATTTCCTGCTCAAGTACCGCACAGCTCAGATGTCCCTCTCCCTCCTGTGGAGCCCACCCATAGAGTGTAACCTTTAAACAATAGTGTAATTGGAGTAAAATAATGTTATCAAGGTGGAAGGGGATCTAGGGCTTATCTCACTAAGAAAAATTTAACGTGGTCCATGAACGTCCCTAAATGTAAAATGTATGTAAAAGTTGCGCATCTGGATGGATATGGCTTTTTTCTTTTTTTTTTCTGATAAGGTCAAGCTTTCAGATCTTTCTCCTTAAAAGCGGGTATGTCCCTAACAGACTGGGAAATGGAAGCTCAGCGCGTTTTAGGAACTTGCCTTGTGCGTCACACAGCGGGGCGGTAACAGGGCTGGATCCAGAATTTCAGTCCTCCATGAAGACAGCAGGACTGTTATCTTGGTTCCTGGAACATACGTTTAGTTTGAAGAATTACACCCACAGGCTCTTTAACACATATACTTTATTCTAAAGAATTGGTTTTCCCAAAATGGTATCCCTCATCAAGACAAAACCACTGTCTGGTTTTTCCTTCATCTGCATAGATTGACTCCCCTCGAAGACACGGAGCTGAGAGAGCTCACACTTGCTGTGTCCTTTCCTTTAATGGCAGGAGGGGATGTCCGCATCCCCAGAATTCCCAGTTCTGATAACTCTGCCAATGTGATTAACAATATACCATTATTGCATCACCCACGAACTCGCTGCGTGATACTGGATGATTCAATTAAGACAAGTGGTTTTCAACCTTGGCTGCACTTTAGCTTCCCCCAGGGGGAGTTTTAAAAATCCCCATGCCCATGTCCAGGCCACACCCTGGACCAATTAAATCCAAATCTCGGCGCGGGGGCGGGGGGAGGGCTTAGTCAAGAATATCTTTTAAAGCTCCTCAAGTGGTTGCTATGTGCAGCTAAAGTTGAAAACCACTAATAGAAGCAAGAGGGGGAAAAAATCATATTGATTAGGCACCTATTATGTACTGGGTGTTTTATGTATGCTAGCCCATTTATTCCTCCTGGACTCTGACAGGCTGTACAACTTTCCTAAAAATCACACCACTGGAAAGTGGCAAAGTCCAGCTTCCAACCCAGGCACAGATGGTTTCGTGAAAGCTCTTTGTAAATCATAGATTTAGTGATGAGTAAATGAGGGGACATCCATTTCAGCACCTGGGACATAGTAGGTAGGCCTGAATAATCTCTGCCTCCATTTCTCAGCCTACTCATTTATCTAGAACGTTCCTCCTCATCCATGCCATGACCGGACAGCAGGACTTTAGGTCCGGGAACTTGGCCTTAACCCCTGCAGCTCTGCAGTTAGATGCCTTCTTTATGCATGAACCACATTATATTGTGATTTCATTGTGTAGGGATGTTAGGTTTTAGGGAACTGAAATGGATGGAATATATAACTGAAACTATGTCCTGCCTATTACATGGATTTTATAGATGCTCTTAGTTCTATATATGTTCATGTTCTGTAGCCATTACTTTTCTCTCTTGTCATTATGGAATGGGATGATTCCCCATTTAACTGATGCAAAATTGGTCCTGCCATGCCGTTGAAACCTGATGTAACCAGGTCATCTATCCCTCTAGCACTATTTTCATCGGACTAGAGCAGGGGCCTACGCCCTAGTCATCCTAAAGTTTTCGCCTTTCTTCTAGTCTATTTGTGAGGCTTGCAAATCATTTAAATCTTTCTGAGTTGATGACATTCAGTCAAATAGGGTAATGGGTACGAGCAGGGGCTTCAGGACAGGATGCCTCCATAGGGGAAGGCCAGTGTTGGCATCTTCCAAGCAGGGGAGGTAATGACTATGTCCAGAACACCTCTATATGTGGACAGGTACTGAATTGCTAATGTTGATATCAACCACTTATGCCAGGCATTGTCCTAGGGGTTCTGGGGGAGTCAGATGGCCAATGTTCAAACCCAGGCATTTTGAATCCAGAGTCTGGTTTCTAACTCCATGCTATACTCAGAGCCACCAGGGGGAAAGGGGGTGTGGGGATGCTCACTGAGGGAGTGGGTGTTGGTGTCAACCTCAGAAGAGGAGGGAAAGAGACATGTGGCTGACCATATGCGTGCCCTATTCTTCCTTTTCTCCCTATTCCTCCAAATCACCAACCACCAACGCCGTCCTGAGACAGAAGGAACCCCAGGAGTCAGAGAGATCCCTGGTTGAAGGGAAGAGAGGGGAGGGATGGAATAGCTCTCTCTTCTTCTCACTTTATTCTCTTATTCATCAAGCCAGCGTTGAGTGCTTCCTGTGTTTCTGACACGGGTTTTCAGCTCTTTGCATATATTACCCAAGAGAGAGTGAGTCCCTTGCCAAGGTCCACTGCTCTAAAGGAGTGGGGACTGGATGTGAACCCAAACCTTATACAACTGATGGCATGGAGTGTCGGACTCTCACTTTTGGTACTTTCCACCCATTTTAAGGAATTTTTGACAGAGAGCATAATAATTCAAGCAAACCCAAATTAAGTTCTCATCAGGGAAAGGAAGACTGGGGGGTCACAGAACTGGAGGGCTCCTTCCTGACAAGCCTCATTACGCATTCATTTCTTGCCACTCATGCTGGTCTGGGTCCTTGTCTGAATATTGCTCTAATAATATGTTTGGTCTCTGTCTTAATGATGGAACCACCAGACACTATTGCAAAGAAGCTCTAAGACATCAGGAGCTCAACACTATCAGCTTCTATTTTGCATTTCCATAATGAGCTAAGGTACTTCCAAGTCAGGAGCGATTGGATAGGGTGGGGGTTTTGGTCAAACACAGACTGGCAGGGGCTCTGTCTCTAGAAACAGGAATTCTGATGAAATCCTGTTCACTGACCCTGAGCTGGCAAAGGAAGAGACAGCATGAAGACTGAACGCATGTGAGGGGTTTTTATGGACCAGGCCTGGAAGTTGTGCTCATTACCTCTACTCACATTCCATTAGCTGGAACTCAGTCATATCCCCCTACCTTAGTGCAAGGGAGTTTGGGAAACATCCCCAGCTGTGTACCCAAGAACAAATTGGTTTTTCTCCTTTGCTTTTCTTTCTTCCACTTTGCTTTTTTGTTTTGCTTTTGTAGTTTGTCCTTGTTCTTTTATGGCCAGTGGTTGGAAGACTGAGTTGTCAATGGAAAAAAGAGTACAAAGACGAATCTTTTGGAGTGATCCATGTCCAGTGCTAATTCTAAGTGTGAAAACAATAATAATTCATTTTTATTGAGTATTTACTATGTACCAAACTGTGCTATATGGTTGACTTTAATCCCCTAGCAGCCTCTCACATGGGTTTTAAAGTGTATCAATAGCTAGTTGCAGGATGATGCAGTTCTGCTCTTTTAATGGTAATCAAGAGCAAATGTGTCGCTGTAGGGCCATTCTCCACCCTTCTTTTCCTTATTGTGTGTCCCAGAGGTTGCTCTCCATGGATGACACATCCAGGCTTTCTTGTCTTCTGGCTTCCAGTTGGATTTGGCCAATGGGAGTCACCAGTAGGGGGTCAGAGTTGGGTGTACAATTGTGTCCTGTCTTCTCTTTGGCAGTGGCTATGTTCCTCTGTGGATGGCCACAGCTTCGGCCAGTCAGCCATTCTCCAGGGGCTATAGATATCACCAGGTTCCCATAAGAGGTCTCGTTCCGCACCTTCAAGCCTGGGGTGACCAGGGCTTCCTGCCATTGATAGTCCCTTGGTGCTTCATTAACCCTTGACCGGTCCCTTAAACCTCCCCACACTCCCACAGATAGTTCTTCTGTGAGCTCTCTTCAGTTCTCCCTTGGTGAGTGCCATCTCTTTCCTACTGATTCCTGGCCAATTCAACTAAGACGTAAGAACTTACACAGTTCCCCACCCCACCTCCTTTCTTTAGAAAACTTTCTTTATTATAGTGACCACTTTGGAGTCTGGAAGACCTAGGTATGAAGCCCAGTTTGATCACTTACTAGTTGTATGATCTTGAGCAAGTTACTTAACCTCTCTGAGCTGTTGTTTACTCACCCATAAAACAAAAGATAATAGATTTGTGAGGATTAAAAGAAATAACATGTATAAACAACCTACCCCCATGTTTGGCACATAATAAATAATTAATAGAACTAGAAATGGCAAATGATGTCATGGGAATATGTCAAACTCAGTTATTAAATAAGTAATCTATATATTGCCTATTAAATTGACAGACATTTTTAAAAAGATGATTACTTCCAGTGTGGACAATGATGTGGGGGGGAAGGTATACACTTCAAGTGAAAGTATAAAATTCGGTAAAACCTTTCTGAAGGCATTTTATCTTAAGATATAAAGCCTACAAAATGTGCGTTTTCTTTGATCCAGCAACTCACAGCAATTTTAGGAATTTATCCTAAGGAAATAATCCCAAGGAATGAATCAGACAAAGATGCATCTATAAACACGTTCATACTATCATTGTTTATAACAGTTGAAAATTGGAAGTAACAAATGTTCATCAATAGGGAATTGGTTAAATAAACTTTGGAACATCAACACAGTGACAAGTAGCTTACCATGATTAGTATAGAAAGATGGCCCTAGCATATTGATAAATAAAAGATCCCTTGACAAAAGAGTGGTTATAGGATGATTCCATATTTTTGTAAATCTATAAAAAGAGGAAAAATTGAAGAGATTTTTTGAAATAATATTTTAGTTATTTCTGGATGATAGGGTTATTGATAATCTTCCCCATTCTTTTAATTTTTTTTTCTGTGTTTTCTCACTTTTCTACTATGAACATTGCACAGAACATTGAGCAGATAGGATTGTCTTGGCTGCAGGTGACAGAAATCTGAATATAGTGGCTCGGCAGCTCAAGGAGGCCTTGTCTGAAATTGGCATGGCTTTTCCTTTGTGGCCTTTGAGTGGCCACTGTCCCTCCAGTCATGACATGTGCCTTCCGAGAAGAAAGGGTGTTTCCAGAGCTTGTCTCAGGAAAACAAGAGATTTCCCAGGAACTCCATGACAGACCTAGGGTGCAATGGCCGGATTTGCATCCTATGATCATCCCTAGCTGGGAAGTGGAAGGGAGAATGGGCTGGGAAGTAGGGTTGAATCAGCCCCTTTACAACATCTGCCACAAACCCGTATTGCATTTGTAATTAAAAAAAAAAAAAGTGATTGAAATTTTAAAACGAGTTACAGTTGACCCTTGAGCAACATGGGTTTGAACTGCATGGGCCCACTGATACGTGAATATTTTTGGATAAATATGATACAATACTGTAAATGGATCTTCTCTTATGATTTTCCTTTCTCTAGCTTACTTTATTGTAAGAGTACAGTACATCAAACATAAAATCTGTGTTAATCAACTGTTGATGTTCTCAGTAAGGCTTCCAGTCAACAGTAGGCTATTAGTAGTTAAGTTTTGGGGGAGTTGAGTTATATCTGACTATATATACATACATACATATATATAGAGAGAGAGAGAGAGAGAGTTATATAGTTATATATTTTCGACTCTGCAGAGGGTCGAAGCCCCTGACTCCACATTGTTCAACGATCAGACGGATTTCTTCTTTTCTTGATGACTCTAATGGGCCCCCTCTTCTGCCACCTTCCCATGCACGCAAGCTGCAACAGCCAGCAAATTCAAGTTCACAAAGCGGGGCGGGGCGGGGGGGGGAGGGTAAGGAAGAGCGCAGAAACCTGACGTGAGGCTGCGTCCTTGGAGGCAGCGGAGGGGGGCGCTGGGCGGAGCACCAGGGTCTGGGAAACCCGCTTGTGGCTCGCTCAGCTCCCCTCATCTAGGTCTCTCTGGTCTTGGCTCTGTGGCTGCGCAAAGCTTATCCATGGAGACTTTTGCAAACTTCAATACTTCTGGCCCGGTCATTCTTTTCTGGAGTGGGCAGAAATGGCCCCCGTATCCCATCCGGCTTGCTTTGGTCTCAGCAGGGCTTACCCAGGAAAGAACCTGCCCATGATACGCACTGAGGGAATGGACCGGTTACCTGCCTTTGGATCCTGGCTGTGCCACTTACCTGTTAGGTGATCTTGGGTCAGTTACTTCAGCTCGCTCTGTTTCTGCTTCCTTAACTGTAAAATGGGAATGATAATAGTGTACATTTCATAGGGTTGTTATGAAAAATGAGATGAGTCACTATTTGTCAAGTGCTTGGAATGTGCCTATCATAGGGTAAGTGCTCTATGAGTATTTAAAAATAAATAAATACGAGAAAGGCAGAAACAGCCAAAGCTGTCTGGGCCCTATTGGTTTGAGGTCACATCTTACTTGACATAAATGTGAGACATCTAGGGGCTCCTGGGTGGCTCAGTCTGTTAAGTGTCTGCCTTCGGCTCAGGTCATGATCCCAGAGTCCTGGGATCAAGCCCGTGTTGGGCTCCCTGCTCAGTGGGGAGCCTGCTTCTCCCTCGCCCTCTGCCTCTTCCCCTGGCTTGTGCTCTCTCGCTCACTCTCTTTCTCAAAAAAAAATAAATAAAATTGGGGCGCCTGGGTGGCTCAGTCGTTGAGCGCCTGCCTTCGGCTCAGGTCATGATCCCAGGGTCCTGGGATCGAGCCCCACATCGGGCTCCCTGCTCGGCAGGAAGCCTGCTTCTCCCTCTCCCACTCCCCCTGCTTGTGTTCCCTCTCTCGCTGTGTCTCTCTCTGTCAAATAAATAAAATCTTTAAAAAATAAATAAATAAATAAATAAATAAATAAATAAATAAATAAAATCCTAAAAAAAAAAAATCTGAGACAACTAAAGCTACAAAGAAGGGCTGAATTTTCTTTTGTTACCTGCTGGCTGCCCCATGTGGTCTCCTTGCTGGGGAAGAAGGAGAACCCACGGGAAGCTAAGAGCCATGAAACACCTACTGGGTGGCAGGAGTGCTCCCAGCACTTTATGTGTCACAAGCAGTTCTTTTAAATGTATACTGCCCTCATCTTACAGATAGGGAAACTGAGGCTAGGAGGGCTGAAGTGACATGGCCACAGTCCCAATTCTATGAGTGGTGGAGCTGGGATTCGACCCTAGGTATGTGTAACACCGAAGTCCGCATATTCCATCCTAGGAGCGGTGTTGACATGGGGAACTTCCCTGTACGTGATTCTAAAAGGCTAACATTTCCATCAATCCCTGGCTTAAAGATACTCAAGCAGTTTTTATTTACAAGGCCCTATAAAAGTACTTCTGTAAAATGCTTTATTTTTCTATATTCAATTTGGCAAGTTTGAATCTTCACATATTGTGTTTTCTTACAATATGTAGCACATCTCTTTTGTTCAAAAAATAAATTCCAGTCCTGAAACTTAGCTAAAATTCTTTTGGGGGGGTGGGGGTGGGGAGAGAATGTTGGTTTTCTTTTTTTTGGAAGGGTGGAATACAGGATCTAAATACAGGATGTGTCCTTTCTAAAATAGATGGAGCTCGGGGCACCTGGGTGGCTCAGTCGTTAAGCGTCTGCCTTCGGCTCAGGTCATGATCCCAGGGTCCTGGGATCGAGCCCCGCATCGGGCTCCCTGCTCAGCGGGAAGCCTGCTTCTCCCTCCCCCACTCCCCTGCTTGTGTTCCCTCTATTGCTGTCTCTGTGAAATAAATAAAATCTTTAAAAAAAAAAAAAAAATAGATGGAGCTCAGTAGCCCTTACTAGCACTAAATGACCGTTGTGTTGCCAAGTCTGGGCATATTGTCTTGAAGATCAAATCCTGGCTCAGGCCAGCTGAAATCATCAATAATTAACATCATAATATCTCTCAAGTCCAAATTCCTCTGTCAGTAGCCCAGAATTCCTCTCTGCTCTCTGATCTGTTGACGCCACCTTTGCAAAGGCCAGTTCCAAAGAGATACAACCAGACATCACTCAGTGGTTTTCTTCTTCACTGCCATCAAGTCCAAGCAAAGTGTAAATGCTCGCAGACACTTCCCTGTTCTTTCCCTTTAAGAAAAAAAAATCATTAAGCCCCACCCAACCCCACCCTTTGCTTCTAAAGTTCTGGAGTCAGTGGTGCAGAGATAGAGCCAAGATAAAGAGAATTAAAAACAAAACGGACTGCTTTTTTTCTTTTCTTTCTTAGAAACTTCTGTTCCCAGCTCTTCCACGGCCCCACCCCACCCCACCCAGGGGGCTCTCCTGGGCCCTGGGCCAATTCGCTGCAGGCGGAGGTCTGTCCCCTGTCAGCCCCCAACGCCCTCAGAAGGGAATTAACCCTTTCAGAAGAAGACACGTGCTAACCTTCAAGAGCCCCACCTCCCTCCCGCAGGTGCTAATCTTGAACCCTTTTAGGCTTTTGGCTTCAGAACGGTTGTCACTCTTCTGCCCGGGGCTCAAAGGGTGCAAACAGCCCAGAAGCGGCCACAGGAAGCTCTGAAGTGAGTGTCTTGCAGGTAGAGCCACTGACCAGAGAGGCAGGAGCGGGGAGACAGGGAGAGAGCTTAGGTGAAACATTACCTTTGGCCTTTTGGATTCAGTCCAGTGTCTTACAATTATTTCTTTATGTGCTTTTGGTCCTAGGCTTATTTGGCATGGGACAGGCATCCATTAGAAGATTTCACAATGATTTGCCATGTTACAGTTCTAAACAGATGTGAACTCGTCACCAGAGGAAATTTATGTTTTACCATCTTTCCCCCCACCTCTCCCTGGGGGGCTGCAGGGAAAAGCACTCCAAGCGAATTAATCAAAATGACTAGGTAATGCTCTAAAAATAATAAACGTTGTTGTAGTCTGGATCTCCTTCAAGTTTGAGCTCATTTCGTGAGCTTCAAGATCTATATGTCAAATCACATGTATATATTTTTTTATTCCAGTGAAATCGGCTATCTCATCGGGACAGATAAGTTATTAAGACACATAAATGCAATTACTCTCATAACACTAGACTGCCTTTTAACTAAGTTCATTAAGCAACTTGGTCAAGGAAGGGGCAAGGCGGGGTGCCCTAATGATTCCTTAGCTTGCCTGCTTAAGCCAGCTATGCAAATTAGGACAGGCTACAGGCTTAGGGCTCTGAAATCAAGGCTGGACAGAAATCGAGAAGTGGAGTTATAATTAGAACAAGAAAGGAAAATATATGTTGTGTCTCCTTGGGCTTCTCTCACATACTAACAAAAGATGTATTGTTGCTAGACAAGGCAGAAGGACAGGAAGTCTTTGAAAACTGCTTCAGAAGTTGGTGGATAATAATGAAAAACCAAAAAAGCTAGCAATTAGGATCATATTTTCAAAATACCTTTCCAGAGATCAGCTCTTTGAAAAGAAACTTGCACCTGGGTCCTGGGTTCTCAAGGCCTTCTTCTACAGTTAGAATGAGACTAGATAAACCTCAGGGTGAGGTAGAAAAGGGAAATCCCCGAAAAAAGGAAAGTATTGATGATCAGGGTAGGTTCTTGTCTTATTTTAACTGGTACAGTTCTCTGATTTTCAGTTGGTCTCTTTCCCCAGTATATGTCCCAAATATCCAAGAGCAAGGTGTTCTTTAGAGATCTGGAACCAAATCCTCCACGGCCCTTGATGATAATTTATCCACATCAGGCAGGGCCTCTAGGCCAGTATAATTGTGGGGAAAATAGGAGCACAGACTGCCCGGGTTTACCGCCTACATATGCCCTTTGTCTCCAAATCTGAGCCCTGCGGTCATTAAGCCTAAATTACAAGGATATTTCCAACCTAAGAAATCTCATCCAGCCTCAGAAGGCTTCTTAGCTCATTCCCACGTCTTCATTCTCTAGGAAGGGTTGATTGCACTGTTACTAATCCCAGCCCACTTTAGCCAGCCTCCATTAATCACGGCTGGCAGGAGAGACTAGAGGGTCATGGGTAATTGAATTCCAGCCAACCTTCAAACCTAATTTAAGTCAACCCTTTGACCTCTTTCCTAAACAAATCTGCGGCTACAGCTAGTAAATAAATATTGTTTTTAAATTAGAAGAAGCCTTTTTGGAATGCCTACTACGTGTTCGCTGTGTTGAGAGATGCCTGCATTATTTCACTTCATTCATTCCTTTTGTCAACGCTTCCATCGGAACCCAGACACAAGGAATTAGCAGATAGTGGAGAGGAGTGGAAAGGTCATCTTGGGGTCAGTCCAGTGGGGGAAATGTGTGCTCTGCAGACACTCTGACTTCCTATCTTTGAAAGAAGATAAATCTTGGGCACTGACGGGAAGTCTGAAGCCCCTCGCACACAGGAAAATGGAATGAGAAGTACTTCCCTTCTCTCAAAGAGAAGCCACGTAGGATCTTCAGAGTCCAAGGATTTCCATTTGCATCCTGCTTGCACCATATTTGACGTGCAATATCAGGTATGCTATTTAAGTCTCTGGGCCTCGGGATCCTGATCTGTGATGAGGAGCAGGGTGTGTGCATGGTGTGGAGGGGCGGGGCGGGGGGGCGGTGAGGGGAGTGAGTAAGGACACTAACCGGCAAGGCTATCTGGAGGATTTGGGGACTAAGTGATACAACGTGGAGGGACACGCCTTGTGAACTGTAAGGCTCCTCCCACTTAGGATGTTACTGCTAATTACCCTCACACACTCTCGGTGATAACCACCAACCAGTCATGGGGCCAGTAACACACAGGGCTTCAGATCAAAGGCTTAGACGGACAGTATCCGCTCTTTATTTTAAATAGTGGAAGTTTAGGTAGAATTTATCATGACATTTGCTTCATTTCTTTTCTCTGGTGACTCTCTGGGTCACTATCATGTCTGCTAAACATATGCAGGACCTGGATTTTGTTGCCAGAACGCCTTCCTGGCATTTCAGTCTCCAGAACCCACCCAAATCTCCCCCACCGATTTCTCATCCTCAAACAGTTAAAAGCCAGCCCACCAGTGACTTGTAGTGTTTTACTATCACCAACCTTTGAATCCACAATACAGCTAACACTAAATGCGACAGACAATATTCTTGGCAGCAATGCTTTTTTAGGAACGATGAGTCAAGGATGTGCCGAGGTTTGTTGAAGAAAAAAAAAAAAAATCAATGTGCTTGAATAATTTACTTTCTCTTTTTAAGTCCAAAATGATGGGAGGCCCCTAAGATTTCACCAGCACCAGGGGACCCTGAATAGCCTGGAGAGGCCAGGGTTTAAGTGGCGATGTTAATGGAATTATGCGTTGATGCTGGGTAACTGTCTGCTGTTGAGGGATAATCACCCAGGCCAAGAGGAGGTATCGTTGAAGATAAATAAACCCTGAAGCAGAGACCTCAATGTTTATTTTCCATGCTGCAACATAATCTCCTCCACCATGGAACTTCATCAGCATCACGGCTAACCCCAGGCTGCACAATTTCACTTAAAGAAATTAAATAACCTGAACGCACATGCAACAGTAAACAAAGTTGCAGGAGATGTGGGTTGGAATGCTTTTGCCCCTGGAGTCAGTGGCAAACAAAGATTCTCTTTAACCTCATCCCTCTCCCCGGGGTGTGATCAAAATGAGAGCGACATTTGTCCAGTGCTCACTGTGGGCCTTACCCTGGGTTAAGCATTTCATAGGCAAGGTTTTATTTCATCTGCATACACAATTCCATGAGAGAAGTGCTAGTAGAGGAAACTGGGGTGTTTCTGAGAAGTTAAGTAACTTGTCCAAGGTCACATCACTAGTGAGCAGTGGAGGGGGGGTTTCAACCCTGGCAGACCAGCTCCAGCTATTCCCAGAAAATCCCCGGAACTTGCATTCTCCCCCAACTCCCACCTCGAGTCTGGACTTCTTGACTTTCCAGATGAGTTCAGGCAGTTTTATTACCTCTACAGCTGCCCCTGTTATCTTTATGGGAAAGGCTGCCAAATCTCCCATCCGGTCCTCCATCCAGTTCTACATTTGTTTTACTGAGAAGGTACTTGCATTCAACCCCATGTGGTCAAGCCTGAGCTTTGTAACTACTCATCCCCGAAGGCCTTGACGTTGGCCAAGTTCCCTGCCTTCTTCTGCCAATCTGGAAGCAACCACTGCTCCTCCCTCTGGGTTCTTTCCCTGGAAACTCATTATTGTGGAAATAAAATACAGAAGACCTGAAAGAATATTTCGGTGCACATCTGCCTAGCCTCCACCAAATTCTACAACTGTTAATATTTTGCCATCTTTGATTTATGAATCAATCAACCTTTCTAGCTACTTTTCTTCCTAAACCATCGGAAAGTTAGTTTCATGACACTTCAGCCCTAAATGCTTCATTCAGCATGCATCTCTTAAGAATATGGGCATTCCTACATGATGACATCACCATGGTCAGACCTGAGAAAATGTACGATAATTTCTTAACATCGTCTATGATCTAGTCCAATGATATATTATTTCTTAACCATCATAGCTGTTTTTTTTTAAATCAAGTTTCATGCATTGTATTGGTAGTGATATCTCTTTAGTCACTTGTAATCTAGAACAGCTCCCCTCCGCATTTTCCCCCTCTACTACATTTAGTTTTTGAAGAATCTCTGTAATTTCTGGACAGTGGCAATGCTTCCTATTCTTAGTGGTCTTCATCGGTCTCTACCTTCAATTCTTAGCTGGCTGTTAGTAAGATGGGAGCTCTAGGATTTCCACGTGGGAGGGCTTGAGATGTAGTGCAATCTGGTTATAGGTAGGGGGTGGGGGGTGTTGGTGAGAGGACTTTTGCTGAACAAAAACACTTAGAAAAAAACCAACTTAAATTGTTGATTTATCCTGGGGCACCTGGGTGGCTCAGTCAGTTAAGCGGCTGACTCTTGATTTCAGCTCAGGTCATGATCTCAGGGTCCTGGGATCGAGCCCCATGTTGGGCTCCATGCTCCATGGGGAGTGTGCTTGAGGTTCTCTCCCTCTCCCTCAGCCCCACCCTCCCCCCCTCACTCACACATGCTCTCTTTCTCTCTCTCTCAAATAAATAAATAAATCTTTTTAAAAAAAATTGTTGATTTATTTGACATGGCTGCCTGCCGTCACATAGAGGCAGTCTGTGCTGCAGGTAAGGAGATAAATGGTAACGGTGAAAGATACTGACTCTGAGCAAACTGCCTAGATTCACACCTCGGCTTTGCTACCTACAAGCTGTTTGACTTTGAAAAAATCACTTCATCTCTCTGTTACTCAGTTTTATTATTTATAGAATGATGGTGGTAATAATAATAGAATCCAGTTCACAGAGTTGTGCTGCAAGGAATCGATAAGCACAAAGCAGTAAGAATCCAGCCTGGAATAGAACACATAAGTGGTAGCTACTATCCTTATTGGTATTCTTCTCCCACCTTCTCTTCTATTATCTTATGTGTCTGGAATAACTTCCTTCCTTTTTGCTCTAAGGCATAGCTCATCTTTTGATTGAAGATGCAATTCCATCTGTTTCTAGTCCAGGGACACTTTTTTGCTTAAGTGAATATCAAAGCTTCTTTGTTCTCATTCGTTCATTCATCCATTCAGCCAGTCATTCAATGTGCTGGGCCCTGGCTAGACACTGAGGATACAGCAGTCAACGAGGCAGGGTCCTGGCATGGAAAAATAACCAGCCAATTAGTCAAAGTGAGTCTGAACTACAGTTAAAGATGGGTAGAACCAGGTAGTTCTGGAATCTCCCTGCACCTTGACCACCTACGAGAATTCTGGGAGAATGATTGAAAGAATGCTAATGGATCCCTTTCTCCAGCGGATCCTGAAATTCCTAGAGTAGCTCTAGTTGCTTCCTGTTTTCCTTCAAGTCCTTTAAACATTTCTAGAATCATTTAAAGCTGTGGCTGTCACTGCCTATTTCTGCAAAAATTCATGTATTTTGTTAGAATAACTGTCATAGCACACATTCTTCATCTGGAGAATGGGGATAATAGTAACACCTACCTTATATGACTGGGGTAAGGATTATATGAGGTAATATTAGTAAAATACTTATAATGCAGCATGGATTTGTGTGTTCAATATATAAATAAAAACACTGCTGAGAGATCCTGATGGAGTCAAAAGAGATTACGACTCAGAGCAGGTAAACTTTGAAAGGAAGGAAAGGTGGGAAGGACAAGGCCTGACTCAAGCAGCAAATAAGACAGGGAAATCTTGAAGAAATTGTGGAGGGGTGCATGGGTGGTTCAGTCGGTTAAGTGTCCAACTCCACTTCGGCTCAGGTCATGATCTTAAGGTTGTGGGATTGAGCCCTGTGTTGGGCTCTGTGCTGGGCATGGAGCCGGCTTAAGATTCTCTTCTCTCTCCCTGTCCTTCTGCTTGGCCCTCCACCCCAGCATGGTGGATATGGGCTGATAATGTCCCCATTTGCTGTCTTTGTTCTTTTATCTTTGTGCCCTAATCCTTCCCTGTATTGTCAGGTCCTCTCTAAGCCTCCCATGCCCCCTTCATTAATGGAGAGAACATCTCAGGACCTGATTCAGCAACTGGCACTCAATAATTATACATTCCCAGACTCTTTTACTCTACCCTTCTCTTTTGATATAATCCTAACCCTTCTTTCCTGTACTCTCTGCATCCCTTTTCACTTTTAAAGTGCATGTAAGAAGAATCTAGAAGAAGACAATAAAAGCAAAAACTAAAATCCATTTAATACAGCATAATTTTATTTTCTATACAAACAATGAAACTACATAATGTGTGCTTTTTTGTAAATGGTGTTACGGATGACAACGATAATCTAATAAGTGTTTGTGGGACAAGTAATTGTTTCCACAGCCTTCTACACAGTGAATATTCAAACTCCTACAAAGCAATCTCTACCACCAACACTCAGCACAGAATTAGTTTTGGGTGATGACGTTTGGATCTGATGTATAGCATTTGGGCAACTGATATTGACACATTGCTACAGCAAAATATTTCTTTTTCAGGTAGTATTGTTGAAGTATGAGTCAGTTGAGTGAGTTTGGGCAGATACTGGGTGACAGCTAGATACCCATGCATGTGGCATATTCTCTGGGGGACGGATGCAGACCTAGCCTGTAAAGACCATGTTCTCAATGTCCAGCGGCAAGGTCTGGGTATCTGGACCATCAACAAGACCCAGCCCATGGAGAGATCAGGAATTAGAAAGAGGTAGCATCATTTAAGAAACAAAAAATAAACCAAAAGCCACAGTATAATTCTTTTTAAATTGCACATATTATGTGTGAACATTCTAGAAACTTTAGAAAATATTGTCAGGAAATTAATAAATAAAAAATTATTCATGATTTCACTGCCCAGATCTAGTCACCGTTAACATATTGATGTATATCTAGTTTTATTTTCAATGTGTATGCATATTTAAGACACACAAATACATCCACACACAAATTGGAACATATTACAAATTCTCCAGTATATTCTTTTGAATTTTTGCTTACACTGTCCTATAAACAAAAATTATATACCCGTGACAAAATTTTAAATGGCTATATTCCATTAACCTTCTACCTATTTTTTGTTGTTGTTGTTAAAAGATTTTTATTTATTTATTTGACAGAGAGAGACACAACGAGAGAGGGAACACAAGCAGGGGGAGTGGGAGAGGGAGAAGCAGGCTTCCCACAGAGCAGGGAGCCCGATGCGGGGCTTGATCCCAGGACCCCGGGATCACGACCTGAGCCGAAGGCAGACGCTTAACAACTGAGCCACCCAGGCACCCCTAACCTACTACCTATTTTATCAGTTAGGTTGTTTTCAATTTTTCACTATTATAAATAATGCTTAATAAACATCCTTATACATGTGTCTCTGGACTTTTGTCTGATTTGAGATAACTTTCTAAAAGGAAATTTCTAGGTCAAGCAGCATGCATATATTTAGTGCTTAGACACATATTCAACCATAGCCTCCAGAAAGTTTCGATCAATTTATAGTCAACCAGCAGTCAGATTGGATTTTTAAAATCAAATTTAGTTAATTAATTAATTAGCTTGTTTGTTTTATTTTTAAGTAATCTCTATGCGCAGTGTGGGGCTCAAATTCACCCCTGAGACCAAGAGTCACATGCTCTACTGCCTCAGCCAGCCAGGTACCCCAGATTGGATTTTTGAACAGTTTTCAGACCAAGCTCAAGTCTAAGAAGAAGTTTGAAAATCACTTGCTGCTAAAAATCACAAGGTGGCTTGATATATACGCAAAGTTGAAAATACTCCTGTTCATACAAGGACCTTTGATGCTGTGACCTAGGTCAATTCTACCATAAAGAAAAAGAGTATCCTTGTATATGTGGACATAATATATATTGATGAAAAGAGCCAAAACTCAATGGTTTTCAAACTCTTCAAGAGATAAACACAGTACAAGGCCAGAAAAATAAGTCATCAAAAGTAAGCGTATTCATTTTTTTTTTCTTGTGGGAGTATATTCATTTTTTATTGTTGCGTAACAAATTACCATGAACTTAGTGAATTCAAACAACACCTATTTGCTATCTCAACGTCTCTGTAGGTCATGAGTCTGGGCACAGCTTAGCTGGGTCTTCTAAAAAGCTGCAATCAAGATGTCGGCCAGGGTTGGTTTCCTATCTAGAGACTCAACTAAAGAGAGGTGCTTCCACACTCATTCCACTGTTGGCATTATTTCTTTTCCTGTAGCTGTCAGCCTCACAGAAGCTTGATTCTTCAGAGCCAGCAAGAAGGGCAAGGCTCCGGAGTGTATCCGCTAACAAGACAGGTCTTTCATAATGTAATCGTGGGAGTGATATTCCATCAACTTTGCCATATAACATAATGTATTATTAGAGTGGCATCCCACCACTTTTGTCATATTCTATCAAAAGCAAGTTGCAGGTCCTTACCACCTCCTACTTGAAGACCTTGAAGTTCCTCCTTCCAGGGGAGGAGATTATACAAGGGCCTGAACACCAAGAGCCAGGGATCATGGGGACCACCTTAGAGTCTGTTCATGAGAGTAAACAACTCTGAAATCTCTCTCCTTACACTGCTTTTCACATGAATAATCAAGGAAGCCAAAGACTTGGGAAAATGTAATATGTGAAACTCATTGACCTAAAAATATTCCTCTCATTTCAGCTGGAGGTGAATAACACAGTATTGTGTAAACAATGGTTGGCCCGAGATAATGTGGCATCTTCAGAGGTGTACTCTGGAACATGTGTTTTACGTTTTCCTGGGAATTCAGTTCTACTTCCCTATGACTAAGTTATTTTCCTTCCATTTTGTCTTGTGGAATGAGGTGGCTTATTCCCAAACCCATGTCATGATGACCACAGTTGAGACATTTTCCATGTGAAATTATGCTAGCTATTCTTATGTCTATAATTACTATGTCTCCCCCAAGACCTAGCCTGAGTCTCCACAGCACTTTAAAAAATTTTTTAAATACAAAAGGATGTAGACTCTTCAACATATTCTTTGAAATAGTAATATGAATTATGTTATTAAAAATGAGCATGAAAGGAGTTCCCTATTTATGTCTATATTTTTACCTTCCTTTTTAAACTCCAAAGAGAGTTTAGGTTCTATGTTTCATACCTTCTTTTTACTCTAATTAATTATTGCCTCACTTGAAAAGCAGCCGTAATACAACATTTTTGTTGGACAACATTGTGCAATTAATGTATCTTCTTATCACTACTCAGAATTAACATTTGTGATTGCATCAAAACCTGGGATGGGAGGGAAGGAAAGGAAGAAGATTCCTCTTGAAGTCCTTAATTCTTAGGCCCCTTGTCTTCTTGAGACTCGTTCCTTCCCTAGACCCATTAGAGAAAAACAAAGCCTGATGATCCATGGGTGAGAACCATAAATGAGAGGAGTGGGAGCTTCAGTCATTCAGTGCATACCAGAGGGATTTCTATAAGGCTTCATTAATCAAATTATTCCTTCAAAGGGATCAAAGGTGAAACATTGTGTGCTCAGTGAAGACGGTGATGATGGAAGAACCCAGTTCAATATGTAGAGCTCCAAGCCTGTCCTTCCCTTTGCTGCTTAGCTTCTTGCCCTGCCCCTATCCTCTAAGGAAGGGAAAAAAGTTGCAGTCAGATATGCCAAAGAAAAGATCATAAGAAAGTAGAAGTACAGGGGCGCCTGGGTGGCTCAGTCGGTTAAGCGACTGCCTTCAGCTCAGGTCATGATCCTGGAGTCCCGGGATCGAGTCCCGCATCGGGCTCCCTGCTCGGCAGGGAGTCTGCTTCTCCCTCTGACCCTCCTCCCTCTCATGCTCTCTGTCTCTCATTCTCTCTCTCAAATAAATAAATAAAACCTTTAAAAAAAAAAGAAAGAAAGTAGAAGTACATTCCCAGGGGGCTGGGGGCGGGAGAATGGCTCCATGGCTCCCGCCTGAACTGTGTTTTGGGAATTGATCTCTTCATTGATTAGCAAGATGAGAAAAGAACTAAGGAGGGAAACAGAGTGCCCTTGGATAAAGGGGCTCGGGGGGCTAGGAATTGGGTGGGGGGAAGCTAGAGAATAGAACAAGGCAGGAGGTTTTAGTAAAGTTGCTCTAGACCTTATGTTGGCCCCCCCTTAAATGTTAGAGGGAATTGTTCATACAGACTAGAGTTGCTATTTAGGCTGGGCTACGTGTGACATCATTCTGATCCCTGCCCACCCCCACCCCCGCTCATAAACATGTGTTATTACATGTAAGCATGTATCATTGTGATCCATCCAAGCACGTATTTCGTAGGGCTGCCATAAAAAAGTACCACAAACTGGGTGGCTTGAAACAACAGAAATGTCTTCTCTCCCAGTTCTGGAGGCCAGAAGTCCAAAAGCAAAATATCAGCAGGGCCATGATCCCTCTGAAACCCATAAGAGAATACTTCCTTGCCTTTTCCTAGCTTCCAGTGGTTACCAGAAATCCTTGGCATTCCTTGGCTTACAGACACATCATTCTACTCTCAGCTTCTGTCATCACATGTGTTCTTTGTGCGTGTGTGTGTGTGTGTGTGTGGTGTTCTGTGTGTCATCTCCTTTTATAAAAACACCAGTCATATTAGTTTAGGGAGTATTAACCCAGTATAACGTCATATTACCTAATTACATCTGCAAAGATCCTATTGCCAAATCACAGCACATTCTGAGGTTCTGGGTGAATGTGAATTTTGGAGGGCCACTATTCAACTCAGGACAAAACAGAACATAGAGAAATACACACCCATACAATTGAAAATAACAGCCAATTAAATTTGGTCTTTATGCTCTATTAAGTCAGACTTAGAAACAAAGCCAATGAAATTCTCTTTGAGAAAGGAATTGATCTGAAAACTTCAACTTCTCTAGTCCTTTCTTAGCCAGCAGACCTCACCTCAAGCAACATGCTGTACCATCCTGCTGACCCTGTTCGCAAATCACCCCTTTCCTATACATCCTGCACACACACGCACATACATACACACACACACACATGCATGCTCACATACCCAACTGCTAGCAGGAGAAGGGGGATCTGGATGGTTGTCTGTCCAAACTTACCACCTTCAGCATCTGCAGACAAAGCACTTTGCTTCCTGTTTTGGAGAAGCATGATGCTCACCCTGTGGACGTTCAGCAGCACACAGAGGTAGGGTCCCTGAGATGTACTTATCTCAGGGTTGGTAGGAGCTGGGAGAACTGGAAGAACAGGGGCCACTGGGCTATATTGCTGTGGGGGCACAGAAAGGTGGAAAAGGTACAGTGACATTGGAATGCTGCTCCAGTAGATGAGTCCTCATCGCCTTAGCTCAGGAGGTCTTACAAGGACATTCACTCACGGCCAGAAGATGTCTTAAGCCAAAGTTTGCCCAAGCAGGGGTCTGTGTGGTTCAGGACAAGTAGAGTCCAATCTCAGACACTCACACCAGGCTTAGATGTGCAGAGGGAACATAGCTTCTTCACTTTCTATAACTGACCCAATTGTCCTTAAGTGTCCCCCTGATCCCCACACCACTGACTAATGAGGGGTGTGGGTAGAACCAAATTTTCATCCAATCTGCTAGACTCAGGCTATTCCAGGAAGCAATCTCCTTTGAGTGAGTCAGTTTTTCCAATTTACATCACTCTTACTGTTTCTCTTCAAGATGGTATCTGGGCATGTGGGAAGCTCAAAGACTTTGGGCCACTGGTGGAGAGGGAGGCCCCTGGAGTTGTGCGACTCCATAGCTACAAGCTAGCTGGGGTCTGCAGGAGTGCCTGGTCCAAGAGTCCAGACTGTTCGGAGGAAGTTCGCTGCTGAAGTGTGCAGCTGGGGCCCTTGTAGTCTTGCTCTCCTGGCTTGGTCAGGGCTCAAGGTCCTCGCTGCTAACTTAGCACCCCCGCAGCCCTCCCTGGCCCTCTAGCTGGGGCTTCCTCTCAGGCTCCAGCTTGGTGGAGGAGCCACCCATGTCCCAGCATGGCCACTATCCCCTCTGGAGGCAGGACGCAGGTACTGGGGGGCCCTCAGGAAAACACAGCCTTCTGTTTATGCTTGTCCCATTCTGAGCAATTCCTCCTGTCTTTAATTATTCTTAGTGGGGCGCCTGGGTGGCTCAGTCGGTTAAGCATCTGCCTTCGGCTCAGGTCATGATCCCAGGGTCCTGGGATGGAGCCTCCACGTTGGGCTCCCTGTTCAGCAAGGAGTCTGCCTGCCCCCACTTGTTCTCATGCTCGCTCGCTCTCAAATAAATAAATAAAATCTTTAAAAAAATAATTATTCTTAGTTATATCGTCTGTTCAGGATCAGGGCAGGAGCCTGAGAATGACACGAAGGAGGTACAGTCACCCCCTCTTATCCACTGTTTTGATTTCTGAGGTTTCAGTTACCCACCTTCCACCATGGTCTGAAAGCAGATGATCCTCCTTCTGAGGACTATCAGGAGGTCAATAGTAGCCTAATGCTACACCATTCACCTCCCTTCATCTCCTCAGGTAGGCATTTTATCTCATATCACCTCAAAAAGGAGGGTGAGTACAGTACAATGAGATATTTAGAGAAAGAATCACATGACTTTAACTGCAGTAAATTGTTATAATTATTGTTCCATTTTATTATTAGTCATCGCTGTTAGTCTCTTACTGGGCCTAATGTCTAAATTAAACTTTATCATAGAGATGTATGTATAGCAAAAAAATACAGTGTATTTAGGGCTCAGTACTATCAGCAGTTTCAGGCATCCGCTGGGAGTCTTGGAAGGTAGCCCCCTGTGAACAATGCATCACCTCTCTGCCCTGCCTGGCTCAACTCTCTGAACCGTGAGGGAGGGTAGATATTGATGATGGAGGAAAGGCTTAAATATAAACAGGAAAACAGAAAAAATCAACCCGATCCCAATGTTCCTGTTTGAAAATTTTGTCCATAATATTGGAGGTGGGGTGACGACAGATTTGGCAGTGCAGAGACAAATCTGGAGTGAAGCACTGAGCTCTAGACCAGGGCTATCCAATAGAACTTTCTGCAATGATGGCCATATTCTGTACTGTCCACTATGGTAGCCCCTAGCAGCACGTGCCTACTGAGCACTTGAAATGCGGCTACGGCTGCTAGGATCTGAGTATTTAATTTAATTTAATAGTCATATGTGGCAGGTGACTACCATATTGGACAGTCCAGTGCCATACCTTAAACTTTATGTGTCCTGAACCCCTTTACTACTCTGGGGAAGCCCCTGGACTCCTTCGCAGACTAATGTATAAACTATGTAGGATTATAAGAAAAACTAATTTCGTATTTATACTGTTACTTAATTTTATTTAAAAATTTAAAATTACGTGATTTTTAAAAAATTGGGTGATACAGTATTCTATGTACTTCTTTATTAATGCATTAAATACCAATCTAGCAATAAGTATAATCATAATTTTGAAGTAGTCATGAGCATAAACAATAATTTGAGATATCTAACACAATGCAATGTGATATGAAAATCTCTATGACTTACATGTGTGATAAGCTCACCTGCGCCACTAATACCTGCTTTGGCTTGGGTTCACTTAGGAGCTAGTGAAAATAACCATGTAAACTTCTTCCCACTCAAGTTCACAAATCCTCTAAATTTTCTTCAGAGACCTGTTGGAGAGACATGGACCGAGGCCAAAATTCCCTCCTGGAGACTTTTGTAAACAAGGCAGGTTGATAAATAAGGTTAATGCAGTCAAGAAATATTTCTGGGCCACCTAGTATATGCCAGGCACTGTTCTAGACACTCGGGTTGCAGTTGTGAATGAGACAAAGTTGGAGTTTTCGACAAGTTTGAATTTCAGTGGAGGAGAAAGGCAATGAATTGCTAATCAGATCATTTCAGATGATAGTAAATACTATGAAGGAAATATAGCAGAATGATCTGACAGAAAGTGACTCGGAGGAATGGAGGCTATTTTAGATTATTAGCATGGTCTCTTGAGAAAGTGACATTTGAGTTGAGGCTTGAAGGAAAGGATGCAGCCAGGCAAAATCTGGAGACAGCACCTTCTGAGCTTGGGAATAATAAATATAAAGGCCCCAGAGCCAAAAGGGGTTGGTGTGGAAGAGCATAATCAGCAAGAGAGAGCACCAGAGAAATGAGATCAGAGAGGTGGAGAGGGCCCAAGTCAGTGCTGGACTTGGTGAATTATCGTCATATATGGCGGGAATTTAGATTTTATTCTAAGTCCACTTAGTATAAAAGGTGGGTTATATGACCCTCTTGGTAAAGAATGGATTAAATGGGGAAATGGAAGCAGGAGCTTTAATGAGATGGAAGAGTGGTAGGGAGGAGGATCAAGACTTATATTTTACTTTTATTAATGCCTTTTAGGTATTGAAGTACACAAGTATGGATATATGAATCTGCAGCTCAGTGGAGAAGTCAAGATTTGTGCTATAAATGTTGGATTCACCAAGAGAAAGATGTACTTAAGCCACGGGATTGAGATCAACAACAGGGTTTGTACAGAAAAGAAAGGGCCTAGGGAAATCAAGTACTTAGGATTCGTGGGGTTTTATTATTATTATCATTTATTGTGCACCCTTTGTTTGGCCTCTACTTTAAGGCTAGTTTATACTTCCAAAGGCAATAAAGTCCCTCCAACCAAAATAGCTCTTCTGCTGATCTGGTAAATTGCCTATAGGTTAAAATGATGACCTCATCAAGGCCTCTGACAAAATACAAGTACCCTGTTTGCAAGGACCCCTGACCACATATTTCTATAACCTCACAAGGATGCTTCCATGGACACTCGCCATTCTCTTTTGGAGTCTAGCAGCTTTGAATCTCCTTCCTTCATTGGAAGAATTCCCACTTTATGGGTCGCACTCTTCCTCTATAGATACCCCAGTGCAGGCAGGTGATGTCATTCCTGCCAATCAGATATGCCCACTCCAGACTTCGAGCAGGAAGCTAGAGGCAAGTGGCAGATGCCACACCCAACCCATTCTGGAGAAGGTCATTGCCGCCACATTCACGGCAGACTCAGGAGTAGCAGAGGTCCTAACGGTTGTGCCCAGGGTCCTAGCGGTGTCAGTGGTGTAAACTGGAGTGTCTTCCCACAGCAGGGAGCAGGAGTGTTTCCACTGGAGCTGTCTATGGAGTCATGGAACATTCTTTCTTCGAACACATTCTCTGTGCCCGGCTTGCTGGCCTTCCTGGAGATTCTCTGAGCTACCTCATATTCTTTAATACATTCCTTTTTTGCTAAGCCAGTGTTGATGTTTGGGTTTCCTGGGAAACTGAGATATTTGTGTGCAGGAGGTTTTTGGGTGGGGTGGCCTCAGAATCAACATCTGTGAAGGGTGAGGGCTGCAGGATTGGGCAGTGGAAGAACAGGAAGCACGCTGCTGTCACAGGAGAACCCTCTTCTGATCCTGAGGGACCTCTTGAGCTGGGAAGTCCTTCCGGGTTGTCCTGAATTGAGCCAAAGGGGCAGGGATTTTTTTTTACCCCCCTCCCCCATTGCCCAGTCGTTAGACACAGGCTGCCCCAGGGAGGGTTATGATCTTGGGCAAGGTGACCCTCAGACTGACAGCCACTCCTGGCTAGTGATGCAGCAAAACCCGTCAGCCTCCCTTACTCCCAGTCTCCACAACCAACGTTACAGTTTGCAAATCTCTTCTTGCCCTGAAATCTCATAATCATCTGCTTATTTCCCTCATAGTTTGAATGAGAAAACGAGGCTCAGAAATACCAAAAGGACGGTTAGCAAGTGCTGGAGGTGACAGTCTGACAATTCCAAATCTCGTTTCTTCGCCCGCACCATAGGGAACATCATGGAGAACAGACAACCCCTCGGGAACAGGCGAACTGTTCCAGAGCCAGAGGAGAGCCTGGGCAGTTTCAGATTTGGAGGCACATTGCTTCTGGAACTTTCCTCGGGTACTCTAAGATTCAGCGAGGCTTTGAGACAGCGGAGTCCAGTTTAAACCACTATTTCTGAGGGAGGCTTAGCCTAGGCCCCTGTGCAAAAAGCCATGAAACGGCCATCAGAGCACCCTGCTGGATATTACTCGTTGACATGAGGCATCTATTCTTCCCGTGGCTTATGTTCCCTCCTGGGATCTGAGAGGCAGCTGGGTTTCTGGGTGAGATTACGTTCTGCCAGTGAAATGCACTTTCAGGATATCTGGAAGGCCGAAGAGAGATGGAGACTGTTTTCCTCCAGCGGGAAGGTGGACAAGCCAACACTAGCAAGAGTAGATAGAGGTCGCCAGGCTCCACAGCCCCTGGCAGGTCACCGGCGGCAGAAACAAAGGTGGCACTGGACTTCCTCCCTGTAGCCACAGCGGTTGGTCTTAAGACCAAAAGGTCCCCTGGCTTCTACTCCTCCGTCCCTTCCCCCCAATTTTTTTTTTTTTTAAAGATTTTATTTATTTGACAGAGAAAGACACAGCGAGAGAGGGAACACAAACGGGGAGTGGGAGAGGGAGAAGCAGACTCCCTGCCGAGCAGGGAGCCCGATGCGGGACTCGATCCCGGGACTCCAGGATCATGACCTGAGCCGAAGGCAGTCGCTTAACCAACTGAGCCACCCAGGCGCCCCGTCCCTTCCCAAAATTTTGTAAGCACTTAATTTCCAATTAAGTATGCAGCCAATCTCTTTCTGCTTGAAATGCTTACACTGGTTTTCTTTTTCCCGTGCAGAGCCCGCTACAGCACCCCAAGAGTGAGGCCAGACGCGCCGGCTCTGCTCTCCACACCCATACCCATGACGCAACTGGAGAAAAATGTTCTTTACCTGGAGAGCAACACAGAAAGTAACAGAGAATGAACCAAATCCCGCAGTGGGAGATGACTGCTCCCGGGAAACCAGGGAAACCAGGGGCCACTTGGAAGGTGCTTCTTGGAGCAGAGGGGCTTGGAGCGGTGTCTTGCTGGATGGGTTGCAATACTTGACCTTTACCACCGGGACGCTGAGTGCCAGCACAGAAGTCTCGGGCCTCGAGGGGAAGTGAGGCATGAAATCCCGCCAGGTGGGCAGGCCGCGTCCTGGTGTACCGGGCTGACAAACGCCTCCCTGAAGCAGGAGATAGGCAGGAGCCCATGACGGCCGGCTGTTAGCCAAGGGGCAGCTCTAGTCCAAGGCCCCAAAGGCAGAATGAACGGCGACAACAAAAAAGGAGCACTTTATGGGCCCCAAGATTCCCACCCCCCCACCCCCCCCACCCCCCCACCCCCCCCGCCTCTAGGATTAGAGAGGAGCAGCAGACTTTTTGGATATTAAGAGTCCCGCGGATTTGTAGACTTTAAAAGCAGAGACTCTTGGGTGCCTGGGTGGCTCAGTTGGTTAAGCGACTGCCTTCGGCTCAGGTCATGATCCTGGAGTCCCTGGATCGAGTCCCGCATCGGGCTCCCGGCTCGGCAGGGAGTCTGCTTTGCCCTCTGACCCTATCCCCTCTCATGTGTTCTCATCTCATTCTCTCTCTCTCAAATAAATAAATAAATAAAAGCAGAGACTCTTTTCAAACAAAATGCCATATTCCGAGGAGGACAGAGCCGAAGCTGCCAAGTCTTGGGCCCCACAAATGTAAGCATGGGACAGATATGCAAGGGCAGCGCGCCGGTAAGTGCAGAGCCTGGGGCACAGAAGATGCTGTAAAATCGTAGCATAAGCGGGGGATTACGATAACGTGCAGGTACCTTCAATTTTTAACAAGAATCACTAAAATATCCAGTTTCTCCTTCATAAGGCTATTTCCATGTTTTGGGCAATAGCTGGTCCCATTTTACTGCTGTGGGTACAGTGAATTCTAGTAAATCCTGTGTAATAGATGTATTCATATGCTCCATCCTTTTAACAATCTTCTTAATTAGGGTGCTGTCCTTTAAGGCAAAGCATTTATATAGTGACTTTATTGCATTTGGATATAGTGTTAGCCTCAATAGACAATATAATTTTATGAGGGTTTTTTAAAAAATTGCTTTACAATGAAGGGAATTTATTTTATCATCAGTATGGAGTTATTCCCATGGGCATTTAAGCACCATTGCTACAGAGGCTTATAAATCTCTCTTGAGAAGGAAAGATCCTAAAGATCCTACATTCTCTACATTCTACCTTCTCTCAGAGGGTGGTGGTTTGACCACTTTTTCACTTCTGTGAACCTCAAAGTTTTTATCTATAAAATGGGATCAATATCTTTCTTGCCTACCTCATGAAATGATTGTGAACACCAAATAAAATATTATACATAAAAGGGCTTTATAATGCACCCACAGTTACGAGCATCTCGAGCACTATTATCCTTCCGATGGCAGCTCCTGACCTCACACTGCATGTGGAGACGGTGCTAGTGCTTGAGATTTAGAGGCATTAGGGTGCACTCCGACTCTCAGGACATGCAGGCCCTGGAGAGCAGGAAGACCTTGGGTTGTTTGGAAAAGATGTTGGAGGATAAGCAGAGCTGAGAGCCTGGGGCATTTGGGGAAGGAGGGACAGAGGACAGATGTGGGGTTAATTAGGTGTTAGCTAGGAGTACCCACTGACAGTCTGATACCTAAGTCTGTGCCTCCTCTCCAGTACGCCGTGTTGTTTTCCAGGCCCCCCGCACCCAGCCTCACCCCAGATAGTCTTACTCACATCAGAGTTCAAACAAACAACTCTTGATTTAAGCAAATGAATGTTCTGGAAAAATCCTCTCCATGCCCTAGAGCCCGAGGATTCCATTTATTGGGATCAGATGTCCTAATCTGCCTTTAAATGTAGATAAAATGGAACTTGACTGACCTTAGGTTTCAGCTACCTAGGCCCCAACAGATATATCCTCCACAGGGTAATTTTCAAAGGTGAAAGACAAAAAATTATGAAGTAGGCCCTACCCGCCTTTTGAATCATCCTGCGTTGTCAGTACTCCAGCATCAACCTGCATCATTTTCTTCATCACATGCATCACAGAACCAAAGGAGTATTAGCCACCTTTCAAATCACAGAGTGAAATCCATTGTGTTGTCCATGATATATTCAATGAGAAAATTTAATTCTTCCAAGCCCAGCTGTTTTATCGACTTCTTTTAAACAGATCAAAGTTTCCATGTATCTTCAAGCATGTAGATGTGGAGGCAGTGGGACTAGAGGAGAAAGATCACTGGGCGTGGAGTCAGAAAGCATAGGTTTGAATCGGATTCTAGCATTTAATAGCTGGGCAAGTTTGAGCAAGTTACTCTATCCCTCTGGGCCTCAGTTTACCAAGTTCTTAAAATCAACTTCACAGGACAAGGATCAGATGAGATAATATGGATAAAAGAGCTTTGAGAGAAAATTTATGTTGGCTGGTTATATGTTATGATCATGGACAAATATTCTCATTTATTGGTATCTCACTGATAACGGAAAATCTCAAATATATTTTCACCTCAAACACTGATTTGTACACTTCTTAGCTGCACATCAAGGTTGGGAACGATCCTTTCTTTCTTGGCTTCCCTCTCCTCCTCTCTAGTTTTAATATTTTATTTAATTGTGGCCATGCCCTTCTTGGTTAACCTCTCAATTCACGATCAAAGCACAGAGTCTCATTGCCAATTTCAAGTCCAAGAGTCTCTACTATCTAGAGATTCAAGTCTCTACTATCTAGAGACACAGGATTTTATATCCTCCAAAATGATTCTGAGGATCTAAGTCACAGGAAGAGGAAAGGGAAATGTGGAACAGTCTTAGCACTCTGAATGAATGGAGGGTGCTGGGGCTAGAGCAAAATGTAAAGGCCAAATGATTTTCCATTTCACAGTCTTACTGACTCTGAGGGTGTGTTTGTCTATGTAAGTCTAAAATTGAATACCATGCTATTTCTTTTAATCCAGTGGAGAGTGAAGGAAATGTTAATCTATTGATAAATCCAGAAAGGTAGGTAGGAAACTATGTGAAAACATATTTTCTATCAGATGAAACCTACCACTGGCTAAGTATCTGTCAGGGTTTATAGGGAACCAGTAATTAACCCCAATTTTTTCTTGCCTTTATTCTGAACAAACTGAGAAATACAACAAGAGGTTAGGGCAGGTAGAGAACAAAAACATCACCTTTATTACTGACAATGTGAATATTAAGAATGTGGTTAAGAACTATAAATAAGTGAACTTCCTAATACTTCCTAATATTTAAGAGCATGCCTTATATCTATAAGCGAATGGGCTTCCTCCCCTGCAGGCTTACTGCTTGTCTGAGAACAGCGGTGACTTAGGCTCTCGGCAAGTGGGCTCCCTCCCAAGAGAAAGAGAAAAGGAAGGAGTTCAGGAACGAATTCCAGTACCTCCTTTCAAACTCAGCCTGAGGAAGAACAAGGAATGGGGAGCAGAGAAAACCCAAGAATGTTAAGCCAGTGGAAGCCCCCCATACGGACAGAAATATCAACTCTCGAAAAGAAGCATTCCTCTATAACAGAGCAACCACTCTTTCAGCCCGAAAGTAAATTTCTCTGAGAAGAGTTAACTCTGAAATCCATAATATCGCGTAATTGTGCTTCTTGAAGATGACGTGGCGGAAACATCCATATTTTAAGAATACTTATATGTTGCAAAATATTTGGCTGCCACATGTTTCATCTGCCTTCTTACAGTGCATTCTCCTCTAGGCTATCTACCCTGCTAATTATAAAATCATCCATCAACCCAAGTCTAGTAAGGCAATAGTTGAAGAGCATTTGGAGATGGAGGGATTGAACAATGGCTGGTTTCCAGATCACAGAGTCAATGCTATGAAACACTTTGCAAGATGGCATTTTTTTTTTTCCTCCCTCAGCCTGGATTACTTCTTAGTGTTCCTGATTCTGCTGGCAGGAGTCCTGTTGAATTCAGGAAAACCATATGAAACCCATCCTGGGTGTTGCCAAAATAAATTGTTCATCATATCAGATGTAGCACTAAAGAGTGTTCCATCATAGTCAATTTTCTGTTTTGTAACTGTTCCCCTTGGCTTCATTCAGGATCTGCCAAGAGGAAAGGAAGCCCATATTGTACATGCCACATTTTGTTATCTGCTGAAGAGAGGACAATAGGGAGTGCTCATGGGGTCAGAGTAAGTGTACCCCTAATACCAATGAGAGATGTTTATTACAGCCCGATTTCAAATATCCCTCTGGAAATGTAAAGAGTTTGGGATCTTCTACTATATCCATTATAGCTTGAGAGTATGAGAATCTCAGGAAGGGTCAATTTTCACAGAATGGGGATAATCAACAGGATTCGTGCATGCATGTTTCAAACACGGCTTCCTAACATGCAAACGTTGTAGGAAGTGACTGCAATTGCTTCCCCTATCTGGTTCAATTAAATAGAATCAGGCTACCTAGACACTTCGTTATCGGGACTCCTGTTCATTTCTCAGTTATACGAGAAAGAAAGAAGCAAATGATAACCAGGAGAGCGAGATCCAGATTTTTTTTTTTCTTTAAATAGTGCAAAAGCAGAATAGCTCAGCAACCACCAGGATCTGTCCTAGGGTAGATCGCACTGACACATGTAGCCTAATCATGATAGATCCTTGGAAAACAGAGTGAATTCCTTTGAACTCAATCTGCATCCACTCTACCTTTATAGGATTCCACAAGTGTTAGCATTAATGCTAGAGGTCTATGCAGTTCTTGAACACTGTGGCATAGGACCTTTATATAGTGTGCCTGGAGCAACAGGGGGTTAGGGGTGCTGACTCCCTGCACAGTCAGAAATCCACATATAATTCTGACTCCCCCAAAACTTGGAGCCTTACCAATAACATAAACAGTCAATTAATACATATTTTGTATATGTATTCTATCCCATATTTTTATAATGAAGTAAGATCTTTTTTTTTTAAAGATTTTATTTATTTGACAGAGAGAGAGCACAAGCAAGGGGAGCAGCAAGCAGGCAGAGGGAGAGGGAGAAGCAGGGGCTGGATCCGATGCGGGGCTGGATCCCAGGACCCTGGAATCATGACCTGAACCAAAGGCAGACGCTTAACTGACTGAGCCACCCAGGTGCCCCGCCAATAAAGTAAGATCTAAGCTTATTGGAAGACCCCAAATTTGGAGATAGGACACCTGGAGATGGTTAGCTGTTGCATGAGTAGAAATGTATTTAGCAAAATCCAAAGGAAAATGCACTCCAGCAAAGCAGAGTGGCCACCACTTCACTCTACCTTCAACATGAAACTTCCAAATCTGACGTTCCAGTCTGAGTTCTAAAACCCATGTTCCTGTGTCTGAATGGGTTGGGGGATGTCGACATGTTTTGTAGAGAAGTTAAAATGGGAAAGCCAACTAAGAGGTGGGCTACTTCTTATTATCACTATGTGGCAGATAACTCTCAACAATCTGAGAGATACAATTCCTTTCCTCAAAAAAATATTTTACTCGTCTAAATTCAAGACCAGCACGGCTGCCACCGTTAGGTGTAATCATCAATAGGAAGCCTCAATTAGCACATTTTGTTATGTATCCTTTAATAAACACTGTCAATAGAAGTTAATTTGTAGAACTCACAGTGATGCAGCTACATACACTGTGAACTTTGAAATTAAGTTCCAGACTGGCTCAGTTAAGCATCTGCCTTCGGCTCAGGTCATGATCTCAGGGTCCTGCTCAGCGGGGAGTCTGCTTCTCCCTCTTCCTCTGTCCCTCCCCACTGTCCCTATCCTCTGCTCATGGGCTCTCTCTCTCTCAAATAAATAAAATCTTTTTTTTTTTTAAAGTAAGTTTCTAGTGGTTCCATGTCACTGTAGCTCACTTTGGATGTAGTTCTTTCTTCAGTCCTTATGATACAAAGTTAATTAAAGGAAAAATTTCACAGTTTGTGTTTCTCATCTGGCTGTTACTGTTATTCATTTCATTTCATGATTTTCCCTAAAAATTATTTTATCATATGGGGGGGGAAGGAGTGTTACAAGATGACCCATTCCAGGTATCAAATATGGAAGGTACAACACTGCATTCTAGGCGAACATTCACAGAGTTGTTTCTACCCTGAGAAAGTACAAAAAGTGATCAAGGGGAAATAATGATTTATTTGCGGGTGAATAAATGCGAATGAAAAAAATCCCACTTCCATTGTTCAAAGATTTGATGCAGCTTTAAAAAAAAAAATGCCTATGATAAAAGAGCAAAATGCAAACAAAACACCAGAGTTACAGGAAATCTAAGAGTAAAGAGGCAGACCAGGGTAAAGTAGAGGAGAACATACGCCCATGCTGTAAAGTTTTCTTTTTTTTATTTAAAGATTTTATTTATTTATTTGGCAGAGACAGACACAGTGAGAGAGGGAACACAAGCAGGGGGAGTGGGAGAGGGAGCAGCAGACTCCTTGCTGAGCAGGGAGCCCAGGGACTCGACTCCAAGACCCCGGGATCATGACCTGAGTTGAAGGCAGACACTTAACCGACTGAGCCACCCAGGCGTCCTGCTGTAAAGTCTTCTGGGATTGCTAACGTTAAGCCTTTCTTTGGTGCTGAGCTTCCTAGTGGCCAAAGCTAATAGGCAAGAGGAAGCGAACGCAAAGCGAATGCAGTATACTGGCCGATGACTAATGTAAAGTGACAAAGGCAGAAGGAGCACTGGCGGGAAGAAGTCAGGAAGCCAGTATGTTCCTTGAGGTCCCAGGAGTCATCATTTGTGACCATAGCTAAGGATAATTACGTGTTAATTAACAAATAATTACAATACAATGGGCTAAATGTTGCTGGTGGTTCATACAGAGCGGTCTGCTATCCATGGGTATGTGCTAACCTGACTACGGTGGGAGTGAGAAGAAACAGGTGCACAAAAGAGGGGAATCGCATATTCAACTCTGCAGAGATGCAAAGGAATAAAAGGAATAAGTACATGTGAGTTTGAAAAGCACAAGCACTCCAGTGTGACTGGAAGGAAGCACATGGCTCAGGGTGCAGCACCCAGCTTTTGAATAACAGCAGCATGGGCAAGCTGTGGCCCTTGGGCCAAGTCTGTCTCCTGGACTGTTTTTGTAAGTAAAGTTTTATTGGAACACGGCCATGTCACAGGCTGCTTTCTCATTCAGTACTACGGCAAGGTTGAGTAGTGGAGAGAGACCACACGGCCAACCTAAAACATTTACTGTCTGGCCCTTTACAGAAATTCTGCCAACCTCTGATGCAGAACCTACAAAGGAGTTCGAATTTTATCCCGTAGTTTAAAGGGAAACGGTGAAAGGTTTTTAAAAGTTAAGAGAACTGCAGGGTGCCCATGGCAAGTTTATTTCACAAATCCTAGTCTCAGTTCCTTAAGGGGAAAGATGATTTGATGTGCCACTGAACCCATACACCTCAGGGAAAACAATTTCATGGCAGAGGACATTCAAGAGTCTTAAGAGTTACCTGTGTACCGATCCGCTTTAGGTAATGAAATATTGAACCATTGACTTCGCAAGCAGGATGCATTTTGGATGTTCCAAGATTCTAATCAAGAATAAGTGGTCCAGCAGACTCAGTAGAGACAGGCTCCAGGCCACTGTGAACAGAAGGGTCAGGAGTAAGAGGAGTAGCTGAGACTCGTTATTTGCTTAAAGGAGTCATTTTGTGTGCCACCCCTGCATTCATGAGGCATATAGCAGAGTGGTTAGAAGTCCGGGCTCTAGAGTCAGCTTCTGGGTCAAAGCCTGGCCACCTATCAGCCACCATGTGCATTTGGAGGCAAGGCTCAGTCTCCTCGTCTGTCAAATGGGGATATAAACGGACCAACCCTATAATAAGGTTATTGTGAAGGTTAATGAATTATAGAGTACCTGTCACAGAGTAAGCAATCAGTAAATGGTCATCATTCCCATTACTAGAACCATTTAGATAGATTTAATCCTGACTTTAAATGTGACATTATATATATGTATGTAATATACTACATTATTTTACATTATATCTCACCATCTCACCAAGACGCAGCTCCCAGCATTTGTTAGTTATCATATTAGTTTCTTATGGCTGCCATAAAAATGACCACAAACTGGGTGGCATAAAATAGAAATTTGTTATCCTGCAGTTCAAGAGGCTAGAAGTATAAAATCAAGGTGTTGGCTAGGGCCTACTTCCTCTGAAGACTTCTGGGGAGGATCCTTCCTGATTCTTCCAGAGTCCGGTGGCTCCCAGCGATCTGTGGTCTCCCTTGGCTGCATCTCTCCAGTCTCTGCCTTAATGGTCATGTGGCCTTCTTCCCTGTGCGTGCATCCCCGTCTTCCAGTGACCTTCTTCTGAGAACACCAGCCACTGGGTTTAGGGCCCATACTAATCCACTATGACCTCATTTTAACTTAATAAATGACATATGCAAAGCCCCTGCTTCCAGATAGGGTCACATGCCGAGGTTCCAAGGGGACAGGAATTTTAGGAGATACAGTCTAACCCAGTATAGCTATTTATAGTCACAGTTTCCCAATTGCAGCTTCAGGTCATCACTATCTTTTATGTACTATTCCTCTGACATTGGCACTCTGTCCCTCTCACTCTTAACTGCACATTGAAGCATATTCACCTCTACAAAAGAAAGCCTCACTCGTCCACCCCTTCATTGTTTTACCAATTCCCTGGCAAAACAGAACATGAGTGGGTAATTCTTTGCCTTGGGCCTATGCTTTGCCATTTGGAACACTTCTTATTGGAAAATGCAGGCTTTTCTCTTAGAAAATACATCTCAAGTTGCAAACAATCAATTTACAAACTATTTTTAGGAATGCCGCCAGCTTAATGTGGGGGAAAGCCTGTTGGGGAAAACGAGGCAGGGTTTTGGACTGTCATCAGAGCCCCTGTAGGAGTCCAGGTTTAGTGTAATCCCTGCAAAGAATGATGCCTATTTGATTTTTTAAGAAATGAGTATCATTATCAAATATAGACATTTTATTTGGGGCAGGCTCATATAAAATATAGTCCATTATTAGACAAGATTCTAACAAACATGCAAGGAATTTAAATCTTAGATCTCTTGGTATGGGTTCTTCTAAAATCAGAGCCAAGGACAAGGTCTTGGGTGGAGGTAGTTTGTTTGAGAGGTGATCCTGGAAAGTAGGCATGAGGGAGCAAAGACAGGGAAGGAGACAGAAGGAAAAGCCAAAATAAAATGCACAGTTGAGGTCACTGCTGCTGTGTGCATTGGAGCTTTGGTCCTCAAGGACTTTGGAGAATTGCGGAGAACACCTGCCAGAATCATCCTCTTGAAAGACCAGGCTGGAACCTCCTCTACCTTTCTCGCCATCGAATGAAGATTGCCGCTGGGCATTAGCTCTTTCACACTTCTTGGTACCTCCTTGCGAGAAGGTGCTGGGACAGAATGTGCTGATAACAGGGGCCAGCAGTACGTGATGGGACACCACTCAGATGTAACTGTCCACCGCAGCAGTGGCTTTAATCAGAGGTGGGCCAAGGGAAGGTGGCTCGGGCGCCAGAAGCATCTGCCATATTGGAATTCCTTCTTTTTATCATGGATGTGATCTTCCCTGTGCTTGTCACCTGAAAGCTAACTGCCCTATGGATTAGGAATGGCCTATTATATCTTTCTTTTGACATATAATTAAGGTATTGCAATCTGAACACAATTGGTGTAATGCTGTATCAGCTAAGATGCTTTTGGCCGCAAACACAAGACAACCCAAGTCAAGATTATGGAAGACGAGGATGGAGTCTGATACTGCATCCCATGCTGTGAGCTATTAATCCTTCTAGCCTCAGGCAGCTGGCTGGGATCCTTTAGCAGGTTGAACACTGTGATGAATCATTCGTCTGTATCTTGGTTTCTCAGGCAGTCAGATGTTCGGGTTCCCAAATTGTCAGGCTGTAGATCACATATATGCTCCATTTAAGCACTCAAAATTATAAACTGCTTAGGAAAGAGGCTCTATCTTATTCTTCTTCATGTCTGTCCATCTCCCACAATGCCCTGCATACACAAGGTGCCTAGGAAATGTTGGTGGATTATTTGATGATATATAAATAAAATTTAATGTTCTGAGCAGTTTATGTCCTCATAAATTGTCAATAGACAAAGGAGACTGACTAGGAAGTGGGTTCCTCCCGGGTATGGAAGCAGGAGGGGCCCCACTTGAGGCCACTGATATATGGAAGCGTGTTCAACACTCCAGAGGTGACAAGTAAAGCTGCATTTCTTACCATCTCCCTTGGAACACTGATTTTTTTTTTTAAAGATTTTTTATTTTTTATTAGAGAGAGAGTACAAGCAGGGGGAGCAGCAGGTAGAGGGTGAGGGAGAAGCAGTCTCCCCGCTCAGCAGGGAGCCCGACACGGGACTCGATCCCAGGACCCTGGAATCATGACCTGGGCCAAAGGCAGCCGCTTAACCAACTGAGCCACCCAGGCACCCCAGAACACTGATTTTTAAACTCTTCACCGGTTTTCCCAGATGCTTTTCCTTTCACTCCACTCATATTCCATGAGCCAGCCCAGCATTTGTCCTAGTTAGAATCAGTGCAAAATTATATGGATGAAATTCTGGAAGAGGCTCTTCGTCACCGGTGTTGATAATGGCTGGCATTTTTCTTAAGAGAATCAGACCCATGAGAAGACATTATGATGCTATGATGTCTCTTTGATGGTCTCGCCCATCTTGAAGAAGGGAGCAAACGTTAAAAAACAAACAAACAAAAAACACAAAAACTCTACTTAACATTCTGCAATGGATGGTCCTTTCAAATGTAATCAGTTTCACAGGGTATTTATCTGTTCTTGCATTTGCTAAAGGGCAAGGTAACCTGTTAGTTCATTGTGTCTCTCCTCTGCCTTTCAAACTACATTGGGTGTTTTAGCAGAAAAAGAGCTGAACCTCACCCCCCCCATAAATTGTATAATTGGAAAGCAATAAATTTAAAGATCTAAAAGGAACAGAACAAAGAAAGTGTCAAACAATAACTTACTCTAATTAATAACCATTTATGTCTCCCATTCGGTAAAGTGCTTTGCAAATGTAATCACCTTTTAGTTTAAAGTACTATATTCATTTTGTGAGTAGAATAAGATTTCATTTGTGAGAATGAGAATTAAATATGGCTTTTAATCAACCTGGAGCCACTTAGTACTAAGAGCTATTTAGCAGGAGTTCTACAAATTATAGCAGTTTCGTGAAGAGTTAATTTGCTACGGTAGTTTAAAAATCTAATATCACCATAGTAGCTAACTTTTTACTTAGTTCCGAACAGTAGAAAATTACACTTGAGGGGCGCCTGGGTGGCTCAGATGGTTAAGCGTCTGCCTTCGGCGCGGGTCATGATCCCAGGGTCCTGGGATCGAGCCCCGCATCGGGCTCCCTGCTCCTTGGGAGCCTGCTTCTCCCTCTGCCTCTCTCTCTCTCTCTGTCTCTCATGAATAAATAAATAAAATCTTAAAAAAAAAAAAAAAGAAAATTACACTTGAAGGACAAAAACATATATATATATACATACATACACAGTATTAAAACTGCTACAGTGTTTAAAGATCTCAAATGTTAGCACTATTTTTGAAAGTCGTGTCTTTAGTTGTGACTTGATTTTTCATGATTTATTGTTTTAAGTAACATGCTGCTCTAATTAGAACCAGCATTCAGTTATTGAGTTCCAGCTGTAAAAAATTTCTAAAAAGACTGCAGATACTAATAACTTCACATTAATTGCACTAAATGTTTATTATCTGTCTTACAAGGGACAAATGTCATTTTCTGGAAAACTTAGTGATTTTTTCCCTAACCTCCATCTAGCTTGTAGAAATCTTTGACATCTGTTCTTAAGAGATGTGTGCTATGTAGGAGTCAGAAGACAGGACAGTTTATGTGCTGGAGCAATAATATATAGAAAGCTTTTGCAAGCTTTGATTGGAAGTTCACTACTACAGTGATCCAGATGGAAGGAGGGAGGATGGTGGCCTTTCCCCCTCTAACACTTTACTATGAAAATTTTCAAATAGACAGATAAAATTGAAAAGGTTTTTATTGTAAATACCTGTATACCCACCCCTTGAGGCAACAGTTAGTGTTTATTCATCAATCCAATTTACTTTGTAATAAAAATCAAAGTAAGTTGCAAATATCAGTACACCTCCTTCTCAATACTTCAGCATGCATATAATTAGCAAGAGTTCTATATTTATTTACAGTTCTTTATGAGGTTTTTATTTTGGTAAAAATCTATGTATTTTGAAACACATAAATCTTAAGTGCCTCATGTGACAAGTTTGGGCAAGTGCCTATACCTGGATAGTTATCATAACATAGAACATTATCATCACTCCAGAAAGTTCCCTCTTGTCCCTTTCCAGTCGATTCCCACACCTACTCCCCCACTCCCAGGCAATCACTGTTTGTATTTTTTTCACCATAGAATCCTTTTCTCTTTTCTAGAACTTTATATAAATAGAATCATCTAGTGCATACTTTTCTGTGTAAGGCTTCTTTCACTCACATAATGTTTTTGAGATGTATCCATATCACTGCCTATTGAGTGGTTTGTTTTCTTTTTATTATGTTGTGGTATTTCTTTGTATGAATCTAACAACTTTATTTAACTGTTCCCCTGTTGATGGATGTTCAGGTTGTTTCCAGTTTGGGGTTATCATGAACAAAGCTGCTTGTGCATGGTTTTTGTATCGTTGTTGTAGACACGTGCTTTCATTTCTCTTGGACTGCTAGAATTTCCAGAAAGGAATATATCTTTGATTTTTAGTATCCTTAACTTTAGCCAGTGAGACCTAGAGAACTGTAAAATAATAAATCTGTATTGCTTTAAGCCACTAAGTTTGAGGTGACCTGTTAACAGCAGCAGTAAAACACTAAGGCAGACCTTGGTACTACGAAGTGGGGGTGTTGCTGTAATAGATACTTGAAAATATGGAAGTGGCTTTGTAACTGGGCAATAGACAGAGGCTGGAAGTATTTTTGATAGAAAACTAATACACTTGGGCAAATATTTATGAATGGAATTGTTCATAGAGTAGGAATTTGTCTGCCTTCATAAGAAAATGCCACACTTTTCCCAAAGCAGTTGTAGAGTTTTACACTCCCACAAACAATGTATAAGTTGCTATACATCCCTGCCACCACCCTGCAATATCAATCCTTTCAATTTAAGCCATTCTGGTCATTTGTAGTAGTATCTCATTATGCTTTTCATTTGAATTTTTCTGGTGACAAATCATAATGAGCACTTTCTCATGTATTTATTTATTTTCCTTTGCTAAAGTTCTGGTCAATTTTTTATCCACTTTTAATTAGATTGTTCATCTTATTTTTGAGTTGAAGGAGTTCCTTATATATTTTAGATGCAAGCCCCTTTTCAGATACATATGTTATGAATATTTTCTTGGGGTCTCTGCCATTTCTATTGATTTTTGAATGATGTCTTTGGTGAGCAGAAATTTAAAATTTTTCCCATATGGATATTCTTAATATAGTTTATTAAAAATATTTTTCTTTCCTCATTGAGTTGTTTAGGCATTGTTTTCAAAAATCAAATGACCATATGTGTTGGCCCTTTTCTGGGACCTCAATTTCTGAGACCTCAATTATTCTCCATTAATTTATTTGTCCCAGTATCACTCTGTCTTGATTACTATAGCTTTAAAGATTATCTTAACATCAGGTAACTAAACTCTCTAACTTTGCTCTTCTTTTTCAAAATTGCTTTGAATACTTTAGGTCTTGCATTTCTATGTAAATTTTAGAAATAGTTTGTCATTTTTGCAAAACTCCAGGTGGGTTTATGATTGGGATTGAGTTGTATCAATTTGGGGAAAATTAGTGGGTTAACAATATTCAATTTTCTAGTCCATGAACATGGTATATCTTTCTGTTTATTTAGACCTTCTTGAATTATCCGTAACAGTGTTTTTTAGTTTTTTGGTGCAGATCTTACACCTCTTTTGCCAAATTTATCCTTAAAAATACTTTTTGAAAATATTAGAAATGGAATTTTAAATTTTTTGTGCTTTTGAATATATAAATATATATATATATAAAATCATATTGGTTTTTACATATTGGTACAAATCCCTGTAACTTTGCTAATCTCAACCGTTAGTTTTGGTAGTTATTTTGTACATTCTTAAAGATTTTATTGTGAACATTCAGTTATCTGCAAATATAACCAGCTTTATTGCTTCCTTTCTGATCCTTATGCATCTTTTTTTTTTTTTTTAATTGCGTACTGCACTGGGTTCAACCTCCAGTTGATTCAAAATTGTAAGACCAAAAATTCTTGCCTTCTCACTGATCTTAGGGGAAATTTTTTATACTTAAACAGCAGGTACAAAACTACTTATAGGTTCTTTTGTAGATACCCTTTATCTGATTGAGGAAGTATCCTTCTATCCCTAATTTTCTGAGACTTTTTATCATGAATCAGTGTGACTTTTGTCAAATGGCTTTTCTACATCTATTTATTTTTTTCTCCTTTATTCTGTTAATATGTTGAATTACATTGATTTAAACAAATCTGGCATTCTTGGGATAAACTCAACTTGATTTTCGATGGTTAATTTTATGTATCAACTTGACTGGACTAAGGGATGCCCAGAGACCTGGTAAAACATTATTTTTGTGTGTCTCTATGAGGGTGTTTCTGGAAGGGATTAGCATTTGAATCGATAAACTGAGTAAAGCAGATAGCCCTTCCCAATATGATTGAGTGCACATCACCCAGTCCATTGAGCCCCTGAACAGAACAAAAAGGAAGACATCAGTGCTCCTGGTTCTCAAGCTTTTGGACTCAGATCGGGACTTACACCATCAGCCTCCCCAATTCTCAGGCCTTCACATTCAGATTATATCACAGCTCTCCTCGTTCTCCAGTTTGCAGAGGGCAGAGCGTGGGACTTCTCAGCCTCCATAACCACATGAGCTAATTCCTGTAATAAATATCCTCTTGTATATAGCTATATATATATATCCTATCAGTTCTGTTCCTCTGGAAAAGTTTGACTCATAAACATGGTCATAATGTAATATTATATTTAATATAATATATATTGCTGAGTTAACTTTGTCAACCTTCTGCTAAGGAAGTTCATGAAGGATATTGGTCAGTAATTTTATTTCTAATGTTTTTATCAGGTTTTGGTATCATGGCATGCTGGTCTCATTAAACAAGTTTTTGGAAAGAGCTTATCTAAGATCGATGTTACTCAATCCTATGTTAAGATTCTTTAACTATTTGATAGAACTCATAAGCAAAATTATGTGGTTCTAGAGTTTTCTTTGTAAAAAGATTTTAGATAAAATTTCAGTTTCTCTAACAGACATAGGGCTATTCAGATTTTTTATTTTATCTTAAGTCAGTTTGGGAAAGGTGTTTCTCTTAAGTTTTTTTAAATTGTCAAATTTATCGCAAATTTCTCTTTGAAATATTCCTTTTATTCTTTCTATGTTTGTAGGCTCTGTACTGGTTATTCCTTCTTTAGTTCCTAATACTCATAATTTATGTTCCTTCTGTTTTACTCCTGATCAATTTGTCAGTGATTTTACCAATTACAGGAGGCTGAGAAAATAGAGATGATGCATAATTCAGAATGCTTAGGCTTACTGGTGGGCTGAGAACTGACATGGATTGCTTCCCAAAACATTTTAACTAGAGTGTCATATAATGAAACATTCATTGTATGTAAAATCATACAACTATTTCACTATTTCATGGCACTTTTTCATTTACCAATCCATAGATAATAATGCAAGAGCACACAAGATATGTGGGGGGGGGGGAAGTTTAACCAAAAAATATCATTATAGCATCAAAGTTAGGCAGTGTATCCTAGTGGTTTCCAGCATAGCCTCTGGAAACCAGACAGACTTGTGTCCATATTCTGGCTTTAGCGCCTGCTACCTGGGAACTTATTTTTCCAAGCATCTAATGTTGTTAGGATTAAATAAGATAATACGTGCAAAGTATTACATGCACTTATTGAAACAGTGTGTTCAGAAAATTTTTAGCTGTCATTTCTATCATTACTACTGCTATTAGTAAACTGGTCAGATTTAATCTTAAATAACAAAGTTTGTTTATTAGTGCGTGTGTGTTTTTCTCCTGTTGCATTGTCTCAAGATTTTTACTTCCTGTCCCAAACTTTGTAAAATGCTGCTTAGCATTATTTTACCAGTATTGTGGTGATAAGTTATCTCCAGAGAAAGTTTTGACATCAGATGGAGTGTTGTCCTTGATTGATTGATTTCTGTAGCATTTTCATTTGCATAGTTCTTTGGGGGATAAAAAAGTATTAGCTAAGACTTTTTCCATGTGTTCTTGAAATTATCTAAGTCCAAAAAAGACACTAAAATATAACCCCAAGCAAACAGGAAACTGACTTTTTCTTTTGGGAACTTAGTCAAAAGCCAACTTTTTGTGGTTTATGTGAAGGTTCCTCCCACAAAGTTCAAAAATTCATCTTACATTTTCAGTCTCTTCTTTTCCTCTTTTTCTAGGCTACCTGCAAAGATACCACTCATTTTACCTTACAGAAGCTGACTACAGAGAAACCTGTGCAGATTTTCTTTTTCTTTTTAGTGCTTTTTCCTTCTTCTTACAAAACAAAGCTTTTTGGTTTTTTTCTTTTCCTTCTGAGATGAAGACAACCTCATAGAAATACCAGACAGCCACACTGGCTTCAGGCAACTGTAAATAATTTCCCCGTCCACAACCAAATACAAGTACCTGGCATGCTGTTTTTATAGCTTATTAATCATTACTTAGTCAAGGGAAACGTGAAGCAATGGGCAAGCCTGAACAGAAGATGCATCTTTTGTAGAGAGACTCTTTTGGCTCATTATATAACTACCTATATTTTATAGCCATCATGTTTTAGGATAAGACTGTTGAGCTATCCTTTGAACTCATGGCAATTTTTTGGCTTTACAAAAGTGATACAGATGGGCAATTTTATTTGGAGGAAAAAGAGAACTTGATGAGTGGGTACATCAATATGCTTTCCTCATTGCAGGTCCTCTTTCCATTTTTAAATATGTATATTTGTACATTTTCATGTGACAGTAACCTGGGTGTGTATATTGTTTTGTGTTCTGTTTTTCACTTGCTACTACTTTATATGTGCATTTCCATGTAATGATGCAGGTGGTAGGGCGCCTGGGTGGCTCAGTCGTTAAGCGTCTGCCTTCGGCTCAGGTCATGATCCCAGGGTCCTGGGATCAAGCCCCGCATCGGGCTCTCTGCTCAGCGGGAAGCCTGCTTCTCCCTCTCCCACTCCCCCTGCTTGTGTTCCCTCTCTCGCTGTGTCTCTCTCTGTCAAATAAATAAATAAAATCTTAAAAAAAAAAAAATGATGCAGATGGTATATTTGCCATCATTGACCAAGGGGGTCACTCTATCACGTTAAGATAATTTAGTGTGCTTAGGTGTTCTGTGATTGAGAATTTGTATTATTTCTAACTTGTTAGCTCCTCTAAATAAATACTGGGCACTAAGGATTTCATTGTCCTCCCTTCTTTGGGGGGTCATTTCTATGTATATTATGAACAGTTCTGTATATCATATTAAAGCTTTCTTTGGGGGGGAATGATCAGAAGGAAAGCTTTATTCTGAGTTAATTCCTACTAATCAAATTTTACACCAAATATTCGAACAACTGTACTTTTTACGACCACATTCCACATTTTTTCCTACCTATGAGGCATTTTAGAATCATACAGTCAAAACAAGAACTTTGGAAAAAGCTTATTCAACAAATATTTATTGTGTGCTTCTTATACACTAGGTATTACGCTAATATAAGCCCCTCCCCTTTATAAATGAGGAAAGTTGAGACCAGAAACTCTGGGATTGAAATACTGGTACTTTGGTCTTGTATTTGAATATGACTTGTTGCCTTTCAGAAGTTTTACCTTTAATTATTACCTATAATTATCCCATTATATTGTACTAGTGGTCCCATAAGGTGAAAGAGGACACATTCACTGTCTCTCGTCTTATTTTGCTTTATGTTACAGATGAGATCCGGAAAACTTACAGAACTGATCCAAGGTCACACAGTTAATTCTTGATCAAGCATGGATACATTTTGGTGACTTCTTCTTTTCCCTGACTCTGTCCTCAAGACTATGCAAATCTTCCAAAATTAAAAAAGGTAAGCCAATTCATATATGTAGGAATGTAACTTGCATGCTACTTTTTATAACTGGATTACAAACTCTTAGTGTTCGGAGTATAGGATCCAATCATTTTCAAATATCAGATCACTAGACACATTATTTCCTAACAGACAAATGGGCAAAGGATATCATTTAAAAATACATTTTAAAAAGCATTTATGGGATGACGTTTATATGTCAGGCACTCTTCTCGGGGCTAAGGATTGAGCAGTGAGGAAAATAGACACAGTCCCTGCTCTTATGGCCAATATATATTGAACTAACATATTCAACCTTATTAACATTCAAAAGTCTACATAAAGAAAAGCAGTAATTGTACAGTTTTTATTACTCTTGTATCGAATCAGTTCTGTAAAACTAAAAGAGAAAAGGCTCGAGACCTGCGAGTTTGTATGAAACTGACACTGTCATACAAGTTCCTATAAGAGGAACCGTGATATTAGAATCCCTTTCTGGGAAAGACCTTTTGCAATATATAGACAGCCTTTGAAATTATACTTTTTGATTCAAAAGTCTCACTTCTGGAAATCTTTCCATGCACAAAGATGTTCATTTCAGAGTTCTTTATAACAGTTTTGGTGGGTTTTTTTTTAAAGGGAAGTGTAACAAGGAAAACAATGAAGAAAAATATACACAATGACATAAAACACAGGCTTGCCAATACAGTATTTACAAATAGTGTGCGCAGGAAAAAAAGACTATATAAAGTGTTATATTTAGTGTGACCTAGAAAGAGAAACACCAAAATGATAACAAAATTATGGATGGTTTACTTTTCTCCTGTTACATGTTTTGGTACTTTCTAGATTTCTACAGCAAGGTTTTATTAGTTTTATAATCAGAAGAAAACTTCAGCTCTCCTGCCCCCCAAATAATGTGTTGGCTACAGATATATTTGTCTGAAAATGCCCATGGGAGGGGAAGAATACCAAGGACGGATGAGGGACTGTTTTATTTTTCTCAACTGTCAACTTGTTTTATATTTAACCCTGAATAGCTCCTTTTATCTTCTTTGTCCTGGACTTACATACCACAGGTTTTCCAAAAGAGAATTTAAAAATTAAAGTTAGATTAAAATTTCATCCTTGTGCCTTAGAGACTAGATCAGAGCCCACATTTGTTATATATTTGGGGTCTCAAATGCAAGTGTCTTTGGGCAACTAGAATCATTCTCTTATTCAGTAAGCTTCCTGGGTCCGTGATCCCACAGGATCTCAGAACCATACCCATCCAGAGAGGGTGGGAATGAACTCTGGCAAAGGACTCAAGAAAACTTGCTGGAAGCGTAGGAGGAAATGTCCTCCTTCGGCCACATCTTGCCCCAACTTTTCCAGGAGCTGCTTATCTGCACAGAAGGCTCAGTGCTCCCAAAGGCAAGGTCAGCTCAAGAGTTAAGTTTGGCTGAGCCCTGAGAGTGCTGGGGGTGGGGTTGGGGGGGGCGGGAAATAAGCAGTGAGGGGACTGTGATGCTGACCAGCTGTTCTCAGGGCCTTGAGAGACTTCCGATGACCTGACCCTCCTCTCCTCCAGTGGCTTCTGCTTGTCCTGATGCCAGTGGCCATGTGGCTGTTAGGATCACTCAACTAATAGACTGAAAGAGTGCAACAAATCTTGGCTCACCACCAAGTATCAATCTGTGACTGATCCATGCTATGTCCTTAAAAAAAAAAAAACCTCTGTAAGCCGCTGTATGTTTAATATTGCCATTTAGTTGGAAATATTGCTGGGAAAGCCTGGTTCGGAAGGATTTAGATTATATATGTTTACTCCTCTTATTATTAATACATGTTTATATATGTGTATGTGCATTACATAACAATTATATTTAGAAAAAAATACTATACTATATCATGTTGCGTTATGTTATGTTATGTTATACTAAAAAAAAAAACTTTAAGGTGAAACTAATTCAGAGTGTCCAAGTATTTTCCAAAAGAAAATATTTAATTTAATTTAATTCAACTCAGGACCCTGACGATGTACAAAGCTCTGTGCCTTGCATCAAGGAAGTTCTACTGACATGTTTGCATTCAGTTGAAAATGTGCTGGAAAGAGGGGCAGGGAGCCATGGGGCACTGTGCGAAACTCTGGACTGGCTAACGCACTGCACAGTTTGAGGAAGATGGTTTCTCTCCACCTCTGAGTCTCAGTTTCTGTATCCGTAAGATGAGGGCATTGAATTAGGAGCCCTCAGAGTCCCCTTCCAGCAACCTGACCCAGAGCTGATGTGCTGAGCTCCCAGGAATCCAGCCTTATCCCTCTCTGGGACCCAGACTCCAGTCCGCCTCCATTCCAGGCTTCTAAGCATGTCCTGTGATTACGGAAGTGTGTGTTTCCATGACTTCGGGCAAACGCACATGTTCCCAGGCCTAAGAATAGCAAGACACAAGGAAGGGACAGGAACCAGAGAGAAGAAGAGGTGCTGGTGTTGGAGGAAGGGCCAAGCATCCTGGAAGAGAAACACAGCCCTGAGGAAGCATTCCTGAGCATGGCGAGAGCTAGAAGAGCCTGCCCCCAACTCTGTCATCCCTGAGCAAGGACCACTGTAATCTGCTGTCACTTAAAGCAACCAATCCCTTTTATCCTCCAAAACTCTGAAGCTGGCTCAGGATAAGACCAGCCTTCGGGGTTCAGGACTGGCCCTGGAAACTCCAGGGACAAAATCCATGTAGCCTTACAAGGGTTCTCACAAGAGAGTTATTCCTTTGCTTAACCAGCCCTTGCTGGGCATCCTTTTAGTGCCGGGAAGCTGTTGAGGATGGAAGCATGAAGAAGCCGAAGTCCCTGCCCCTGAGGATATCCACACCCAGCAGCAAGAGCCTTACACATAACCATCAACTGGCTTCTCAATTCTATAAAATTCACAACATGGAGAGTCATCAGACACATGATCGTATAGCACCTACAATGAAGTTTTCTTAGGTCCATATCTCTCCTGCTGCTAATTGCCTTTCAACTCGAAGCCCACCCTTCTCTTCTCTGTGTTGTGGTGCCACACCCGGGGCGTGCACACCGCGTTTCTGCTCAGCTCGGCCCCGCGGCAGGTCCTGCCAACAGGAGGGCTGGGGTGGGGGGCGCTGCAGGTGGAAGGAGGAGGAGAGTTGCTCTTTCCCGTCTGCTCCCTGGTCCTGGGCGTGTCACCCCAGCAGAGGCAGGTCCTTCCTATCACAGAAGCTGCCTCCAGTTTACGCTTTCCAAACACTTAGATCCCACTTTCTGGTATCATCCTCAGAAACACCGCCACCGGGTTTCTCCGAGGCTGGGCCCCAGGCTGTTGGAGCTCGGGGACGCCAGCCCCTGCAAGCTGCTTCCCTCCTTCTGAGGCCCAGGTCTCAGTTCCAAGAGGCCCATTCTCTCCAGGTCTTCAGATTTGCAAATCATTGCAACCTCTGTTTCCTCGCCTGTAGTCGCTACCTCCACGCTACCTTAAGAGTTCCCTTTCTACCCTCCTGGTTAGTGAATGGCTTCTAAGAAGGGGTCTGGTGTCTGCTCCTGATAAGACCCTGAACGGAGAAGGCTCCCTGGCTAAACGGAGAGATGCTATAGACTAGCGGAAAATGGCGGGAGCTTTGGAGTCAGCCAGCCCTGGATCTGAAATCCGGCTCTTGTGATCGGGAGCTTTGTGACCTGGAGCAGCTGCCTAATTTCTTCCAGTCTTGTTTGCTGGTAAGGAAGATGGGGTTTCTAGCTGTTGTGAGGGTAACTTCAGTGCTCGGCACAAGTGCCCTTCTCCGTGCTTAGCAACCAGTATGATGACAAGATTGTTCGCTTCTGGGGCCGAGGCCTGAGTCTTGTATATCTTGTCATTCCCAGCAGGGTGTATCATAAATCTATTTCTATGACATGCGCTTAATAAGAACCTGTTGCACGGCGAGGGGGGATGTGCTGAAGATAATTATGGTTCAGTGGAGTCGTTAACTTTTACCTTTTCCAACAGGAAACCTGTTGTGGCGGTCAGATTGGGTCTTGAAGTTATGGTTAAAACATTTTTTAAGCTATTATTTTAAAACGAGCAGCAGTGAGTTTACCTGGAGGATGCAATAAGAAAAGCCATGGCATTCGTTCTTCTACCAGCCTGGCAAAGGTTCTTAGAGACTGGATGATAGTATGTGGGGATGCACCGTGTCTTCAGAAAGAAGCCAAATTTGGTAGGTGCGTGACACGTTGGTGGTTCTTTCCAGCTATCCAACGGACACGAGTTTTATATTTTGTTTCGTGGCACGCTTCATAAAGAGAAAAGAGTTCCACTGCTCTTACCCACTGGGTGACATCTCTTCTGAGTGTTGAATTCAGGACTCTATGTAAACTCTGAATATGAGCGAGGTCCCAGGTGTCCCGGGCCTTCCCAAGTCCATGCGGATAAAAGTCGTTCAACACAGAGGGGAGAACAAAGCATCTGTTCTTTTGAGCACAACAGGGAGACCGGCATCCAGTCTGGGTAACGGCTGTGTACGCAGGAGGAGGATGACGTCAGCACTGTTCTCTTGTTTCATATTTAGGGTTATGGAGGGCTGGGCCTGATAAAGGTATTTGTGTCCGAGTCTGGAAGGTGTACAATCCAGCCCGAAACTTTCCCAGTCCAAAAGACCTGAATGGCGACGTGGAAGAACTCAGTTCATTCCAGAACATTTCCTCCCCACAGAAGCCTAAAACTTCTACAAAGAGAAAAACGGCCCCGTGAGATCCTGAGCCATTCATTTCTTAAACAAACCGTGCATCTTCCAGCTAACCAGGGAGACACCTTTGAGAGAGCCGGGGCCCACTGTCGTCTTGAGATGGCTTTCCTGGCCTCGAAGGAGCTGTTTGTTTCTTTGTGGAAGGGCGATGACTTCTAGACGCAGGAAAAGAGGCAAGCCCTTTGCAGGTGGAACCAGAGAGCGAATCACTCTGTTTTCAGAAGACTTTTCTGGTCTCCGTACCTGCTTGTTTTGGGGCTCCCGGGCCATGTCCTCCCTGGGGCCTTTTTCTGAACATGCTTCCTTCTTCTCGAGGAGGGAAGGGCTTCTGCTGTGCATCACAATGAACACCGAATCCCATTCTGGCTGGGTGCGGGCACTATGTCCGCTCTCCTATGGACACACATATCACGTGAGGCGGGGGGGCAGACAGGAAGAGGAGAAGACAGAGGGAAGGAAAAAGAGAAAGAGGGTGGAAAGGGAGGGGAGAAAAAGGGGGGGGCGCCTAAATTATTCCGAAACAAAAATGCTCCAAGGCGATGTGAGAGCCAGCCTTTTGTTGAATCAATGCGACCACATAGACTAAGATTATCTTTTCTCTGGTTAATCATCCCCCAGATGGAAGGTGAAGTACCTGCATTATCTGCAGAAAGCACCTGGGGGAAGAAGTCTTGGTCAACTGCGAGGAGAAAAGGCTTTGAATGTCTGGAACGGTCCTTAGGCTGGGTGTGGCGGTCCCCTTTGCTATGCTAATTAGGTGCCTGCTAGAGGTTTCTCCCCGGGCTCACTCAGGGCCCGTGGTGATTCACTAGGAGCCCAGGTGGAGGCGGCCTCCTTCAGAGAGCCAGGGCCAGGGGGTGAGGTGGCAGTGAGGGGAGGCCAGATACCAGCCTAGATCCAAGCCCCGTATCTGCAAGCGAGGGGGAGCCAGAGGGAGCATCTAACGGCTGAATATGCCTCAGGCAAGTTCAAGGACAACTGGGGGAAGGCTGGGCAAGGTGCGGGTTCCCGTGCGCCCTTACTCTGAGCTCACACGTCGGCCTCTGGGCTGTCCCCTTGCAGGCAGCCCCTTGGCTGGCCATTAGCTACCTCAGGGCACTCCATCTGTGCTTCTAGGCCCAGCCATTTCGTTACCTTGTGGTTTTTCTCCTTGGTTTCTTAGCCACACTTATTTTGAGAAAATGTTAACCCTTTCTCATCTGAATTAAGGTATGAAGGGTATGCCTACATCTTAGTCAGGAAAAAGAAAAAGGAAGAAAGCGCTTATGATCTAGGCATGATGAATGTATAATCCAATTTATTTATTCTCTGTCTTAGGAGCCAGCTAGCTGTTCGGTTCCAACTTCTGTGTTCCTTAAGAGCTGTGTGACCTTAGACAAGTGAACCTCTCTGAGCCTCAATTCCCTCCTCATCAATCACATCCAACTCACAGGGCTGTATGATAATAAGGATCCAGTAAGTCAAGAGGATTGTAGCAGACACTGCTCCGTATCTACCTAAATATCTATTTCCTCTTTCTTCTCTAGTAACGGATTTTTACCGGAGCACATGACAGCCTGAAATAAAGACTACAACTCTGAGTATCGCTGGAGCTAGTTGCTCCATTTGACTGAGTTCTGGCCGATGAGTTACACATGGAAATGTGGCGGTCGGCTTCTAGGGAAGGTCCTTAAATTGGAAAAGAAATGCCTTCTTGCCCTCTTGTTTTTCTTGCTGGTTAGAATGTGGAAGTGATGGCTAGAGCTCAAGCAGCCCTCTTGGCACCAGGAGGCAGTGCACTAAAGATGGTGGAAAAGCAAGAAGAAAGACCTGGACTCCTATGAAATTTGAGGGAACCACTGTATGGTTCTTAAACTGCCTACTTCTGGATTTGTTACAAGAGAGAGGACTGAACTGACTTTTGAACAAAATCCATTTTGAGGGAGTTTTAAGTTACTCATTATTGAATTTAAATCTAACTAAGTCTGTACAACACAGAGAGTGTTTAGCACAGTTAGGTAACATCTTCTCATTTTTCTGCTTTTAAGGAAATACATACCAAAGATCTCAAAAGCACAGACATAAAGCAGAAGAACCAAGAGGACCAAAGAAGGAACATTGGCCCACCCCTTCCTGGCCTTGGGGCCACTCTGGGCCTCTGTGAGTGGGACAAGAAATACAGCCTTCTCCAGGCAGAAGCTATGGGCCACCAGGGCAAGAGAGATCACCTAGCTTCCTGGCCTCAGTTTATTCTCTCTGCTAAGCTTCTCCTGTGAGCCGCAATGGGATCTGAAGAAGAGGAAAAAGGGACAAAAGAGCCCCCAAGAAACACAAATTTTGAAAGTTAGTAGACCTGGGTTTGTCTCCGGGCTTCTCCTCTGCTCGCTCTGTGACTTTGGGCTAGTTATGGGCCAGGACTCTGAGCCCTAGTGTCCTCTTGTTAAAATGGAACCTGAGATAACCCTGGCCCCGCCTTGCAGTTGTAAGACACAAACAAGAAAATGTCAGTCAAGGTCTGAACGCAGTGCTTGACACATTGTAAATATTTGGCAAATGCTTAGAAATGACACCTGCATTTCATCTTTTACCCTTTCCAACCCTAGCCCCCAGCTTCCTCCAGACCCATTTACTAAGTGTCCCCAGTAGTGACTGTCTTTCCCCAGTGTCATGCCTTTACTCACTGGGTCTCTAGGTAGAGACCCACCACTTCCATCTGTCTCTCCTTATCTTTTGCAGCTTCTCAGGGCAGCTCTAAGCTCTCGGTGACTTCCAGCCCTGGGTGATCACTCTGCCTCCCCTCCTAACTTGATGTCCAACCGCTTACTAACATTTACAGCCTCGTATTGGTATTTAATCTTGAAGTGCTTGTCTCATCTTGCTAGCCTGACCGCAGGCTCTCCAAGGGTGTGGTTTGTGCCTTTTCCACCTTCATATCCCCTCAGCCCTTAGGTCAATGCAATGTTCAGACCTCAGTGAATACTTGCTAAACAAGGAAAACCAAATCCAATTATCCAGAACCCTCTAATTTGTTTTTCAGAATAGTTTTTGAACCTATGTGCCTATTGCTTTGCTATGTTCCTCGGAGTTCAAAGCACTTCGACAGTAGTGCCTTCCTGTATTATCAGGGGCTCAGTTAACTCTGCACAGCATCGAACTTAGGTCCAATCCCACAGATTGCTTTGCTGACCTTGGTCGGTCATTGGGCATAAAGGGAGGAGGTGAGAGAGGATTCCATTTAGGAGAAATCCATGACTCCAACCAACAGAAACAGTCAAAAATGTTTTATGGGTGGGGAGTCAATACCACTATTTGGAATTTGGGAGTGCATTTGTCTTTTGAAAGAGGAATATTGTAAGGTAATCCAACACTATTATTTTGAATATGAGAATGTATTTGTCTCTCTCTCTCTTTTAAAGAATGAAGAAGCTCTCTTTGCTCCTTATTTTAAAGTAAACTTAATGCCCAACGTGGGCCTCGAACTCATGACCCTGAGATCAAGAGTGACCTGCTCTACCGACCAGCCAAGTGCCCCGCATTTGTCTTTTTTTATTTTTTTAAAAAGATTTTATTTATTTATTTTGACACAGAGAGAGAGAGAGAGAGAGAGAAAGAGGGAACACAAGCAGGGGGAGTGGGAGAGGGAGAAGCAGGTTTCCCGCTGAGCAGGGAGCCGGGTGTGGGGCTCGATCCCAGGACCCTGGGATCATGACTTGAGCCGAAGGCAGACGCTTAACGACTGAGCCACCCAGGCGCCCCGGCATTTGTCTTTTTGAACAGTTATGTTCGACTTGTTTTATGTGCTTGTGCTGAATTTGCAAGCTGCCCCCCAGTGCCTCAAGGAAATGAACAGAAGAGCAGTAACACCGATTTGATAGCCTCTGGAGTGGGTGTTCTCCCCAGGGGAGGATGCCCTGCCTTCTTCCAAGTGAGCTAGAAAAGCCCACAGGACTGAGGTCGTTCTAGCTGCAGCGCGCATCAGAAATACCAGAAAAGAACATTTTAGAGCCATCTCTGTTGCTTTTCAGTAGGTAATTTGAGACTCACTTGGGGATGCTTATTAAAAATATAAATTCCCGGGGCGCCTGGGTGGCTCAGTCGTTAAGCGTCTGCCTTCGGCTCAGGTCATGATCCCGGAGTCCTGGGATCGAGCCCCGCATCGGGCTCCCTGCTCTGTGGGAAACCTGCTTCTCCCTCTCCTGCTCCCCCTGCTTGTGTTCCCTCTCTCACTGTGTCTCTCTCTGTCAAATAAATAAAAATCTTAAATATATATATATATATATATATATATATATATATATATATATATATATATAAATTCCCTGGTTTCTAACCCCACTCCCCACTCCTAGCAATTCAGTAGGTGTATGGCAAGATCCAGGAATCTAAATTTTTACCAAAACCTCACATGATTTTGATGTAGACAGTGATACACTGACCACACTTAAGAAATACGGCTTTAAGGGAAAGACGTGTCATTCATTCTTAAAGGATCCACTATTACCTTCCCTCTTGCAATCTTTCTCCCATCCAAGTACTAACCAGGCCCGACCCTGCTTAGCTTCCTCTTGCAATCTTTCTATGTGGCAATAATAAAGCAGTAAGGGTTAACAATCTGAGTTAAGATGGAGACGGAGCAATAATGTGAGTACAATTTTGGAGCAGAGCTCCTCCGATCCCAGAGATGTGGGTGGCCGGCTCTTCAAAGAGAGCTCTCGCTAAAGGGTAGGTCGAAGTGCTTTTCTGGGGCATAGGGGAAAGTCCTGGAAGTGCTCCTAAACTGTGGAAGAGAGAAGTATAGTGGTCACCAGCTGTTCTGGGCGAGTGAGTCACCCGCCGATGTGGCAGGAACCACGGCTGGCGGAATGACTCCCTGGGCTGTGGGGGGCTGAGGGGGAGGTGATATCTGGGGTTGGAGAGCGCAGTGCATTCCGGAGGGGAACCAGACCTCCTGCACAGATGCCAATCCACGCTGTCAGTCACCTTGGCAGCGACCAAGGAGGGAGAGGGAGGGGCGCATGAACGGTCTCAGCAAGACCACAGAGGTACTATTTAGTCACTGGTATTAAAAGCCCTGTGTTCACTGTCCCTGGACTCACCCTTGCCTCCCGCTTTGCCTCACCCCCAAATCCAATGACTAAATCTGGTCTGCTTCCCTTTGTATGTCCTCTAGCTAGCCCCTCTTCCGCTACCTTTGTTGTCCCACCGTCACATACCCTTTCTACATATTCCCGCCGAGCTCTACATAATGACCCGAGCTCTAGCTCCTCACCCCTTCTCCCTCGGACCCCTGGTCCTGCTTCCTGTCCCCTATCTCGGATACATCCCACAGACAGCCACCATTGTGTTCTCTCCAAAAACAGAAATCCAAGGATATCGTCCCCTTAACTTAAAATCCACAGCTGGGTGGCACCTGGGTGGCTCAGTCAGTTAAGCACCTGCCTTTGGCTCAAGTCATGATCCCCGGGTTCTGGGATCGAGCCCCATGGTTGGGATCCTGGGATCCAGCCCTGTGTTGGGCTCTCTGCTCAGCAGGGGAGTCTGCTTCTCCCTCTGCCTCTCCCCCCCACATTGTTCTTCTCTCTCTTGCTTACTCTCTCTCTCAAATAAATAAAATCTTAAAAAAATTCCACAACTTACCACACAGCTCAGTGGTTCTTAGATTCCAGTGCACATCAGAACCACCTGAAAGACTTGTGAGAGCATCATGAGGGGCCTCTTCCAGAATGCTCTTCACCCTCCACAGTCTGCTCCTTTCCCCACTGAAATTCCTGACCTTACAGTTCTCACAGAAGCCTCCTCCATCTCCCCTCCGTCATCCTGACCCCACCTCCACCACCACGCCCTCCTTACCATCAGCCACACACACTGAGCGCTTACTATGGTGCAACTCATTGAATGCTCACAGAAAAACAACGACAACAAACCCATGACATGGGTGCCATTATTCTTCCCATATTAAAGATTTTGAAACTGAGGCTCAGATAGGTTCAAAAATTTAACCCAGTCACACAGCTAGCAAATGGCAGAGCCAGGATTCCAGGCCTCGCAGCCTGAGTCCTAACCCCCCTGCAAGTACCGATGCATGCAGGTGGACTTACACCGTCTTTGCTGCATTCTCTCAGAATATTCTTCTGGTCACTTACAGGTGTGAACACACGTACAGGGGAACATGAGGCCTTGCAACGGACTGTGAATGATTCAAGGAAGGATCTTCACCTTTGTTTCCTATGCCTACCACAGTGGGTTCTCAGTCAAGAGTGATTAAATAGATGAATTACTTGAACTAGGGTGTTTGCAAATGTAAATTTCCTGAAAGGCCATGAGAAGGGAGAAACATTCCAGAAGATTACTTAAATTCCTTATAATATACCAACTCAACACATAGGTATCATTTTATATCAGGGGCTACATAGGTATCGCTATGATGAGAAGTATACATGAGGCGTGAGTATCACTTTATATTAGGGGAAACCGGGATGAGAATGGAGATCCAAAGCCCATTAGTACCATCTATTCTTAGTGGTTCACCATTTTGTCCATTTTCATTTTGGTCACCGTAATTACGTCTTTTTTAACTTATTCACAGTGAGGGGGGTTTTGATCCTCAGCATGGCATGAAGGCAGAGAGGCCTACATGGGAGTTTTACGAAATTTTGGTTAACATCTTTTCTACTGCTCTAGAAAAATGCCCTAGGAAGTCAACATTTGAAACAAAAAAAAGAAAAAATATAGGAGAAAGTGCATTAGAGTGCAAATTTCATGGGTATTTGGAACCAAGACCAAAACAATGTTTTCTGAAAATAACCCCCATTTACAACAGATCAGTTATCTTCTAGATACAAATCCAAAGTGCAGACCAACATCAACTTTTGCTTCTTCTCTTTTGCTGGAAAGGAAGTTGTTGCCAGCCAGCCCGAGGATATTTCCCCCCTGCAACTTTTTTTCCTGGGTTAAGAAATTACCCTTTGGGGTTCAGTAAGGAAAAAAAGAGAGAATGCTATACCCCAGATTCCAAGTGGCCTGTCAGCACTCCAAGCTATTCCAGAACTAGCGCATGCCTCAGAAGCTTCTCCCCGACCTCACTCCGGGCTTGGGGTCATGCCATGCCAGACGGATTTGTTTCTTTTCCATCTGACTTCAAGGCCCTTGTCAAAATGCAGCCTAAGTTAACAGGCTCCGTCAAAGTGAGTGCCTGGGAAAGGCACCTGAGAGCAAGGCCAGCCACCTGCTCTGTTCTGGAAAGCAGAAATAGAGTAAAAAAAAAAAAAAAAGCCACACAGCTCTCCTCTCCTACAGTGTACATTCTAATTCTCTTGCTACCAACTGTACACATTCCTGTCCTCTCAGGACCCGGGACAACCCATTGTCTGGGCCTCTGCCTCTTCTCCCCGGAAACACAGTTTCCATGGCCTTCTCTGACTTGCAGAGACCCAGAGCCCGGCAGGGGGAGGGGGTGGGGGCGGTGAGCCTTCCTCGTGGCAATGTGGACACTGAGCTCTTTGACCCAGTAGGCCTAGAGGTGACTTCTTTCTCCAACCCTCCCGCCCCCGCAAGGCTGATTTTTCCCACCCTACACATCAGGAAGCACAAATCTTTGTGGAGAAGGCTGGAGTTCTAAGCATTCAGTCAGGGAAACTAAAAAAAAAAAGCAACAACTTTTCCAACGCCGCCGGTTAAGGACGCATGATCTCAGACATTTCCTGCCTGAGTGGTTTCCCTGCTCTTGCACACATGCTCCCCCTAATGCCTGCCACTGAGAGCGCACCCCCACGTACAGGGGGGCAGGAACACCCCAGCCTGGCCCTGGAACTAGCCAAGGAGCAGCCAAAACATGGAAGTAGCCGAGCCTTAAGAATGGTTCCCTTGCTCTGGGGCAGGGCCCAAGCTAAGTCTTTCCTTTACATTTCAGAAATAAAAACTCTGTAGTTAAAATTGAACAAATAAATGCTTCTGAAGAGAATTTGACCAAATAAATTAAATTTCGGCCCCCCCACCCCCACCCCCACCCTTAGGAGTGAAACGAAAGGAACTTTCTGATTTGGAGTCAGGTTCAGGTTTTGCTCCTTTTTTTGATGAGTGACCTTGAACACTAAACTTTTTAAGCTTCAGTTTCTTTATCTCCAGTTTGGGCATAAGGCTATTGCTTATCCCCTCATGCCGCCGTGGAAGGGAAATGAAAGAATGTGAACTTATGAGAAACAGTGTTTTATAACATAGAAATGCGACTTATTATTTCTTTCTGTTCCAATCTAACGCACACACACGCATGCGCACGTGCACACACACACACACCCCTTTTCCATACATCTAAGTGGAAATGGTAATACAGGCAACAGACCCCCAAAAAAGGAAGTAGGGCAAGGAAGGCTCAGTCACAAACAGGAAGTAACAGAAATGCCACCAGAAAAATTGGCTCAGGCAAAAGAAACAAAACAAAACAGTCGTAGGTTAAGTTTTAAAGATCAAGTTAGATGCAGTTAATGGCTTGGGGTGTTGCCAGCCTGCCTCAACCCCTTCAAATAGGGGGTTTTCAGAGATGATTAGGTAATCCTTTTGACCTCGATTTGACCTCACAAGTGTTGGAATCCGCTTGGCATTTTAGGATTTCTGCAGTTGGTAGGTTCCTGCCTTTTTAAATGTAGGGCTTTCTTCCTTTGCCCCTGTGGCGATAGGAGGGGCGCCGCTTGAGGCCGGGAGGAGCTGAGGCTCTGCATTCGCCTGCGCCCGCCTAGGGGAGCCGCCCTGCCGCTCTGCTCAGATTACCGCCTCCCTTCCTGGCTTCCAGAACTTGCCACATTGTAGGTTGGCTTCTTGAGGGAATGTAAGAAAAGCATTCCGGTGACGGCCGCACAAAGAGGTTTTACAGTTCTGGGGATTATGTCAAACTTTCCTTCCAAAGTTTTGTTAAGAGAAGACAAAATCCTGGATGTCTTTCTAGGGGGAGGAAAAATCCAAAGGGAAACACATCAACGTGTCAGGACACAGTGTGCTCCTTTTTTTTTTCCTTCTTCTTGTTTTTCCTGTCTCGTTCTGGAAACTTCTTCCAGGAAACCACCTTTCTTGCCTTTTCCTTAGTTTTGTGTGTTTTTAGGGTAGGGAAGCGAGAGGATTAGAAGCCTAAACATTTTAAGCCACCACCAAGCATTCTTACTACTTGTCAGTTGTTTGCAGGACCAGAGTTCCTTTCCTGGCCCAGATGGAAGAGACGACTTTATGCTCCCCTTTGCCTCCACCCTTTTTTTAAAATTAAACAACCCCTCCAACTCTTAGCAAATTGTTCGGTGTGAATGAGAGTTGGAAAAAAAAGCCACGTCCATCCTTTGAGTGACTCCAGTCTCTGGACAGTGCCACAGAGACACACAAATATTCTAAAGGTAGGACTGGGTCTCATTTTAGGCTTTGTATGTTTTGCAATGGCCTTGAGTTATACACATTCAATTGGAAACTACTGTCAAGATGATGGGGATGGTGCTTTCAAAGTATTTTCATATGGGAGCCATGCAACAAACCTAGAGCATAGCAAAGGGGTGGAATTGAGCTGGAGTTACAGGTGGAGAGGTGAGGAACAGAAAGGTTAAGTGATGAGTCCAAGGCCACTCAGCTGGTTTCCTGTGAAGCCCAAACTATGAGGTCAGAGTCTTCCAAAATCCTACTCTAGCATTTAATGCCCATTCGGGCATTATCATGAACATGTTCTACTGGTTCTCATTTATGCCAAGCAAACAGACTTGTCGCCATTTTTAAACATACGGTATTGTAAGCATTTAAAGGAAGATCGTTTTTAACAAATTACATAGGGTGTTTCATAAACAAAAAATGGGACTCTGGGGCCCTTTTCAATAGATGGTGCATTTTTTTAAATTAAAAATTGATTTTTAGGGGCACCTGGGTGGCTCAGTCGTTAAGCATCTGCCTTCGGCTCAGGTCATGATCCCAGGATCCTGGGATTGAGCCCCGCATCGGGCTCCCTGCTCCTCAGGAAGCCTGCTTCCCACCCACACCCCCACTCCCCCTGCTTGTGTTCCCTCTCTCGCTTTGTCTCTTTCTGTCAAATAAATAAATAAAATCTTGGGGTGCCTGGGTGGCTCAGTTGGTTAAGCGACTGCCTTCAGCTCAGGTCATGATCCTGGAGTCCCTGGATTGAGTCCCACATCGGGCTCCCTGCTCGGCAGGGAGTCTGCTTCTCCCTCTGACCCTCCTCCCTCTCATGCTCTCTGTCTCTCATTCTCTCTCTCTCAAATAAATAAATAAAATCTTTATAAATAAATAAATAAATAAAATCTTAAAAAATTGATTTTTAATGGGTAATTCATGTATAGGACTCAAAAGTCAGAATTCTTCTTGAATCATTATATTGTACGCCTGAAACTAATATAACACTGTATGTTAATTATATTTCAATTAAAAAACACTTTTAAAAAAAAAAAAGAACAAAAGTCAGAACTCTAAAGCACAGTATACCTGAGAAGTCTCTTTGCCACCTCCTGCCCCTTCATCCCAGTTCTCCAGTTCCTTTTCTCCTTTGTTGGTAATCATTCTTATTTTGTCTTCTTACCTCTGTTTCCTTATGAAAATAGAAATAAATACAAATGTGTGTTCACATTATATATTTGTAGGTTTATAGTGCATTTTGAATTGGTTTTCTAAAAGTGGTGGTAGACCTTGTGAAACCAACTCCCTCTTGCCTGGGATCCTCTGAGATCATAGGTATTGATCTGCGAATGGTGAGAGTGTGACTGAGAACCCAAAAGAGTTAAAGCAATAGAGGCTTCAGTTGGATAGGCTTGCTCCTTAACCTGGGTCCCTCATGAAAACAGAACCAGCCATGGTGCCTGCAAGTCAAGCCTGGGATTCTACTCCAATCACAGATGGGGGCAACTAGCTGCTCCATCTAGATTTCCAGTAAAACCAAATGATATGGTAGGATAAATGTTTAAGCAGTAATTGTCTGTTACTGTTGCTCAGAGGATGGTTAGTGACCATTCTCGGGGAAGTGTCATAGTGTTACAGACAGATGGGTCATCTTCAATGCAACCTCCAAGTGAGACTCTTCCACCAAAGGAGCTTTCACATCTTTTCCATGGTCACCATGCCCTGAAAGAACAGAGAAGATCAAAGGAGATCAAATCCAGGTCACTCCAAGGAGAGGAGGACCAGGGGCTATCTGTGAGTAGAAACACCAGGTGATGGAAGGTCCTGTGTAGGTCAGACCACCCGGGCCACAGCTGCTCTAGACTGAGGGAGGGACTCAGGTCAGACCAACAAATGCAGACTGTCTCCCCAGGTCCCTAATTCATGGGTTTACAATGGTTCCTCATGAGGAGGGACTAGAGACCGAGTGGGGCCTCCCAGAATTCTCCACACTATTGATCAGGCAGGCCCTGAGGAGACAGCGGAGGGGCACATCACAGAATCACCTATTGTCTTTTGTATTGGTTTGTTAGGGCTGCCATAGGAAATTACCACAGACTAGGTGGTTTAAACAACAGAAATTTATTGTCTCATAGTCTTAGAGGCAAGAAGTCTGGGACCAAGGCGTTTGCAGTGTTGGTTCCTTCCGCAGGCTGTGAGGGAAGAATCTGTTCTAGGCCCCTCTCTTCTTGGCTTGTGGGTGGTCATCTTCTCCCTGTGTCTCTTCATGTTGTCTTTCCTCTATATCCATCTGTGTCCAAATTTCACTTTCTGTGAGGACACCAGTCATACTGGATTAGGGCCCACCCTAACAACCTCACTGAAACTTGATTACCTTTGTAAAGACCCCATCTGCAAATAAGGTCACATTCTGAGCAATTGGGGAATAGGACCCCAACTTGTCTTTTTTTAATGTTTAAAGAATTTATTTAGGGTGGCTCAGTGGTTAAGCGTCTGCCTTTGGCTCAGGTCATGGTCCCGGGGTCCTGGGATTGAGCCCCACATTGGGCTCCCTGCTCCACAGGAAGCCTGTTTCTCCCTCTCCCACTCCCCCTGCCTGTGTTCCCTCTCTCGTTGTGTCTCTCTCTGTCAAATAAACAAATAAAATCTTAAAAAAAAATGTAGGGGCGCCTGGGTGGCTCAGTCGGTTAAGTGGCTGCCTTCAGCTCAGGTCATGATCGAGCCCCATATCAGGCTCCCCGCTGAGCAGGGAGCCTGCTTCTCTCTCGCACACTCCCTCTGTTCTTTCTCTCTCTCTCAAATAAATAAATAAAATCTTTAAAAAAAATTTTTCTTAAAGAATTTATTTAAATTAAAACTTATCCCCTTTAGTCAGTGTTAACAGTAACACACAATTAGTTTCTTTTACCCTTTTAAAAATGAAAATTTCGAAAGCCAGGATTTTATTTATTTATGTATTTTGCATAGTACCACTACTGTTTATTACTAAAGCTTTCTGATGTTGAATATGAACAACTTGAAAAGGCCTAGTCTACATTTTTTACTCTCATGATATTTACCTGAGACCATAAAATTTTAGAGATTTTTCTCTTTTTTTCCCCAATTATTTTGATCGTAGTAAAATACACATACTATAAAAGTTACCATCTTAACCATTTTTAAGTATCAGTTCAGTGGTATTAAATACATTCATCTATTTGTACAACCATCACCACCTTTCATTTCCAGAACTCTTTCCATTTTGTAAAACTGAAACTCTACACCCATTAAACCCCCATTCCACCCTTCCCCCAGCCCTGGCAACCACCATTCTGCTACTACTCTAAGTACCTCACATAAGTGGAATCATACGGTATTTATCTTTTTGTGACTGGATTGTTTCACTTAGCATAATGTCCTAAAATTTCATCCATATTGTAGCATGTTGCTGAATATGTTGAATACTATTTTTTAAGGCTGAATAATATTCTACTCTGTGTGTGTACACACTGTTTTGCTTATCCTTTTTTCTGCAGATAGACTCTTGGGTTGCTTCCATGTTTTAAACATTGTAAATAAGGTGGCAATGAACACAGGTGTACAAATATCTCTTCAAGACCATGCTTTCAATTCTTTTGGGTAAATACCCAGTCGTGAGATTGCTGGATCATATGGTAATTCTATTTTTAATTTTTGAAGACTCACCATACTATTTTCACAGCAGCTGTACCAGTTTGCATCCCCACCAACAGGGCATAAGAGCTCCAATTTTCTCCACGTCCACACCAACACTAGGTATTTTCTGGTTTTTGATAGTAGCCATCTTGATGGGTGTGAGGTGGTATCTCATTGAGTTTTGATTTGAATTTCCTGATGATTAGTGATGAGCATCTTTTCATAAGCTTACTGTCCAATTGTGTATCTTCTCTGGAGAAATTGTCCATTTTTGAATTGGGTTGTTTGTTTTTGTTGTTGTTGTTGGGTTTTAGGAGTTTGCTCTATATTCGGGATATAAATCCCTTGTCAGATTGTAACTTAAATTTTTTGCAGGGACACAATTCAGTGCAGAGCATTGCTTTTCAGATGCACAAGTGTCCTCTCCATTTCCAGAAGTGCTGGGGCCTCACATTCCCATTCCACTATTGAGAACAAAGCCATACAGAGGAGGTGTTGTATTGCTTGGGCAAATTATGGAAAGTGGGAGGCAGTTTGAAACCCCCTGCTTCATAATTTGTTGCATATATACTTGATGTATACTAAGTCTAACATGGCTCTCACTATGGGGAGTGGGCCCTGTCATTTTCAACAAATCCTTTCTTTGTCATTATAAAGTCCAAGGCAGGAAAAAAAATTCCTCCAACTACTATGCTAGTAGTATAGTATAGCCACCCTCTCCCCCTCGCCACCCTCTCCCCACTCATACACACACCTGATCACTGACATTGAGAGTCTGACACCCAAATTCCACAAAATCACATGCTCTTTTTACTCAGAAGTAAGATCTTTCTTTACCTACACTTTGGAAGATTCACTGAAGTAAAAGGCGTATCACTATCTCTGGGCTTTTGGTGTTGTGGTTGTTAATCATTTCAACTTTGTTTCAGTTAAATCTGGCCTAACATATTTGCTGAGACACCTTGACAAACACTTTGGACCCAGGACTTGGCACGACCGGGTGTGGCTTGGCCCACCCCTTGTCAGGCAGGTGAAAACAGCCAAGCTCAGTTCAAACATGCTCGAGGGATTCAGCACCTGGAAATCCCCACAAAGCTAATTGTATTCCAGATCTTTCTCAACACCCAGAGGAGGGAGCACAAGGGCTATTTGTCTTTACAAGTTTCCCAGCCTGCAGTTCCAGAGTTGGGGAGGTTGGAGTGGGGTACGGGGGTGGGGGCGGGTGAGGAAAGGGGTGGGCAGGAATGCAAATTTATTAGCGTGGGGTCTCAAGTCAGGAAGATCTGATGTTTAGAGGAGCCCAGTGACCAAATGTCATGCTCTGTAACTCTTGTAACTCTGATAGATGATATTTAGAACTGGGTGACCCCCAGACCCTGGGTACCTACATCAAACCCCTCCACCAAGCTCAGACCAAGAGCCTATTTTCCACAGGTCTATTGCATTCGTGATTCTGCTCTCTTGTTGCTTCTTCTCATCATTCTTATTTTCCACATTTCTTGGGTTCCATCCTCGTTTTGCATGTTTATGGGCTCCATCCAATGCTGAGTAATGATTCAGAGCCAGAAGCTTTGAGGTGTTAAGCTGCCACTCCGAAGAAGAGAGTAACTAAGAGCTCCAGGCACCAAACGACGGGCCCCTACCTGACCCACAGGCTCCTGGCTCAAGGTGCCTCTAATGAGGGGTTGGGCATAGCCAGGGGGGAGCAACCTGTTTTCTTTGGCAGGACGAGACAGAAGTTAGGATATTCCTAGCTGAACCTCCATCACTGGTCTTTCTGGGCAAGTTCTCTTACTGCACACACAAAATAGGACCCTCTAATGCTTCCTTTCTTCCCCCCTTGTCCCATCATGTCCCATGTTCCACCTTTGGAAGTGTTTTAGCCCCTGATTGCCTTGGAGTGAAGGAAAGATCTGAAATCAGGAAGGGCATAACACAGTGTTTCCTGTCTCATGGGACCCTGGTCTGTGGCACACCCACTGGACACAGGGCTGGCCTGAACACCTGAGGGAGGACCCCAGGGCTGGGGCGGGAATTCAGCAGGTCTGAAAACAGGCCTGAGGTGAGGTGTCAGGCACATGAGTGAGCTCGCAAAGTGCCTTGTGCAAAGCGATGGCAATGATGAGGACAGCAACCACACGGGCTGAGCGCCGTCTATGTGCCATGTGTCGTGTCAATTTAGTCCTGACAACATCCTATGACATAGATACCATTACCGTTCCCATTTTATAAGCGAGGAAACTGGGCCACGGAGAGGTCCAAGATCAGACAGTTAATCCAAAGCAGAGCCAGCCGTGACTCCAACCCCACAAGTCAGCTCTGGAGTTAGCACTCTTTTTTTTTTTTTAAAGATTTTATTTATTTATTTATTTGACAGAGAGAGACACGGCAAGAGAGGGAACACAGGCAGGGGGAGTGGGAGAGGGAGAAGCAGGCTTCCTGCCGAGCAGGGAGCCCGATGCGGGGCTTGATCCCAGGACCCTGGGATCATGACCTGAGCCGAAGGCAGATGCTTAACCAACTGAGCCACCCAGGCGCCCCTGGAGTTAGCACTCTTGATTACCACTCTGTATTAACAAACACATGAGTACTATTGTCCTCATATTACAAATGAGGAGACTGGGGTGCAGGGTGGACAAGCGACTTGCCCACACCGCCAGGGAGCACAGAGCCTAGAGGAGCCGGGCACCTCCCTTTCAGACTCCTCACTTCCCCGTCCCCCACCAGGGACCCGGAGCTTGAGAAGGAGTCGGGGAGTGAGGGTGTAACTGCATCCTCACTCACCCTTCCCCATCGCACGTTTTTACCTTCCCCCTGAAGCTTCAAGCTCTCTTTTCAGGTGGCAGGAAGCTACTAGGAAAAGAGCCATATAGTGAGTGAGCAGGTGAGGAAATTAGAAACCTGCATCTGCCAATCCGGGAATCCATCCAACACACCTTATGGAACTGACACCTGGCCACCCAGGTCAAGTGTCGGATGCCCCGGGCAAAGGGAAGTGCACACATGAGGAAGTTAGAGTTTCCAGAGAGGTGAACGTGGGCTAAGGTATGATAGCAACAGGCTGGAATCAGATACTCTTTCAACGGGAAAGAACCATAGAGATGAATTAGTGCCAACCCTTTATTTTTTTAATAACGAGAGCTAACATGGAAAGGCCACTTATGTGCCGGGCACTTACTGAGTGCTTTCCTTGTGCCCACAGCCATCCTATGACACAGATGCTATTTTTGTCTTTATAGAGAAACTGAGTCAAAGGTTCATTGGCCCAGTAAGAGGTAGATCCAGGCAACCGTCCCTCTCCAGAACCCACATTCTCTCGTACTCTAACTTTGCATGGTGAACCATTCCAAATATCACAAAATTAGAATATTATCACAAATCCCCATAAATCCATTGACAGTTGCAATAATTACCAACACAATATAGATCTTGTTTCATCATCCATCCCCCATCCACTCTTCCTCCACTAGATTACTTTGAAGTAAATCCCATACGTATTGTTTCTGTATCATACCATCCTTCCATCATCTGTGCATACTTTAATATGTACCTCTAGGAAAAAAGGACTTTCTTAACATAATTATAGCGACAGTGTTATATTTACAGAAAATAACAATAATTTCTTCATATCAAATATCCAAACACTGGTCAAATATATCTCTGGTTGTCTCATAATTGTATTCTTACAGCTGGTTTATTTGCATTGGAACCAAACATAGTCCACACATTGCATTTGGTTAATAAATCTCTTAAAATACTAATATTTAAGGTCCCTACTCGCCCTGTCATTCTTTTGTTGAAGAAATAAAGTCATTTGCCCTGTAAAACTTCTCACATGTTGGCTTTCACTGGAGTGTCATTTAATATGTTCCTCCATCCCCTGTATTTCCTGTCAGCTGGTAGTTAGATCTAGTTGTTTGGCTCAATTCACATTTAATTGTTTGGCAATGATACTTGCAGGCGGTTCAGAGCCGAGACCCCTCTGCTTAAATCTACTTTTTTTCCGGAAGACAAAGACTCAAGCCCAGCTCGCAAAGCTAAGGACAGCACTAGGACAGGAACTTGGTCTTCTGACTCTAGGCCTCTGCCCAGTAGCTCTACTCTGGGACTTGAATCTGGACTTTTCTCCTTGGAATGGAAGGATGGCTTGGCTGTCACATCATCTTCCTCCTCTTCTACCTCCATCTGTGACAAAAGTCAGGAGGAGCAGAGGGGAAGTTCAAACCTTTCTTTGGTGTACAGCAATATTTTAATTTTAAACAGATGGCGGGAGGGAGGGGTCTCCCCAAGGCTGGGGGTGGGGGGTTCGGCACCTTCTGCTTTTGCCAGAGGACTAGAAGCCCTTCAGCCAGGACTCTGGCATGGCACATTTTTCTTAGTCTCTCTTCTTTCAAATACTGAGAACCAATCTACCTGAGTGAGTGCTGACAGGAACGGTTCACCCAGGTGACTTACTTGTGTGAATCAGAGGGAAAGAGGTGTGTGCACTCTAGCAGCCGTGGATGCCTGAGGGAGCGGGGGTGGGGGGTGGGCATGGGATTCCACTCAGGGGGACTAGGAAAGGAATAGCTCGTGAAGGTGGCCACTGTTTGTGCATTTCAAAAGTGAGCGAGGATTCCCCCCCCCCCCCATTTCCCGCTCCACTGGCATGCAAATGCCCAGAACCAAGATTGTTAACACAGAAAAACAAAAGTATTCCCATCACAAGGGAAGAAACCCACCCCATACCAAAAACTGGACCAGAGCAGGCAGGGAGCTGGAGAAAAGGGACTCAAATGCACAGTGGCAGGGTGAGTTCACATTTACTGAGCACTTAGAACATGCTAGGCAATTTGTATGCAGCATCCCATTTCATCCCCACACCCACCCTTGCAAGGCAGAAGGTCGGAGCTTTTATTGCCCGAATATGAGATGAGGAGGAACATGAGATCACACAGATGTTATTAGTGGAGGCGGAACTCAACTCCACATTTTTCTGACTTCGCTTCTGGGGCTTAACCATTAGGCTACAGGGTCGGCTACATTAAGATAGCCATTTGGGAGGGGGTAGCAATTTAGAAGGGAGCTTGAGTAGGGTTTAGGAGTGGCTCAGGTAATGCACACTGGGGTCCCCAGTCTTTGGGGACCAGTCATCTTCCATTTT